>NC_142361.1:2163675-3623675 GCF_059441175.1 Urocampus carinirostris
ATTGTATCTCTTTTTATCCTTTCCCACTTTGAGCCCCAGACAAAGCGAAAGATGGCTCGGTCCAGTTGTCAGAGCACGTTTCTTTTGGGCATAAAAACTAAACTGATTGACAAAAGCATTGGGAGGATGATCGCTTTGATGATTAGGACCTTCCCCTCTATTGTCAGTTTTCTTAGTGACCAAAAAACAAGTCTTTGCTTAACTTTCCTTGTCACGTCATCCCAGTTGGTCTCGCCTCCTCCATCCGCATTGAATTTTATCCCTAGGATTTTCTGGTCTGTCTTTAACACCGTCAGCGGGAGTCCTGCCTTTTCTGTCTCTTTCCACATTCCATAAAACTTCACTTGTGATTTTTCTCTATTTAGCCTTGACCCAGACGCCCTCCCAAACAGGTCAGTCAAGTCAAGGGCTCTTCCAACAGATGCGCGGTCAGTACATAAAATATTAAAATCATCCATGTACAAAACACACTTGGTAATTTGTTCCCCACTTCCTGGGATATTGATCCCTTCGACAAATCTATCTTTTCTTAACATTTGTGCCAAAGGTTCAATGCAAAGAACATAGAGAAGGGGAGACATAGGGCAACCTTGACGTACACCGCAGTTGATCTCGATTGCTTCCGATAAATTCCCTTTAATCATGAATTTGCTGTAGATGTCTCGGTATAGCAGTCCTACCCACTTGATGTATTTTTGGGGTAAACCACATTTTTGCAATACCCTGAAGAGGTATTGGTGCGAGACTCGATCAAAGGCTTTTTCAAAGTCTAGGTTTAGGACCGCTAGTCGCATGTTTCTGTCTCTTGCATAACAAATGGTGTCACGGATCAGCATGAGACTGTCGCTGATCTTCCTTCCCACGATGGCACAGGTTTGGTCTGGATCAACCAAGTCTCCCAAGACTACAGACATTCGTGTTGCTAGAAGCTTGCTGAAAATTTTACAGTCCACGTTTAAAAGCGTTATGGGTCGCCAGTTTTTTAAGTCAATTTTGTCTCTTTTTTTGTGCAATAGAGTAACTATCCCTATTCTGAAACTGTCTGGCATATTGTCTCGACTGGAAAATTCGTTAAAAACAGTAATCAGATCTGGTGCTAAAATATCCCAAAAAGTCCGGTAAAATTCGAGGTTGAGTCCGTCCTCCCCGGGTGATTTGCCTTTTTTCATAGTCTTTATGCAATCATTCAGTTGGTCTTGGGTAAAGTCCGATGTTAAAAAGGGGTCTTGACGCACTGATCTTGAAATATGATCTAATACATGCCCCATTTCATTCTCATGTGTTTCTTTCTTTTCAAATAATTGTTTGTAGTAGTCTTCGACCAATCTGGTTATTTCACTACTTTCCTTTGTTATTTGCCCGTTTTCGTTTTGAAGTTTAAAAAGCCCCTCATTTTTGCTCATAATTTTTTTTAAAAAATAGCGTGTACATTTTTCCCCTTCTTCTATTTCTCTTTCTCTGCTTCTTATTATGATGCCTTTGCTCTTTATTTCCGCCAAAGCATTTAGTTCTTGTTTGGTCTCTTTGATTTCATCATTAAAGTCCATCCCCTTTTCTGTTAGGATGAAATAGCGTTGGAGTCTTCTTTGTAGTCCCGACATGCGTTTCATCTCTTTAAGTTTCTTGTTTTTCCCTGCATTTTTAAAAAAGGTCTGTGTTCGTTTCTTTGTCATTTCCCACCATTGTGCTCGTGAATCATACGAGTCTTGAAGGGTCTGCCAGTCTTTGTACAGCTCCCTGTATTGTGCGGCTAGAGCCTCATCCTCCAGCAGGGAGCAGTTTAACTTCCACAAACCCTTCCCAACAGTCATACCTGAAGGAAATGAGAGAGAGCAGGACAGTAGCAAGTGATCCGAAAAAAAAACAGGAATTAATCTTGCATCACTCTGTGCTAAACCCCTTGTAAATATGTAGTCTATTCGAGAGGCTCTGGCATTGTCACTACTGAACCAGGTGAAGCCCTCCTCTCCTGGATGTATGGATTTGAAACAGTCCACTAGTTTAAATGTCCGGCACATGTCTTGTAATAAAGTTGATGTTTTATCTACTTTAAACTCCTCATCGGTCCTCTTTCTATCCTTCCTACTAAGGATGCAATTAAAATCTCCTCCCACGATTAGTGGTTGATGGCCTAGCATATGCGACTGGATGTCCTCTAAAAGTTCGTACCTGAGTTGTCTGTCGACATGGCCGTATATGTTAATGAGGTTAAAATCATTCCCTATATAAGAAAGTCTTGCTAAGATTGCGCGTCCGTCTCTCATCACAGTACTCCCCTTTATGATGAGTTGAGGGTTGTTTATTAAAATGGCCACCCCAACGTTACGGTTTTCATTCGAGCCACTCCATAATGACGGATATGGCCAAATCTCTTCCCACTGTTTATAATTTTTTAGAAAGGGGATGCAGCATTCTTGTAGTAACAACACATCCGTTCTGATAGTTTTTAAGAACGATAAAACACTGTGAGCCTTAACCTTTGATCTCACACTTCTCACATTGATAGTAGAGAATGTAATGTTCATAATTGTTGTTAAAGTATTTAAACTAGTTAGACAAAACCGGGGTATCCGAGTCCATTCTATGGTGATCATCGAGAGTGTCACCTTTGTCAGACACATCACTTAAGAGTAGTACCTCATTTGGAGACTCACCGGGGAAAACTCTGGAATCCTCTGACTCTCTGTCTGTGGTTCCAGGTCTTCCCCTTTTTTCTGGGTTAGGGGGTGAGCCAGTGGACCTATCAAGGGGTCTTTTACTTCCCTGCCCACAAAGGGTCAGATTTTTTCCCTCCCCGACTTCCTCCGTCTCAACTTCATACAGTTCCCTTGTGGGCTTATTCATCGGCAATCGGCTTTCTTCTAAATCTCTTCTCTTTGTTTCCGTTGTTTTCACCACTCCCAATTTTGTCTTACTTTTACCCCTCTTTCCAGTGCCCGTATGGGTTTTTGGAGAGTCGTTCGCCTTTTCGATTTGTTTGTCTTCTCCAAATCCCGGCAATTGCGTAGCAAACAAATTTGCTAATTTGGACTCTCTTCCAGGCCCTTCCTGATTAATATGTATTTTTGGAGTGGCAGTTGCCTTTTCTATTTTTTTGTCATGTCCAAATTCAGTTATTTTACGAGAATTCGAGTTAGAATTTCCAGGTTCTTCCTGATTCAAATTTGATTCTCTGGTCTCTCCTCCAGGGGTTTTGGTAGGGACATCTGTTTTTTCAATTTGTTTGTCCTGTCCATTTTCTTTGTGCATGTCTTGATCAAATTCATTGGGTATTTCCATAACTTTATTCATTTCCTGTTCATCTTCATTGGGTATTTCTATAACTTCATTCATTTCTTGTTCATTTTCATTTTGTATTTCCAAAACTTTATTAATTTCATTGTCTTTGTTATCTTTATTCATTTCATTGTCTTTGTTACATTTATTCATTTCATTATCTATGTTGTCTGACATCATTTCATTGTCTTTGTTGTCTTTGTTAACTGCCTTCCTAGCTTTCAATTTGTTAGCAAACGATTTCGGGCAGTTCCTATAGAGGTTGTTTGTTTCTCCACAGAGGTTGCATTTTCTGCTATTTGTACATTCCTCATAGGAATGTCCAATTGTCCTGCACTTTCCACAAACAATTCCATCACATACCTCAGCCAGATGCCCATGCTCACCACATTTGCGACAGAGTTTCAGTTGTCTTTGATAGTGGATAAAGCCACGGTTTTCCCCCAGGACTATAGTCAACGGGAGGTGTTTCAGTCCCTGAAAGCTCTGAGGATCTTGCCATTGTTGGATGGGTATCCTCCAGGCACCAGTCCAATAGCCTTTCTCGTCCCTCACCTTCATAGCCTGGCCTTTTACCAAGCATTATCTACTCAACCAATAACAGACGTCATCAGCACTCACCACCTCATTAAACATTCTGACAATGACTATCTTGTTAGCATTATCAGTCAGCTTCTCCACTGTAAATCCAGAAAACTGGGGCCTCACCTCCTCAAAGCGATTCTAAAACTCTTGATAAAGAGCCGCCGTTACAAAACTTACATCAAAGCCCTTGCCAGAAGGCAATTTTATGATGGCATGTATCTCCTCCTTTTTAAACTTCAGAATCTTTTCAACAAACTTGATAATAAAATCCAGCCTTGACATTCCCTCCGAAATTGCCACAACATCTTTGAGCAAGAATCTTACGCAGTTACGTCTCCGCCCGCCGGTATAATGCCCATGGCAGGGGGGGGTTTGGGGTTTTTAAGGGTTATTGTTCTATCTTCGTTATTCATTATTCATTATCCGTTATCGGTCAGTTCATAATACGCTACAAAGCCTAGGAGCCGGGACACTTACTCTCAGCCAAAAGGCCAAGCTAAGGTCCTAGCCCTAAAGCCTTGCTGCAATCATTGCGAATGCACCGTTCCCGGAGGTACTGCAATACCGGGCCGATGCGTGGAGTGGACAGAGCAAGCTAAGTACACAAATTCGGAACCTCAGTTCTTGCGAACTTCATATTCACAGGATGCTTTTTTGACTTGGCTGCTTTATGTATGTGTATGTATATATGTATGTGTATGTATATATATGTATGTGTATATATATATATGTATGTACCGTATTTTCCACACTATAAGGCGCACCCAAAAGCCTTTATTTTTTTCAAAAGCTGACCATGTGCCTTATAATACAGTGCGCCTTATTTATGGGTCAATTTTAAAATTGCAAAGTTTTCCAACTAACTTGCAGCCGCCGACTAGATTTTCCACCGAACGCCAAGTAGTACGCGGTGTATGCTGGGATTTATTTACCGGCGTTTCATTGGCTAACCAATGTGTCAATCATCATTTGAATCAATCACTATTGGCTAAAGTTATTCGGAGGTCAAGGGGCGGATCCTTTTTATGATTTACAGGCTGGCATTGGCTTAAACGGCAGACAAAGCCTGCAATTGGCCGAAAAAGATGTGTCAATCATCAGTTGAATCGATCACTATTGGCTAAAGTTATTCGGAGGTCAAGGGGCGGATCCTTTTTATCATTTACAGGCTGGCATTGGCTTAAACGGCAACACATAGCCTGCAACTGGCCAAAAAAAGATGAATGTTTATGGCACGTGCCTGACGGCATAGAGAAAGCATTTTTTTCTATTCTGTATTTGAAATTATTTTATTCTCCTGGATTTACTACCCTCACGGATATAAGAGGACATTGGCTGCACATTATTATGAACACAACGACTTCGGTGAGCTACTTCGGGTTTTATATTGTCCCTGTATCTTGTTTCAGACTGAACTCGATGTTTCTGTGATAAGCGGTGCAGATAATGGATGGAATGAAGTGTCTATTTTTAAATTAAACTCAATTCCAAGTGTTTATTATCATATGCACAGTAAAGTTGCGAGCGAAAAAGAAAATAGAAACTAAGGAATGGTTAGCATTTCTTGAATCCCAAGACTTTAAACTTCCGAATGATGGAACGATGCATTTGAGTGGCATCTTACGGACACCGCATCCGCACGTGTTCTCGACACGTATTTGCGTCTTTGCAAGCTTTGGGAATGTTAAGGGGGTAATAAGTTGGACTTAACTATCTGACTGTTGAGTCCACGTTCTCATTGTAGCGCCTTATAATCCGGTGCGTCTTATCTATGTCAAAAATAGGACCAAAAACTACTTTTTCGGGGTGCGCCCTATAACCCGGTGCGCCTTATGGTGCGGAAAATATGGTATATGTGTATATATGTATGCATATGTGTATATATATGTATATGCATGTATATATATATATATATATATATATATATATATATATATATATATATATATATATATATATACAGTGCATCCGAAAAGTATTCACACCGCTTCACTTTTTCCACATTTTGTTTTGTTACAGCCTCATTCCAAATTGTATTAATTTAATCTCTTATCTCAAAATTCTACACAAAATAATAATAATAATGATAATTTCCTTTGTATTGTCATTCTTTGTAACAATGTACATAGAACAAAATGTCGATACACCTGACCCGTTGTAGCGAGTCGGTGCAGCCGCAGCCAGAGGGCGCCGCCATTATACCAATTAGGTATGTCTCGGTCGAGGCGCGAACCAGCGACCTCCCAGTCTCAAAGCGGGCACACTACCATCTAGGCTACTGAGCTATACTCTATTATCACAATGTGAAAACGTTTTTTTTTTACTTTTTTGAATTTTTTACATTCACATTTCACATTTACATCAGTATTCACAGCCTTTGCTTAATACTTTGTTGATCCACCTTTGGCAGCAAATACAGCCTCAAGTCTTTTTGAATATGATCCCACAAGTTTAGCACACCTATCTTTAGGCAGTTTGGCCTATTCTTCTTTGAAAATAAGTCTCAAGCTCAATCAGGCCGGATGGGAGACGTTTGTGCACAGCCATTTTCAGATCTCTCCAGAGATGTTCGATCGGATTCAAGTCTGGACTCTGGCTGGGTCACTCCAGGACATTCACGGAGTGGTTCTGAAGCCAATCTTTTGAGATCTTGGCTGTGTGCTTTGGGTCGTTGTCCTGCTGAAAAATGAACCTTCGCCCTAGCCTGAGGTCAAGAGCGCTCTGGAGCAGGTTTTCATCCAGGATATCTCTATATGTTGCTGATGTATCGATGTTTCTGTGATGGGTCTTTTTTTAAATTAAACTCAATTCCAAGTGTTTATTGTCATATGCACAGTAAAGTTGCGAGCACAAAAGAAAATGCGCCTTATGTATGGAAGATATAGGACCAAAAACTATTTTTTGGGGGTGCGCCCTATAACCCGGTGCGCCCTATAGTGCGGAAAATACGGTTTATGTGTTTATGTATGTATATTTATGTGTGTGTATATATATATATATATATATATATATATATATATATATATATATTTATATATTTATACATGTGTGTGTATATATATATGTATATGTATATATATATATGTATATATATGTATATATGTGTGTGTGTGTATATATATATATATGTACAGTAATCCCTCGGTTATCGCGGTTAATGGGGACCAAAACCACCCATGAAAAGCGAAAATCCGCGAAATAGCGACGCCCTTTCAAAAATGCTTAAAAAAAGTATATATACCGTATTTTCCGCACTATAAGGCGCACCGGGTTATAGGGCGCACCCCGAAAAAATAGTTTTTGGTCCTATTTTTGACATACATAAGACGCACCGGATTATAAGGCGCTACAATGGGAACGTCGACAAAACAGTCAGATAGTTCAGTCCAACTTATTACCCCCTTAACATTCGCAAAGCTTGCAAAGACGCAAATACGTGTCGAGAACACGTGCGGATGCGGTGTCCGTACGATGTCACTCAAATGCATCGTTAAATCATTCGGAAGGTTAAAGTCTTGGGATTCAAGAAATGCCATCCATTCCTTAGTTTCTATTTTCTTTTTCGCTCGCAACTTTACTGTATATATGACAATAAACACTTGGAATTGAGTTTAATTTAAAAATAGACATTCCATTCCATCCATTATCTGCACCGCTTTTCACAGAAACATCGAGTTCAGTCTGAAACAAGATACAGGGATAATATAGAAAGCGGGAGTAGCTCACCGAAGTCGTTGTGTTCATAATAATGTGCAGCCGTGGTCCTCTTATATCCGTGAGTTTAGTAAATCCAGGAGAATAAAATACTTACAAATACAAAATAGTAAAAAAATGCTTTCTGTATGCCGTCAGCAACGTGCTATACGCATTCATCTTTTTCGGCCAATTGCAGGCTTTGTTTTGCCGTTCAAGCCAATGCCAGCCTGTAAATGACAAAAAGGATTCGCCTCTTGACCTCCGAATAACTTTAGCCAATAGTGATCGATTCAACTGATGATTGACATGTCTTTTTGGGCCAATTGCAGGCTTTGTTTTGCCGTTCAAGCCAATGCCAGCCTGTAAAGGATTAAAAGGATCCTCCCCTTGACCTCCGAATAACTTTAGCCAATAGTAAGCCATTCAAATGATGATTGACACATTGGTTAGCCAATGAAACGCCGGTCAATAAGTCCCAGCATACACCGCGCATACACCGCGGACTACTTGGCGTTCGAGGGAAAATCTAGTCGGCGGCGGCAAGTTAGTTGCGAGACTTTGCGAATTAATATTGATCCATAAATAAGGCGTACTGTATTATAAGGCGCATGGTCTGCAAAATAAGGTATATATCATTTTTTATTTTTTTATTTCATTTTATTATTATTATTTCTTAGACCCGCGAAGCTCTGAACCCGCGAACGTGGAACCGCGAAGTAGCAAGGTCCCACAGTATATATATATATATATATATAATAGAATATACCTTTATTGTCATTGTTACAACATGGGATATATTGTGTTAAAGAAATTAGTCGTGGCACTCCAGTTCCACATTTTACAGTGAGGATATAAGGAAAACAAAGAGTTAAAGGAACAAAGAAGATGTTTGTACTGTCCTTGTTGGCTTTGTTTTCCTCCGGAGGGGGGAATGTATGAGGGGGTGAGGGACAGACAGAGATGGGCGGATCCAACTGGATGTTTGATCTTACTGTACACACGGTCTAGTGTTTTTTTTCCTAATTGCTCAGTCCACGTATTGAATGGATTTGGGAAGTACAGTCCTTAAACATGCCCGATTAAAGTCGCTGGCGACGATAAAACCTTCGTTGGGGTGTGCAAGCTGCTGTTTATTGATAGCAGCGGGCAGGAGATTTACCACTATGCTAACGTTAGCATCCATATATATGTATGTGTATATATATATATATATATATATATATATATACGTGTGTATATGTATTTGTGGGTATATGTATGTGTGTGTGTGTGTGTGTGTATGTATATATATATATATATATATATATATATATATATATATATATATATATATATATATATATGTGTACAGGCAGCACGGCGGCGCAGTGGTTAGCGCGTGTGCGGCACAGTTCTGTGGTCGTAAGAACCTCCTGTGTGGGTTCAAATCCAGCTACCGGCCTTACTGTGCGGAGTTTGTATGTTCTCCCCGTGCTTGCGTGGGTTTCCTCTGGGCACTCCGGTTTCCTCCCACATTCCAAAGACATGCATTTCAGGTGAATTGGCAGGTCCAAATTGTCCCTGGGTGTGACTGAGCGAGTAAGTTGTCTGTCCCCGTGTGCCCTGCGATTGGCTGGCAACCAGTTCAGGGTGTCCCCTGCCCAATGCCCGGAGATGGCTGGGATGGGCTGCAGCCCCCCCGCAACCCTAATAAGGATAAGCGGTACAGCTGATGAGATGAGAGATATATGTGTATATATATATATGTATATATATATATATATATATACATATATATATATATATATATATATATATATATATATATATAATGCTCAATCTCTCTTTCAGAGTGAAATATGCACGCACAAAGTGTAAATGCATGTCATTCAAACCGTATTGACTTGAACATTACTTGAATTTCACCAAAGCGAGACAGTCTCAATTTCATTCAAAAGCCCTATGCGCTGTTAAAAGGTTTGTGCGTCACCATGGTACTGCTATCATATGCAAGTTTTGCATTGCAAACTTTGCAAATTCTTTGATTGGCCATATACAGGCTAATACTCCGATCTCTGGAAGTTTTGTAACATGTATTTTATGTTTCTGTATCCCCGGCTCTCAGCAGAGATTTTATTCATCAAGGTTCGTACGGGTGCTTGAAGTCCTCAAATTCTTCTATTTTTTTATTCTGTATTTTAAAGGTCAGGAAAATGCTTGAATTTTGGGTAGTGCTTGGAAATGCTTGAAAATATTTCCATTGCCATGTTTCCTGGCAGTCAGACTCGATGGACAACTCTGTTTCATAAAGAAAAAGAAAAACTGTTTTTTTGTTTTTTTACTCACTGAACAGATTTAAAGTCGGACAACAACAAAAACATTCTCTAAAAATGCAAAACAATAAAAAAAAAATCGTGCTTATACATAAGTGATAAAATGCATAAAAATGAACTATTTACAATTCTATTTAATCCATTTTAGATGCAGATCTTCTATAAAATATAAATAGAAATAAGTAAAACAAAAAGCAAAATATCAGCAGCCTCTAAGATTGAAATATTGAATGCTTACTATTTAATTCAGTCATTACCCAACACCTAAAGAGCACTTTCGTGTGTAAACAAGTGTGACATAGTTAAGTTGCACGGGCATTGTTGAAGCTGAATGGCAGAATTCATGTCAGTTTATACCACATAAAATCAGGTAGTTTTTCTTCTGAAATTTAGTGCTCTGTCATAATTCCAATCATTTGTAAATTTTATTTGGGAGCACATCAAAACCTGGTAAATGGTATTTCCATGTAAGAGTGACAAAATAATTTTCAAGCAGGGCCACATACGTTTAACAGGTGTGCTCAAAAGGCCTGATGCAACTTATAAATGTAAGTACATGGAATTATTTATAATGTAAAATAAATTTAACTACTCTTATAAATAATAACTCATTACACACAGTATATTTGTTATCATTTATTAATCAATTATAGCTTGGCATACTTTGGTTTGATGTACAGTTTGAGTATTCTGTTTACGTAACATTGTAAGATTTTCCATATGTTCAATAAAGCATTAAAAAAATGCTCGGGTTTACTTCGGGATCGTTCCCTCAATTAAATCGGTCGGGTACAGGCTCAAATACCTGCGTGCCAGGTTGGGTAGGGGTGAATTTTTCTGGACCTGATTTTACCTCTAGTTGGGAATAACTTCATTATGAATAGCAGCGTTATGTAGCGGCTTTATTTTTTTCAGTAACAGGGTAATCTAACCAATTTTTTTTTTGCCATAACAACACTGTTACCATTACTGCTGGTCAAAAGTTGTGCGTTACTTTAGCTGCAGAACGCGAATAATTTCTTTTCTTTCTTTCTTTTTTTCCATTTTTCTCTTTTCTTCTTTATTTTAGCCCTTTTAATGTAATTCTGTGCATAATTTTGCATAGTAATTGGCAATGTAGGGAAAAAGCAACAAAAACAACGTGAAGGATCTGTTGTGACACGAAAGAGCCGTCTCTTTTTAGTGAGCCGGGCCAAAAAACAGTTCTCTAAAAAAAGTCTGAATTCCCATCTCTTCAAATAAACTCCGGTCAAAGACTTGACTGCGGTGATTCGTATGTGCTCAGAAAGTATCAAATTATTTGACACACACCTCCTTTCAAAGTAACAAAAATAAAGACGCTAGCCTACAAACAAGATTCCGGACTATCGTTTGTAGGTTGAATTATTTTCATAAGTTACTTTAGTGCTATGTTTTGTATGTTTAAGGTTTGTATAAGTATGTTTAAAGGCTTGTATAAGTAACCTGTATTTTTTTGTACTGAAAAATAAACATTTCATAAAATATGCTCTGTAAAGTTAAGTTTGATTTACTTTTGGAAAATGAGCTTCAAGAGTTAGGCGACTTTCTCCTCTATGGTAAAAAGTGGCCAAAAAAAAACGATCCAACTGTTTTCTCAACAGCATCAAGCTTCCATATTCCATTTTGTATAATAATAAATGCTTTTTAATGTCAAAACGTTGGCATGTATAATAAATGCAATAAGCAAAATGCAAAGGCTTTGCTCACAGGAAGAATATTTCTTTTAATACGCATCAACAAATACTTGATTGAACCAGTTGCCAAGCATAACAATGGCAGAATTCTTTCAATGGCCAAATGCTTTGAAAAGAGAAAATAACTTACAAAAACAAACCCAACAACATGGCTCAGCCGTCATTCCTCACAGGGACGTGATTTGACGTGACACATTTTCATATTAAATGAAACGCCTCGCCTCTGCTTTACACTTGACACCAACCATATTGAATGGATGCATGAGATATTAAAAAAAAGATGTCAACATTCTTAGCGCGCTGGAGATACTGTATAGAATGTTTACAGACGAACTAGGAATAAGAAGTGGATTTCTTCGGTGTGGATGCTGGGTGACCTTTCACAGCGCCACATGCCGGTAGCGGCGGAAAGACGCACTACAATACTGTCCTGTACTCGGAAAAAGGTGCACACAATACAAATCAAGTATTTTTTGATATCCTGAAAATAACGTTCGTATACAGTAATCCCTCGGTTATCGCAGTTAATGGGGACCAAAACCACCCGCGAAAAGTGAAAATCCGCGGAGTAGCGACGCGCCTTCAAAAATGCTTAATTTCTTTTTTTAAAAAATTATTTTATTTATTATTATTATTTTTTAGACCTGCGAAGCTCTGAACCCGCGAACGAGGTCCCACTGTATACTGTTTTTCGCAAGTCGAACGGACGCAAGCAAAGGAGCGTCTGTAGTTACTTTCCCTAGTAACAGGTTACTTTTACTATTGAATAATTCAGTGACTAACTCAGTTACTTTTGGGAAAAAGTAGTGACTATATCTAAATACTTTTTTAAAGTAATATGCCCAATACTGCTAACAATTTTGATTAAAAAAATAAAACCCAACAAAAAAAGACTTATTCTACCAATTAAATAGTTTTGCCTGCTGAAGTAGGCTAAAGAAAAAAACAATTCAGTCCCAAACGACTTCTAATTGACATTCAACAAGCACCAGGCGAGTGAGCAAAAAATTGCTTGCTAGCAATGCTGTGTAATAGTTTGTCACCATATGCCTTGTTCTGACATTGAAGATTTTATCAACTTTCACTTAGGGGCAAAAATGTTTTATCTTTATAACCAATTATGTCAAATTGCCCAAGCTTCCCTGATTTCTCAAAATTGTATTCATAACTTCCTATTTAAGGGCCTGGTCACACAGCCTTTCATGGGCGTATCGAGGCTGAATCACGGCCAGAAATTTCTGCCCGTGAAGCAGACGCTGTTGGACGCTTTGTTATCGCGATACAGGCGAGATACAGCAGTGCTTTACACGCGGCAAGAAATTAACACGCGGTTGGCCGCGCGAAAAAGTTTTGCGCTGCTCAAAACTTTAGACCATGGGTAACCGCGGGCGGCACACGTGGTACACACGAGGTAATGACGCGGTACAGACGCGGAACAACGTGCTACGGCCGCGGCCAGGGCGTGGTTACACGCGGGTAGGACGCGAAATTTTAGCAGGTAATCGCGGGTGGAGCACGGTGATAGCACGTTTGTTCTACGCCTGTATCGCGGTGTTATCACGTGAATTAGCGTGTGTAACGCGTGTGACGGTCAAACGCCTTTCTCCGCGTATATACAGCGCGATTTGCCGAGCACAACTGACGTCAAGGAGTGAACATGGATCCCCATCACCGTGGTGACCTCGTCTTAATCCATTTTTATTTCTTGACATTTCTTTTCATTTCATAACAAGATAATAAAATAAAAAATGAAAAACTATTACAATAATAACATATTGGCTTTTTCTTCGGTGCCATAGCTTGAAATCTTGATCTTCACGGGACTGTGTCTTGAGCGGTTATGATTTCTACAGCCCGGCTCGGCAGATTTTTTACCCGTGGTCCACACGCGGAAATGACGTGGAACTGTTGCGATGAGGAAGCGGAACAGTCGCCGGTGTCTGTTTTGTGGGAATACCACGGATGAACAGCGGGTTGGCCAGTTTTGCGCATTTTCTACCGCGGGCAACCACGGGCAAAAAAAAAATCGCAAAATTTTACCGGCGATACAGACGCAAACTGCTGTGTGACCGGGCCCTAAAGAGTGTAATTTAAACTTTGAATTCTGCGTAGGGAAATATTTTAATTAGGAGATTTGATTTCTACAATACAGTCTTATTTCTTATATGAAATTTAAGCAATATTCCAATAATTTAAACCATTGTCTTTTACTCACTTCAGCTGAACTTTAACAATTTGCAACGTAATTGCTTCTGTCAGGCTCCAAAAAGCTTTCATTTTCATTTTTATGTTTGCATTTTAATCTTACTCGACAATCCTTTTTGTATGAATAAAAAATATTTAATGGCAGGCCATGAAGAGTTTCTCCAGGTTTCAGATAACACATGTACTTTCATATTCGTGTCCTGCCAGAAACAGGAACACGTTTCTTAGTTCTTTAGTTATAATGCGTTTTAACATATATTTTTATCATCAAAATGAATACATTCAGAATCATTCATTTCAAAAATTGTGATTCATCTAAGACTTGGAATTTTAGCTGCATATTGCGACAGGTCCAAAACTTTAGTTTTTAGACCAATTTCTAGACTCTGAGCTTTCTCACCTATTACCTTACTTTCTTCAGTTAGCCATTATGCAGTATACAAAAACTTTGTTAGGAACATTTTTAAGAATACATGGTGCTGTGACTGCACATTTTCATTGTCCAAAAGAGAAAAAGTTTCACAGTGTTCCTTTACCAATGTAAGATATGTATTGAATATCAATGAGAGTTTGTAGTACTATAATACCAAAATAAATTACAAGAATCAGTAATTGGGTTAAAGTGGATGCTCATTTTGGTCGCTTAAAAACAGTCCAAACATTTTAGACACTAGGATTGTTATTTCTTTTTAATTAAATAACTAAATTGAACACTGTAGAAGTATTAGGAATATTTGTATTCTATATACAACCGTTTCAGGAAAAAAGCCAAGAGGGTCTAACCAAAAAAGCAGCAATGTAACATACATATAAATACGGTATTGGCCTTGTTGCCATAGTGACAAGAAATTTGCAGGTTTTTGTGCAGCAACAGTAACCTGTTTACATTTTTGGTTGCAGTTCGTTGGTCTCTGCAAAGTGAGCTTTTTTCATGTGTATATGTAAATTTGTGGTGTTGCTACAGTAGCAGACCACTTTACCACACCATTTACACGCGTCATTTTTCTTTTCTGAAGTTGAAAAAAAATTACACACCGCACTGCAATTCATGTTTGCCTCTGTCATTTTAAAGGGTGACCACATCAATTTAGTCATGCATGATGCAGCAGCAGGCTAGCCAGTGGCCATGTTGGGGGAGGCGCTGAAAGTGTGCCTGTCAGTCATTGAACCTAAGTTACTGAGGGCGCTGGGTGAGAGAGGGGATGCATCTCCTGCATAGAGAAGCAGCGCTTTGAGTAAATTTGTGGAGGAGTGACGCCTCAATCCCAAGATAACAGTATAAATCTGATAATATCAATATTTGGACCAATCTGCCTGCCCCTACCGTTTACAGATTCAAAAGTGTCGGAATGGGCCCGCCAACTAAAGCTATGATCGTGTACTGTAGCTGTTAAACTTTGACATAATGATATTATCAGGTCCAAAACAATTGAACAGTCACAAAATGTCTCAAGCTTACAGATTTTAGAAGGTATAGGAAAACGACTAAAAAACTTTTACAAAATGTTTAAAATAATTTGACTGATTCTGATTCACATCTACAGTCTGATCATTTCTGATCGACCATCTTGTAACACAGGGGTCAGGAACCTTTTTGATCCAAATAAACAGAAGAGCAGTACAAATATAGTACAGTACAAATATTTTAGGGACTAAAACTGGTACGCAACGATTTGGCCCTCTCTTCTGCCTGACAGGCATAATGTAGCAGCAAGCAAGGTAGGAAGAATTGCTAAATTAATGCCTGTCAGTCACACACCCAGGCTTAAACTTAATAGTAGCATCGACTTGCAACGGTTTTTTTACGCGTCGGCCATAAGATCCAGTCTTCGACTCAGTTTTGATGGCGCACAAAGTCGGCTCGAACTGCAGATTAAGTTACGATCGCAGTTTTTTTTGCTGGATATGCGATCATCCAGACATCAAGCGCTTGATGTGTATTAGCCACGGACTGCTATGTCGACAAGACCCAGCAGCCTACAAGGCAGCGAAGCAGAGTGGCAAGACGGCGGCGTTACCGCCGAACGAGGACATCAAGCGCTCGGTGCTACGACCACTCGACATCAAGCGCTCGGTGCTACGACCACTCTGGAGTGTTTATTAGCCACGGACTGCTATGTCAACAAGACCTACAAGACCAGCGGCCTACAAAGCAGCGAAGCAGAGTGGCAAGACAGCGGCGCGACGAAGAAGCGGGCCGGGCTAACAGCTAGGCTAAAGGCTAACCCCTCGACGAAGCGGGCCGGGCTAACAGCTAGGCTAAAGGCTAACCCCTCGACGAAGCGGGCCGGGCTAACAGCTAGGCTAAAGGCTAACCCCTCTAACATTCGCTCTCTGGACAATAAACTGGACCATTTAACAACTGGAAGAGGCATCGAACCGCGAGATGACGAACTGCTGCGCTAAAATTCTGACGAAGACATGGTTAATCTTATCTATCCCGGCTGACGTTCAAAGAAACTGTGCGGGTCAGATGTATCGACATTTCGTTCTGTATACACGTGTACACGAATGACAATAAAGTAAATCTGAATCTGAATCTGAGTGTGCTGGGTGAGGGACTAGGACTGCATTATTTACATTCAGGAATGTCGCATTGAAGAAATTGGTGGAGGGGTGGTGAAGGTCAATCATATTGATCCAATCCAATTACTTGCTTAGTATCGACACTATTAATATTTGTATCAATCCGTCCACTCATAACCACATATACAGCCAGTGCTGTCGCAGTAGAGCATGCCCCAAATGACTTATTTACAGCACCTGGTATATTCCTAGGCAGTCTGTCATCCAAGGACAAAGTATTTTTGATGATGATGGCGGCGCGCATGGATGCAGCAGCTCACAGCTCTTCAGCTAATTTTCTATTTATTACCGTTCTCTTGTCTTTTATGCTTTCTTTTTTGGACACATGCCTGGCCAATAATACCTAGTCGGGAGGAACTTATACATTTGGGTCGGCATCTTAATTTCGACTCTTTGGGCACTTTTTATACCACCTTTGATATCCCGCAAGAAATACAAAGGGTTGCGAGATCTCCGTGGGTGGCCTACCCACTTACGAAGCGGCGGAGCCAGCGTAGGGATCACAAACAAAAGCGGGGCTGTCGCTCGGGCCATAGTGATAAGCTAAGGGAGCTACATCGGTAAAACGACAGAGAAAGACATGAAGATGATGGAATTGTGCCTAATTCCACCGATATTTCTTCATCAGTCTTGCCTGTCAACCGACGCCTGAAACTCAACACGCCCCAACGGCGACATCTTGTGATGATTTCTACAAAGAATTCAGCTAAGTTCAAAGATTCAGCAAAGCTAAAATTTGGTCTTTTAAATATTAGATCGCTTGCTCCTAAAGCTCTACTTGTTGATAATATTCATGATCACAAACTTAACCTGATTCGTCTGTGTGAAACTTGTTTGAGACTGGATGAGGTTTTACTGTTAAATGAGGCTTCTCCTCAGACTTTGTGAGCTGTCATGTAGCACGCTCTTTGAAGAAGGGTGGCGGTGTTGCGCTCATTTCTGAAAAAATACTCCCCTTACCTCTGTCATCTGGTCCTCTTTAATGTCAATTATGTAGTAACTATCGCGCACCAGGAACATACTCAGCTTTCTTAGATGAATTCTCTGAACTGTTGTCGGACCTAGTAACCTATGAAACAAAATAATAATTATGGGGGACTTTAACATTCATATGAACTCCCCATTCAGTTCACTTACTGTTGCGTTTCGGTCTCTATTTGACACATTTGGTTTTAGTCAACTAATTGATTCGCCGACTCATAAAGATGGAAACTTGGTTTTGACTCGATGAGTTTCAACCTCAAACGTGACAGTGTTACCGTGTACTACCGTTATTTCTGATCATTATTTAGTTACCTTTGAAGTGCTGGCTAAATGTATTAAAGAAACTAAAGGATTTAGCAGACGCAATATTTGCACTGGCATAGTTTCTGAGCTCTCTGATCTTCTTTCAGGAGTAGTTGGGTCGTTTCCTATATATAAAGGCTCTATTGACTCACTCATGAATGAGGTTAATGCTACCCTGGCTAGTGTCCTGGATTCAGTAGCGCCCCTACAGCTTAAATCACGTTCTAAAAGACGCACGCCTTGGTTTACTGATGAAACTAGATCGCTTAAACAAGACTGCAGGAAATCTGAAAGAAAATGGCGCGCTACCAAGCTTGAGGTCTTCCATCAAATCTGGTGTGACAACTTGTTAAAGTATAAAGCAGCCCTTGCCTCTGCAAAATCAGCCTATTTTTCGCAGGTGATTGCAGCACCAAAGGATAACCCCTTTTCGACACTGTAGCATTGCCAATGAGGCAACAGATTATTCCAGATAGTTCTACCCATTCAGCCCATGACTTTATGCTCTTCTTTAATAAGAAGATTCAACGCATACGGGAAGAAATTTCTAAAGACAATGTTAATACATCACTTATTAAAGGTCTGAAATCTAAAGATACGCGACATGGTGGCTGTCCCAGGGATTTTTTCCCGATTTCGTTATCTGTCACTTGAAAATCTCAAACAGGTGGTGAATACGGCCAAAACGACTACTTGTCTGTTTGACTCGCCTCCGGATTCGCTGATTAAAGGTTTTTTTGGGGTCCTTGGACCCTCAATTCTAAATATTATAAACATATCCCTCTCCTCAGGTGTAGTTCCAGCGGCTTTTAAGTCCGCTGTTATCAAACCTACACTGAAACGACCCAACCTTGATCCAGAAAGCTTATGTAATTATAGACCTGTGTCAAACCTACCGTTTCTTTCTAAAGTACTTAAAAAGTTGTGGCACAGCAGCTGAATGATTTTATATCCAAGAACAATCTTTTTGAATCTATGCAATCAGGATTCAGGGCTCACCACTCTACTGAGACAGCCCTGATTAAGGTAACCAATGATCTTCTACTGGCAATGGACTCCGACGCTTCATCATTCTTGCTGCTGCTGGACCTTAGTGTTGCCTTTGACTCTGTGGACCATAATATCTGACTTGAACGGTTGGAAAAATGAATTGGTCTCTCAGGAACCGTCCTCTTGTGGTTCAGATCCTACCTCTCAGGTAGGACGCACTGTGTTAAATATGGTGAAATGACATCTGAGCCCTTTAGTGTTACCTGTGGAGTTCCGCATGGTTCAGTACTTGGCCCCCTTCTTTTCAGCATTAACATGCTTCCATTAGGTGATGTTATCCACAAGTATAATATCAGTTTTCAATTCTACGCAGATGGCACTCAACTATATCTTCTGATGGAGGAATCTGCCACACTTAACTAGAAATTTGGAAGCCTGCCTCACTGAGATAAAAGAATGGATGGCACTCATCCTCTTGCGCCTTAACTCTGATAGTTATTGGTCCATCTAAATGCCGTGAATTGTTCTCAAAAACGGCTCTGAACATTGACAAATGTAATATCACCCAGAGTGACTCAGTCAAAAATGTAGGTGTCACATTTGTCCTTTCAAACACACGTGAAGAATATTACTAGAACAGTTTTTTCCATCTTTGCTAAAATTCGCCCTATGCGGTCTCAGTCGGATGCAGAGATTATCGTTCATGCATTTGTTACCTCCCATCCCGAATACTGTAATGCACTACTCTCCGGTCTCCCGAAGTCCAAAATCAAGAACCTTCAGATAGCACAAAATGTTGTAGCGAGGATTTTAACCAAGACGAGAGAGTTGGCCTCATCTCTTTCAGAAATAATCTCCCCCTATGTCCTGGTCTGTAGCCTTCGCTCTGAAAATGCTGGTTTACTAGTGATCCCAAGAGCCAAGAAGAGATCTGCAGGTTTGAGAGCGTTCTCTCTTCGGGCCCCGGTGCTGTGGAATGCTCTTCCCCTTGAGACTCGATCTGCAACCTCAGTGGAAATGTTTAAATCTAAGCTTGAAACACTATAGCACATGAATAACCTATATTTTATGTTGACAATATCTGTGTATTATTTGCCCTCATGTAGGTTTTAGATCAGGGGATGGTGTCATAATAGTCCTTAGTTTGCAATAGTCTTTGATCTGTGCAGCCCTTTGAGACTATTTGTGATTAAGGGCTATACAAATAAACATGACTTGACTAGACTTGACCCGACCCTGCTTCCTGAGATAGGGTGTTCTCAGGGTAGTATGGCTGTAAATAAACATTGGATCTATAAGTGCAGCTCTCATGAATTATAGATTATTTTCTTCCTGATTGATCTATTTTCATTTTAATTGGTGATATATTTTTTCTAATTTATATTTTTAGAGCTTTATTTGTTTAAAAATTAATGTTTAAGAACACTGGAATGTTTTTATTAAAGCTTTTTTTGCGAAAGGCCCAATTTGGCCCATTTTAACCCAAACCTAGTTTCGACGCTCCTATGTTAATTGAGTTTGCGACTCCTGGTGTACACCAACCTGTGGAATCCGTAAATCCTTCATATATTTTTGCTTGTGCAATCTTGAGAGCTTGCTAAGGAGCACATAGCCGAGACACTCTATATCCATTTTGTGTCTTGGCTTTTAACCACTCATTTCTGGGTACTGTCCCAGATGTTTATTTTTCTCCAGGCATGGTATATTTCAAACATAGTATTGCAAATGAAATAAACAAAATTCAGCACTTTTGTACTGTAAATTTATGTGTTCATGTTTGCCCTATTAGTTTCCTGTTGGTTGTTGCTGCCTACCATTTGCTACTGGTGACACACAACCAAATATGTGCATATAAACTGACCCCCTTATTTAAGTATTATATAGTTGTAAATTTGGCTTGGATGCGTGTATATACAGCAGGAAGAACATTTCCATCAGGAGAAAATCCGCTCTCGTACTGTGTGCGTCAGTTATACTTTCTAGGTAAACATAAACATGCCCAGCCTTCAGGCGGATAAAGTGTTGTATGTGACAATGTGAGTTATTTAGAGGTATTCACCAATCTGAGGACACTATACATCAGGTGGATAGATAGATAGAGAGATACTTTATTCATCGCCGTAGGAAATTCACACATCATTTAAAAAGTATATCCCTGATGGTAGTAAATACAGGATGGTATCGATCGATACGGATCCGATCTTGATACTTTTGCTTGGAAATCCCATGATCATTAATAATTGAGTTCTTCCCCCTGAATTACTTCATATTTACAATTAAAAACTGCCTTAAATGGCCAATTTTTGAATAAATAACTATAATTACGATCAAATACTCTTATTTTCCCTTCGACTCCCTTTGCACTTACAATAATATCCACTACATCCCGAGGGATATACAGAGACCACCGGATCTCCCTGGAAGATTTGCCGCCTGCCGACAATGACAACGACGGAGCAAAGGCTGAGCTAAGCTAAGAAGGCGACCACACAGACCAGCGCTCCCAAGCATGTTCAACCAACGCCAGATCCATCCGTCCACAATGAGTGAATTGAGCTGCGGATCGCCACCAACAACGTCCGGAATTGGAGGACTTTTTTTTGCCATCACGGAGTCTTGGCTTTCCCGACGCCGCACTACATCACCGGCTCGAACGAGACGAGAACTCCGGTAAAAACAGGGGTTGGAGACTACGCGCTACAATAATAGTCGAACCATTGATACACAATGCTCACTCGATATGGAGTTTCTAGCTATGTACCGGGAGAGTTAACTGTGGTCTTTGTGTTTGCTGTATACTTTCCACCGCTAAGTTTCACCAGATGCTAACGTTAGCATAGCGCTATATCTCCTGACCCCAATTCGGAAAAACGCTGGACTGTGTAATGTAAGATCAAACATTCGGGAACTCTGTTTGACCCTCACAACAAACCCCTCACCCTCCCCCCGCCGAGGACAACAAAGTCAGTTAGTACTTTGTTCCTTGTTTCTTTGTTTCCTTATCCTCACTGTAAATGTGGGACTGGAGTCGTCCAATTTCGTTGTCACAGCATATCCCATGTTGTAACAATGACAATAAAGGCATATTCTATTCTATTCTAAAACAGTGCTCCTATTGTCTTTTTTTTAGTTAAATAACTACAATGTACACTTAAACAGTATGAAGGAATATGTAATATTTGTATTTCAACTGTTTCAGAACAAAAGTAAGCGGAGTCAAATAAAAAAGCAGCAATGTAACAAAAATACAAATGTAAGAAGGTCAACATGAAGAAAATAATACGTTCAATGTCATTTTGAATTTGTCGTCAATGTGCAAATCTTGTAATCAATACTATGTAGAACCTTTAACGGAATAAAAAATAGAATACTTCAACAAAAACAACTGTTACTGAACAAAACTCAAGAGTCAAACTAAAAAGCAGCGATGTAACAAAAACACATATTGTATCACAATGTCAACAAGACAGCTAAAATACGGTGTTTTCCACACTATAAGGCACACACAAAACCCCCAAATTGGCACACTATACAGAACACTTATGATGTTAATCATTGTTTTTTCTGTTTGGATTCTTCTTTAGCAGCAGGATTTACAAGTGTTGTTACAAAAAATCTGGCTTGGTTGGCAGATATTTATGCTCAATTCATTTTAGGCATTATATTTTCTGTTTCAGTTAAGAAAAATATTGCCTCTTTGGCGGATACCTTTGTACTATTTTTGTCACTCTATTATATAGATCCTGAAAAATGCAGTACAAAACCTATTTTACCTTTACAATAAGTAAAACAAAAGGCAAAATGATTAAAAATGGCATGTTTTGGCAGATAATTTTCCACAATAAGTACTCTCATCATTTCAGTAAAAAAATAGTCTCCTGTTGGCAGACAATTTTGCTATTTTCGAATATGATTTTGTCGCCCAACCAAATAAGACAAAATATATGTATTAATAGTTGATAAACGTTTGGTTCCTTTTCTAGATTTTCAGCTTGTATTTCTGGTAATGAAGGAAAATAATACTTCAGACGAGGCCAACGTTCAAACAATTGACCAGTTTTTAAGTATGATTTAGTTTTTAAATCCAATGACAAAAGGTGACAACAAGTATGTTTATTTTACTAGTAATATTAAAAAAAAGGATAAAGTAATATTAGAACAACTAATTAAAATCAGCAATAATATTCCCGGATGGACCAAGAATAGTTTATTGCTAAAATAGGAAACATAATGCAGTGGCCCCTCTCCATCCGAGCTTCTCTAGTTATGAGACATTCTAGATACGAGATATCTTTCGAGCAAAAGTCTTGCTCAACGTTCGAGAGAAATTCAAAATAATGAGAATTCCCAGACGCTACCTCTAAAGAGCCGAGTGCTCGAGGCCGCTTACAGTCAGCATCAGCTCATCCCATTTAGCATTTGCATTCCCCGCCATATGGACCTCATCCTGCGCCCTTCTATAACTTATGAATGACCTATATTTAATGTTGACTACGTTTTGTGTATTGTTACTTAGCGCATGTTCCCTCATGTAGGTTTTAGATCAATGAATGGTGTAATAATAGTGTGTAGCCTGTAATAGTCTGTAGTCTGTACAGCCCTTGAGACTTCTTGTGATAAAGGGCTATACAAATATACATGACTCGTCTCAACTTGGTACATGCCCTTTAGGATTAACTTGGATGATTTTGGATTCCTGAAAAAAAATTAATCAGTTTTCAGTTATTTCTCATGTCTTAAATTTGTTCGAGATACAAGCAATTCCTAATACAAGCTTCTGATTATCAATTTAATCTATTTTATCAATTTGTTGTTGCAGCCCTACTTTTTTGTTTTTACAATTTAGTTATATACTCGTGTTTTACTTTGTAATAAATACACAACAAATCTCTCCCTGCTTTTTTTTCTAATATGCACAATTGTGTGCTTTTCTTTATGGTTTTAAGGTGTTCGCGCGGTACTCGCACCAATTAAGCCGTGTGTGTTCATAAATACAGAAATATACCTCCTTTAGGCATGTGCTCAATATCAATATTGTGTATGTTGGAAAAAACAACAAGACGTTATCATACATTTGATCTCTATTGGCTTATTATTGAGGTTTTGTAATTAAATTTGACATGCGCCTAATGAGGGATGAAGTGACTTGATTAATCATGTCTGGCAAAATGGAGCGCGTTGCAAATTCAATCCCAGCTAGGCTGCTGTCTCAAGTTAAACGGAATAAGGGACATCTTGGAGACTAGATTGTATTCAACAAGAGTACCAATTTTGATGACCAAAACAAACCTATGATTCCTGTTATCTTGCTAACGTAGATATGTCCTACCTTATACAGTAATCCCTCGCAGTCTCACAGTTTACTTTTTGCGGTTTTGCTAATTTTCTCATTTTTGTCGTGCTTTGTGTCCTGAATTCTGATTGGCTAAACAGTCGCCCCTCCACTTTTGTGCCCGTGTCTTTCTGTAAGTCAATATCGTTGCCTTCAAAGATGTTCACGGATCCCTTAGAACCCCTTAACGTTAAGTCTTCACAATGTCACCAGTCACTAAAAGCTTATACAGAAAAATTACAATCAACCTGAAACAAGATACTTGAAAACTATAAATCTGGTATAACTCACCCAAAAGTGCTATGCAATTCAACTCATGAAATAATTATAACGAACATAGTCTGGTTACATTCACAAGAGTCCAGTAAATCCAACCGTGTAAATTATTTACTCCAACACAGACGATTATGCCAACAAATATAAGACATCTGCCTAAAAGCAATCCTGCATCGTTTGACGATCTTTGTTGTAATCAGTTCGTTCTTCTCCCCAATCCCCTTTTAAAAATAAAAAAAACAGACTGGTCAAATGATTTCCAATATGGCCGTTAGCCTGCCTTCTGATTGGAGAAACGACTGGGGCAGAGTCACTGAAACAAAAACTTTCAGGACTCCACATGCTGCAGACCCGAATCAGGCCGCTAGTAATACTGAGATTTCTGGAGTTCGTGCCTTAGTCCAACAGTGTGTGTGCATGATTAAAAGATAGCATAACAAGTGTAGTTTACTTCTTTTAGGGTAGCAGGTTCAGGTGGAGACTGATAGATTAGCTCTTATCATAACATTAGTTCCTCAATCAAGCGTGTGTGTTTGTGATTGAGAACATAGAAAGCATGCTAAAGTGTAAGTGATGAGCTCTTATAACATTAGTTCGTCAATCTGGCTCTAAAACAGGAGTGCCCTCACTTTTCGACTGAGCAGCTCCGTTAAAATTTTAATCCACATTGTGTTTTAAGTTAATTTAAGTCGTTTTGGTTGTATTGACATTTTTATTTATTTATTGTAAAAAATAACAATTAGGGAGCGATTTATGTTTTCATGTAATTGTAACCTAATTGCTGCTGAGCCTACATTTATTTGCTGGACTGTTAGTTTTCGGTTTAAAGTGAAAGATGAATTATCTTAGTTGTGCTGAAATTCTTATTTATAGAGCTATTAAAAGTTTCATTTGAATTTATAACAAATGTTCTTTGCTTAATTTTGCATTTTTTACCATTTCTTACGCCAATTTTTAAGCGTTTACAGCAAATTAATATCGGCTCCAAATATCTTAATACTAATAATCGGTAACGGTCCTTAAAAATCTATATCAGTCTATCCTTCTGTACAGTTAGGTGTCTGCCATTGATTCAGTGAAGCACCAATCCCACAAGCTCCAACAATCTCATCTTTTGCTCTGGCAGTAGCACCAGGGTTTGTTGACATTTCAGTTAATAAATAATTCAAATATTTTGTGATTTTTTTTCGTTCATTTTCTTCACTTTAGGGACTTTTATTCTCCTCTTTTTCTTCAAGTCCCTTAGTCGAGGAGAAAGTGGCTGCTTTAATGGCGCAGCACTGAGCATTAACCCCTTAATATTCTGATAGCCCGACATGGAGTTGTTATATCCAGGACTGTCCAATGAATCCAAAGGTGTAAAATATTTACTCCAAAACACACGATAATGCTGACAGAAAGCAAATCTGCCTAGAAGCATTTCTGCACCATTTGACGTTCCTTGTCATAATCTGTTAGTTTCGCCACATCATTTCTGTTTGCAAGAAAACAGACTCATAAAATGATCTCCAATATCAATATGGCCGTTGAGTATTTGATTGACTCCCCTGTCTGCCATTAACAGGCTTTACTCACGGTCGACAGCCCGCATTAGCCTATAGGGGGCTGTTTGATAATACGGAGGTAGCCTCAATTAGCTCAGAATATCTTTAGCCAGTAGTAACCGATTAAAATTATAAACACATTGGTTGGCCAATGAGATTCTCAAAATATCGATATGCAGATGTTCAAATTAGACTCCAAAATAAACGGCCGTAACACCATTCGTGGTCCATTTTAACACATCATTCATATGAGCAAGTGTGCACAATCATTGATATTGCAAAAAAAATCAGACAAGAATATAAAACTATTTCTGTTTTCCAACTCAGATTAGTTGCACTGGCAGTGATCATTTTTGGTTTCAGACGAAACTTCGGTGTGTGTAACCTTACAATAGAGACCAAAACCATATCCTCCAAACAGTTCAAGAACAGCATTCAATTTACTTTGAGTACATCTTGAATTGGGATTTTAGGCAAATTTTACAGAAACGGTAAGGGGTCAAACATATGATTTTTAGTTTTAAAACTGACCATTTTATTCTGTCAGGGGTGGACTCCGTAAATGATATAGTGTCACATATTGCAGTAATTCATCATTATTTCTACATGTGTTATACTGTGTATGAAAAGTGGAAATCTAAGCACTCAAGATGAACTCTGGAAATTGGTTTTGTACAATGTGGCCAATTTATGACAGTTTCTCACCCTTGGATCACAGAAGTAATCAGTTTGGCATAATAGCTTTAATCAGTAAATGCCTGATTATCGGATGCCACTTAATATTCATTATGTGGCATGGGGTGTATTAAATGTGATTTTTCCGACCTGATCTGCTACGAAAGCAGATAGTGCAGCCATTTGTCAACGCAAAATTATTAATCGTTGTGGACGTTTATATAAGCCATTCGAATTTTGACTTGCAACAAATGTATTCTCCACACTGTCAGGGATATTTTAAAATGTTTTTAAAGGGTTGTAATCCAGTGATGTCAAATGTACGGCCCATTGGCCGGATCATGCACTTCAATGGATTTAATTAAAGTACTAGAGAAAAATAAGCCACAATTATTTGCAGCTTTAAACATGTCCACTGGATGCCCTCAAAGCTAGGCACCATTCGCAAAGCAGTCACTGTTGTATTTGCTAACTACCATAGTCAACCAGAAAACATTGAAAATACCCATTCCACTGTTATCTTACTGAGAGCAAAAGTCACAGGCACGATGTTTAAAGCAATAGGCAACATACAAAACTAAAATAAAAGCAATGGGTCGTCTTTGCAGAAGTTTAAAAAAGCTTTTGTAATGACCAGAACGGAATTAAGACCCAAATGTGTCGCTCTAACCACGTTTATTGATTGAAAGAGTAAGGGCAGCGCCCGCTATCCGGTGCTCGCTGGACGCAGGAAGCAAGCTGCTCCCACAATCGGATCGTGATCCTAATACGGAAGTGGATCTTCTGGAGCGGGAGATGGCGGTGTCAAGGACGGGAAAAACAGGTCGATAGCCGGGACAGAAGAATTAAAACGTGGTCGGGATCAAAATAGGGTCGTAAGCCGGGACGGGAGAGCAAACATGGTCGGGGTTAAAAACAGGTCGTAGCCGGAGACAAACGGGGAGATCAGGAACGGACAGGTGGAAAAACAGGTGCAAAAAGCGGGACCGACGGGAGTCGGAGTCAAAAATGCTTGCCTGGTAGAAACAGAGGTTCGCTGATAGACTGACAACAGGCGAGTGAAAGGACTAAGCTTAAAAAGGACTTGGAACCAATCAGGAAGCCTGCAGCGGCTGGCGCTAAGCGAGCGGGCACAGGTGATCCAAATCAGTCATCATGACAGCTTTAGCTCCTTTCTATTTGAGATATGAAATCCAACAGCAAAGTTTTACTGCAATGTTCAGGAAAATGTTTTCATATAAAAAAGAAAAAGCAGTAAGACTTTTAATTCATCAAAACAATCATTTAAATAAGTGTATGTGTCTGTTACTTCCCAGTCTGCATGTGTTTCCCCGAGGTAAATAGACTGTAGTGGAAATGAACTCAATTATTTTTTTGCTTCTTACAAATACTCATCCATCCATTATCTGCACCACTTGTCCTCAGTAGGGTCGCGGGGATGCTGGACCCCATCCCAGCTATCTTCGGGCAGTGGGCAGGAGACACCCTGAACTGGTTGCCAGCCAGTCGCAGGGCACACAGGGACACACAATTTGCTCGCTCATTCACACCTAGGGATAATTTGGACCGGTCAATTAACCTAACTTGCATGTTTTTGGAATGTGGGAGGAAACTGGAGTGCAACATGCAAACTCCACACAGGAGGTTCGATCTCACTGCGCCGCCGTGCTTCCCTACAAACACACAGTTGAGATTAAAATCTAGTACAAAAAAAACAAGAAAAACTATACTGAGGAAAATAACCTTAATAATAGATTTATTATCAAATCTCACATCCCTGAATCATCATTTTATTGTTAGCCTCGAAAGGGCACATTTTTTATGCTTTTAATTTACTAATCTGGCCTCTGCGAAGAGGCTTTTTCAACCATGTGGCCCGCAAGCTAAAATGAGTGTGACAACTTTGGTCTATGTTTTAAGCCGGTTTCAAATAATTGTAATCCTGATAGTTGCATTTGTTCAGTTTTTTTAGTCATACGGATTAAAGATATAGTTAATGCCCGAACTTCTGCAATCCTTTTTTATCAAAATTATATCTGACATGGTACCATACGGTAAGGGAACAGTGGTGCACTGCAAACAGTGATGGGTACCTTACTGAAAAATAGTAATTAGTTAACAGTTATTAGGGACTTAATTCATAACTCTGTTAACCCCCGTACTACTGACACTAAAAGTACCACAGAACCCTAAAACTATCAACCAGGGAGTTTGCATTTTCTCCCTGTGCCTGCGTGGGTTTCCTCTATGCATTCCGGTTTCCTCCCACATTCTAAAGACATGCATAACGAGGAGATCTGTGACTTAGAATTGTCCCTATTAATGAGTGTGTGAACGGCTGTATGTCTCCATGTGCCCTGCGACTGGCGAGCAACCAGTTCAGGGTGTCCACCGCAGAATGCCAACTGCCCGAAGATAGCTGGGATGGGCTCCCCCACAGCCCTGGTGAGCATAAGTGTTCCAGAAAATGGATGAAGGATGTTTTGAAAAGGTTTGAAATAATAGCATCATAACTGTTCCACAGCCAAATGACTTTTTACTGTGTCTATATCATGGTACTACAAAACTTTTTTTCAGCCTTCTTGGGCGACTTGAAAGAATTTGTAGTTTTGTAAGGATTCTCTATTCTTGAAAACAGTTTTCTATGGCTGACAGGGACATTTCTTTCATTTACATATGGACAACCTGCCACAGAAGGCTTTCAGTCACTTTAGGAACGGCCTACAATTTTGCAAAGACAGTGAAACTGGCAGTTAAATAGTGGTTGACAGATAATCAGGCAAATTTGCACTATTTAGTGGGTAGCACCTGAAAGTGTTCTCTACTTTTGATCAGTGCATTTGGGTAAAATAGTTTTTTTGTTGAAATACCTTTTCCATTTTGTGAGAACGTGTTGTAGTAGAATGGTATAGACATAACAAAATTTCCTTAAACTGTGGATCAGTAAAGATGGTATTATTTCAAAATTATTCAATTTGTTTTAAGTTGTTGATTCTATAACAGCAGAATCATTTTGATCTCCAGTGTACATGTGTATTGTCATGGTATTTCTATGATTTTTATCTGGTGGGCCAGATTACAAAGCCTGACGGGCTGCATGTAGGTCGCAGGCTGTAGTTTGCCCACCCAAACCCCACGGTGTCCCCTGCCTACGGCCCAATGTCAACCGGAGTGGGTTCCTCCAACCTGGGACCCTAGTGAGGATAATCATTAGGAAATTGAATGATTGTGTGAAGAAGCAAAGGATACCGATTCAAAGTGTTACTTGCCAATTCATAGTCTACACATTGGATGTTTGCTTAGCACTTGTAAATTCCCAACTCGTACGGCAAAGCTTGTTATCTCCCGAGACATATAGAAAGCGCAGTTTATAATCCAGCATCACTGTCGGACAAATGTTGTAACCTCATTTACGCGGTATACCATTTTACCTCAAGCCAGCCGGAGACCATTATCGGAAAATGAGGGTTAATGTCCTGCTGAGTTGTGCAGTGAGAAATTGGATATTCTTGAATGTTGGAAATTCAAGTTGATCTTTGGCAGAGTTGTTTAAACTTTCTGGCTTCGAAACAAATGCAAACACCTGCAAGAAATATTTTCATGTTTGAACTTCTCTTTCTGGCTTCCGAAGAACTTGCTTGTAAACCACATACATATTTTAGAAGCAATGCTTCCGGGTATATCATATCTATCTATCTATATATATATATATATATATATATATATATATATATATATATATATATATATATATATATATATATATATATATATATATATATATATACTGGACTGTCTCAGAAAATTAGAATATTGTGATAAAGTTCTTTATTTTCTGTAATGCAATTAAAAAAACAAAAATGTCATACATTCTGGATTCATTACACATCAACTGAACTATTTCAAGCCTTTTATTATTTTAATATTGCTGAATTTGGCTTACAGCTTAAGAAAACTCAAAAATCCTATCTCAAAATATTAGAATATCATGAAAAAGTATACAAGTAGGCTATTCAACTAATCACCTGAATCATCTAATTAACTCGAAACACCTTGCGAGGGTTTCCTGAGCCTTAAAAACACTCAGCTTGGTTCAGTAAACTAAATCACAAGTATGGGGAAGACTGCTGATCTGACTGCTGTCCAGAGGACCATCATTGATACCCTCCATCAGGAGGGTAAGACACAAAAAGAAATTTCTCAAAGAGCAGGCTGTTCATAGAGTGCAGTTTCAAAGCATATCCACAAAAAGTCTGTTGGAAGGGAAAAATGTGGCCGGAAACGCTGCACAACCAAGAGAGATGACCGCAGCCTTAACAAAATTGTGAAGAAGAGCCGCTTCCAGAATTTGAGGGAGCTTCAAAGACAGTGGGCTGAAGCTGGAGTCCAGGTATCAAAAGCCACAGTTCACAGACGTGTCCGGGAAATGGGCTACAATAGCCATATTCCCATGGTCAAGCCACTTCTGAACTCAAGACAACGGAAGAAGCGTCTGACTTGGGCTATGGAGAAGAAGCACTGGACAGTTGCAGAGTGGTCCAAAGTCCTCTTTTCAGACGAAAGCAAGTTTGGCATTTCATTTGGAAGTCAAGGCGCCAGAGTCTGGAGAAAGGCTGGAGAAGAGCAAAATCCAAGTTGCTTGAAATCCAGTGTGAAGTTCCCACAGTCAGCAATGGTTTGGGGAGCCATGTCAGCTGCTGGTGTTGGTCCACTGTGTTTCATCAAGTCCAGAGTAAATGCAACTGTGTACCAAGAGATTTTAGAGCACTACATGCTTCCATCTGCTGAAAAGCTCTATGGAGATGAGGATTTCATTTTCCAGCATGATCTGGCACCTGCCCACAGTGCCAAAACCACCGGTAACTGGTGCACTGACCATGGCATCACTGTCCTTGATTGGCCTGCTAATTCCCCTGACCTGAACCCCATCGAGAATTTGTGGGGTATAGTTAAGAAGAAGATGAAAGACACCAGACCTACAAATGCAAATGAGCTGAAGGCCGCTATCGAAGCATCCTGGGCATCAATAACACCTCAGCAATGCCACAGGCTGATTGCCTCCATGCCACGCCGGATTGATGCAGTAATCCGTGCAAAAGGATTCCCAACCAAGTACTGAGTGCATCAATGGACATTTTCAAATGTTTGATTTAGTTTTGCTGTTATAAAATTATTTTTTTTACTTGGTCTGAGGAAGTATTCTAATATTTTGAGATATGATTTTTGAGTTTTTTTCAGCTGTAAGCCAAAATCAGCAATATTCAAATAATAAAAGGCTTGAAATAGTTCAGTTGGTGTGTAATGAATCCAGAATGTATGACATTTTTGTTTTTTTAATTGCATTACAGAAAATAAAGAACTTTATCACAATATTCTAATTTTCTGAGACAGTCCAGTATATGGGGAGAGAGAGAGAGAGAAAGAGAGAGAGATATGTATACAGTATATATATATATATATATATATATATATATATATATATATATATATATATATATATATATACCCTCGCCATTTGGGCTGGGAGATACATCCAAGTAAATACTTTGCTGTATCGTAGTATCGATACTACAATCTGTTATACTTTTTTGCTTGGAAATTTCATTAAATAATTGATCCCTCGCTTTCGAGTTTGTTTTATATTAACAAAAACACAGAACGATGATGTTAAGCACCAATTTAAAAAAAAAAATACAATTTAAACTTTAAAAATGTATAAAATAAAATGAATTATTTCTATTAAGTCAAGTCAAGTCAAGTCATTTTTATTTGTATAGCCCTAAATCACGAAGAGTCTCAAAGGGCTTCACAGATTATTACACTATAATACACAGACTATTTTTCAGCCGACGAGAAGAGTAGGTTATTCATATGCTATGGAGTAGAAGTGAGTTTTAAGTTTAGATTTAAACATTTCCACTGAGGTTGCAGACCGGATCTCAGGGTGAAGAGCATTCCACTGCACCGGTGCCCGGATGGAGAACGCTCTCGAACCAGCAGAACACGCTTTAAAGGGAACCACCTCTTCGACCTGCTGCCCTCTGGCAGATGCTACAGGTCACACAAAACAAAAACAAACAGACTCAGTTTCTTCCCCAGAGCCATCGCCACCCTGAATACACACTGCACAAAAAAACTGAAGGAATACCAATGCAAACACACTACCTCACACAGATGTAAAATTGTATTCATGACTATGCTTACTTTGCACAATCTTGCCTATTTACACTACTGTTTATTCCACTACAACGATCCCCTGTAAGTAAACACCCAATGTAAATATCTTCTGCTTTTACGTGCCCATACTTTCTTGTGGAAATATTTTGTGTTCGTATGTATCCAAATTATTTTTCCTTTTTTTTTAAATCTTTTATCTTTACAGTCTAAATGTGTAACTGGAGTGCAACATCCAATTTTGTTGTCACAATATGTTTAACACATTTTGTAACAATAGAAATAAAGATATATTTTTTTCTATTCTATTCTCCTACAATAACATTACAGAGCAGACGTCAAGAGAGTCAAACAAAAAAAATCAATGTAACGAAGAGGCCCTTTTGGCTCTGTTGGCATAGTGACGACGGCTTTACGGGTTTTTGTTCAGGAACAGTAGCGTGTTTACATTTTTGGTTGCAGATTGTTGCCCACTGCAGGAAGAGCTCTTTTCCAGGTTGTTGGCGTTGTTACAGTAGAAGACAACACAAATGACACCTGGCCTAGTCCTTTTCTGTTGTTGAAAAAAGGAAGGGTGAAGTATCAATCCCTTGACAAAAACATCAATCCAATCAAAGTACTTGCTCAGTATCGATCATATCGATATTTGGATTGATCCGCCCACTCCTACTCGCCATATCGGGTTTGACTTTCGTGTCCCTGGATTAGTTCCACAGAGTTTTAAGAGCGCCACCATTCTCAAACCAATCCGAGAACTTTCTTCTGTTTCCTGGGCGCTCTTTAGAACAGTTTTAATTCATCTCAAGTGAAAAAAACAAACAACCACTTATACATGGCATTTGCGAGCAGTCTAAACGTGGGTGCCAGGCATGAGTGACCTCATTTCGTAAATAGACGTTGTTTCTTAATTTGATTTTTGACATTAAATAAAGGATGTATTATAAGCCGCTCCGAGTATAATTTTTTAAGGGAAAAGCCATTTTGTGCACCCATAAGTTGCACCTGACCATAAGCTGCATTTGCCCACATTGAAACATGAAATATTTACCGTATTTTCACAGTTATAAGGCGCACCAGGTTATAAGGCGCATCCCCCCAAAATATTGTTTTTGTCCTTTATTTTCCATAAATAAGGCGCACCGGACTATAAGGCGCTACAGTATGAACGTCAACAAAACAGTTAGATGGTTCAGTCAAACTCATTAACCCCTTAACATTCCAACGACTCGCAAAGAAGCAAATACGTGTTTATTCCAAAACACACAATAATGCCGAGATAAATAGAAATCCGCCTTAAACATTACTAATTCGTTGTATGTTGCTTCTTGTAATGCAAAGTCAAAAAAATAATCCCCTCATGCTCATCAATATCTTGAAAAAAAGTTTAAAAAAACCTTGAGCAGATTTACAAAAACACTTTATAATGTGTCCATGTTTTCCAAAGAAGTTTAATTTCACTGATTTGAATGTGGACCAAAAGGCAAGGTGTCTTGATAAGTAACTACAGTATAGCCCACCTGATAAGGATTTTTAGGCGGATTTGGTTGCCGAATTTTGTCAGCAATAAAAAACAAAAACAACATCTTGCGTTGTTTATGAAATAGATATAAGGACGTCGATTTGAACTGTTTTACAATATTTTGTCTGTCAGTGTTTCATTTAAAATCAAACCGAGATTTGTCAAGTGAAAAGATTCCACCACTCAATCTTTAGTAGATTAATACCTCAAATAAATAAAATTAAACAGAAATCAGTGCACTCTGAAATGTGAATTAGTACAAATATCCCGTATCAATTATGAACATTAATTATAGGCCATACAAACAATTAAAGTTTCCAAGTGATTAATTGTAATGGGAAGAACTTCCTGCAACTGTTAATGTAAGCTACATATTACCATCGTTTTTAACCCAACACATGATGGCTAGAGCCCTGCGACTGGCTGGCAACTGGTTCAGGGTGTCCCCTGCCCACTGCCCAAAGATAGCTGGGATGGGCTCCAGAACCCCCCGCGACCCTACTGAGGATAAGCGGTATAGATAATGGATGGATGGATGGATGATGGCTTGATACATGCACGTGCAAGATAAAAATTTGCATATATAAATCGCAGATATACTTGTGGCTCAGCAAAATACATGATTCACACCGGATTGCTTTAATTAATTGGCACTGGAGAAATTGGGTATGATTTGTGGTTCTTCTTGTGAATGTTAGAGTTTTGTCACTGTGCTCAGCGTAAATATATCTGGCATTAGAGTACCTGTGCATTTGGTTGAAATATAAGTATTATGTGTCGACTATTTCATTCTTAGAAAATATTAATTCAGTTTTGCTTGTTCTGTGTCCTTTCCAAAAGGTTCGGGCATCCTCCACGATTGTCACTTCACGTCACTGATTTAACGTCCACATGGCCCAAAAGCTGTCAGTCATTGCCCTTGTTGGGCTGGTCACACTCCAGTCTTTGCTGGCTGGCGCCCCCCAAGAGCCCAGCCTGGGCGGCTCAGTGTTGGCGGTCTCTACCAATAAAACTGATTGCAGCAAGGCGGAGGAGTGCTCACCCGGTGTCATGCTGCCTGTATGGGAACCCATGAACCCATCTTTTGGTGACAAAGTGGCCCGAGCAACGGTGTACTTTGTAGCTCTTGTGTACATGTTCCTGGGAGTGTCCATCATCGCCGACCGCTTCATGGCATCTATCGAGGTGATTACCTCGCAGGAGAAGGAGATCACAATCAAGAAGCCCAACGGAGAGACCAGCACCACTACAGTGCGCATCTGGAACGAGACGGTATCCAACCTCACCCTCATGGCTCTGGGCTCTTCAGCTCCGGAGATCCTTCTGTCAGTCATTGAGGTAGTAGGCCACGGCTTTGATGCTGGCACCCTCGGACCCTCCACCATTGTAGGCTCGGCCGCCTTCAACATGTTCGTCATTATCGGGATTTGCGTTTGGGTAGTCCCCGACGGAGAGGTCAGGAAGGTCAAGCACCTGCGAGTGTTCTTCGTCACTGCCTCTTGGAGCATCTTCGCCTACATATGGCTCTATCTGATTTTGTCTGTCATCTCGCCCGGCGTCGTGCAGGTGTGGGAAGCCCTGCTAACCTTCTTTTTTTTCCCAATCTGCGTGGTTTTTGCCTGGGTTGCTGACCGTCGGCTACTTTTCTACAAGTACGTGTACAAGCGCTACAGGACGGGCAAGCAGCGTGGGATGATCATCGAGACCGAGGGCGATCGGCCCCTTCCTTCTAAGGTATACCCGTCGCTCATAATCGTCTTCAAAGCTTCTCTTGCATGTATAGACTTTATAGGTGTATCTTAAAAGTCTGGTCCTGCTTTGCTTTACTGGTTGTCTTTTTTATTGTCATCTCCAGGCAACCCTTAGTTTGGTGTCTTTCCTGTCAGTGATGTTTGTTACATATGTCACACTTGGTTCCATTAAAGATGACGTTACACATGAGAAACTAAACAAAAGTCAAACAATAAAAGGCCGGGGAAGACAAGGGGAAGCATAATCCTCTTTACATTTGCAATGAAAGCTGTTTGGTGGCTTGCTGTTGGAGTTATATATAAATACATACTAGGATGGCAAGACCTGCTATGTTGCCAGATTATGATTCATCCAAATCCTTCTGAATGTTTACATTTTTTATGGTGTACTGTCCACGTGCCAACAGACCAATAAACCAACCAACTAACAAAAATATTGCGTTCATTTCAAACCTCTCATCTCATTAGCCGTACCGCTTATCCTCATTAGGTTTGCGGGGGGGCTGGAGCCCATCCCAGCCATCTCCGGGCAGTGGGCAGGGGACACCCTGAACTGGTTGCCAGCCAATCGCAGGCAAGCATCATTCCAAACCATTTTGCTTATTTTGTGACAATCGAATGTGAGTAGTGGATTGGGTCAGGAATGTTCAAAAGGATCATTATTTTTTTATCATTTTTAAATTAACTATTTTAGACTGTAATTTGCAAGGTCATTATGCTTTTTTAAACATGTATCCTCCATAGATTGATTTGAATAAACTTATCAATACCTAAAATGTGACACTACCTTTCAAAATATAAGTAATAAAAGACTATCAATATATTTCCAAGTGGATTTGGTCCAATTTGATACAGCTTTATTCTATTTTTAAAGACGACTCTCCGCTTCCAACTAGGTATACCAGTCGTTGGGTGATTACTCCTAGTGGACAGTACAGGAGCTTAACACATATTTGGGTCTGGATTCGAACTTCCGGCTTAATTTATTGTAGTGCTCCTGGACGTTTTTCTAGTGCGTTTGTAATAGTGAATATGTAAAATAGTGTAATAATTCTATATTATTATTTAGCAAATACGTAGTAATTGTGTTAGTAGTTTCTGCTATCTTCCACTATCATGTCAGGTTTAGTTTTGTTTGGACTTTTTGTTGTTTTGTGACCACTTATTGGTTCGTTACTTAATACCTCATTTTGCTATTAAATATCATTCTTCTTTCTGAGCACACCTGCATTTAATCCGCCTTCTCTGCATTTGGGTGCACGTGCAAAACATAAAAATTAGCATTTTAAAAATTGGCACAACTGTGTGCCTCTATGTATAGCGTTAGCTCAGTTTTAATTGATATAATATACCGTAAATTCCGGACTACAGAGCGCACCCGATTATAAGCCGCACCCACCACATTTTCAGAGGAAAAATGATTTTGTACTTACACTAGCCGCACCTGTATATAAGCCGCATGCGCCCACATTAAAAGGATGTATCACAAACACAAAATTAACCCAGACCGGACTGCAAGTCTCATCTCATCAGCTGCACAGCTTATCCTCAGTAGGGTTGCGAGGGACTGCAAGTCCCGCGATTAAAACTAAATGTCCTTCATTAAAGTACACAGTCCAAAAATCACAGCCGGCAAAATGAACAGAAAATGATACCGGTACTTAAGGTTTAATGATACCAGTACTTAAGGTTTGATGCAGACCTGCAGAGTCCGGGTCCCGTTGAAAGTAATCCAAGGAAAAAAGTGTATATTTCCAAAGGTAAGGGTGGGAAAAATATATATCCACTATTGTTCGCCGTGTCCACAAACACTCACCTTTACCGGTCCCCACATCCCGTCACCCCGCGTTTTTCTTTTTAATTGGCCCGTGCAAGACATATCAGAATAAGTGTCCAAAATAAATACAAATATATACATTACAAAAATATACAGTTGCAAATACATATTATACATGGTTACACATATTTACAAAGAAAGACGATACACCGAGAGAGTTTTCAAAGCTTTAATAATAATAATAATACAAGTTTCATCCCAAACTGTGCCTGACAGGGCAGTTAATGGTAGCAACACACTACAACACGCTCGCGACACAGTAAACGGGTCTGTTAAAAAAACATACCGTACTTGTAAAAATCACGGTAAACCGTCCTCATCTTCCTCCTTAGAACTGAAGCCATCAAAGTCGTCTTCCTCAGTGTCGGAAAGAAATAATGTAATATAGACATCGTCCCACGCTCCTGCAGCCGGACTCGCACTCTCATTGTCGCTGGAACTTTCATCCACTCCTGATTCTGTGCCCTCCTCTCCGGCACGCAGCAGACCGGCTTTTCGTAACCCGTTGGTTATTGTGGATTTTTTGATGCTGCCCCACTCTGTCAGGATCCACTGGCAGACTTGCTAAAAAGTTGCCTTTCGCGTGCGGCCAGTTTTAGTGAAGTTCCAGTCTTCCTCGGCGCATATATTCCACCGGTCTAAATCTTACCTTTTGTACTCGAGCGCCGCTGGCGGCCGTTAGAAAAATTACATAAATTGGCAGCATCACTGAATAAGCCGCAGGGTTGAAATTTTGGGGAAAAAGTAGCGGATTATAGTCCGGAATTTACGGTATGAGTAATTGAGTAAAGCTGTTCATATTCAGTAAAGTATCTCAATAGTATAATATAATTATTTTCAGTCAAGTCATGAACAAACATTAAATGGTATTTATTAGAGGTGTGACAAAATGCTTTGGTCACGATTCAACTGTATCATGATGTTACGGTACCTTTTCGATTTATATCATGATGCTTGATAATTGCCATTCGATAGAATTGATGATTGCAATTTAGTTTTCATTCCTAAAAAACAATTTACTTAAATCATACACTGGGACAATAAATCACGAATGATGTTCAAACAATGAACATGAGTCTGTGTCAGTCAGTCTGGAAGCTGACATTTACTGTATTTCATCAGAGACAAGGAGAACCTAACATGTACACTGTGCAACAGGTTTACAGCCACAGTCATTAAATAAAATGACAACACAAACTATGTCCTGTCAGGATCTTGTTTAAAGTTAACACTATAAGATGTTAAAATGAAATAGAGCCTCTAAAAGCAAAGAAACAAGTGTAAGCTGTCAAAATCCTTCAGATCCTTCAAATTTTACAATTCTTTTTCGAAACCCTGTGCTGCAGGTAAACATTGCTGTCCGCGGCTATGTTTTAAGGTAATAAAATACTGCCACTAAAATGGGGATAGCCAACCCGAGAGCCGCTTGTCGTGCATGTTTTTGAAGTTTCTCTGCTCCAATACAGGGGATACCAATCACCTGGATCATTATCAAGCTCCCACACAGCTTGCATCACCTGTGTTGGAGAAGAGAAACCTCCCAAACATGCAGGACATGTGGCTCTCAAAGAATGGGTTTGCCACCCTTTTAAAAGAAAGCAGCTGAACTGTGAGCTTTGAAATTAAAGTGCTTGAAAATCAAGTTTTACAGAATCCTGGATTGCAGATAAACATCAAGAATTAAAACCTACTACTAACCTACTAGCTAATGTTGATTTCAGGGTAATGTTGCAAAAGATGTTTGGTCATGTTCGTTGAGTTACCGCTGTTGGGATATGGGTTTGTGACAGACAGTTTTGTTCTTGTCTAGTTTTGTCTTCCCCGGTAACTGTATAAAAACCGAAATGTGTCCATACTTTGTGTCATGTACGGTAATTGATTGTGCCTGCGCGGCAGACGCGTTGTTACGGTACACAGGGAGACCGCGTGGTATCTGGAGATATGTTTGTAAACTAGCAAAGATGCTATATCGTGTTCTGTAAATAAACAAGTTCATGTTGGGTTTAAAGAGGACTCCGTCCATCTTTTACATGGTGTCAGAAGTCTGAAAGGATCCAGATAAGGAGACAAGTCATAATGGCCAAGTTTAATCCTCCATCGAACTTTGCTTTCGAGAAACCGTCAGAATGGCCGGACTGGAGGCAGCGTTTCGAGCGCTACAGAATCGCTACGAAACTAAACAAAGACGATGGACAAGTTCAAGTAAGCTGCTTGATATACGCAATGGGAAGCGAGGCGGAGAATGTGTTCAAGTCTTTTGTTTTTGCTAATGACGATGAAGAGGATAATTATGACGATGTGCTGAAGAAGTTTGATGACTACTTCGTTCCGCGGAGGAATATCATCCACGAACGCGTGTGTTTTCATCAGCGTTTCCAGAAGCCTGGGAAGAGGGCAGAAAGCTTCATAAGGGCTTTATATAAACTATCAGAACACTGATTTCGGCACGAGCTGTGAAGAAAACATCTGAGACCGGATAGTTATTGGAATATTGGACAAGGAAGTGTCGCGTAAGCTACAGTTGATGGAAGGCCTGACATTGACTCAGACTGTGCAAGTAGTTCGACAGGCAGAAGAGATTACTGCGCACGTCAACATGCAAAGAGAAGCAGTAGGGACGGTGCATGAAGTTACAAGGCAGAGCTACAGATACCCAAAGTCTAAACTACAAGGTGGGGAGAAAGACAGAAAATGGGGAAATGTGAGAAAATGTCTTAAATGTGGAAAAACACAGCATAACAAAGATGAAAACTGCCCTGCTAAGAAATCTACCTGCCATATCTGTCACAAAGTGGGCTTGAGTGTGCAGGAATAAAAAGCAAGTGAATGAGATTAGTGAGCGGGCAGAACAGTCAGGACAACCTGAGCAGTCAGCATACTTCCTGGGTGCTGTGTCACATGTGAAAAATGTAAAAGAACAGTGGTCAGTTGAGCTCCGGCTAAATAAAAAGCCAATAATGTTCAAAATCGACACAGGGGCAGATGTGAATGTAGTCAGCGAGGCGACGTACAACACATACACTCTAGAAAGTGTGTTAGAGCCACCAGACATTCCACTGGACGGCCCAGGTGGAGAGCTAAATTGTCTAGGGAGGTTCCAGGCCACAGTAACCTACAAAGGAAAATCATATCCACTAACAGCCTATGTAGTAGAGGGGATCACTAATAATCTCTTAAGTCGCTCAATGTCAGTGAAAATGATTCTTGTGAGGAGAATAGATGAAATCAGTTTGAACATTCAGCAACACGCAGACTATGGGACATTGAAAACAGAGCCAGTGAGAATACAGCTTAAAGACAATGCCCAGCCGTATGCTGTACATACTGCACGCCAAGTACCACTCCCGATGCTCCAGGTAAAAGAAGAGCTAAAGAGAATGGAGAGTAATGGCATCATTGAGCCCGTGACACAACCTACTGAGTGGTGTGCACCTATGGTCCCTGTCTCAAAGAAGAACACAGACAAAGCTCGCATAAGACTGAATGAATCTGTCAAAAGGGAGCGATACATCCTACCTACTTTGGATGAGATAACAGCCAAGCTAAGTGGAGCAACTGTTTTTTCATCACTCGATGCAGCCAGCGGGTTTTGGCAAATTCCACTGCATCCAGACAGCATCAAGCTCACAACCTTTATAACTCTATTTGGTCGGTACAGCTTCAAACGCTTGCCATTTGGAATTACTAGTGCACCTGAAATCTTCCAGAGGAAGATGATGGAGACTACAAGGGTTGGAAAGTGTAGAGGTCTTCATGGACGATATTTTGGTCTACGGGAGCAATATGGAGCAACACAACAGACGTCTCAACAAAGTGATGCATTGTATTCAGTCAGCTGGACTTAAACTGAATAAGGAGAAGTGCTCCATTAGGCAAAGCCAACTAAAGTTCCTGGGGCATCTCATCGACAAGTCAGGGATTCGACCTGATCCTGAGAAGGTTGCAGCAATTCGTAAAATGCCACCTCCAGTAAATGTCACTGAGCTAAAGCGAATCCTGGGAATGGTGACTTTCCTTGGCAGGTACATTCCCAACCTCTCCACTGTGGGGCAGCCGCTCCATGAGTTGCTGAAGGACAAGAATAAATGGATGTGGGGACATGCTCAACAGACAGCCTTCGAAAACATAAAGGAACTACTGACTACTGGCCTACTATGATGTCACCAACCCCACGGCAGTGTCAGCAGATGCTAGCAGTTTTGGACTGGGGGTGTGCTGTTACAACTTCATGGAGAACAGTGGAAACCAGTGGCATACTGCTCCAGACGACTATCTGATGCAGAAACACGTTATGCCCAGATAGAAAAGGAGTGTCTGGCAGGTGTGTGGGCATGTGAAAAGTTTGACAGATACCTAAATGGCCTTGAACGTTTCAGGTTAGTAACGGATCACAAGCCGTTGGTACCCCTTATCAACAATCAGAGCTTGGAAAATGTTCCTCTCAGATGTCAGCGTCTACTGATGAGGCTCATGAGATTCAGCGCGGTGGCCGAGTATGCACCAGGTAAAACTCTTGTGGTAGCAGACACACTGTCACGCAGCCCACTGACATGTAGTGAAGGGGATGTGGATACACACAGTGATGTAGCCTGCTATGTAGCCTCAGTAGTCGGGTGAATACCAGCTTCACCAAAGAGACTTCAAAACATTAGAAACGTCACTGCAACTGACACAGAGTTGCAGCTTGTCAGTAAGCTTATCAGGTCAGGGTGGCCTGAACACATAAGTAGTGTCCCTTTGGATGCGAGGGAGTTTACCAAAGTGAAGTCAGAGCTCTCTGTTGAAGACGGCCTAGTCTTAAGAGGGTGCAGGATTGTCGTGCCACGTTCTATGAGAGCCGAAATTCTGGAGAAGCTACACCAGGGGCACCAAGGCCTGATCAAATGTAGAGAGAGAGCCAAAACATCAGTGTGGTGGCCAGGGATGTCCAAGCAGTTAAAGGACACAGTGATGTCATGCCAAGTGTGTTTGGAAATGAGAAGGAAACAACAAAAGGAACCTCTTATCTCCACACCACTACCTGAGAATTGCATTGGACCTGTGCGAACACAACCACCACAACTACCTGAAAGTATCAGACTACTACTCTCGATTCCTGGAAATACTGCACCTGTCCTCAACCACTAGTTCACACATACTTGAGAATCTAAAAACAGTGTTTGCTAGATTTGGGGTTGTTGACCAGGCAGTTAGCGATAACGGTCCACAATTTGCGAGTGCAGAGTTTCAGAATTTTGCAAAGGAGCTGGATTTTGAACATATAACATCCAGTCCTTATCATCCTCAAGGCAATGGACATGCCGAAAGAGCAGTACAGGTTGCTAAGAAAATCCTGAATCAAGATCCATTGCTAGCCCTGATGATCTACAGATCCACTCCATGTTCCACCACGGGCTACAGCCCAGCGAAACTGCTAATGGTAAGGAGGATCAGGACGACAGTTCCAACCTTGGAGAAGAATCTCCTGCCCAGATGGCCCAGGAAAACGGTAAAAGTGAACGACGCCAAGCAGAAAGCAGTGCAAGCTCACTACTTCAACCGCCGTCACGGAGCCAGACTCCTACCTGCTCTACAACCAGGAGCAACGGTCTACACCAGGCTGGACCAAGAAAAATCATGGTCTAGACCAGCTGTGGTCTCAGGAGAGGCTACTACAAGTAGATCCTATAATATCACCACCCAAGACGGTGCTGTTCTACGGCGGAATCGTCGTCATCTCCTGACATTGTCAGCTTTACGCCGCACTCAACCATCGTCTACAGAAAGTGATGAAGTGCAGTTACAGTCTACCATTCAAGAAGAGACTGTCCCTGCAGTCCAGGCTACAGGTCTATCCGACACACCTCCACCAAGACAGATTGTGACAAGGTCTGGAAGGGTGTGTAAGCCTGTTAACAGACTTGACCTGTGAATTAGTTAAAATTCATTATGGCCTTTGGGTGGGTTAAGAAATGGAAGAGACAACACACACAGGGGACTAATTGTTCTTGTTCGGATGATAATGCTGTGGAAAAAAAAAAAGAAAAAGAAAAGAAAACATTGTCCCAGAAATGTGAGTTGTGACCAAATGTTATGATTGAAATGACATATTATTTGTACATCGGATTGTAGTTGCAATTACTGCTTTAAATCAAAAACAGTGACTTGAATGCCAATTTCATTTACCAATGTGCAATTGACCGTTGATTGTTTGATTTATTGTTAATAATTTTCCCTGTGGTAAGATAATGTCAGATCTACCGATTATTGTATTAGACAGCCTTGTGAGATGCTGCTATTTGTTTCCTTCAAAAGAAGGAAACAAATAGCAGGGGGGGAGATGTCATGTGCGGTAATTGATTGTGCCTGCACGGCAGACGCGTTATTACGGTACACAGGGAGACCGCGTGGTATCTGGAGATATGTTTGTAAACTAGCAAAGACGCTATATCGTGTTCTGTAAATAAACAAGTTCATGTTGGGTTTAAAGAGGACTCAGTCCATCTTTTACACTTTTTTAAAATTTATGGGCACCGCCCTTAGTTCTCTAGGGTTCCCGTGGATCCTTGAAAAATCTTAAAATAAATTGAATTCATCCTTCTAAAAATAAGGCCTTAATTAGTATTAAATAGTCTTAAATCCAATTTTTGAAAGTCTTAAAAATATGAACACATTAATAAGATTCATATTTAAATACATCTTTTTGGCTCAAACAAATATTCAAGCTCAAACTATTTTGTATCATTTATCAATTATCTTTATAAATAATTCATCGATTTACTTTAGTGGCAACATTGCGTGACCATAATAACAAAACTATCAATTCGGTGAGGCATAGGAAAGTGTACATTTAATGAAATTGGCTATCCGATGGCCGTTTCTCGCCATGGCTAAAAGCGCTGCCAGGTAATGTGTATGACGCATCATATATTGTGTCCAAGAAATATTTGTGTTTTTTAATTTTGTTTGTTTCAAGTGTGTGTGTTTGTTTTGTCAACTTGGTCTTAAATTTGATTTCAAAAGGTATTAAAAAGTCTTGAATTTAACATTCCTTGAGCTGTAGGTACCCTGTTTTCGTTGCTCATGTTCTTCCTCCATTTTCCAATTTTGTTGGCTTTCCCGCATTTTTATGTACCGGATATGACGTCACCCAAAATCAAGCCCAGGGTGAAACGTTGATTCTAAAAATCGGAGAAAATAAAATCACAATATATACATGAATCTTACGATTTGTTTTTGTCCCACCCCTATTATCTATATGACTTTTTATTTTTAGCCAGCGCAAATATGTTCAAATGCTTTAATGGGATTGTGATGCTTTAGAATGGTGATAACTTCCCGACCAGACATTAAATGCGGTAGCGATGTGTGTATGTTATCCATTGATCCAAGAGAACCTGTCCTAAAACTCTGATATGATTTTGACAGTGCAATACGACATCTGGCAATAGAATGCGATAATTACACAAGGCGCGGTAGGAGTGGTAGGTGCCAGGTGTGAAACTTCACACTCTTGTTTCGGAAATCCGGAATTACGAGACACACGTGCAATATCGCCTCTGAACGATAGTACAAAAAATCGGGAGGTTGCCGCTCTTTCTCCATTCCTGAGTTACGAAATAATATCTTATGGATTCAAGAAACAGATATTCCGGCTCTTTGAATTGCCTTGTTGAATTTTACCATCAAAAAATTTTACATTTTTAGTGAAAAGAATTCATTCCTCTGTTTACTGTTAGACTATTATTCTAACACAAATATTTGCAACACAGACTACGCCCCCTATTCCACCATTAATGAAAATGAGGACCATTAGGTCAGTGAAAAATGACTGGCTGGATAATGTACTTGTTGCGCATATTTGTCAGCAAATTTTCAGTTCAACGTAACATTTCAGCAAACACGGTGTCAATTAGTGGTTTTGTGCTTGACAAATTGGGTAAAGGGAGGGCTTATTTTATTGAAATTTGATATTAAAACAGGCAGCACGGCGGCGCAGTGGTTAGCGCATATGCGGTACAGTTCATGTCTTGGGAACCTCCTGTGTGGGTTCAAATCCAGCTCCAGACTTCCTGTGCGTAGTTTTTATGTTCTCCCCGTGCTTGCGTGGGTTTCCTCCGGGCACTCCGGTTTCCTCCCACATTCCAAAAACATGCATTTCAGGTGAATTGGCCAGTCCAAATTGTCCTTGTGAATGAAGCGAAGCATTCTTAAGTAATAAGTTAATTATCATAATAGTTTTATAATACAAACAGAGGTATGAAATAGCTGCCTTGGAGGGAGCAAATAAACAAATTCTTACAGTTTTACTATTTTGGCAAAAGTCATTTCTAAAAATTCCTGTACAACTTGAAGAGCCCATACAGAATAAAACAAAAACAGATGAATTGGTTTCTGTTTGATGAAATTATCCTGGCAACCACATGCAAGGAAACCAGTAGCACTGGTTTTTGAATTTACACTTTAACTTTTGAAGTGAGCTGAATTTACACAGTCACCTAAATTTGCATCTATTTTGTTCGTCATCTGTGAAAGAGTTTACCCAAATGTTTCTTTTTCCCTGGTATGTTAAATAAAACTTGGCAAATTACCAAAAGTTTTACACGATAGGCACTATTCTTTATTCCAACAATCTCAAAATCTATATAATTGATTTCATAGTATCTAAATTAAGGTTCCCCCTAATGACTACTTTAATAGTTGACTGGTCACTGTCTATTAAGATGATTAGTGGAATAATCAGATAAATATGTGTTTTTATCTCAAATTTAGAATTAAGTTGATTTAATTAGGTTGTAAATAATAACAAACCCAAGAAAAATTGGTCAAATTAAATGATCTGCATTTATGAAAAGTCAACTTACCAGCTCAGTAGCCTAGATGGTAGTGTGCCCGCTTTGAGACTGGGAAGTCGCTGGTTCGCGCCTCGGCCGAGACATACCTAATTGGTATAATGGCGGCGCCCTCTGGCTGTGGCTGCATCGACTCGCTACAACGGGTCAGGTGTATCGACATTTCGTTCTGTGTACATTGTTACAAAGAATGACAATACAAAGGAAATTATTATTATTATTATTATTATTATTATTGAACATACTGCATAATTTGTACAGACACAAAATACAGTAAATAAACCTCTGTCCATTTTTAGGGACAGAATAATAAATAATAAATTCTAATCAAGTAAACATTTTTATCCTTGTAAACCGGTGGTTCTTAAAATGTGGAGGGGGTGCAAGACTTCATCAATGGGGGGGCGAACATGTTTGACCTAGCACCAAGAGGATTTCTTCTTTCAAATGGGGGGCGTAACAAAAAATAACCTAAAAGTTTTGATGTAAACCAAGAGGAGGTAGTAGCAGCAGTAGAAAATCAAAATAGTATGTGCAGTTTGTCAAGGACATTCAGTGGTCAATGTCAAAGGCTCTAACAAAAGTGCTTAAGGATTCTCAACAGTTTGACTTAAAACGGTTTCAACAACTGATCTTTGTTCTTTTGATTGCATGCCTTTAATGTCAAATACGTTACTCAGGGACAGTGTGGCATAATGCTCAAGCTCTCTTTTATAGCAACATATACGTAATTTTACAATGCAAAAATTGGCTTGAACGTTACTTGAATCTTACTCGATTTTGTTCAACCGTCCGACGTCCTCCTTAAATCTTAATGCGTCACCAATTTACTGCCATAATACAAGGTCTGTTTTGCAAACTTTGAGATATTTTTCTGCTGTTTATACATACAGCAATTTATTTTTATTTTGTCTGTATCAAACTCCTATAGAGCTCTTTCCGTGTTTGTAAACAAGTGTGACGTAGCCAAGCTGTGCGTGCATTGATGAAGCAGAATGGCAGAATTCATGTAGGTTTATAGATTCCCTTCGGGCGGCATTAGCTCAGGAGGTAGCGTGTCTTGGGATCAAGAGGTCGCAGGTTCGATTTCTGGCTCCTCCGTGTTATATGTAGAAGTGTCTTTGGGGAAGATACTGAATCCCTAATGCCCCCGATAGTAGGTAGTTGCCTTGCATGGCTGACGCTGCTATTGGTGAGTTGGCGTGTAAAAGCGAAAAGTGTGAAGCACATTGGAAAGCGCTTTGGGAGGTCTTAATTGATTAGAAAAGCGTTATATATATATACAGACCATGAACATGAACCCATCGACACAAAAAATTTGTCGATAATTGATAGCTCAAACTATGTGCTAGTGGTACTATAGCGTCTTTATTTTATTCATATAACTACCTAAAAAAACACCTTTTTTTTTATTGGCACTAGATTTTCTCCTTTTGAAGGTACTGGCAAATTTGAACAAATGGCCTAGAAAGTGCTGGAAAACTGCTTGAATTTAGCTGTGAAAAAGCTGCACCAACCCTGTCGTGTGTCTGGCGAAGATAGTTAACAATGAAATTCATTTTTGACCAATTCTATTATCGAATTTTGCAACACTGTTGACTAATCATTGCAGCCCTACTCGTAATAGTCCAAAATCTTTCTATGCAAATGTATTTATCTTCCTCTATTACTTAACCTAAATAAGTGGTATTTTTCCTATAGATAAAAGCAAACAATAAAAAGTAAAATATTTAATTTTACCAGTACATTCACCTAATGGATAAATGGCCTAAACATCATTATAAAAGTATAACACATTTGGAGGGATTCTCAACCTGTTTAGAACGCAGTAATCAACACTTTGCCTTGTCCGTTTCAAGGTGGACATTGAAATGGACGGCAAGATGCTCAACTCTCATGGCGTGGACTTCCTGGACGGCCAGCTGGGTTTGGATATCGACGAGAAGGACCTGGACGAAGAGGAGACACGCAGAGACATGGCCAAAATTCTCAAAGAGCTCAAACAGAAGCATCCCGATAAAGAGGTAAAGAGGAGTGCTCAATTTGTCCTGAGGCCTTCTTTTTTGTGTGACAATAATTGATAATGCACAGGACGGGATTACTAGTTTGACAAGGTTTTGAAAAGGCGCTTTTTCATGTTTGGGTGAGAAACCATACTAGCCATCAAATCATTCAATTTTCCTTATTGGCATTCAGTTACCTTTAAGTAAAAGTATTTTTGGGGGGCGGGGGGAAGGATTAGGTTAAGTTCCACATTGTGGTCACCGCGCTCACCCGATTTTTCGGCATTCTGGGGTTCCCCAGTACTTGGTCCCGTCCTCTCGACAGTGGCGGTTGCAAGTCACCTCGACACCTCTGTCGGTACGTACCAGTCCCTGTCCCTTTCGGCGCGGGGCAGGGCTTTAAAGTCCCCACCGTTACAACTAGGTGCCATTGTAATGACTCTGGGTCTGTCATGACTCAGCGCTTGCTTCTCGCGTCTCTTTGCCACGCTAGGTGCGAGATTGGTCTTAAATTTCATTGGATGTGGTCTTGAAAAGTATTAAATTGGAACGGAAAAATCCTGGTAGTATTATCTTTTGTAAATAAAATCTAAAGCACTGCGCACACCCAGCGACAACCGCGTGGGGAATTTGACGTCGACCCCTTTAGCTGCAAAATGTCCACGGCGAGGTTCCCTGGCACACCTGATGAAGTTTTCAGTGGCAAGGTTTTTCTCACTCTCTCCCCAAGATACTCACACTTGGTATTTTCAGATCATGTTACCATTTAAAATAGTGACTAACATATTGTTGCGTAGGAATTATGAATATAGTATTTACTAATCCGCCGAAAGAAAATGCGAATGAGGGCTTGGTCGCAAAAGAAAATACGAGGCCTGCATTTGACAGTGCTGATGTCAACAGACTTGTGTTGTTTGCGAACGAGACGGTTCTTGGAAGTGGATGACGGGAACCGGCTACCCACTAATCAAAAGCCGGTTTCCTTTAAGAATTTTTTTTTTGTGTGTGATTGGTCAAAATGTATTTTTTAGGGATTCTGTGCTGTTGGCTTTAGATTTTGGGGTATAAAAATGGTTCACATTGTTCTGTACTTCATCATTTTCTTTATAGATTCATAATATTTTAATTTATGGTTCCTGTGTTTTTCAATGTTGCCATAAAAGTGTTTGCTTTATTTTCCCCCTAATTAATAATAATATATAATAAATTGTAATAAATTGATTCAATAACAAAAACAGCATGAGCAGTATTTATGACATCCTCTCAACATGATTCAAACTCACCTGAGTAGTTGGCCAAGAGGAATACAAGGATGATGAGAGGGGAAGAATTCCAACTATTTCTATCTTTCCTCAGTGTAACCTTGTTGAGCTTAATGTAAATTACAGGCTACTGTGAAATACAATGCTCCGTCCAATAATTAAATTAACACAATCTGTGCCGTAGAACTTTAATTTTAAGTAGGGCTGGCAGTAAACGATTGTCTGAAAAGGCCTTTATGGCAAAGCCAATGTGGACCCATCTTTACCAAAATTCATTGGGTGCAATTATTAGCGTCAGCTTCAGTTAGGCATTAGCAGTTTGATTGCTCGGAAGAGATTCTAAAGGTGCTTGTGTGGGTTAACCTGTTTTATTTCCCCTTCCCAACGAATGCATTTCCATTCCAAAGTATAGAAAATCTAAAGGGATATTTTAAATTAACACAGAAGAGGTAGTGAGAGCCCTCAAGAACCAAAATTACCGCAGCTCCGGGCCCAGGCAACGTCTGTGGACGGATCCTAATATTCTGTGCTGAGCAGGTGTGTTCCAGCATCTTTTCCAGAGCTCGTTGACCAGCGACACAGTCCCCGGGTCATGGAAACACTCCAGAGTGATCCCGGTCCAGAAAAAGGCACCACCAAGGTCCTCAACGACTTAAGACCTGTGGCCCTCACCTCCCTGGTGATGAAGGCTATGGAGAGGATCCTTTTCAGTTCGCATATCGGCTGGCAGAGGGGTTGATTACGTGAACATTTTCATCCTCGATACCATCCACAGCCGTTTGGATACCCCCAATACCACTGCCAGACTCATGTATGCAGACTTCTCATCAGCATTCAACACTATGCAACCTCACCCCCCACCCGAGAAACTCAAAATCACCCGCTTCTACTTGAACCACCAGCTCACTCTGTGGATCATTGATTTCATCACCAACAGGTCACAGAGTGCTGGTCAACAACACTTTCTTGGACGTAATCTCCACTTCCACCGGCTCCCTGCAAGACTGCGTCCTCTGTCCTCGCCTCTTCATTCTCTTCACTGATGTCTGCAGGTCCTTCCAGCCACATAGCCACATGGTTAAATTTGCTGACAACACAGTCCTCCTATCTCTGCTGTCAGATCAAACACAGCATCACATTTCAGTTATTCATGAGTTTGTAGAATTTTGAAGAGATCCTCTCTCGAGCTGAACATGTACAAAACGAAGGAGATGATAATAACCTTCTCCCCCAAGCAGAGGAAGCTGGCTGAGGCAGTCACCACCAACATCCAACGGAAAGTAGTGGAGATTGTGGATACATACAAATACCTGGGCTCTACATTTGACAGCATGCTGAAGTTCTCTTCGACGGTTGAAGAGATCCTCAAGAAATGCCAACAAAGACTGTATTTGCTCCGGAAACTAAACTATCTTTCGGGTTCAGTAGTAAAATCCTCATCACCTTCTTCTACTCCTTCATTGAGAGTGTGATCACCTTTTTCCCATTTCCTGGTTTCACTCAATCAGTATATAATAGAAACCGCCTGTCTAACGCTGTAAAAGTCTCCTCCAAAATAATTGGCCAGCCTCTAAGACCTTTCACAATCCTGTGTGAGCAACAAACCACCAAATCAGCCAGCAGAATCCTTCAGGACCCTACACACTTCCTGGAGTTTGTTTGGCTGCCATCAAGACACAGACTTTGCTGCTCCAGCAGCAGGACTGGCCTCAACCCCAGGGCTGTTCAGCACCTGAAGTTGCAGTCCGCCGCCCCCTAGTGTTCAATAGTATTCTCCGCCTGCATTATTCACGACAGTGCACTAACTCATTTATATTGGTACTTTTTATACATTTCATTCACTTATTTCTTGTATGGACTTCAACACTTTACGGTTGAATATATATATATATATATATATATATATATATATATATATATATGTATATTATTCTATGTATGTGGGTGGGTGTTGCATTCCACTCTGTGCACCTTTTAATTGCCCCTTGGGGACAAATAACATATTTTGATTGATTGATTGATTCAAAGGGGGATCTTATCCAAACCGAGAGTGGTCTTGATGTGTCTCTATTAATAGTCAAGGATAGATGTATTAAATTCGAGCACTATAAAAAATAGTTTTTTTGCTGTGTGTGTTGCATTTAGGTGGAGCAGCTAATCGAGCTGGCAAATTACCAGGTTCTAAGTCAGCAGCAAAAGAGTCGTGCTTTCTACCGCTGCCAGGCTACCCGGCTCATGACCGGCGCAGGAAACATCCTGAAGAAACATGCCGCAGACCAAGCGCGCAAAGCCATCAGCATGCACGAAGTGCGCTCCGACATCGGTGACAACGACCCCGTCTCCAAAGTGTTTTTTGAACCTGCCACATACCAGTGCCTTGAGAATTGCGGCACTGTGGCAGTCAACGTCATGCGGCGAGGTGGCGATTTGACCAAAACCATTTCTGTGGAGTACCGGACCGAAGATGGCACAGCTAATGCCGGCTCGGATTACGAGTTCACAGAGGGTGTAGTGGTGTTCAAACCCGGCGAGACGCTCAAGGAGATCCGGGTAGGGATCATTGACGACGACATTTTCGAAGAGGACGAGAACTTCCACATCCACCTATCCAATGTTAAAGTCCTAACGTCGGAAGGCGAGGAGTCCATGGAAGATGAGTCAGCCAATCATGTGGACTCTGTGGCCTGCCTTGCCTCGCCTTCCACGGCCACCATCACAATCTTTGACGACGACCATGCTGGAATCTTCACATTTGAGGAGCCCGTGTTCCATGTGAGCGAGAGCGTCGGTACCATGGAGGTGAAAGTGCTGAGGACGTCAGGCGCCCGCGGAGTGGTCACACTGCCTTATAAGACTGTGGAGGGGACGGCGCGGGGCAGCGGCGAAGACTTCGAGGACGCCCACGGCGTGCTGGAGTTCCAGAATGATGAAATATTGTGAGTAAGCGTGCCCGGTGTACATTTTTGATGATGAATTGAAGAAACGAGGGGTGATGTGGTCACAATGAGCTTTGATACCTTTATTTCTTTTTTCTATCCATCTATCTACTCCACTTTGTGTTTGGCTTTGCATTAGAATGCTTTTGAGGTTGAGTGAAAAGAAAATACGTATAATAAAAACAGTTTTTACTCAGGATTATCCAACATTTCTAGTTGGATTGGGTGAGGTTTCTATGCATCAAGGTACAATAATTTAATTTTTTTCTGTATTAACTTGTCTGCCATCAAGTGAGGAACAATACTGTATATTAATTCTAAAGCCTTCAAAGACAAGCTAGCTCTGTTTATTCCCATTCGAGATTACTGATAGCTGACCACAGATCAACTGATTTTATTAATATAGTGATGCTACAGAAAAAGCTCAGGCCAAAAGAATCCAGCTTGACTAACCCTAACCTGCGGCTATTAAAGCCAGAGTCAGCAAATCCAAAAGTACCGAATCAGTTTGTTTTGGGGCATTTTTCTGAAGTGACTTTCCTAAATGCTCATGAAAGATTTTGATCCTGGCCCAACTTGTCCTGGGCTGTGAGAGTAGAATTTTTTTTCTTGGAAAGCTGCTGAATCAGCAAAATAAAAATGCCAAGTCAGCTTTTTGGGGCATTTTTTACATCTGAGATACCTTGCCTAGTTTATTCAACGTCACGTACAGCTCCTCAATTAACCTAATAACTAACATCCCAATAAAAGTTTTTTTTTTCCCAATTTTTTTATTTTGTTATTAGGGGCTGTACAAATAAACATTACTTTACTTTACTATATCTATCAATTGCTGTAAAGGAGCTTACTTAAAACTTGAAAGTTTAGCCCTGGGCCTGATTTACTCACATACTGTATTTGACTTACATTCATCACCACCTTCTGGAATCCGCCGGCCACTGTTTAATCTGCTTAGGGTTGCTATCGATCGCCAGCCTCCAACCTGCTTTGCATGCTCAGCAGGTTCTACAGTCGCAAAGATGTTGAAAAACAAGGTTATCTGTTGCCCAAATATTATGCAGAGAAAATAAAAGAAGACTGATTTAATGATAAAATGTGCAGTAGACAACTTCCCTAAGAATGTGTCAAATCGATATACTTGTCAACTCGACGCGCAACCAAGGCTTTTTCAAGATGACTCAAGCAAGGGGAACTGTTAACAGTTACATTTGTTACTATTTTACAAATGATCTCATCCGACAAGTAAATCTTGCTTATGAGTATTATCAAAGGTTTTTTTCAAGCTTTGGTTGATTAGCATCAGGACAGGGGATGTTGGAATTGACATTTAATGTTTCAGAATTTTTTTGACTTTGTTAATTATTCATGGTATTATGAGGTGTGATATGAAGCTTTATGTGCTGTTATTACGATTTGGGATTACAGTAATCCCTTGTTTTTTGCAGGGGTTGCTTTCCCATAAAGACTCGCGATGGTCAAAACCTATATAATAGAAACATCAATATATTTATTATATATGTTATATAATATATACGACTGTAAATAAATAACAGCTATAGATCCATAAATAAAAACACAAAACACAGAATTGCAGTTTAAATATTGGTCTTTTGTGTTGGTTTACAAAAGTACAACAACGTTGGAGGGCTTCTCCTTTCAGTGTAAGAAATTTATGTAGGGAGCAGACATCTAGCTGCACCCTAGCATTAGGGATCCTCATAATGAGCCAAGTTTCTGTAATGATTAAAATACAAGAGTTGTAGCTCCAGGTGATCAGTATTATGGGTAATGGATCTGGCTTTGAGCACGGCGGCGCAGTGGTTAGCGCGTGTGCGGCACAGTTCTGAGGTCATAAGATCGAACCTCCTGTGTGGAATTTGCATGTTCTCCCAGTGCTTGCGTGGGTTTCCTCCGGGCACTCCAGTTTCCTCCAACATTCCAAAAACATGCATGTCAGATTAATTGGCTGGTCCAAATTCTCCCTAGGGGGGAATGAGCGAGCAAATTGTCTGTCCCTGTGCCCTGCGACTGGCTGGCAACCAGTTCAGGGTGTCCCCTGCTCACTGCCCGAAGATAGCTAGGATGGGCTCCAGCACCCCCGCGACCCTACTGAGGATAAGCGGTGCAGATAATGGATGGATGGATGGAATAATATCTCAGAGGGAACGCGAAAGTTAGTTTTTTGTCAACAAGACAGGTTAGCAAAATAGTAGCACAAGTACCTTGTAATTTGGTCTACTACAAATAATCCCTAGTCTCCAAAAAGTATAAACTCCACTTGGTCACGCATTGTTATTAGCAGGCACAAAGTGCTATGCTCGAACACAGTGCACAATGAAAGTAAGCCAAACAAGTGAAATAAGAACAAAGCATCAAAATAAAAGCCTCAGGATGTCACCCATTTACAATACATTTGCAGTATGAGCATTTGACCCAGGCAACTCCACTTGTCTATAGATACTTATGTAAACACAAGTTCAAAAATAGTAATTCCTCGCTGTATCGCGATTTACTTTTCGCAGTTTTGATACTTAGCAGATTTTGATACTTTGCAGATTTTGATTTTGCATTTTGTTATGCAGCAGATAACACACCAAATGCTGGTACAGGTTGCGGAGGGCTTTGTCTGTGTGTGCCTGGACTGTGAAAAAGTCCGACAGACCTTTCGCCATGGTGACCATTTGCTGCTTTACGGCTAATTTGCAGAATGCCTACAACCGTTTGGAGTGGTCCATGATTGGAGTGCTGGCTGGGTGATTATCTATTTAAGACCCTAGCTTGCACTGTTTCTGATGAGTGGAGAGTCTTGCAGATGAGTTTGTGCCACATAACCTCCAAATCACTGTACATTCTCAAATACAAGCCACTGTTTTTTCCCTACATTTCAAACACTGCAGCTTTAAGCACAGTGTGGGGGGAACTCCCCCAAACTGCGTTGCCCATTGGGGCCACGGGACGCTGGCGCCTACTAGGTGGCCTCTTCCGGTGCCTGAAAGCTGGCTTATAACTGATGCGGACAATAGAAATTTTACTGTTAAAATGAAAACATGATTTCTACCAAGTCCTATGAAAGTGAAGAAATTCAACAAAGCACGCGTAAACGATGTTACTATGACTCCCTTTGGTAGACTCATGCCTCTTTCTTATTAGGGACGTACATTAGTGGATAAACAAGATATCCACTGTCCCTATTCAGTAAGATTGTGGTCTGTGCAGAATTAGCGGTGAAATGTCAAAGAAAAGTAACATTGTGCTGATATTAAAACACTCCCTTGCGGACTCTGTTCACAGCTGTCAATCTCAATCAACGAACACAGCAATATTAAATAAACTAGTACTGACATATATGCATAAGTGCAACAAAAATCCTTATACATAAATGCTTGGAATCTTTTTTAACAAGTAGTGTTGGCTGATTGAATGTTTTCGCGTGGCAGCAGGTGACTATCGGATATACCGTTTCAAATTCTGGCCCAATATGGTCGTAAAATGACAAAGTTGAGTTTCATTCTTAAATTTGTACGTTCAGCTTTTAATCAAGTGTGCTCAGTAGTCCAGAATTTACAGTACTGGAAGGTTTCTGACTATCAATTATTTCTAGTTATTAGCTTTATTGCTACAACAGAGAGATAGTCATGTAATGACCTAATTACATGGAGTTAAACATTTTTTATCTCCTGTGAAAAATGAATCAATTACATTAAAAAAAGAAAGAATGATAAGAAATCTACCTTTACAGTGTGTCATAAAAATATTGCTGACTGGTTATGTCAATTCATATTTGGGTGCTATTTTTCTCCATTGTGCAAGGTGGGTTATAATATGAATGCCTAAACAGAAGGACCAAAAAGCTATTTTGATTTTATTCTATCCATTATCTGCAACGCTTATCCTCAGTAGGATCGCCAGGGTTCTGCAGCCCATCCCAGCTATCTTCGGGCAGTGGGCAGGGGACACCCTGAACTGGTTGCTAGTCAGTTGCAGGACACACAGAGACATACAACTCATTTACACCAAATTGGACTGGCCAATTTACCTGACATGCATGTTTTTGGAATGTGGGAGGAAACCCACGCAAGTACGGGGAGAACATGCAAACTCCACATAAGAAGGTTTGATGTTTATTTATTCTGTATCGGCCCACTTTGCCTTTTCTTTTTAAAGAACCGATAAAGACCAATCACAGCATTTAAAATACTTTCATTAAGATCTTGTCAATCTCCAGAATTCCCTGGTGCATTTGTGTTCAGGGTGAGGTGATTCTGCTCCATACAACAATTATACGGCTCATAGCATTAATCTTCTTCATTGCTAAAAAAAGAATATGGGAGGACCCAAATACAAAAAATTCAATATGTTCTTTTTAAGGCACCCAGGAAAGCTTGAGCCTCGATTTATAATTGTATTGCTCAAGTGCGTATTTTTTATATATATATATATATTTGTGTGTGTGTGTGTGTGTGTGTGTGTGTGTGTGTGTGTATATATATATATATATATATATATATATATATATATATATATATATATATATATATAATTTCATCAAACAGAAACCAATTCATCTGTTTTTGTTTCATTCTGTATGGGCTCTTCAAGTTGTACAGGAATTTTTAGAAATTACTTTTGGCAAAATAGTAATACTGTAAGAATTTGTTTATTTGCTCCCTCCTAGGCAGCTATTTCATATCCTCTGTTTGTATTATAAAACTATTATGATAATTAACTTATTACTTAAGAATTATTACAAAAAAAGTAAAAATCCATTTAGCAAAAGACTGCATTTTAAAAAAATAAAAGACAGCATAACAAATGTTTTAATATCTCATCTCATCTAATCAGCTGTACCGCTTATCCTTATTAGGGTTGCGGGGGGGGCTGGAACCCATCCCAACCATCTCCGGGCAGTGGGCAGGGGACACCCTGAACTGGTTGCCAGCCAATCGCAGGGCACACGGGGACAGACAACTCACTCGCTCAGTCACACCTAGGGACAATTTGGAACGGCGAATTCACCTGAAATGCATGTCTTCGGAATGTGGGAGGAAACCGGAGTGCCCGGAGGAAACCCACGCAAGCACGGGGAGAACATACAAACTCCGCACAGGAAGTCTGGAGCTGGCATTGAACCCACGCAGGAGGTTCCCAAGACCTCAGAACTGTGCCGCACATGCGCTAACCACTGCGCCGCCGTGCTGCCCATATGTATATATATATATATATATATATATATATATATATATATATATATATATATACACGCACACATATATGTGTGTATGTGTGTGTGTATATATATATATATATATATATTTGTGTGTGTGTACGTGTAGATGTGTACGTGTTTGTGTGTATATATATATATGTATATATATGTATATATATATATATATATATATATATATATATATATATATATATATATATATATATATAATGTGTGTGTATATATGTGTGGGGCGGCAGTAGCTCAGGAGGTAGAGCGATCGTTTTAGGATTAAGGGATCCCAGTTCGAATCCCGGCTTGTCCGTGTTACATGCCGAAGTGTCCTTGGGTAAGACACTGAACCCCTAATACCCCCAATAAGCAGGTTAGCGCCTTACATGGCTGCACAGATCACGGCCGCTATTGGGAAATGTGAAGCACAATGTAAAGCGCTTTGGGAAGTCATTGACTTGAAAAGCGCTATATAAAAAAAATGCAGAATGCAGATGCAGAACCAAGTTGGAATCGACATTTCGAAGTGAATGTGTAATTTTCACACTGCAGCAGCATCGCCACTCCCACAGCTTTTCATCAAGTGCGGCCCTTGGCACACTTCAGCTTCTATTTCTATAAAACCTGTTCCAGCTGGAATTGGTACTGAAAATGGGTTAGCGATTTATCCTTTTTAGTTTAAATTAGACACACCTATAAGGCCTGCCAAATCTCTTCCTTGCATGTCCTCATCTTTGGTGACCTCTGTAATGGCTAAATTGTGATGCAGAGATAAGACGAGCACACAGTATTTCTTTGATACGTTTTTGACCTTGTGAGCAAGAAAAATGGGCATGATTCTAGATATACCACACACACACAAACAATCCACCACAGCATTTATGCAATTTCCATAAACAGGTAGGAGAAACAAGTTTTAAATTCAAATGAGGCTCCCTGTTACGCACAACCTCAGCAGACTGGGACTTTACACACCAGTAAGCGGCACAAATAACTTTTGAGACTTTCACCACCTTCAAGTGTTGAATTTCTTTTCTGTGTGTACATTTTAGGACTGCACAATTTAAAAAAAAAACCTATTTGCGATTTTTCAGACCAGTATTGCGATTTTGATGGGATTTGCGATTTTATTTTTCTTAAGTACATTCTCAGTTCTAATTATGTTTTTGTTAATACTCAACCATATTGAAATTCTAAACGTAGAGAAAACAGCACCATCTTCCGGCGAGCTTTGATTTGGGAAAATAAAAACATGTAGCTCAGCAACAAATCAATTCAACTCACTAAAAACATTATAGTGATGCATACTATAATCGCCTCACAATTGTTGTGGATTAAACAGAATTCATTTCTTTTTGAATGAATTGAAAAATGTTTTTTGTATTGTTTTTTTAACGTTTTAAGTATTTCCAGGCGATCCAGTTCAAACTTTTGGACAGGTTGTGCTTGTCCAAACTTAAACCAGAGCAATAAATTCAAAACAATATAATCCTTGTGCAACTTTAAACAATGCAATAAAAACATGTAGGAAGTCCTTGTCTGACTCGCCTTTTGCCTAAGTGGCTTTAATGGATGAAAATGCGCAGGCTAATTGTGTAACGCTACTAATCGTGTAACTCTAGTGTTTATACTTTGGGGACAGCACAGGAGCTGGGAGCCCATCTCACTGTGATGTACATTTTATTCTTGTCACTGGGTCACTCCAATGGGAGAGTTAATTTCTGTCAGTATATTTTGAAGAAAAAAACATTAGTTCAAACCACGGCACATATTGCCGAGGTGGAAATGTATATTTCAACATAAGTTTTAAAGTAACATTGACTACTTTGATTATTTTTTATTAACATCTGAACAGTTTGTTTGTATATAAAGTTTGTTGATTGTGAATGTCTGCTTTTGTCTTCAATACTACATATTTTGTATTTTCAAAAGTCTGCTCCTCATTTTCAAAGATCCAACATTACAATTTTAGTTGTCTGTATTGTCATTGATGACAACGTAACATTGTTTACGTGATTAGATATGGCACTCCAGCATTAAAAAAACTTGAAAGAGATAAAAAAGATAAAACCCAGTATAAGGATAAATAGGGAAATATTTACAATGTACTGCTTGGAGACTGGCCTCTTTATTGTAAGTGCGCAAAAAAAATAGTGCTATGAAAACCAATGCAATAACATTAAAGCAAGTTATTTTCAAAAAATAGTGTTGAAAATTAGATATGAACACCCATTATTCTATGTTTAGCCGAAACATTTTATCGTTAGTCTATCCTGTGCGCTTGTTTAGGGTGGTGATGGCCCTTAGAAAGAAACTGTCTCTGAACCTGTTGGTCCTCATTTTAAGGGATCTGTAGCATTTGCCATTGGACAGCATAATACAATGCTGCCTAGTTTTTGTTTAATTTGTTTTTGGGTAGCAGTAATATGCCATCACTTTGTCACCTACCATGAGAGCAAAAAACGTTCAAGCACACCAAAATCAAACACACACATCTCAACGCAGGATTTTGCCTTCGGTGTGCCCGAAGTACAACAGTTTCCGCCCGTTTTTTTTTTAATTTTTATAAAGAACCTCTTGAGGTGGAATATTAACATCAATGTGGCACATCTTTCAGCAATTTTGAAACTCCAAGACCTCGGCTTTTGAAACAACTTGGGAGTGAGAAGTGAATGTCAGGTGTTACACTTTACGGACCTGTCTTAACTCCCTTGCAACTGTTTTCTATCTGGGTCTTGGTCTTTTGTGCTTTCTAAATTCAAATGCAAAATGTGTGATTTTTTATTTTTTTTCCGCCACATAATGTCTCAGTAGCATCACATAGCAAAATTCAGACAGATCAACATTTGGTGTATTGTTACTAAAGGTAACAATCTCTTGCAGCCTGGTCATCCTGAATGGGGGATTACCACTTGTGTGACCCCTTTTCAAGTTTTCTTACTTTGCTCATACTGAGGTTTTTAAGATTTTCATTGCCCACACGCAGGTTTTAGATAAGGGAATGTTGTAGTTGTCACCTGTACGGTCCTTTGAGACTTTTTGTGATAAAGGGGGTTTACAAATAAATACTAGTTGACTTAATAGATGCGAAGCATTGTACAGACAACTAACCACACAGAGTTGTGAGGTTTTTCACACTTCTCTGAACTTTTTTTTTGCCTTGCCCGGTACTTTTTATTGTACTGAGCAGACACCAAGAAGTGCCTCTAAGAAATCAATTGATGGGGTGCTCTTGAAGGAGAGGTGCGAAAGACTAATCAATGCGGAGGGACTGAAACGTCTGTACCGCAGAAAAGGTTAACAATTGGCAGAGTAAAAAACACTTACTGGTGCAATGCGTTATTGCTAATTACTAAATTTGGTGCAGGCTTGGGGAGTAACGGAATACATGGAACGGCAAAAATTATGTTGGCAAGCTGTTTTGCCGGAGATCCAAGAAATCAAAGCCAGGAGAGAAAGCTTACCACGTGTTGTGAGTCATAATTTTATTCATATTTAGTTTCTTTTGTCTTTTATTAGCATATTTGGTATTGGAGTAATCCAAAAGTAATTGAAAGTAATCAAGTTAAAGTAACCCTACCCAACCCTGGTTATTCATTTTACTGCATTCACTGTATTTTGTGTGACTACTGAATATTCTTTTCAATCCCAGCGTGATATGCAGGTTTAGTGTTGAGATATTTGAAATTTAGCAGGCGCTCAAAATAAGGACTGAAGACTTCTATGGATTTTAAAATTGCAAGGAGAACAGGGGAGTGAGCATTCAAATAGGAAAGGTTGGAACCTTTTCTTAAGGCCCTCCCCTGAATGCTTTCTTTTTAATAAATCTCATAGGTCATAGAAGCTAATCTGCTTTTGAGAGTGCGGAAATGAAGGAACAGCAACACGATTGGCGGATGGTGACAATGATAGGAGAAATTTATGATCGTCGAAACAACAAACAAAAGTGTGACGAACTGGCATCCTATGCAATCTCCTTTGCTGGTGACCAATATTAAAACCAGACTAAACTTTCAGTGTCCTCTTAAAATATCTTATCCTTTTTATGGATGACTTTTCAAGTCATTTTTGAGCTTTACATTTACTAACTATATTATTCTCATACTTGCAGATGCAATTTGTTATCTCTCTTTTTTATACCAGTAAATGGTGAGTGCTTGCAGTACTGATTATATTATTCATAATTGGAAGATGATGAAATGTTAGGATTAAGGGAAATGTTGAAATTAATTGGGGTTTCGTTTTGGAGTACAGTATTTTGATCTGGGCTCAAATTAGGATTAGAGGGATTCAAATTACCGGTGGTTGTTGTGGTTAGGATTAGAGTAAGAAATACCAATTTGTGTTTAGATGAGGGGTTAGCAATAAAGGATAGATTGGAGGTAGTCATGTTCATGGTTAGAGAATTTGGGATTTTAAATATTGGTATGGATTAGCGGATAAGAGTAATTGTATCAGAAGTAGGTTTTACTTTTGTTGTTGGTATACTGTTTTAGGATAAAAGGTAAGAGCATGAAAATATTTTTGGGTTTAAACAAAATGTTATTTGTGGGGTATGTGGGTTCAATTCTCTATATACAGTAAATGTGTATATTTATATCTATAGCTGCACTGTTATTTATAGAAATAGGTTTTGTTTTTAAAAATTAAATCGTGTCCTTCAACCCCTACTTCTGTGGTTTACCTCAACTGTCGCTATATGTATGTGTTAATATCTTTTTTTTAAATTCCCTACACCAAAAAAAAAAAAAAATATAGCACGGCGGCGCAGTGGTTAGCGCATGTGCGGTACAGTTCTGAGGTCATGAGATCGAACCTCATGTGTGGAGTTTGCATGTTCCCCCCGTGCTTGCGTGGGTTTCCTCCGGGCACTCCGGTTTCCTCCCACATTCCAAAAACATGCATGACAGGTGTATTGGCCGGTCCAGATTGTCCCTAGGTGTGAATGAGCGAGTGGCTGGCAACCAGTTCAGGGTGTCCCCTGCCCACTGCCCGAAAATGGCTGGGATGGGCTCCAGCACCCCCGCGACCATAGCATGTCTTAGTCCTTCGTGATTAATTGCATTTGGTATTGTTTTATACGGCATTGTCCCATAAAGCGTCATCGCCCCCTACGGGTTGCTCCCAGGAGAACAGGTGCCTGCTACACCCAAAGAGAGCACTATGACATTTAGATTAGTGCAAAGATTATATATCAACTATGGACATGTATTATGGGCCATGCAAAATAATTATCTGTGGTAAATATTAATATTATATATTAATATTAACCTTTTTACCCAGCACCTTTACAAAGAGAGATTTGTCTCAAAAACAAGTATATTCACAATTTACTCAAGATTTAAAAATTATATTTATGAAAATCCCATATATAATCACAGATATAATTGTGGCTGTGCAGAAAACATGATTCACAACAGATTTTTTTCTTTTAAAAAGTGCTTGAATTTGGTCTTGAAAAATATGTTCAAACCTAGTTATAGCAGCAGCAATTTTTTCTTTCTGGCTTTAGAATCTTATATTTATTGCATTCGAGGACTGTAATCGACTGAGGGCGGCCGGTGTGTTTTTACAGCATGTTAGCATATCATACATATTTGGACAGGAGCTTCTCCAAAAAAGGACAGAGCAGCAGGGACTCTGGTCTGTTACAGATGTGCTCCGTGTGACATAAGATAAAAGCGCAGATTGTTGTGAGATGAAAGCACACTCCAGATTGGATCCACTTGTGTCTGACTATATTTACATATATTTTACAAAGTGGAAAACATTCAGAAGAGAGTGTTCCCTTTATAAAACAATGACTTTTTGTCACTTTGCTCAGATCTCCTTGTCAGCATTAGACACAATGAGCACTGCAAGCAGAACATTGTCAATCATGATAATTGCTTTATGTAAAACATGTTTCATAATCTACTAATTGATTAATCTCTATTTTGATTGGATGACAATGATTGGACACAGATAAGAAGACAATTTCAACCAAGTCGAGATTGAGGAGAAAGTAGCCACTGTAAATCTTTAAAAATGCTTGAATTTTATTCTTGTAGTTTCAAGGTTTCAAAAGTGCCGAAATTTTGGCCGTTGTGCTCGCAAATGCTTGAAATTATTGCATAGTTTTCGGCAGTCCGACTTGCTCGGCAACGCTTTAAATCAAGAAAAATAAAACAACTTTGCTTAAAACTGATGCAGGAACTGCTGTCCGGTGGCTTCGCTTTGCCATTGCATTTTTCCTTGCCTTTTGATTAACAGCAGCTAGCATTACTTTGCATGGCGTTGTCATGTGAAGCGTCATCAACCCTTAGTGTCGCGCCTTAAAAGACTGCTACAAGGCTGCCATTTTAATCAACGAATGCTAGAAAACGGAAAATACAAATAATGGCTAAAACGTGGAACAAAATGTAAATATATTATTTTAATGGTATTGGACAAATTGAAAATTACACTTTAGAAGTCCTCAAGAAAGTCCTTGAATTTGTCCATGAAAAAGGTGTACAAACCCTGAGCACACCCGTGAACTGGTCCCTCACAAACGTTTCTACCCCCTTGGAAACACACTGCAGCAATACTGTTACTCTTACGATACCATGGAAATTAATACTTTTCTAAATAAAGTGCTGACCTTTTAAAAGATAGTGGATGAGGTTATCACATATGCAATTTGTTTAATGCACGGTATACTTTTTCAGTCTCAATTTGTATGCACTTGGCACATGTTCATGTTACCCTCTGTCTCAATTAAAACAGACACTTACTAAAAGTAAATACTGCGCAGGGATGTGTTATAAATTGTTGTCTTCAATTTAGATAGATTTTTCATCTGTTGGCATTATTGCAAGGTTTGTCTCTCCCGTGGCTGCTAAAGCCTTGTTTGCTGCTGACCTAAGAAGTGAAGAACATTGGTGAGAGCGCCCCATGTTCCTGTTTTCAAGGACTTCTTTGTTAAAAACAGTCACATGCTTCTTAATAAGTAAAGTAACTCGTTTTTATGTTGTGTTCTTTGTTAATGCCTCGGGCTTTAAATGCCGCAGATTTTCCTGAACCACAGTAGCTTAGACATCCCCGTAGTCTGATGCCTTTTTTCTTTGGAAAAAAAAAACACAATTCTGGAATTTTATGTTATGTTAAAAAAACCCTAAATGATGTTAGACAATCGTTTTCTGATGCCTGTTCAAATTATTTCCTGAAAGATATTTGAATGAAGAAACAAAAGCTGAAGAGAGCAGTTCTGTTCCGTACTTTATTACAAATTCAAAGTTTCAAAGTTTGCATCTAGAACCTGCTGCATTGATCAAGACTTTGAGACAGAAAACTGCTGTCAACTGGAGTTTTTTGTCGGTTGATGCCCTCGCAACATCCATTGCTGCCTAAACGTTCTGGAATGGGGATAAGCTTGATTCCCTCTTAAGGTTTTTAAATGGAGGTTGACCGATCATTGGGCGGGCCGATCATCGGCACCGATATTTGTGAATTTGACCTATATCGGTTCCGGCCTAGGGCAGCAAGGCAGCGCAGTGGTTAACACGTGTGCGGCACAGTTCTGAGGTCATGAGATCGCGCCTCCTGTGTGGAGTTTGCATGTTCTTCCCGTGCTTGCGTGGGTTTCCTCCTGGCACTCCGGTTTCCTTCCACATTCCAAAAACATGCATTTCACGTTAATTGGCCGGTCCAAATTGTCCCTAGGTGTGAATGAGCGAGCAAATTGTCTGTCCCTGTGTGCCCTGCGACTGACTGGCAACCAGTTCAGGGTGTCCCCTGCTCACTTCCAGAAGATGGCTGGGATGGGCTCCAGCACGCCCGCGACTCTACTAAAGATAAGCGGTGCAGATAATGGATGGATGGATGGATGACTGTTCCGGTCTTTTTACTCAATCGGCGTGCTGATTATTAAGCACAACACCGAGCAACAGTCGAGCGGAGCCTTTTTCTCCCTCTCCTGCTTTGTGTCTCTAATGCTACCTACCTGCGCCTTCTGATGGGATAGGCAACCGGGGGCGGAGCCTGTAGAGCAGTAAGCTGTCGCCAGTTCGCACTGTCTGCAGTCGCAGACTGGAGCAAGAGTTGGAGCTGTCGCGAATCTTTTTCGTATTAGCAAATATTTTTTATATTCCCAATTACTGTCTTTTTTTCTGTCCATCCCTCTTTGTGACCACTCTTGACTGAAATTTCAAGGAAATGTCAACGTGCAGCGACGCACAAGCAAAAACAGACAACCCCTGTGTCTAATTGTGTCTAATCCTGACTCCCTTGCAAAATCACTCCCCTTCACTTGAGCGCGGACTCTGATTTTCCCATTCTTCTCATCATTTCCGACAGAACGAGTGTCATGATTGTAGTCCGTATGATGTGTTGTTTAAGGAATATTGATTGATGTGATTAGAAAAACAAACAAAAAAAACGATCTTGGTCTAAATGAGTTTAAGACAGATCAATGCGAACATTACCATCACCGGCAAAATACTTAAACTTTCTCAATCACGACTTGTTGTATACAGGGTTGGGTAGGGTTACTTTAACTTTACTCCCCAAGCCTGCACAAAATGGAACACATGGAACGGCAAAAATGATGTTGGCAAGTTGTTTGGATTTATTTTCATTTTGTTTCTGTCGCATTTTATGTTTTGCGGGAGATCAAAGAGATCAAAGCCAGAAGAGAAAGCTTACCACATGTTGTGAGTCGTAATTTTATTCAGATTTAGTTTCTTTTGTCTTTTATTATCATATTTGGTATTGGAGTAATCCAAAAGTAATTGAAAGTAATCAAGTTAAAGTAACCCTACCCAACCCTGGTTGTACACAAGTAGGCTTTTTATAGCGTACTATTTATAGTAGCCTTATTGCAATGCATGTATATAGCATGCTATAATAGCCTTATTGTAATGCTTGTTTATCGTACGGAGCTGTTCACTGAACGCTGTATCCAGGGCACCATTGTGAATTGAGACCCTGGTTTTGTTAGATCCCCCCATGTAAACAAATGTTTGAATTGAGTTTAAATGCTGACCCCCCTATCTACTGTTTGCAAGGCACACTTCAAACCTATTGTGTTGGCTTTGGGAGACAACATAGGAATACCACACTAAATAAAAGAATATTCATGTGTTGAATTTCTAATCTTATTTTCTGTAAAAGGTATCAGAGCGCTATTTAAGATTTATTTGAACTTATATCAAATATTCTTTGTTTCCTTTTGCATTATTAATTTATCATTTTTATGCCAATTTTTAGGCTTTTACAGTGTTTGAATATCAGCTCTTCCTGTGCAGAGTTAGCATGTTCTCCCTGTACCTCCATGGGTGTCCCCCTGGCTCCCCAGTTTCCTCCAAAATTCCAAAGACACGCATGGCAGGTTGATCAGCGGCTCTAGTCTGATAAGCTGTGCAGAAGATGGATGCAGAGTTTATTCAGGTGCTTGAAATCCTTAAAAATGTTTGATTTTTAATATGTGTTTTCAAGGTCCGGAAAATCAGTTTTAGGAGTTGTGTTTGAAAATACCTGAAGTTGTTGTCATTGCCATGTTTCTAGGCAATGTGACTCTATATAAATGTTAGGTTCATATCCCCAACATTTTTAATAAAACGCTCTGTAATAAAAGAAGACATAGAGAATCGGTTATTTAGAATTCGTTACTTTATTAATCATCATATTGAGAGCCCCGGAGATCGAGCTGTTACGAATCTCCGCCTCGCTTGCTCGCTAGCTGGGCTCTGAAGAAATCTCCGAATCTCCTTCTTTTTATTATGTTTTTTGCCCTGTAATACATGAGTCTCTTTACTGAGGGGCGGGGATTCTATCTAACAAAGGAGACTGTATTCTAACTTTTGCTACGTAGAGTTAATCAGTCTTCTTTGGAAAGCCTGGTTTCCTTTTGTTTTGGGAGAGACTTCATTTCCTTCTTCTCACGGCTCTTTGGTGAAAAACAATCTTGAGTTATGGCATGAAGAGGTCATAGGTCAGGGTACATCCGTTGGTATGTGAGAACAAAACACAGTCTGTATATCAAAACACAACTCATGGCCCCGGAGCGTAGTCCACAGGCTGAGAACTCCCCAAAATGGCCGAGAACACATATAACATTCCAAATATCAACTGTAGGATAAATATAACTATACAATCCCAACATTTCCCTCCTGTTATCCAACTGGTGATATTAATACTTCATTCAACTGTCACTTTGCATTAAGATTTTCAACAGAGAAATCATGAACACAACAACAGTTGTTACACTTAGAGGTTGTCGTCATAATGACCAGGATCTGAGTAAAAATCATGAAAATGCAGAGACAGGCAATCATCATCAACATTTGTGTCATTACAATTTTCACCATCGTCATTTTTATGGTAATTGCCAGAGTCATCATCAGCATCGGTGTCCGAGGGCAACAGAGCATACAAAGGTACCATCTTTGCCTGCATTGGGGCAAGAGCTGTTGTAATTAGTCTCGTTAGCAATGTTCTTATGCACGGAATACAACAACATCCACACAATGTGAGAATTGCCGCAAAAACGGCTATAGCCATATATTAATATTTTTGATATTTCCCAAACGTATCTCCAAAACCATCCCACATTGATGTGTCAACTCCTGAGTGGTCTTTCATCTTGTTGTTAAGTGACCTGAGGCCTTCCAGGGCCTTTGTCAGACTTCCGTCTGCTGCCGTGTTGTTCGGTATGAACGTGCAACATTGGTCACCAAAGATAGAACAGACCCCTCCCTTTTCAGCCAGTAGCATATCAACAGCAATCCGGTTCTGGAAAGCCATGAGGGAGGTAGCAGAGAGTTGCTCGTGTATGGCGGAGAAACCTTGTTCTGTTTTGTTTCCTAACTTCTGCACATTGAAATGGATATAGTTTATTCTGTCAACATTTTTATTAATTGTACACCAATAACAAATCAAAGATTCAAAACCCGCTGCTACTTGATCTGCTAATTTGTATTCATCTGGTACGCCTCTTGGAACACCGATGCTGTCGATGTATGTAGGATCATTGTCACGCCAGGCATAGGTAGACCTTTACTTTTCCATGCATGTGGTAACAAGCTCTTCACAGATGTTAGCAATTCAGGGATTGTGGTGGCGGTTATAGACACAGGTAAAATAAGAGACACAGATGCACACAATCCTGTGGTATTGTACGGTAGTCTATCATACAACTTGTCTCCTCCACACCACCACCAGATGTCACTCCGGGAGAGTGGTTTAAATGTTATATTGACTGTCAACATTTGGTGACATTGTATACCCTTCAGACTACACACAACACAATCAGTCATGACAGCATGTGCCGCCTGCTCAGCCATTAGCAACCAGTTGTTATCTATCCTTGAAATTCCTGTGGTAACTTTGAACCACCCATTAATGTCTTCGACTGACATGCTTACTGATGTGATATTTGTCGTTACAGAGTAGTTACTTAATTTTGGCTGATCAGTCGATTTCATTCTGTCATTTACACACACTACGACCGGGAAAAAAGGGGTCCATGCCCGAGGACCAGGCCCATAACGTGAAACCCCAGCACGTGCTGTTAAAAAAAATCTGATCCCGGAGGTCGAATTGTCTGGTTTGTAACGGTTATAGTCAGTTGTAAATTGCTTCCTTGATGCTGCAATTTAACCCGATTTTTGGAAATACTGGGCCTCAGAGCTGTCCCCTGGGGTCCAGTACTCCCCTGCTTCCGTTATAACCAAATACTCCCACCCTTGGAACGCTCCGTGTCCAAACACGTACCACCAGTACTCCTCCCACCCTTGCCCAGTAATATGTGTTGGCTGTCTCCCTAGACTGCCTCACTGGAACCCTTTTAAAGAGGTTATCGGTATGGACATCACAATGGTGGCATTTGGTGGCACACTCACTGTCACAGAGTTGTTATAGGTCCACGATATTAACCAAGAGTGCATGTTGTGGCGTGTTTACTGGGGAGTCGGCACATTCCACTAACACCCCTGCTTTTATTAAATTTTCAATCACTGGTTGTATCCCAGCCATAGCATCTGGCTTGAGTGGATATTGTTTTATTCTAGGGTGATGCTCTGTTTTTGGTCTGACTACTACAGGGGATGCCCCTTTTACAAGGCCCACGTCAGTAGGCCCCTGAGACCATAATTTCTCGGGAATCTGGTCAACAATTCCTCGTCCTCTCCGGTTAAAAAGATTTGTCATTCTTGTTCTTCTATTAAGTGTACTTCTGACTGCACTGTCACCGACCAGAAAAGAGCCTTTCTCCTTTGTACACTAATTTTTCCAAGTCTTGCCATTTGATGCTCTTCTTTTTGCACAACGAGATATGCGGTACGCATCTATCCATAAGCCAGTTATGCTGTTTTAAACAGTGACTTGAGTGGGTCAGGTAAGAATACTGCTGCTATGGCATACATTATTTTGTACACACAGTTACCATAAACACAAATCATTATTCAAGTAAGCACAATCAGTTTCATACTTATGAACAATTATTTTCCAAAGCAAAAACGCAACAGGATTTGCAATGAGCGTTCAAAAATTGGCATCTGAGCGTCCATTGAAGTTCCATGATTTTCATTTGTTTCCAAGAGGGCACTCGAAAACCACTCTATATTTTGCTCGATAAAAGAACTGCTACCATATGCAATAATATTTTGTTTGTTTGTTTGTACATGATTCAAATTGAATCGTTTCTTCCGGCGCCGTCACGAATGGCAGCCACTCCAGCAGCTCCCGTGTTATTTTCGATTGTTCTCGATTGTTTGTTCTCAGCTCAGGGATGCTGCTGGAAATGTGAATTTCCCTTCGGGGATGAACAAAGTATCTATCTATCTATCTATCTATCTATCTATCTATCTATCTATCTATCTATCTATCTATCTATCTATCTATCTATCTATCTATCTATCTATCTATCTATTTGACTTTATGTCTGAATACTATCTTGGCCTAGTCACGCTGTTGGGTGTTGCTCAGCAGAGCTTTCTTCTTCACATTCAAAGGACATGTGACCTTTCGACCGCAGGCCCAACACTTTACGTCTCGCCGTGTGTGTTACCCCCACACTCCCGTGAGCTCGTTGTTTATGAGCGTAGCTGGGATGTGCTCCATATCACTCCCTTGGCCTCGCTGTTGATAAGCGGCGCAGACAATGGATGACTGATGTCTTTGGCTCTTTCAGCAAATTAGTCCATGGCCTCTTTTTGACAGATTTATATGTCCTTTGGAGACTTAGAAAGAGTCTTTTTGCGGAATTCACTGGCACTTGAGAGTCTCGTTAATTCCACTGTGCTTACGTAGTGGGATTTTTTTTTTTTTTTAGTAAATTGGCCGGATTACTCTATGTCTTAAATTTTTCTCTAAATTTAAGTACTAGTAGACATTATCTTAGTTTAATCAATTTCTACCCATTTATTTCCCATGCAATTATTTTTAAATTAGCATGATATGTCTCAAAATCAATTAATCCGTTATTTTCATTTCTTATGAACCTCTTCAAGATTGTTCAATCTATTTCTCATTGTCTTCTAAAAATTCTCTTCCATAGAAACCGTTTCCTTTTAACTTAACCAAACCATAAGTCAGTATTTGTTACACATTTGTTTATCACTTGTCAATCGTAACACTCATTCTAAAAAAAATTCAGTGTGTAATCAATTGTCCTCCCAATTGTCCTTTGGACTAAACTTGTCAAAATTCCAAACCCACACACTATCTAAACATCAAAAATCTCAAAAGATCTAAAAAATCTCTAAAAATGCCAAATCGAACTTAATGTCATAACTTTTCTAATTGTATTTTCTTCTCTCTGTAATCATAATCAATCTTTTGTTATTGATTCAATATACAGCAATACATACCCGTCACTCATGAACCATCTTGTTGAGTGTATTTATTTTGTTTATTCATTATCTTTTATTCTGCGCAACAATCTTTGCTTCTACGCATTAGTCTATGTTCTATGCAGCCCTTCGAGATCCCTTGTGATCAAGGCTATACAGATCAACATGATCTGGTCCGACTATTAATACCTTTCTTTTTTTCCTTTGTTTAAAAGAATCATTTCATTCATTGACTGAAATAGCTTCAGCTACGTTATTAATTATTTCTAGTCTCGAATTTTCTTTTCTGTAATACGAGAACAACTAAGGAAATAATCTTTTTACGTCTTACGCCTCTTTTTAATTTGTCCATTTACGAACAAGAAGATTGACACTAAAATTATGGACCATTTTTAGTCAGCTTCATTGCTTTAATCGTCCTTTCTTTATTAAGAGCAAAACTACACGTCTTAAAGTTATTACCCTTTGCTATTCGCATTTTCAACGAAAAATGATTAGTTGTTCACTCAAATATTCTTTCTTTTTATACTATTCTGTATAATTATCTTGTATTATACACTCAGTGTTTTCATTTTCCCGCTTACCTGTCCAAGACGCATCATTTATGCTGGGTACGCAACCTTTTTTTTCCTTTAAATTTTCATTATCATTTAGTTTACTCTTTAACAAAGATTTAACGCATTACAAGCTTTGTCGTTATTTTGAATTTGCTGTACGAGTTTTTTTATTTTCCTGCACGCCGATCTTCGCTAATGAGATCTCGTCGCTTCGAGATTACGTCATTGTTGTTGGTAATTCTTGTCGAGCGAAGGTCAGTCTTTTTATTAGACAAACGGCTTTTTTCCTTGTTCAATTCATCAAAGAGAGCTTGCTTTCAAACGGCTCATTTGCTTTGATGATTGATATCACGAATTATGTTGTACTAAGATGTTAAAGAAAGAAGTACAGAAAGTAGAAAAATGGAAAAAGACAAGCCCGTTATTCGCAATCACCATCAACAAATGCAGAAAATAAATTAAAAATTCGATGATCAAAACTGAATGAATACGCAGATATCTACTATTTTTGTCACCGATTTATAAGTTCGATCTTTGTATCACTAAATTTCAGGGGTTCTGCCAAGATCTATAAATCTTTTAGCAACCTAGTACACGGAATTCAAAATTCCTATCATATTATCATTATTGATAGTTCAGTTTAAAAAAAAATCATATATACCAGGGTGTCCCCTGCCCACTGCCTGATGATTGCTGGGATGGGCTCCAGCACCCCCGCGACCCTACTGAGGATAAGCGGTGCAGCTGCTGAGATGAGATGAGATATATATTATATATGTGTGTGCAGCACGGTGGCGCAGTGGCCAGCACGTGTGCGGCATTACTAAGGACCTGGGAACAGGTGTGTGTGTTCCAAGCCAGCCTGCATGCTCTCATTGTTACGGTTTACTTTCCTCTTTCAAAAAACATGCATTTCAAGTGGACTGACTGGTCCAAATTGTCCCTATGTGTGAATGAGCTAGTGAATTGTCTATCTTTGTGTGCCCTGCAATTGGCTTGCAACCAGTTCAGGGTGTCCTCCAATCGCTGCTCGATGATCGCTGTGATGGATTCCAACAAGATGAGATCTACTTATCATAGTTATGGTTCATACCGGCCGAATATGAACACAAAACTTTTCTGGTTCCCACCTGTAACGCCTTTATTGTTGACATATTCCTTTAATATCATAAAAATTGGTTTTTCACTTACCATCGTTCATCCCATTCAAATATCTTCATCATCGTTAGTAATGCTACTTTTTTTTCCCCTCACCGTTCTTCCATTTTCTCCTCAGCGGATTGTTGAGTCCAAATGAGACAAGAACCAAAATTCTGAATCTCAAAAACATCGTTAGAGCAACACTTTTGCTGTAAAATCAAACTTTTCCTTCCTTATATATATATATATATATATTTTTTTTTTTAGTCTATAATATTTCTCATTATGGCAACAAAATAGTGTAGTTTTTGTATCACTACAGTATTTTTGTAGTCGAATTTATTATTGTAATACTTTGCAATTCTCTCATTTCTTGTTCTAAAGCAAAACAATATGTTATGTCTATGTTCATTTGCCTTCAAATAGATTTTCATCCTTTATATAGTTCTCTTTTATTTTTATAGCTTATCTATAAAATTACTGTCACATGTTTTGCACAATGCTGACAACCCTTTTTTTTTTTTTTTTTCTTTTTTTTTACTACTACAGTGGCTGTTTCTCACCAAATGCATATTTACACAAATCTCAACTGTATGTAACATCTTACATGCAAATATTTTTGTGTAAATATTGTATCAATTAGAACTATAACCTTATCTTTTCCTTAATTTAGTGTCCACTTAATTCCTGCGTCCTCATATTCACCTCTTTTTTTTTTTTTAATTATTCACAGCTTGCTCGGTGTCACGTGTGAATCCCCCTTCTAGATTTAAAACCATTATTCAACCCAGAAAAATAACTCCCTTTTCTCTTCTTTAGTTCTCCTGACATGCTATGTGACCAGGCTCCGGCTTCTCCTCGGAAGCGGGTAAATGGCCTGGGGGGTGTTAGCGCATGTGAATGATATCTGGCATATTGTGGGGGCGGCGTGGAGCGAGGCGTATTACTGTGTGCCTGCTCTTTCTCCCTCAGTAAAGAGGCAGCAGCCATTAATCGACGCGGTTCACTATATGGCCCTGTATATTCGTTATCCTCCTTTTTAGGATACATTACGGTAGTTCCACAAAGGTAATGCCATAAATCGCAAATGGTTTGCATCTAAACAACGCATTTCAAGTCAATGAAGATCTTCAAAAGCACTCTATAATGTGCTCCACTCTACCCATTTACTTACTCTAGATTTAAAACAGTTCAATGTTGAAAAAGTAAGTTTTTTTTTCCAATCTATTGTATTAAGGTTAGTCTCACTTAATTTTCACCAAATTATCTCTCTTAATATTTAATTAACTTTCCCCTTTATGTTTCTCTCTCTTTTTTTTTTTAAACCAATTAAATCTACTATTTTAGCTTCACCTATTTAATGGGAAAATGGCATGTATTGATCTACGAGTTATCTTACTCATTTGAATTCCACTCAATCAATTTTTTCCATTTTCATTGAAAAAAAGTATTTATAAACAATTTTTCCAATATTTTTTTGGTATAAAAATGCCCTTATCTCAAATTAATGTATTCCAATTCACTCAATTAGATTTTTCCTAGTCTTCCTAGTCCTTTTTTACCAATTTTTTGAACCGAAAACAGGAATATTTTATCTTTTTCAGTATTATTCTGGCATTCTTTTGATTTAACGCATCTAAATAGCTCATTTATATTTTTCCCAAATTTCTCACTTTTATCCAGTAACACAGAGGCTCGATTGCGGTCGGGTCTTCCCTATAAATGACTCTTCACCTATGGGTTCATCGAGTATTTATTATTATTATTATTATTATTTATTTATTTTTTTATAAAATACAATTGCCCAGGGGCAACTTTATATTTCATTCGCTCTTTCTCAATCACACAGACGTCTTGTTTTTTATCGTGATCACGCTCTTACATCGCTTGTTCTTATTTTTTTTTTTTTTTTTTTTTTCCACTTATTTTCAGTTGACAGAGGACTCCGCACATCCTTGTGAAATTTAACTAACTTTAAAGCGCTGGGTTAGGGGAGTCCACGCCTCCCGCGGAATTTTAACTGTCTGAAAACTATTTACCTGATAGAGTCTAGAATTGTCAGGGTTTTTCTGTTAAGAATCTGCCCACCGTAATTTTCCTTTTAAACGGAGGATTCTTTAATCTTTGTCTCTGTTAAGATTTTCCTTTTCTACAGAGGATTCTTAAACCTTAAGAATCTAACACCCGCACTCGCGAGTCAATTTACTTTTACCGGTATGCACACAATGTTATGAATAATTTTTACTCACGATTCTCTAAGTCCTTGGCTTTCCGTCAACCGTCAGATCCCAGTCCGCGAGGGAAGGTCCAGTCCCGGAAAAAGGGTCTTTATGCTGTGGCCACAGTCTTTCCTGGATTTTCCTCTCGCGTCCTGGAATCATCTGGTATCTTGGAATCCGGCTCGAAGGACCAATTAAATGTTAGGTTCATATCCCCAACATTTTTAATAAAACGCTCTGTAATAAAAGAAGACATAGAGAATCGGTTATTTAGAATTCGTTACTTTATTAATCATCATATTGAGAGCCCCGGAGATCGAGCTGTTACGAATCTCCGCCTCGCTTGCTCGCTAGCTGGGCTCTGAAGAAATCTCCGAATCTCCTTCTTTTTATTATGTTTTTTGCCCTGTAATACATGAGTCTCTTTACTGAGGGGCGGGGATTCTATCTAACAAAGGAGACTGTATTCTAACTTTTGCTACGTAGAGTTAATCAGTCTTCTTTGGAAAGCCTGGTTTCCTTTTGTTTTGGGAGAGACTTCATTTCCTTCTTCTCACGGCTCTTTGGTGAAAAACAATCTTGAGTTATGGCATGAAGAGGTCATAGGTCAGGGTACATCCGTTGGTATGTGAGAACAAAACACAGTCTGTATATCAAAACACAACTCATGGCCCCGGAGCGTAGTCCACAGGCTGAGAACTCCCCAAAATGGCCGAGAACACATATAACATTCCAAATATCAACTGTAGGATAAATATAACTATACAATCCCAACAATAAACCACACACTAAATGAAGAAAAAAACTAAACATAAAGACAGTGTGTGAATGACTCCAATACGCCTGCTCTGGTGGCTTGTCATTATGGCGTTGTCATGTGAAGTGTCACTGCTCCCTACTGGTCGCACCAAAGAGGACAGCTCTATTTAGAAAACCAGCTCTACTGGCCCGGCTTACTGAGAAGAACCGGCTCTTTTGGTTCCCAATCGACTCCTCGGATTATTTTGTAATTGGTTATTTCATATGTCTTGCAGGGGATCCCTGAAAAACACATACAGTACTTTCTTTTTTGTCTTTGTCCATATTGAACTCCATTTTTACCCAACACCTAAAGAGCCTTTTCCGTGTTTGTAAACAAGTGTGGCGTAGCCAAGCTGTGTGGGCATTTTTGAAGCAGAATAGCAGAATTCATGTCAGTTTATAGCAACCATTGATACAAAAAGATTATAAATCATAAACAGGTCAGGCACAAAATAGTATATGCTAACAGCAAGATAACGACTTTATTTTAGTCATCAAAGTCAACCCCCCCAAAAAAAATATTTTGATTTCTTCCTGTGAAGGTACTAAAAATTGAAAAATTGCCATGAAAAAGTTGTACAAACCCTGTGGATAAATGAATTTGAGCCGATGGAGCTGGAATTGCACACATCAGCGTCTGGTAGGCAGCTTGTCTGTTTGTTGGAGGGCTGTGCTATCACATCATGCCCCTGTGGCCACCTGTCACTGTGGTGACGGTGTGTCCTCGGTGAGCTGTCAGGATGACAATAACTTTGAGGTATGGGGCAGAATTTCAAATGACTTTTTTATGGTAATGCACTATTACTACATAGAACCAAGACACAATACATAACAGTATTTAATGCGTGCGTGTGTGCGTGCGCGCGTGTGTGTGTACATTACTTAAACGCTTCAAAATGGCTCAGTGTGCCGATTTTCATGATAATTTACACAGTTGTACTTTAATCCTTTGCAGGATTTCTATCTTCTCTGGCAGCTTAATATGGTACTGCAGGTCCTGAATCCCGACCAGTCCAAGCAGCCTAAACCAATCTTTTGGTCTGGCAACGCCAAGCCATATTGCCTGCAATGTAAATTTGTAATTGAAAGTCTATGGTGCTTCACCTTTAATGATCATTAGGCCATTAGACTTCATTAAACAAAGTCATCCTCTCTTTAATGTAGTGCAGTCGTCCTGTCCCATGTGCAGAAAAACACCCCCAAAGCATGATGCAACCACCCCCATTTTTCATAATAGGGATGGTGTTCTTCGGACTGTCCTCCTCATTTTGCTTACGCCAAACATGCTTCGCGGAAATATGACCAAAAAGTTCTATTTTGGTCTCATTTGACCACCCTTGACTCCTCTGTATCATCCAAATGGTCATATGCAAACTTAAAATGGGCGTTGACATGTGCTGGTTTAAGCAGGGGAACCTTTCGTGCCATGCATGATTTGAATCATGACGTCTTAGTGTATTACCTATAGTAACCTTGGAAACAGTGGCCCAAGCTCTTTTCAGGTCATTGACCAACTCTTGTCGTGTAGTTCCGGGCTGATTCCTCACCTTTCTTGAGACCCCACGACCCCAAACAGGTGCATCTGATTCAGGATACATGGAGTGCAGGTGGACTTTAAATGGGCGGACTAACAGGTATTTTAAGGTTAGAATTGTAGATGATACACAGGTGTTCAAATACTTATTTGCCGCTGTATTACACAAATAAATTGTTAAATTGTTAAATCCTGCATTGTGATTTCTGGATTTTTCTTTTCTACTGTAAAGGAGTGTAATTGACCACCGATATTTTATTCTTGTTGGCGTTAGTTTGCAAAGGGCAAAGGGTTGCGGTCCACTTAAAATGTGTAATCCACCTACTTTTGGGTCCTGAACAACCGGTTGAGAAACACTGATCTACTGGATTACACTGTTGTTACAACACAAACAAAACCTTGCACTGTGGCTCGCACCTGTCTAACCAGTACATTAAAAGTACGACAAAATATTAAGACCAAGATTCCCTGAAGCATTTTACTTACTGAAAATAACCACTTGGTCTTAAGCTTTCCTTCAATCAGCGCAAGATTTGTTTTGCTTTCTTTTTCTGCCATGGGTCTCTGGACCGTAATATTTGTCCAGAATGCCAGTGAGTGGAAGGACGTAACATTCTTAAAGGGATGAAATTAAGTAATGATGTTAAAAGGTTACCTTGAATGGACTGTGGGATATTTACACCTAGGTTTTAAGGTCACGGTTTGCTTTAACAGTAAGATGGATAGTATGACAGCTATATTTAATAAATTGCCAACAAGAAAAAAATTAATCCCACAAATACATTTTTATTTAACCCAAAGCACACACACATTTTCCATTGTGTACTCATGTCATGATCCTGCACGCTGAGTTATGTTTTTCTGTCTGTTGTGTCTCTTCCGGGTTTTATTCACTTCTGGGTTGTCACTTGTCTGTATATCCCCAAAGTTTTGGCTCCTTTTAAAACTTGTTCGCTGGCCTTTATTAATACCCTGTCCCCTTTTGGTTTCTTGCTAGTACATTCCCTTTCTTATCCGCACTGCACGGGGGTTCTGGAGCCCATCCCAGCAGTCTTCGGGCAGTGGGCAGGGGACACCCTGAACCGGTTGCCAGCCAATCACAGGGCACACTGGGACAGACACTACACTCGCTCATTCACACCAAGGGACAATTTGAACCAGCCAATAACCTGAAATGCATGTGTTTTGAATGTGGGAGGAAACCGGAGCCGCTGGAGGTAACCCACGCAAGCACGGGAAGAACATGCAAACTCCACACAGGAGGTTCGATCTCATGACCTCCGAACTGTGCCGCACACTAAATCACCAGTCTGGTCCCCAATGAGCCTACAACGGCACCTTTGACATATAGAACATACATGTGTACGCACACACACACCATTAAAACGTAAGATCACCAGTCCATTCCCTTTACTACAGCTTGTTTGTTCCTCAGCTCTGCTTTAACTAGGCTTCGAAGAGGCCTGGGGGATGTGATGGAGTGGGGAACTTCTGTGTTGTGGAGTCAGTGGAAAAAGCCAAAGTCTTGTTTTCCATTGCTTCAGCTTCACCCAGAGGGAAAGCAAAAGAGGGAGATAAGCTGCAAGCAGGATGACAAAGTGACAAGCGTCTGGGTGTAAAACCAAGCCAAGTAGAGAAAAAAGGAGGCAGGCAGGGAAGGAGAAGAATGTGTAATTAAAGCTGTGATGAACAGCCCCACATTGCATTACTCTTGCCCTGCCCTGTTGCTAGATCTTAGAAAATGCGGTGCCCACAGTGGAAAATGTATTTTTTTACGTTGTTGACTTAAAACAAGGGCCATCACCACCTTAAACAAGCACACAAGACTGTGACAATATGGGTATATAGGTTGTTTAAGGTAGTGGTGGAAGAAACCAGTTCGTCCTTGTTTTAAGTCAACAACAACATAGATATATATATATATATATATATATATATATATATATATATATATATATATATATATATATATATATATATATATATATATATATATATATATATATATATATATATATATATATATATATATACATATATACAGGCATGTGTATATATGGATATATATGTGTATATATATGTATATATGGATATATATGTGTATGTATGTATATATATATATATATATATATATATATATATATATATATATATATATATATACCGTATTTTCTGCACTATAAGGCGCACCGTGTTATATATGTTTAATACTTCCCAGTATGCACAGCACACTTCTTCTTCTACGCAAAAAATTGAGTCGGTGGTTGCTTCTTAGTTGCGAGACCTTGTAATTCAATATTGATCCATATATAAGGCGCACCGGATTATAAGGCGCATAGTCAGCCTTTTTTTTTAAAAATCAGATTTTATGTCCGCCTTATAGTGCGGAAAATACGGTATGTGTATATATGTGTATATATGTACGTGTGTATATATGTGTATATATGTATGTGTGTATGTATGTGTGTATATATGTGTATGTATGTATGTATATATGTGTATGTATATATGTGTATGTATGTATGTATATATGTGTATATATGTATATATATATATATATATATATATATATGTATATGTATTTATGTGTGTATGTATATATGTGTGTATGTATGTATATATGTACGTATGTATGTATATATGTACGTATGTATGTATATATGTATGTATGTATGTATATATGTACGTATGTATGTATGTACGTATGTATGTATGTATGCATATATATATATATATATATATATATATATGTATTTTTGTATATGTATATATGTATATATATATATACCTATATATATATATATATATATATATATATATATATATATATATATATATATATATATATATATATATATATATATATATATATATATATGCTTATCTACCCTAACTTTCTTTTCTAATCTCAATTAATGTTCACTGCATAGTTATAAAAGACTATAAAGAGGATTTCAATTCCTTATCAAATTGACCATTTTCATTTGGATTAACTTACCTTAAAGGAACAATGTCTACTCAATCACTATATGATATATGACCACTAAACATCAATGAATTGTTTAGTGCAACCAACAACAAGTTCTAAAAATAAAGGAAGTTTACATACTATGGACCCTCAAAGTGGCAAAAACAACAACTTTTCTTCTGATTATTCAGTTTCAGATCTACTTTATTGTCATTCTAGTACACGTGTATACAGAACGAAATGTCGATACATCTGACCCGCACAGTTTTCTTGAATGTACAGATATAAATAAAATGTTGTATTGAGTTGGAGTATTGAGTACTAATAATATACTAAATGATGATGGCTATGTATAGTATTTTACAGTAGTGCAAAGAGTGCAAGAGGAGCAGCTAACCAGATGTGCAAAATGGGCAGTCAGGTAAACAAGTCAGGTAAACAGTAACAATGACACTGTAGTACAATAGTGCAGAGGAGAACAGATGTGCAAGGAGTGGCTAGCTATAAAGAACTGCCAGTAGTGCAAAAAGTCAAAAAAACAACAACAGATGTACAGATTAGCAGCAGTTTAGATTTACTATGTGTTTGATTGACCATTTAACAGTCTGATGGCCAGGGGGACAAGACTATTGTGGAACCTGGTGGTCCTGCACCTCACACTGCAGTACCTCTTCCCAGAGGCTAGCAGAGTGAACAGTCCATGATGGGGGTGAGAGGGGTCCCTGATAATATCCTTGGCTTGGGATAGGCAGCGCTTCTGGCCAGTGTCCTGATTGGAGGGGAGTGAAGTCCCGATGATTTTCTCTGCTGTCCTCGTCACCCTCCTCACACTACCCCAGTCGGAAGCGCTGCAGCCTCCACACCAAACAGAGATACAGCTGGCCAGGATACTCTCTATGGTGCCCCTGTAGAATGTGATGTGCGAGGGTGGGGGCAGGTAAGCTCTCCTTATGGCGTCTACTAGACGCTGCGGCTCGAGCTCCAGTTCGTCTTTTGTTTTTCAATGTCCCCTGATCCCTCTTATTTTCCCTTCGACTCCCTTCGCACTTACAATAATATCCACTACATCCCGAGGGATATACAGAGACCACCGGATCTCCCTGGAAGATTTGCCGCCTGCCGACAATGACAACGACGGAGAAAAGGCTGAGCTAAGCTAAGAAGGCGACCACACAGACCAGCGCTCCCAAGCATGTTCAACCAACGCCAGATCCATCCGTCCACAATGAGTGAATTGAGCTGCGGATCGCCACCAACAACGTCCGGAATTGGAGGACTTTTTTTTGCCATCACGGAGTCTTGGCTTTCCCGAAGCCGCATTACATCACCGGCTCGAACGAGACGAAGACTCCGGTAAAAACAGGGGTTGGAGACTACGCGCTACAATAATAGCGGAACCATTGATACACAATGCTCACTCGATATGGAGTTTCTAGCTATGTACCGGGAGAGTTAACTGTGGTCTTTGTGTTTGCTGTATACTTTCCACCGCTAACAGTTTCACCAGATGCTAACGTTAGCATAGCGCTATATCTCCTGCCCGCTGCTAAACATCAGCTTGCACTACCCCAACGGAGCTTTATCGTCGACGGCGACTTTAATCGGGCATGTTTATTGACTGTACTCCCAAATCCTTTCAATTGTGGACTCCCAAATCTACTAATTGTGGACTGAGCAATTCGGAAAAACGCTGGACTGTGTAATGTAAGATCAAACATTCGGGAACTCTGTTTGACCCTCACAACACCCCCCCCCCAACACCCCCCCCCCCCCAACAACCCCCCCCAATCCGCACTGAATTGGGTCTGTCAGTGAGGAAGTCCAGCAGCCAGTTCCGCAGGGTGGTGTTGAAACCCAGGAGTCTCATTTTGTCTACCAGGTGTTGTGGGATGATGGTGTTGAATGCTGAACTGAAGTCCAGGAACATGGGTGTTCTGATCCTCTAGGTGTGTCAGGCTCAGGTGAAGCACAGAGGAGATGGCATCCCCGGTGGAGCGGTTTGTCCGGTAGGCAAACTGAAAGGGGTCAAGTGAGGAGGGGAGACTGGAGGTGATGTGCTCTTTAACCAGTCTCTCAAAGCATTTCATTATGATGGGAGTCAGTGCAACGGGCCGGTAATCGTTCAATGATAAGATCTGGGGGTTCTTTGGCACTGGGATGATGGTGGCAATCTTGAAGCATGATGGTACCGTGGCTTGGTCTGGCGAGGTATTGAAAATGTCTGTTAGTACACAAGCCAGCTGATCGGCGCACTCCCTAAGGACCCGCCCTGGAATGTTGTCCGGTCCTGGAGCCTTCCGTGTGTTGAACCTTCTCAGGGTCTTCCTCACGTTGGTTGAGTCCAGGAGGAGTGCTCTTTCGTCCTGATGTGAAACCGCTTTCGCTGCAGGGGTGCCCTTTTGTGCCTCGAACCTCCCAAAGAAGTTGTTGAGGTCATTCAGAAAGTCCATGCTAGTGTCCTGCACTGGGGCGGTGGTTGGCTTGTATCTGGTGATGGCCTGAATGCCTTTCCACATATCCCTGGTGTTGGTTGTGCTGAGGAAAAGGTCCTGGATTTTTTGACTGTGCGATCGCTTTGCTAGTCTGATACCAATTTGAGATACGCAAATTGCTAAAGGCATGGAACCTTGCCTTTAAATCTAGTGATGAGGTGGCGCTGAAATCAGCGAGGGCTAACCTGAACCGTGCTATCAGACTAGCAAAGCGATGTTTTCAGCCTTTTGTTTTTGGGTACTAAGCAGGATGGCAGATCATTATCATGTGAGCCTCATGTTATATAAAATGAATACAAATTTTTCGACCTATGCGTATTTTAACTATTTCACATGTAAAATAATAGTTTACGTATTTTTGGAATTATTCTAGTTATATTACTGTGTCGCATCTACATTTCCAAAACTTAATCACAACTTTTGTATGCACTTTTATGCACATTATCCATCATTAACACAGCAGATACTATATTTAAATCGGGGAAACTGGCAGTTTTACTCCATCTTTTTCCATTTTATACCACTGACGTAGAATTGCAACATGGCAAAAGGTTGCCTTTAGAGACAGTGCGACAGTGTTTGCTGACTGCCCAGGACTCTCACATTTCCCCGGCTCTGTTCACCCCTTTCCCGCCCTCTTGCTCTCGTTTTGTCTCTTGGGACTCTCAAAAGAATGTTTCCATCTGCAAATATTTCTTAAAAAAATAAGGTGCACTGGTATGTTTGTGTGTGAATATGATGCACAGAGTTTCACAAGCTTATGAGGAGATATTTTCTTCCAGGGCACTCTTTTTATCTTCACGCCATTAAACATAATTAGTAGGTGAGTTTTTTTCCTAAGTTTTAGGCCCTCAAGTGACCCCATGAAAAATATATATAACAGGAATACAGAGAAAGGCGAAGAGATGTAACACTTCAATGCGACCTTAGAGAGGATTTATTTTTGCAGAGGTGGTGGGTTGGGTGACAGAAAACAATTGAGAAGCACTTGTCTAAACACTTTAGAATTCGAATAATGCCTTTTATGATTTTTTATTTTTTTTAAAAACACAGAAACGTAAGTACCGAATTCTACATTGCAGATCGTCAATCCTCTGTCCGGCGTATAAACGTTTATGTGTGTGTGCGTATGTTTATCGATCAAACCTTTGTTGTTCATTGGTTATCACTGAAACCGGCAAGTTGGGTTTACACACACACATATACAAGCCATCGATTCCCCTGTTTACCCCATTAAAAAGAAGGCCTGTGTGTGACTGCATGATAAAATCCACACTGGATTTCTCTCAGGTGTTCTTAAAAACTCCTAATCCAAACACGATTGGGGATTGTTGATTGATAAAAGAAAGCCACATCATGGAGGCAGACTCTCAACTTTACTGACAATATTCCAAACCAGCCCATACGTCACTTTGACTTGTCTCACATTCTTTCTTAGTCATTACCCGATCTTAATGAGTTCCCTTCCCGGGACATTCACACTTTTTTTTTCTATAAAGGCAGTCAGAAGGTTACAGCTGGGCCTCCTGGGTCGCCAGTCGAAGAAATTTGCCCGGCTTGCAATATGGACTATTACGTTGAGCATACGAGGCACGTATCTGAGGCCTTGCCATAGGGTCCACCCTGATGAAAATTCAAAATGAAGTGCTGCCTAAATATTTCTCGGCCTTCCGGGGTTGTAAACTGAACTTTTGGTCTTCATGAATATAATTTTCGAAGATTGGAGTGTGGGGACTACTACCAGGTGGAGCTGTAATTGAGTAAGAAACCAAGAGAAGGCATTGATATTTTTCTTGGCTTAAACCAGGCATGTCAAACATAGAGATATAAATGACCACCATGTTTGTTCGTATATATTACGCATCTTTTTTTTCTCCCTGAATAAATTCCTCCTCTTTGTTCAAATATTGAAGTTTTGGACGAATGAATATAGTGCACAAAACAATAGTCTATAATATGAAACATTTGAAAAAGTCCAAGTGTTTTTCAATTAACTTGACAATAAACAAAAATACAAGCAAATATATGCTATACAACTGCAAATATACCACCTTATCCACAGATTATATCATATTTAGACTTATACAAAACAAAAAAAGAAATGGCAATAAATTTCATTTTATGTCTAGTAGTTTGTTATTTTGGTTAGATATTTGAATATGATAAATATTTCTAATATGAAAATGTTGTATACTATGCTTAAGAATTTGCCCCTTGTGTAAAATTAAACATGTTCTACTTCATTAAATTTATTGACCCATTTTCTGATTTTTTTCTCAGTACTTCTGGAGCACTTTCTGTTCCCTTAAAAATTGTTAACTTTGTTTCATGATGAAACAGTCAAACACTACAAAGATTACACTTTAATGTCATTTTTGTTTGTAATGATGCAATGCTCTATTAAAAAAAAGATTGAAACAATTTAAGTTAACATTTTTAGAAAAACGGAATTGGCACCCTATACCTGACCAAAGTGGTACTACAATGGAATGGTGTGAACATTGATTCAACGTACTTTAGTGGCTTATACATCACGGTATAAAACGAATCAATGATCTTATGAGTTGCCAACGCTTTTAACCATTAATTTCACCAATAAGGTTTCCCAGCCCTGAAAATAACTTAAACTTGTGTTTTCCGTAAGATTTAACCACAAAACATTGGTTGTTCACGGGAATCAAACCCAGGTCGCAGCACTAAGGGTGCAGACCATTGGACCACCAGTAATATGACGCTCAAAAAAATTTACATTTGATCTTGATAACTGGCAAAAAAAAAGATAAATGTTAGCTAATAGCAGGCAAAAAATCCAACTACAACTAAAAATGTAGAAAGATACGTAGCTAGCTAAAAAGGTAGATAGAAAGCTAAAAAGAACCTTTTTTGCTCACTTGCTTTATATAACCCATAAATTGTAATTTAGTTTGTTGTATGTCCTGTTAACAAATTAATACAAAGATGAATAAATAATTTTGTTCAATACATAAACAGATTCACATTTTATTCTCCTAATTAATTGCTTAAAATTATCAACACTTGAATATATTTTTTTTGTCCAAGGGAGCCCATGAACTGAAATTGACTTCTCAAAAAACAATCATGTTATTAATATGTTATTACCAATTATTAATTGAAGATACTCAGTCAACCAATAAAACTAATTTTACTAGAACATCACACTTTGACCCAGCATTGGTGAGCTATTTTTAGAACAGGTCTGGGCACAATTTTGGAGACCCATGCTACAGTGCCAACCAGAGGGCAACATGTTAAAAAGGTAGTGGCTGGGATGAGCAGAGTCCTTTATAACATTGTTGGCTCAGCTGCAATATAGCAAGCAAGCAATGTCCTCCAGAATGGGAAGAGAGCAGCCAATGCTTTTCCAGGCCAGGCTTTAAACTTTCTTGTGGACTTCTGTACATGTTGTACCTGGTCACGTTGGTCATGTTGTCACCACAGTGCTTAGTGCGGTCTTCTGTCAGAGGTTGAATGCCACAAAGGCGGTCTCTAGTGAACTTTAAGCCTTTTGTTCTGCTGGGAAGCAGCATGGAAGGACATCTGTCACAACACACATACTCACATACACACAATTTTTGAGAAGGGTGACAAATTTCTTCTGTTTTTTTCCAATGGAGCATTTATTTTGAAGGCAGAAAATTCACTTGCACTTAGCAATGCAAAATGTGAACAATTTGTCTCTTTGGATCCTCAAAGTCACACTCTATGAGGCATGTCCTGAGTTTTGGTGATGCTGCTTGTGTGTGACCAGTGTTGGTCACATTCCTAAAACACTGGAGCTACAGTTATTCGTTACCCTTATTAAAATGTAATTCAGTTACTCCATAGATTACTGACACCAAAAGTAGGGTGTTAATCTGAAAGTATCTACAGTAATCACAAATTACCAGACACACATCAAAGTCAACCCACTAAAATAGCCACATAATAAAAAAAAATAATAATAAGATAAAATGTGTTAATGGGGAAGCAGGGAAGCCTTAATATTTCTCGTCTTATACAAAGTTGAGAGCTAGCCAATGAACATTTAGCGGAGACAGTCCGTATCCATTTTATCTCTGCCAAAAAACATTGGAAGATCTCCTTCTGCATTTGTGGGTACCGTCCAAGACTGTTTTTTTTTCTCCATACATGTTGTAATGCAAAAATAATTTTACAAATGTTTGTAACATAAATTATGTGCTTACGTATGCTCCATTGATTTCATTGATTGGTTTGTTGTTCCTGTATAAATCACACCCCCTCCCCACCTGCTGCCTACCCTTCTGGTGGCATCCAGAGTTGTAAATTTGGGTTAGTTGCGAGTATATACAGTAAGGAGAATATCTCCGTGAGGAGAGATACACTGTTTTCACACTGTGCCTTGAGACTGCGCCGCCATAACTTTATTTAGTTGTACTATGTAGGTAAATATAAACATACCTATTTTTCAGATAATGCTGCTGACGGATTGAGGGAAGGAGAAGCCTGCAATAAGGAGAATTTGTATTTAATGATCTGCATTTAATGAATAGTGGAATAAAGCACCAAGACTTACAAAGTGTTTTTAATAACACGTTTACAGTACTCGCCTCAGAGGAAAGTAATTGCATACCAGGATTGCGGTCATTTGTAACGTGTTTGTCCCAACACTGAGTGTGACACACTAAAAGATTAGTCAGCTAAAATCTGTGATGTTCCAAGACTTCCATGCTAAAATTCCGGCACAATTGCGCGAAAATAAATAGATAAACAAAAATCAATACGAAATAATGCAGACGGACAACCCAGCTGCACTTCAGTGATATACTTGGTCAAAACGTTTGTGGAAAGTTTTTTTCTATTTTTGCATACAATACCATTTGCTAAATTTACTTAAAAGAAAAAGTGCATTCAAATTTCAACAGGGCTGTCAAATTTAAAAGTGTGGCCACTTCTGTGTGCCAGATTGACGAACTAATGTTACGATAAGAGCTCATCACTTCCACATTTGCGTGCTTTTTATGCACGTGCAGGCCAGTATTAGATGATAAACTTTGCAAGCTTATCTAAATGCCTGCCAATTGCTTCAGTTCCATCTGTACAGACATTTCACCAAATCCAGACAAATCTTTAATCTTGCACAGGTGTCAAGAAAAGTAACGTGTGTGAAGTTAGAACGTACATACTTGTCCCAACACTTTCTTTTTTGGACCGACATAGTCTGAATCATGTGCTGTAGTATGTTAAAGGCATTAACGCAGGAGTTTAGAACTAGAATTTAGAATTATAATTAGTATTGTGGGGCAGCACGGCGGCGCAGTGGTTAGCGCTTGTGCGGCACAGTTCATGTCATGGGAACCTGTCGTGGGTTCAAATCCAGCTCCAGACTTCCTGTGCGGAGTTTGTATGTTCTCCCCGTGCTTGCGTGGGTTTCCTCCGGGCACTCCGGTTTCCTCCCACATTCCAAAAACATGCATTTCAGGTGAATTGGCCGGTCCAAATTGTCCCTAGGTGTGAATGAGCGAATGAGTTGTCTGTCCCTGTGTGCCCTGCGATTGGCTGGCAACCAGTTCAGGGTGTCCCCTGCCCACTGCCGGGAGATGGCTGGGATGGGCTCCAGCCCCCCCGCGACCCTAATGAGGATAAGCGGTACGGCTAATGAGATGAGATGAGATGAGAATTAGTATTGTCATTATTGTCTTTGATATCGATGTTGTAGAACATTGTATTCAAGGAAATTAGACAAGGCACTCGAGGGTAAAACATGTAACAAATAGACTTTGAAGAAAAAAGATTAAATACTCACAAGATGAATTGGCCAGCATCTCAGAAAAGCCTTTGTTTAACTGTAATACTGCAAAGAGCCACGTCACACACATGGGCACACATGAACATCATGAACATGAAAATATCCAACTTTAAGATGAAAATGAATTAAAGCAATGTCTCACTCAAACACTCAGTTTAAACAAGTCCACAAACAAATATATTATATATGAAATAAAAAGCATGTCAAATAAAAGCATCGAGCATATTTACCTGACAGACTCGCAGATTTACCTTTTAAACATTGACAGCATCCTAAGCGCAGCCTGTTGAGTGTTAGAGTATTTTGGCATTGACACACAGTTCCAGTACTCAATGATCCCTTTCCTCAAAACAGTTTTCAAAGTATCCTCCACACAAAAATTGATCAACTCATACTCTGCCGCAGCCTCATTTGTGACGAGCGTGTCTTTCAAACAGCCCTTCTCCGCATCGATTGGGTCGATTAGAACGCAATATCTGGTCTTTTCAGTTGTAGATCACAGGACTTGGCCACAAAGTTATCATGCAAGTTTGCAATCAGTGTTTATTTGTCTTTTTCAGGGCGATTGTGACTTGCTCACTGTTTTAATGGAGTGGAGAAATATGTTATCTGCCTCTTAAAATGGCTTTACTTTGGTGACAAATACAAACTCAATTTGAACCAAGTAAGTCAGCTTTTTATGTTTTTATTATATTGATTAAAAAAAAAAACAGATCCGTGATTTACTTATGGTCAGAGAGCTCAAAATAAGTACTGCCGTTCACATACATGAACAGCACCAGATACAAGGGGATGTTGAATGATCGGAATCAGTAGCGTGTATTTGTGTTCTGTATGTGACTCCAGTGTCTACGATCGACAGTGACCTCAGTGTTTCCCTCTCGTTTTTGTCAATTGATCCTTTGGGAGAGGTTGAGTCGGTGGGTTGTGCTGCAGAAGCAAATTGAACACAGAAACTGGGTTAGAGAGAATGCAATACGGAAGACAAAAAGAAGGAAAATAGATTTTCAAATAAATTATCCAAAGAAGGAAAATAATCCTTATTTGGACTCGTTTTAATTATAATATGAATCTACCAATTCATCATAAATCGGAAATACACTAGGAATAAACAATGTTGACTTATCCAATTATTTTTAATTTAGCGAATCGTTGCTGCTATTTCAAAAAGACTTATCCCGATTTTTGGGGGGCATTTTTTAATTGTAAACATTCCATTCATGCAAACAAAAAAGAGAAACAGGGCGATAAGTCATTTGCGAATAGATGCAGCCATATGCTTTTGCAGATGTCTTAATAAAAAAGAAAAAAACTTTTTAGGGCCACTTTAAAAGACTTGGAGACTTTCTCAGAAGCGCAAGGACCTCTAGTTTATATTCCAAATGGTCTGCCCCTGTTGGTTGTCCCAGAAGAGGCAGATTTTGGCAATTCTAAAATTATGACAATAAAATAAAGAAAGAATGTGTGTGTGTGTGTGTGTGTGTGTGTGTGTGTGTGTGTGTGTGTGTTTCCCAGTGGATTCTGGCCTGCTTCCATTCCCTATTTGCGTTGTCCTGGTTCAGATGTTTTAATAATAGAAACCTTACCTTCAGCCGTGTCTAAGAAGGCTGGAAATAAAACATCAAAATGACATTCATATGAAGAATATGTCACTTAAACCCTTTTCAGGGCATCATAATTCTGACAGGGTGTAACTTTTCACCTTAATCTACTTAAATTACTGTGGATTCAAGACTAAAAGCACTCACTTTTACTTTTTAAACTGTTAGCACTCCACAGATCCCTAAACCGCCTAAGTCGTTAGGGAACCACTGAGGATGCAACTCTGGAAAAATATAAAAAGAAGAAAGCATGCTGCTCCTTTCTACAATGCACGCACTCTGAAAAACAGAACACTCAAAAGCACTCTTAATACAAAGCACCGCAGTGACATCTGGAAAAATATATTATGCCCTTTAAAAGAAATCAATCCATGTCTTGACCAACATTATTAATATAATAATACATAACAGAAGCAAAAACAGAGATTTGAAAATATTTAACTCAATAGTTACAAGGTACTCACAATATTTTGAGTTTTTCACAAAAAAATGTCAATGTCTGGTACAATCTGGCACTTTTTTCAGTATGGTTACCCTGCAGCTGTCTACTAGAAACAGTGGTGGTACATGGGGCTTGAAATCCGTCAAAATGGTTACATGTTTTAATTTTTCGAGGTCAGGAAAAGTCTTCAATTTAGAGTGATGTTCTTAAACATGCTTGAAATTGTTTCCATTGCCATGTCTCTTGACAGTCTGACTCCATAGACATTGCAATACATTAAGAAACATCTATAAAAAAAGTGTGTGAAAAGAAGTGGATTGTCATTATGGCGTTGTCATTTGAAGCGCCACCCAAGAGTCAAGTCAAGTTATTTTTATTTGTATAGCCCTTAATCACAAAGAGTCTCAAAGGTCTTCACAGGTTATTGCACAGACTATTATTTCAGACTATTATTACACCATCCCCCGATCTGGAACCAACATGAGGGCCAGGAAAAACTCAAAAACCTCAACATGAGGAAAATGAAGAAACCCTGAGAAGGGACCGCACATGTGGTATCCCCCTTTCAGACAGCAAAGCATGTTGCAATTACAAATAATACAGAGATATTGTCCACAAAAAGTATAGGTTATTCATATGCTATAGAGTAGAAATGTGTTTTAAGCTTAGATTTAAACATTTCCACTGAGGTTGCAGATTGAATCACAGGGGGAAGAGCATTCCACAGCACTGGTGCCCTGATGGAGAACGCTCTCGAATCTGCGGAACACTTCTTGGCTCTTGGGATCACCAGTAGACCGGCGCTTTCAGAACGAAGGCTTCGGACCGGAACAAAGGGGGAGATCAGATCTGAAAGATAAGAGGGAGCAAGTCCATGTATGATTTTGTATAATACTAAGAAAACCTTGAAATCACATCTTAGGCTAACAGGGAGCCAATGCAGGTTAGCCAAAATCGGCGTGATGTGATCGGACTTTTTTCTCCTAGTTAAAAGCCTCGCTGCAGCATTTTGTACCAGCTGAAGACTCTTGATTCTGGACTTCGGGAGACCGGACAGTATTACATTACAGTAATCGAGACGGGAGGTAACAAACACGTGAATTATAATCTCCGCATCCGACTGAAACAGCATAGGACGAATTTTAGCAATGTTGCCAAGATGGAAGAAAGCGGTTCTAGTAATTTTCTTCACATGTGTTTGAAAGGACAGATCGAGGTCAAATATGACGCCTACATTTTTAACTGAGTCACTCTGTGATGTGACATTTGTCAATGTCACATTTGTCACAGCAGTTTTTGAGAATAAGTCACGGCATTTAGATGGACCAATAACTAACATTTCGGTCTTTTCAGAGTTAAGATGCAAGAAATTGAGTGACATCCACTCTTTTATCTCAGTGAGGGCATCTCTATTTAGAAAAAACATGTCTTTTGATCCAAGACATGAAAATTTTGCATTTGCATTTTCTTTTAGCGCAGTAGTAAATATGTGCTTCTCGTAATTGCCATCTTGAATGGTCATGTGTTCCGAAAGCATGTGACGTAAACAAATCGAACCTGTACATAAAACGGCTTTAAATCAGGTGTGCCCTGTAGTCCAGTAATCATTTGGAGCAATTGGCCAAATCTATTATGGTCAATTTGCGGGATGAATGTGAATAAAATTTGGTATGTAATAAACCTGGGTTAGATGTTCTAAGCGCTGGCGAGCTTTGTTGAGCAAGCATGTGTGGCTCTGAATCTAAGTACTTTTTCAGCAAATACAAATGAGCGCTAAAATGTTATCTTTGTATGAAAGCACACACACAAACACACGCTGCCCTCGGTCCATTGTTCTATGACCTCGGTGATCTGATTCTTGTACGCACACCGCGTTTTGGCAATTCACAAACACACTCCTCTCCGTAGCAGCTAACGGCTGCTCAAGCATCCTGCTCTCCCGCCATAAATACAGTAGCCTAGTTTTGTAACCACAAAAGAAATTAATAATCTTAAGAAGGTCAATTCCACAATGTCTGACCTACTTAGGAGATATCAGCATACTTATTAATATCACAAGCCGGTTCTCCTTTTGGAATTCGACCTGCTTATTATTTGGGTACTTGGATTACATTCCTCTTTTGATGATGAATTTATCGCCTGTTGGGGGCCTTAGCTTGCCTGAAGAATACGATTTTGCATGTTGAAGAAAGAGAAATTTGAACACTGATCAAAATACTATAAATTATGGACTACAGAAGGCACCTTATTAAAAGTCGCATGCTGAAGTTCAAGAACAAAATGCAGTGTTGTTCCTTGTAAAAGCCGCACCGAAATTCAGGGTTCCTGCGGATCCTTTAAATGTCTAAAAAGGAATTTAATTCATTATTCAAAACATAAAGCCTCAATTGGCATTAAACAGTCTCAAATCCAATTTTCAAAAGTCTTAAAAATGTGAAAACATTAATAAGATTAATATTAGCTTGAATTAAAAAGATTTAGTAGCATTTGTCAATTGTCTTTTTGATAATTCACCGATTTACTTTAGTGGCAACATTGAGTGACTACAATAATGGAACTATCAGAATGGGGATGTGGTTTCAGTCGGGCCTATCAGTGCAGATGCATGTCTTAGGTTTTCCGACAATACACTTAGCAACTTCGGAGAGAGACATTTACTTTGGACCATGGACAATTTAATGAGAAGTGGCTGCCTGGCAAACGTTTTTCGCCATGGCTAAATCTGTGCCAGGTAACGTGGCATGATGTATTGTGTGCAAGAAGTGTTTGTGTTTTTTGTTTTGTTTGTTTCGATTGTGTATTGTTTGTCGACTTGGTCTTAAATTTGATTTCCAAAATCATTTTCAAAACCATTTAAAAAGTCTTAAAAGGTATTGAATTTAACTTGCCGTAAGCTTTAGGAACCCCTGGAAATTTAGGCCACAGGCTTAAACCAGCGCACATCTCGCGCTCAGGTTTTGCACGAGCGCTTGAAATGCTTGAATTTAATGTTGTGTTTTCAAGGTCAGGAAAATGCTTGAATTTTGGTTAAACTGAGTCAATATTGCAAAAAACGCCTGGCACTGGCTCTCCCAATGTGAATGGGTTAACCAACTGGTAGAAAGTGCTGGGAGATTAAGAAGATGCTGAGTTGCATCACTTTTTTGTAAAGAACTGGGCCAAAGTTTGCTCATCGTTAGAAAATTCCATTAATAAGTTCTCAAAGGTCCATAGGCATTCAAAAGACCAAATTATTTTTCTTCATTGTGCCTTTGAGCTGTGAGAACTTCTGGAATTTTATCAAGGAGTACAGGAAGCAGATCCCGTTGACCCAAAACATGCAAATTTTGTTGTTTTTCTTTTAATAAATTCAATTGTCTTAACACCAGTTCCCTTTCCCTGCCTACAGCTATTGTTTTGCCTTTTTTGCTCCATCACAGCATCATCACAGCTAATCTTCTCGCTACAGTGACTTACATAAAGTGCCGCCTGCTGAGACCGGGGCCTCGTACTAAGTACACGCTCAAGGCTATAAAGCAGAGAATGAGCGAGAAAGTTCTAGCAAAGAGCGACTGCTGCATGTCACATCATTTACAGCTAAGAGTAGGGTTGGTATGGGTGCTTGAATTCCTTAAAAATGCTTTAATTTTAACGTTATCTTTTCAAGGTCAGGAAAAAGCTTGAATTTCCGGTAAGGTGCTTGAAATCGTTGCCATTGCCATGTTTCTTGGCAGTCTAACTTTATAAACCACGCATTAAGTTAAGACATACAAATTGGCCAGATTTATGAAAAGGGCGCCTTATAACGCAGCGGCCTTACATACTGCAGAAAGGGCTTTGTGCAAAAAATGACCGTGGTGTTTTGTGCATTATGCCCCGAGAGCTTTGTACCTCGCACATCAAGTGTTAAGTGTCATTACGAGACGAAACATGAACATGAATTCAAGGCTGAGACATTAAAATGCGCGGTAAACAAACCCAGACCCTAAAAACCTTTGGTACTGCTAAAAACACAAGCTATCACATTGTTCACTGCATAGCAAAGCACAGAAGACATTTGCTTTGCTGCTGTTATTTCAAGTTTTGATATTTTCTGCAACAAGATATCATTGATGAATGGTATGGTAGCTGTCCATAGCACTTGCCTTTGATTGGAGTTCATTGTTAATGAAAATTGGTTGATTCTGGTTCATTCTTGTGGCAAAAAGTCATGGATGGCTACAGGCCTTTCCACTTGTTATTCACATTCCTTTTTTGTTGATTGATGAACAAGAATAGTGGAAGATAAATTGTTCAGTTATACCAGTGTTTTTCAACCAGTGTGCAGGGGCACACTAGTGTGCCGTGAGACCTTGTCTAGTGTGCCGCTGGAATTTTCCCAATTTTGTCTTTTTAAAAAATCAGGCCATTTTTCAGTATTTTTGCTATCTTAAGACGGGGAACTGTAATAGTCATCCATATCAGTAAGTGGCGGTAGATTTTTATATACTTTTTATGTACTAATTATCTGCTCTTTGATTAACAAAGCGGTTTAAGATTGCATTGTAAAAAATAAAAACATAAAGAACTTCATTCTTTTGTATTTTAAGTATCATTTTCTTTTTATATACTAATTATTTTCGACGGACGGTGTGCCTCGGAACTTTCTTAGAAATAAAAGTGTACCTTGGTTCAAAAAGGGTTGAAAAACACCGAGAAAGCTGATTAAAATATCTATGTTGTATATTTGGACTGGTGTAAAATGACAGCTCTGTTGCATATTAAAAAAAATGTTATGCGAGTCATTAATCTTGGTGTGGCACACTGATATACAAGGAAATTTGAAAGTGGCACTCCACACAAAAAAGGTTGCTGACCCCTGCTATAGATTGTGGTGTGCCTTAGAATCCGGTGCACTCTACAGAGTGGAAAATATGGTAAAGCTATGCACCTGAAAAAAAGCCGCACGCACCATATTTTGCGGGTTTTACAGATTTTGTCTTTACACAAGCCGCACCTGTGTATAGGCTGCATGAGCCCACGTTAAAACATGTGAAACAGTCACGAGTTTGTCCCGAATCTGACTATAACTGTCGCGACTGTGACTGCAGATATGGTACACAATGCAATTATTGCGTGAGCGGAAAATGATACCGATAGTTTCAATTTAATGCAGACCTTTAAAAGTCCGGGTCCCGTTAAAAGTAATCCAATGAAAAAAAATGGATATTTCCAAAGTTAAGGGTGGGAAAAATAATTATCCACTATTGTCCGCTGCAACAACAAACATTTAACTCAGCTTCACCCCATTTCCCATCAGATCGCGTTTGCTCTGCCTCTTCTTTTTGATTTGACGGTAGAAAACATATCACAATACGTCTCTAAAATAAATACATTACAGAAATATACAGTTGCAAATACATATTATACATGGTTACACATATTTACAAAGAAAGACGGTACACCGAGAGAGTTTTCAAAGTTTTAATAATAATAATATAACTTTCATCCCAAACCGTGACTGTGAAAGGTACCGCCACGCTACTCCTAACACGCTCGCGTAGCTGTCAATAAAAGCCGTACCGCAATTGCGAGATTCACGGTAAACCATCCTCATCTTTCTCCTTGTAACTGTCGTCATCAAGGGTGTCTTCCTGATTATAGGAAAGAACCTTTGTCATACGTACACTTTAAACGTAAACCGTGAGGATGCAGTCTACGTTGGCGCACTTATTCCACCGTAAATCTTACCTTTCGTACTCTACTACCACTGGTGGCTGTTAGAAAAATTTCATGAATAGGCCGCTTCACTGAATAAGCTGCAGGGCTGAACATTTGGGAAAAAAGTAGCGGCTTATAGTCCGGAATTTATGGTAGTTGCGTAGTAATTTTGGAGCATTTTTATAGTATTTCTGTAATAGTATTTTTGCATTAGACACACAAAGGGACAACAGGGACCCAAAAAGTTTTTTTTTTTTTCATGAAAATAGTATTAAACCTGTGCTAGTTGTATGTGTCTTTTGAACCAAGGACTATACAATACACATGTATTATTTATGAAATACTCTTAAACATTAAAACCAAAGAAGGAACCCTATTTACAGTCTTAAGCTTTTGTCCAACAAATATAAGTACTGTACTTTTTTTTAAAGGTGTATTTTTTATTTTATTTTCTTAACTGTACTGTATTAGTTATGTAGGTCTGTCAAGATGTTTCTGGACAACTTACACCGCAACTACACTGACGCACTGGCAGAAAATGTGGTGGGTAACTTTTTAATCAATCAAAATGCAGAATAAGTTTGTGATGCAGCTCAACCACAAAAAAGTAAAACTGCAATTCAGTGAGGGAATATTATGCAAAACTTAACAACTAGCCGAAATATATTATTTTCCAAGATGTGAAACTGCAGAAACCTACTGCTGAGTTTATATTTTTTATCACAACTAAACACAGTACAACATAGAAACTCTAGTGTCTGTGTGTATTCGTGTGTTTGTGCTTGCGTGGATGTGCGTATGTGACATGTTTGCTAACATGTGCTACTACCCTTAAGCGGAAACTAACAGAGCGTGGCCAAAGCAAAGTAATTGAATAGCTTGTAAGACCGCAACCCCCCCAAAATGCGCGCAATGTGCACTTGCGTGCGTGCATGCGTGCGAGCACGCAAGTGTTTATTAGGGAAGTGAAAATGCACAGACTTAGTTCCTGTTTGCAAAGTCTAAATCCTCTCTTCAATTGGTTCTAATTCCACTAAAAACCCTCGTTCAAAGGGATACACAAATATTGCATGTTTTTGTATAATATCTATATTTAGGTAATTGGTATTATTTTCTGAGATAATGCATTTTAAAGACAGTCTCTCTCATCTTATCTTTGACTTCCTGAGCTGTGAGGCATGTAAAGAACACCAGCCCCTGAGCAAGCCAGTTACCATATTGGTTTACATGTGAGTTAGTCGAAAATGTGCGTGTTTTAAGCCAAGTTTTGTAGTTTTTGTGGAGAATGGCGAGAAGTTGTGTCCCAGGTGGGTAGAGGAATGGTACAACGAAAGGCGAACATTCAAAATGGGGCGAACCGGCAAATATGACACACAGAGTGCTACCAGGGGCTTGACCAGGCAGGACACGGCAGGCTAAATAGCTGCTAAAAAAGGATTAACAGGACCGATCAGCAGAAAAACGGGAGGCTGGCCGACCAAAAGCAGGCAGTAGGCAGCTAGGATAACAGGGAGCTAAGAACAAAAAGCTACCGCAGCAACAAACACGTACCCAGCCGTAAATACACCAATCGATCATGGCAGGCTAGCCAGATGCTAAGAAAACAAGAGGTTGGCTGACCGAAAACATGCTGTGAGCAGCCAATATATATAACAGCAAGTCAACAGCAGAAAAAAACTCCTACGGCAATAAAGACAAACCCAGCCAGGAAAAAAAAAAACAATTTGCTCGGCAAGTAAGCCAACCAGCCGACCGCTAACGGAGCTGAAATTTTTATGTTTTTGTAAAAAACAATACAGGTTACGTATACAAGCCTTTAACATACTTATATAAACCTTAAACATACAAAATATAGCACTGAAGCAACTTACAAACAAATTCAACTTACAAACGATCTTGTTTGTAAGTATGGCAGCGTCTGCCGTAGAAAAACAAAGGGCAGGTGCTTGAAATCTGAAGGAGATGCTTGAATTTTAATTTTGGGTTTTCAATCTCAGGAAAATGCTTGAATTTTGGGTGAATTGCTTGAAAATACATGTTTCTCAGCAGTCTGAGTGACAGACTACGCATTTAATAAAGAAAAGTAAGAAATAATAAAACGATCAAGTCAATTTAAAAATGACACCGACACTGCAGCTGCGTTGTCATGTAAAGCGTCATCGCCCCCTACAGTTGCATTAGGCGGGTTTATCAGTTTGGTCAAGATCAGTTAAACAGGCACAAATAGTGGCTTGGATGACAAGTTTATATTTGAGAATGTGTGAATTTATAACACATTATGCTATTTCGAAGGAGAAATCTGGCACAAATCAATTAATAGCTCTACAGTTTGACATCATTGAGTGATATCCGTAGTAAAAATAACAAGATGAAAGACTCAACATGAATCAAACAGCCAGTTGCAAACACTAATGCAATTGGGTACAGTAACTCAGGTTTTGTTTGCCCCCATCCAGCTGCTGGTTAAATATTTAGCTTAGGATTTATCAAATTTTCCGTTTTATTTCCTACAGTCACTTTAAACAACAGGCCTATGGGATTTTGGGTGAAGTGCTTAAAAATGCTTGAAACTGTTGCCATTACCATGTAAGTGTGTTAAAATGACACAGACACTCACTCCTGTTAAGGTGACTTGACATTGCGTTTTCATGTGCAGCCTCATCTCCCCTTAAGGGCCGGTCACACAGACATTTGCGGCTGAATCACGGCCAGAAATTTCTGCCTTTGAGGCGGACGCTATAGGACGCATTGAGATCGCCAATCAGACGAGATACGGCAGTGCATAACACGAGGTCGGAAATTCGCGCGCGGGTGGCAGCGCGAAAAAATTTGGCGCTGTTCAATTCTTGAGAGCGCGGGAACACAGCCTTTCACGAGTTTATCGAGGCTGGACCACGGCCGTAAACTTCTGGCCGTGAAGCAGATGTCGTTAGGCGCTGTTGGACGTTTTGAGACCGCCATATAGACGAGATAGAGCAGTGCTTTACTCGCGGTCGGAAATTTTCACGTGGTTGGCCGCGTTCAAAACTTTTGAGCTGCTCAAAAGTTTGAGCACGTGTTAAACCGCGTGCCGCACACGTGGTCAACACGAGGAAATGACGCGGAAATGACGCGGAACGACGTGCTCTGGCCGCGGCCAGGGCGTAGTTACACATGGGTAGGACGGGAAATTTCAGCGGGTAATCGTGGGTGGAGCATGGTAATAGCATGTTCTGCGCCTGTATCGCGGTGTTATTACGTGAAATTAGCGTGTTACGCGTGTGACAGTCAAGCGCCTTTCTCCGCGTATATACAGCGCGATTTGCCGAGCACACAGTTGTGCTCGTGACGTCAAGGGGGTGAACATGGATCACCGTCAGCGTAGTTTCTCTTCATTTCGAATAAATCTTTCGGTGCATTCTCAATGGTCGCAGCAAGGCTTTGATGCTAAGTCCTTAGCTTGGCCTTTTGGCCGAGAGTAAGAGTCCCGGCTCCTAAGCTTTGTAACGTATTATGAACTGATCGTTAATAGATAATGAGTGAAAAAAATAGAACAAATACACTCATCAAACCCCTCCCCCCTCCCCGTCAGTGTAGTGATATCGTCTTGACCCATATCTAGTTCTTGGCATTTCTTATCGGGATAATGAAATAAAAATGATGCCATAGCTTGAATTCTTGATTTTCACGGGACTGTGTCTAGAGCGTTTATGAAATCTACAGCCCGAGAAATGCATCCCTGCCGAGATTTGCATCTCATCGGTTCTCCAACCACTTTTACCTCGTTTTATAACACTTTTAGGGAATGTAATGGCGAACATATGACCAAAACCACTTCGTCTTGCATTCGTTGGGAATGTAATACAACATAATCCATTCCGTCTTTGTTTTTGTTGTGAACGTAATCGGACGGTAAATCCTCCCCCCCTCGCGTGAACGCGCATTCTGCTGCGCTTCCATCAAAAGCGATCGTATTCTATATGAAACGCTTATTAAAACAGTAAAGCGAGTTAATTATAATAATTGGGAGATCCTAGTCAATATAACGCGTTTATTTAAACAATAAAGTGCGATCGTATTTTACAAGATGCGTTTGTTAACGCGGATGAAAAGGTCAAAAGCGATCGCAGCAGAATGCGCGTTCACGCGAGGGTGTGGGGGGGTGGGTGTGTTGCGTAGGAGTCGGATTTGGGCACAACACCGGCTCGGGAGCTTTTATACCCGTGGTCCACACGAGAAAATGCCGCAAAAATGACGCGATGAGGAAGTGGAACAGTCGCCGGCGTCTTTTTTCCGGCCATACCACAGACGAACGGCGGGTTGTCAAATTTTGCGCATTTTCCATCCCGGGCAACCACGGGCAAAAAAAAAACGCAAAATTTTAGCCGTGATTCAGCCGCAAATGTCTGTGTGACCGGCCCCTTACAGTTGCATTGGACTGGTTTATCAATCCGGTCAACATCAGGTAAATGGAACAAAATAGTCCTCTTGGGTGCACCCTACTGGTCACACCCAAGAGGGCAGCTCTATTTAGAAAGTTGCCTCTTTTGGCTCAGCTATTTTTTAATGATATATTAACAATACAGTAATTATAATAATATATCATGCACTAAATTCTTTAGTAATTAGTAAATTAATTCTACCAAAAAAACTGTAATCTACAAAACAGTTTTACCTTTTTACACACTGAACAAAATAAAAGTCAAACAATACACAAAATCCCTGAAAACGGAAACCAATCAAATATAAATTAAAAATATTAACTTATCAAGGCTATGAATGAATGAAAAAAAATGCTATCAATTTAACCAATTTAGACACATATCCTCTGTAAAACACGCAAAAAAATCTGAATTAAATAAATAAAACAAAAAGCAAAAGATCATCGGTCTCTAAGATCTAAAGATTGAATGCACTCTGCTTCCTAGTAGTCAATATAATTAAAATGCAAATTTGCCTCATTTTTATGCTTTTTATACCTACAGTAGTACTTTCACTTTTTTTTGTTCTTTTGTATTTAACTCAATAATTACCCAGCACTGTTTCGCGTTTGTAAACAAGTGGGACTTATTGATGCAGTGTGTGCATTGTTGAAGCAGAATGGGAAAAATCATGTCAGTTTATAGCATCCCATTGACACAAAAATATGTATAACAGCTCAATATAGCACAAGCTATGTGCTAGCACCAAGACAGTAACTTTTTTTTTAGTCATCAAAGTGAAATTAGAAAAATATACATTTGAATCGGCGTTGGATTTTTTCCTTTGAACATACTGGAAAAAAATGGCCTTGAAATTGCTTGAAAAGTGCCTGAATTTGGCTATGTAAAGGTGTACAAACCCTGCATTTCATTTCCTGTCACCGCAGCAAAAATTCCACAGGTTTATCCATCTATGTATCATAGATACAACAGTAATTGCAAATGTCTGTGGACACCATTCCTCATTTTGAAACAGTGAGATAGAGTGCGTGTGAAGATCTTGAGCAGATGCCAGAGTGTCGAAAAAGGATATAAAAACGAGATCCCATCACCAAAATAGAAGACGAGGTGACCACAAACACTATCAATCGCATGTTGAGGCAAAGAAACGAGCCATAGCAATAAATCGAGGCGATCATGAGGAAATGTAACAAGGATGCGGCGTCAAGAGAAGTGGGAAGAGGGCGGGTAGGCAGAGATCGATAGTGATTAATTTGTGCGCAGGAAACGGGAGAAGGACTCCACAGAGAATACTTAAAGCTTAGACATCAGAGCAACATGACTCTGGAATACCACTCTGGCCTTCATTCTCATGAACATCACCATCTTCACCTTTTAAAAAATAATCTGGTGAGTGAGGTTGGTTTCAGACGTTAGGTTTTTGTGGTCCGTCGCCTCTTCATGCTTTGATTGCGCATTTACTCAACTGTGTTTTTTTTTTATTATTCGTTTTTTTTAAGTCCATAAAATACACTAAGTGTACAGCGGGGTTCTCCAGCATGGTGCCCCCCAAGGACAGTTCAGGTGCCCGCGGGCATGTGTGCCTTAAATTCTAGCTGCAATAAGAGCTGTTAAGGTACTGTAACCCGGTTTAGGGTATGTATACCTCTAAGTTCTTCCAGGTCCTAGAGAAACAAATAGAAACAAACAATCAAATGACACAATTGGAATATAGAACTTTAGTCAGAATGTTTAAACGTTTACATGAACACAAATTATTTTCAGAATATTGGTTAAAACTAAATTAAGAAACATTGGGTGATCCTTTCTGTAGAGTTTCTCCCAACAGAGAAAATCCAGTTGGGGTCTAGTCTCAGTCAAAGTAAAGTCAAAGGAATTCCAGAAGGGAAAAATACTACCATGATACCTTGGGTGGTGAACAATGGCAGGGTTCAACCCTCCAAATGTGTGTCTCTCCATCAATCCCAAATTATGAATTCAAAGGTTCAAATGATTACCTGTAATATAATAACAAAAATCACAGTTCTTAGTTCAAGTTTCATCAAAATACGATTATGCCTTTTGTTTTCCGTTGACAGACTGGTTGCAACTTCTCTTAGACAGCTGATGAGAAAAACCTTAATGGGGCCCGAGGCTAAATGGAGCAACACATAGTTTATGCTGTTAGCGTCTGCTTGTTGAACTGATAAAATAACTATCTTTAAATTTGACTCTATACACACGCAGTGGTGTTTTTTAAGTGTGAGTTGGCCAGGCTAATTTTTGGGGAAACATAAATCCCTTTCCAAATAGGCAGCCTACAACTACTGTATTGATATCAACGTAAAAAACAAAAACAGGAGAATTTCATTTTTTGAAAACTGTGACATGCCCTAGCCTTTCGTCCTAGTAGTTCAATGCTAATGCTGGCATCTACGCTAGACTATACAGAAACAGGGGCCCGATCAAGCCCTACAAAGGTTTTGATCTGGTCAGCGAGAAAACGCCAAGAGAGCTTTTTCAGTGCCCGTCTCTCAGCTACAGTTGTCAGACACGTCAAAATAAGTAGAGAAGACATCTATGGATTTTAAACCTGCAAGAAGAACAGGCGAGAGAGCTCAAACCAGATAAGAAATTTCAACCTGTTCTAAAAGTTTCCCCTGAGCATTTTGTTCTTATTAAATCACGGTTTTAAAAGCAGATACACTATAAGAGATGAGGAATATAAAAGAACAGCAACATGGTTATAGTCACAATTATGTAAACCATACTCGTTAGTCAAAACAACAAACAACAGTGCACGATAATTGTCAAAATAACATTGTCCTTTGTAAGTGTCCAATAATAAAAACCAAATAAGAAGCCAATTCTTAGCTGTTATTTATTATCTAACTGCTGTAACAAAATAAATTTCCCCACTGTCGGACAAAAACAGGATTATCTTATCTTAAAAGCATTTTTTCCTTAACACTATAAATGTCTTTGTGGATTTTTTTTTTCTGTCCTGCGCTGACCTTCTGGAGCGAGTTGTTTGAGCTTTTCCAGAATACATTAATACACAAAAAGTTTATGAAGTCTCATCAAATTTCGCTGCACTGTTGCAGCTCCTCTCTTGAGCAATTTAAAAAAGCCTATTTTATAAGAGAATGTTGCCCAGCTATCTCGTTTAAAATGATTGAACAACCATCAAAAAGCTCTGGATTTAAATTGTTTCAGGAAATGTCCAATATTTTTGCCTGTAAGATTGATATTAAACTGAACAAAAGGTTTAAAATAAAAAAGGGTCAAACATGAAGTTCATTCTAATTGAAAGAACGCACATTAACGCCTATCTGACCTAATCCCTAACATCAAGTGCAATAAGATATTTAACCAGGCTTTGTATGGATGCTTCAAATCCTTGAAAATGCTTGAATTTTAATCTTGTGTTTTCAAGAAATAATTGAATTTTGGGTCAGGTGCTTGTGAATGCTTGAAATTGCTGCCGTGGTTTTAAAATGACACCCACACTGTCTCGGTTGGCTTCTCTTTGCCATTACATTCTTTCTTTCCTCATGATTTACAGCAGGTGGCATTAGTTTGTATGGTAAGGCCTATGAAGCTTTATCGCCCCCCACTGCTTCTGCACAAGAGGACAGCTGCATGAAACACCTGAACTATGAAATGTGTATTGGTGCAGAGATTACAGATCAATTAGGGACATTTATTATGGGCCGTGCAAAAAATTAAGGTAGCCTTTCCCAGTGGTAAATTGGAACGGGAATAACTTCCTGCAAATGAAAATGTAAGATACATATAACTTTTATTTACTACATTTTTAACCAACACCTATATGGGGAAAGATTTGTTTCAAACACAAATATATCCGCAATTTCCTATTGGAGGTAGGCCATGAAATAGGTGTACGAACGTTGAACAACTGATCATCTCTGCTGTTGCTGTCATGATTGCCATGGCACCCAATTGGCCGTGCCTGTGTGTGTCACGGTTGCCGTGGTGCCCAATTGGCCCCGCCCATGTGCGACACGGTTGCTGTGGTGCCCAATTGGCCCCGCCCGTGAGGTGCCAGCTGCAGCTCGTTGAGAGATGGACTTTCTGTTTATATAAAGCTCAGCGCTCTCTTGCTTCAGGTTCAGCTCGTCAAACAAACTTCTGCCCCACAAGACGTGGGTTCTGACTCGGTCCTGATATCTTGAGTCCGGTATTGTTCCTGTTTATTTTTGTCCTGTTTATTATTTTCTCTAGTTTCTCCTGTTATCGATATCCTAATTTGTTGTCATTCCTGTCTGTCCCTTCCTGTCCGGTATGGACTCTATCTGTCCGATATCAACTCGGGCTATTGGAATTGGGCTCGTCGGTCTCTGGCTTACTGTCCTTCCGCGCCAGACCGACTTCCTAACGTGCATGACTCCCCATTTCCCGTAAGATAAAAGGCATGTGTGAGAACCTCACGCGATTGGTTCCTGTATCTATTCTGGTTCCTGACAGTTGCCCTTTCACTAGCTGCTGTACTGATTCATTTGCAAGTCTTTCATTGGCTGCCCTAAACCTGCTATCAACGTAAACCATTGTTTTCCATTTCGACAAAATTTCCCGACACTTTGGCTTAATTTCCTTACTAAATAATGCATGTCATGCAAATTCCTTGATAGGTGAGATAAGAACTGATACAAAGACATACAAAGCTTTGATTCATGGGCCCCCCGCCTCCATTTTGTTCCACGCTTGGCTTTCATTTCATTATCCGCCATCTGCTTGATTCCCTGTCTTTCGCTTCCCGTCTTTAATTTCGCAATTGCTTGGGTTGCTACGATGGCCCAGTCCTCCTCCTTTGGTAGGAAATCTATCTTCAGTTGCCTACCCCTCTTGGAAGCCTTTCATCGATTGTTCCCTGGAGGCGATAGTCCTTGTGTGCAGCATACTCTCCTCCGTTCTTGGTTTCTTATTTAGCTCTGAGAATAGGATTTCACTTCTTTTACATTAATTCTACCTAAGTGAGGGATGTGATACTAAGTGAAATCCCCTAAACATGTGCTGATAAGGAAAATAATAATAAGAAAACTAGACTACAGTGTCAGATTTTGTGTTTCGTTCATCCGTTCCTCGTTTTATCGTTGAGTAGGCGGAAACTGTCGGAGGTGAGAAGAAAGAGTGCCAGTGTATGTTAGCCGGTAACCAAGGCAACCAACTTCTAACTGCCCGGCAGGCTTGGCGGCGTGATTGGTGGTCCTTTGCAGTCCACAGTGTAGGTGAGTAAGGATTCAAGCAAGTATGTCTATTTATACAGAAACAGCTGGAAACATATTGTAGAAACTGTTTTGCTTTTGTCACCTTGACTTGATAGCCAAAGGTTGTTAGTAAAAGAATTGAATCATTGGACCATAATATGTTGTGTCTCATTTTGTAGCATATGAGTAGCACTGGAGTGCATAGATCCCTCGGTTTTTGCGGTTCATAGGGACCAGAACCACCCATACAAAGTGAAAATCCTCGAAGTAGCTTCGCTCTTTTATAAAAAGCCCCCAAAGGGTTCAACTTACCTTGAGATTACGTCATTACCAACTGAGTTTTGATTACTGTGACAAAATAATGATTATAGAGGTACAAATAAAACACATAATAGCAGTTGAATCAATGGTTGTATTGTCATTATACAAAAGCAATACAAAATTGGAGGGCTTCTCTTTTCAGTGCAAGAAAACAATTTAGAGAGCGTCTGGCTAGCTGCATGGTAGCATCGGTTGTCTTCGGATGGAGACGGATTGCGGATATCTGATCAAAATACGTAGTGGTTTCCCATGAGTCTTTGCTCCCAGTTATGCATTTCATAGCTAATGAACTTGGTGTTGGAAAGATACAGGGTCCGCAACAGTGCCTTCAAAGTGGTGTTAGCACCATTCTTGCCTTCTTGTAGACGCCGCCTGGGCCACTTCTGGAATCCGTTAATCAACCCACAAAGCACCTGCTCGTGATCACAATTTCTTTGCTCTCTTTTGACTTTCCTTAGAGTCTGATTTAATTGATTACAGTGGAACCTCGGTTCTCGACCATCATCCGTTCCAGAAGCCTGGTCGAGAACCGATTTGGTTGATCACCGAAGATCAATTTTCCCATTAAAAATAATGTAAAATTGTTTTAATCCGTTCCAACACCTTGAATGTTTAGCATGAATGATCAACGTGATCATAAAGCTAACACATGCTAATCGTACGTTCGCGTTATCGTAATCTTCCGTACGAAAGATTACGCTAACATGAACGTGTGAAAATAAAAAATCAGGTCGTTTACAAGTCATTTAGCTAATCGCTTCATTGAAAAGGGGGCTCCGTTGCAACACCCTGAATTTTGAGCTCAGTTCCAACACCCTGAATGTTTACCTCGAATCATAAAGCTAACCCAGGCTAATCATACGTTCGCGTTATCGTAATCTTCCGTACGAAAGATTACGATAACATGAACGTGTAAAAATAAAAAAGGATAAAGAAAATAATTATGAATAGGATTTCTTACCCCGTTCCTCGATATCAAAAGCAAAAAAAGAGGGACATGTGCACGTTGTTACAATGTATGTGTTTCACCCGGTGCGGTTAGAAGGGGGCACCTACTGTCAATGTAAACACTGAAGTTTCCGGTAAAGCTGAGTGACATACTTCAGTGTTTACATTGACAGTTGGTGCCCCCTTCTAACCGCACCGGGTGAAACACATACATTGTAACACACGTGATAAAAGTTGGTCACGAGGGGTGGGGGCCATCTACACCCGTGCGCCGCTCAGCATCGCACCGTAGCGTACGCACTCACACATTACCGGCATTCGAAGACCGATTTTTTGACCGAACAGCGAAGCAAGAATTTCTCGAAATTTTTGGTCGAGCACCGATTTGTGCGAACTGAGAAGCGTTCGAGAACCGAGGTTCCATCGTAATTTATTTTCAATGTAACAAGTCACTAAAAGTGGTCGCAGTGCTTCCTAGTTTGTTTACGGCAGCAACGCCCGCCCGCTGTTTGACTGACAACTCACACCCACCCAACAGATTTGCACACACAGTTACATCAGCCTACCATGGCCACGCACACAGTCACACCCACCCAACAGAGCCTGCCACGGCTGCACACACAGTCACACCCACCCAACAGAGCGCCCACTTTATTCTGTCCGTGTTGAACACTATGCATAACAATATTAATGACAACAAAGTCTAACTGAAAATGTAAGCTACATATAAGTTTTACCCAACACCTATATGGGGAGAGATTCATCACAAAAACCAATATATTAGCGATTTACACTAAAAATCAAATCTTCTGATGAATGCAAATCCAGAATTAAAAATTGCATATGCTAATTGAAGAAAAAATACATGATTTTAAGCACTCAATTACCAGATTTTTTCTTTTAATGGTACTGTAGGATTTGGAAAATTGGCTTAAAAAGTCATCAAAAAGCGCTTGAATTTGGTCATGAAAAAGGTGTACAGACTCGAGGTCTGTTGTCATTGAGGCTGTTCACTGCTGACTTCTAGGGGATGGTCTTGATGGAGGTTCTGATGCAGGATGAAGAAGTACTCTACGACAAGGACTGGTTCAAGAGTGTTGTAAATACCAAAGCCAGCTGTTCAGCACAGTACACACGTACCCTCCAGGTACTTTATCTGGACCAGCTGTCTTTTTGATGTTTACAGTTCTCAGCACAAGTCTTAGTTCATGCTTTTGAAGTATCAGTGTGCTTCTGCTGGTTGTGCAAGTGTGTGGTGTGACTGCTGGCCGGCTGTCAGCTTCAAAGTGGGCAAAGATGTGATTTAAATCCTCTGTAATTAATATAAGTGAAGAAATTAAATACAAGGGAATATAGATTGGACATTTTTGACGCATCATACATTTTCTGCTGACAACTGATTTGAAGATTATTCAAATACAATCATCCCTCGCTTTATCATGGTTTACTTATCACGGTTTGCTTTGCTGATTTTTATTTTACCTTGTGTTCTTAATTCTGGCTAAACAGGTGCCCCGCCCCTTTTTTTGCTAGTTTGCCTGTGCCTCAATGACGGTCCAAGTTAAACACAATAGTAAAACGAGTTGTTTTGATGGACTTCTTAACCCACTAAACTTGCTCTTGACCCATATGTGGGTCTTCGGCGTTCCCTAGTGGCTCTCTGGCAATTTTTAAAATGTGTTTGATAATGGAAGAACATGGTTTCTGTAGGATGAAACGAGACACGTTCTTAACGTTTTCCAATCAATATAGATATGTATTTCCTTTCCTGTATGGCTTATACAGTGGGACCTTGCTACTTCGCGGTTTGACGTTCGCGAATTCAGAGCTTCGCTTCCCTTTTTTTTTGAAGGGGCATCGCTACTTTGCAGATTTTCACTTTTTGCGGGAATCCCCCTCGGCCGACGACCCTAGTCTTTAAAATGGAGGCACTTCACACACTGGTCGGGACCCGTTCTCGTTTCACGGTGTCGTGCCCAAATCCGACTCGCGAATAATAAGGATAAGCGGTGCAGGTGAGATAAGATGAGATTTTTTTTTTTTTAGAACGGGCATCGCTACGTCGCAGATTTTCCCTTTTTCGGGTGGTTTTACTCCCCATTAAACAGCTCTAAAAAATAATATATATTTTTTTGAAGGTGCGCCGCTACTTCGCGGATTTTCACTTATCGCGGGTGGTTTGGGTCCCCATTAACCGCGATAACCGAGGTCTTACTGTATAACGCTTTTCGTTAGTTGCTGCTCCAGACATTTTGTAAAAATTTTTGGGCCAATGTGGCTTTTTTGGGTGGCTGACCAAGAGTTAAAGGCAGCCTTCCATAAAGTCCACATGATGGTAAAAAAAAACAGCAAGAATTTATTCCTCCATTATCTGCACCGCTTATCCTCAGTAGGGTTGCAGGGGTGCTGGAGCCCATCTCAGCTAGCTGTGGGCAGGGGACACCATGAACTGGTTGCCAGCCAGTTGTAGGGCACTCAGAGATAGACACCTCACTTTCTCATTCACACCTAAGGACAATTTGGACCAACTAATTAACCTGACATGCATGTTTTTGGAATGTGGGAGGAAACCAGGGTGCCTGGAGGAAACCCACATAAGCACGGAGAGAATATGCAAACTCCGCACGGGAAGATTTGAACACATTACCTCAGAACTGTCCAGCGGACGCGTTAACCACTCATCTGCCGTGCCTGGAACAGCATGAATATTTTTAAAATTATAATTTGACAGTATAGAAGTTATCATTAAAAAAGGTTTATACAGTAGAATACTTATATTTGATAAAAAAAAGTTATGTGAGCCTGTAAACTGGGTTTGTTCTTGAATACAGTAGTACCTTTACTTAAAAAATTAATTAGTTCTGGGAGTAGCTTCGTAACCTGAAAACTTCGTAAGTAAAGATGCTTTTTGAATGTAAATGCGCTAATCCGTTCCAAGCCCCGCAATTTAACAGTATATTTTTAAAATAAATCCTAAAAGAGCATCAGAACATGAAACAAACACATGTTAAAATAAGGAACACGCCATGCGCGCTGGGTCGGTCGTCAAATTTTCAGCGACAGTCACTTTTTTACGTTCTGGAAAACCTGGGAGCGCATTCGTAAGTAGAGGTACCAGTGTTTTTACTAAATAAATAAATAAAGGTTTGTACTTACCGAGTTTTGACTATCGCGGGACGTTTTTGGAAAGCAGCCCCCGTGAATAATGAAGGGTTACTGTATTCCTTTCATCGTTTCCCTTTTATTGACGGCATTAAAATTTAAATACATTAATTTTTAAATCCATAGCTCCTCCCATCTTTTGGCCAAATGTATTTCCTCTTATCCAGCATAATTTTAATAATCAATGCAAAAAGTGGTCTACAAATATTTTTCTTCTCAGGATTAAAACCGACGGCATTCCAATAACTGAGCACTGTCACATTCGTCGATTCAGAACATAGAGCTTTTTTGACGGTGCTGTCCAACTGTGTGAATGTCTTCCAAGTGCAGCTCTGCCCGCATTGTTTTTATTGTTGTCTTTGAATTATTTTCGAATGACATTTTGTTCCAGTTGTTCAACTTTTCTTTTGCCATGAAATTGCATTTTTGTGTATTAGTGTATTATTTGACCACCCCGGACTCTCTTGCTAACGTTTCAGGACTTTTATTGTCTACCCAAAATGTACTGCACACATTGTGATTGCTCTGACGGTCGTACTTGTGCTGTGTTTGTTGTCTTCCTTGGAGCCTGCATATAGTGTCAGGCTACAAGTTTTTGGGAAAAAAAAACTAATTGTGATTTTTCAGGCCTCTATTTCAATTTCTTTGCTTTTTTCGGTTTTAAAAGAAAGTCGCATTTCTGTGCTTGATTTATTTTTAGGGAGAACTTGCAAACTTACGTCATTACAAACTACGAGTGTACAGTCGTACACAGAACAAAATAGGAGAGCGATTTAGAGGGCGGTTGGTCTAGCGGCATGCTTGCGTTGTGTAACCAAGACTTCAAATTCAAAGTGTTAATTGTCATATGCACAGTAAAGAACCATGTTTCCCTGCACAATTAAATTCTTACTTTGCCGTCCACGCAGTTGCCAGCGTAAAAATAGAAACTAAGAACTGATATACATATATACCCAAAATAATATTGTGATTATTGAAGCATAAAAAAACAAGATTAACTACAAGAATTTTGCAAGGTCTCTGCAATGACTAAAATTATGATTGTAGCTGTTTTCCCCAACTAACAGCTCCAAGTTGTCCGTTTCATGGGTAGATGGTAAGGCGCCCGCTTTGAGACTGGGAGGTTCGGGTTCGCGCCCCGGCCGAGTCATTCCTAAGACTTAAAAAGTGGTCGGCGGCGCCCTCTCTTGGCTGCGGCTGCATCGGGTCAGGTGCAATCGACATTTCGTTCTGTGTACATTGTTACACAGAATGACAATACAAGGAAATTATTATTATTATTATTATTATTATTAATGGATCTTGGTGACGAGCCACGTTCGGCAGTGTTGTTAGCCTAGCTGTTAGCTCTTTCCTCAGACGCTGCCTCAGTCTATGCCTGGACGTGATAAAAATCCAGGGAGCATCAGCTGGTGATCACCATTTCTTTGTACTCTTCTGACTTGAAATGATGAATTCTTTTGCTGTGGAATGCTCTTCCCCCTGAGATTCGATCTGCAACCTCAGTGGAAATGTTTAAATCTAAACTTAAAACTCACTTCTACTCCATTGCATACGAATAACCTACTCCTCTTGTCGGTTGAAAATAGTTTGTGTAATATAGTGTAACAATCTGTGAAGCCCTTTGAGACTCTTCGTGATTTAGGGCTATACAAATAAAAATGACTTGACTTGACTTGACTTTTAAATGTAACGAGCCGCTAAAGCTATGAGCTGTCATGTTTGTTACACCAGCCCATCAAAGTCATGCACACACGTCTTTCATAGACCTTGCTGATAAATATCTTGTGACTGCAGTTGGAGTTCTCCATGAACTAAGTGTAGAGGTCTCTAGGATTACATCTCAAAGTATCACCCTTAAGGATGCTTCAATATCATTTGATTTTTGAAGAATTTGAAGTACATATTTCTGTGATTCATAGTACTGAAGGGGACTTCCAACACAGTGTGGCGTGTCTTTGACGCTTTTTATTTCGAACCACTCTCAAAGCTAGCCAATCATTTCCTCAATCGGTTTGCGGGACTTGGACTAACCGCCTACATCATAAACACATACCTTGACTTTCAGTTAATGAACCACTCATCTAAAATACTCTGCACACACTTCAGGGATACGAGCTGAGGAGCACATCATTAGTAATTAGACTTGATCAAAACTTGTCAAAATGTTTTGATGAGCCAAATAAATTGATGCTTTATTATATCCTCAATTCACAAACCTTAGGCTCATTTCTTGAAAAGTCGAATAATCGTATCTTATGTTATTACCATAATGAATCTTTCTCGTTCTTGAATGACTGTGCTGGACTTTTGTTTGTCTGAGATTCTGCTGACTAATATGCAAGCAAAGCTGCCTGCACAAAGTTGCCATGTTTTCCAGCCAAGAAAGGATAGACAGAGCTGAAACAGATTTCCCTTGCACAATTTTTTTTCAGTTCTCTCGAAAAAGGAATTTCCCACACACATGCGCTTACAGACGCGCACATAACGGTGGTGCCGGTGTAAATTCCTCATTGTTTAGAAGAGCTGTGTAAACTGCCCGTTTTTTGAATGGCTTGAGGCTTGCCAGGGGCGATTTTAGGTTCTCAGCTTTGGGAGTTCTGAGCACCCAGATCAGGGGTCGGCAAACTACAGCCCGACAAACAAAAAAATGGTCAAAATATATGAAAATGTCATATGTACAAAATATGGTATATATATATATATGGTATATATATATATGTATATATATATATATATATATATATATATATATATATATATATATACATATATATAAAAAAGCGGCAGTGAAAGCAGCGAAAAGGAAAGCAAATGATGAATGGTCGAAAGATATGAGTGAACTTTGAGGAAAGGAGAAAAGCGTTCTGGAAAGAAGTGAAAAGAGTAAGAAACAGTTAGTCTGGAAAAGAAGAGAAAGTGAAAGATAAGGATGGGAGATTGCTGGTTACCTGTAGTGCAGTCAGAACGAGATGGGCAGAGTAATTTGAGGAGTTGCTAAATGTGGAGGATGGGAGAGAAGTGAGAGTCGAGGCGATCAATGGTATGGAGAGAATGCCCGTGTTGGGTGATTTAAATGTGAAGCCTGTGGAAACATGGGAGGTGCAAGAGGCAGTGAAAGAAATGAAAGGGGGGAAAGCACCTGGGTTGGATGGTTGTACTGCCGAATGCCTGAAAAAAGGTGGCACAGCTATGATTGATTGGTTAGTACGCTTGTTGAATGTATGCTGGTTAAGTGGTGTGGTTCCTGTTGATTGGTGTAGTGCATGTGTGGTTCCATTGTGTAAGGGTAAAGGTGATAAGTATGAATGTAGTAATTCGAGAGGTATCAGTTTGTTGTCTGTGCCGGGTAAGCTGTATGGAAGAGTCTTAAGAGAGTGAGAGAAAGAACGAATGAGGTGGGGATGGAGGAGCAGAGTGGTTTCAGGAAAGGAAGAGGATGTGTGGATCAGGTGTTTGCAGTACGACAGGTGTGTGAGAAATATTTTGCAAAAGGTAAGGATGTTCATTTGGCTTTCAAGGACTTGGAAAAGGCGTATGACAGAGTTGATAGAGAGGTGTTGTGGCAAGTGATGGTGATGTATGGAGTGGGTGGAAAGTTGTATGTGTAAGAGTAGGGAGTGAGACAAGTGAGTGGTCCCCTGTGTTGACTGGTGTGAGACAGGGGTGTGTGATGTCACCATGGCTGTTTAATGTGTACATGGATGGTGTGGTGAGAGAGGTGAATGCAAGAGTATTTGGCAGAAGTGTAGAGATGATGGACAACAGTGGAACAGTGTGGCAAGTAAGTAAGTTGTTTGCAGATGACGCAGCGCTTGTGGCTGATTTTGAGGAAACATTGAGAAGGTTGGTAACGGAGTTTGGAAGAGTATGTGAGAGGCGTAAGTTATGTGTCAATGTTGGGAAGAGTAAGGTGATGAAGTGTTCACGTGATGGAATGGGCATGACGTTAGAAATCAGGTTGCATGGACGGGTGCTGGAAGAAGTTGAAAGCTTTAGGTACTTCGGTTGTCATGTGGCTGCAGTTGGTGGAATGGAGTGCGAGGTATTGCACAGAGTGAATCAAGCAAGCAAGAGTTTGGGTACTCTGAAGAGAGTGATGAGCAACAAGAGTATGAGTATGGATGTTAAGAGGGGACTGTATGAGAGTGTGATTGTGCCGACTGTGTTGTATGGTGCAATGACTTGGAGCCTGAACGCAGATTTAAGAAGGAAATTGAATGTTTTTGAGATGAAGTGTTTGGGGACTATGTTAGGAGTGACAAGATTGGATAAATTGAGAAATGAAATTGTGAAAGACAGAACTGGAGTAGTCGTGGAACTGAGCAAGCGTGTTGATAAGAGAGCACTCGGTTGGTTTGGACACGTGGAGAGGATGGATGAGGAGCGAATGTTAAAGAGGATCTACAGAGCAGAAGTCAATGGAAAGAGACCAAGAGGAAGGCCGCGATTGATGTGGATGGATGGTGTTATGAGTGCACTGCAGGAAAGAGGTCTAAATATAATGGAAGCTAGAGCTCTTGTTGGTGATAGAAAGGAGTGGAGAGGTGTTGTTGAAGGATAGTGGAATTGTGGACGCGTTCTTAAGGATGGGCTGGGCACCCGTATGATGCGGCAGGGGTTAACCAGTGAAAGCTGTCGTGTGTATGTATATATATATATATATATATATATATATGTGTGTGTGTGTGTGTGTGTGTGTGTGTGTATGTATATATACACCGTATTTTCCGCTCTATAAGGCGCACCTAAAAATCTTATTTTTTTTCAAAAGCTGACCATGCGCCTTATAATACAGTGCGCCTTATATATGGCTCAATATTAAATCGCAAGGTCTCGCAACTTACGCAACAGCCGCCAACTCGATTTTCCCCCGAATGTGGAGTAGTCCGCGGTGTATGCTGGGATTTATATACCGGCGTTTCATTGGCTAACCAATGTGTCAATCATCATTTGAATTGATCGCTATTGGCTAAAGTTATTCGGAGCCTCGGATAGGCTGGAGGGCCGAAACAAACCCTGCAATTGGCCGAAAAAGATGTGTCAATCATCAGTTAAATCGATCGTTATTGGCTGAAGTTATTCGGAGCCTCCGATAGGCTAGAGGGCCAAAACAAACCCTGCAATTGGCCGAAAAAGATGTGTCAATCATCAGTTAAATCGATCGCTATTGGCTGAAGTTATTCGGAGCCTCGGATAGACTAGAGGGCCAAAACAAACCCTGCAATTGGCCGAAAAAGATGTGTCAATCATCAGTTAAATCGATCGCTTTTGGCTGAAGTTATTCGGAGCCTCGGATAGGCTAGAGGGCCAAAACAAACCCTGCAATTGGCCGAAAAAGATGACTGAATAGCAAGCTTGCTAAACTACGCCATAAAGAAACATGTTTCATTAGTCTGTATTTGTAAATATTTTACTCTCTTGGATTTACTACACTCACGGTTGTAAGAAGACCATGGTTACGTATCATTATTGAACGTGAGAACTTAGGTGAGCTATGCGGCTTTATATTTTCCCGGTATCTTGTTTTAGAACGATCTTGATGTTGCTGTGATGAGTTGAGTGAATTAAATTCAATTCCAAGTGTTTATTGTCATATGCACAGTAGGGTTGCGAGCGAAAAAGAAAATAGAAACTAAGGAATGGTTGGCATTTCTTGAATCCCAAGACTTTAACCTTCCGAATGATATTTGGAACGATGCATTTGAGTGACATCGTACGGAGACCGCATCCGCACGTGTCTACGACACGTAATTGCTTCTTTGCAAGCTTTGGGAATGTTAAGGGGGTAATCAGTTTGACTGAATCATCTGACTGTTTTGTCGACGTTCCCATTGTAGCGCCTTATAATCCGGTGCGCCTTATCTATGGAAGATATAGGACCAAAAACTATTTTTTGGGGGTGCGCCCTATAACCCGGTGCGCCCTATAGTGCGGAAAATACGGTATATGTATATATATATGTGTGTGTGTGTATATGTATATACATATATGTGTATATGTATATACATATATGTGTATATGTATATAAATATATATATGTGTGTGTATATGTGTATATATATATATATATATATATATATATATATATATATATATATATATATATATGCGTATGTATGTATATGTGTGTCTGTATATATATATATATATATATCTATAGGCAGCACGGCGGCGCAGTGGTTAGCGCATGTGCGGCACAGTTCATGTATTGGTAACCTCCTGCGTGGGTTCAAATCCAGCTCCAGACTTCCTGTGCGGAGTTTGTATGTTCTCCCCGTGCTTGCGTGGGTTTCCTCCGGGCACTCCGGTTTTCTCCCACATTCCAAAAACATGCATGTCAGGTGGATTGGCCGGTCCAAATTGTCCCTAGGTGTGAATGAGCGAATGAGTTGTCTGTCCCCGTGTGCCCTGCGATTGGCTGGCAATCAGTTCAGGGTGTCCCCTGCCCACTGCCCGATGATTGCTGGGATGGGCTCCAGCACCCCCGCGACCCTACTGAGGATAAGCTGTGTAGCTAATGAGATATATATGTATCAGTATATATATATGTGTATATATATATATATATATATATATATATATATATATATATATATATATATATATATATATATATATATATATATATGCGTATGTATGTATATATGTGTATATATGCAGTGTTCATTTTACCTCTGAAAAAGTGATGGATCTATGGGTCCCCAAAATTTAGTGTTATCGAGGTTGAAATTGTAAATCGGCGACAAATATATAATCTAAATCTATATATTCATTCAGTTTTAATCATCACAGTTTATTGGTAATACAAATCAGTTATCACTTCAAGATTCTTGAGTTCACAACAATATTTTACATTATACAAAATAATATTGCTGAAATAATTATATTAATCTATATTCTTTTGTTTATTTTCTTTTGTCGAATCGTTCGCTTAAACACACGTGTTTTCCTTGTCTCCGCGATCTTTCGAAGAATTTCTCCGCCGTTTTTTCGTGCCAGAATTATTGCCAGTGTTATCACTTTCTGCATTATGTTTCAACTTATTACTTACACTGAAGAAATTACCAATTTTGTGTTGATTTTCACCTAATACTAACTGTTTTTATGGAGGCATACTCATACCTGTCAACCTCCAGGGCTCCATGCCCTTACAAACTGCCGTATTTTCCCTCACCAAATACAAAAATATCTTACACCATATATTTTTTTCAAACGTGTTTATTTATGTTGTTTAATATGTTATATTGTACATGTGTTTCCTTATATCATATATATTGTTAATGAACATTTTGTTGTGAGACACTGAGTTGCTCGACATGAATGAGCTTTATTATAAAAAAAGTTCAAAAATGAAGTAGCTTGGAAGTTCCCTGTAGAAGGAAAAATTAAGTACAATAATACCTTTTCTTATTTAAATTATTAATTCATTTTCTGCATTAAATTATTGTTGGTAATATACTGATTAAAGGGATAGCCTCAAACCTGTCTTTTTTCATTTTTTCCTTTTATACTTCCTTTTTTCCTCAACTTCTTTATTCAACATAATAATTCGTAATATAATGCATCAAAGCAAGTGAGCCGTTTGTCTCTATAAAGAGTCTTTGATGAGTTGAGACGAAAAAGCCTGTTCTCTAAAAAGAGACGGACTTTTCGTTAGACTTGATTGATTTGCCGTTTTCGTGATAGTCGGTGTTTACTGGATGGTACCCATGATTGACTAATTTGCGTTTTTCTTGTACGTCGTACACGTCTTAAAATGAAAAATAAACGTACACAGGTATGCATACTTAACCTTCCCTCGCCGACAACCACCACAAAAATGACGTAATCTCGAAGCAACAACATCTCGTTTGCCGAATGAATGTGTAAAAATAAAAAAAAAATCAGGTCGTTTACACGTAATTTAGCACCCGGGTCTCCACAAAAAGTGGTGAGCTTTTAAAGGATAAAGAAAATAATTATGAATAGGATTTCTTACCTTTGTGGTGGTCTGCAGAAGCCATGCTCTATTCCCTCGAAAGAAGGGAAACTCGCACACCTTATTCATTTTGCTATTATTTCTTTCTTAAATGCAATAGTTGTACGCACTACTCTTTTTTTTCACCTGTAGCAACTTTGCTGCTTGCACCGACCTTCTTCTGAGGCATAATTAGGGGCTAAAACACTCCGTTCACCGATATTAAAAGCGAAAAGAAGTGCGCGCGCACGTCATAACAGTTCTTCACGAGGGGTGGAGGCAATCTACACGATCTACACCCGTATGCCGCTCAGCATCGCACCCTAACGTACCGGCGTTCGAACTCCGATTTTATGAACGAAAAGCGAAGCAAGAATTTCTCAAAATTTTTGGTCGAGAACTGATTTGTTCGAACTGAGAGGCGTTCGAAAACCGAGGTTCCACTGTAAATGTATATGAATGTATTTACATGTATGTGTATATTCATTTTTTTCAGGATAATTTCTGTTTTCTTTCTTCCCTAACATTTGTCTCTATAAATGCGGCTAAAAATAGTGCAATAATGAGGAGAAAAATCATCTTTGTCAGTGTTTCTTAAGTGGTGGGTCAGGACCCAAAAGTGGATCGCTTACCCATTTTTAATGGCCTTTACCTTGACGAAACAATGCTAAGAAGGAGAAAAAGGCAATTACAATTCTTATAAGTAGGTAGCAGTAATGCCCTGCTCGATCTCTTCTACCTGTTCATTCGATCGGCGCGTTTAAGACGAACCTCATCTCATTTTTTTGTGATTTTATTTCCTTTTTTCTGCCCGTATTATGGGCCCCAAGAATGCTAGTGACTAGAGGAATGAAAAGTGGAAAGCAGTGACAACGATCGAGTCAAAGTAGGAAATAATTACGAAATACGAAAATGGTGTATGAGTGTCTTTCTTTGAAGCGCTGCTGCAAGGTACAGTAAATAGTTAAAATGTTATGATTTTAGCTGTTGTCAGTATACTAATCTCATTAAACTCCATGATTAAATAATTATCGATATTAGGTACACACTTTTACATTTATTTTAGTATATGGCTATTTTAGATCAGATTTAGAGGGTTGTATGATCAAATACGGTAATATACTACTCGTGAATAACACGCACCCAAACATTGAGTTATTTTTAGGTTTAAAAAAAATGGTCATTACACACAAATAATTTAGTCAGGCATTCTGTGATTCTTGCCTGTTGTTACAACACACCGATACAGAGGAAAACTCCGTTAAAGTGTTTCCTTATGCTTCCTGCTAAAGATTCTTGTTCCTTCACTCTGGGCTGTTTTGATGAGGAAACGGTCCAACACTCCATCCTGGAGCATTAATATTATATCACCCCACACACACTCACTCACTCACTCACACATACACACAAGACAGACATGCCACTTACTATAATCCAATTTTCCTCCAAGCAGAGGCAGTTAAACTCTCAGAAATGTTCCATGTTTAGGCTAACATTTAGCTTTAGAAGGACTGATGTGCACACACTTGCTCACGTATGCACGCCAACGCATAAAGGGTTGTTATATTTAGCACTCTTCATGCGCCTAAGTGTTAGGGGACAGACATTTGGTTATTTATAAATGAGTTGGAAAGGACAAACTCACAAAGACCAGGTTTCATCTCATTTCCTTTTTTTGTAGGTGTTAGATCAGTGGATGGTCATCTGCAATAGTCTGTGGTCTGTGCAGCCCTTTTAGATTTTTTTGTGATTAAGGGCTATACAAAAAACATGATTTAACTTTTGTTCTATGGACTAACTATTTATTAAAACCCATAGACCCAAATTGTACTAATTGCTTTGAATTTGGTAGTAAAATTCAGTAAAATTAGTAGAAATTTAAAAAGCATCAGGTTAATTAGACACTCATTTTCATGGAGATAAGAAAGTCCAACCTGTTTCAAAGGCCTTACTCTTAACCATTTCTATGTATTACATCTCCTATGTTACAAAAGCAGATTTGCCCAAAATGGTGTGATTATCAAACATCAGTATGATCGGTTGATAGTGACAGTCAAAACAACGAGCAACAGTACACAATAATAATAAAAATTATAGGTTGACCGTCTATCCGGCGGGGCTGATTATCGCCACCGATGTTCGGAAATTTGACATATATCGGTATCTTTTTTTTGCCGATTATTATTAAGTCACAGGTGCAGCAGCCTGTGACTATCTCTCTTGCTTCTAAGAACCCTCCTCTCTTTCTCTTCCCACGACCTACCCCGCGCCTTTTGATTAGATAAGTGACTGGGAGTGAAGCAATTAAAGCAGGAACATTAGAATAATAGCTCTGCTAGGTTGCCCCAACTTGCTTTTCTCGGTCACCGGGGTTCCCGCGGATCCTTGAAAAGTCTTAAAAGGCTTTGTATTCATTGTTAGATAAGGCCTTAAAATGTTTCCAATCCATTTTTCCAAAAAGTCTTAAAATTGTGAACACATTAATAAGATTTATATTTGTTGAAACTAAAACGATTTAGTAACATTTATCAATTGTCTTTTTTAATAATTCAATGATTTACTTTCGTGGCAGCGTGGCGTGATCACAAAATTGGAACTTTCAAAACGTTGATGTCGTTTCAGTCAGCCCTTTCAGAACAAACACACGTCTTGGGTCCTACCTACTATATTCATAGCAACTTAGAACAGAGGTATTTACTTTGGACAATGGGAAAGTGTTAATTTAATGAGAAGTGGCTGTCTGACAAACGTTTTTCGCCATGGCTAAAGGCTGTGCCAGGTAATTTGTACAAAGCCAGAATATATATATATATATATTACTACTAGTTATACTCCCAAAATACTATTACAGAATTACTACAAAAATACTGCTAAAGTAATAATACAAAAATGCAACTTTAATAATTTTACTATGGAAATGTTATTATGGAATTAGTATATGTGTTCTTAAACGAACGATTATCGAAACAGTTATACTATTGCATACGAGTAATTAAGCATTTTAGGAGGAGATCAAGGTTCTGACAGACAAGCTGAAAGAGGGTGTCGCCATATGCAGGCAATACACAAAGAGGTAAGTATTAGTTTCAGGAGAGAGCAGCAGCAAGTCAACTGCAGGAGAGAGAGTGGGAAAGGTGAGATGGCACAACATTCATTTGGACAGGTAACTTAAAATTAGTTTTGTCTGGTTATATCAGTATCAGAAATATTTTATTAACATATTGAAACATGAATATTTTGTTTGTTTGTTTGTACATGATTCAATTGTTTGTTTGTTTGTAAATGATTCAAATTGAATCTTTTCTTCCGGCGCCGTCACGAATGGCAGCCACTCCAGCAGCTCCCGTGTTATTTTCGATTGTTCTCGATTGTTCTCAGCTCAGGGATGCTGCTGGAAATGTGAATTTCCCTTCGGGGATGAACAAAGTATCTATCTATCTATCTATCTATCTATCTATCTATATATATATATATATATATATATATATATATATATATATATATATATATATATATATTAACATATGGTTTGTACGGGTGTTTGAAATCCTTAAAAATGCTTGAATTTCAATGTTGTGCTGTCTAGGTGAGTGAAATGCTTGAATTTTTGGTGAAGTGCTTGAAAATGCTTGATATTGTTGCGATTGCCATGCTTCTAAATATAGACCAGTGTGTTAAAATGACGCTGACACGCCTGCTCTGGTGGCTTGTCTTTATGACGTTGTCATGTGATGTGTCATTGCCCCTTACCCAAGTAGTCAGCCTAATTTAGAAAACAGGCACTTTTGGCTCGGCTCAATAAGAAGAGCTTATGGCTCCTCTTTTTTTTTTTAATTAGATAATTTCAATAATAATAAAACATACATCCATTCATTATCTTCACCGCTTATCCTTAGTAGGGCCACGGGGTCGCTGGAGTCCTCCCAGCCATCTTTGGGCAGTGGGCAGGGGACACCCTGAATTGGTTGCCAGCCAGTCGCAAGGCACACAAAGACAGACAAGTAACTCGCTCGTTCACACCTAGGGACAATTTGGACGTGCCAATTAAGCCGACATGCATGTTTTGGAATGTGGAAAGAAACCAGAGTGCCCAAAGGAAACCCATGCAAGCTCCCATGACCGCAGACCTGTGCCACAGACACGCTAACCAATCAGCTGCTGTGCCGCCCTAATAGTAAAGCTTCATTCACCAAATTATTTTTTAATTAGTCATTTCATATGTTTGGCAGGGGATCCCTGAAAAACACAATAAATATAAATAGCTTTTTACACACTGAAAAGATCTAAAGCCAAGTAACAATACCAAATCCCGGAAAATGCTAAATATTATGAAATAAAATGCAAAAATAACCTAACTACAAAATATAAATTAAAAAAAGCAAAACAAAAGGCAAACTATCAGAAGTTTCAAGATTGAAAGATTGAATCAATATTATTAAAATGTGTGCAAATTTGGCTCATTAATCTAATTTCTATACATACAGAACTTTCTTTTGTTTTTCGTCTTTCATATTGAACTTAATTATTACCCAAAAGCTATAAAGCCCTTAATGTGTTTACAAACAAACAATGCTTAGGCATAAGTCCTGTCAGTTTATAGCAGCCCATTAACACAAAAGGATTGTAGATCATAGATAGGAACAGCTGAAAATAGCACAAATATGTGTAGCAGCTACATAACGACTTTGTTAGTCATCAAAAGTAAAAAAATAAAATCTTTTGATCTGCACTGGGTTTCTTCCTTTGTAGGTACTGGGGAAAATGTAAACAATGGCCTTGAAAATGCTTGAAAAGTGCTTGAATTTGGCCATGAAGCAAGTGTTCAAACCTTGATCATATTATATTATCTATTTGTTGAACAAGAGTTATCACAGAATAAGACACTATCCCACTTCCTCACACACTTTCTCTTGCACCTACCCACTTTTTAAAAATATATTTTCTCCCTCCTTCCACTTCTTTGGTGAGGGCACAGGAACTAATCCTCTGCACTGATAGGGTGCGGTTAGCTGGCTGAAAATATGACCCATTGCGTCTTTTTCCTTACATGTTTAGTCTTTGCCTTGACATAATTTTATCTATTTTGTATAATATATTTGGCTTTCATTTTAACCACTGTGTGAGTCTGTGTATTTGGTGTTTTTGGTTGGTTTTTTTTTTTTACATTGAATGTTTTACACAGAACTTGGAGTTGCAATTCATTACTTAAAGTGTTATACAAATACTTTTTGTTTGATAGTCACTCTAACTTTCCTTTTCTTTTTTGCAAGCACTTCTCCAGCACCTATTTGCTTTGACTTGTTTCTCAGTGCTCTCAGTATGAATTTACTTTCCATAACAAAACACAACATGAACACATTAGTATTTAGTAAACACCCCGTGAACCTACTGAGGATAAGCGGTGCAAATAATGGATGAATGGATTTAGTAAACAAATAGTATTCCATTGCCATTACACGACTTTTGCTTCCTTGGTGCATCACTGATTTTCTCTATTGAACTGACTAAAATACTGCGCAGAAATTTTCAACCTTAGGAACTATCAATGCCATTGCGACAGTACTTTTCAACGGTATATTTCGCATTTGCATGCATTACTTCTCAGATACATTCGCATTTCCTGTATGTAAATGAGGTTGCAACGATTCATTACGTAACCGAAATTGTGGTCTCTGAAAATTTGGGACAGCTCCGTCTGCGCCATTAGCAAGATTTTGTTGGTGATCAGTGTCATTGGCATTGTCTGTATAGGACTATACCACTTGGGGCTTGTTAAACGTCTTGTGAAGGTCAGCGTGTTTCATTACACTTAGGGTCAGCTGTGCAATGTCACCAATATATATTTCAGAAATGATGCAAGCATGGCACTCTTATCTCTCAAATTTATCCTTGTGTCAATAAGCCAGTGGCTGAAAATGCTCCAGGGCCCAAAAAGAAATGATGTCTGTCAAGCTGAGGGAGCTATAGGTTTAAGAGGTGATCAATGGTGTCAAACGTGACACCAAACCTCCTCGGCTGCATTGGTGTCGATCGATAACATAATTTTTGGATTTACTGGATGCTACTTGTACAGGAATTAGTCGTATTTCTGCAATGTCATACTTGGACGGACATTAGATGGAGGCTGTGCATTCTAGCACTAAAACATTTGAAGATTTTCTTAAAATTGGAACACTAAGGACATAAATCTTCTTTTTTCTGGTCTAATACTCTCACATTTGCCATGAACTATAGATTATATACTGCACATACTGGACATTCTATGAACCATACAACCGACACATTTCGTTTACATTCATTTCTACATGGCTCGTGGGGAATTTTGGCTCTAGAAAGTAATGTCCTAACCAATTAGTGGCATGGTTTACCATGATAATCTCCTAACACTTCCTTCCTCAGTGCCATGGCAGTAGAGACCTTTGCCGAGTTATCCACCCTGCTGGTTAACCACCTGTTTGTCCTCGATATTGCACAGCAAAATTGTGATAGGTATGCATCTAATTCGGTTTTACATTGACTTGAATAGTCTTTGTCATTGATAACAATGGAGGGAAACATTGTATGCAACACGATTAGACATGGCATGGCAGGGTAAAAAATTAACAAAGACTTTAAAGAGAAAAAATATTGCACCTCAACAATAGTGCAATGAAAAGTCGTGAAATAACATTTAGCAGGAATAAAAATTCTAAAAAAAATCGCAAAATATGTATTTTTAACTATTTTGCGCTTGTTTAGGGTGGTAATGGCCCTGGGGAATAAACTGAGCCTGTTTGTCCTTGTTCTAAGAAACCTGTAGCGCTTAGCAGAGGGCAACAGGTCAAATATATGGTGGCCGGGGTGTGGGTAGTCTTATAATGTTGATGGCTCTGCTGCCGTAATGCAAGCCAGAACATTAATATGTTGATTGTTTTTCAATTAGCTTAGACATCTTTAGGTGTCTTTGCTTCCTAATTATTTTACCTCAGTCGACAGTTACACAAATCAGTGGCTGGTTTTAAAGAACAATATATCAAGAAAATCTGGCAGAAGAAACATGCTGACTACAAAACTAACTGGAGACAAAGGCTTTGAATAGTAGAAGCAACTAGAAGCTGTTTTAACGGCACAGCAGCACTTTTTCTTGAGACCTTTAAAGTCAAATAAAAATACTACAAAGATGAGCTACGAGGTTGCGACGTCGGTCGCTAAATACGACAAACCTTTCACAGAGGGTCAATTTCTTAAAGACCGTTCAAAGAATGTCAGGCTGAATAGTCGGCCCCACACATTTTCAACTTTCCAATTCCGGCCCGCTTTCTGAAAATTTTTTACACCCCTACTCTAGGAGAAAAGTCAAATGTACTAAGGGCCAAATAAAAATTGACTACATGCAGGACTATTCGAATGTTGAACGTTTTTCAAATGACTCATAGTCTAGTGAATCTTCTTGAACCGAATGGAAACCAACAAATAGAGTCCAATATGATCAGAAGAATAAATATTTTCTTATCACTGTCAGTAATATATGTGAATATTCCATAACCTTAGCATTACATTAAAAAATGCCGGTTAATGCAGATGTGGACCCAAGTGCGGGCGAGGCAGGAACTGAGGCAGGGGTGCTCAAAATAAAGATGGTACATATTAACAAATCCAGGAACAAAATAACAAACAAGGACAAGGGGGCACACAACAAATGACATGTCCCAATAAAATCTAACCTGACGAGGCAAGGAACAAAGTAACTACCAGACCATTGGGCACCAAACTAATGAAAAAATGTCCAAACAAGAAACCGTAAACAAAAAACAAATCAGAAGTAGCAACAGCATTGGAAATAAAATGACCCCTGTTCAAAATGTCATTATAAAAGGTCAGAATAATTAATAACGGGTTAGTGGTGATTTGAAAAATGGGTTGGTGCCCTCTGCTGGAAGGTGGTGTACCAGATCCTAACTGGTATTATTCAGGAACCATCACTAGATAGATAGATAGATAGATAGATAGATACTTTGTTCATCCCCGAAGGGAAATTCACATTTCCAGCAGCATCCCTGAGCTGAGAACAATCGAAAATAACACGGGAGCTGCTGGAGTGGCTGCCATTCGTGACGGCGCCGGAAGAAAAGATTCAATTTGAATCATGTACAAACAAACTAGCATATAGTTTTGGTTTTAGCAAAAGTGGGCTAAATTAACTGTAATGAAAAAAAATAATAATAATAATAAAATAATACATGCTCACTAATATATACATATTTTTGATATATAATTTGATTTTTAATACAAAAAAAATAAATTGCAAAACTCTATTAGCCAAAAACAACACTTTCTTTAATGAGAAGTCAAGATCAGTGAAAAAACATACACAGCGATACCTGGTGCATGATACATTAACGAATCAAAATCATCTCGGATGAAACTGTCTCATGGGCCAGATGTGGCCCGCGGCCCTTGACTTTGACATTGGTGCCCTAGAGAATGTTTAAAGCTACCATTAAAGTGCCTTAGGCTTCCTGTTTGTTTCACACAGTTTCCCTCAGACTTTTAGTTTGTTTATTCAAAAAAGGCATGCCAAACAAATGTATTGATGTTACGAGTGGGCAAAACTGTGATTTTTTTTGGGATTATTACGAACGTCTTTTTGCTCAGTAATGTCATGATCACTAAATAATTGAACCTTACTCAACTTGAGTTAATTTAAAATGATAAATACAACACAAAGAATGTAAGCAGGGAAATGTTGCATTTTTTAATAAATATCTAAATTCCAAACGTTTACAGTATAAGAAAATAAATATAGATATTTATATTACAACTGTTTCAGAACAAAAGTCAAGATAGTCAAACCAAAAAAGCAACAATGTAACGAAAATACAAATACCTTATAACATTGCAACTATACCTTTCATTGCACAATATTTTGATAATAATGCTAAGAAAGTGCCTATTGTCTCACATTGGTTCTGTTGCCATAGTAATAACTGATAATCAGGTTTTTCATTCAGGAACCGTAACATGTTTCGATTTTTGGTTACAGCTCGGTGATCTCTGTAGAGTTGGATTTTTAAAATGTGTTTATGGAAATGTGTGATATTGCCTCAGTAGCAGATCACTTGACCACAAAAATGACACTTGGTGTTGCCCTTTTCTGTAGTTGAAAAACAAAAGCCCACACTGTAATTGAATTTACAACATATAATTCAGATATTTTTAGGCCAGCAAGCAAGGCATTGCAGGTCCTCACCACCCACTACTGTCTCATAGTTGACCATGACTCAGCAAGACTCTGCACTATTAACAAGCTCGAGGCAGACAACAAGGATAGTTGTTTTCAGTTTGTATAATGACTTTTTTACTTTTTTATTACTTGTGAGAAATCTAGTACACCTGCGTGTCAGGAATGAGCTCCGGGGGAGTCGTGTCAGGAAAACTAATGAGAAATAAGAGTTGGTGGTTGCAGTGGTAGTGATGAGGGAAATGGAAGTTTTGGAAAAGATGGGACAGTACATTATTGGAGGAGCTAATGAACCCAAAAAGGCATTTCTTACCAAGATGAACACAGACATGCTGAAAGGTTGATGTAACACACTTGCACACCCCTTCACTTCCACTTGCACACAATGCTCCCTTCTATCCAATAGGCTTCCCTTATAATGATTCTCATGCACACAAGTCAAAATTCCAGCTGTGATGGGACAGCTGTCACCACCTGAAGTCAGTAAGTGAAAACAGACAAAACAAGCGAACAGAAGCTTTTTTTTTCAACGAGGGAGTTTCTTTCAGGTCATTGGAGCTACTGAAGCAAAAGTTTGGAGCTCAATTACAGGCTTAAGTGGCTGATATGACTGGGAAAATTTCAGCTATTCCAGACAAAAAGGACCCAAACAGTTTATTCATCTAACCATTAATAAAGATAAGTGGCCTCTTATGTACACTCAATTCTTTACAGTCAAAACAATTTAACTCTTAAGTTTATTCAGTAAAAGCAGAGCTGTCAAATTCATTTTCACCGAGGGCCACATTAGTGTAATGGATATCTGCAAAAGGCCTAATTTGATTTATAAATATAGTTACCAATGTAAGTGCGGAATTTTTGTTATTCAAGTCATAAACATTACGGTTGCATTGAAGAGATAAAGACACTTACAAATAGTATAATATTAACTATACATAACACACTTTTTATGGGCATTTAAGATAATTCCTCAATTTATATATTAATGACATATTTTAACCATTATTGTCTGGCAGGCCTGATTAAGAAGTTGACCGTCTGTATGTGTACTGAGGGACGTAGTTTGACCAACCCTGCTCTAAGTGTTTTTTCAATATGATGCCATCAGCTTATAAAGTGGTACTCGCTGCTCCGATAAGGGCCACCTCATTTCCATTCACGTCAGATCGATTGACAGGTGTCTGTTGACATCAGGAAGAAAGGAGAAGAGAGATTTTTCCTAACGGTGTTTGTCCATGCCACATAATGAAGATCTTTACTTTTACTAAAACTGTATGTTGTCCTGGGTTATTCTACAGTGCAGAGTCTGTGTGCCTGTGTGGGTTTTCTCCAGGATCTCCTGTTTCCTCCCGCATACCAAAAAGGTCAATTGACGATTCATGATGTGGATTATGTGGTTATCTCTCTCTTTGTACCCTGTGATTGGATGAAAAGAAGTCCTGCACTGCAAAAACTGCCTCTAAAAAAACAAGAAAATATAGCCACTATTGCAGGAAATTTACTTGTTTCAAGCAAAGTTATCTGCCAGTGCACCAAGAAAATCCGACTCATAAAGTTTTCTCGAAACAAGAAAAAAAAAAAAAAGAAAATAAGATACCTAAAATTGTTATTATAAGCAGTTAATACTTATATTAAGTGTACTTGTCAAGTTTTTTTGTCTCATTTTAAGATATTTGTGCTTGTTTTGGAGAATTATTGTTTCGAAACAAACTGGGTTTAAGCCAGGATTGCTCAAGAGTAGTTAGCAAGAAGGTTACAACAAGATCAATATTATTGTATTAAGTTGGAAATAAATTAGAAATGGGTCAAAAACAAGATAAATTTGCTTGTATTAAGTAATAAAAGTCTTAGCCGAGGAAGTCTTGTTTCAAGAAATTCCCTACATTTCGATATACTATACAAATGCAAAAATAGTTTTAATGCAAAATTACCATTATATTGGCAGACCACAACCTTTGTCATTATCACAAACCACAACTGACATATCAGTAACAGAAATACTCATTTTCTTGACAAGATCTTGGCGAACTGTAAATCAAAGTTATCACTTACACATGTATCAGTAACCTGTCAAACAGACAACACATTTTTTTGCCTACAGGATATAAAGTGCAAGTTACCAAAATTCTAAAAGAGAACTGCAAACATTCTTTTTTGTCTAATTTTAAGAACATCGGTTGTTTGTTTTTTTTTTTTCAATCAATGCTTCAACTCAAAACAAGGCAATTAAAACACACACGTACATTACAGGGAGACTGAGAGGCCAAATGTTTCCCCTTCCCCTCCTCCATTTGTGAAAATAATTCAGATTCAGATTCAGATTCAGATTCAGATCTACTTTATTGTCATTCTAGTACACGTGTATACAGAACGAAATGTCGATGCATCTGACCCCCACAGTTTCCTTGAATGTACAGATATAAATAAAGTTGTATTGTAATTGGCTACGTATAGTATTTTACCATAGTGCCGATAGTGCAAGAAGAGTAGCTAACCAGATGTGCAAAATGGGCAGTCAGGTTAACAAGTCAGGTACATAGTAACATTAACACTGTAACAATAACGCTGTAATTACCATAGTGCAGAGAGCAATGTGCAATGAGTGGCAAGCTATAAAAAACTGCCAGTAGTGCAAAAAGTCAGATTAGCAGCCGTTTAGATTTAAGTTAACTATATGTTAGATTGACCATTTAACAGTCTAATGGCCAGGGGGACTAGACTATTGCGGAGCCTGGTGGTCCTGCACCGCACACTGCAGAACCTCTTCCCAGAGGCTAGCAGAGTGAACAGTCCATGATGGGGGTGAGAGGGGTCCCCGGTAATGTTCTTAGCATGGGATAGGCAGCGCTTCTGGCCAATGTCCTGAATGGAGGGAAGTGTAGTCCCGATTATTTTCTCTGCTGTCCTCGTTACCCTCCTCACACTACCCCAGTCGGTAGCGCTGCAGCCTCCACACCACACAGAGATACAGCTGGTCAGGATATTCTCTATGGTGCCCCTGTAGAATGTGATGAGGGAGGGTGGGGGCAGGTGGGCTCTCCTCATCCTCCGCAGGAAGTACAGGCGCTGCTGTGCCCTCTTAACCAGTCATGCAGTGTTCACGGACCAGGTGAGTTTGTTTGTAATGTGCACCCCTAGGAACTTGATACTGCTGACAACCTCCACAGCCTTGTTGTTGATGCAAAGTGGGGCATGGTTGGGCTGGTTTTTCCTAAAGTCGACAATGATCTCTTTAGTTTTGTCAACATTCAGGACCAGGCTGTTGTCCCTGCACCAGCCCACCAACTGCTCCACCTCCTCTCTGTAGGCTAGGTCGTTGTCATCCCTGATGAGGCCCACCACTGTTGTGTCGTCAGCATACTTCACGATGTGGTTTGTGGCGGACCTAGGGACGCAGTCGTGTGTCATCAAGGTGAACAGCAAGGGGCTTAGGACGCAGCCTTGGGGGGAGCCCGTGCTGAGGTAGATGACATCTGAACTGTTCTGACCTATCCGCACTGATTGGGGTCTGTCACAGAGGAAGTCCAGCAGCCAGTTCCGCAGGGGGGTGTTGAAACCCAGGAGTCTCATTTTGTCTACCAGATGTTGTGGGATGATGGTGTTGAATGCTGAACTGAAGTCCAGGAACAGCATCCGCACATGGGTGTTCTTCTCCTCTAGATGTGTCAGGCTCAGGTGAAGCGCATTCCATTCACACTGATGATAAAACCTCATCTCATCTCCCCGCGACCCTAATGAGGATAAGCGGTACGGCTGATGAGATGAGATGATGATAAAACGCTAATAGACAGGTGTGTTGCAAATAACTTGCGAAACAGATGGACTATCAGATATTCTAAAGAAGGAAAAATCACATCACAATGCATAAATGCTGGTTTCCCTGTCTACATGCAGAAATAAAACCATATTGCTCATTTTCTTTTTTCAGAGAAAATACATGAAAAGTTTTCCTTTTCACTGTTCAACTGAATCAAAGTGTGAGTTGTGATCACACTTACATGGTCAATATCTCTAAAGCATGGATATGCCTCCAATATTTTTGCCGGTCTGTCTTGTTCCCTTATTGTGTCCAAATCAATGAAGGCCCTCCTCCCCTCAAACTCAAGGTCAAGAAGTTGTGCCACATCATCTCTGTTCTGTTTGGTCTTGCAATATAGCTCCTGCAGAGTTGTGTAGTGTTTAGCCTGGGCCATCCGGCTGTCCTGCCTACATTCTAAAAAGGTTAAAGAAAATATCACAACACAGTTGAGGTCAAAATTATTTGCTTCTTGCTAATGTTATTCATGCTATTGTTTCTACTGGAACAAAGACAACATGTCCACTACATCTAATGAAGACATTCATTAATATTACTTGAATAGAAACAGGAAAAGGCAAAAATTACAAGGTCAAAATTATCAATTGCAGATCATGAATTTGAGTGTCCATTGTTTGGAGTGTACTCTTGCATCACTCACATAAACAAAACAACCCACAGTTTACCAGCAACCTCCTCAGCAGGGTGGAGATCTTTGTATACAACTACAAAATACAGCTGAATACAGTTATGGTGGTGCCTTCTTAAGCACATAGTACCAGGATGCTAAATGTTTGCTCATGGAGATATTTTACCAACCGTATATACTCTTATTCGAGCCGAATCTACAACTAAAAAATAAAATACTGAAATTAGCTTGTTGACCCTTTGCACACACGTGACCATAACTATGTTGCGGAGGGTGTCAGTTCAAGTCAAGTCACATTTATTTGTCTCAAAGGACTGCACAGGATTACAATTACACCATCGCCTGATCTTAAACCAACATGCGGGCAAGGAGAAACTTAAAACCTCAGCATGAGGAAAAAAGAATAGATAGATAGATAGATACTTTATTCATCCCCGTAGGGAAATTAACACTTCCAGCAGTATCCTTGTGTTGAAAATAAAATCATAACGAAATAAAAGAAATAAAATGTGTCGTAATAGTCTGTAATAATAGTATGCAATAGTCTTTGATCTGTGCAGCCCTTTGAGACTCTTGTGATTAAGGGCTATACAAAAAAGCATGACTTGACTTGACTGACTTGAATACACGAATACCCAATGTAACATGTTGAAATAGAGTATTTAAATAGTGCTGCATAAATACACGCTGTAATAAAAATACGGTAATATGCAAATGTGAGGGTGGGGTTTAATGTGGTCTTTTACTCTTTTACTCTAAGATAGGATTTTGCATGTTTTTACCTTACATCAAGATCTATTTCTCATAAAAATCATACGAAACTTCCAGTAGATTCTAGAAATATTGTTTCTACATTTTCAATTTTATTTGGTATGCAATACTTATGAAACTAAAGGTAAGTTCATAATTGCTAGAATATGACTTTCTCAGGCTATTGCCATTCATAGAGTGTTCAGCACAGTCTACAATAGGCGCCTTCAACTCACATCCTGCAGACCATTTGCAAGACGGTAGATTGTGACCCCAAAATTTAAATGAAATTAATGACTGTGCATTAGTTTAATATGGATGCTACCTCCTTGCTGATTAGTTCAGAAGGGCTCAAAATTCCCACTCCTATGTTATGAGATTGATCAACGTCTGGCCTGAAATAAACTTGGCTAACGACTTGTTTATCCATGGCAGTTGCTTTAAGTTTCAACAAATTAGCTGATTCAAGTAATCAATTTTTGCAATCTAATCGTGAAATATTTTTGGTAAATTGGGGAATGATGAATTTCTGGGGTGTGGGAGTAGATCGTCACCACCGTAGAACTGAAGTTGATAGTACAGTGAATGCATCTAGCTTGTAACTTTTTCTGCTTTCAAGCTAAATTTGTTAATCTGACTTTTCCACCCTCATAATTATTTGATTTATTTTATATTATTATCTATTTATTCTATATTATTTATATTATTATTATTTATGTCTTTATCAGCCCTTCTTTTTGAGGAAAGGTTGCAATGGCCCAACCTCACCCAGACCTTTAACATGTTAAACAGAATAAGGTCAAAACATGTATGAAAACACAAACAAGCTATTAGTCTTTTTTATTATCTCTCCTTTTTCATGTATAAGTAGTTTTTATATAGCTGCAATAAAAAGTTATTTCTTCCTTGTTTCTTCTATTTGATTGTATTCAATCAGATCCATTTATTCATTGATCCATCCCGCTATACACTAACTCTTTCAAACTTCCCAATTTCTTGCAAAAATATTGACTTTCTCATTTCTCTAAGGTAGTTTTTTGCACACATCTTGTTAACTTTAGGCCTCTATCTCAAAGGATAAAATGTTATTTCAAAAAGTGTATTTTTTATCGCGGAGAATATTTCTGTATTCCTTCTCATGTGCAATAAATCATGTTAAAGAGAATGAAGTCAGGCAATGTTCTTGTTTTTTCTAAGCGCAAAGAGTTCAAAATTTATAAAAACACAATTATACCATTATTCTTTAGTGTTACCTTTACATTTTCATATCAAAGTCATTTTTATATTGCTGCAATAAAAAGCTATTTCTTCCTTTCTCCTCTATTTGATTGCATTCGATTGGCTCCATTCCTCCATAAGAGGGTGAACCGTCCATCTGTCGCCCTGGGCAGCATAACTCGATTGCGTCTCCAGGGAAACAGCGGCCAGAGTGTTTCCTCAATGTGTGTGTATCTCTGTTTGCCTCTTTCAAGCCAGATACTACAATGCAAAAAAAAAGAAACATAACAATGGATCAGCTTTTACTGAGTCTTGCCTCTTTAAGAGTCTAATAATTTTCATCATAATCATCGGATGCTTTCAAGGCACTGTAAAATGCTTTGGCCCAGCACTCTTGTCTGTCAATGACAAAGCAAGGTAGTTTTCGTCATATCCCCGTCGATTTTCCTCTTGACATTGATGTCATCTCGACATCACTCGGCATGACGCTTCCAGAGCAATCACATCAAGTAAGGCAAAATTGCTCCATGCTGCAGTTCTCAACCACGTCTGCCTGATTGAGGAGCTTTGTTTTTTTGTTTTAGTACGGTGTTTTAAATGGTTGCTTTTGTGAGTCCTCAAATTCAGCTATTGAGCTACAGGTTTCATTAACCCTTTTACTCAGTTTATCAAGGTTGATAATCCCTTAACCGCCTGGGTCGTCTGTGCCCCACTGTGGGTGCAAATCTGGACAGCTCTCTTCACTGATGACGGTTTCTGTCCCATGTTTGGGTGACAAAATTGCCACCATTCAAGTCACATTTATTTGTATAGCCCTTAATCAGAAAAAAATCTCAAAAGACAGGTCAAAAGTACAACATCCCCTGATCTGAAACCTGCCTGCAGGCAAGGAGAATCTCAAAAACCCCAGCATGAGGAAAATAAGAAACCTGGAGACGCGACCACACAAGGGGTAATCCTCCTTCCAGGATGACCAGGCTGCAATAGATAGATAGATAGATAGATGGATATACTATACTTTATTCATCTCCATTGGGATATTCACACTTACAGCAGTATCCTTGTGTTGAAAATAAAACAATAATAAAGTAAAAGGAATACAATACATAAATACCCAATTTAATGTGTTGATATAGAGTATTTAGATAGTACTACATAAAATACACACTAATAAAAATACAGTAATATGCAATTTAGGGGTGTGGTTTAATGTGGGCTTTTACTCCCCCGGGTGGAGTTAAAGAGCCTCATGGCATGAGGAAGAAATTATCTCCTCAGTATGTCCGTGGAACAAGACTGTGACAGCAGTCTGTCGCTGAAGCTGCTCTTCCGTTTGGAGATGATGCTGTGAATTGTTCATGATTGACTGCAGCTTTTTCAGTGCCCGTCTCTCAGCTATTGTTGTCAGGCTGTCCAGCTCTGCCCACAACAAAGCTCGCTTTCCTCACCAGTTTATTAAGATGAGAGGCATCCTTCTTCTTGTTGTATTGGGTAACAATAAACAAAATGTAGTCAACTTAAGCAATAAATATAGGTAATAACCAAAATTGTTCAAGAACTCCAAGACATAATGCTACAATGCAGATTCCATATCAGCCAGCTGCTCAATGCAGATGAAGGCCACAATGCTGGTCCACCAAATCATCCAGGTCTGTCCTTCTGCCTCACTCCACAACCAGCCGGACAGTACATTTAAGCAAAGGTATGAGGTTGACATCAATCATAACCTATAGAATATCAATGTCTTTTGACTGGGTCTGGGGTCAGGAACCTTTTTGACCCAAAGACTCAAAATACATTTTTTTCCGGGGCAAGAACCGCACCATATATTTTAACACAAAATTCAAAATATCTGCCAAACCTGCTGTCCAGACAAAAGTTAGTTCTTCAGCGCATTTTATTTCACTCTGTGATGTTTGATGATTTGATAAAATCAATAAAATGATAATGCCAGAGCAGGTGGCCCATATCAATCTAAATATACCACTCTAAATTTGTCTCCCTCCTGCTGTTACTTAAAGGTGTTAAGGCTCATTTTTGTGCTAAATAATGGTTTTAAAACAAGGTACAAGCAAAGTTATTTTGTAAGAATGTCCTGACCCCTGGTCTAGTCTAACACACCTCTAGTGAGGTTGCGGATTTCATCTCTGGGGCAAAGCGTTCCACAGCATCAGAGCCCAAATGAAGAACACTCTCCAGCCTGCAGATTTTTTCTTGGTTCTTGGAGTCACAGGTAGACAAATATTTTCCTAGCTGAGGCTTCAAGCATGAAGATAAGGTGCCATCAAATCAGAAAAATAAGAGGGGTAAGTCTGTGCAGGCTTTTATATGCGACAGATTATTATCATCAAAACATCAAATATGACACCTAGATTTTTGACGGCCTTACTCTGGGGTATATTATATTTGTCGAGATTCAGAGGAATGTTTGACAAAAGGTTATATCCTTCATGTTGTGGGCCCATTTCTTTTTCTGGCTTCCTCTCCTGGTCTCTTAGACTGTGCCCTTTAAAATGATCTTGGCCAGTCCTAAGGATCTTGTGATGTAAGGATTACACGGCAGTTTTTGTCCCATGCATGTGTTTCTCCACTGTAGTAGAAATCGTGGGTCTCATTAGTTGTCATTTCTGCAAAATGTTTTCATCTGGTCCAACCTAAACCCAAGCGATTCGGGTGTATCTTTCCATTTTATGAATAAGTTCCTTTAACTTTCCTTGCTTGTGCAAGGTTCCATATGGAAGTGGTAAAGACATTCCTACTAAGGGTAGGTTGATCGTCCAAAAATTGTTATTACAGATACTGAGCAAGTACTTGGTTCGGACTTATGCTATTGCCTTAAAATTGATATGGTCTTCCCATTTTAAGTATCACTACAATAGTGTTAGCGTTAAGAATGTCAATAATGTCTTAAAGCGTATAGTAGTACATTTTAGAGAGTATGGTAGTATGTGTGTGACATCATTGTAATATGTGTAAGAGAGTATAGCTACATGTTAGAGATTGTATAGTAGTGTGTTTCTTTCTATGAGAGTGTAGTATGATGTATAAGTAGTGTATAGTGTGAATATGATTATAGTAGTATGAATGAGAGAGATAAGTAGTGTTTGTGCATGGGTATGACTGTGTCTGTATGAGAGTATAGTTTTGCAGCTATGAGAGTATACGTGTATATATGTGTTAAAGCAGGTATTATTTACTTTTCAAACAACTTCCAGTTTCATAAGATACACACATAGACACACACTTACTCTAGAGTCGTGGCCTGTTCTTGTTTTGACGTGAGATCATTAGTGTTTAGCTTGTATAAAAACAATGAAACATGACTTTGTTCCGCAGCGGGGCCATCTGTCACTGCATTCCTCCCCTGCTCATCTACAGCATGTTTTCTAGCCTAATTGCAATTAAAAGCCGCAGATGAGAAGTGCGTGTGCCTGTTTGTTTATGTGCACACTGATTTCCTCACACTTGACTGGTTTAATTAATAAAAAAATGAAAAAAATGTCTTCCATAATAGAAATATTAGTTACAGTTTCAAAACACCCCTTCAGCACTTAGTAGGGATGGGACAATATGCTTTGGTCAAATGTCCATGATATTCAGATTCAGATTTACTTTATTGTCATTCGTGTACACGTGTATACCGAAGAAAATGTCGATACATCTGACCCGCACAGTTTCCTTGAGCGTCAGCCGGGATAGATAAGATTAACCATGTCTTTGTCAGAATTTTAGCGCAGCAGTTCGTCATCTCACGGTTCGATGTTACTTCCAGTTGTAAATGGTCCAATTTATTGTCCAGAGAGCGAACGTTGGAGAGGAAAATGGATGGGAGAGGCGTTTTGAAGGGTTTAGCCTAGCGGTAAGCACGGCCCGACAACCTAGCTTCCTCCTCCGGTCACACCCCTCTCTTGCCACTCTGCTTTGCTGCTTTGTAGGCCGCTGGGTCTTGTTGACGTAGCAGTCCGTGGCTAAATAAACACTCCCGAGTGGTCGTAGCACCGAGCGCTTGATGTCTGGATGATCGCATATCCAGCAAAAAAAAACTGCGATCGTATATTAATCTGCAGTTTGAGTTAACTTTGTGCGCCGTCAAAACTGAGTCGAAGACTGGGTTTTATGGCCGAAGTGTAAAAAACTGTAGCAAGCAGATGTAGCCGCAGCCGAACAGGGTCGCCGCTATCTTGATAACAACATCACAATATTACGATTTACTAAGGTGCCAATTCAATTTTGTATCATGATTCTGGATAATTGCAATTCCAAATGTATTGTGATTCGACATAATCGACGATTAATTTTCTTTCCTAAAAACAAGCAACTTAACTCATACACTATTGGGACTATGTATTACTGAAATACTAAAATAATACAATTATGGAAATACCCCTACATAAATATTACAGAATGACTACTAAATATAGCTAGAGTTATATTACAAAAATACTAAATAAATAGTCCAAAAATACTACTTTGGAAATACTATAAAATGCTACAGAAATACAAAATCAATACTACTATGGAAATACTATAAAGAAAATACTACAGAAATACTGAACAATATTAATACAGAAAAACTACAAAAATAGCACTTCGGGATTACTAATTCAGGAATAATTCATGGGCGCCGGCCTTAGTTCTAGCTTTCTTCCTCCATTATCCAATTTGCTTTCTCACATTATTACGTATCAGGTATGACGTCAGAAAAATCGATTCCAGGGAGAAGCATCAATTTTAAAATTCGCCCAAAATAAAACCACAATACAGTATATAGATGAAACGATTTTTTTGTCCCACCCCTAGCACTTAGCTCATTGTAAAATATCCCCCCGACAACCCTTTTCTGTTGAAGGATTACCGAAGTGTAACTTTTGCTTTAGAATGCTTTCCACATGATCTGTGAAAAACTAAAATACTGTATTTTCACGACTCTAAGGTGCACAAAAAAGTTGCGGATTTTCTTTGGTGCCCTATCGTGCCATGCGCCCTGTCAAGCAGTATGTCCTGTGTCTCATGTAAAGTGTTGGGCATGGGTAAGGACACGATGAGGATGCCGTTTACACTGCAGAGCTCAATGCTCAATTCTGATTTATGGGTGAAATCTAATTGGGGTTTTTTTTAGATTGTTGACATTTCCAAATGAATGCAACTTCTAGAAAGCTCCAGTGACTTTAATGCGTCTCATGTTTGAATGACATCATTTCCCTCTTGTGCTGAAAAGGATGCAACATGTCACACACAAGGCATTATAAGCGGAAGTGCTTCTAAAGGCGTAGCATATCTAACAATTTGAAAGTTATTGTGTCACCGGAGGCTGAACAGAGTTGTTCCCCCGAATATGAATTCAATCCAAAACCTCACTTTCCCTCCATTGAACGCCACGATGTGCTGATTACTACGCTACATGAAACACAATGGGAACCGAGCAACCGCGAGAGAATCTAAGATAATGAGTCGAAGTTTTGCAAGTGGAGGAAGCTGAAAAACAAACTCCGACAAGTTTTTATCTGTGTGTTTTACTTTGTAATTACACTTGAATAAACCACAACCAAACAGCTTCTCTTCCGCTGTATTTTTTAAATACGCACACTTGTATGCTTATCTGTATTGCAAGGCACTTTTAGTATCCTGACTGCCAGGCAAAGAGAGGGCCAAATATACCAAGTGTAATTTCTGTGGTAAAGCTGTCTGCTACTGTGGCAACAAAAACATTTACAAAAACACATGCAAAAACTCACAAAGAGCAAAGAGCAAATAAGCTGCGACCAAATATGGAAACATGGACAAAAGCTGGTTAATCCGTTGTCACTATGGGAACAGAACAAAAGGGCTACAAATAAAAACACAGAACACATGATTTCAGTTTATTGAATAGACTTTATTGTCATTTTATAAACGTACCACAAAATTGGAGGGCTTCACAATTTTCGAAACAAAATAAATTAGAGAGCTGGTATCCTGGAATATGCCAGGTCTCAGCGATGATTAAAATAAAACCATCCTAAATATCTAATGTAGCGGTTTCCCACAAGTTGTAGCTCCAGGTCATTCGTTTCATAGGTAATGGATCTGTCATTGATCAGATACTGACTCGACAGTGGTGGCTTGTGAGAGTTGTTACGTTGCATAGCTTTAGCAATAGGCCGGACATGCAGCACTATTGCATTCTCTCCCGAAGCTGCCTCAGACTCCTCCCAAACCCAATACCAAACCATGGAGCACCCGCTGGGGATCACCATTTCTTTACACTTTTCCGACTCTCCACAGTCTGGTTTAATCAATGAATTCATTTTCAATGTAACAAGCTGCTAAAAGCTAGCTGTCGCCTTGCGTTGCAGTTTGGTTTTCTGGCCACATTGCTACACCAGCCTGTCATAGCTGTGCTCACTAAAGGGGGGAATGTTTTTAATATTCAAGATTAATGATGTTTGCCAGCAATAAGTATCAGTATCAGAATGGTATTGATCAATACTACCCTGTATTTACTTCGATTGGAATCGATGGAAAATTCTTATTATCACCCAGTGTTTGTGCTCTGGACCATCACACACATGCTCTTTACATCCCCCCACACAAAAAAAGAAACACGTACTTTTATACTGAAGCTACCTAATAAGGACATCACTTTGAAGGGACCACGGACTAACACACACGCGCGCGCATTCTTGTTTCCAATCAACATTTACATGCTGACGTTTCCAATGTGTGTATCTTAGGGAGTCCCCGGGATGTTCCAAAAGGACCTTATTTGGTGAGAATGCCATTCTCTGATATGGACAAAGATAGAAAATCCATTAAGGGCAAACTCCCAATGAAGTTGAACTGAGAAAATAGTTGCAGCAAAACAAAGAAAAACTTGAGGAGACTTGCAGAGACAAACCGAAACACAACATTCAGAAATGGGAAGCGAGTATAAAAGGCTTCAAAAGCTATTGTCAAATAAAAACCAACAGGAACATAACTGTGATTTTTATAGGACCACCGAGCATCACACATGCAAAAGTGAGCTTAGCAAAATAATGTTTTAAATCACTGGTCTGACTTCGGGACCCACCATTGCACCCCACATGACTAGTTGCGGCCCTAATCAAGAAAACAAATTCCACTTCTCGAATGTATCCAAGGAAATGATTGTGCGGTTTGAAGCAGAGATGGTAGTATATTTTCACCTTTCGTCTAAAAACAAAATAATCGGCAAACCCAAAACGACTTTAAGTTCTTTGTATACTTGCATTTAAGCCTACATCACAAGCGACTTCCTAAATCTGCTTTAACATAGCCACATACCAATTCCAAATGTCAATAAAGAATTGACCTAGACTTAGATCATGGTTTAATTTTTTGGTTATTAAGGGTTAATGTCATGGGAAAAAGATTAAATATAACATTTTAAATAATTTATTGTACCTTCCAGCAGTGCTAAAATGGCAGACACTCGTACACCATTTACGTATTTCGCAATTGTTTCCCTTCTTTGAATCACTCATTGTTGTCACTGTTTTCCACTTTTCCTTCCCCTTTTAACTACATTTCTTGGGACTCTTTTTTATGGGATGAAAAAGAAAACCAACAAAATCACAATAAAATGAGATGTGGTCCCTCTCAAAAGCACTGATTGACCGAACAGGTAGAAAAGATCTAGCGGGGCATTATTTACATCTACTGATAAGGAGTGTAATTTATCTTCTGTTTTTTCTCTTCCTATTATTATTTTGCCAAGGCGAAGGCCTGCGACCCACTGGGAACGGGTCCACCGCCCACTTTTAGGGCACAACCCCTCTGTTGAGAAACACTGTTCTAAATGAAAGGAAGTGAGCAAAAAGCTTTTTGGAGTCAAGACCCTTAAAGTTACTGAGATCTGACACAGTAGTTGATTGCGATGTTCACTAAAGTAACAAACGAACCTCTAAAGAGATAACATGTATTAATTTGCACACCCCTGTGGTGGAAAAAAAAGGCAGTCATTAATGAACAAACAACATTGGTTAAGATAATATGCAATCTATAACCTTTTGGTTTAATATGAATATGTAGTCAAAGAGTGTTGTTTTTGTCTTTTGCAACTTTATTGACTTACAGGTGAAGAAGTGGAGATACTGTTTAAACTATCTGAAAGCACTATGGAAATCATTGTTATAGTTATTTTCCTGTGTTATCGGAACCACTGATACACGGGTCTCCATTGTGGTGCCCGCGGGCATCAGCATGCCCTCTGAGGACAGCTGAGGTGCCCACAGACCTTTTCTGAAAATAGGTCATTGTGATTTTCTTGTAAAATTATTTTTTTTTGTGGTCAACTGATTCTATTTAACCTTACTTCGTATATGTTTCTTTCTCGCGCATTCTCTTCTTTCCTTCTCGCTTTTTCTTTATTTCATTTTTTGCTTTTCCTATCATTCTTTTTTTCTCTTTCTCTCTTTTTCTCTTATTGTACTTCATACAATTAACCTATGAGTAACATGGAAACCAGTACTCTATGTTTCATGTGGAGGAGCAAACCCCTACCCAAAAAACAGCCTGGACAAGGATGGGAAACGTCAGACCGTACTTACCCAAGACACACCACAGGTTTTGGTGCCCCGACAACCCTGTTGGTTAAGGGAGCAGTGAACCGCAAATAAAATAATAACAACATAGTAAGTAATACAAGATATGTTATTTTAGAAATGCATATACAACCGGGTGCTGACAGGCCTCTCTGTACTGCTCCTTTTGTTAGCTACCACTTTTTTATTAATACTTTTTAGATTCTCGACATTGTCCTTATTTGCCACACATATTTATGTTTTAGTTTATTTCACACGAAGAGTGTATTTAGAGTTAACCGTGACTCAGCAAGTCATCCGCTGCACTATAAACAACAAGATGCTTTTTTTGTGTTCCTTTGGTCATTTTGAGTTTACATAATTTGTGTTCTTCCTTGCACTTTGTAGCACTCATTCTTGGTTGACCTACACTAGGAGTGAGCAAACTACGGCCCGTGGGCCCAGAACCGGCCCAAGTCTTCATTCAGTCTGTTACTTTGCATGTCACTAGAACTCATTTCAGGATCTATTCCAGGGGTGGGTAACTATTTGGGGTCAGGGGTCGCATCTGACATGTTATACTTCTTTTCAGATAGATTTGTTTCATCAAATTGTTTTTTAAATGACCACAATTAGAGCAAAAGAGTATATTGGGTCCCTGTTTTAAGTTCTTCATTTGTTATTTAGTTTTGAAGTATTACTCTAGTTTTTTTTAGTATTATTGATTTGTATTTAAGTTCTGTAGGGTTTTGTAGTGTTACTTTAGTTGTATTTTTGTATAGTATTTTCATAGTAGTATATTTTTAGTATTTTGTATTTCGAAAGTAGATTTTGTGTTGTATATCTGTAGTATTTTTCAAGTATTTTTGTATTATTACAGTTGTTTTATAATTATAGTATTACTGTATTATTTTTAGTATCTCTGTTGTATTTTTTGGTATTTATGTATTAGAATGTTGTATATCTGCAATATTTCTGTTGTATTTTTGTTGTACAGTGTTACTATAGTTTTACTTATGTAATTTTTTTTTGATATTTCCATAGGAAATTTTTGTAGAATTGCCATAGGAGTAATTTGCAGTATTTCTGTTGAAATTCTTTTGTAGTAGTATTTTTTAGTAATATTTCTCGAGTAGTTTTTAATATTGTAGTGTGTGTGTGTGTGTGTGTGTGTGTATATATATATATATATATATATATATATATATATATATATATATATATATATATATATATATATATATATAGCATTATTGGTATTTTCTTTCTATTTCAGTAGAAGTATAATAGATGCATTTCCAAAGCAGTATTTTTGGAGTAAATATTTCTGTGGTAGCATTTTGTAATATAGTATTACTGTAGTACTATACTTTTTTTTTTTTTTTTTAGAATGATAGCAAAATAATATATGAGATCTCTGTTTTTAAGCACTATATTTGATGTTTGATTTTGGAGTTATTGTGTAGTATTTTAGCTGTATTTCTTTCGAAGTATTTTTGAGTGAACACACAAAGTGACAATGGGAACAATGTTGGCAACCAAAGGGTTAATCACTTTGCTGCTTAGCTCGCTTATGCCTTGGGAGAGCTCTGCACGGGCCACATGCGGATCAGGCTTTTTTATTCGGCCCGCAGACAAAAATGGTCAAAATATAATGACAATACATATATAATAGTAAATAAAGTACTGCTAAAAAACTAGGTGCCAACTTTGTCCCCATTGTCCCTTTGTGTGTCTACAACAAAAATACTACTAAAGAAATACTTTAAAACTCACTACAAAATTATTACAAATCTAATTAGAAGATTTAGTGCTTAAAAACAGGGATCTAATATATTATTTTTCTATCATTCTGAAAACAAAAATATTATAGAAATGCTACTAAAAATACTACTACAGTAATCCATCCATCCATTATCTGCACCGTTTATCCTCAGTAGGGTCGCGGGGATGCTGGAGCCCATCCCAGTTATCTTCAGGCAGTGGGCAGGGGACACCCTGAACTGGTTGTCAGACAGTCGCAGGGCACACAGTGACAGACAACTTACTTGCTCGTTCACATCTATGGACAATGTGGACCGGCCAATTAATCTGACATGCATGTTTTTAGGAAAGTGGGAAGAAACTGGAGTGCCCGGAGGAAACCCACGCAGGTACGGGGAAAACATGCAAACTCCACACGGGGAAGCTATGGTAGCTGGACTTGAACCCTGAACCTCCGCACCGTGCCACCTACTCCAGTAATACATTAAGACAAAAATACTGCTACAGAAATATTACAAGAAGAATACTACAAAAATACAACTACAGTAATATTAGAAAAATAATAAAGAAAAACAACAAGGATATTTCCTAAAAAAAACTATAAAAATTCCTCTACAGTTATACCATAATATAGAAATACTACAACATAAATATTACGACAGAAATACTACAAAAACACAACTACAGTAATACTTGAAAAATACTACACCTAACTACAAAAATTTTGCTCTGTAAATACTACAAAAATACCACAGAAATACTTCAAAAATACTATGGAATAATTACAAAAATCTGACTATGGAAATACTATACTACAAAAAAAACTTCAACTGAGAAATATTACGACAGAAATACCACGGAAATACCTCTACAGAAATATTACGACAGAGATGCTACAAAATACAACTACAGTAATAATACAAAAATACTACAGATCTTCTACAAAAATTATATTATGGAAATGCTACAAAAATACTACTTTGGAAATAATACGAAAATACGCCTATGGAAATAATACAAAAATATGAATATGGAAATACTACAAAATTACTACAAAAGTAAAACTACTCAAATACTACCAAAGTAAAACTACAGTAATACGACAAAGAAATACGACAAAAATATGACTGCAGAAATACAACAAAAATACTAAAATATATCAAATGTAGCACTTGCCCAATGCTGCCCGCCACTCCAAATAGTTGCCCCCCCCTGCACTTCACAATAAGGCGACATCTAGTGGTCAAATATTACACAATGTCCCTTTAAAAACATCTCTTTTATGTACCAATGGTCTTTTTATCTGGTATCAGTACCACTGACTCCTTAAGAGTTGAGTACTAAATCGGCCTGAAAAAAATGATGGTATCGCGAAAATATTTATACCCCTGAGCACCTAACTCCAAAATTACTTTAATCCCTTAACATTTAGATTCAATAAACAAAAATGTTTCTCTTTGATGTCACCAGTCACTGAAATACTCATCAGACAAAATCACGATCAGTCTAAAACAAGATACCCCAAAAAATACTATAACTCACCAATTACATCCCCTGGCTGTCATGAAATTCGCTGAATGTACGCACAAATGGCTTCATTATATCCAGAAAAATCCAAAGAATCCAACAGTGTAAAATATGTACTACAATGCCGACTGACTTAAAAAAAAAAATCTGCCTAAAAGCATGTCTGCTTTATTCAACATTCCTTTTTGTAATTTGTTCTTTTTGCTCCAAAACTTGCTTTTAAAAAAACAGACTGGTAAAATTATTCCTAATATAGTAGTTAGCCTTTGACCTTTCGATTGCCATCCCTCTCGGCTAATGGCAGGCTTTTTGCCAAGGTCCACAACCCGCATTTGCCTATACGGTCTGTTTGATAAAAGGGAGATCGCCTCCAATAGGTCCGACTATCCTCAGCCAGTAGTACCCGATTCAAATGATGATTTCCACATCAATTAGCTAATGAAATTTCAAACATAAATTTATACAATTTCCGATGTGTATTCAAATCTGAGCCGAAACTAAATGCGGGCAGAGCAATTTGTGATACATTTTTACGCAAGTGTGCATAATCATTGATTTGTCTTCTGGAAATAGAAGTCAAACTTTTAACAAGTCTTTGACAATGTCTACAAAATTGGCCCAAGTAAAATATAAATTGTTTAAAGTTTTAGTGTTGTAAACTGATCATCCCCAAATGGCCACATTTGCAAATGCCTTAAGCTAACCTTAGAAAAATGTGTAAAATACAATGTTTAGTTTTTCAGATTGTAATTGAAAAGGGTTCAAGCTATTGTTTCATCTATTTTCCAGGTAAGATGCCCATGCTAAAAAAAAATCAGGTGAGAATAAAATCCCTTCTATTTCTGTGTGTTTTAACGCAGTTAGTAGTACGTGCAGTGAATATTTCAGTTTGGGAAAAAACTTCAGAGTGGTACTATCACAGTCTGGCTGTCAAGTTGGGTTCTCTCTCTCTCCTGCTCTTGCTTTCTCGCTTTCAAAAGAGACCAGAACCGTCCATATTCTACAAATGGTTCAAGAACAGCATTTAATTTGCTTTGAGTATGTCTTGGATTGGAATTTTAGGCACATTTTACAGGAACGTCAGTGGGTTAAAAATGAACCTGATATGAATCAAAAGTTAAATTAGAAATAAACTGCAAACAAACAAGATTCCCACAACAGCACATTAGAACAAAGTAAGCAAACTCGTGCGTGAAGTTGTGCATCTGCCTTGTTTAAATGAGCTACGCTGTACAGATGGGGCCCCAATAGACAAACGCGAGCGGCCCGTCAAGGGGTAAGCTAATAAGTACGCGCCTTAATTAATTTGGACTTTAAACTGTAGCGCCGTGTCCCAGGTGTCAATGTTTTATGTGCGAGCTCACGTGCTCTTTATTAGCCACCAGAACGAGAGCATTGTGTTTTGTGTACTTTAGGGTACTTTAAGTACTTTGACCCCCCATTGCTTTCAAGATGCTTTAGTGGTTAGCTTCTACGGCTAACAACACTATTACCTTATAAAACCACGGTCTTCTCATTGGTGGTGTGTGAAGGAGCGGTCTCCAAGTACCAGGTATCCCCCATAGGAACACCTGAACAGCCAGCAGACCAGCTCTGATGGGTCATTGTGATATTCTAGGAAACTGCATTTCTAACTTGTGCGTTAAGCGCCTGTTGCTCTCAGAACGCTGTTATGGTTAGCTTATACGGCTGGGGACATTATCACCTTGTAAAACTATAGTGCTTTCATTCTGCGTGTGTAAAATAGGAGGCTCTAAGCACCAGGTAGTCCCCTTAGAACTGCTGAATAGTTCTTAGACAGGCTTTGAAGATAGCTTACCAGTGATGGGTCATTGTAATTTTTTAAGAAACTACATTTCTAACTGGTGTGTTGAGCACCTGTTGCTTTCAGAACACTGTTGTAGGTAGCTTCTGCGGCCAACGACACTATTAACTTGTAAAGCCCTCTAAAACGCCTGAATACTGCACGTGCGGGTTCTGAACATATCTCATACAGTACCATACTCTCTCACACATTATTATACACGCATACATACTACAATACTCTCATCAGAGTTTCTACGGGTGGTTGAAATCCTTGAAAAGAATTGAATTTTATGTGCTTCAATTTTGGGTGAACTGCGATTAGATGTTCACAATTGTTCTCATGTTTTCCAATAAGTCTGCTTAAAAATGACACCGACACTGCTCTCGGTGGCTTCACTTTTCAATTTCATTTCTTCGACGCTTGTGATTATTGGCAACTGGTATTAGTTGTTGTAGTTTGTAGGCCATTGTCCTATGAAGCGTAATTGCTCCCTAAGTGTCTAGCCCAAGAGGACAGGTGCATGCTCCAGCTTTACAGAGCACTAGGAAATGTGCATTAATGCAAGGATTACATATCATTTATAAACAGTTATCATAGCTTCTGCACAAAATTAAGGTAGAGTTTCCCAGTTGTGAATTTCCCTGCAGGGATGAATAAAGTATCTATCTATCTATCTATCTATCTATCTATCTATCTATCTATCTATCTATCTATCTATCTATCTATCTATCTATCTATCTATCTATCTATCTATCTATCTATCTATCTATCTATCTATCTATCTATCTATCTATCTATCTATCTATCTATCTATCTATCTATCTATCTATCTATCTATCTATCTATCTATAAATCGAAATGCGAAGAATTCTACAACAAAAAATGTCAGCTCCATATTACCGTGTGTATCATATTTTAATAGTATAATTAAGTCCAAACCTGATTTTTTTTTTATTTTGATGGTACTGAAGAAATTAGAAAATTGGCTTTGAATGTCTTTAAAAAGTGTCTCATACACACAATACCATATTCTCTCACACATAATGCTATACACACGCTACTATACTCTATCTCACATATTACTATGCTCTCTCACACAAACCACTATACTTTCATACAAATACTACTATACTCTCTCATCCACACACTACTAGACTCTCACTATACTAGGAGCAACTCCAGTTTGACGTCTCACTGTACAATATATACTGGACTGTCTCAGAAAATTAGAATATTGTGATAAAGTTCTTTATTTTCTGTAATGCAATTAAAAAAACAAAAATGTCATACATTCTGGATTCATTACACATCAACTGAACTATTTCAAGCCTTTTATTATTTTAATATTGCTGAATTTGGCTTACAGCTTAAGAAAACTCAAAAATCCTATCTCAAAATATTAGAATATCATGAAAAAGTATACAAGTAGGCTATTCAACTAATCACCTGAATCATCTAATTAACTCGAAACACCTTGCGAGGGTTTCCTGAGCCTTAAAAACACTCAGCTTGGTTCAGTAAACTAAATCACTGCTGATCTGACTGCTGTCCAGAGGACCATCATTGATACCCTCCATCAGGAGGGTAAGACACAAAAAGAAATTTCTCAAAGAGCAGGCTGTTCACAGAGTGCAGTTTCAAAGCATATCCACAAAAAGTCTGTTGGAAGGGAAAAATGTGGCCGGAAACGCTGCACAACCAAGAGAGATGACCGCAGCCTTAACAAAATTGTGAAGAAGAGCCGCTTCCAGAATTTGAGGGAGCTTCAAAGACAGTGGGCTGAAGCTGGAGTCCAGGTATCAAAAGCCACAGTTCACAGACGTGTCCGGGAAATGGGCTACAATAGCCGTATTCCCATGGTCAAGCCACTTCTGAACTCAAGACAACGGAAGAAGCGTCTGACTTGGGCTATGGAGAAGAAGCACTGGACAGTTGCAGAGTGGTCCAAAGTCCTCTTTTCAGACGAAAGCAAGTTTTGCATTTATTTGGAAGTCAAGGCGCCAGAGTCTGGAGAAAGGCAGTCAGCAATGGTTTGGGGAGCCATGTCAGCTGCTGGTGTTGGTCCACTGTGTTTCATCAAGTCCAGAGTAAATGCAACTGTGTACCAAGAGATTTTAGAGCACTACATGCTTCCATCTGCTGAAAAGCTCTATGGAGATGAGTATTTCATTTTCCAGCATGATCTGGCACCTGCCCACAGTGCCAAAACCACCAGTAACTGGTGCACTGACCATGGCATCACTGTCCTTGATTGGCCTGCTAATTCCCCTGACCTGAACCCCATCGAGAATTTGTGGAGTATAGTTAAGAAGAAGATGAAAGACACCAGACCTACAAATGCAAATGAGCTGAAGGCCGCTATCGAAGCATCCTGGGCATCAATAACACCTCAGCAATGCCACAGGCTGATTGCCTCCATGCCACGCCGGATTGATGCAGTAATCCGTGCAAAAGGATTCCCAACCAAGTACTGAGTTCATCAATTGACATTTTCAAATGTTTGATTTAGTTTTGCTGTTATAAAATTATTTTTTTTACTTGGTCTGAGGAAGTATTCTAATATTTTGAGATAGGATTTTTGAGTTTTTTTCAGCTGTAAGCCAAAATCAGCAATATTCAAATAATAAAAGGCTTGAAATAGTTCAGTTGATGTGTAATGAATCCAGAATGTATGACATTTTTGTTTTTTTAATTGCATTACAGAAAATAAAGAACTTTATCACAATATTCTAATTTTCTGAGACAGTCCAGTACATATAGATTAATATGCTTCGCCTTGGTTACCAAAAGTAACCAAAGTAAAACAACATTAGAAGGGGAGGTGATCATTACACTAGGTCTAAACATTACCTATAGTAATAGCAATTTTAATGGTTTAATGGTACCGTGTTAGAAGGAAGAGTAGTGTGGTAGTGTATTTGAGAGAGTATAATAGCGGTGTGAGAGTCTATAGACGTGTTTGACGAGGAGTATAGTAGTGTGTCTGAGATAGTGTATTATTTTGTGTGAGAGGCTATAGTAGTGTTTTTGCGGGAGGATAGCAGTAAGTGTGTGGGAGTATAATGTATGTGTATGAAAGCTTACTAGTGTGTGTATGAGATTATAGTAGTATGTGTGAGTGAGTAGTTTGTATGAGAGTATAATAGTATTTGTAAGAGAATCTAGTAGTGTGTGTAGGAGAGTTTAGTAGCGTGTATGAGACAGTATAGTAGTGTATGTGCTTGGGTATGACTATGTCTGTATGAGAGTATAGGTGTGAATGTGTGAGAGTATAATCTTATATGTTAGAGCATGTATGATTTACTTCTCAATCAGCCTCTCATACACACAAACAAACCCTTACACACAGTCTTCCCCACATTTCAAAGGATTACATTTCAAAAATATACACACAATCTGTGTTTTGTCACTGCTGTCAGTGGATGTCCTTTTCCACTGTGCTTTGAGAGACACACGCAGATACTCACACATGCACTCAAACACAAAGTAAACAAACCCACAAATGGAAAATAAAACAGCTGTTCTAAAACGTTTTTTTCTTCCGATCCTTATATGACTTATGGGGGGCGGGGTAAACCCTGAATAGTTAATTTAATGTTATATTTTACTACTTACTGTATGTGCCATGTGCTAGGGAAACTGTTCATATTTATATATGTCATTAGTTTTTTATCGTCCGAAAAAAAAGAAAAATACTTCCACATCTACCAAGTGCAATAATCTATGTCTGTAACCCATCTCATCTCATCTCATCAGCTGCACCGCTCATCCTCAGTAGGGTCGCGGGGGTGCTTGAGCCCGTCCCAGCAATCATCGGGCATTGGGCAGGGGACACCTTGAACTGGTTGCCAGCCAGTCGCAGGGCACACGGGGACAGACAATTCACTCGCTCAGTCACACCTAGGGACAATTTGGACCGGCCGATTCACCTGAAATGTATGTCTTTGGAATGTGGGAGGAAACCGGAGTGCCCGGAGGAAACCCACGCAAGCACGGGGAGAACATACAAACTCCGCTCAGTAAGGCCGGGAGCTGGATTTGAACCGACGCAGGAGGCTCCCAACGACCTCAGAACTGTGCCGCACATAAAGTATATAAACTATGGATGCACTGAAAGGAAAATTTGGATCAGAAACCAAAAATCTAAAAGGTAATATGCTCGGGTGAAATGCAAAAACAGCAACACAGAAAAGGTATATAAAGAAACATATATATATATATGTGTATATATATATATATATATATATATATATATATATATATATATATAGGGCAGCACGGCGGTACAGTGGTTAGAGCGTGTGCGGCACAGTTCTGAGGTCATGAGATCGAACCTCCTGTGTGAAGTTTGCATGTTCTCCCCGTGCTTGCGTGGTTTTCCTCCGGGCACTCCGGTTTCTTCCCACAGTCCAAAAACACGCATGTCAGGTTAATTGTCCGGTCCAAATTGTTCCTAGGTGTGAGTGAGCGAGCGAATTGTCTGTCCCTGCGTGCCCTGCGACTGGCTGGCAACCAGTTCAGGGTGTCCCCTGCCCACTGCCCGAGGATGGCTAGGATGGGCTCCAGCACCCCTGAAGGATTCCAGTTTTGTTTGGTCTAGCTTAGCCCCATTAGCAGTCGGCTAGCTGGCTAGCCTGCTGTGTTCATTGTTTTTTTTCCCAAGCTCGTGTTTGTTGCCCTGGTAGTTTTTTGTTTTTGGCTCCCGGTTATCCTTGCTGCTTACTACATGTTTTTGGTCAGCCAGCCTCCCTTTTTATTTCGCTGATCTGTCCCGGTTCGTCCTCTATACCATCTGGCTAGCCTGTCGTAAACATTTGGTATATTTACGGCTGGGTTCGTGTTTGTTGCAGCGGTAGTTGTTTTGTTGTTGCTCCCGGTTATCCTAACTGCTCCTGCCTGTTTTTAGTCAGCCAGTTTCCCGTTCTTTTCGCCTATCCACCCCGGTACGTCCTTTATACTCATGCATTTACACGATACCCCCTCTTTTATACTTTTTAGTTTATACCCATACTTTGCTAATATGTGCAGCTATAAATACGCCCAAAGTACTAATGCGTTAAAAACGATGCGAAGGAGGAGAAGTGATCTGTCTCAGCTGCTTTCAAAGAGGATGAAGGATTTTAGGGATATAAACACATGCTTTCAAACCCAAATTCCCCAGTAGTGTTTATTTTTGTCGAGGTGTGTGTGTTGCATGCTGCCATTCATATACAGATGCACACCTTCAGCCCTATGTGCAGAAGTAAGATCACCCACTGGGAATGAAATTAAGGCGGGAGCACTAAACTCCATTGTTTTTTCCCAATAGGAATTAAGAAAGCGCAATGTATTCTTATAAAGAACACCCTCCAAACCACTTCTACTACTCGTGAACCTTTTGGCCAACAGGTGATCATTTTACTGCACTAGTAACAAACAAATACAGTGTAAAACAGTGCGAGACCTCTTTTCATAAAACATTGATTCACTTCAATGCCTGATACTGATCTCCTCATTTATATATCTTCCCTTCAAGAGCTTAAGTGACCGTAGACCTATGTTAAAACTTGATTAAGAAGTACAAAAACAAGCTTGAGTCAGTGCAGATAATTTGTGCAAATGTCCAGATTTTAGTGTTGGGAAGTATTTCACCATTGTTCTTCTATAGTTGCAACTAACATTGATGTACAAAAGTTCAACTGCCACAGTAAAAATGTCTTACATAGGCAGTATTAGCTGTGTCAAAACAACAAAAACAAAAAAGAAAACTGGAATAATGTTTTCAAGGAACATGTGTCTAATTTTGGACACGTGAATAGAGGATTGCATAGTATGCCAGTTTGTTATTTGGACTACATTGCCTCACTGTTATTTTTTATGCACTGTTTAAAGCTTCAAAAATGTCGATCATTACTTTCCAATACAACGATTTTTAAAATGAGCTGTTTTGGGGTCAAAAGAATACTTGGGAATAATTGGGGTGCAGTTTGGTCATTTTGAGTCTCCGTAGTTTTTATTCCTTCTTTTCTTTTTAGCACGCGTTTTCAAATTCACTACACAATGCAGTGACACCTACTGGTCAAATTTTACACAGTGCCCCTTTAAAAAAGGCTTTTTCTCACAAGCAAACATCCACACTCACACACGCGATCACACACACGGTTGCATAGTCATTTGTTTAAACTGTCCTTACTGTAATGATTGGATGCAGGCGCTTACACATACTTTGCTTCAAACAACGGACTGCATGAACTGCATTTATTTAGCGCTTTTCAAATCACTGATCCTACAAAGTTATTTACAATGTACTTTACACTTACCCATTCACACACGCCAATAGCATAGTGTAAGATGCCTACCTGCTTATCAGGGGCATTAGGGGTTCCGTGTTTGGCCAAAGGACACTTCGACGTTTAACACGGATGCGCCGGGAATTGAACTTGTGACCCCTTGGGTCCCAGAGAAAAACATTCCTTCTCCTGAGCTACTGCTGCCCCAGACTACAGTACTGTCACATATAAACACATAGCACTGCCGGTTAGGGCGAGTGAGTATGTATGAATGAATATGTATGTCTGGAGACACACTCACAACCCGGGTCTGGAAACAATCTTCGTCTCACTTAGTGATGGAGCAAATATCCAGTTGCCATGACAATGCATCACACAAGCCACAGTGCGGGTCACATGCACTATGTACTCTACATCATTTGATAGTTTTTGTTTGGTTTGCACAATGATTAATGTACATCTGCGCTGTCTTGGAATGTGTGCGCAAAAGAGTTGTGTCATGCTTATGTCTGTCAGCTTCAACAGAAAATTCCCCGAATTTTGGGGGATTTCGCCCTGTAACTGATACAGACGATTTTCCACATGAGCTCACTGAATACCGGCCCTGGGGCGTTACTAGGGGGGAGTGGTGGGGGACACCACGCCCACGGAGACTCTGCCACCTGAAGGAAACTGGATGCAGTGGTGAGAGCAGTTTAAAAATAATGAAAACAGGCAAAAAAAATGGAAAAAGAAGGAAAAAAAGGAACAAAGAAAGAAAAGAAAGTAAACAGCTGGGGGGAACAAAATAATAAAAAGAAAAAGAGAAAAATTATGTTTAAAAATGCTAGGAAAAAAATTAAAAAGGAAAAGGCAAGAAAAAAAGAAATCTAGTTGGAAAAAAAACTAAAGAAAAAATGAAGGAGGAAAAAAGAAAGAAGAAAAAATAGTAAGCAAGAAAAAAGAAGTAAAACGCCAGGATTTTTTTTTTTTAAATGGGAAAAGGAATAAGAAAAAAAAGAAGAAAGCAAGCAGTAGAAACATAATAACAGGAGGAAAAAAAACAAGAAAAAAGAATAAGAAAGCAAGGAAATAAGAAACAGGAAAAAGAAAGTAATGGTAAGATAAAGAAAGGGAAAGAGAAAAGGCAGGGGGAAAAGGTTTGGGGGTCCCTTTCTTCTGCACAGAATGAATGCATGCATTGCATGTTGGTTTAAGATCAGGCGATGGTGTAATTGTAATCCTGTGCAGTCCTTTGAGACATTTTTGTGATTAAGGGCTATACAAATGAATGTGACTTGACTAGATTTGATTTGTTTTTGAATTAAAGTACCATTTATTTTTTCACTCTTCCGTAAACTTTTAACTTTTTTTTCTAAGCAACTTTAAAGTCGAATCCCTGCATGACACAACAAAATGTCTGATAAAAATACATATTTTTCAGTAGAACAAAAAATAAACATCAAAATACAAACATCAAACTGTACATTTTTAAAAACTTTTGTGCTTTTGTGGGTTCAGACTGTTTTTTTTGTTTTGTTTTTTCTGTTTGTTTTTTTCACGTGATGGCTTTGAGAGAAACTCGAAAATGAAAAAAAAAATACCAAACTCTTTGTGTACAACTTAGACTGCAATGTTACATCCACACAGGCAGACACAGATAGAAAAGGGGCGAGGCAACTGTTTAGTCAATAAAAATGCAGAACGAATTGCATGATTAAACTGCAAAAAGCAAACGACGATACAGTGAGGGATTACTGTATTGCCATCTTCAGGGGCGCAGTCACTCAGCAATATCTCATCTCATCTCATTAGCTGCACCGCTTATCTTCAGTAGGGTCGCGGGGGTGCTGGAGCCCATCCCAGCAATCATCGGGCAGTGGGCAGGGGACACCCTGAACTGGTTGCCAGCCACAGGGACAGACAACTCGCTCGCTCATTCACACCTAGAGACACGCAAGCACGGGGAGAACATACAAACTCTGCACAGGAAGTCCGGTAGCTGGACACAGGAGGTTCCCAAGACCTTAGAACTGTGCCGCACACGTGCTAAACACTGCGCTGCCGTGCTGCCCACTCAGCAATATTATCGTTTTAATTTCATTTTGTTTATAGTTTGATTTTAATTTGATTTTAATACTTTAATACTGTACTGTTATATTTGATGCTGATGATTCAATGAACTCACAGGGCAATTAATCAATGCCATACATTTTCATAATAGTTTGATTATTCCTCAGTAATTGCTACCTGACATGCCTCCTCCATTACTTTCACTTATAGGTGCCATTTATTTCTTATTCATCCTTCTCTGAATGTTTCATTTTTTTCTTTAAAAATTCACATAATGTACTCTGTTTTTAGTTAGAATTAGAATTGTCTTTATTGTCATTGACAACAACATAGTGAACATCGTTAACCCTGAGCTTAAATGTGGCATTGCAAGATAAACATGCCATGAAAGACTTGAAAAATAAGAAATGATAGCATAGTAAGATAAATATATTTCAGAGATGGTGCTTACAAAAATACCTCAGATCTTTCTCCTCCCTCCATCTCACTGTACCTGCTGCCCGTCTCAGCTCCATAGAAAGCAGAGCTTTCAGCTGCTCTGCCCGCCAACTCTGGAACTCATTACCACCTGACCTGTGGAATTCCGCCACCCTGTCCACCTTCAAATCTTACCTCCTTAGACTTGGCTATTCATAATTATCTACTCCACATACCGCCCCCTTTTTTTAACTTTGTTTTTATTTGCTATTTATAACTTGCTTGTTTTATTCTTGTTTTATTGTTGTTTGATATTTTTTGTACAGCGACTTTGGGTGTCCTAAAAGGCGCTTTGTGGTAAAATTTGTTATTATTATTATTATCATCATTATTATTATTTTAAACTGACCTTAGTTCTAAGTGCATCAGAACAATAGTGTGATGCAAAATAATAAAATTACATTAGCATTAACATATTTCCAAAATATACATCCATCCATCATTCCCATTATCTGCACCACTTATCCTCAGTAGGGTCGCAGGGGTACTGGAGCTTATCCCAGCTATCTTAGGGCAGTGGGCAGGGGACACCCTGAACTGGTTGTCAGCCAGTTGCAGTACAACGAAAACATAGAACCATTTACCTGCTAATTCACACCTAGGGATAATTTCAACCGGCCAATTAACTTAACATGCATGTTTTCAGAATGTGGGAGAAAACCCACGCAAGCATGGGAAGAACATGCAAACTCCACACAGGGAGTCTACGGTAGCTGGACTTGAACCCTGAACCTCCGCACTGTGCCGCCTACTCCAGTAATACATTAAGACAAAAATACTAGAACAGAAATACTACAAAAACACAACTACAGTAATACTTAAGAAATACTACACCTAACTACAAAAATTCTGCTCTGCTCGGAGGAAACACACAAGCATGGGGAGAACATGCAAACTCCACACGGGGAGTCTACGGCAGCTGGACTTGAACCCTGAACCTCCGCACTGTGCCGCCTACTCCAGTAATACATTAAGACAAAAATACTAGAACATAAATATTACGACAGAAATACTACAAAAACACAACTACAGTACTACTTAAGAAATACTACACCTAACTACAAAAATTCTGCTCTGCTCGGAGGAAACACACACAAGCATGGGGAGAACATGCAAACTCCGCACAGCACGGCTGGTAGCTGGATTTGATCCCATGACCTCAAAACTGTGCCGTGGACGCTCTAACCACTTAGCCGCCATGCAGCCCATTTTCAAAATAAGTGTTTAGAAAAAAAAAAAATATGGATAGAAATGACTTGACTTGATAGACATTTTTAATATATAATCAGGATAGATATTATTTTTCAGTCTTGTTTGCTATTTTAGGGTGGTCATAGCCCTGGGGAAGAAATTGTTTCTGATTCTGTTTGTCCTTTTTTAAAGTAATGTAGTTGTGTAGCGTCTGCAAGAGGGCAGCAGGTCAAAAGGTGGTGGTTGGGTGGAAGGCGTCTTATATAATGTTGTCGGCTCTGCTCTGGTATTGCGAGCCGGCAATGTCCTCCAGGGTGGGCAAAGAGCAGTTGATGATTATCTGGGCTTTGTTTGTGACTGTAGGCTTTTTCTGTGCTCAGTCATGCTTTCAGCGTATCACGCCATAATACTCCACCTGATTCCATAGAAGGACACCAGCAGAAATTGAGAAGCGTTAAGGGCCGTTTTTTATTGATGTGTCCATACCCCAGTGCAACTCCCACTTTGTCACTGATTCTTGACCATTATTTATAATAATCTGCCTATACTGACTGGAATTCATGCAACCTTCAACTTTACTTACACTGGCCACACTGCATCACAGCATGATAGAATCGCCTCCAAATTTCACTGTGGGTGAAGGGTGTTTGTCTTGGAATGCTTTTAATATTGAAATGCCTTTGCAACGTCCAAATACCTCAGTTTTATTGCTTCATTCTACACCTTATTTTAAAATGAAGCTGGTTTGAACTCGTAGAACTAAAACTCATATTATGATTGATCCCCTCTCCATTTTTATCCCTCTTTTTATCCCTCTTACCATTTCACCATTCATCTGTTTATCATCCATCATACCTACATTTTGTTTTCCATTTTAGCTGCTTTGAGCACAGCAGACTGTGGGTTGTTGGCTTGTTCTCCAGTCCAGAAGGTTGAGAACTATTGCCCATCTGTCTTAATGGGACAATATTAAAAGAGCTTGGGCACCCGTCCAATAGATTATTCTTTGTTTTAGTTTTAGTATGTGTATGTAGTCTACCAGATTAAGCGGTAGCTTTACTAACTAACCTGTATGCTCACAATGAGATAATGAGAGGGCTAACACAAGGCTTAAGCCGCCCTCTCATTTAAGTCTATGAAAGTGAACGATCTTTTCTTTTTGTATGTTTTACTTCTGCTGTTGTGTATACAAATCTGACGTTTCTCCGCTTTTGGTGTATTCTCATTTTGTCCGGGCATACATGTCATTTTAAGTTAATACTTAAAATTTCTTCCCGCTAATTACGTGTGCTCGTGTGTGTTTTGGTGTTGTGGTGACCTACAGCCCAGATTACAAGTGTGCTTTCGGCTGTTCTTTGATGGATTTGGATCTGTTTTTTTCTGGTCCAGATGGGGGAACAGATAAACAAATGTGCCTTGCTAAAAAGTATAATTTGGATGGGGTTTATCGACCCAGTCTTGTTGTCTCTGCCTAGTGATTCAATTTGGTGGATGTTTTGTTGGTTATTCGGGGATAAAATCAGTCCGAAAAGTAATGAGTGTATTGTGCAGGCGCCTGCTTTGTTCGGGTAGTGTTGTTTCCTGTCTAAAATCTGCCACTAGTAGTCGGTCCATTGCTCAGGGGTGGGCTGTGCATTTCACGCCTAGGCCTTCAGTAGTGCTACATATGAATCGATCCAACTCTCAATAACAATTGTATGGTATAAAACATTTACTGCAGCTACTACTGCGACACGTATAAATAAGGATCAATATAAGCCTCCAAAAAGTGCAATACTAATTCGGAATCATAGCCACATTCTTTCCTCAAGAAAATGTTAATTACTCTGTCGTACAGATTCTCCGTGGGTTCGGTTACATCAAGAAGTTCTTTTCTATCGCCATCAAAGCTAGTGCTGAAAGCCAAGCTTGCTGTATTTCTGGCATAGGTTTTTATTCAATTTAGGGATGAAAAAGTCCGTTTGACGGAAGCTGTGGACATGGGTATTTTTCTTTTCACCTTTTTGTTGGCAAGAGGGGCGATTACCGAAGTACCGTAAAAATGTACTAATCTAAGAAAACAGTACTTAAACAATAATGTGCATGTTTTGGGGTTGTGGGAAGAAATTAGATGTCTTGGATAAACCCTATTCAGGGATGAGGAAAACATGCAAACTCCACACAGGTGGATGGAATTGAACCCAGACCTCTGGACTGTGGGTACGTGCTAAACAGTCATCTACCGTACAGCTCCAGCCCCTTAACTTAATAATGAATTATTATTTTTTGGAGTGTGCTTGCAAAAAAAAAAATTAAAAAGGAAAAAGCAAGTTCGTCTTTACAAAAAAAAAGGTTGACCATTTCAAACACAATAAATGATGTTTTCATTTTTACTTTATATAGACTTAATTTCCTGTATGTTTTGGGTTCATATCTTTCATATTGAGGAATAAACATTTTCCTATAGAATAGAATTGTCTTTATTGTCATTGATATCAAAGTTGTGAAAAATTTACCGCAACAAGATTAGACATGGCACCCCATGCAATAAATATTTTGAGGATAAACTCCATGAGTAGAAATTTAGCGCCTTCATACTCTGTGTTGAAGATGGCAACAACATAACTGCATTTAGTCGTTTTTTGTAGGTACATATAAACATGTGCACCCTTTAGAAAAGGCGGTTAGAGGTTGATATGAGGCACAGATTGAGGTTTATATTTGGCAGTGTGAGTGACGCAGAGTGCTCAGCATTCTTAGGACCTTGGAATTATTCTCTATATTTAATGTGTAGCGGAATAATGCTGTAATGCATGTAGTAATGACAGTAACAAAATGTTGTCATTAACGCATTACAGTACTGGTGAGAGAAAAGTACTTCCTTTCGTTCATACAGGTTTTCTAAATCCTTGTACATCCTTTATTTTAAATGTTGTGTTTTGAAGTCTTGAAAAGTGCTTGAATTTGGCCATGAAAAATGTGTACAAATGCACTGTGATGCACCATGTAGTACCTACGGTTACAAAATTAGTTATTAAGGCGTTACAGTGCCCACTGCAAAGAAAATGCCGGGAAATCCCAAACTTATTTTTCCTCTTAATTTTCCAGCCTTTTCCTCACTTTTCTCTTTGCTTCCCTTTTTCTCTCCTTTTCTTCCTCTTTTCAACTCCTCCCTCATCTTCAGTAAAACCATCAAGGTGAAAATTATTGACGACGAGGAGTACGAGAAGAACAAAACCTTCTACGTCGAGATCGGGGAGCCTCACCTGGTGGACAGTGATGACTCCAAAGGTTGGCTGGCACCTACTTTAGCTATTCATGTCATTGTGTACCACATCTCCCCCTCGTGTGTGTTTCTGCTTGTGTTAGTTACAATCATTTGTATTGTTTGGTTTTATAGCATGCATGCATTTACCACCCCGTCTATATGTGTGTGTGTGTGTGTGTGTTTGTGTGTGTCATTACATGTGCCATACAGGAAGAGCATAACGGTTAGGATCTTAGACCGTGAAGAATACAATAAGCAGTCATCCTTCTACATTCTACTTCAAGCCCCCGAGTGGAGGAGAGGTACAGTAATAGGAAAGATGGTAAAGGTGTGAAGCCCACTGCTCCCCCTAAACTCCACCTCGTCTTCCTCCATAAGTCTACAGCAAGGAGACCTTAATGCATGAATGGCATTTTATTTAAAAAAAAAAAACATTTTACACCTGACAATATTTGATTCTAAATATGAACAAAATTCAAGCAAAGTCACATTTATTTGTAAAGCTGTTAAATACAAAGAGTCTCAAAGGGCTGCACAGGCACGCAATTATCGTCTTTACAACATCTACTGATCTCATACCTACACAAATGTAATGTAAGAAGTTTTTAGTTTAGGGCTGCAACAAGAAATCGATAAAACTGTTTAAAATTGACAATTAAAAGCGTTGGCAACTAATTTCCTCATAGATTTGTTGTGTCACTAGATTTATGAGCCACTAAGCATGTTAAATCAATGCAAATGAGTGCATTAAATTTTGTTGTGAAGTTAGAGTGTTGTAGTCCAACTTTGGTCCGGCACAGGGCTGCTCGAAATAGTCTTTATAAGAGTCTATTTTTTTTTTTTTTAATTTATTGCACATTGCATCATTACAAAGTTGGCACGAAAAAGTCAAACACTACAAAGTTAATCACTGTCAATGAACATAAAAAAGTGCAGAAATGCAGAGGGGGAAAAGAAACTGAAAATAAATAAATAAAATAATTAAAGGAAAAAGGAACAAAATAATGATAATGACATGTCTGAATCAACACCTTCTGCAGATTCTTAAACATATTATATATAATTTGCCCATTGGAAATGTTTATCATCTATCCATCCATCCATCCATTTTCTGCATCGCTTCTCCTCAGTAGGGTCGCGGTGGTGCTGGAGCCCATCCCAGCTATCTTCGTACAGGGCACAGCCTGAATGGTTGCCAGCCAGTCGCAGGGCAGACTGAGACAGACAACTCTCTCGCACACTTACACATAGGGACAATTTGCACCGGCCAATTGACCTGAAATGCATGTTTTTGGAATGTGGGAGGAAACCGGAGTGCCCGGAGGAAACGCACGCAAACACGGGGAGAACATGCAAACTTCGCACTGGAAGGCTGGTTGCTGGATTTGATCCCATGACCTAATAACTGTGCCACGGACGCGCTCACCATTCAGACGCTGTGCCGCCCACTGTTTATCTTATTCAAAGATTTAACCAAAATAAAAATAAGAATTTGCTGTCAAAATTTTGATAAGTGTGTTTAGATATCCTGGTAGATGAAAATCCTGCAACAGAACAGTGTTATATCTGTGTCAGGACCAGAACACAAACAGGACCCAATTGCGTTACGTTTCTCACAAGTTTTATTAAAGGAAAGAGGAAGGGCTGCGCAGACTATCTGGTGTGACAGGAAGCCAATCAGAACCCGCGGCGGTTGGTGCCAAATGAGCGGGCACAGCTGAGTCACATCAGTAATCATGACAATCTGTTTCAAACTTTAACATTTGATCAGAAAACAAAATTAAAAATTTGTTTTAAAAAAATCTGATTATTCGAAAAAATAATAGACGGATAACGATTATAAAAATATTCATTAGTTGCAGCCCTGATTTAGTCAACACTGTATAATAACGATATTATTACAAAGTGTAAACGTCTTACTGGTGGGTTAGTATTGGAAGATAAGATTCGATGACTTGATGTACGAAACAGTTAATACAGACTTAGACCAAGTATTTAACTTTGTGCAAATAAAATGTATTGAAAATGAAAGTCTACAAAAATAGAAAACAAAAGACTGTTGCAAACTGCCTCAAATTAAAATGGTTGTTCTCTCGGTCAGAATTCATGGGCAATAAGCAAACGCCAGTGTCCTCAATTTACAGGTTGACCATAGCGGAATTGTCCAGAGAAAGCTGGGTCTATTGCAGCACTTGATATAAGTAGGTGGCAGAAGGAGTAACAGGCTCTAGTGCATCAGGTTTTTTGCAGGTTGACTAACAGAAGGGGATTAAAAAAAAACAGAATGAGGAAAAATGCCACACCTTGATAAAGGACATGTCAGGAGGACCAGAACAGAGCAGGAGACCCCAGAGCGTTCGTACAATTCTTTTATTTGGGGAAGTGTAAAGGGTTAGCGGGAGACGCGATGACCGTCGAACGTCAGCAGCAACGCCGTGAAGACAACTTTGGAACACGTAGCCAATCGTAGCGTGGGACGGAAGCAGGTCGAGTTTACCGGGACTGGAAAGAAGATCGTAGCGTGGAACGGAAGCAGGTCGTATCGGAGGCAGGCAGAATCAGGTAAACAAGTCAAGAAGGCACAGGTAAATCAGGAGAGTCAAACGGGGTACAAAAGTAATCCTCAGACGAAGAGGTCTCGACGTAGCGTGCTTAAAAAGGGAACATAAACCAATCAGGAAGCGCATTCCAGCGAGTCAGATGATTACCCCAGGTGGCTCCACTTAGGTAATCATGACAAAACCCCCCCCTCAAGGGACGGTTCCAGAAGTCCCCCACGAAAAAAATAAACCCAAGACACGTCACAGGGAAACACAGGTAAATCAGGAGAGTCAACTCAGGACAGGCAGAATCAGACAGGACAGGCAGAATCAGAACCGGCAAGACAGGACAGGCAGAATCAGAACCGGCAAGACAGGACAGGCAGAATCAGAACCGGCAAAAACAGGAGAGTCGACTCAGAACAGGCAAACAGGACAGGCAGAATCAGACAGGACAGGCAGAATCAGAACCGGCAGGACAGGAGACTCGACTCAGAACCGGCAAGACAGGAGAGTCGACTCAGAACCGGCAAACAGGACAGGCAGAATCAGAACCGGCAAGACAGGAGAGTCGACTCAGAACCGGCAAACAGGACAGGCAGAATCAGACAGGAAAGACAGGAGAGTCGAACAGGCAGGCCGGAGAGTCGAACAGGCAGGCCGGAGAGTCGAACAGGCAGGCCGGAGAGTCGAACAGGCTGGCCGGAGAGTCGAACAGGCAGGCCGGAGAGTCGAACAGGACAGGCCGGAGAGTCGAACAGGACAGGCAGGGGAGTCGAACAGGACAGGCGAAAACAGGACAGGTGGAGTCGGACTGGCAGGCAGCGGAGTCGGGCTGGCAGGTCGGGGAGTCGGACTGGCAGGCCGGGGAGTCGGACTGGCAGGCCGGGGAGTCGGACTGGCAGGCCGGGGAGTCGGACTGGCAGGCCGGGGAGTCGGACTGGCAGGCCGGAGAGTCGAACAGGCAGGCCGGAGAGTCGAAAAGGCAGGCCGGAGAGTCGAAAAGGCAGGCCGGAGAGTCGAACAGGCAGGCCGGAGAGTCGAACAGGCAGGCATGGGAGTCATTGCGCAGTCATAAGGCCGAAGGTGCCCTGTCAGTGTTGGGCACCGATGAAGTGGCTTGATGGGTCATTACTTTGGAGAGATAGGACCAGTCCCGACCCAACAGATCCCACTCGAGCCGTAACTGACTCACTTGCTTAGCCAATTTCGCCACGTCGGAAACGACTTGCCGAACTGCCCATTCTAAAGGGGAATTGGGCTGCTGGTTCTGGCTTTCATAGTCATAAGGGGGTCCATCTTGGTCTGAGGATTCTGTCAGGAGGACCAGAACAGAGCAGGAGACCCCAGAGCGTTCGTACAATTCTTTTATTTGGGGAAGTGTATAGGTGAAACTGGTGGCAGCAGTCGGCAATCTTGTACAGAACGGGCGGTGAAGGAGTGGCACAGGACGGCATGGGAGGCTGTGCATAGGCATGTCTGGTGGCAATCAGCCCCCCACTCCAGAAGCGCCCCTCACGCCAGTTGAAGTGAGGGTTGTGCTGAACCCACCAGGGATGACCCAAGACAAGAGGCTGGCTAGTAAAGGGGAGCAGTTGGTTCCCAGAAAGCCTCATCTTCACCAGCTCAGTAACGTCCAGAGCTCGGCAGGAAAGGGGGAAGAGCTTTAACCCTTAACCCGTAACTGACTCACTTGCTTAGCCAATTTCGCCACGTCGGAAACGACTTGCCGAACTGCCCATTCTAAAGGGGAATTGGGATAAAATCCTGCTTTCTTTTTTTTGATCTTTCTCGGTATTCGCTCTCTCTCACTTTTCATATACTGGGCTAAGGCCGTGTCGAGTATGAGGGCGGACAGGGACTGTGTGGAACTAAGAAGATGGGCCCTGGAGCACTGGACTATCCGGCCTTCGAGGTCTGGGTTTGGGCCGAGCTCAGTCGGACACCTCCAAACGTCTAGTGAGCTCCCCCTTTTGACGGGCATGATGAGACCCAGTATCCTTGCCCGAAACAGTATAGACAAAGGCCCTCAGACAGACGTTGATGGCGTTCCAACCCTACTGAGGATAAGCGGTGCAGATAATGAATGGATAGTATTACTGTAGTAGGATATCTGTATTATTTTTATAGTATTTTTTACATTTTCACATTGAAAGCAAAACAAATATATTAGGTGCCTGTTATTTGCATGTTGCTTGTTTTTTAGAAAAAAGAAAAATAATTATATCAAGTCGCAAAACTTGTAGGTTTCGCAATCAACGAGAATCGTGATTATATATCGAATCAACACCTTACTATTGTGATACAATCAAATCGTGACAGAAATATATCGTCCCACCCCTAACATCTTCCAGTTCTGCTTTCAATTTGAAAATCCTTTTGGTTTAAGTTATGCCTTCTCCTATTTCTCATTTTATAATACCTTACTATCCCGCCTTTCCTCCTTGGTTTCTCTTTAAAGGTTTGATGGAGTGGGAATCACACCTGACCACTCATGTTCTTGCCTTTCCTCCTCGAACTGAGTTTTTTCCTCATTTCCCTGCCATTCAGGAGCTTTCAGGTTGTCCCGTGTGTAGTGTAAAATGTCAGAGCTTTCTTATGTGACATTTATAAAATGTTCACAAGTGGAACATGCACAAAAGCACAAATCAATAACAAAGGCTGTGCCTTACTTCCAACTTTGAAGCATTGGGGGTACATTTACAGTAATATAGAAGCCACAAATACTACACAAAGCCTAAAAAACACTAATTTTGCGAAATTGTTCATGTTAGATAAACCTTCATTTTTTTTTTATTAAAAGGTTTCCATTAGCTCTTAGTCGACATTTATGGGTCATGATAGTGTAATCTGTTCGTTTTGCCACATTATTTCCGTTTACAAATAAACAGACTTGAAATTTTTTTCCTAATATGGTAGTTGGCACTCGCCTTTTAATTGACACCTTTTCCATGATGAGGGTCTGTTCATGCTAGTGTTATTTATGCACAAAGCGCGAAGTTCCATTAAACCTTCGTTGACAAAAATAACTTCAACACTCGAAAGTAACTGCAGGAGGGAGATTAATTTTAGGTGGTGTTTTTATTTTTCTATAGAACACAGGCTCTGGCATTATTTTTATTTCAAAGATTTTATCAAATCGCCAAACACCACACAGTGAAATAAAATGTGCTGAATAATTACCTTTTGTCTGGAGAGCCGATTTGGTGGTTTTATTAAATTTTGGTTCTGCTCTCTCAAGAAAAAAAAAATCATAATATTTTTGCTTTTACTGCTCTTTGGGACAAAAAGGTTCCCGACCCCTGTTCTAAAGAGTACACTCATAAACACCTGTCCACATGGCACCCACGCAAACATGTGCATGCAGGCAAACCAACAAACAACACACAAAAGAGTACTATGAGTGTTTTCTTTTTTTTCTAAATTGCTAAATTGACTAAGTAGGAAATTTGACCAAAATTACAATGCTCCAGGTAAAAACAAGGCGAGTTCCCTCTGCTGTGTTTTACCGGCTGTATTTTAAAATCAATGCGCGTGATTGAGTAAATGAAAGCAAGCGGGCATAGGAGCGCTAGTTATTGCGAGAGGGGGGTGGGGGGATTGTGAAAAATTATTATTATTGTATTATTATTTTTTTATCACTAAGACATTAAAGTATAGAGACAAGTGTTGTGTACTTTAATTATTATCGCCTGTGCACAGTTAGACTACATACCTACGTGACCTTTTTACTTATGTAACTATGTCAATGTTGTCATGCAAGTGTCCGTCCTTTTTTTAAGAGAAGCAAATTCTTTGGCTCGGCTCACTAAAAACAGCCAGCTCTTTTGACTCCTAAATGGCTCTTCATATTTTTTTGTTGCTTTCATTCTTATATAACCATTTATCATGTTAATAATAAAGTGAAATAACAGAATTATAATTGATATATAATGATCTATATATAAGGCGCACTGGATTATAAGGCGAACTAGATTAACTAGATTAAAGTGTAAAAAAGGTTCCAAATAAAAAAAAGAAAAAAGAGAAGAAAAGAAAAAAGCTGAAAAAGAAGGAATGAAATAGGGGTGAAAGGAAGAAACAGAGAAAAAAACAGGAAAATAAGTAAAAAGCTGGTTGTCACAAGCCAGAAATGGAGACAGGACCCAATAGCGTTCGTTAAACTCAGTTTTATTGAGATAGAGAGCAGTTTGCTTCAACGATCCGATGATCGTGGTAGCTGATGGCAGGAACGCTGAAGTGGCACTTCCGTGCTGAACGGGGATAGTCATGGGTGGCAGGAAAGCTGGTCGGTAGCCGGCACAGGGGAGCAAGGGTGATAATCGAGTCCAGAAAAAAGGTCGGCAACAAGTATCAGGCAGGAAACGGCAAAACAGGTCGATGGCCGGGACGGAAGAGCAGGGCAGAAACGGGTCCAGAAACAGGTCGGCAACAGGTAACAGGCAGGAGAAAAACAGAGCAGGAGATTGTCGGAGGGTACTGTGCTTGCCTAGCAAAAACGTAAGTTCGCAGGACGGTCTGGCAGCTTTCTCTTGGAAGCCGGGGGTTTAAAAAGAGTCCATGAACCAATCAGCGCTCAGGGCTGTTGGCGCCAACGGGGCATTCGCAGGTGCCCCAAATCAGCAATAATGACATAAGTAAAGAAGAAAAAAGCATTAAAAATTCAAGTTTTTGGAGTGTCTGATCGCTACTGTGTTACATTCAAATTATTTGCAAATTATTTGCAATTATTTGAATGTGACTGAATCTTTTTGCCAACATTGTAATTCCACTAAAATTTGTAAAAAATACAGTTCTCTACTATGAAACCAACTAATGGAATTCACAAAATGTTAGTATTAGAAAACAAAAGATAATAGTAATATTTGTGTAAAAACAACTGGCATGTGTGGGCCGTGCAAACTTTCAAATATAACATTAGCCAATTCATTCAAATTTGAAAAACCTGTTAGAGTTGGCAGAAAACCATCAGAATGTAATTGATTAAATCACAGGTTTTGGACATGTTTGATCATGATTTGGTTGCCACACTTGAGATTGATAGACTTTGTGTGATTGCTCAAACCCGTTGAAGCTTACAGGAAACATTACCGAGGACTGCTTCCCAGCCAGTCGCAGCACACTCTGAGACAGACAATTCATTCACACGCTTATTCAAATCTAGGCACAAACTGGCCAATCAACCTCTTGTTAATGTTTTTTCAACATGGAAGGAAAACCTGAGTGTCCAGAGAAAATCCACGGAGGCACTGGCAGAACACAGAGATGCCGTCTGAACTGTAAAGCACACTTGCTAACCAGTAAGCCACCATGCCTTTAGCCGTAACCAGTTACCACCCAGATTACTGACACCCAAAAGTAGAACGTTACTCTAAAAGTAACTATCCAGTTACAAATTACTGTGCATAATTGCATAGAAGCTGACCCTCTAAAACTGCTTTTAAATAGCTACATAAGAAAACCCTAACCCCTAACCCAGGGGTCGGGAACGTTTTTCACTCAGAGAGCCATAAAAGCACAATTTTTGGAAATTGGTTTCAGTGAGAGCCTATAATATATTTTAAGACTGAATTCAATTAAATGTGAGCATAACAAGCTTCTTAATTTATTATTTTAAATAATGTTGTTATAATACTCACCATTATTGCGACTGAGGGTTTTGTAGTCTGGTTGGTACTTGGTGAGTTTAAGCTTCATGCAGGCATTGAGGCTTTCATCCGTTAAACGTGGTCATAGGTTGGACTTGATGTTTTTGAGATGTGAAAATGACTGCTCACATGAATATGTCGATCCAAACATTGTCAATACACCAATACTCACACGCCTCAGTGTGTGGTATGCGACTGGAAGCGCGTTCCAAGTTTTGAGAATCAGCTCGTCTTCGTGTTGAAGTTTGTTCATTTCTGTCCACATGTGCTTGCTCGCCAACTCCGCTTTCTGTCGTGCAATTCTTTTCAACTCTTCTCAATTGTGCGAGTACCGTATTTTCCGAACTATAAGGCGCACCATGTTATAAGGCGCACCTTCAATGAATGATATATTTTAAAACTTTTTCCATACATAAGGCGCACCGCATTATAAGGCACTACATTAGAGGCTGTAGTTACATTATGCAACCATTAGATGGTGCCGCGCTGAAGGGAATGTCAACAAAACAGTCAGATAGGTCAGTCAAACTTTATTAATAGATAACAAACAAGCTTTCCACAACTCCATTCACTCCCAAAATGAATAAACAGCTGTTTTATTATTTTCTCTGAGGTAAAGCATTTTCATGACACATCTTTAACATCTTTGAACAACAGCAAGGCATAACATTTTACTTTTCCTCCATTTAGTCAACACGCAAAAAAACGTCTGATACTGTTATGGTAAATTAAACGTTAGTGCAATCGCAATATAGTGACACTCGTAATGTGCAAAAACAATAACAAGTGCAAAACAATAACAATAAAGCGATAACATAATAACTGTAAAATGTAAAACGTAAACACACAAAAGAAAAACATAAAGCTCACTCTATCAGCTCCTCATCTACGAATCCCTCGAATTCTTCTTCTGCAGTGTTCAAATTGACCATCTCAGTGAATGGGCCATCCATCACGTCCGGCTCCGTCTTGTATTGTACTGACACTTCTACTTGCAGCCATCTCACTTTATTGCCACGGAAACTTTGTTTAGTCTTCTTTACTCGGCGCAGCTCATCCTCATGCTTCCTCCACTTCCGCACCATCGATTCATTAATGTTAAACTCTCTTGCTGCTGCTCTATTTCCGTGTTCTACTGCGTGACTGATCGCCTTGAGTTTAAACTCTGCGTTGTAAGCGTGTCTCTTAATAGGAGCCATTTCAGGGTCTTTATACAAACGCACAAATAAAAGAGAATCGTTGTTTAATATTTCCCAGTATGCACAGCGCACTTCTTCTTCTACGCGAAAAATTGAGTCGGTGGCTGCTTACCGTAAGTTGCGAGACCTGTCGCGGCTCAATATTGATCCATATATAAGGCGCACTGGATTATAAGGCGCATAGTCAGCTTTAAAAAAAAAAACAGATTTTAGGTGCGCCTTATAGTGCGGAAAATACGGTACTCACTTCCTTCACATTTTTCTCTTTCTTAGCTTCTGTACAAACACATTTGGTCAGTTTTCCGAATTTCCCACTTTCCTGCAAAGTCAAATTTCCTGTAATAGCATCTTTCAAACACAATTTTACACTCACGGTGTTATACAAGTTCCAAGAAGCATCCCATTAGAACATTTCTTTATGTATCGATGTATTTATGTATTTAATCAAATATTTTATTATACAGTAATCCCTTATTTTTTGCGAGAGTCACGAAAAAACCTGCGAAATATAAACCTTTTATTAATTGTTTCCTCGTTTATTTGTTTATTAGATTCTTACAAACCAACCCTTTTTTGCACAAATAAGAGTGTTGTACTTTATAAAAGTGTGTTGGTTTTGTTAACCATCAAATTATATTTTAAAAACATTATCTTGCCGTTTTATTCCAAGACTATTGATTAGGGACATGTTCCAGTTTACTTTACATCGGGGATGTCAAACTCAATTGCACAAGGGGCCAAAATGCAAAACACACTTAAGGTCGGGGGCCAACCAGTATAAACATTTATTGAACACACTTAAACTTAATGTTTTTGGAACATAAATACAGTGTTAATTTTACCTGTGAAAAGTGATGGGTCCCGGGGTCTCGCATGCTCAAAAATCTATGGGTCCCAACAGAGATCTATGGGTCCCCAAAATTTAGTGTTATCGAGGTTGACATTGTAAATCGGAGACAAATATATAATATAAATCTATATATTTGTTCAGTTTTAATCATCACAGTTTATTGGTAATACAAGTCAGTTATCACTTCAAGATTTTTCAGTTCACAACAATATTGCAAATTATTCAAAATAGTATTGCTGAAATAATTATAATAATCTATATTTTCATTCAGTTTTAATCATCACACTTGATTGGTAATACAAAGCAGTTATCACTTCAGATTTTTCACTTCACAAAAATATTGTACATTACACAAAATAATATTGCTGAATTATTAGTCTATATATTCGTGCAGTTTTAATCATCACAGTTAATTGGTAATACAAAGCAAGTTATCACTTCAGATTTTCCAATTCATTTATTCTTCGTGGTTTGCTGTCCCGCCACAGTTGTAATGCCTTCTCAAGATCCAATCTATTATCATCCTCCTCATAGCGTAACCAGGAATATAATAGAGTCCATTTTGGCAGAAAAGTTCTTGCTAGGAGTATTCTTTTGTTTCTTTTCTTTCGTCAATCGTTGGCTTCAACACACGTGTTTTCCTTGCCCTCGCGATCTTCCGAAGAATTTCTCCGCCGTTTTTTCGTGCCGGAATTATTGCCGTTGTTATCACTTTCTGCATTAAGTTTTGACTTATTACTGACACTGAAGAAATTACCAATTTTGTGTTGATTTCCACCTAATACTAACTTTTTTCGGAGGCATACTTAGCCTTCACCTTCCCTCGACGACAACCACCACAACAATGACGTATTTTCGAAACAACGAGATCCCGTTTGCCAAGATTGGCGTGCAGACGAAAACTCGAACCGCGAGACCAAAACAACAATGGCGGATCTGCCTGACGAAATGTTTGGAGTGCGGTAAATCGTTGTTTAAAAAAAATGTTATCGGGTAAAAATGACAATTTTGTGTCAAAAAAGTTGTGTCCCGGGGACGCACGTTGACTTGACCCTATGCGTCCCCAGCAAAAATTATGCATCTAGGACGCAGGGACGCGGGCAAACGAGAACACTGTAAATATGAATAAAAACTGACAAGAATATTAAATTCAAACCTTAAATGACTTATACAGTATTTATTATTTTGCTCTAAATGAAAATAGCTTGTTAAATTATACAACTTAGAACTTAACTTAAACAACTTAACATTAAAATAACATTCAAATTCCTTTGCTCCAATGTCAATGTATTTATTAAAAAAAACTTAAATATCCCAAAAGATTTTGCTCTCCTTAATATATCTCCTACAAAACCTGGAAATATACATAAAACATGTATTTTTCAGAAATAACAATTCTAATCATTCCGTTTTCTTTGCTCTTATGACTCTGATTTGATCATTTGCTCTGATCGCAGCCGGATACTGTGTAGTTCTTTGCAGTATTGTGTTTTCAGCGCGGCGAAAAGGGTATAGTATATATATATATATATATATATATATATATATATATATAAATATATAGCAGGGGTCGGGAACCTTTTTGACTCAAAGAGCCATAAAAGCAAAATATGTTAATTTTATTTTGGGAAAGAGCCACACCATATATTATGAGACAAATTTACTAAATTGCTAAACCCGCGCCTGTCAGAGTTTACAAAGATATAAACTCGTTGCTGGCGGAATTATTTAGATAAAAGCACTTATTGAGTTTTGATCTCTTTGCGGATGAAGGGAGCACAGCCCAGTCGCCATCTTGCCAGGTTGCCCGAGTCGTACTGACAACATCCGGTCAGTAGGCGTGGTTTATCTAGAAGTCACACATAAACAGGAAATGGAGTCACACATGAGTGACATATTACATTACAAATAAATTAGACTGAAACGTATTACAAATAATGGAATTAGACTGAATAGAAATGGACTGATCTTTGAAACGTGACTATATGTGTGTGTGATGATTATTTGTATATTAGGAATATAAAAACAGGTTAATTTCATAGCATGGGAGTCTGAGAAATGCACAACTAAAAATAGCTAACTTTACAGCGCCCCAGACAAAAGCTTAGTCTTCAGCACATTTATTTTTGATGATTTGATAAAAATTATGAAAAGAGAATAATGCCAGAGCCCGTGTCGCAAAATCAACAAACATACCTCTTTAAACTTGTCTCTTTCTTGCGATTATTATTATAAGATCGGTTAAACTCATTTTGACCATTTTTTTCATACATATTGGTTTCAAAACCAGATGCAAGTATTTATTTTGTAAAAATGTCACAACATTCTGAGAACAGGGAGCCTGATGTGCTTACCTTTGGCGCAGACAGAGTAGGGCGAGTGATGGGAGGGAGTGCTTGAACTTTTTGCATACGTTTTTGACATGCCTGTCAATATCAGTAACGACGTAACATATTATTTAGTTATTCAGATCATTATAGTATTAATAACATGCTGACCAAATTATCAGTTTCACTCCAAATGACTAAATCCAATGTCATTTTCATCCTCTGTGTCATTGTCACGGTAAACAATCCGCTGCTTCCACCATCTATCTCTACGTCACTTACGTCACCTCCACCTTCAGCTTTTCAACTGCATATTTACCTATTTGCAGCATGTAATCTGCAGAATGTGATCATATATGTCTGTCATTTGTCAAAAGTGACCGGTTTCGTGCCCAAAAATTTCACGCAGCGGGACATTTGCTGGCACAACACGGCAAGGGGGTCGCGACGGGTGGTTAGCATGTAGCCCCACGGTGCCGAGGTCCAGGGTTCATTTCCAGGTACCGCAGCCTCTCCACGTGGAGTTTGCATGTTCTCCCAGTGCCTGTGTGGGCACTCTGGTTTCCTCCCAAAAACATGCATGTCAGGTTAGCGTGTCTGCGGCACAGTTCTGAGGTCATGGGATCAAATCTAGCTACCAGCCTTCCTGTGCGAAGTTTGCATATTCTTCCCGTGCTCGCGTGGGTTTCCTCCGAGAACTCCGGTTTCCTCCCACATTCCAAAAAAATATGTCAGGTTAATTGGCCGGTTCAAATTGTCCCTAGGTGTGAATGAGCGAGTGAGTTGTCTATCTCTGTGTGCCCTGCAACTGGCTAGTAACCAGTTTGATGTGTCCCTTGGCAACTGCCCGCAGAAAGCTGGGATGATCTCCAGCATCCCCCGCAACCCTACTGAGGAGAAGCGGCGCAGAAAACGGATGGATGGATAGCTGGATCAACACTTGCGGCAAGGTTGAAATTATCAACACAGGCCTAGAGCACCTTCTTGCGATTTAGTGTGACAATAACATGTGAAAATGTATACCCGTAATTAATGCGCTCAGAATTTCTAAGATAAGTCTCATCGAGAAGTAAAAATGCGACTGAACCTTTTTTTATATATCCGACAAAGACATGTCAGGAAGAGTTAGCAGAGCTATTCTTCTAATGTTGCTGCTTTCGTGGCTCCGCCCCTAGTCGCTTCTCCATTTAGAAGGTGTGGGTTGAGGTTCGGGAAGGGAAATGGAGAGAAAAGCGTTTGTAGGGGTAAGAGCAACAGAGCCTTCGGCAGCTGCATCTGTGACTTTATAAAAATCAGAAGAAATAAAATTAAGCTGATACAATATCCGTCAAATTCCCTAATATCGGTGTTGATAATCGGCCCGCAGATAACTGGTCAAACTCTATATTTTTAGCCATGTTAGCTAATAGTCCCTTTTTCAATTGAAAACAGAGGTTGGTGGATCAAAAATTGTGTACATGGGTTTTGTGCAGAAGAGAAGCAGCAGCAAAACCATGAGGAAATTGCCAACGAACTTGAAGCTCTGACAGGGAAGGACGAGGAAGAGAGGCGCATCGCTGAGATGGGTCGCCCCATGCTGGGAGATCACGTAAGACTGGAGGTGGTCATTGAAGAGTCCTATGAGTTCAAGGTAAGGCTGACCAACAATTTTTACTAACACACTCATTTTCATTTATCGTAATTTCCGGACAACAGTGCACATGTTCAAATTTAAGAACAAAAGTACATTTTGTATTTGTATGAGTCGCACCAGATTTAAGGTAGCTGGCTTAAGCGGTCATAAAAGAACTACCATATTTTACACATATCAAAGCAGAGATCGTAAGGATGCTTGAAATCCTTGAAAAGTTTTTTGTTGTGTTTTCAATGTCCGTAAAATGCTTGAATTTTGGGTAAAATGCTTGAAATAGCTGGAAATGGTTGCCATTGCCATGTTTCTTGGCAGTCTGACAATATCCAAAAAATGATGAAAACTTGTGAAAATTACACCGACACACAATTGCTTCTGGTGGCTTGTCATTATGGCGTTGTCACGTGAAGCGTCACCGCTCCCTACTGGTTGCACCCAAGAAGATCGTCTTATTTACAAAACCGGGTTGAAAAAGCGTCCTGAGTGTAGCAGTTTCCTGCAAGTTGTTGCTTCAAATCTTGGCCAATGGACTTGACGTTGGCAAGATACAGGGTCCACAGCGGTGGGTTCGAAGAGCTGTTAGCCGAGCCGTTAGCAGTTGGCCGTACCCGCAGCACCTCTCTTGCCTTTGCTCTTTTCGGTCCTTGCGGCTGTCTAACAAAACACAATGCACGATACAATGATATCAATGACAATAAGAACAAAATCAATTTAATTCCAAACCTGCAAAGGGGTAAACCAGCAAGGTAGTGAGGAGTTTCTTCATCTTATTTTTTTATTGACATTTCTATTTACACTGCCACAAAAAAGTGAGGCTCACAAATATTCCTTTTTTTTTGTGTATTTAAATCTCTCCTTCCAATTAAGGCTCTTTGGAATAGCATTTATGAAGGAGTGAGATAATAGTGCTGCTATCACATCTACGCATCTGTACTAATGAAGCAAGCAATGAGACTGTTTTATGCAGCCTTTTTCCCTTTTTAAAGCAGAACTGTGTTGTTAATTGTGTTGAATGGATTTTGGAAGTGGGAAATAAAGCTTTGCATACACACGGAAACACACACATGCACACTTAAAAAAACTGACCTTTTTAAGTACTCTTTCTGGTATAACAACTTGCGGCATTATTTTATTCCATTAAAAAAGTCCATTAAAAAATGTAAATAAGATTTTGGAATTCTGCACATTGAAGAAAATATAAATATGTAAAAGGACATTATGTATTATTTAGCGCCTATGAGTGGTAAAAAAAAAAACCTTCAATCATTGAAAAAAGTGCATTTTTCAAAATACCTTTAGGTAGAGAATTTTGCATGTCCTTTACATAACACAAGGTTCACTCAGAGGGACCTGACGCAATTATCTGTTATCTTGCTGCTACTGGTGCCCCCAACAAGCAAAACTCGTGTAAAAGGCAGGCCAAAATAAATGAAAATGATAATAATTGGGTTTGGTCACTATGAGTCTCTCTAATTTGTATTCTTTATTGTGCTTTGTAGACTCCTGCTGCATCCAATGTTGAGTTGGTTTTATCAGCAATATTAGTGGACCGATCACGCATTGAGCAATTATAGTAGGCCTATCCATAGTCCGGCCCTGGGGCCAGTTATGGCTCCGGATCAAAATTTGGCGGGCCCGTGGCCTCTGTCATAAAAATAATCACATATGACACACCAGTAATGTTGACCGCAGTACTACTAAATTTGTACAAAAAAAATAATCACAATTTCTCCAGATAAGGAAACCTTGTGAGAAATTTAACCAACTCCATTTCCGACTGTAAATGTTTTTTTTTTTAATTGAAATACGAAACAACCATGTCTGCCTAATTTGCTAAGAGACTGTAGCTGTTTTCGAAAAATATGATATCACGAGGCACTGCCAGACAAAACATGCTGACTAAAAAAATCTAACTGAAAATGAATGCTGTAAAAATGTTATGCCACTGGAAGCTATTTTAATGGCACAGCAACACTTTTTGCGAGACACGGCTGGTCAAATGAAAATACGACAAAGGTGAGCTAAGATCGCCATGCACTGCAGACGATTAACATAGGGCGAATTGTTTAAAGACTGTTCAAAGAATGCCAGGCTAAATATCCAGCCCTCACACATTTTCAGCTAACCAAACCTGTCCCATTCTTGGACACCCCTGAATTATTGTTATACACTACCACAAAAACTTGGAAAAACTCTCCCCCAAACTGAGTTTTTTTGGGATCATTTTAATACAGGCACACATAAAGTATAAGCAAACAATAAAGCCCCTTTTTTCTTCCTGTGCGGCCTGGCACAAAAAGACCCACGGCCCGTCTGTTGCCGACCACTGCACCACACAATACAGTGACTTCTAGTGGTCAAATATTACACACTGGCACTTTACACAACTTGCTGTCGTCCTTTTCAGAACACTGTGGACAAGCTTATAAAGAAGACCAATCTGGCTCTACTGGTGGGAACCAACAGCTGGAGGGACCAGTTCATAGAGGCCATCACAGTGAGCGCAGGTAAGGGTTCCTGTATGCTTATATATGTATGTATACATGTACTTTATACATCATGTTTTGACAACGACTCCTTTTGGGCTTTTTTTTTTATTTTGATGGGCACGCTGCCATTTGCTCCATTATATTGAAACGGCTGATGTTGGTACATATATGTAAAGGTCAGGCCATCTGTTGAGTTTCAGATGTGCCACTTTCTCAAGTGTGGTTAGAATGTTGTTGCCAGGCAACTAGGAGCGAATTCAAAGAAAATCAGCCAAGAAAACATCAAATGCAATGATTATTGAGCCTCGGTGGTACTTCTAGGGCATTTATATAGATTTGTATTCAAACACAACAAGCAAGTCATTGAGAAGATCATTAATGAATGAATTAATGAATAGATGTACTCTATTTTCCACGCTATAAGGCACACTGGGTTATAAGGTACGCAAGGTTATAAGGTGCACAAGGTTATAAGGCGCACTTCCCGTTAATTTTTCTTTGGTGATATTGTTTCTTATTTAAGGCGCACCAGACTAGAAGCAATTAAAACTACAGTAAGGGCTAGGGTTTTTCCTTTTTTTTCACATTTTAGTGAATGGACTAATGTACTACATTTGGAAAGTTTGCACAGCCCATCACTTTTACATTAGCTTTTATTTAGTATCTTTTGCAACATAAGACTAAAATGATGTGAATTTATTTAGTTAGATGGACAAATGATAAGTATTTAATTAAACTTTTAAGATAAGTTACAATGTTACCAAAAGGATTGACTTTATGTATTTGCAAATTAGATAGATAGATATTTTATTTATCCCCGCAGGGAAATTCACATTTCCAGCAGCATTCCTTCGCTGAGAACAATATAATAATGAAGCAAAAGGAATACAATATACAAATACCCAATGTGATTTGTTGTATAGAGTATTTAAATAGTGCTACATAAAATACACACTGCAAAAAAAGTACGGTAATATGCAATGTAGGGGGTGTGGTTTAGTGTGGGCCTTTACTCCGCTGGGTGGAGTTAAATAGTCTCATGGGATGAGGAAGAAAAGATCTCTTCAGTCTGTCCGTGGTACAAGATAGTGACAGCAGTCTGTCGCTGAACCTGCTCTTCTGTCTGGATATAATGCTGTGTAGTGGATGTAATGAATTGTCCATGATTGACCGCAGCTTTTTCAGTGCCCGTCTCTCAGCTACTGTTGTCAGGCTGTCGAGCTCTGTGCCCACAACAGAGCTCGCTTTCCTCGCCAGTTTATTGAGACGAGAGGCAACCTTCTTCATGACGCTGCCTCCCCAACACGCTGCTGCATGGAAGAGGGCGCTTGGCACAACTGTCTCATAGAATATTTTCAGGAGCTTTTTGCAGGTGTTAATTACAGTATTTAAATTAACCAATCTGTTAGGACCAGAACGGAAACAGGACCCACTCGTGTAACGTTTAGCACAGGTTTTATTGAAGGAACGAGGAAGGGGTGCGCCCACGATCCGGTGTTCGCTCTCGTACTCGGCTTGTGATCCGAAAACGGAAGTGGATCTCCTGTAGCAAGCGATGATGGTGTCAAGGGTGCAAAACTGGTCGGTAGCCGGGACTGGGAGAGCAAGTCGTGGTCGGGGTCAGAAACGAGTCGTAATTCGGGACGGGAGAGCAGACGTGGTCGAGATTAATACATGTCAAAGCGGGAGACAAACAGGAGCAAAAAACGGGACAGGCGTGAGTCGGGGTCAAAAAAAGGCTTGCCTTGAAAAACAGAGGTTCACAGACTGACAAAAGGGGATTTACAGGACAGGATTTAAATAGTGGGGAAGCCAATCTGTCAACAAGCTGAAGCTGGCGGCTCACGAGTAGGGCCAATTGGGCGCCATGGCAACCGTGACACAATCAGAGACACCCAAAAAGTCTTTATTCCTCTTTTTTCTCCTTTTTTCTTGTATCCTTTTCTTTTTTGATGTTTTTCTTCTTGTTTATTATTTCCATGCTTTTCACTCCTTGATTTTTTTATTATTTTTGATTATTTATTTTTTAAGTAATTTTTTTCTTTCTTCTGTTAAATTTTTGTCTTGTTTTGCTTTATATTCCCCCTTTTTAAGTCATTATTTTCACAATCTTATATCAAAAAGGATTTTATATGGATTAAAGCAACACAAACTATCTGAACATCCTTTTGGGACCCAAAATAGCCGTCTCTTTTTGGTGAGCCAAGCTGAAAGAGCCGAATCTCTAAAAAGAGATGGATACTTGCATGGCAACATTGACATAGTCACGTTGGTAAGTAAGGTCCCGAAGTCTTACTGTGCAGGCAATAATTCAAGTAAACCACACTTGTCTCTTCATATTTCAATGTCTTGGTGATAAATAAGAATAAAATCATAATAGTAACAATAATAATTCATCCATTATCTGGACTGCTTATCCTCAGTAAGGCGGCGGGGTTGCTGGAGCCAATCTTCGGGCACTGGGCAGGGGACACCCCGAACTGTTTGCCAGCCAGTCGCAGGGCACACGGACATACAACTCACTCGCTCATTCACACCTAGGAACAATTTGGACCCACCAATTAACCTCACATGCATGTTTTTGGAATGTGGGAGGAAACCAGAGTGCCCGGAGGAAACCCACACAAGCACGGGGAGAACATGCAAACTCCGCATAGGAAGTCTGGCAGCTGGATTTGATCCCATGATCTCAGAACAGTTCCGCGAATGCACTAACCACTCAGCCGCTGTGCCGCCCAATAATAATAGTAATAATAATAATAATAATAATAATAATCATGGGGTCGCATGCGATCTTGAGTTTTTGCGCCAGGGATAGAGGGATTAGATAGGTGGAAGGGGAAATGAAGGAAGTTCAAAGGCAAGGAAGTTCACTGCAAGCCTCTCTCTTTGCCCCTACCACCTCTCTAGTCCCCCTCTCCCTGGCGCAAGAACTCAAGATCACATGCGAGCATACCTTTGTTTACTCAATTTCGTCCTGACATTAACTTCAAAATGTCACGTTTAATACACATCGCAGAGGGAGCTTGCGTTGTTTTTACCCGCATGCACAGTATGGGCAAAATTCTTTGTGAATTAATCTTGCAATTTCGAGCCCTGATTTTTTTGCACTGGATATATTAGATCATGCCCAGAGAAGGTCTGCACCGTGCGCAAAGCATAGAAGGAACATTGATCACAAGCAATGACAACAATCTACAAAACTGGACAGGTGCCAGGAAAATGGTTAGGGTTGCTAGTAGGGATGTCCTGATAATGTGACTTTCAGCTGTTTTGTGTTGGTTTAAGATGATCAGACAAAAACCCATTTTAAGGTTCACAAACCTAAAAATGAAACATGCATACCATATTTTTCGGACTTAAAGTCTCTCTGGAGTAAAAGTCATACCAGCCAAAAAGTGCATATTCAACCTTTGGGTGCATAAGTGGGGTCAAAAATGATCGTCGGTTGTTATTTAAAAACTAAAAAAAGTTGTACTATTGTCATTCTCGGTATTCCCCAAAAGGCATGTTTATGACATGATGCCATTAGTATTGTTATTTTTTTCCCCAACTATTTTTCAAACCCACTCATGGACGTGTGTATATACTGGTAGGTGTTGCATCCAAGGGTTAAGAAGGAAAAACATATATAAGTCCAGTCTTTCTCATACAATTTTGTGAGACCCCGACAGGTTTACAGTCTAGGGCAGGGGATTTAAACACGCAGTCCAGGATGGTTTGACACCCCTACCTGGCCTGGAGAAAACATTTTTTACTAAAGTAGTCTGTATTTGTAAACAGGAATCATGGGGCTAAACAGACAGCTAGCAACAAGCAACGTCCATCGATTCAGATGCTTCTCAGCGGATTTTTTCTTTCATTTGTTGGCATTATTGCGTATTTTGGAGTGTGTAAATATTTTACACGGTTGGAATTACTACACTCACGAATGTAAGAGGACCATAGTTGTGTATTATTATTGAATGTGAGGGCTGCAAGACGACTTTGGTGAATTGTTACTGGGATACTTTCCCAGTATCTTGTTTTAGACTGATCTTGATGTTTTTGTGATGAGTCTGTTTTTAAATTTAATTCAATTCAAAATGTTTATTGTCATATGCACACTAAAGAACCACGATTCCCTGCACAATGAACTTCGTACTTTGCTGTACACACAGTTGCTCCACTTACTCCTTCCACTTCTACGTTGCGGTCAAGGTTGAAATTATCACCACAGGCCTAAAGTGCCCTCCTGCTGTTTTGTGTGGAAATAACATGTGTAATGATGTACCGGTAATAAAAAATAAAAACTTGATATAATAATGTGTTAATATATTCACATATGAATCTCACTGGAGTATAAGTCGCACCCCAGGCCCAGCTATGAAAAAATATGGTGGTATATTATCATGTTGGAGTGTGTGTTATCAGCTGATATTTATTTCTTGTCGGGTAAATAATCTTTTTGATGCACTCATAGCAAATTTCTTGGTCAATAAATTATTTTTAAAAATCTATCAATTAATTGGAATAGACTAATTTAATACTTCTATAAAGATTGGCTCATGGTTATTTTGGATAAATTTAAAGTTAAGTAGACGCTCACAATAAGGAGAGAAGACATTGATCAATTTTGAACTTGCAAGGAGAACAAAGCCACAAATTCAGATGAAAGATTCCAACCTGTTCAAACTGCCCTTCTCTAAACCCCTTTTTTTGTATTAAATCCCCAAGGTTACAAAAGCAGATTCGCCTTAAATGGTGTGGGAATCAAGGAACAGCAACATGATTGGCTGAGAGTAACAATAATAGTCAAAATAACAAAATGTCATATTTTACAATCTCCTTTGCAGGTGTTGAATATTGAAAACAGAATTAACTTATCAGGTCACTACTACAGTTTTTTGAAAGTTTTATCAGATGGGGAGGAAAAATCTTGTTATCAATATCATTCAGCAAATGACAGTCTGAAGACCTCATTGCATGACTGGCTTCACAGGGGAGCATTTGAAGAACTTCCTGTGCGGGTTTTTTCCACTCAGCTGTTGCTGTCCCAATGTAAGCTCGATTGGGAATGTGAGCATCACGTACTGTTAGAAGCAAACTAGCCAAATGTATGGAGGTCTCGGATGAGCTTTTTACTATGACAAACAAAAAGCTCAAACTGACTTCTAAGACTGAAGGCAAAAAAAGACTCAGCATGTTAGTGAGATGCTACCTTCTCCTCTCTGAATACAGCCACCCCTTTGCCACAAACCTCTACCTACAATTAAAAAACATCGTCAATCAGAATTATTTTGCTTTTTCTTAAACAAAAGCAGATGATCCGATTGAATTCACCCATTATAGGGAATGGACATCAATGATGTTTAACTGTCTAAAGCTAACAAAGCTCCATTTCTTTCAGACCGAAATTAAAAAAAACATTAGCAACATGTGCAGTTTTTCAATATTAAACAGACAAGAACCATAACATCTCAAAGTTCACTGTTCTGTTAAGGAGAGGGACAGAATGTTTATTTAAAATTCTTCTTTGGAATCAATCTCTAGGTAACAGACCGTAGTCCTCCTACTTTGTTTGGAGAGCTTTGAAAAGCACTTAGTTGTATAAGATATGTTATTTGTCGCTTGAATCATGTTAGAGTCAGTTGTAGATGTTTGTTCATTTTCTGTGAAAACTGTTTACCTGGCATCCACCTTAAATAGTAAAAAAAACTTTAAAGGAGATTCAGGACTTTCTCATTGAACCCCAAACCACAAAGGATCTAAATATGCACAGACTGCGTGAGAGCATATTTGGGCAGGGCCTTGGAGCGTAGTGGGAGCATTTTTGGGCTTTGGTCTTGCAGCTTAGTTTCAAGGAAATTCTGGTAAAAAGAGGAGGAGCTCAGTATATCTTGACAAGCTAGGACAGAGCAGACTTCCCTGAACATTTGGTTGGTAAAACAATGCCTTTCCACCTCTTGGTGGGACCTTCCCTTAGCCCTTCTTCCCCACCATTGAGCTATCACAAAGGTGTGAGAATTGGGCAATTCTAATGCTTTGGCATTTTTAGTTCAAAAAGCAGAGTAATTGGTCTGCACAATTTTGGGAAACAACGAAATTGCGATTTTTCTGACCTGTATTGCAATTTGGATTTTAAAAGAAAAGTGCATTTCTTTTTTCGTTTTTGGGAAGAACTTAAACATAGTGAAATCAGTGGTGGCTTAAGAGTTGTTAGCCCAGCTGTTAGCTTTTCCTTCTGACGCAGCCTCAGTCAATTCCAATGCACGATACAATTCCAGGGAGCCCCCCGCTTGTGATCAGCTTTTCTTTGCCCTCTTTTGGAAGTCTGATTTAGTTGATCATTTTATTTTCAATGTAATGGGCAGCTAAAGTAACAAGCTGTCGTGTTTGTTTTGGTGGTCAGTTGTGCGCCCGGCTACTTGACTAGGCGCCTACATCAGCCTATCAAAGTCGTGCACACAAGTCTTACAAACTTTGCCCTGCCTTTATTGGCTGGTGCCTTTAAAACCTGCTTCTGATTGGTCGACGCTGTTAAACCCTGATATATGAGAATTCTTGTTGGCCAAACACTCCACCACTCAAATAACAAACTGGAACTATAAATCCTTAAAAAACACAGTGTTTTGTGATTACACTATCGCACTACGTCACATCCTGATATCGATTCAATTTTGGTTAATCGCGCAGCCATAGAGAGTAGTATGATTAAGTTCACTCAACTTTGACTTGAGATGTACAAGAAAATTGAGATCAAAAATGTTTCCCTGTAAAAAATGCAAGTTGAGGGTTAACTTTGGCAAAAGTAATGACTTTCGGTTATTCAAGTACATTTCTCAATTCAAATGTCAGTCAAGTCATCTAATGTGCACAGAATTTAACACAGTGGCAACATTCCAAGCTTTAACACGTTAACCCCTCAACGTTCCACCTGCCCGCCGGTGGGCCATCAGACTGTTGGTAAACAAAGTCGTGTCGTCACAATGGCACCAGTCACTGAAATATGTTATGCCACATATCATTGGAAAGCTTTGACTCTTGTGACTTAAGATATGATGACCATTTCAAAATATACCGATCACGTAACATGACTGTTAGGTGTCTTCTTGTGAATATGCCTTGGGTGTGGCTGCTGCTTTCGATATTCAAATGAAATTTTCTTTGCATACCCCGTGTACCATGTTTATAGAAATTGAAAACAAGGATACACAATATATCAAATCAAATATGCATATACAAAACGGAATGTAGCATGATGGACTTGAAAACTCTGGGAAAAGGTTGTACCCCAGTCCGTTTGTGGTGGAGTGGATGTTCATGGACCGCTTTCCTGATGGAAGCGGTACAGTCTATGGCTAGGTTCCATGGCAATAGATTTTGTTCTTCCCTTGACTCGGCCCGGTTATATGGATTCCAATACAGATAAAGGGCGGCCCACAATGCCCTGTGCAGTCCTGACCACCCATGCCAGTTGTCCTCTCCTGCAACATGCATCCACAATATCACACGGTCAAGTTGATGCAGAGGATGCTCTCAAATGTTGATCTGTAGAAGTTGTTGAGCAGCCAAGGGCTGCAGACCAGCCCGCCAAATTCTGTGGAGGAAGAAACTCCTTTGCTGAGTCTTTTTCACCAGGCACCAAGTGTTTGTTGACCAGTTGAGGTCTGATGCAATGTGAAGGCCCAGACACCTGATGTTGTCCACACCCTCAACCACTTTTCCATCTAGAAGGGGGGAGTGTCATCTTTCTTGACATCCTAAAGTCCACAATTGCTTCCTCTGTCAGTGTTTAGCACCTGGTTTCTTGCTGAGCACCACTGTGCTGGTGTATTTCCTTTGTATTGGGTGCCATTGTTACCAAAGATGAGACCTGCCACTGCAACGTAATTTCAGAAATTGCAAATTTCACGATTGTATTAGTGGGATCAATGGCAACAATCCTGAGTAAACAGTGAAAACGGCTGGGCTGAGAACACACCTCTGTGGCGTGCCTGTGCTGAGGACCTGAGGGGATGAAGTAGTCTTTCCTGTTCTCACCTCCTGAGGCCTGTTGATGAGAACGTCTCTGATCCACTTGCACAATTAAGCAGGCAGACCCACTGCATGGAAATTCAACACCAGCTTGCCTGTAATGACGCTGTTGAAAGCGGATCTAAAGTCTACAAACTGAAGGCGACAGTTATTACATCGTAATTAATCCACATTACATTACATTTTTAGCATAACTAGAATATCTACGTAGTCTTTTTGCAAGATTTTCAAGCAATGTCCTTACGGTAAAATGAAGGGTCGTCAGCCATTTTTAACACAAAGGAAGCATCGACACGTTTACAATCAGAGAGACTGCACGGTAACAAGCCTTTTGGGAGGACAGGGCAACCTATTAAATATGTATGCAAAATATTACAGGCGCTGTCCTACTTATGAAAGAGACCATCGTTCGTAAGTTGAATTTGCTCGTAAGTTGCTTCAGTGCTGTATTTTGTATGGAATGTTTGTATGTATGTTTAAGGTTATGTTTAAGGCTTGTACAAGTAACCTCTATTGTTTTGTACTAAAAAAAAACATTTAAGAAAATAATATAAATAAATAAAGATGGGCCTCAAGAATTTGGCTACTTCCTCCTCCGTTGTAGAAAGTGGGCGGAAAAAAGCCATCCAACCATTTTCTTAACCACATCAATCTTTCTTATCCCACTTTTATTTCAAAACAAACGGCTCGCCTCTTCTTTACATTCTCCACCACCCATAGTGAATGGATGCACGAGATATTAAAGTATAAAACGTCAAAGAGATACAGTACACGTAGTATGTTTACACACGAACTAGGAAGTTGAAGCTGGATTTCTTCTTCGGGGTTGATGCTGGGTGAACTCTCACAGCGCCACGCGGCGGAAAGAAGCAATACAGTATTGTTCTCTACTCGGAAAAAAGTGCTCACAATACAAAACAGCAATGTCTGGATATCTTTCGATATCCCGAAAAAAATGTTCGTATCTACTGTTTTTCGTAAGTTGAATAGTCGTAGGGGATCGTCTGTATTAAGTTACTCTAGATTTGCCCCCAAATTCTTTTACATGAGTCATCACTTTTCGGGTATGATTAGTTGATTGAGTGCTCTTGCTGAAGAATAGCTTCTTTGTTTACAAAATAAAAAAACGTATTAATGGGTATCTTTCAAATGTATCTGGGGATCATGTGTGTTTGTTGGTGTGTGAGGCCTCAATATCTGACAGGAGTGGCGTGTCATATTAATATTAACATGAACATGTCAACATATGTCAGTTAAAAGCGCACACACACACACGCGCAGATACACACAATGCAGGGCTGCTATCATACAAATGCAGTTGGTATTGGTGATTCAAATTTAAAACTGCCAAGCCGTCTCGGAAATGAGACAGAATATCCCATTAGCGAAAACAACAATGATTTTTAAATATAAGTAGAACAGGAGATGACTGTAGAAACCCCTCACAATGACAAATTCCAAATATGTTCTGAAGGCCCTCCGCTGAATCCTTTATTTTTATTAAATCTCCTAAGTTGCAAAAGCAGATATCCCCAATTAATATTATTGTAATTTATAACAAGATTGTGAAACATTGTATACAATGTGATTAGACTCAGCACTTCTGGGTAAATGGCTGTGTAAATCAAAAAACAGTATCATTCTCCAATCATGTTAATGATGTAAACAGTGCAAAGTAGTTAAAATAACAAACACTAGTTAGGAATGATGGTCAAAATAACGAACAAACTGGCCTCCAATGCGCTCTCCTTTGCAGCTGCACAATATTAAAAAACTGTCAAGAAACTAGCAGAATAAACTTTTCAGATTCGTACAATCTAATAACATTGCAATTTGGGTGGGAACATATGTTGGCCTGGAGAGGGGTGGGCACCACTAGGCTGTACTTGCCCAACACGCACCACAGGAAATGATGCCTCTACGACCCTAGTCTTTAAGCGATCCAACCAACCAACCAAATAAATGTCAAATGTCAAGCGTAACATAATAATAATGATATGTTTCATAAACTCTGCTTGTACTTAAAAGTCCACTTTTTGAACATTATGTAGCCAAGCAAATTGCTCTCTGTTTTGCCGCTTCCAAGTGGACGGCCTTAACCTTATAATCAACACACTTATGTGCTTTTTGTTTTCTCTGTGTGTGTGCGTCGTACACATTTTAGCAGCAGCTCAACTCCTTCTAAATAGCAGTGCTAAATCAAGTTTTGCGTCCAAGCTCCACTTGATGATTGTGTCCCACTAATCGTTGATGCTTCACAAGAAATTACAGTTTTATGTCTTTATGTTTGAATCTAAAATGTGGCAAAAGGTCACAAAGTTCAAGGGGGCCAAATAGTTTCGCAAGCCACTGTACTTTTCTCTCCCTCTCTTTTTCTCTCTTTCTCTCTTGTTTCCTCTCTGTTTTCTCTTTCTCTCACTAGAGCTGTTCTTTGTTTCTCTGTTCTCTCTTTCTCTCACCCTCTCTCTCACTTTTTCCTGTTCTCTCTTTCTTTTGTCTTTTCTTTTTTTATCATTCTTTGTTTCTCTTTCTCCCCCTTTTCAGCTCCTTTCTCTAAATTACTAATTCTACCATGTGCCTCCGAAGCAAAAATGAGTGTGACACCCCTGGTTTAGGACATATCAAATTTTTAAGTTATTTTTCCGACAGGCAGCACTCAGTCACCTCAAACCATGGGGCTACGAATTGATTTACACCTGATTTCCTCTTTTAATGGTATAGGAGAAATTGGCTTTGAAAGTGCTTGAAAAGTGCTTGAATTTAGCCATGAGAAAAGTGTAGGGACTCTGATCTAAGAAAAAAACGGATGTCAGTTATCAAACAATTTAGGTCTCAACCAAAATGTTTAAGTTCAGATACAATACAGCTACTGTCATACGTGTCGTCTACTATTTGTGCAAATATTCCATAGAGTTCTTTGTCTGTCTTTAAGTCAAGATTATTAAACATGTTTGATCTGCTTCCCAATACATGTGATTGTGACAGTTGGTGTACTTTAATGAATTTGTAAAGTACTTTAAATTGATTGGGTGACAATCTAGCAACATAAGAGAAAGAACTAACAGTTCCAAGGGCTTTCCCCCAAAACTGTCAATCAACAGTTCCATTTTCCAAGGAGACCTGACCCCGAATTTGGTTTTCTGTGGAAATTAGGACAATCGGTCTCTGAGCTGTCACTTACTGTCACATACTCATTCAAAATTCTAGGGAGCGTGGACAAAAATTTATGTCCGAATCTGAGTTATTCTATGCTCTTAAAATGTCTTCATTTGAAATACATTTTTTATTTACTTTTTAAAAGGTCTAACTTATATCTGATTCCATTTTTGTCTGTCTTTAAGTCGAGATTATTAAACATGTTTGATCTGCTTGACCTTGGTAATAAAAGATAAGTCTACCGATTTAACGTCTGTCTTGCATGGCTATCACATAGTGTATAGTATAGAATTAAAACTACAGTAAAAGCTACAATTGCACTAAACATAAACTAGTACCTTATTTGTGAATTGATGAGTCAATAAAACGCTGATCACAATTGCAAAATTTGGATGCAACGGGAATCAAACCCGGATCACTGCGGATCATATCCACAGATGACACATGAGTATGCATTAGGTTTTATGCCATTAACAAACTTTTTTTTTTACTCACATTACCACATTGTTGATACAATTTTTGGATCGGTAATGAGAAAATTGTCAGATATTAACCCGGTCAATGGTACAGAAAAGGTAGGGAATTGTTGAAATACACTATTCTATCTCCGACTTGCAAAGTCTTTACGAAGCGCACGAGATTCTGAACTGAATGAAGAGAAACGCATTGTAGAAAGTGATTTGGTCCTCATAAAACACTATGTTGTGTCACCAAAGCACTAAAAGTACAACAGAAGAAGACAAAATACAGGGACTCAAAGTGACCAAAAACCATGTTATACTTTTGAAAAGGAGAGAAATAAGAAAAGAAAAAAAATATAAGAAAAAATAAATAATAAAGAAAAGGTAAAAAGGACGATAAAAGAAGAAAAATGTTAAATGAAAAAAAAGAATTAAGACAAAAAGTAAAACTCAAGAAAAAAGGAAAATAAAAAAAGAAGAGGAAAGTGAAAAAAAAATTAGAATTGCTTTTTTGTCTTATTTCTCTTTATTCTTTTCTTTCTTTCCGTCTTTCTTCTTCTCTATTTCCCCTTTAATGTTTTATTTTTCCCTTCTTTTCTTTTTATTTCCACTTTCCTTTATTACCTCCTTCGCTTCTTCCCTATTTTTAATTCTTTTAATTTCCCTTCTTTTTGTCCGTCTTTGAGAATGGCTAGGTAGAAATGTGAAGAAAAGGGGTGCTCTTTGCTCACTCTCAGTCTCCGTAGTTATTAGTCTTCCTTTGAGTCATTTTTAGTTGCACTACACATTACATCTTACATCTAGTGGACAAATATAAAACACTGTCCATTTAAAAACAGCAAAATGTTTTTATCAGCACTGTTTTTGTAGAAAACCCCATTTGACCCAACCTCACCCGGATCCTAGCTTCAGCGGCCCCCAACTAAAATAAGTTTGAGACTCCTGATTTAAATAAATGCATGGCTGCACGTATTCAACGTTTGTCACTTACAGTGTTTATTTTTGAGATAGGAAAAAATAAAATAAAGTTATATATAGATTTGTAATCACTTTCTGCTTGTATCTAGTATTGTGACTAAAAATAGTGTGATAACGAGATAAGACCTAATGCCTTTTCATACATCACCTATGCTCGAAATTACCTGGTGGCTAGGATTTGGCGCTCTTACCATTGTTATTCTGGTTTTATTCCCATCGTCACCATTGTTATGCAATTGTGGTCAGCTAAAAATATCGCACAAACATGATAATATACCGGTATGGATTTCCAATGTTTCTCAACACACGGTGCACCGGATTATAAGGCATATGTTTAAAATTCTGGCTGATTTGAGGTTTTTGGGTGCGCCTTAAAGTCCAAAAAATATGGTACCATACTTTAAAAAGGATTTTCTCATCTCATCTCATCAGCTGTACCGCTTATCCTCATTAGGGTCGCGGGGGGGGGGGGGGGGGGGTGCTGGAGCCCATCCCAGCCATCTCCGGGCAGTGGGCAGGGGACACCCTGAACTGGTTGCCAGCCAATCGCAGGGCACACGGGGACAGACAACTCACTCGCTCATTCACACCTAGGGACAATTTGGACCGGCCAATTCACCTGAAATGCATGTTTTTGGAATGTGGGAGGAAACCGGAGTGCCCGGAGGAAACCCCCGCAAGCACGGGGAGAACATACAAACTCCGCACAGGAAGTCTGGAGCTGGATTTGAACCCACGCAGGAGGTTCCCATGACATGAACTGTGCAGCACATGCGCTAACCACTGCGCCGCCGTGCTGCCTAAAAAGGATTTTATTATGAATAATTTAATTTTGTTTTAGAGTGTGTTTGCTATTATAGTTGTCTTTTCATTTATTGTGTTTTTAGTTCTTGTGTGTTAACACAATTAAAAAAAAATTTGTCTCTTATCTTTGCTGCACAATTTTATGGTCCGGCTCAGGCGAAGACGACGACGACGAAGAATGTGGCGAGGAGAAGCTGCCATCGTGCTTCGACTACGTCATGCACTTCCTAACCGTCTTCTGGAAGGTCCTGTTCGCCTTCGTGCCGCCCACAGATTACTGGAATGGCTGGGCTTGCTTTGTTGTGTCCATCTGCATGATCGGGTTACTTACAGCCTTTATTGGTACGACTTTCCGATAAGTACAGTGGTACCTCGACTTCCAAATTTAATTTGTCCTGGGAGTAGCTCCGTAACCTGAAAACTAGATAGGCATTTTGAAATTAAATGCGCTTATCTGTTCCAATCCGCCCCTCAAAAGTATTTTTTTTTTTGACAAATCATAAAAGAGCATCTGAAAATGAAACAGACATGTTAAAATTAGATTGCTGCACAATAAACATAAAACGAGAGGCATGTAATGTAAAAAAAGAAAACAAAGAATTAAGTAAATAATGTTTTGCATCGCGTTTCTTAAAAAACTGATCCAATGAGTTCTGCTTGCCGGCTTTAGACTGTCGCAAATGTCATGTCATAATGAGTGATAAACCGACTTTTTCTGGGTGATTCATTTCCACAAATTTTGGGACTTCGTGGAATTTTGGCAAAATGTCTTCATTTAAGGCTGATGAAATAATGGCTATGTCATCCTCCTTGTCATCTCTGAACTCTGTGTGTATGTTTTCATACCTTTCCATTATCTCTTGCTTCGTTTCAATGGCCAGAAAAAGTCTCTTTCTCTTCTTTTCTTCTTGTCCACTTTTGTCTTTCTTTCTTTGAGTCCATTGTGAATAATAGCTCTTTGTAGCGGGACCATAAAGTAGACTGTTAAGAAAGCAACAAGGGGACACAAAGAGCATGCTTGGAAGGGAAACACGAAGAGCATGCCGGGATTCACGCATACGCGTGGGTTGCCAGGTTTAACTCTGGGAGCTGTGAATGGCAGAACGTACTGAACTATATTTTTTACTTTGTATACTGAAACGTCTTTGGAACCAGAGGCAATAATTTCCTGTTCATGTAACCTGAACTTTCGTATGTAGAGACATTTGGAAGTAGAGGTACCACTGTATTACACTTTAAGTTGTATGCTCGGATGTGTTTACAAGTGTTCTGTTTCCATCTGAATGGGTTGTTACTACAGGCGACTTGGCGTCTCACTTTGGCTGCACCGTAGGACTGAAGGACTCCGTCACAGCCGTTGTGTTTGTTGCATTGGGAACGTCAGTACCAGGTAAGCAAACACTAAGATTCAAGGTTCGTACGGGTGCTTGAAATCCTTATCAATGCTTGAATTTTAATGTTTTGTATTCAAGGTTTTGAACATGCTTGAATTTTGGGTGAAGTGCTTGAAAATGCTTTAAATTGCTGCCATTGCCATGTTTCTTGGCAGTCTTACTATGAGCATTAAATGTAGAATAAACAAAAGTGAGTGAAAATGATGGCGACACTCCTGCTCTGGTGGCTCATTATTATGGCTTTGTCATATGAAGCGTCAGCGCCCCCTACTGGTCGCACTCAAGAGGAAAGCTCTATTTTGAAAACCGTCTCTTTTGGGTTCTCTTACTGAGAAGATCCGGCCGGCTCTTTCGGCTTCCAAAAAGCTACTCAGATTTTTAGTTTTTTTTAATGATCAATAATAAAGAAAAAAGTATGCACCAAAATATTTAGTAATTAGTAATTTCATATGTTTTAAGGGGAACCCTCAAAAACACATTAAATATAAATTAAAATATTCACATATCAACCAAGAAATATGTCAAATACAATGTTAGCTTTTTACACACTGAAGAGATTTAAAGTTGCACAACAACACAAAATCCCTGAAAATGCAAAACAATAAAATATAAAAAAAATATTTATCACTCTTCAGCGCTATAAATGATGGAATACAAATAAATAATTTTACGATCTATTTTAACCAATTTAGAAAACATTTTGAATGACACGTAAAAAAAATATATGAATTAAAATAAGTAAAAGAAAAAGCTAAAGATCAGCAGTCTCTAAGATAAAATAAGTCAAAATTTGGCTAATTTTTCTGCTTTTTATTCAAACATTACTTTCTTCCTTTTTTCGTTTTCTCATATTGAACCCAATTATTACCCAACACCTATTTAGTGTTTTCTGTGTTTGTAAACTAGTGCGACGTAGCCAAGCTGCGTGTGCATTGATGAAGCAGAATAACAGAATTCATGTAGGTTTATAGTAGCCCAATGACACAAAAAGATGGTAAATCATAGGTAGAAACAGCTTAAAATAGCTCAAAACACTGTATGTGATAGCAGCAAGATAGCGTTTTAGTCATCAATGTTAACCAAATAAATAAAACATTCTTTTGATCTGCGCTGCATTTCTTCCTTTGAAGATCCTGGAAAAATTGAGGGGGTGGGGATGTCTTTGAAAGTGCTTAAAAAGTGCTAGAATTTGGCCATGACAAAGGTGTAAAAACTTTGATATATGTTAGCAGGAATTATTTTTGTTATAAACCCACAATTTTTAGAAAGTTTCATTGTTTCCCCAAAATAATTTGGTGGTTGAACCGGTTAGGTGGGTTGAGGGCATGCCCTGTAAGACAATTTTGTCCATTTCAAACACATCGAATTTTAGAACAAAATCAAGAAGCTATATTTTTTAAACATGTGTGCTCTTGAAAAATATTGAACCATAAATACACTAGTCATAAAAGGCAATGACACAGCAAACAAGTCACATCCACGAAGCATGATAGGCGAGACAGGAGATTAATGCAAAAGAAGAATCTGTTGAATGTTCAACATGAGGAAAACGCGGCCCTCTTCAATGACAAAATTTTACCTGACGTCTAATTGTAACCGCGGTGTACTTGTCCCACCAAAGATCCACATTCACGCTTTTTACATCCATTTTAACAAGATACTTTTAACAAGAGTTCGTATAGTGGATTTTTAACGTTTACAATGAATTCAACATATTTTTCTTTGGTCTGAATTTTAACCAACATCATCCTTTTTAATGTATATGAGAAAATAGAAATAAAAACAATAATGAGTATAAAAACGGGTACAATTTACCTGCAAATGAATGAGTCACAACATTAGCTCTTCTGCTGGCTTTGATCTCTACAAGGGGAATTAATATTTTAGTAAAACAAACAAAACGAAAATAACAAAGCATATCAAAGAGCATTTTTTTTCAATTTACATAAAATACATTTTAGAATATCACAATACATTTTTACATCCATTTTAACAAGATACTTTTAACAAGAGATCGTATAGTGGATTTTTAACGTTTACAATGAATTCAACATATTTTTCTTTAGTCTGAATTTTAACCAACTCTTCTTAATAAATGTCCTCATTAGATCTTCCCACTCATGTACTTTTATTAAGTCTGAGCCATCCCCAATAAATGATGGTGGTTCTTTAACCTTTCTCTGTGTAACCACCTGAACCTGTGACTCATTTGACACATGACTAGGCTGACTCAATATGTTTGCTACATCTTGTGTGGCAGCAGCGCTAGGAGCTACTATATTGTGCGACTGTATACGTGAGAAAATGCTATCAGCCAATTTATGTCCTATCTCCTGAATAATATTTGTCATCTGATCAGCTACACCCTCAGAAATGTCACTCGTGCTCTGATTAATTGTGTTTCAAAGATGTAAATAAGTCAAAATCACAAAATAAATCAGCAGCCTGCGTAACACGTCACCGTATAGCACACTTAGTTATCTGCATCACTGTGACACTGCACGGTAATGAGATTAACGATAACGTTCATGCAACCAAAATTTTAAATACTGTGAGCTGATGGCTTCATGAAACGATGTGGCAGGTAGGACAGTCCTCGGTGCGGAGAGCTTGATAAAAGTCACGGGTCATGGCACCAATGTAACCGCGGTGTACTTGTCCCACCAAAGATCCACATTCACGCTGGACTGGATGATGAGGTTTTTATTATTACAGTTTCTGCAAATGAATGAGTCACAACATTAGCTTTTCTGCTGGCTTTGATCTCTATTATCTCAGTAGCAGTTCCCTCTGAAAACCGCCCAACAAAGCATATCAAAGAGCTTTCTTTTCAATTTACATAAAATACATTTTAGAATATCACAATACATTTTTACATCCATTTTAACAAGATACTTTTAACAAGAGATCGTATAGTGGATTTTTAACGTTTACAATGAATTTAACATATTTTTCTTTAGTCCGAATTTTAACCAACATCATCCTTTTTAAAGTATATGAGAAAATGGAAATAAAAACAATAATGAGTAAAAAAACTGGTACAATTTACCTGCAAATGAATGAGTCACAACATTAGCTTTTCTGCTGGCTTTGATCTCTACAAGGGGAATTAATATTTTAGTAAAACAGAAACAAAACGAAAATAAATCTAAACAGCTTGACAACATCAATCACATTACTGTGTATGTTGAGAGATGTGTCTTACCAGTAGCAGTTCCCTCTGAAAACTGCCAACAAACCCCGCCTCCCGGTCACATGTCAGAAGCCAAAACCAAACCCCACCCCATACCAGCAGGTGGCACTGTTGGACTCATCCTTGCAGGACACTTACCAAAAACTATGCACATATTTCAGCAGGAATTTCAATGAAACAAAAGTTATTATTACACCCGTTACATACACCCCCCTGAAATTCTACTTAATATGGGAGTGCTACACTAAACAGAAAAAAATCACATCCACCCTGACAATGACCCAAGAACACTTCTAAGATGACCAAAACTTTTCTAAAGAGGCTAAGGGTCAAAGGGATGGACTGGCCTATCATGTCTCTAGATCTAAACCCAGTAAAATATTTTTGTGCATCCTCAGGCGAAAGTTGGAGAAGCACAAGATCTCGAATAACCCCCAGTTCTGTCAGGGAGGAGTGGAAGAGCATTCCAGTGGTACTTAGTTGAACTTTGGTGAAATCCATGGCCAGGAGGATTAAGGTGGTTCTTCAAAATCATGGTGGCCACACAAAATATTGAACTTGAGGAACTTTTGTTTAAGGGTGTACCGGTACTCACTCTTGTTACCAGGAGTTACTAATGGCTATATTTGGGTTTTTTTGAGGGGAGTATACGGTTAATTATTTAATGAGAAAATTTAATAGTTATTTTGATGAACTTTACAATAATTATATATATATATATATATATATATATATATATATAGTTTTATATACCGTAAATTCCGGACTATAGAGCGCACCTAATTATAAGCCACACCCACCACATTTTAAGAAGAAAACCGATATTGTACTTACATGCATTCCAAAATAGCCAACAATGTAAATACAATTTGTACCTAAACTAACAAAATCTCACAAATAATGTAATCCCTCACTACTTTGTGATTTTAGTGAATGGCAGGTTGAAAGGTTGAATCAAGTATACCCAGGCCCGATTTTAAGTCCCGCGATTGAAACTGAATGTCATTCATTAAAGTACACAGTCCGAGAATGACAGCCGGCAAAATTAACGGAAAATGATACCGGTACTTAAGGTTTGATGCAGACCGGCAGAGTCCGGGTCCCGTTGAAAGTAATCCAAAGAAAAAAGTGTATATTTCCAAAGGTAAGGGTGGGAAAAATATATATCCACTATTGTCCGCCGTGTCCACACTCACCTTTACTGGTCTCCACTTCCCGTCAGCCCGCGTTTGTTAAGCCCCTTCTTTTTAATTTGCCCTTCCAAATTATATCAGAATAAGTGTCCAAAATAAATACGAATAAATACATTACATAAATATACAGTTGCAAATACATGGTTACACATATGGTATACATGGTTACACATATTTACAAAGAAAGACGGTACACCGAGAGAGTTTTCAAAGCTTTAATAATAATAATACAACTTTCATCCGGGCAGTTAATGCGAGCAACACGCTCGCAACACGGTAAACGGGTCTGTTAAAAAAAACATACCGTACTTGTAAAAATCACGGTAAACCGTCCTCATCTTCCTCCTTAGAACTGAAGCAATCAAAGTTGTCTTCCTCAGTGCCAGAAAGAAACTTTGTCGTATAGACCTCGTCCCACGCTCCTGCAGCCGGTGTTATGCCGAGAAATGCATCCCTGCCGAGAATTGCAACCCCTGTCGTGGGATCGCGCACACATCACTCCCACGACTACAACCACTTTTACCTCGTTTTATCTCACTTTTATATCACTCTTTGGGAATGTAATGGCGAACATATCTCCAAGACCACTTCGTCTTGCATTTGTTGGGAATGTAATACAACTTAAACCATTCTGTCTTGTAAGGTCAAGGGGCGGATCCTTTTTATCATTTAGAGGCTGGCATTGGCTTAAACGGCAAAACAAAGCCTGCAATTGGCCAAAAAAGATGTGTCAATGATCAGTTGAATCGATCACTATTGGCTAAAGTTATTCGGAGGTCAAGGGGCGGATCCTTTTTATCATTTACAGGCTGGCATTGGCTTAAACGGCGAAACAAAGCCTGCAATTGGCCGAAAAAGATGAATGTGTATACCACGTGGCTGACGGCATAGAGAAAGCATTTTTTTCTATTCTGTATTTGTAAATATTTTATTCTCCTGGATTTACTACCCTCACGGATATAAGAGGACATTGGCTGCACATTATTATGAACACAACGACTTCGGTGAGCTACTCCGGGTTTTATATTGTCCCTGTATCTTGTTTCAGACTGAACTCGATGTTTCTGTGATAAGCGGTGCAGATAATGGATGGAATGGAGTGTCTATTTTTAAATTGAACTCAATTCCAAGTGTTTATTGTCATATGCACAATAAAGTTGCGAGCGAAAAAGAAAATAGATACTAAGGAATGGTTGGCATTTCTTGAATCCCAAGACTTTAACCTTCCGAATGATGGAACGATGCATTCGAGTGACATCGTACGGACACCGCATCCGCACGTGTTCTCGACACGTATTTGCGTCTTTGCAAGCTTTCGGGATGTTAAGGCGGTAATAAGTTGGACTGAACTATCTGACTGTTTTGTCGATGTTCCCATTGTAGCGCCTTATAATCCGGTGCGTCTTATGTATGTCAAAAATAGGACCAAAAACTATTTTTTCGGGGTGCGCCCTATAACCCGATGCGCCTTATAGTGCGGAAAAGACGGTATATTCCACCGGTCTAAATCTTACTTTTTGTACTCGAGCGCCGCTGGCGGCCGTTAGAAATATTACATAAATCGGCCGCATCACTGAATAAGCCGCAGGGTTGAAAGTTTGGGGAAAAAGTAGCGGCTTATAGTCCAGAATTTACGGTAATCACAATTACCAATTTTCCTACATCTAGAGTTGCTCCTATGCAAAGGAGCCACTGTACTCTGAAAGCACACATCTCTGTCTTCAGTCTTAGCCGTACAACTCTTAAAAACAAGGTCTGAACAAGGTTTGCTAAATTGCTTATGTTGAGGTTCTTGAATTTTTCCTTACCTGAATGGTGGTTTAAAATCAGGGCATGGTGTAATTGTGGCCTGTACAGTCTTTTGAGACGTTTTGTGATTAAGGGCTAGACAAATAAATGTGACTTTACTTTACTTATCTCTTCTGATATGAAATTTAAATTTGGTGACAGGTTCAATCTTTTGGTGGTTGATGTAGATGTTTTTCGGAATACATTGGGGTTTCATGGTTATTACTTTTTTTTCTCTGCTGATTTTCAACCCTTACTGATTTGAATGATTAATTCGTACCAGTTAACAAACCGATCCTCATAGCTTCATATGAAGTTGCGCACATGATAGCAAAGCAGGGCAAGCCACACACCAATGTAAAACACAACACAAGCCAGCTGTGTTAAAAATGGCGAATGTCTTGTTGTACTCTAAACCAGCTGGCACGCAAAAAGTTAACCAATGGCACGCGAGCGCACGGCAAAATAATAGAAATAATTATGATTATTTTTTAAAAATGCACATTTTTACCTTAATTTTAGACATTTTCAGTTGCGCGCCGTGTTGTTTAGGGGCTTTACTGTAGCGCTCCTCTGCTTCATGTGTTTTTGCGCGGTGCCTCGCAGAGTAGTGATCCATGTTTTAACCCAGCCAACGAAACACACACGCACGATAAATCAACGAATCACGACAGCTCCTCCACCGAAAAAAAAAATCGGCCTTTCCAGCCAGCGTGGACGGATGACTGGGGCTTTTTGCAAAAAAATGACTGTATTTGTGCATTATGCCTCGAGAGCATTGTAGCTCGTACGTCAAGCTTTAAACGCCATTACGAGACAAAACATGAACATGAATTCAAGCATGAGTCTGACAAGGCGGAGACATTAAAACGCGCTGTGTCCAGGTATGGCAAACAAACACGGACCGTGAAAACATTTTCAATGCTAAAAACAGAAGTTATCACATTGCTCGCTGCATAGCAAAGCACGGAAACCCATTTACTGATGGCGAATATATTAAAGAAGCGCATGTGTGTGCGTGCGTGCGTGCTGCTGTTCAGTGGTGATTTCTGTTGCACTTATTTTCAAGTAGCCTTCTGCCTTGCTGCAGTTATTTCAAGTTTTGATATTTTTTGCAATAAGATTTCATTGATGAATGGTATGGTAGCTGTCCATATCAATTGTTTTTTGATTGTAATTCATTGTTGATGAAGAATGGTTGATGATGGTTGACTCTTGTGGTAAAAAGTTGAAGCCATGGGTGTCTACAGGCCTTTCCACATGTTGCTCATATTAATTTTTTTTAGTTTATTGATGAACAAGAATAGTTGGAGATAAATTGGTCAGTTATACAATTTCAATGTATATTCATCCACCCATCCATCCATCCATTATCTGCACCGCTTACCCATAGTAGTGCGAGTCATTAATTTAGCTGTGGCACACTGATTTACATGAAAATTTGAGAGTGGAACCCCAAACCAAAAAGATTGCTGACCCCTGCTTTAAACTGTCCCAAATTCCTATTTCAAATGACACCATCAGCGACAGAATAGAAGACATGCTAAAACCACAGTTCTAGATGTTCCAAAAGTGTCTGCACGGGTAATTCCATACCACCTCAACCTCACCTGGCTCCAAGTCTCTTGCACTTGAGACTTGAAGTGTGTTTTATTAAGGAATTCATGGAGACATTTCGTGTATATCACATTTTTTGGCTGTCTCTTGTTCCGGAAAAATGTGTCTAAGATACATATTTTTTAGTATATGTTTCTTTCTGTATATTTGAATTATTGTGTTCTATCCCTGATGGCTTGTGTGTTTCCTCACAGACACCTTTGCCAGCAAGGTTGCAGCAATCCAGGATCAGTATGCCGATGCCTCTATTGGAAATGTGACAGGCTCTAATGCTGTCAATGTGTTCCTGGGCATTGGGGTGAGTACCTTGATTTATGAATACAACTATAATGGTTTTTACTGGACAAATATGTTTAAAAAAATAATTCGTATCTGGTAATAGGCGCAACTCTAATGTTACAGCAAAAAGTGACATTTCATATAAGCACAGGAGCAATAGAAGTCTATCGTATTTTTCTGTTATGTGGAAAAATGTATATTGAATTTTTTTCCCCCTTGTTCTTTATCTTTATCTTTACTCAAAAGTGTTTTAAGAGAAATCATTTTCTAAATATTTACTTATAGTTATTAAAAAGGAGGGGTATACGATGGTTATCGGTCTGACAGTTATCGGCCTGATAACATCCTAATATGTCATCACATTTTGGAGCCCAATAAAAAAAATATAACCGACAATTATTTAGTCATATGCTGCCTCATTGAAATATTCAATCAGCTGACACTGTTTCTTAGAAAGATTCCAATGATTGTGTATGATGATTTTTTTATTTAGTAGTATCAATACTTTGTCTTCTCTCTATTATTTCTTCATCTGCAGAGGGGATGGGAGTTCTTAAGATCAGTTGCATGGCTGACATGTGTACAGGCTGTTGTGAGTGTGTGGGCTTCTGAATTTTAGTCAGGACAATACATTGAGTTTTGTTTGGAGAATGTTTTTGCCGGACCCCTACTCATATGTTAATGCGCTAGTTCTGAGGTCTCCAACCTTTTTCAAGCAGAGAGCTACTTTTTTGTTACTTATTGGTGCAAGGGGCACTGAGTTTGCATTTTTTAAGAATGAAAAGTTATATTGTTACAACTATGTTGTTACTATGTTATTACCAGGTTAATTATTGGAAGTAGTGTTAAATGTACTCCGTCAACCATTAAAAAAAACATTTTCAGAACTCCAAATTCAGTTTAATACAAAAAAAACCTTAGTTTTCAACACCAACCGCAATCCTATTTTGGAACCATAAAATGAGTTTAAAACCCTTATTTTTAGCCCACACTCTAGCTCCTAACTCTACTCCAACTCCTAATCCAATGAAAATGGCCGCTATTATAAACATTTACAAGCAAAACATTTTAAACCCAGCACTGGGGAGCTGTTTTCAGAAAAGGGACGCGTACACCTCAGCTGTCCTCGGGGGGCACCCTGGTGCCCACAAGCACCACGATGGAGACCCCTGCGGTAGTTGATTATGTTTGACAGCTGCAGACACAGCCCGCAAATAAGTGTCTAAATCGCGGCACAATGTGTTACTTTTGTGTCCTAGACATTTCCAAGCGAATTTTATCAAATGTAAGGAATGGACGTGAATGAGCCTTCAGCTTAATACTTGATGCAGCTTGTACAAGAACAAAGTTGAGTTTCTTATATTTGCGCATGCAGCTTTTTAATATGTCCAAGTAGTCTGAAATTAATGGTATTTAATTTGGATTAAAGTAAAAGCACTTTGCAAGTCACAAAATTATATACAGTGCCTAGAGAAAGTATTTGCCCCGCCCAAGAACTTTTTGTCATACTGACGCACTTCAGGCTTCAAACGTAAAGCTAAAAAACGGAAAATATTTTCATCCGGAAAGTATTCACAGCGCTTCACTTTTTCCACATTTTGTTATGTTACAGCCTCATTCCAAATTGTATTAATTTAATCTCTTATCTCAAAATTCTACACAAAATACTCCATTATGACAATGTGAAAAAGTTTTGTTTTTTTTTACTTTTTTTGAATTTATTAAAAATAAGAAAACTAAGAAATCACATTTACATAAGTATTCACAGCCTTTCCTATGAAGCTGAAAATTGAGCTCAGGTGCATCTTTTTTCCACTGATCATCCTTGAGATCTTTCTACAGCTTAATTGGAGTCCACCTGCAGTAAATTCAGTTGATTGGACATGATTTGGAAAGGCACACACCTGTCTATATAAGGTCCCACAGTTGAGTGTGCATGTCAGAGCACAAACACCAAGCATGAAGTCAAAAGAACTGTCTGTAGACCTGCGAGACAGGATTGTCTTGAGGCACAAATCTGGGGAAGGATACAGAAAAATTTCTGCTGCTTTGAAGGTCCTAATGAGCACAGTGGTCTCCATTATTCGTAAATGGAAGACATTTGGAACCACCAGGACTCTTCATAGAGCTGGCCTTCTAAACTGAGCGATCGGGGAAGAAGGGCCTTAGTCAGGGAGGTGACCAAGAACCCGATGGTCACTCGTTCAGAGCTCCAGCGTTCCTCTGTGGAGACGAGAGCCTTCCAGAAGGACAACCATCTCTGCAGCAATCCACCAATCAGGCCTGTATGGTAGAGTGGCCAGACGAAAGCCACTCCTTAGTAAAAGGAACATGGAAGCCCGTCTGGAATTTGCCAAAAAGCACCTGAATGACTCTCAGACCATGAGAAACAAAATTCTCTGGTCTGATGAGACAAAGATTGAACTCTTTGGTGTGAATGCCAGGCGCCATGATTGGAGGAAACCAGGGACCGCTCATCACCAGGCCAATACCATCCCTACAGTGAAGCATGGTGGTGGCAGCATCATGCTGTGGGGATGTTTTCAGCAGCAGGAACTGGCAGACTAGTCAGGATGGAAGGAAAAATGAATGCAGCAATATATAGAGATATCCTGGATGAAAACCTGCTCCAGAGCGCTCTTGACCTCAGGCTGGGGCAAAGGTTCATTTTTCAGCAGGACAACGACCCAAAGCACACAGCCAAGATCTCAAAAGATTGGCTTCAGAACCACTCTGTGAATGTCCTGGAGTGGCCCATCCAGAGTCCAGACTTGAATCCGATCGAACATGTCCGAAGAGTTCTGAAAATGACTGTGCACAAACGTCTCCCATCCAACCTGATTGAGCTTGAGACTTATTGCAAAGAAGAATGGGCAAAACTGCCTAAAGATAGGTGTGCTAAACTTGTGGGATCGTATTCAAAAAGACTTGAGGCTGTATTTGGTGCCAAAGGTGGATCAACAAAGAATTAAGCAAAGGCTGTGAATACTTATGTAAATGTGATTTCTTAGTTTTCTATTTTTAATAAAATAAAAAAATTAAAAAAAATAAAAAATGCACATTGTCATAATAGAGTATTTTGTGTAGAATTTTGAGATAAGAGATTAAATTAATATAATTTGGAATGAGGCTGTAACATAACAAAATGTGGAAAAAGTGAAGCGCTGTGAATACTTTCCGGATGCACTGTGTATGTATATATATATATATATATATACATATATATATATGTGTATGTACATATATGTGTCACGGTCGCCTTGGTGACCAGTCTGCCCCGCCCTCTGGGCAACAGCTGAAGCAGTTTCCACTAATTGTGGGTCTGCTGATTTAAGGCTGCATTGTGGGCTCTGCGATTGCTGGTTCATTACTCATTATTCACAATCCCGGTCTGTTATGCCTTGTCCTGTTTTAGTCTGTTATGCCTTGTCCTGTTGAGTTCGTGCCGGAGGAACTCTGTATTGTTCTGTTTTGCCCCGGAGTATTGGGCGACTTTTATTTTATTAAATAAAACTTATGGATCGTCAACGCATTTGAGTTCTCCCTTCATGCCTCCTGCCTCCGTTCTGGTCCGGTCACCTTCCACGCCACCACGTCGCGTGACATATATGTATATATAATATTATTTTATATGACATTTACAACAATAAAAACAGAAAAGTTGGTCTTGCTAAAATATTGGCCCCTGTTCTCTCAGTTCAGCCAGGGTATCCGAGAAGTCTCTTGATAATTATTGAATGATCCAATGTAGACTTATATGACCAACAATAACAATTAAGTCCCAGTTTAAATCCACCTGCTCTGTGATGAGCTCAGATGTCTATGAAATGAGAAGCTGGAGATCAGACAGTATTAGGAAGACCAAAGAACATATAGGAAGTTAGGATGAAGTTGTAGAAAATACAAGCAGGAATAGAATACAGTAAGACTTTGCAACATTTACACATCTCCTAGAGCACTGTGCGACGCGACCAAAACTATCAAAATGGAGTGAGCATAAAACCATTGCAAACATACTGTACCAAGACCTGGCCCTCCTTCTAAGCTTTCAACCCAAACAAGGAGAAAGCTAATCAGAGAAGCAACCAAGAGGTACATTATCACATTGAAATGCAGGCATACACAGCTGAGATGGGAAAATCTTTGCTTGGACAACTATTAGTCGTACTTTGCTTAAATCTGCCCTTTAGGGAAATGGGCAAGAAGAAAGCCCTTTCTGAAAGAATACCATAAAAACGCTTGTTTGGCGTTTGCAAGCAGCCATATGGGAGGCATTGTAAAGCGTACCAGATTATAAAATGCACTTTTAACAGGGTTTGTACAGATGTTTGAAATCCTAAAAAATTCTTTAATTTTAATGTTGTGTTTTTAAGATCTTTAAAATTCTTACATTTTGAGGGAAGTGCTTGGAAATGCTTGAAACTGTTGCCATTGCCAAGTTTCTTGGTAGTCTGGCTTTATAGACGCAATACATAAAGACAAATTTTTTAAAAGTCCATGGAAATCATGGCGACACCCCTCCACTGGTGGCTTGTCATTATGGTGTTGTTATGTGAAGTGTCACCGCCCCGTGCTAGGCGCACCCAAAAAGACAGCTCTATTTAGAAAACCGGCTCCGCTTACTTGCGGCTCCGAAACGACTCCTCAGAATTTTGTTTTTGTAATGATATATTCTCAATAATAATAAGATATCATCCACCAAATTATGTAGTATTTTTAACTTCATATGTTTTGCAGGGGACCCTGCAAAACACATGAAACGTGTATGAGAATTTTTACAGATTTACCCCAATTGTTTTTATAAAATACAAAACAACTTTAGTTTTTTACACGCTGAACATATTTAAAGTCGGACAACAACATGGAAATCTACGAAAATGCAAAACAATAAAATTAGAATATCATATATTAAACCTTCAGTGCTATAAATAAATGACATAATGCAAGTAATTGACTATTAACAATTCCATTCAAACCAATTTAAACAGATGCTCTGAAAAACACAATAAAATATAAATTAAAATGAGCAAAACAAAAAGCAAAAGATCAGCAGTCGTTTGAAATTTGAATGCTCTCTGCTTCGGAATGAATATCATTAAAATGAGACGAAATTTGGCTAATTTTTCCACTTTTTATACATACAGTACTTTCTTTTTTTTGATTAAACTCAATTATTACCAAAGCACTAAAAAACCCTTTCCGTGTTCGTAAACAAGTTTGACATATTGAAGCTGCACATGCATTGTTGAAGCAGAATGGCAGAGTTTGTGTCAGTTTATAGCGGCCCATTAACACAGAAAGATTATAGATTATAAATAGGAACAGCACAAATTAGCAGCAAGATAGCAACTTCATTTTATTCATGAAAGTCAACAGCCAAAAAACGTTTCTTTGACCGGCACTGGTTGTCGTTCATTTAAGATATTGGAACAATTAAAATATTGGCCTTAAAAGTCCTTGAAAGGTGTTTGAGTTTGGCCATAAGAAAAAGGTCTATGAACCCTGTTTCTGGCCAATTAAGGGTTTTTCGATGCACCTTATAGTCCAGAAAATACTGTAATCCTAAACCAGCCTAGTGTTATTAACAGAATGACCAAATCCTAAGGACTTTTTCCTATTTTCTTGACAGGTGGCATGGTCCATCGCCGCTATCTACCACCAGAGCATTGGCGGCACGTTTCGCGTGGACCCAGGCAAGCTGGCCTTCTCTGTCACGCTTTTTACCATCTTTGCCTTCATCTGCGTCGCCATGCTGATGTATCGGCGGCGGCCCGAGATCGGCGGCGAGCTGGGGGGGCCACGGACTGCCAAAGCTCTTACCACCATGCTGTTTATCAGCCTTTGGCTTCTCTACATCCTCTTCTCCTCACTGGAAGCCTACTGCCACATTCAGGGCTTCTAGGATGGGCAAAATGGGATCCAGGGAGAGTCTTTGGAGGAAATGAAAGGTGGTCCTTTCGATCTATCACTCCCTCCCTCTTTACGGATTGACTGACGAGTGAATGGATGAAGGAGTGAAGGTTGCAGGCGCATGCAAAGAGAATGTGGATGTGGAACTCTAGGGACTATTTAAAAGTTTTTCTTAACTTAAAACAAAAGCCACAGAAAATTGTGTTTAGAGCTTGCGCAGTTGGGAAAATGTTAAAGTGGAACAAATTGTTTCATTGCAAACAATACGATACGACCACAAAAGAACCGGTATGTGTGTATATGACTGTGTATGGGAGGTAGTTTGAGAAATAAATAGTACTTGCTCTCACACATAACATATTTTCACACATGCACAACTATACTCTCATACAGACACAGGCGTACCCATGTCACACTCCTATACTCCCTCACACATACTCTTTTACTCTCATACTTACACTACTAAACTCTCACACATACTACTGTACTTTCACTATTGTATACACACTATTATTGACAGTCACACACACTATTATACTCTCTCAGGTCAATTAATATTTCTTCTCACACACCATTAAAGTTGCTACTTCTATAGGGGTTGTTCACACTTTACCTCTCAGTGTTGTTTTACTTTTGGTACTTTTGGTAACCAAGGCGATACACGTTCATGTTGTACAGCCGGGGTCTTCAACGTGGGCACCAGTGTTTCCCTCGAAGGACAGCTGAGGAGCCCACGTCCCGGTTCTATGAATAGCTCACAGTGCTGTGTTATTGTGATTTTCTTGTAAATTATTTTTTTATGGTTGAGTACAACGCTTACCCTGGTAATTACATAGTAAAAACATAGTAACAACATAGTTATAATAAAATAAATTGTTATTTTAGAAATACACATAAAACGGCCCTATTTTGTAACAAAAAGTCGCTCTCAGTTTGAAAAAGGTTTGAGACCCCTGTTGTACAGTTTGACATCAAACTGGGGTTGCTCCCAGAATAGTAGTTTGTGTGTGACAGCACTTAAGTGTGTGTACGTAAAGTAATATGCATGAGAAAGTATGGTCGTGTGTGTCAGAAGATTTTGTTGTATGTGCGAGAGAGTATAGTAATATGTGTGAGAGAGTACTGTAAGACCTCGGTTATCATGGTTAATGGGGACCAAAACCACCCGCAAAAACTGAAAATCTGCGAAGTAGCAACGCCCCTTCAAAAAGAAAAAAAAAAATCTCATCTCATTATCTGCACCGCTTATCCTTATTATTCGCGAGCGAGCCCCTAACCCGCGGCGCGGGTACTTTCGGGCGCGATACGCACGACACCGCGACGGCCTGCGAGGGGGGGAGGATTTTGTACGGGAGTCGGATTTGGGCACAACACCGGCGCGCAGTTTTGGTGCGGCTTCCGCTTCACCGCGTAATGCATAATAGTCTTTGAGATCCCGTCAGCAAACACGAGCTTTAACGTGCGCCATGAGCACCATGCTAAGCTGGGAAGGCTCTCGACTTACTCTGGCCGTACTTAGTGTACTGGTAGCCCACGGCTGCCACTGCTGGGTCCACGCGGCTTCCGCTTCACCGCCCCCTAACCCCCACAGGTCCCCCCTACCCCTTTTCCCCCCATCGAGGGCCGTGTAGCGCCATGTAGAGCCATCGCGGCCCGTGCAGGAGATGTGACGTGTCTTTTATTAGCATATTTGGTATTGGAGTAATCCAAAAGTAATTGAAAGAAATCCAGTTAAAGTAACCCTACCCAACCCTGAATACAACAAGTATTGTTCTTGTGTTGATTTCAAAGAAAGTGTCCACCCTCAATACACACAAAAAACTAAACATGAAACAAGGCAAAGAGCCAAGTATATAGAAAATATGATGAGGCAAAGTGCCGCATTCTTATCGGCCAAGAGCCGCATGCGGCTCTAGAGCCGCGTGTTCGCTACCCCTAGTCTAGCACTATATGTGAGACGGTATAGTGACCGCATAGAAAAGTGTATATGAGAGTATAGTCTTCTGTATGAGAGAGTATAGTAGTGTGTTACTGAGAGTGTATTTGTATGTGTGAGAACATTTAGCAGTGTGTGTATGAGAGCATAGTAATATGTGTGAGAGAGTATAATAGCATGTGTGAGAGTACAGTATTATGTATAGAGAACATACTATTGTTTTGCGCATGTGTAAAACTGTGTCTATATGAGAGTAGAGTTGTGCATGTGTGAGAGTAGGACGTTAAATATGAGAGCAGGTATGATTTATTTCTCAAGCACATAATCTCATGACTGTGTGTGTGAATGTGTGTGTATGTCCATAGACGTCACTGCTGCTTAGGGAATTACTGAGTAGTAAAGTACTGTGAAGAATGACAAAAACTTGCCTCCTCGTTTTTGCGCGAGATTGAAAATGGTTTAAGTAATCATTTCTTTTCTTTTTCATTGGCCTGTAGAAATGCTGAGCCGTCGTCCACTAGATGTAAATAAAGCCAAGCTATTTCGCACTTAGTGGTTTTGGTTTTGGTTCTATTTTTTTGCGAATGCTTTTCACTGGTTCGCTGTCCTGCACATATTTCTGTTGCTTTATACTGTTGAAGGCGGATATGTAAACACGCGCTTATACCTTTAATAAGGCCTAGTCCGATCAGACAAAATGGCCACCATACCGCAATAACTGTTAGATTAACGAGCGAGTACATACTGTGTCCCAGGAAATACATTTTTAAAGCTTCTAACTAAATTATTCATTTTTTCTTTGCCTGGAGAGGGATGGATGCCACCAGGCTGTACTTGCACACAAAACAACACTGGAAATGGTGCCCCTACAACCCTAATGGTTAAGGGATCCAACCTACCTACCAACCAACCAACCACTCAACCAGAAGGAAACCTTTGAACCAAGGGATTGCTGTCTTGACATTGAAGAAGGCAAATTAATCGCAGTTAGTGCACTATAAGGCGGACCCCAAAAATATTTTTTGTGATATCATCTTCATATGCAAGGCGCACTGCACTACAGGACGATTGGAATTAAAACAACAGTGAGAGCTGGGGTTGCATGAAATTATATACATACATTTAAATTAAAATGATTTATTTTATAGAACATAAATAAACCTCATGACATCTGGTATCACTACTGAAGTTAATATTAGCAACAAACTATTAACATTCGAAAATTGGTATGAGCTGCCTCTAAAATCCTACGCTTCTCTTTTGTTTCCTCTTAAACTCCAAACTTTTAACATTTCTACCACAAGAGGGCACTCAAAGACCCCTCTATATTTCTCTCAAAGGCAGTACAATTAGATAGATAGATAGATAGATAGATAGATAGATAGATAGATAGATAGATAGATAGATAGATAGATAGATAGATAGATAGATAGATAGATAGATAGATAGATAGATAGATAGATAGATAGATAGATAGATAGATAGATAGATAGATAGATAGATAGATAGATAGATAGATAGATAGATAGATAGATAGATAGATAGATAGATAGATAGATAGATAGATAGATAGATAGATAGATAGATAGATAGATAGATAGATAGATAGATAGATAGATACTTTATTCATCCCCGAAGGGAAATTCACTTTTCCAGCAGCATCCCTAAGCTGAGAACAATCGAAAATAACTGAGAACAATCGAAAATAACACGGGAGCTGCTGGAGTGGCTGCCATTCGTGACGGCGCCGGAGAAACGATTCAATTTGAATCATGTACAAACAAACAAACAATTGAATCATGTACAAGAAACGATTCAATCTGAATCATGTACAAACAAACAAACAATTGAATCATGTACAACAAACAAACAAAATATTTATGTTTCAATAAGTGGAGTGTTAATAAAATGGGGGGAAAATAATTTCTGATACTGATATAATTACCACTGTACCTGTATGTATGTACCGTATGTAGTATCATTTAATGATAACTCTCTTGTCAGCTTTTGCGGGTGCACCAAAATGCAAAAAATACGGTATTTGATATTGCTAATGCAAGCATGAAAATGCAGTTCCATCAGATACAAACTTATCTCTAATTCGAGTGATGGTAACTCCTTGTTCTTTTTTGGACTTCTTCCTGAATTGTTTTTGTACTTATACTCCATACTTTCAGTATCATTTTAGAATAAATTTCCTTTCTTCAAAGTCAAGTCTGGGAGCCATCCCTCAGCTCAATAGGTTCAGTCTAAAAAGAAAGAATACATCATTCAGTTAATAGCTTCTTAAATGTGTTTTTCATATATATATATATGTATATATATCTTTTTTTTTTTAACGTTATCTGTGTATCCTAAACCGTACCCCACCCCATAATACTGGAACGATCTGTGGACCACTCCGAATCCTTAAGGGCTGACCAACATTTATAACCACCGATCATCAACCCTAACTATTCACCTTTCCTCTAATTTTGTCTTCATCGTAGACAACCAAACCTAACACCATTGCGTAAGCCTTTAAAAGTGTGGATGTAAAATAAGCTGTAATTCTTGACATATTTTCTCATTTAAACTAGGTGAGTTGTTCAATTGGGTGGTGAAAGGATAATTTGTGTCTTTTAAAAATCCCTGCTAAATGATTATGACACACCATTGAAAAGTGTGATTGACACCAAATATATGAAAGTAGGCCTTTAAATTGTGAAACAATTTTAAATGTGAGACAAATCGACTTTCAATTACTTTAAACGCAACTACTCACCCTCCTTTTTGTACTTTATTTTTGCAACTATAAGGGATTCTAAAACAGCAGCACTAATGGCTTACCCCTGCAGCGTTGTTGGACATTAGAGAACAGTTATCATTCTTTCACTGTTTTTCTATATGCTGGGTTAGTATGGTTGCTTGAAATCCTTGAAAATGCTTGAATATTATTGTTATATTTTCAAGGATTGAAGAGAGCTTGAATTGCGGGTGACGTGCTTGTAAATGCCTAAAAATGTTGCCTTGTTTCTAAACAGGTCCTCTTAAAAAACATGCAGACACATTGGTGGCTTCACTTTGCCGCTGTGTTTCTTCTTCCCTTGTGTTTAACTGCAGCTCCCATTAGTTTGTATGGCATTGTCCTATGAAGCGCCTCTGCCCCATACGGGACAGGTGCATGCTACACCTAAACAGGACACTTTGAAATGCTTATTAGTGCAAGCATAACGTATCAGTTATTGACATTTATTATGGGCCATGCAAAACATCAAAGTAGCATTTCCCATGTATCAATTGTTTCTGGACAAACTTCCTGCAACTGAAAATGTAAGCTACATAATAATGCCATTTTACCCCACACTTATATATTGAAAGATTCGTTTTTAAAAACAAATATTTTTGCAATTTACTCAAAATCTAAAAATCATATGTCATGATGAATGCACACGTTATGAAAACATTTTGGCACAACAAAAATGCCGCAGGGAAACGTGGTATATTGATAGTTGTTCTGCCACAACACTGCTTGTGTAGTATGACATGCTAAATGGTTTGTCTACTGGCATAGAGAACATTTTCTGGCATGTCAAAATTGTTGGTTGTTCTGTCAGATAGTCAAGGAAGCCCTCCCACAACCTTCGATCGTGTTCATGGTGTAGACTAGGGGTCAAGGAACCATACATGGCTCTTTTTATTAGTACATATGGTTTTGGAGATTGTGCAATTTGTATTACAGTGGGACCTCGGTTATCGCGGTTCATGGGGACCAAAACCATCCGCGATAAGTGAAAATCCGCGAAGTAGCGGCGCACCTTCAAAATTATTATTATTTTTTTTTTTAAATTAGTATTTTTTTAGACCCTGTTAATGGGGAACAAAACCACCCGCAAAAAGTGAAAATCTGCGAAGTATCGACGACCCTTCAAAAAGAAAAAAAAATATATATATATTTATTTTTTTTTAGACCCGGTTAATGGGGACCAAAACCACCCGCTAAAAGTGAAAATCTGCGAAGTATCGACGACCCTTCAAAAAGAAAAAAAATATATATTTATTTTTTTTTTAGACCCGGTTAATGGGGACCAAAACCACCCGCTAAAAGTGAAAATCTGCAAAGTAGCGACGCCCCTTCAAAAAAAAATAAAAAAATAAATCACATCTCATTATCTGCACCGCTTATCCTTATTAGGGTCGCGGGGGGGCTGGAGCCCAACCCAGCCATCTCTGGGCAGTGGGCAGGGGACACCCTAAACTGGTTGCCAGCCAATCGCAGCTGCAAATCACATTAGTTCTCGCAGCTAGCTGCGTTCTTCATCGACGCACGAGCCGAGGGATCCACCGCTAAGAGTCGTACAGCTGGGCGATTTTACGTCGGCCCGGGATGATCGGAGACAAATTCACGACAGGGTTTTTACTTGCGCTGCACCGCGCGTGCCGTTCGGTCGCTCCCGCGAGCGAGCCCCTAACCCGCAGCGCGGGTACTTTCGGGCGCGATACGCATGACACCGACACAGTTACGGGGGTCCCGCGCAGACGCCACGCTACTGGGGTCGTCGGACGAGCGGGCTCCCCCCAGTTACGGGGGTAGCCCGATCACACCCGCCACCTTTTCTCGCGTCACACCGTGTGACGCCGCGTCCGCCGAACTCGCTCCGTCGCGACAGAACATACTCTACCCAAAACAAATGTTTTAACCAGAAGCTCTAGCAAAGCACATAGAGCAATTTGATTGGGTGAGCGGTAGAAATGGGCGAAGCTGTACACAGGACAGGACGTGCGCACTCTCACTCCTTTGCCCACTGCCTTCTGCAATGACGGTAAATACGTTGGTATCCTCGTTTGCAGAATTTTGTGACATTTTTACAAAATAACTTTGCTTGAAGCCTGTTTTGAATCCATTACTTAGGACGAAAATGACAGACAAAAAGAACCTCAATACTCTTTAAGTAGCTGTGGGCGCGAGTAGAATTTTAAGTGGTATATTTATATTTATAGGCAGCACGGCGGCTGTGTGGTTACCGCCAACAAACTCTGAGGTCATAGGGTCAAATCCATCTACCAACCTTCCTATGTGGAGTTTGCATGTTCTCCCCGTGCTTGCATGTGTTTTCTCCGGGCACTCCGGTTTGCTCCCACATTCCAAAAACATGCATGTCAGGTTGATTGGCCAGTTTTAATTGTCGCTCAGTGTGAATGAGCGAGCCAGTTGTCTGTCCCTGTGTGCCCTGCGACTGGCTGGCAACCAGTTCAGGGTGTCTCCTGCCCACTGCCCAAAGACAGCTGGGCTCCAGCACCCCTGCAACCCTGCTGATGATAAGCAGTGCAGATAATTGATGGATGGATGGATATTTATATTGATATGGCAGACAGGGTCTGGCGTTACTATTATTTCATATATTTTATGAAACCATTAGATGTCACACAGTAAAATAAAATGCGCTGAAGAATTAGCTTTTGTCTGGAGAGCGGGTTTAACGGTATTGTTGAATTTTCTCTTTAAATATTTTGTGTAGCTCTCTTATATGTGTATATATATTTTTGCTTTTATGGCTCTTTGGATCAAAAACGTTCCTGACCCCTAGTGTAGACAAATAGGAAGACATTACGTCAGCTGTAACTTTTCACCGCACAAAAATATATAAATTAAGGGTAAATGGTCTGCATTTATATAGCACTTTTCAAGTCACCGAAGACCTCCCAAAGGACTTTACAATGTACTTCACACTTACACATTCACAAAAACACTCATACAAGGCGCCTACCTGCTTATCGGGGGTATTAGAGGTTTAGTGTTGACATTCAAACATGTAACCTCTCTGGTCCCAAGACATGCACTCTACCTTTCTGTTTAGTGGAAGACCACACCAACACATTACTTAATCTGGGTTGTAGCCAAATAGGGCTTCCTAATTACATCCTGTAATCGCAGCACCTTACCACTATTGTAATCTAAGTTTTTGTCCATTGCGGCATGCCCTGTTCAGCACTATGGTAACAAATGTTTATTCCTAATCTGGAAAACATCACTGATTGAAGTTTTTCAGGCATTGACAGATGAAACATAAGAACTTGAATGTGTGTTCTGTAGGACTTTCAACTGGGACCTATTCATTAGAAATAGCGATTGTTGGTTGTACCACGATGGGCGCTACATGCATAAAAATGCTCAACCCTCAAGTGAAGTGAGCCTCCTTTTGTGGTTTTAACCATGTTAAAAATAAGGAAATAAACTGGGAAACAAATGGTGAGTGCTTAATCTGAAACGTTTTTATAATTACCTACAAATATCTATTAAACAGTGATTTTTAAAAAAAAACATAATCATTAGGATGCGTTTCAAGGTGAAAGAAAGTACCACATTGTCTCGCCCTGTTTATTATGAAGGTGCACGTGATTAGTCCAACGTTGCACGCAGTTGTTTTGGCTGACTCATTCCCATAATGCTCCATTACGACGTTGTACAACATGGCACTGTATACAGCATTATGGAAATGAGTTCAGCTAAAACAATGTGGCACAATAATGGCGCATTACGGGAATGAGTTTAGCCAAAATAACATTGTACAACAATTCAACAATCACTTGCACTTTCAAGGTAAAATATGGGAAATGGTGGTACTGTGAATAAAGATAGTGTGATGATGAGATAAAATCATCTAGATCTCTGGTGGTCTAGTGATAATTTGAAGATGTTAGGCTTATCATTATCATTTTTATTATTACTAATGTTATTAATGGTTATCAATGGTATTATTGTTAAACAATAAACCAGTCGTTGGCACAGAAAAGTTTGCCGACCACTGGTCTTGAATGTTTTAAAGCTAATGATGTATAGCGAAACTTTCATGCTGTTTTTCTTTTACCAGATGTTTATGATGATTGTAATATGTATTACAATTTCAAATACTAATTTTCAATCACGTAGTTAGAAATGCAAATCCATTTCAAATAATTTAACCCAACCATTCCACATCCCCATGTGTGAAATGGGAGGCAAGCAAGACCAGCGATAAGACAAGTTGCCTCTAATTAAATGGCATTTTTCAGCTTGAATGATGGAGATCAACAAAAATGATAATAATAAAGGCAATATTATAATATACATCTGACTCTTGCATGATGCACGACTTTTACCTGTTTGGATTAATCCTCAATGGCCTTTGAGTGGCAGTTTACCTCTATATTCCTCTAAATATTTCTATGAGAATATTTACCGTCCAAATGACTGCTTTTATTTTTCAAGCCAAGTTTTTTTTTCTAAATAACACAAACACACACATCCAGAATTATCTTAAAAGCGTGTGAGAAACTAATTTAGTTGAAAATACAGATGTATTTGTCACTTTCTCTATATTGGACTGCAGGTTTATACACTGTAAAAAAGTGCTTGTTCTTGGAAGCTAACACCTTTTTAGGAATTACAACTGTTAAGTGGAGTTTTCATTCTTTTAGACTTACAGAAAATGTAAATGCTTGCCCAATTTTCTTGAGTGCACTAATGAAAAGCTTGTGATTGTGTACTCATAGGTGTTTGCATCAAGTTAGGAAGCCATTGTTTGTGAATGGGGAATGAACTGATTTTGCTATTAATGTATGTATGTACTGATTCAAGTCCGTGCAGGCCTGAAAACACACTATGTTGGAGATAATTTTGCATTCAAGACCACTGGGAGTTTTAGTAATTCATAAGGGATTATCGTCAATTCCGGACTAAGGAGCGCACTGGATTAAAAACTGCATGCTCAAATTTAAGAACAAAACTCAATTTTGTCCTAAAAATGTACTTGTCCGTTTCTTACGTTTTAATTCTGGTGTACACCTGATGATCAAGGTTGGGAAAATGTTTAAATTTTGGGTGAAATGCTTGACATTACTTCTATTGCCCTGTTTCCTGGCAGACCCTCTTTTAAATGAAGAAACGTAAAAAGGGTGTAAAAATTAAGCCGAATGTGTCTCCAGTCGTCATTAATAAGTCGTCATGTGAAGCATTACTGCCCTCTACTGTTGCGACCAAAAGCACATGTTTATCAGATTAGTCATGGGAATTCAAGTCAAGTCAAATTTATTTACATAGCCCTTAATCACAAAAAAATGTCTCAAAGGACTGCACAGGATTACAATGACACAATTACCTGATCCTAAACCAATTCCGGCTCTTTTTCGAGAAGCGGCTCTTTAGGCTTCCAAACGGCTCCTCACGTTTTTCTTTTTTTTCTTTTTAAAGATATATTATCAAAATAATTATAAAGCATTGTGCACCAAATTATTTAGTAATGACTAATTTCAAACTCTTTTGCAAGGGATCCCTGCATAAAACATGAAATACAAATTAAACATTAACATATCTACAAAAAATTAAAAAAATATTTTAACTTTTTACACACTGAGCAGGTATAAAGTCAAGCAACAACACAAAATGACACAAAACACAAAAACAATAAAATATAAATTAGATCATAGATCATAGATAAGAAAGGCGCAAAATGGCAAAAAGTAAGCGCTAGCAGCGACATTGCGACTAAATTTACATGATCAAGGCAAAAAAAAAGATATTTTGACCGGCGGTTTACTTCTTCCATTGAAGGTACTGGAAAAATTAAAAATAGCCTTACATTTGGCCAAGAAAAAGATGTCCAGACCCTCTAAAAAGATTTGGGTCAAAATGAATTACTGCACATCCCTATATTACTTTGTATAGTGTAATTACCTTTAAAACAAGGCAAAATAGTGGATATTTTTACGATCACAACCACCAACAACCAAGTGGTTTCTCTTGTGGGTGAATTAGTTTTAAGAAAAACCACCAAAACTTTACCAGTGTTCTCAAATGCAGCATTAGCCCGATTTTTTTTTTTTTTTCAATGAAGGAAAAAAATTTGCACTGACATTGTGGCTAATGTGAATTGGTTTTGATGCTAAAAAGATTTATTATTCTTTCTTATTTTGAGGTTCCTTATAATGTCAACAACCACCTCTTACCTAATGTAAAAATGAGAAATTACGACAAAACAACATGATTTACTTCCTGGCAAACTTCTTGACTGATTGAGCAATGGACATTACAATGGACAAGGACAAGAATCAAAATAGTGATTTGAATTTATTACAAATGAGATACAAAGTGAAAAATGAGGTTACAGTACAGCCATATTAGTTGATTTATTGGGTCAGCGGGCAAACTTGCTTAAACGTCACTATGTTTTTGCTGTCTTCGATTGCTTTTGTCATCTTCACTACCGGAAAACTGTACATGTCGCTGCAAATTTAGTCTATCTGCATCTATCGTCATGTTTTTTGCAAATGTCAACGTGCTACTTGTGGACAAAGTGCATGAATGCTAATATATGTCTAGGTAGTAGAAGTATAGAGAACTGTATTCCATTATGGCAAATAATAAGATAAATTATCAACATAAAGGTGAAAACGCTGTACAAATTCAGGATATGCTTTTTTTCTATGTGTTGGAGAAACTTGCAGAGTACAACGAAGAAGTTTTAGAACAATTCTCATAAGAAAAGAATTGTTTATACTGCGTGTGTGTGTGAATATATATATATATATATATATATACAGTAAACAAAATAAGTATTTGAACACCCAGCTGTTTTGATATTTCTCACACTTAGAAATCATAAATCATAGAGGGAGAGGTCTGAAATTGTCATCGCAGGTGCAATCCACTGTTAGAGAGATAAACTAAATGGAAAAATCCAGAAATCACAATCCATGATTTTTTTAACGATCTATTTGTGTGATATAACTGAAAATAAGTATTTGAACACCTGAAAAAAATTAATGTTATTATTTGGTACAGTAGCCTTTGTTTGCTATTACAGATGTCAAACGTTTTCTGTAGTCTTTCACCAGGTTTGCACACTGCAGGAGGGATCTTGGCCCACTCCTCCACACAGACCTTCTCAAGATAAATCAGATTTCTTGGCTGTTGCTGAGAAACACAGAGTTTGAGCTCCCTCCAAAGAATATCGATTGGGTTAAGGTCTGGAGACTAGCTATGCCATGCTAGAACCTTGATATGCTTCTGACAGAGCCACTCCTTGATTCTCCTGGCTCTGTGCTTCGGGTCGTAGTGTTGGAAGACCCAGCCACGACCCATCTTCAATGCTCTGACTGAGGGAAGGAGATTGTTCCCCAAAATCTCAGAATACAGGTCCCCATTCATCCTCTTTTTAATGCAGTGCACTCGTCCTGTCTCATGTGCAGTAAAACACCCCCAAAGGATGATGCTACCACCTCATGTTTAACAGTCGGGGATGGTGTTCTTCGGATTGTACTCTTCATTCTTCTTCCTCCAAACACGCTTAGTGTAATGATGACTAAAAGGTTCTATTTTGGTCTCTTCTGACCACAAAATGTTCGCCCATGACTCTTCTGTATCATCCAAATAGTCATATGAAAAATTTCATACTGGCCTGACATGTGCTGGTTGATGCAGGGGAAACTTTCGTGCCATGCATGATTTTAAACCATGACGTCTAAGTGTATTACCTACAGTAACCATGGATAGGGTGGTCCCCGCTCTTTTCATGTCATTTACCAACTCCTGTCGTGTAGTTGCGGGCTGATTCCTTACCTTTCTTAGAATCATTGAGTCCCCACGAGGTGATATCTTGCATGGGGCTTCACTCCGATTAAGATTGACCGTCATGTTTAACTTCTCACATTTTCAAACGGTTGTTCCTACAGTGGACCTTTTTTCACCAAGCTCCTTGGCAATTGCTACGTAGCCTTTTCCAGCTTTGTAGCGGTGTACAATTTTGTCTCTGGTGTCTTTGGACAGCTCTTTAGTCTTCGCCATGTTACAAGTTAAAGTTTTACTGATTGTATGGGGCAGACAGGTGTCCTTATGCAGCTAACGACTTCAAACAGGTGCACCTGATTCAGCATGATCCATGGAATGCAGGTGGACATCTGATGAGCGGACTAACAGGTGTTCCAGGGTCAGAATTCTAGATACACAGGTGGTCAAATACTTATTTGCAGCTGTATCACGCAAAGAAATTGTAAAATTGAATGCATTGTGATTTCTGGATTTTTCCTTTTAGTTAATTTCTCTCACAGTGGACATGAACCTACCATGAAAATTTCAGACCCCTCCATGATTTCTAATATGGAGAAATGCCAAAATAGAAGGGTGTTCAAATACTGATTTTCTTCATTGTGTGTGTATATATATATATATATATATATATATATATATATATATATATATAAATACAGTAATCCCCTGCTACACCACGATTTCGCTACTTTGCATATTTTCATTCTGAATTCTTATTGGCTAAACAGAGGAAGATGCTTTCTATCGCCATCAGAGTTACACTCCCCCAACCACTCAACATGCTCTGGAGCCACATGCAGGTCTTAGGCACTACCTACTGGCTCCAGTGTGCTTTTTTTAAAAGTGTTTGATGAGGGAAAAAGATATGGATTCTGAAGGACATGATCAAAAGGTAGATGCAGTTGACATCATGATACTTTACAGTATCATGTAAAGTAAAATGGATCGTGTCCTTAATCCAAACAGTTGGCAAGATTTTTTTAGGATCATAATCCGACAGTACAGAACAGTTAAAAAAACATTTATAGTACTTAACAAATACTCAAGCCTGTAAATTGGGTGTGTTTTTAAAACGAGGGATTACTGTGTGTAAATGTGTGAGTGTATATATATATATATATATATATATATATATATATATATATATATATATATATATATATTATTTTTTTATTTTTTTTTTATTTTATTATTTTTTTTCAATTTTTTTTTCATAGATATTTTATGAAATTGACTATTTGAATATTATGAAATTTTGAAAATACACATTTCATTAAATAGCCAAATTCATTACTGACAACAATTTTTATTTTCTTTAAATAAACAGTTTGTATTATTTAGCTCCTCCAAGTGATAAAAAAACAGTATCTTTATTTGAAAAAAAAAATAAAAACAAGATTGAAATAATTAAAAATCAAAACATACATGAACCATCATAATAATAATAATAATATAATAATAATTTCCTTGTATTGTCATTCTGTGTAACAATGTACACAGAACGAAATGTCGATTGCACCTGACCCGTTGTAGCGAGCCGATGCAGCCGCAGCCAACAGAGGGCGCCGCCGACCACTTTTTAAGTCTTGGGAATGACTCGGCCGGGGCGCGAACCACCGACCTCCCATTCTCAAAGCGGGCGCCTTACCATCTAGGCTACTGAGTACCATCATATAATTTTTTACAATACTCGAAAAATTTGCATTCATTTGACGTAACCATTACCCCAATGTTATGTAAAATAAATGCTTATTTCTGGACTTAAAAACAAAATTAGGTTTATATGATAGTTCATGGGCATGCAATGGTTAGTGCGTGTGCGGCACAGTTCTGAGGTCATGAGATCGGACTTCCGGTGTGGAGTTTGCATGTTCTCCCCGTGCTTGCGCGAGTTTCCTCCGGGCACTCCGGTTCCCTCCCACATTCCAAAAACATGCATGTCAGGTTAATTGGCTAGTCCAAATTGTCCCTAGGTGTGAATGAGCGAGCGAATTGTCTGTCCCTGTGTGCCCCGCGACTGGCTGGCAACCATTTCAGGTGTCCCCTGCCCACTGCCCGAAGATAGCTGGGATGGGCTCCAGCACCCCCGCGACCCTAATAAGGATAAGCGGTACAGCTAATGAGATGAGATGAGATTAATTTGTATATATATATATATTATTTTTTAAATGAAAAGTTTTTTAACCAATAGAAGGTGCTAAATAATACATACTGTCCCTTTACAACAAATATTTTCTTTTTTATTGTTATTTCAAATGTACTAATACTTCATTCTTTTTTTTCTTTTCTTTTTTTGCTGTTAAAAGAACGAGAAAATACAGTAGTTATATTTGCTGATGTTGAATAAGAAAGCTGAGTGATGCTTAGTCCAAAACTTATTTTGCCATGAAGTTCTATTCTGTATATACTCTACAGCATTATTTAAAAAAGAGGAGTAATATTTATTATAGGGGCAGAGAAAATCAGCTCAGTCAAGAGTGATATATATTGGACTATCCGTTTGGAGTGTTTCTGTTATTTTGCCATTGTTTTTCCTACACAGTCAAAGTCATTACCAATAATTTTGCTCCATTGACCCCTTTTCCTTACTGGGTGAATTTTGCGACTTGTCTTTTTTTCCCCTTGGTCTTCTTTTTGTGTATACGGTATTTTGTTGATTATTTTGTCAGTGACCAACGGGTAGGTTATTTTTTGTGAGTGTACGTGCGCTGATTCACACGCGTGCGTGCTGCCACTAACTGTGACTTCTCTCCATTGTACTTAAGAGAAAAAATACAATAAAATTAAGTTTGAGATACCCTGTTTCAGAGACACCAGGAATTCTGAGTTTTACTGTTTTGCAAGCGTGTCTGTTCTTAAGTCCATGTGTGATTCTTGGGACGTATATAGAATTCTTCCTGTATATTTATAACTTTAACCTCAAATATTTGATTTATGAAAACATATGGTTTTGACCTTAAACATTACTTATTTTTTTAATGTGTACATTATTTTTTACACAGTATCTCAGTTCAAAACTTGGACTTACAAGATATTTGTTAGTCAGACACTTCTTAAAAAACATTTTGCTTAAAGATGGGGTGCGTCGTTGTAGGTGTCCATAAAAAGTGCATAGTTAAATGTTTTCCCTATTATGTATGTGTTAGGGCAGCACGGCGACTGAGTGGTTAGCTAATCTGTGGCACAGTTCTGAGGTCATGTGATCAATTCCAGCTACCAGCCCTCGTGTGGAGAATTTGCATGTTCTCCCGTGTTTGCGTGGGTTTCTTCCGGGCACTGCGATTTGCCCCCACATTTCAAAAACCTGGCAGGTTAATTGGCCGGTCCAAATTGTCCTTAAGTGTGAATGAGCAAGTGAGTGTTCTGTCTCTGTGTGCCCTGCAATTGGCTGGCAACTACTTAAGGGTGTCCACTGCCCGAGGATGAATGAGATGCTTCAGCACCTTGCGACCCTACTGAGGATAAGTGGTGCAGATGATGGACGGATGGTTGTGTGTGTTAACAATGCCCAACTGGGTTCAAAGGGAATTTATGCTGGATTTTCCACTGCGCCTAACTACTTGTATCGTAATTTCGTTATAGCTATTTGGGGTGTAACACATCAAGTTTTAGGAATGGGGTTTGGGGGAGTGCTGGAAAGTGCTGCATGCTTGTACCCGCAGGGTTTTTTTGTTTTTATTCAGGAGTGTAGAATTAAATAAGTGAAAGTAATAAGAGGCCTTCTTCAAGTACATTCATAAAGGCCAAACCCAAAGCCCAAGACAGCTGAAATAATAAATAAAAACTATAAAATAAAAAATAATAAATAAAACAATAAAAAGATGTTTTCTAGTTGTAAGTTGGGCTTTGATGCGCGTATATAGGGTAGGAAGAATATCTCCATGAGTAGAATTTCAATGTCCTTTCCCTCTCAACTTGAGAGCCGCCATAACTGTTGTACCTTGTGAATTTCATTGTACCTTGTAGATTCGTATAAACATGGCCACCCTTTGGAAGATTTAACTGGTGAATCAAGGGTTGTATGTGACAATGGGAGTGATGCAGATTTCAGCTATCTGCATCTAAAAAACATTTTTTCGCTACTCATGCAATAACAATTCAATTTATTTGGTCCCTTTAGGGAAATTCAGTGCACAAAATCATGGTACAGTCAGTGCTGTCGCAGCAGCGCGTGTGCCAAATGACCCATTTACAGCACCTGGTATTACAAGGCGGTCTGCCATCCAGGTACTAATCAGGCCCGACACTGCTTAGCTTCCAGACCTTGGGTGTATTCAGGGTGGTATAGCTGTAAACAGGTCAAATTGTGTTTTACAATGGCCTCTCCTGCTTTACTTACGTTGTCACATACAACCCTCCATCTTCCGGCAACACTGTCTGAAGGGTGGTCATGTTATATTTAAAAGGACAACAGAATACAGTTTTGGTAGGGCGAGTATGAGGTTGCTGAATTTCTCTTAATGGAGATATTCTCCCTACCGTATGTACACTCGCATCCAAAACCAATTTACAACTCTAAAAATTGAGTATTTTTTTGTCATGCCCCTCATAGGAAGAATGTATATAAAACACTCAAAAACACACTACATCACTGTGCCCTAGTGTACTGGGGGGACAATTGCACTTTATTCTGGGAAAGTAAAAAAAAAAAAGTTTCCCGAAGTAAAACGGAGCCTGTTGCCCGCCCTACTATTTGAGAACCACTTGCTAATAAGTTGTGTGTCACCAGTAGCGAATGATAAGCAGCGCATGGGAGAGGAGGCGTGGCTTATATGGGAACAAAAAAAAACACCAGAAATCAATAGGACAAATGCAAGCCAAGAATAAACCATAACATGTGTTTCCGTGTTTTTATTTGTAAAATAATTTTTGCAATACACCATGCCTGGAGAAAAAACATGTTTTGTACAGCAATCAGAAATGGAGGAGATCTTGAGGTCGTTTGAGGCCCACAGAGAAAATTGATATGGAGTGTCTCGGCTAAGTGTTCTTTTGCAAGCTCTCAGGATTCCACAAGCCAAAATAATAATATGAGAAGATCGATGCTTCCACAGGTTGGTGTACATGTTTTCTTCTGTTTTATCATGTGGCTTTTTAAATTTCCTTTTAGAGGGTTGGTTTCCATGCGGTGTATATGCAGTAATAACTAGAAAGTCAGCTTTGGAAAAATGGGCTACTTTCTGGTGTCAGTAATCTGACATTTTGAATGAAGTAACAAATTTCTAACTGAAAACTGTTTTTCTTCAACGCACACAACACTGCTTACCACCTATTTCTTCATCTATTTGTTGATCTTCATCCTGCCATCCAAAAGAGGCTGGAATGGAAATATTTGCCAGACCTGTGAGCAGCATATTGACAATTTTTTTGGTTTGAACAAATTTATTGACACTAAAAACAGAAAACAATCATGACAATCTCAACAGCAATTAAGCACATTCACAATATTATATTCCAATATTACGTTTTTAACAGCAAACATGGAGTGTTTAAATGTGTCAGTTTCGGACTAAAATATATTTGATCATAGCAATCCATCACCCTTCAAGTATATGGGCATGGCTATTCCATCTTCTGGTTTAGTGTCTGAGCCCAACATTGGTTCTGAACTAATTCCTGAAACTACTGTATTTGGTGTTTAGTCAACGGGTCAGGTTTTGGTTCTTGATATTATGGTTACAAGTTTTCAATGGTAACCAGAGCCATTGAGCAGCCTGGGGGCCAGATAGGGCCATGATCAAATTTTTACTGGCCCGCGGCCTCTTTCATAATTGATAATATGACCCGGCAGTAATATTAACTGCAGTATAAAATACATTTGTACAACAACAACAAAAAAAACAGTGCTTAAGGAGCTATATTATGCAAAATTCCACCAATTGACCCTTTCTTACCAGCAGCGTGCGCGCGCACATAAACACACAATTCACGCACATGTCTCACTGGGGGCCCAGAAACATACACACCATGTAATACACAGGTTCTAGCCTTACTGAACTAAATTCTGTACCCATTTTCTCAACCGTTAGTCTTATTTAAAGGATACTACACAATTTCTTGTCTCTCAACTATAATTTGCCAATTTGGAACTTTCTATTCTGGGCCGATGTGAATCTTCCGGTAGGTCCACTCAAGGGCCGCAATCCCTATTTTCGAAAATGCTCAAATATTTTGATTTTCGTTATATGAGAATATAATAATAAAGAGAAATATTTAAGAAACTCTCTGTGCACTAGGGAATGCATGTAAGACTCAAATATGTGTTGAGAGAAGCCCTGTGCACAGACAAAAGACAGAAAAAGGAACAGACTAAGCGCCAAGGAGCCTCACGCCCAAACACAACAGTACAAGATGATACAACACAGTTAAGACCCAATAACATTTAGGTAGCTATTATATCTAATATTTTGAAGGACAATATCTTACCAGGGCAGCACGGCGGCGCAGTGGTTAGCGTGTGTGCGGCACAGTTCTAAGGGGCCGGTCACACAGCCGTTTGTGGCTGAATCACGGCTAAAATTTTGCGGGTTTTTTTTGCCCGTGGTTGCCCGCGATGGAAAATGCGCAAAATTGGCCAACCCGCTGTTCATCGGTGGTATGCCCGCAAAACAGACGCCGGCGACTGTTCCGCTTCCTCATCGCGTCATTTCTGCGTCATTTTCTCGTGTGGACCACGGGTATAAAAGCTCCCGAGCCGGTGTTGTGTCCTAATCCGACTCCTACGCAACACCATACACCCCCCACCCCCTCGCGTGAACGCGCATTCTGCTGCGATCGCTTTTGTTGGAAGCGTACATTGACATTGGTGACTTTTGCATCCGCGTTAACAAACGCATTTTGTAGAATACGATCGCGCTTTATTGTTTAAATAAACGCGTTATATAGACTAGGATCTCCCAATTGTTATAATTAGCTCGCTTTATTGTTTTAATAAGCGTTTTATATAGAATACGATCGCTTTTGTTGGAAGCGCAGCAGAATGCGCGTTCACGCGAGGGGGGAGGAATCTGCACAGGAGTCGGATTTGGGCACAACACCGGCGGCGGGTTTCTGAGGGACTTTGTCTTTAATGCAGCAGCAAGGGTCATCGAATCTCAACGTGTCCGTTAAAAGGGGGGGCTCGTCGGACAACGGAGGCGTCCGATTGAGTTCTGCCCTTATCCCGTCCTCCGAAACTTCTCGACCTTCCCTCGAGGTGCATCTCTTGATTGCTGGTTCCCCACAGAGACTTTCCGCGCTAGTGGATTCCGGGGATGAAGCTAACATTTTGGACCTCTCCCTCGCCCACAAACTCAAGATCCCATTGAATTCCCTCGCTACTCCTATCACCGCCCGAGCACTAGATGGCTGTCCTCTGGGCACAGTTACCCATGTTACCGAACCGATGGAGATGAGACTTTCTGGCAATCATAGAGAGCAAATTCAGTTCCACCTGCTCCCATCCCCCGGCCAGCCACTCGTTTTGGGCCATCCATGGCTGGTACGGCACAACCCTCACTTTGATTGGCGTTCAGGGACCGTCATGGAATGGGGCGTCGAGTGCCATCAAACCTGTCTACGTTCTGCATATCACCCCGACCGACCCGTGGCTTCCAAGTCCCCTCCTGACGTTTCCAAGGTCCCTGCCTGCTATCACCACCTACGGGAAGTTTTTAGCAAAGCCAAGGCCACTTCCCTTCCTCCACATCGCCCCTATTCAGATTCAGATTCAGATCTACTTTATTGTCATTCTAGTACACGTGTATACAGAACGAAATGTCGATGGATCTGACTCCCACAGTTTCCCTCAGTGTCCTTAAGTGTACAGATATAAATAAAGCTGTATTGTGTTATTTACCATAGTGCCGATAGTGCAAGAAGAGACGCTAACCAGATGTGCAAGATGGGCAGTCAGGTTAACAAGTCAGGTACACAGTACCATTATATTGTAAACAATAACACTGTAAGTAATAACACTGTAAGTAACAATAGTGCAGAGATCAAATGTGCAAGGAGTGGCAAGCTATAAAAAAACTGCCACTGTGCTATCGACCTTCTGCCTGGGTCTACTCCCCCGCGGGGTCGTCTCTATTCCCTTTCTGCACCCGAAAGACAGTCCATGGAGGAATACATCTCAGAGGCCTTGGCAGCCGGAATAATAAGCACCACATGGGAAAGGAGGCGTGGCTTATATAGGAACAAAAAAAACACCAGAAATCAATAGGACAAATGCAAGCCAAGAATAAACCATAACATGTGTTTCCGTGTTTTTTTAGTCTGTCACAATCACCCGGATCGAGAACACCTGTGTTCAGGATTTGGCGCCAACAGCCAGGACAGCTGATTGGCGCACCCTGTACATTTAAATCCCCAGCTTCCGGTAACACTTTATCCGATTGTACTATGCTCCATCCTCTTCCCTGGCTGGAGCTGGTTTTTTCTTTGTTGGCAAGAAAGATGGTTCCTTACGACCGTGCATTGACTACAGGGGCCTTAATGACATAACAGTTAAGAATCGCTACCCTTTACCACTGCTCGCCTCCGCCTTTGAACTGCTGCAAGGGGCCACGGTGTTCACTAAACTGGACCTCAGCACGCTTATCATCTGGTCCGTATCCGGGAAGGAGATGAATGGAAAACGGCCTTTAACACTCCCACGGGGCACTACGAATATTTAGTCATGCCTTTTGATCTAACAAACGCCCCCGCCGTCTTCCAGTCCCTTATCAACGACGTTCTGCGTGATGTGCTCAACAAGTTTGTGTTTGTCTACTTGGATGACATTCTGATTTTCTCTAAATCCCTGGAGGAACACACGCAGCACGTCCAACTTGTCCTTCGACGACTCCTGGAGAACTCCCTCTTCGTTAAGGCTGAGAAGTGTGAGTTCCACGCCCAAACCGTGTCATTCCTGGGGTATGTCATCGCGGAGGGGAGATTACAGATGGATCCTGCAAAGGTGTCGGCAGTCACCTCCTGGTCTGTCCCCACAAATCGCAAGAAGCTCCAGCAGTTCTTGGGTTTCGCCAATTTTTACCGACGATTTATTCGGAACTATAGCACGGTAGCGGGTTTCCTGACGGCTCTCACTAGTCCCAAGGAAACATTTAGATGGCCTCCTGCGGCCGACAAAGCATTCTCTGCCCTCAAGGCTCGATTTTTGACGGCTCCCATCCTCCAAGTATCTTACCCGGGGCGTCAGCTAGTCGTTGAAGTGGATGCCTCGGACGTAGGAGTTGGGGCTGTTCTCTCTCAAAGGTCGACCGAGGACCAAAAGATGCACCCCTGTGCATTCTTTTCACGTCGCTTATCCCGTGCCGAACGCAATTATGACGTGGGGGATTGTGAGCTGCTAGCAATAAAATTGGCCCTTGAGGAATGGCGCCACTGGCTGGAAGGGGTGCCAGTTCCGTTCCTAGTTTGGACTGACCACAAGAATCTTGAATACATCCGTTCTGCTTAACGTTTGAACCCGAGACAATCCCGCTGGTCACTCTTCTTCACCTGTTTCAACTTCACCCTTTCCTACCGCCCCGGGTCCCGCAATGTCAAGCCAGATGCCCTCTGTCGCCAGTTTCAAAAGGAGGACAATCATTCCCGGGGTCCGACAGCCATCCTTCCTGAGTCCCGGTTACTGGCCACTCTCACCTGGGACATCGAGGACCGCGTCAAAGAGGCCCTCCAAGACCAAGCAGGCCCCAGTACTTGTCCAGAGGGGCGGCTATTTGTCCCGGAAGCCCTACGGTCAGAGGTCCTCCAATGGGGGCACGACTCTCGCCTCTCCTGTCACCCGGGTGCTACCCGCACCAGCAACTTCCTGGCCCGACGTTTCTGGTGGCCCTCATTGGCAAAGGACGTTCAGGAGTACGTCGGGGCTTGCCAAACCTGTGCCCGGCAGAAGGCTTCGAATCAACCCCCTGCCGGATTGCTTCAGCCATTACCAGTCCCCAGCCGTCCTTGGTCCCACATCTCCCTGGACTTCGTTACTGGGCTGCCTGCCTCGGAAGGGATGACAACCATTTTGACGATTGTGGATCGGTTCAGCAAAATTGTCCACTTCGTGGCCTTGCCCAGACTTTCGTCCGCCAAAGAGACGGCGCAGGTGGTCCAGCTGCAAGTCTTCCGCCTCCATGGAATCCCAAAAGACATTGTTTCAGACTGAGTTCCCCAATTTGCCTCGGGATTTTGGAAAGAGTTCTGCCGTCTCCTGGGGGCCTCGGTCAGTCTCTCGTCCGGGTTCCATCCGCAATCTAATGGACAGTCTGAACACCTCAATCAGGAACTGGAGACGGCTCTCCGCTGCCTGGTTTCCCATGAGCCTCTTTCCTGGGCGCAACAGCTGGTATGGGTGGAATACGCCCACAACTCCCTTGTCTGCTCCTCCACTGGCATGTCTCCCTTCCAGTGCGTCTATGGCTACCAGCCACCCTTGTTTCCTAACCAAGAGGAAGAGGTTTCCTGTCCGTCGGCTCTTGCAAATGCCCGTCGCTGTCGTCGCACTTGGGCTCAGGCACGGGCGGCTCTTCTTCGGGCCGTCCAAAGTTATTCAAAGGGGGCTAACCGAGGAAGAATTCCGGCCCCAACGTACCAGGTGGGCCAGCAAGTATGGTTGTCCACCAAGGACCTTCCACTCCGGCTGGAGTCCAAGAGGTTGGCTCCCCGATTCCTGGGACCGTTTCAAAATTATTATTAGTCCATCAGCAGTCCGCCTGCGCCTGCCCAGCACCATGAGGGTTCACCCGACGTTTCATGTTTCCCGCATTAAGCCTGTCCGCCAGAGCCAGGCTTGGTCCCTGAAGTCCCTCCCCCCCAGCCCCTCGCTTCCTGGATGGTGACCCTGTCTACACCGTGCGACGTCTGCTCCGCTCTCGTCGTAGAGGACGTGGTCTCCAATATCTCATGGACTGGGAGGGATATGGCCCGGAGGAACGATCCTGGATCTCCACCCGGCAGATCCTGGATCGCTCGCTCATCTCCGAGTTCCACCGCCAATATCCAGATCAACCTGCTCCTCGCCGAGGTCGTCCTAGGGGTGTCCGGCCAATGACTACATCTCCGCCGGGTCCATCATCGACTACGCCGCCTGAAGACGACGATGGAGCATCGGTCCGCTCAGAGGAGTTCTAACTGGCCAGCCTGTCGGATTATGTTCCTGCATGACGGATTATACTTTTGCTTGTTGGATTATACTCTTGCCTGTCGGATTATTTTTTTTTCCTTTTTTATGGGGACTTCTGGACCGTCCCTTGGGGGGGGGGGGTTCTGTCACAATCACCCGGATCGGGAACACCTGTGTTCAGGATTTGGCGCCAACAACCAGGACAGCTGATTGGCGCACCCTGTACATTTAAATCCCCAGCTTCCAGGTAACACTTTGTCCGATTATACCATGCGATCTGTTGCCATCTGCTCAGAAAGCCCGTACCTCCGACTCTTTGCCTGCCTCCTGTTTTTCTACCTGATCTCCGTTGCCGACCCGTTTCCGAATTTGCCTACGACCTGCCCTGCCCGCCTAACTCCTGATCTTTCTTCCTAACACAACGACGCCCTTCTTCTCCAGCCCCAACCAACAACACGACGACTACGCCTGTCCACGACCATTCCCGCCAAGCCTTCACCCGTCAAGTCTCAACAATCTGTCAAACAACGGATCGAAGATTCACGTCTTGTCATTCCTTCCTTCCAATAAAAACCAAGAAACGAGTGCAAGTGATCTCAGTTTTCCTTCCGTCCCGCCTGACATAGTCATTCAATTTGCGTGGGAAAGCGCTTAACAATCGCAAAGGTGACACTTGACGGGAATACCGAGGCCAATTTCCGAGCTTATTGTCAAGTTTACAAAATCACAAACTTCATCCAGCACTCTTTTAACATCTATTTTCTTCTATTTTCTCATAAGCTCACTGACTTATGATATTTAATTTTGCCTGGACGAAAGCATTTTTATAACCTAAAGTCATTAGCTTCTTCTATTTTTTTTTTTGCCAGAACACACCTTTTGTCCTCATATTGTCCTTTTCTCACGTAAGGATCCGCAGCACTCTTACCCAAGTCCTTAAATTTACCGCGATTCTTAATCGCACCCAATGTCAACCCAATGCCATAACATACGCTATGTAGCCAAACGTACGTATATGTTTTTCGATTACACAATGGCCAAAAACTCCTCGTCTCCCCAGACGTCGGAAATAACCACATTGCGGGGCTGACACACACAATTCTGAGGGGGTGCTGGAGCCCATGAACATGCAAACTCCGCACACCGTTCCGCCGTGCTGCCCCCAGTGTATTATCATTTACCGTAAATTATATTAATAATAGTTACTCAATAGTTACGTCGGACCTTATTTATTTTAAACCTGAATAAAACTGAAAAGTTATTCATGAACCCATCAATCACTTCGTTCCTGTATCAAACACAGACCCTTTTTTTCTGCTTCAAACAGCATCTCCAGTGTCCAAACCACAACAGCCAACAAGCAATATAAGTCTAATGTTTCTCGGCTGCCGAAGTTTGACCACCAAAGACGCGGCCTGCACAGAGCACGAAATTCTGTTTTTGTGACGCCAATCTGTAAGGTAATTGTTGACTACATTTCGAAAAGTGGGTTTATATTTTTGATTTATTTTTTGTGGACGAAAGAAAATTGCTACACATAAATAAAATGTATTGCTTTGTGGTTTTTGTTTCGTATGTTTAGGCCAAATATATAAGAGTATTTAGATAAGGTTATAGGATAAGAATATCTTCTATATTTGCAGGTGTATAGCATATATTCGTATGTATTTTTGTTTAGTGTCAAGTTAATTGACAACCACTTGAATTGTTTTTAATTGTTTGATATCATCCAATACTCTTTGGTCCATTTAGGGCAGGGGTGTCAAACATACGGCCCGCGGGCCGGAACCGGCCCCCAAGGAGGTTCGATCAGGCCCGCAGGATAATTTGAAAGTGGAAAAAATGCATAAAAGACATGGAATTAATATTTTTAATTCGCTGCAATTCATGGATTAAGGGGCGCACTCTTTCCATCAGAATAGAAGACAAGCCGCATCACTGAGACAGACTGAAAACAGCAGACGGTATCAATGCGCCATCTGCTGCTTGTTACGACGATGTTAATACCTTGGTCTCTACCTCTCCGCTACACCCTCATTAGCCAAAATGTCGTTATCCAAACGGAGAAAAGTAGATAAGGAGTGTAGAATTTTCAAAGAAAAATGGACCACGTCCTATTTATTTACAGAGATGCACGGAAAACCTTTGTGCTTGGTGTGTTTGCAACAAGTTTCGGTATTGAAGGAATATAATATTCGACGCCACTACGAGACTCATCACAGCAAAAAATATGACGGCTTGCAAGGACAACTGAGAAGAGATAAGATTAACGAATTGCTGGCGGGTCTGAGGAAACAGCAGTCAACTTTCATCCAGAGCCGAGAAGTCAGTGAAGCAGCGGTAAAAGCCAGCTACCTAATTGCTAGCGAAATAGCATTAGCATCGAAGCCGTATTCCGACGGTGACTTTGTTAAACGATGCATGATGAAGGCGGCTGAACTTGTATGTCCCGAGAAGCGACAAGCTTTTGCCAATATTAGCCTGACGAGGAATACTATAGCAGAGAGGATTTCGGAACTATCGGCAGATTTAGACAGTCAATTGAAACAGAGAGTCAAGTCATTTATTGCATTTTCCGTGGCAATTGACGAGAGCACTGACATCACAGACGTGGCCCAACTGGCCATATTTATTCGAGGAGTTGATGAGACATTGACTGTTACTGAAGAGTTTCTTGAGTTGGTGCCAATGATGGACACCACAACAGCCGAGGACATTTTCGGCTCTGTCGTTGCTGCATTGGACAGAGTTGGAGTGGACTGGTCCCGCGCTGTCAGCCTGGCTACAGACGGCGCGCCATCCATGGTCGGAAGGAAAGCAGGTGTCGCGACAAAGTTCAAAGACAAAGTACAAGCCCTTAATGGAGGAGATCGTTTCTGGACATTTCACTGTATTTTGCACCAGGAGGCATTGTGTTGCAAGTCGCTGAAAATGGACCACGTCATGGAGGTGGTTGTTCGCACTGTAAATTTCATCCGGTCCAGAGGTCTGAACCATCGTCAGTTTGACAAACTTCTCAGCGACAGCAACATTACCCACAGCCTGCCATACCACACTGAAGTGAGATGGTTAAGCCGAGGCGCTGTGCTGAGGCATTTCTTTGATCTACGAGAGGAAATCGGACAGTTCATGGAGAAAAAAGGAAAACCGGTGTTGGAATTACAATCTCAGGAATGGCTACGGGACTTTGCATTCTTGGTTGATATTGCTGAACACTTGAACAATCTGAACAAAATGTTGCAAGGCCGCAAAAAAGTTGTCATACAGTTTTCTGACAACATACATGCATTTAAGTTGAAGCTGACTTTGTGGGAGATGCAACTGGCAAATGGCAACCCTGCTCATTTCCCCTGTCTGAGAGATGTGTGTGTGACCAGACCTGATGCGGACATGAAACGGTACAAAGACAAAATTGCAGGACTACTGCGGGAGTTTGAGAAACGTTTTCAGGTATTTGGTGAACTTGAGACAGAATTTTCTGTTTTTCGCTCACCTTTCACAGTTAAAGCTTCTGATCTGCCGGTCGAAATTCAGCTAGAAATAATTGATTTGCAGTGTGATGCAGATTTGAAGGGCAAATTTGCCTCTGCAGGTCTGGACAGATTTTATCAGTATCTACTACCAGGGTACCCAAAATTAACAGCCCTGGCTGCTAAAATTTTGTGCATGTTTGGGACAACCTACCTTTGTGAACAAATTTTCTCAGTGATGAATATCAATAAAACAAAAATGCGTTCAAGGCTCACAAACAAGCACTTAAATGACATTCTGAAAGTGACAGCTAATCAGGACATGACACCTGGTGTTGATGCACTTGTACAGGCCAAAAGATGCCAAGTTTCAGGAACAAATACAAGTCCAGACTAGACTAACACCTTTAAAATGCTACCTTAGATACTGTTTGCATTGAAAGAATACAGCTCTGTGAAGATGAATCCTTACTGTGGTGATTTAAAAAATGTGCACTTTAATGTTAGTCAGCAGCTTCAAAACAAAAGTTGTGTGATGGAATTCTACTGTTCATACAACTCCATAAATTTTCAGTATGTATTGTATGTGTATGTATGTTTCATGTATGAAGTTTACAGATTTACAGGACAGGCGAACACTTTCTTCATTACACATTTAAAATCACTCTCCCTAGTTTGTAAGGTGTACGCAGGGATTAAATTTTGATTTTATATGCGTATGTGTAAGTGTAAGTGGTTTAAAAATTCATTTCTTTAAAAGTCTCATTTAATCTTAAAGTGCATTACTATATTTTTCAGTACCAATTAAAGTTTTGTGCCTTTAGTGGGATCAGTTGCAATGCATATTTGTGAATGATAAAAGTAAATTGCACATTTGTCTATGGAAATATGAGGTGTTTTATGAAATGTTTTGTAAAAGGATAGTTCATTAAATTTCAATATTTTCCTAATGTTCTTGTGCTTCTTTACACCAAAACAAAGGAAAGACATGATATTTTTGTTATTTATAGCAGAGTATGGTATAATTTTAATGGTCCGGCCCACTTGACATCTCCCTAGGCCATATGTGGCCCACGATGCGAAATGAGTTTGACACCCCTGATTTAGGGAAACTTAAATATGCAAGAGGAAATTCAAAACGTCTTTAAGAAATCAGCTTCATCGATTAATTGTAAAAAAAAATAATAGGCCGTTTCATCCATTACAAAAATAATTATTAGTTGCAGCCCTTAATCTAAGGACCAATTCCTATATTTTGGACTCCGGATCTGGCTTTATGCCAGATAGATTCATATGTTAAGCACTAGTGACGTCAGACATGGGCTAAATATGCAAATAAAACCCCGGACTAATGAGATGACATTTAAAGATCTGATAAAGAGAGTTTATGGCAGACCTGTTATTTCCAACTCAAAATAAAATTCTTCTGATGACGTGTTTGATCTTTGTGAGATATTATTTAGGCATGATTACAGGTTCAAGCAAAGTCACATTTATTTGTATAGCCCTTAAACACAAAATGTGTCAATGGACTGTACAGACCTCAATTACACCATCCCCTGATCTTAAACCAACATGCGGGCAAGGAAATACTCAAAACCTCAACGTGAGGAAATTAAGAAACCTTGAGACGGGACCACATGAGTGGTAATCCAGCTTTCAGGGTGAGCAGGCTGCAATAGATTTTGCAGTGGGTAACAATACACAAAAACAGTCAACATCAATACGAAAAACATAGGTATCATAAAGAAAATTTATAAAATCCATGAAAGCAACAAATATCTCAACCCGCTGGTCGGTGCAGATGTTGACATGCTTCTGGTCCAGGCACTGGTCCGCTGACTTGTCTAGATACGTCCTTCTCCCTCCTTTTACCACCAGCCAGGCAGCCGGGAAAGAAAGAAAAAAAAAGTATGAGTTGGGCATAAATCATAAGCTATAGAATGGAAGGGAATCATAAGTCTAGATTTACAAACTTCTACTGATGTTGAAGATCTTATCTCCGGAGGCAGAGCATTCCACAGCACCAGGGCCCGGATGGTGAATGCTCTTGAGCCTTCAGGTTTCTTCTTGGCTCTTGGAGTCACAAGTAGACCAGCATTTTCCGAGCAGAGACTCAGTAACATGGGGAAATCAAATGAAACAGATAAGAGGGGGCAAGTCCATGCAAAAATGTGTATGTCAGTAGGAGAACCTTAAAGTCAAATCTTTGCGGACCGGAAGCCAGTGCAAGTTAGCTAATATAGGAGTGATGTTGTCTAAATTTCTTGTCTTAGTCAAAACGTTCGTTGCCACATTTTGAACCAGCTGCAAAATTTTAGTACTAGACATCGGGTGACCAGAGATCTTGGAGAATTGTACAAGAAGCTGATTCCCACACAAATACGCACGCACGAGCAGATGAGAATGAAATGTCAAGCAAATACCAGAGCCTGAACCCTGCCCCATGTTCGCATGTGTCGCCTCTGCACATAAACAGGGTTGGGTTACTTTAACTTGATTACTTTCAATTACTTTTGGATTACTCCAATACCAAATATGCTAATAAAAGACAAAATAAACTAATTATGAATAAAATTATGACTCACAACACGTGGTAAGCTTTCTCTCCTGGCTTTGATCTCTTTGATCTCCGGCAAAACTAACATAAAATGCGACAGAAACAAAATGAAAATAAATCCAAACAGCTTGCCAACATCATTTTTGCCGTTCCATGTATTCCGTTACTCCCCATGCCTGCACAAAATTTTGTAATTTTATTCATATTTAGTTTCTTTTGTCTTTTATTAGCATATTTGGTATTGGAGTAATCCAAAAGTAATTGAAAGTAATCAAGTTGAAGTAACCCTACCCAACCCTGCACATAAATGATGGCATTTCAAGCAGTTTAGATGATTACATGTGATGAGACGCAAGAAGCTTACGAGGTGAAAATAAAACCAGAATTTAATCTTTCAATATTTATATCATGTGTTGTGAGTAAATATTTTACACTGTTGGATGCTATGGATTGTCCTTTTCTCCCAACTTTTCAATCCTGTCAGCATGATCGTGTGTTTTAGAGTAAATATTTTACATGGTTGGATGCTATTTATTGTCTTTGATGTAAAAGCAATTTTCACAGCCATTCAAAGAAGTTCAAGACGGCCAGAAGACGTACTGGTGAGTCACCTCGGCTTTGTAGTTTTCAGGTACTTTGTTTTAGACTGATGTTTCTCTGATGAGTATGATTTGAGATTTTTATCATATCTCGAATACCAAGGGTTTAGGCTTTCCAATGATATGTGGCATGATGCATTTCAGTGACTGGTGCCATCGTATGGACACATATTTGTTTATCAAAAGTCCGACAGCCTACCGGCGAGCCGTCGATACGTTAGGGGTTAAGGTACCGTCTCCCGTATTTCTTTGTAAATATCTCATGTTTCAATGTGGGTACATGCGGCTTACAGTCAGGTGTGGCTTATGTGTGTAAAAAATGTTTTTTCCTTTAAAAATGTACTGGGTGCCACTCATAATCAGGTGCCCCTTATATTTAGAATTTTAGGGTATAAATTAATGGAAAATCTACATGTTGTATTCTGGCTTCTTCTTTCCTTCTCACAGCTTCTTGTCACTTGTTTTGATTTCCTCGTGGGTTTTCGTCCTATCACAAATCGCTCTTTTACCTTTATAAGTGCTCCTTCTCTTCGGTTCCTTGCTAATACGTTGCCTTTTTCGTCACATTCCAAGCACACCTGTCACAGCGCTCTTGTCTACAAAGTCCACTGAAACTCTGCCTGACCTCCTGGACTACAAATACCACCTAAAGAACCTTCAAACTGCTGACTTTGCTGCTTGAATACACTGGATCTCCGAACCTTTTGCCTTTCTAATTGGTAATAGTGCTGTCCTCAATCAAAAGTTTCACATTTTTTCCAGCTAGACAGCTAGTGAACGAAGTACTGACAACCATATTTTTTTTTCTTTTAGCTGCTGTTTGTTTTGCCAGTGGCCTCAACCGTTACCCTTATTAGGTTGCCAAGAAACTAAGAACAAAGTATAAAAAGGTCCTGATAACTTGCTAACTTCCCAGATGTATTATACAATTCTAACAATTCAAAGAGTACAAAACGTATACCTGTAACGGGTGTAATAATAACTTTTGTTTCATTGAAATTCCTGCTAAAATATGTGTAAAGTTTTTGGTAAGTGTCCTGCAATGATGAGTCCAACAGTGCCACCTGCTCGTATGGGGTGGGGTTTGGTTTTGGCTTTGGACATGTGACTGGAAAGCGGGGTTTGTTGGCAGTCTACAGAGAGAGTTGCTAACGGTAAGAAACATCTTTTGGTGCTCCACAAAATAAGTTAATTTTAAACATTATAACCAAAGCTGACAAATCTCTCAACATGCACAGTAATGTGATTGATGTTGTCAAGCTGTTTGGATTTATTTTCGTTTTGTTTCTGTTTTACTAAAATGTTAATTCCCCTTGTAGAGATCAAAGCCAGCAGAAAAGCTAATGTTGTGACTCATTTCATCTGCAGGTAAATTGTATCCGTTTTTATACTCATTATTGTTCTTATTTCTATTGTCTCATATATATTTAAAAATGGTTAAAATTCCGACAAAAGAAAAATATGTTGAATTCATTGTAAACGTTATAAAAAACCACTATACGATCTCTTGTTGAAAGTATCTTGTTGAAATGGATGTAAAAATGTATTTTGATATTCTAAAAGGTATTTTGTGTAAATTGAAAAGAAAGCTCTTTGATATGCTTTGTTGGGCAGTCTACAAAGAGAGCTGCTAACGAGATCAAAGAGATCAAAGCCAGCAGAAAAGCTAATGTTGTGACTCATTTCATCTGCAGAAACTGTAATAAAAACCTCATCATCCAGTCCAGCGTGAATGTGGATCTTTGGTGGGACAGGTACACCGCGGTTACATACCCACCAACTGTTTATGCGTTAGACAACAGTTTCTCGCCTTAAAAACCTACCAATTCCTTTTCAAATAATCTACTATTTTGGGTTATTGTTTGTCGCAGTAGTTGTTTCTTGTTGTTAGCTGCCATGTCCTGAATGGTTTAGCCCCTGTTAGCTCTTCTTGTGTTATTTTTGCCAGTTCGCCCTATTTTGGCTGCTCACCATTTCTTGTACAATTGCTGTACCCACCTGCGACACAACGCCTAGGCAAAATTTGCCTTAAAACACTCAAAACCTCTTCAACTAATTAACACGTAAATCAATATGGTGGCTGGCTTGCTAGGGTGTTGGTGTTATTTGCATGACGTCACAACTAAAGAAGACAAAAACGAGACAAGCTGACTTGAAAAATAATTGCAATATACCAATGAAATATGTACAGATATAATGCAAACAAATTTACTATTCTCTCACATTTTGTATGTGTTAGAATTTAGGTATCCTTTTAATTCATTTTGACAAAACCATATTTCGTCCCACTATATTTTATTTTGTTTCTCAATCAGTCTATCCACACCTCTTCCCCTTTTTCTATCTGTCCATCCAGTTCCATCCCCTCCTCTGCTGCCACATCTCTCTAATACATCAACTTTGTTCCCCGCTGAGAGGCCTGTGGGCGGCAAGTGAACACTTGTCGAATTCGAGTGGCGCTTTACATTACCTTTGTTGCCGCGGAGACTTTTTCGCAACAACCGCCACCTGAGAAGAAAACCAAATAGCGATTAGTCCATGTTTAACAGCGTAAAACGTCACAAACCGCCCGCCTGCATGGAAATGAGGAAGAAGAGAGTAATAACAGCAATTGTGCTGCATTAGTCGAATGGTAATTGGTGTGGTGAGGTGTGACTCATTGCTGGAGTGTGGAGCTATAGAGCCCCCTCTTACGGTACAGCAAGCTGTCATTTTCCATCTGACATCCTTCAACTTCCTTCTCAATCTTCTTTCACTTTGATGTGCGTGGTTGTATGTTAACAGAACTTAAGCAGCTACTGCATTTTTTCTTTGTAGGGGAACAGAACTCATAAGACAGTGATCTCTCATTTTTCCCAGGGTTCACGTTCCAAAAATGACCACAGTGGTCAAAATCTACGAAGTAAAACCCCATATTTATTAGATACTATATTATACATTGTAACCAAATAACAAACTCTTCTCCTGTTATTTCAAAAATATTAGTTGGCACCAGTGTTCCCTCCTAAATGTGCGCGTGTGCAATTGAGCACTGGCCAGACCTTCTCAGCACAGAAAAAAACATATCTTGTGCATAAAAATAAGGGCTTGAAAATGCTAAATGAATTCTCAAATTCATCCAGAATTACAGCTCATGCAGGCAAAAACAATGCCTGTTTAAGAGTGGTATTTTGAAGTCAATGACAGCATGAAATTGAGTAAATGAAAGAAAGCGGGCATGTGGGCTTGAGTTGTTGCCAGAGAGAGAGAGGCTCGAGTGGGGGTGGGGGAATTTTTGGGGGGTTGAGTATGTTGCTTTTTAAAAAAAAAAAGTATTATTATTGTATTACTTTTTATCACTAAAACATTAAAATATAGAGATACACGTATGGTTTACCTTAGTTATCAGTTAGACTCTGTGGCTGCGTAACCTTTCTTACCATCATAACTACGTCACTGTTGCCGCTCAAGTTTCCGTCTTTTTTTAGAAAAGCGTCTCTTTTGGCTTAGCTTACTTAAAGAGCTGGTTCATTCGCCTCCTAAACGGCTCTTGAGATTGTTTATGTTGCTTCTATCCACATATTACCAATTATTATGTAACATTATTCACAAAATGACTCAAAAACAGGAAAGGGTAGAGCAAAAAAAACAAAATTAGGCAGAAATGAAAAATTAAAAGCAAGAGAAATAAGGCTAAAAAGAAAAATGGACAAAAATGAAAAAGAAACATGAGAAAAAAGTAATAAATATTAAAAAAAGGGAACTAGAGAACAAACAAAAGAAGAGCAACAGCAATGATAAAGAAGGAAAAAGCTATAAAAAAAAGAAACAAAAAGAAAAAATTAAGTTTCTCGTTACAATCAAATAATGTGCAAATATATCAGGTCAATCTTTTTGCCAACACTGTACTTCCACTCAAAAGTGTGATTAAATGTAGTTATGTATTGGCCAACCAACTAAATAAATCCACAAAATGTTAGTATTTTAAAGGTAAATCTCACTGAATATTTGTTGTAAAAAGAACTGGCAAGTGTGGGTCATGCAACCTTTCCATTATTACATTGCCAATTCATTCAGATTTGAATAACGGACTATTGTTGCCGGAAACTCAGCAAAATGTCTTTGTCTCAGGTTTTTGACATGTTTGATGATAATTTGGTTGCAACACACAGGGTTAATATTGCTTGTTCCAGGCGATGCTCACAGTCTGTGTGATTACTCAAACGCTTACAGGGAACATTGGCAGGAACTCTTTCCTGTCTCCTGGTGGCTCACTGCCCATCAGGGCTTCTTCATCCTACTGCTCACATGGCAATGCAGGATAATCAGACATTTTATCACAAGCACTGCATTACACTTTTATAGACGACAATATGACGGGAAGATTTTTGGTATTAAGTGGTCAATATTTATTCATTTTTCACACAAAATAATTATGTCGAAGGAGTTCTGCCCAATACAGAACTACTGAGTTATCTAATACACCGGATGGAGCTAGGTTGACTGGGGATACTTATTGTTGAAATAAAGTGATCTGGAAGTAATGATGCTGGGAACGGTCTTCAGTTTATGGAGCACAATTGTTTATATTCTATTCCATTACACACTGATTACAAAAGGACCACTAGTCCAAGAAACAACCACAAACCAGCTTAGAGTATCATAGCGTAGCGGTCAAAACCTTGTGCTTTTCCGGGTCAGATACCTGCTCGACAGCACAAACATTCCTAACTTTCAATCAAATTACACAATCAAATTAATGTGTGCCACCCCATGGAATAAACAAGAATAACAGTCAATGACACCAATACATTTTGGCTCCTATTATGAACCATGTCAAAAAAATGTCCTTTATAATTGTGTGAAAGTTATAATCAGATCACTACCTCTGATCGTTTTAAAGTTGCCTCCTAATTACGCTACACAACGTACACCTTGAAAAAGAATCCAAGCACATTATCATTTTTCCTGATAATGGTACAATTAGTTGTATTTATATGTCAAATAAAATTGCGCTAATATACTCTTTTATGGAAACTTGTGGGCATTTTTGGGGCAGTTCGAGGGCAATCTCACAGGCTACCACTAGAGACCGGTCACTACTCATTACGGCTTACCACTGGTTCAGTTTGCAGTAGCAAACTACTACATGCAAAAAAAAAAAATCAGATAAAATTTGAAAGGCATGTGATCGCCGTGATTGCCACTTGTGACCCCCCTGCCCCACCCTCCATTCCCTTTCATCATTCATTACAGCGCTTACTTAAATTGTATTTCTAATAGCATCTTATTCCTCTTATTTCTGTATTTTTAATGTTTAATAAAAGTTAGAATGTATGTGTAGTGATCAAGTTGATGTGTTTTATTGTTGCTCACTTGAATGTTTTTTTTTTTTAGGACTGAAGCGGACCAATGAATGACTGGTTAGCATTTTCTACTCACAGTTCAAGCGTCCCGGGTTCAATTCCCACTACTGGCATTCTATCCCTGTGTGGGCATTCCAGTTTCTTCCCATGCCCCCAAAACACACATGACAGGTTAATTGGCTAGTCCAAATTGTCCCTAGGTATTATCCATAGAAGGCCGATGATGATGTTTGTTAGTGACTATAGAGTCCTATCCTGGATCCACATGTCCTATTGCAGGAAGGATTGCTGCAGTGGCAGCAGGAGCTGCGATTGTGTTTCTCCCAAGTCTCTTCGCCCGTGTCCTGGCTGTCCCAGCCTCCTCCATCAGATGAGTTCCTTCTTGGTACTGCCAAAGCCAAGAGCTATGGTCGGCAGCAGCATCCTACAGGGCCTCAAGTCGAATCCTGCACTTCCTCAATGCTGTCTTCAGCTGGTCTTCGTAGCGCTTCTTCTGCCCGCGAGCAGAGCACCGACTGTGATGTAGTTGCCCATATAGCACCCTGTAAGGCAGCTGGTTAGCTGGCATCCTGACTACATGGCCCAACCATCATAGCTTGTGCTATGTAATAGTGGCCTCGACACTTCTATAGTTGGTCTTACCGAGTATTTCAGAATTAGGCACACAGTCTTACAAGGTGATCCCTACAATGCGTTGAAGGCAGCGTATGTGGAACTGCTCTAGGACCCTGATGTGGCAATCGTAAGTTGCCTCATATGCACAGCTGTAGAGAAGGGTAGTAATGCAGACAGCTTCGTACAAAGAGACCTTTGTGCACAGATGCAGAGCCATGTTCTGAAAGACTCGTAATTGAAAACTCCCAAAAGAAGCCGATGCTTGGTCTGGGCTTCCCTCAAATACTGTTGCCCTCAGACAGGATGCTTCCCAGGTACTTGAAGGATGACACAACAGACAGTTGTTTATCAGCGACGGTGAAGATAGGTGGTGTAGATGAGGCTTTGGTACTCCACTGGCATGTAACCTCTGTTTTGTTGGCGTTTACAGTCAGTCCTATCCTGCTGTATGCTCTCACCGCAGCATCAAGAACAGACTGGTGAGAGCCACACACACTTCTCGCCAGTAAAGTATTTTGTTGTTGCTGTTTGTATAAACGTCCGCCTAGTGGGGTTAGTTGGGGACAAAAGAAAGCGGCCATGTTACTCGGGTCAAGGTGACACAACACACTCTTTTTTTCAAAAGCAGGGCCTGAAGCTTTCACTGGTTTACCCCTGTCGTATCATACAGGTTCCCTGCTATCCTTTTTAAACACCTCCCCACTAATTCCTATCACCAACAAGAGCTCTAGCTTCCACTATATTAAGACCTCTTTCCTGCAGTGCACTCATAACACCATCCATCCACGTCAATCGCGGCCTTCCTCTTGGTCTCCTTCTAAACTTCCTTACCTTTTGCAGAATATTTCTCATACACCTGTTGTACTGCAAACACCTGATTCACACATCCTCTTCCTTTCCTGAAACCACTCTGCTCCTCCATAACCACCTCACCCGTTCTTCCTCTCACTCTCTTAATCAAGACTCGTCCATACAGCTTACCCGGCACAGACAACAAACTGATACCTCTCGAATTGCTACATTCATACTTATCACCTTTACCCTTATCAATGGCACCACACATGCACTACACCAATCAACAGGAACAGCACCGCTTAAAAAGCATACATTCAACAAGCATACTAACCAGTCAATCATAGCCGTGCCAGCTATATAAAAAATCTTTGGATCCACATGGGTAGACGACTCATTAAGTTATTCATTTTTCCACCTGAATAATTCTAATAATCTTAAAAGAGCTATTTTCACTCGGAGAGTTTTGAAATGATTAATTTATGTGTTCCTCTAACTCAAAACGTCCAACTAGACAATGTAAACAAACCTAAATAAAGGAAAAGATGCAACCATTTGTACAGTTTTTCACACAGCTTGTGCCTTTGCAAGTTAGGCTCGTGAGCCATATATGGCTCTTTTCATAAGTACATATGCCTCTGGTGCATTTTAAACCTGAAGGGTCTCAATGCTGACACGTTCAGAATTGGGATTGATGCGTGCATAGCCGCTGCAACAAGGGGTTTGGTCACTGCATTGTGTGCCTTCAGTTCAAAAGCTCATAAACGGCGAGACGCTGTTTGGCAAGACAGATCCTTACCATGTTCAGCACTGAACTGTCGAGCAATTCAAGTTGCAGTGTGGAAACGATTACCCACCAACATCCTCTCAGTTTTGCAAAGATTCAATATTCCTCAAATTAGATTTGGAACGATCAACTTGTCTTGCTTTGGATGATTGGGTCATCCCTTGTGTTTTCATTTGAACAACCTGCTGCTGGAGGCTTTCAGTCACCTTAGAACGGCTACGCTTCTTGCAAAGTCAGTGAAACTAGCAGTTAGAATGCCAGTTAAATAGGGGTGGACAGCTAATCGAGAAAATTAGCACCTTGTGCTAGATTAGCACCATTAGATGGGAGGCACCTGAGAGTTTTCTCTAACTTTGATCAGTGCATTTTGGGCAAAATACATTTTCTTTTGTTTTCCATATTGTGAAAAAGTGTTGTAGTAGCATGGTATTGACGAGGGGTCAGCAACCTTTTTGGTGTGGGGTACCACTTCCAAATTTCCTCGTAAATCAGTGTGCCAAACTAAAATAAATGACTCGCAGAACATTTTTTTAATATCCAACTGAGCTGTAATTTTACACCAGGATACAACATGGATATCAATTTTAATCGTATAAGTGTTTTTCAACCCCTTTTTGAACCACGGTACACTTTTATTTATAAAACAGTTCCAAGGCACACCGTCTGTCGAAAATGTTTGAAAAGTTAAGTCAAATATTTCACTTTACTACCTCATAAGCAGAAAATTAGTATATAAAAAGAATAAAATAACACTTAAAATAAAAAAGAATTATGTGCTTAATGTTTTTATTTTTTACATTGCAATCTTAAACAAATTAAGTTATTAAATGTACTGTGCTACCTCAAAAGAAGATAATTATTACATAAAAAGTACATAAAAATCTACTGCCACCGACTAATATGGATGACTATTATAGTTCCTCGTCTGAAGATTGCAAAAATATTGTATAACGGTCTGATTTTTGGGAAAGATAAAATTGGGCAAATTCCAGCAGCACAGTAGACAAGGTCTAACGGCACACTAGTGTGCCCCGGCACACTGGTTGAAAAACAATGGTATAACGGACCAATTTATCTTCCACTATTCTTGTTCATCAATCAACTAAAAAATGAATGTGAATAAAAAGTGGACAGGCCTGTAACCATCCACGACTTCAACTTTTTGCCACAAGGATTAACCAGAATCAATCATTCTTCATTAACAATGAACTACAATCTAAAAAACAAGTGCTATAGACAACTACCATACCATTCATCAATGATATCTTGTTGCAGAAAACTTGAAATAACAGCAGCAGAGCAGAAGGCTCACACGAGCGCACACACGAGCGCACACACGAGCGCACACACACGCGCACACACACACGCACACACACACACGCGCGTGCACACACTCACACACATGCTTCTTTAAAACATTAGCCATCAGTAAATGGTTTTCTGTGCTTTGCTATGCACTGAGCAATGTGATAGCTTGTTTCAGTGGTGATGTTTTTAGCAGTGACAATAGTTTTCAGGGTCTGTGTTTGTTTGCCGTACCTGGACACAGCGCGTTTTATTGTCTGCGGCTTGTCATACTCATCCTTGAATTCATGTTCATTTTTCGTCTCGTAATGACGTTTAACACTTGCTGTGCGAGGTACAACGCTCTCAAGGCATAATGCACAAACAGCAAGGTCATTTTTTGCCCAAAGCCCCATTCGTCTGTCCACGCTGGCTGGAAAGAACGAGATGTTTTCGCTAGAGGAGCCGTCGTGATTCGTTGATTTATCGCACGTGTGTGTTTCGTTGGCTGGGTTAAAACACGGAGCTCTCTTTTGCGAGGCGCTGTGCAAACACACGCTGGCACACGAAGGGGCACTAACGTAAAGCCTCCAAATAGCATGGCACACAACTGAAAATGTCTAAATTTCAGGTAAAATGCGCATTTTTAAAATATAATCAATATTATTTTGCCGTGCGCTTGTGTGCCACTGGTTAACCCCTCGCGTGCCACTGCTGGCAGGCATGTCATAGGTTGCCGACCCCTGGTATAGACAATACAAAATATCCTTAAACTGTTGAGAAGCAGAGATGGGATTTTTTTCTGAATTACTCATTTATTTATAAGTTGCGCTCTGATTTTGCTGAGTTCAACCAATTTATATGATTTATGGTGAACTACTGGTAAGCACATTCACCTATCACGCGAAAAGTCCCCATTTTGAGACCAGGTAGAAACATATGTTGGCCTGGAGAGGGATGAGTGCCTGTACCTGCCCAAAACACACTATGGGAATTGATGCCCCTACAGTTTTATTACACAGACATACTTTCAGCACATATCAATCACAAAATAAAGGAGAGAAACTGCCAGGTTTAACCCTTGTGTAGGCCGGCCTCATCTTTGCCTCGTTTGCCCATTAGAATTTAGCTTAACTGGGACAAAGACCGGTCAACATACCAGGAGAGGGAGCCAGCTGACACACTTTAAAAATAAGAAAGTATAGTCATTAAACAGTTTTCTCTAAGTGTTATCTTGGTTTGGTTGCAGTTTAAAGTAATCTTCTTCATATTCTAGAGCAGAAGAAGCCAGTGGCACCGTGGGATTTGAAGTAATAGCTACAAACTGACAAATAGGCCAAGGGTTTTTTTATTTAGCTAAATGGAACTCAGAGCAGACCTTGGTGATTTTTCCTCCCTTCTCTCTCAAAGTTATGGGGTATGGCGGTGTGAGAATTTAGGGGGCCTTGAAAATGTTCTTTGTAATCCTGGACAAGGGCTTGATGGAGTGAGAAACTTTTTGACTGAAGATCAAGCATTTCCTAGCTTAGCTTATTTTACTCCCATTACAGGCATCTTGTGTATTTATCAATGGAGGTACACTATTGTTATCTTTATTAAGCAAGGCAAGCTTTAACCTTTCGTGTTTTAGGATTGGCAAGTAATGATCTTTTAAGCTGTCTGTACTTGTAATGGTAACCACTACCAGTAATGGCTGCCTTCTAGTGGCAATCTAACAATCACGATCCAAAAATTGAAGTGACAGTGTTTAATAGTTCCCCACAACAGGTTGCTGTGATAATGTTCAGACCCAAAGCATGTACATTCAAATGAACCAAAGCAGGCTCGGCCAAAATTCCGCCTGGGGGCCTGTTCCGGCCAGTGATTACTTTTTTACTGGCCCCCGGCCTCTGTCAGAAAATAATTAAAATGTGGCCTGCCAGTAACTGCAGAATAAAATAAATATGTAAAGAAATAAAATAACCACCGTTTCACCAGATGATTCAGATTCAGATCTACTTTATTGTCATTCTAGTACACGTGTATACAGAACGAAATGTCGATACATCTGACCCGCACAGTTTCCTCGAATGTACAGATATAAGTAAAAGTTGTATTGTATTATGGCTACGTATAGTATTTTACCATAGTGCCGATAGTGCAAGAGGAGTAGCTAACCAGATGTGCAAAATGGGCAGTCAGGTCAACAAGTCAGGTAAACAGTAACATTAACACTGTAACAATAACGCTGTAAGTACAATAGTGCAGAGAGCAAATGTGCAAGGAGTGGCAAGCTATAAAGAACTGCCAGTAGTGCAAAAAGTCAGATTAGCAGCCGTTTAGATTTAGGTTAACTATATGTTAGATTGACCATTTAACAGTCTAATGGCCAGGGGGACTAGACTACTGCGGAACCTGGTGGTCCTGCACCGCACACTGCAGTACCTCTTCCCAGAGGCTAGCAGAGTGAACAGTCCATGATGGGGGTGAGAGGGGTCCCCGATAATGTTCTTAGCATGGGATAGGCAGCGCTTCTGGCCAATGTCCTGAATGGAGGGAAGTGTAGTCCCGATTATTTTCTCTGCTGTCCTCGTTACCCTCCTCACACTACCCCAGTCGGTAGCGCTGCAGCCTCCACACCACACAGAGATACAGCTGGTCAGGATACTCTCTATGGTGCCCCTGTAGAATGTGATGGGGGAGGGTGGGGGCAGGTGGGCTCTCCTCATCCTCCGCAGGAAGTACAGGCGCTGCTGTGCCCTCCTAACCAGTGATGCAGTGTTCACGGACCAGGTGAGTTTGTTTGTAATGTGCACCCCTAGGAACTTGATACTGCTGACAACCTCCACAGCCTTGTTGTTGATGCAAAGTGGGGCATGCTTGGGCTGGTTTTTCCTAAAGTCGGCAGTAGCCCCTTGACCACCTTTTGAGGATTTTAGCCCACCTCATTTCTGACATGGCAACTGTGAATAAAGAAATTTGACTGTGAGGGCCACCGCTTCCAGTACAATTGGACTATTTCTTTGCCTAATTTGCCAAGAGACGTTGGCTATAAGAATATAATATCAGGAGGCACTGCCAGACCAAACATGCTGACGACAAAAAGCTATCTGGAAACAAACGATGTAAAAAGGAGATGCGATGGAAGCTGTTTAATGGCACATCAGCGTTTTTTCACGAGACCCTGCAAGTCAAATGGAAATGCTACAAAAGCAAGCCACAAGGTTGTGAGACTGATCGCCAAGCACTGCAAACCTTTCACGGAGGTTGAATTTATTAAAGACTTTTCAAATAATACCAGGCTGAATAGTCAGCTCTCACACAGTTTTATAAAAATCTGGCCTGCTTTCTCAAAGGTTTGGACACCCCTGTCTTAAAAGATACCACCTCACAAAAGTTGCAATCCTAAATTCAATTTTTTTATTTGAGCAAAGATGATTTTTTAGCGACGTTGGCATGACAAGCTGTGAAAGGCGAGTAACACAGAAAGATGAAGCAAACTTGGCAAGCAATGAAAATTTGTAAAAAACAAAGGCCACTAAAAGCATGTAAGAGCCAAGTAGATGACAAGTGTTGGATTCCAGTATCACTGACTTTGACAATCACTTGCAATGCTCAGCTGTCGAATGTGGGGAGCTTTTAGATGGGTGGTAAAAGGGCCACTTTGCAAAATTTAGGCATCCTTAGTTGTAGGTTTGTGTCAAAAAGTGTCACCTTCTTAAAAGGGCGCCTCAATTTACGTATGTGATATAAATTAAAAAATGTTGATGTAAAAATATTGTAAAAATTATGTCTGTCTATATATATATATATATATATATATATATATATATATATATATATATATATATATATATATATAATATCACATCTCTCATCTCATCAGCTGTACCGTTTATCCTTATTAGGGTCGCAGGGGGGCTGGTGCCCATCCCAACCATCTCCTGGCAGTGGGCAGGGGACACCCTGAACTGGATGCCAGCCAATCGCAGGGCACACGGGGACAGACAACTCAATCGCTCAGTCACACCTAGGGACAATTTTTATATATATATATATATATATATATATATATATATATATATAAAAAATCATTGTATTATTTTCACGTTCCCTGTTGTTAAATTGCCATCAGAAGGCACACGATACTAATATTGGCTACGCGATACCTAAGTGAAGGCTCGTAACTTCATCAACGCCAATAGGAATATTTGAAAATATATATTCTGCGCAGTATATTAGTTGTTCCTAGAGATACACTCTGCTGGACTGTGGTTTTGGATGTTGTTACCTGGGATCTGTTGAAGCTTAGTTTGGCGGTTACTGCTGCTGGACTGTGGTTTTGGATGTTGTTCCCTGGGATCTGTTGAAGCTTAGTTTGGGGATTACTGCCCTGAGTGCCCCCAATGCCATTTGGACAACACTGGCTTTGACCTTTCACATTTGTTTCAGCTGCTCTTTCAATCCCTGGTACTTCCCCAGTTTCTTGACTTCCTACTTCCTGATGATGGCATCAGCTGGGATCGGCCACATCTTTTATCACCACCCTCTTCTGCTATTTGTTCACTACTACTATGTCCGGTTCCTTATCCAGGAGCTCCTTGTCAATCCCACAGGATACTGGCTCTGTTCGACCATCCGTGATACAGCCCATTGGGATTTGGTTACTTCTACACGGTGCTTGTTGCACATGTTCCTGTATACTATCCCAGCTACTTGGTTGTGCCACTGATCCAGGTAGCATCTTACACTGTGCCACGCTGTGCTTCAGTGTTTAAAAGGCGTGTTGAAGGACAGTTGTTTTCTTGTTTGGTCCTTTGCATGATGGTTGGATTTCGGGCGAAGAGAATTTTAATAGACCAAGAGGCTGGAGATGAACATACAGAATATATTCTTGACACCATTGTGGTGTATGGGCTGCATTCTCGCAACAGTGTATCAAGTATAGCAATGACATCTTAAGCAAGCTGTTTCTACTTTTCTGAGGCGTTAAAAAACTGCTGATAAACTTCTGGGTTGTTTTTCATCATTTGATCAATATCCTGCTATCAGCCATTTTGCCAGCTCATCACTGTGTTGCTTTGTCTGGTGGACGTTGGACTTGTTGACATTGTTGTAGAAATTGGAGGTCCGATAATCGAGAGAAAGTCTTCTCATAAGTGGATAAAAGACATAGACAGGAGCCCGCTTCGTTATGGAGGGAGATGTCACTTTATTGATGCGTCAATAAAGATCTCACAGAGCTAGGAACATGACAATGTATTTAAAGCTGGTAGTGACGATTAGGCTTCGATTGAGTACACCCCAAAAGGCGGTCCTGTATCACGTATCAAGTACAGAGCGTCCCGTCCCTTGCACGCTATCTTCAAGGAAACTTAATGTCTGCCAAGAGTATCTTCAAGGATGTCTACCCGACCTTTTCCCACAAACGTAAGCAAGTCTTTCTAAATTTCCACATGTATGCAAATCCATTCTACATTTGCAAGTGTATTTGCCACAACATATCCCCCCTTTTTTTTTTTTTTTTTTTTTCTTCTGTTACCTTATCCCCCCTTTTGGGAGTTTATACTCCCATTTTGAATGGAAATTAAAATTGAAAATCAATACAGAGTAGTGGCAAAGTATTACAAATCATAGATATCAATACACGGACAGAGTTTACGCGAATCAAAAATAAAATACAATTCTGGCGGTCAGCCTGCTGTGATCATTCTAACTTTCATTGTTCATGTTTCATTTACAAAAACCCCCAACACTCCAAACATCTGACCCATGCACTAACCCCCCCTTCATTTATCTTTATCCGTACACACTGGATTATACACGCGGACCGTCGACGGTTGATCGGTACGTGATAAAGGTAAATGAATAAATGAACTGATAAGTGAGTGATAACAAATTTCGGTAACAGTCGTCGATACATTCCAAGATGAGTGCATGACTGGATAGTGATATCCACATTGGCCTTTGGCCTGACCCCCGTGAACAATTTGAAGACCATGCATTGTCGTATTCGTCAACGGGTGTCGTGAAGTCAGATGTTGGAGTGAGTGTTCATCCCAGCAGGCATCACGCTCAGTTTCCATGCAGCCAAAAACCCGGAAGCGACGATGCATCCTGACCATCCCAGACAGCAGCTTGCTCCCCGGCAGTGTGACATACCAACAAAAGAATCACAATCAGAAACCAATATATTTGTTGCTGTTATTCCTAGTGCTATATAGTGTGTTTGCGTGTTTAACAATAGTGCTAATTGATATCGTATTCAGTCCAGATCATCATATGTGTCTCTTTCCGCAGATGCTCCATTTCTTATTATAATGTAGACTGACTATCAACGTTGCCAGATAAAATTCAAGGCGTTGAATTTAGTTGAGTCATCTGTTCTCCCTCACTTAGGAATAGGCTTGGATATTTAATCACTAACTGTGCTCATTGAGCTTCTGCCACCCTAGTATCGCCACTACTGTCATTTGTCCTCCAAAAGTCTTAAGCATTCCTCTTTTAAGAATAGGTATGGCACAGAAACACAACAAACACATAATTATTACGACAGTTAGTACAAGAATTTCCCCCTTTGCTAACATACCACCCCAGTACCCAAATGTAGACGAGAACCAAAAAAAGATACTGTTCTTTTCAGTATTTACTGTCACTTCATTGCTCAACTCACGAATCTTTGACAGTGCTTTTGTGAAGCTTCCTGCTTCGGTTGTGTTTAAAGGTATATAAGTACAGCATTGCTCCTTTATCATATGACACACGCCTCCTTTACTGGCTCTCCTACTGCACTGAAGGCCTCGTTAATGTAATTAATAAAACGTCGTTGGTTGTAATAAATCAATAAATGTAATTAATCCATTCTGCGTTCTTTTCCGGAGTTATCCAGATAAATATCGATTCTAATCCAGACTTAATTTCATTCCTAGCTTTAAATTCTTCTGGAATTCCTCTCGGTTGTCCGATGGTATCTAGCTATACACGTCCACCCGGAACATGCTTTCTTTACTGCGGCCAATTGTCAACAAAAATATTTCATTCAATTACCTTTTCCCCTTTACATTCCTTTCTTTTGTCACTTGCATGTCCCCCTTCATCTCTTTCCCTCAATGCCTACTATCTCTTCCCCTTTTTACCTTCTTTTACTAACTTTTATCTTTCTGTATTTGTAACTTCCTTACTTGCTCTGCCAACAATCAATTTTCTACATAACTTTCCCTTCTCCTACGCCCTCTAACACATGCTTTTTAGCCCACTAGTTCAATGGGAAATTGACATATAACCATCTCACTTATTTATTTAATTATTTATCTTTTATTTTTCTTTCCAAACCAATTCAATCTACTATCTTAGCCTCACCTATTTAATGTGAAAACGACGTGCATTGATCTACAATGATTCATCTTACTCATTTTTATTCGACTCAATGAATTTTTCCTCCATATTCAATGAAAAGAAAGTATTTACTCACGCTATTCCACTACTTTCGTATAACAATGCTTTTCATTCTCAAATTACTCCATTCCAATTCACTCAATAGGATTTTTCCTCGTCTTCACATTCCTTAATTTTCCAATTTTGAACTGAAAACTGGAATAGGTTAACCTTTTTCTTTTTGTTATTATCCTATCCTTTCTTGGTGTTATTCTGGCATTAACATAATCTAAAGCACCTAAAATAACCAAACATAATTTTTCTAGACTTTTCACCCCTAAATTCATCGTCTTCCAACTGAAAAAACATTTATTATTCTGGGAACTCCATAGGCTCTCGGACGTTATGTTGCACACCCTTAGCTTCAAAACGATTTCTAAAAAAAAAAAAACGAACGTTTTCGATTCCTAACGAGACGTGCTATCGGTTCTATCTAAAACAATACATTTTAAACCGTCTTCCTCTTTAAAAACGTTTTTCTCGTCTCAATGAGTACTGTATTGTTCCCTTTTTCCTTTTCCTTCGATATTTTTCTGTTAATCCTTTCAGTTACGTGGGCCGATTAAACGCTGGACAACCATATAGACAAGAAAGATAAGAATACAGGAAAGAATACAAACACTTACAACATTGAACAAACATAAAACATATGACAAGACAGAGGGCCCACAAAATTTAATTTTAATTAGTCAAATTAAGTCAGTGCACATTGAGACCATGCGCCTACACAACTACCGAGTTAGGGTTATGGTTTTCCTCTTCTACACAATTTCCCGAATTTTACGTACTGGCCGTGCACTCATTTTTGGCTGTCGGCGTTGTAACCTCACTCTTCAGTGCTGTCGCCGTGGGTGTAGGTTTTTCTGGACTTTGGCGTGTCGGTACCCTTCTCGCCTGTATCGTCACATTAAGGTTTAGCATATTATCCGTCACTTTAGTCTGTACTGTCGTTAACACATTTGGTTTTCGGTAGTCCATCGGCACTCCGACTGGTTGCACGTTTTTATATTTATTTTAAGTGAAAATCAAAATCCCTACTATAAGATGCCCTATCCATTTTGAGCATTCTATCCCAAAATTCTAACTAGAAGATAAACAATTTATTTTTTAAATTGTCAGTTCTAAATTTCAAATTTTGCTTTTTCACTAAATACAGTCACTGGATCAGTTTAACCATTATCCTTGTCAGAATCATTTACCCTGATTTGAGTGTTTGAGTGTTCTCTTTTGTAGATTGATCACATTCGAGAAAAAATTTGTATGCACTTTTTATTTGCATTTTCTTTTGATTTTCAATGTGTTACCTTGCTGTTGGCCATTCCCCTCGAGGCAGATGACCAGGATAGATTGTCAAATTGTCAATTTAACCCAAGAAAAGACGTTTTTATTGTTATGATTCACTCTTTGTCTTGCCTTTTATAAAAATCATAACCTATATATGATCTCTTCAGTAAGTAAACTTGTTCAAAATAACAGTATTTTGCAAAGAAAGCAGGTAATTCACGCTCAAAGTGAATGATTTTGCCAAAAATGAAAAATACCATCCCAAAATGTTCTCAATGTGGGCGATTTGCTAATGGTGAATGGTTATCTTAATTGATTTTTGTTAATCAATTTGACAAACATTGTAAATTTTGTAATATTACAACATTTCTTCTGTGTAATATTTTTCTATCCGTCCAAATTTCGTAATTTGAATCTCTTGTCTTCTATCGCAATTGCACTATTTATACACGTCCTTCTACTCAATCAAGGAAGCAAGGTTTAGGGCGCTCTGAGGAGAGGGATGACTGAGTATGGGCGCCAAGAGTGGACTGAGAGTGTGATCGTGGCCACTGTGTTGTGCGGTGCAGAGACGATTCAGTTTTATTAAGACGACAGCAGTGTGCGTGTGTGTGTGTCGTCGTATCGATACTAATAACTAAATGGAGTGGAATGGAACTATGATGACTATAACATGAAACCAAACGAGACGTCACGCTCTATAGAGAATTTATCGACCTATTTCATCATCGCCTACAATCAGCTCAAAAATTTTTTCCCACATTCTGCTTCTTAAAAAGAACCTAAAAAGAAATCCGTCATTAAAAGCGCAATTAACCACCAGTCCATCGTCCCAAAAACAATGGTTCTAAGTTAAGGGTGGGCAAACTTTTGGCGTCACGAGCCTGGGGACACATCCAGTTTTCCTCATTTACAGTTATGATGTTATATTTCATTATATTTATTTCATGTTTATCTATTTTGTGTATATGTATGAACCCCTACTGAACACCAGCATACCTTCAGGGCAGTCGCAGTTGATTCAACAAGGTTCGTTTGCTTTCGGAACGGACTAATCCCGTTTCAATCCAATTGATTCAAATTGATAATGTGTTTCGATTTACAATAGTTTCATCATTCCATATTTACTGCTAGAACCAATTAAACTTATAAGTAGAGGTACAACTGTGTTATTGTAGCTGTGCACGTATGTAGTATTTCTGTCATGTCTAGCATGGTCGCCGTGACGACCGTCTAATTTGCGTGTGTCCTTCTTAAGGGCTTGCCCGTTCTGAGTAAAAGCCTGTTTTATGAGTATTCCTAGTTTGAGTTCCTGTTTGCCTGTAAGCCAGTTGCTGTTTTGTTTATTCCCTGAGCGTTGGACAATTTTGCTGAATAGAAGTAACTGGTCGTTAAGCGATTGAGTTCTGGTCCGCTCTGCACTTAACTCAACCATTTCTGCAGTAGTATCTTTTAATATTTACAAAATAAGATTAAATAAGATTCTGTAATATTTTCGAAGGCTGTAGTAGTATTTTTGAAGGATTTTTCTTTTAGTAGCGCTAGTATTAATGCCGTTGTAGTTTTGTAGCAGTATTCTTGCAGAATTTCTGTAGTTGGTCTTTTTAGAATTATAGCCGTACCATATACTATGTCCCGTTTTCCAAGCTCTATATTCCGTTTTCTAGTAATTTCATAGAATTTCTGTAGTAGGATTTACATTATCGTAATACTTTACCATCCCATTTCTTGTTCTCCTTTGGTTTACTGCACATGAATGGCTGGATTAAACCCTAGAGGTTTAATTCTGACCCAATTGTGGAAAAATGTATTTGATAATGTTACTTCCGGCGCCGTCACGAATGGCAGCCACTCCAGCAGCTCCCGTGTTATTTTCGCTACTTTTGTGATTTATTTATTTGTTTATTTAGTTTTGCTTACTTTATCAGTGCCTTGCAACACTTGGATTACTTACAGTTACTCTATATAACATGCTAAAGTGGGCATTTGCACGTCACACTGGGTATTTGTTTATTGTTTTCTTATGGCTTTATTATTGTATTGTTCTCAGCTCAGGGATGCTGCTGGAAATGTGAATTTCCCTCAGGGGATGAGTAAAGTATCTATCTATCTATCTATCTGATTAATTCGTTCACCCCTGTGCTCAGCATCTTTTTCTATAACAAAATTTTATGTATTGCGTGGTACGTATCTTCTTATTCTAAAGCAAAACAACATGTTATGTCTATGTTTATTTGCCTTCAATTAGATATTGATCCTTTAAATAATTTCCTTTTATTTTCATAGCTTATCTATAAAAATACTGTTATATGTTTTGCACAATGCTGACATTTTTTTTTTTTTTTTTTTTTTTTTGCACTACATGACTATTTTTCACCAAATGCATATTTACACAAACCTCAACTGTATGTAACATTTTAAATGCACATTCTTGTGTAAATATTGTATTAATTATAACTATAACCTCATCTCTTCCGATCCTTTACCTAACTCTGAAGATGGAGTGTCATGCCAAATTTAATTGTCAGTTACAATATGTGAACCCGTTTTGTAACTATGTCCGTAAAGGTATATTCCATTCCATCATAAATGGTCTGGATTTATATAGTGCTTTTCAAGACCCTGGGGAACTCCAAAAACACTACCTAATGTGTTGTTTTTCATACTTTTGTCTCAAGTTTTTCATACCCAATTTTCAGCAAATTATCCTTATTTAAATAACTTATGTTGTATGTTTGTCTTAGGGTTCCTTTTCCTTTCCTTTCGGAATTAAAGCAAAACAATATACTAGGTTAACTTTTTTGTGTAATTCAGGGGCACTTAGAGTCTCGTTAAGTCTCATCGTGCTTACGTACTGAGATGTTTTAGTAAATTAGCCAGTTTATTCAATTTCTAAATTTTTCTCTAAATTTAAGTACTAGTAGACATTAATTATCTTAGTTTAATTAATTTCCATTCATTTCCCATGCAGTTATATTTTTAAATCACCAAAATCGTCTTGTATGGTTGTCTCTAAATCCACTAATCCGTTATTTTGAATTCCTTTAATCCTTTCCAGGATTGATCAATCTTTTTCTCATTGTCTTCTAAAACAAGAATGCTCTTTTCCATAGACATTGTTTCATTTTAACTTAACCAAACCATAAGTCAACTATTGTTTCACATTTATTAATCATTTGTCGAACGTAACACTCATTCTAAAAAATTCAGTGTGGAACCAATTGTCCTAAAAAAACTGCTAACTCGAACTCAATGTCAAAAATTTCTAATTGTCTTTTCATCCCTCTGTAATCATAATCTCTTATTGTTGATTCGATATAAAGCAATACATACTCGTCACTCATGAATTATCTTTTTGACTCGTATTTATTTTATATTATTATCATAATCTTTTATTCCGCGCAACAATCTTCGTTTTTACGCAATTGTCTTAGTTCCCTTTGTTTCTTTTTTTCTTTTCTTTTTAAAAGAAATATTTCATTCAGTGACTGAAATAGCTTCAGCTACGTTATTAATGATTTCTAGTCTCGAATTTTCCTCCCTGTGATAATATGTCGTCATTTTCAAACTTCTTTCAATTTTTGATAATTCGAAATCATTCATACCACTAGTAATCTATTATTGAATATGAGAAAAACTAAGGAAACAATCTTTTTATGTATTACGCCTCTTTTGAATTTGTCCATTTATAACCAACGAAAAGATGGACACTGAAATTATGGACGGTTTCCAGCCGTCTTCTTTGTTTTACTCGCCCTTGCTTTAGTAGGAGCATAACTACACGTCTTTAAAATTCTTACCCTTTTTCCATTCGCATATTCAACGAGAGATGATTAGTTTTGTTACTTAAACATTCTTTCTTTTTAAACTATTCTGTATAATTATCTTGTATTATACACTCAGTGTTTTCATTTCACCATGTACCTGTGTCCCAGATGCATCATTCATGCTGGGGACGCAAACTTTTCCTTTAAATTGTCATTATCATTTAATTCCTCTATAACAAAGATTCAACGCATTACATCATCGTTACTTTGGTTCTGCTGTACGAGTTTTTATTCTTCTGCACGCCGATCTTAGCTAATGAGATCTCGTCGCTTCGAGATTACGTCATTGCTGTTGGTAATTGGTTAAGTCAGTCTTTTTCATTAGACAAAACTGCTTTTTTTTTCTCAATTTATTGAAGAGAGCCAGCTCATAAATGCCCTTCTTGCACTTAACTTGGTATTTAGTTCTGTAGTTATTTATTTTTAATTGATGTAGTGTACTATGTCTCTGTTTCAAAGTACTATATTGAATCGTTAGTTTTGTGATATTGTTTAGTATACCTCTAGGGCACAGGTGTCAAAGAGGCTGCAGGTTGAAATATGAAACCCAGGTGCCTTGAACAAAGACACTGTTCTGTATTTCTTTCGCTTTCTCTCTCTCTTTTCCACCCCTTTTCTCCCACTCTGTCTCTGTCTCTTTCACTCTCTGTGTCTCTCTTTTTCTCTTTCTTTGTTATTTTGTCTCTTTCTCTCTCTCTCTTTTTAACTTCTTTTGCTCTAACTTCATTTTTTCCTTTCCTCTCTTTTCTCTTTCTTCCTACCCTTCACGCTTTCTTTTCTCTCCTTCTGTCTTTCTATTTCTCTCTGGATTTCTTTCTTTCTCCTCCTTTCTTTTCCCCCTCTCTCATGACTTTTTATCTCTTTTGTTTCTCATGCTCTCTCCGCCTCTCCTTTTCCTTCCCTCTTTTTCTTTTATTTCTCTCTCATTTTCTTTCTCTTGAATCTACCAGTCAGGCCCCCGACAGAATGTTTGTTCTATCGTGTGGCCCCCGAGTTCAAATGACTTTGACACCCTTGCTCTAGGGGCATTTCTCTATTACCGTATTACTGTCGTAGTATTTTTACAGTACTTTCATTCAGCGATTTTAATTTTCACTGTGTGACGTTTTGAGTGTCGAGCGACTTAGAATTCGACTCCCTCCCGCCGTCACTTATGACTGCTGAGGCTCATTTTGTCTGTCATTTTGTCTCAAATTATTGATTCAAAACCTGATGCAAGCCAAGTTATTTTGTGAAAATGTCAAAAATTCCTACAACTGAAGATACTTACGTATTTACTTTTAGCACAGGCGCTGGGCAATGGAGCAAAATGCGCATGTCCTGTTTATAGTTCCTAACACTTACCCAATCAAAACGTTTGAGTTTCTTTGCTACAGGTTCTGGATAAAACGTCCGTTCTCGGTTAAGGTTTTTTCCTGCGAGTTTTTATTAGAAATGTCTTGATAGTGAACCTAAATCGTTTAGTTAGCTTTCTCATAAAGTATTTTTAGCAATTTACATCCAAAGCAGGGACCGCTGGTGTGACTACGTGACTGTAAACTAGAGTAATAATTAGAAGAAAATAGTGCTTCTTTGGGCACTGTGACTCTCCTTATTTATCCTGTTCAGCACTTTTACTTCGGTTGCACTCCACAGTGCAAAGACATCTTGGGGTCAATGTATACACACTGTCTCTTTAAAAAGATTTCGAGTGCATGTTCCTTATGAAACCATATTCTAAGAATGATATTTTACACATTTTCGTCATATCTCACATTTTTCTTTTTTCCTGTAATATGTTTAATTTTGGTACTTTCGAGCTTCCATACCTCAGGGCCATTGAGCCCTTCATGAGGTAAAATGTACTTGTACTTTCCAATTCCTCAACCGTTTTGGCATGTTATACAGTAGTGTCACACTTAACCGGGCTGCTGTCTCTAGGATGCGTCATGGTCTGCAACTGCAGCGTCGCTCTTTGGATCTCCGGTTGCACTTTCGGAACCACAATTTCCATTCGCCGCCGCGATTTCTCGAGCTCTGCTCCTAGTAACAATCATATCAGACAATTTATTATCACACACAGCTTTGTCACCCACATCTTGTTTTCCTAACTTTAACGTTACTGCCCTGTTGATCTTGCTTGGTCTCGTTGACGGTGGCAGCGTGAGCCGTGGTACCGCGGTTCAGATGGTACCATGTTGAGCTACCCTCGACCTGGACTGCGGCCAGCGTTGCCCTCACGACGGTGTACGGTCCCTCACGCCTCGGATGGTTCCACTTTCGTTGAAACCTTGATGTAGACGAGATCCCCTGGGACGTCTTTTCAAATGGTTGTTCGACCTTGGGCTCTTGTCTCTTAACCAGCCAGTAGATGACAGCCGTCAATTGTCCCATACAGTCTCTCAGTTCAGTTTGTAGTTGCTCAAGTGGCGGCCCCTTATAGGGACCTCCTAGATGCGGTGCTGGTCTGCCTGTTAGCATTTCATGCGGTGTTAAATGCGTGATCCAATGAGTTTGCATGCGATAACTCATCAGCGCTAACTGTAGCGCATCCCCTCAGTCGAGCCTAGTACTCACAAAGATCTTGTTTATCTTTGATTTTAATATTCCATTTACTCTTTTCCACCATCCCTTGACTTTGTTGATAAACCTCACCGAACCGTTGTTTAATGTGTAGTTTTTGTAAGATGCCCTTCACGACCTTTTGAACAAATGTTATCCGAGCTTATTTCTGACGGTATGCCAAATCGCGGAATAACTTCTCTAATCAAAAACCTAATTACTGTTCCCGCACCTAGATCTTTTGATGGCACTGCTCCTATTATTCCTACTACTCCTATTATTATTATTCTCTCCGTCTACCGTGGCCTGTATCTGATATAAAGTCAAAGGTATTCCCCTGTTACCTATTCTCCTTAATAATCCTCCTGATGCTCCTGCATCTGGAGACACATCACCGTTTTCCTGGAAAGCAGATTCAAAATACAATTTTAGCAGTATTTCTGTGTCAAAAATAAAATAATTCACAATCCAAACGTATCAATATTCCTCAGATTTGTAAACACTACGTCAATCAACAAGATTCTAGCGTGATTCAATGCAGACTCGTGTTGTTCGTTATCACCGCCTCGTCGACGGCCTTGGCCGTCTGGCTCAGTCCATCGTGACGTTCCACTCGCAATCCGCTGCAGGAATGTGCCATGAGCTTTATCAGTGCCACACTGACCTTGGCGCCCAGTTGTCTACCTCTTTCTCCTCGAAACTGGCTGCAATCAGTTCAGATTGCCACCTGCTCACTGTTTGAGGACAGCCTGGATGTGCTCCAGTGTCCCCACGACCCTGCTGTAGACAAGCGGCGCAGACAACGGATGAGTGAACGTCTTTGTTTGTTTTTTGCCATCCTCAGCCCTTTTCAACAGTCCGTCTGACTTCTGAATCCTGTTAAATCGGTCATGTTTACAAACTCGGATGTTTAGTCTAGGTTAAATGACCATGAAGAGATCACCTAAGCAATTAAATTCTTAAATTTGTCATGGTCTTCCTCAAGATCGAGTAATCTGCCCCTCATTGTCTTTTGAAAATGCTTGCCAAATTGTTTCCTCAATTTACCCAAACTATACTTATCACGTTTATCGGAACAAGATCTCACAAATCAAAAGGCCACACGCAAACGGAGCACTTGACGAATTAAGTAATCCCTCCACTTTTTTTTTTTTTTCCATACAGTAAAGGAGCGAAAGACGGGGGAAAGACGGGGGTGGGGCGGGAATATACACGGTTGAGCTCAACTCACACAGAGCGAAAGACGGGGGAAAGACGGAGAGTGGTGGGGGTGAGCTTTGTGTGCGAGAACAACCCACAAAAAGCAAGACACTTTAACGCACATACAAGACCGTAAAATGTAGAATAAGCAGTCACTCCATCATTCATCCATGCTTCCTTAACTCCTCTCCCAACGCCAAACAACACAAAAAACAAAAAAGACAAAAAGAAACACAGGCTCTCCTAGCCCTTAAACAGTTAAGTATAAATCACCCGCGCACATTCACTCAGGCGGGCGGGGGAGAAACCGAACCGAACCGAACACACATCCACAGACAGAGAGACACACGCACAATTAACGCCAGCTGGCACACACACCAACATTCCCGAATGAGACATCTCCCAGACTGAAAACATGTCAGCAATTCTCACACATTCTTTGTATCGCTTGTTTCTATGCGAATATATCTTAATAATACAACATCTGATTACTGCTCATTTTTCTAACGTCGGTATAACCTTTCAGATTGTAGAAAATGGCGAGGTTCCATGCACCACACTTTTTCTTAAGTGCAAGGTTACATTTCCCTCCCAAATCATCAATCGACTAGGGAAACACATAAAACATGCCCCGTATTAACCATACATAGATCGTCTACTCTCGAACTGTCACTTTAGCAAATGACGACGTCTTATCACAGCTTTACACAGATCTCAAGACAATCATAAATATACAAATACCGACGCCGCTGCACCATTTTATCCAGGTAAAATTAGCCTTTTTTCCTTTTTCAAGCAGCCTACGTCCCAAAACAGACAGGATTCTTTGAGCTCAGAACTCCCGTCGGACATAAAAATCACAACTCAGTCTATATATCTCATCCGTCCGAACTTGGGCCTGACTATAGACGGAAAATCCCACGTGCACGAATTTTCATAATTTAGCTCCGACGTCACAGGCTCCTGTCCCCCCACGAATCTCGACAAGCAAATTGAAACAAGGAGAGAAAAAAACTATCCTTACCTCAACCGCTCATTCGAGACCGTTCCACTGAGAAGTCTTTTCCCTTTTCTGTTTATTTAATTAGTGCCAATCCACGTTGGGCGCCAAATGTTGTAGAAATTGGAGGTCCGATAATCGAGAGAAAGTCTTCTCATAAGTGGATAAAAGACATAGACAGGAGCCCGCTTCGTTATGGAGGGAGATGTCACTTTATTGATGCGTCAATAAAGATCTCACAGAGCTAGGAACATGACAATGTATTTAAAGCTGGTAGTGACGATTAGGCTTCGATTGAGTACACCCCAAAAGGCGGTCCTGTATCACGTATCAAGTACAGAGCGTCCCGTCCCTTTCACGCTATCTTCAAGGAAACTTAATGTCTGCCAAGAGTATCTTCAAGGATGTCTACCCGACCTTTTCCCACAAACGTAAGCAAGTCTTTCTAAATTTCCACATGTATGCAAATCCATTCTACATTTGCAAGTGTATTTGCCACAACAACATGAGACACTTTTTTTGGTTAGTATAACAATATGAAAATATGGCTAATGACGATATATATTTTTTTATATTGTACAGTTTTTAGGCATCTTTGCACAGTCTACTCCGGTAAAGCCTGTCCTCTATGGCTTTTGTGCTCATGGCTTGTTCTTGTGCTGCCATGATCAGAGGCTATGTGCTATATGTCAGCCCTGCATTTTCAAGACTCTGGAAGGGATTCATGATGTGAACCACCTCCTCTATCTTGCGGAGGAACATATTTGAGGTTTCTGAGGGAAAATAGAGTTAAATATATCCGGCAGTTTTAAATTCTGTGTTAACTTTTGACCTGTTTACAAGACCACCCTCAGAGTGTCCAAACTGAGGAAGCTAAGCAGGGTTGGACCTTGTAAGTACTTGGATGGGAGCCCACCTGGGAATACCACATGCTCCAAATGGGTCTTTGGCACACACTCGGCTGCAACAGCACTGACTGCACCCCAGGTTCAGGTGGTGAAAATTAATTTACTTAAAAAGACCAAATAAGTTGAATTATTATCATTATTATGTTTATTAAAAAAAATGCATTACGAATAGAACCTTTTCGTTTTGTGATTTCAAGCCATTTTATTTTAAAAAGCAGTACTTAAATCCATCTAATGTGAAATGCAAACTTGGCAGGTTGCATTATAATTCCACCGCCTTTCACATTCACATTAAAGGCCTTCAAATTTGTCCTGTTCGCCTTCGAGATGGATGGTGATTATAATGACCCTGAAAGTCTCAGAGAGCGTACCTTTAAAACAAGATGAATGGCTCTCCCACTTCTCTGCTTTTCTTTTGTGACGTTGCCCACGCAACAGCTTTCAGCGAGCTGCAACATGCCTGCGCAGAACGCCAATATAAATTCTGCTTTTTTTCCGCTGTCATTTTACATAATTAGCCCCGCTGATTCTAAGTGGACATACAAAATGGATGTCCTGTCACCGCTCGCTCACGTATCGCTTGAAGCTAAGCTTGCTTCATCCGTGGTCGGCTGACAAAAAAGAATGCATCGACTAAAATTTCAAAATTATGTATGAATAATTGATTAGTAAAATTATGCAACAACACATGAAGAAAAAATGTTTTCCAGTTGGGGCTTCAAGCCAAATGGACTGAAGTGCTCTTCAGTTGACTATTGGTTGATGAGAATTTTGAGTTAAATTAAATTGTCTTTATTTTCATTGATAACAACTTTGTAAAACACTCGTAATGAATTGTGACTGTGGAGAAAAAAAACCTCTCCTTCAAACCCCTGGGCATGCACATCTCTGACGACCTCTCCTGGTCTGCCAACACCAGGTGTTGAATGTACGAAAAAAGGGTATCGTTACATCTTGGACAATCCAGAGAATTCATCCAAGTAAAATGTTTACTCCAAATTACACGATAATGCTCACAAGGCCCAGCCTCAGGAGAAACAACCTGGGACGCAAGATCCTGGTATCCTTCTACAAAGCCACAGTGGAAAATATTTGTGCATACATAATCACAGTGTACTATGCTGGGAACACGGCAGCAGGCAGGAAAAAAATACAGAGTGTAATCAACACAGCCCAGAGATCATTGGCATCTCTCTGCCCTGTCTTGTCACAAGATCTTGAACAGACCCAAACGCAGGAAACAAAGGATGTGGTCAACAACAAAAGACGGCAAAAAATGTGTGTGGGACCGAGATAGCAGAAGAGGAGCTCTTAAGAGGGAAACTTGAGAGAGGATCTTGGGGTGGCAAGAATCTTGAAAAGGATAACTTTAGGAAGACACTTGGAGTGCCCGGTCTTGGGATAAGGAGGGATATTTTTAGAGGGAGACTTGAGGGGGGTCTTGATGAGGAGAGAATCTTGGAAAGGAAACTTGGGAATACCTTTAAGAAGAGGGTTGGAGTGACAGGTCTTGGAATAATTGGAACACGGAGGGACTTGAAGAAGGTGGTGGTGGGAGGTGAAGCTTGTCATTTTGGTGAGTGAAAGTCTTCAGGATTCAAAACATTCAAGCAAAGGGAAGTGGACCCCGTGGTATTTAAAGTAGAATGTGTTAATTGTCAAATTAGAAAACCCCTGGGGAGAGGAAAAGTGAAAGGTATTGGAAAATGGGTTAAGCTGACATCTTTTGGGGAAAAGAAGGACTGCAGGGACCAACCCATGACATGTCTAGAAGTCATTGTTTGCTTAGATACTGTAGCAAAAACATCAACATTATAAAAAACAATTCCCACCACCGTTTGTGACCTGTATCCCTCTGGTGGACGCTAAATGTCCCACAAAACAATGACACACAGGCTTATAGACACTTTCTACCCTAGGGCCATCACCAGCCTAAAGGCCCGGTCACACAGCCTTTCACGGGCGTATCGAGGCTGAATCACGGCCAGAAATTTCTGCCCGTGAAGCAGACGCTGTTGGACGCTTTGAGATCGCGATACAGACGAGATACAGCAGTGCTTTACACGCAATAAGAAATTCACACGCGGTTGGCCGCCCGAAAAAGTTTTGCGCTGCTCAAAACTTTAGACCACGGGTAACCGCGGGCGGCACACGTGGTACACACGAGGTAAAGACGCGGTACGAATGTGCTAGGACTTGCTACGGCCGCGGCCAAGACGTGGTTACACGTGGGTAGGACGCAAAATTTTAGCGGGTGGCGCACAGTCATAGCACGTTTGTTCTGCGCCTGTATCGCGGTGTTATCACGTGCATTAGCGTGTGTACCGCGTGTAAGCATGGTCAAATGCGATGCAGCCGCGGTTAGCCGCGATACAGTCGCCAGCGTCTGTTTCGCGGGCATACCACGGGTAAACAGCGGGTGTAGCCAATTTTGCACATTTTCCACCGCGTCTGCTTCACGGGCAGAAATTTCTGGCCGTGATTCAGCCTCGATACACCCGTGAAAGGCTGTGTGACCGGGCCTTAACCAAACGTTCAAAACTGTGAAAACAAATCTTGCGACTTTTTTTTTTTTCCCTTTTTGTTGTTGCTTAATTAATCTGTGAAAAAATACCAGTATATTACTAATGCCTGAAAATTTGAAGGTATATACTTTGTCAATTATATATATATGTTTTGCTGCTTTTGAATATTTTTGCACTTATTTTTATTGCAATATTGTTACAATGCATCATTCTTTTTCATTGCATTATTATTATTATAAAGTTTTCTGAGCACTACGTTTTAAGTATTTTTTCCTATTTATCCTGATAGTATTTCATCTTTTTTCTCTTTATAGTATTTATGACATGTTTAACCCTGGAGCTCCATGTCTAATCTTGTTGCATACAATGTGACACATTAACATTAATTACAATAAAGACACTTCTGCGTGGGTTCAAATCCAGCTCCAGACTTCCTGTGCGGAGTTTGTATGTTCTCCCCGTGCTTGCGTGGGTTTCCTCCGGGCACTCCGGTTTCCTCCCACATTCCAAAAACATGCATTTCAGGTGAATTGGCCGGTCCAAATGTGAATTTCCCTTCGGGGATGAACAAAGTATCTATCTATCTATCTATCTATCTATCTATCTATCTATCAAATCGTCCCTAGGTGTGAATGAGCGAGTGAGTTGTCTGTCCCGGTGTGCCCTGCGATTGGCTGGCAACCAGTTCAGGGTGTCCCCTGCCCACTGCCCGATGATTGCTGGGATGGGCTCCAGCTCCCCGCGACCCTACTGAGGATAAGCGGTGTAGCTAATGAGATGAGATGAGACAATAAAGACAGTTTTATTCTAATTATTGTATGCGACCATATACATGGCACGGAGCATGGCAGCTGAATGGTTAGCGCGGCCGCAGCACAGTTCTGATGTCATGGGTTCAAATCCAGTTACCAGCCTTCTGGAGTTTACATGTTTACATGGGTTTACATTTTTATTAGTAATAAAGTGAACACAGGGACCCCCAAAACCTGTCCTTTGTCCTGCACTTTTTCTTCTTTTTCATTTCAATTTTCCTTTTCTCTTTTCATCTTTTGTTTCTTCCCCCTTGCTTTTCACTTGTTTTCAATTTTAGATGTTTATTTAAATCAAAGCCGAAATTAAACATGCACAGAGCTATTTATGATTCGTTTTGTGCACCCTTGTTACGTGCAAGCGTGCACAATCATTCTTCTTTTTGTCTTCCCTATTTTCATTTAATATTTTTTCCTTCTTTTGTTTCTTTTCATCCTAGCTTTTCTATTTTCTTGCGTTTTCCACTTTTTCAATTTTTTTCCTGCTTTTTTACTTCTTCTTTTTCTCCTTTTCCTTTTTGTTAATTGTTTTCTGTACTTTTCCCACAGCTTTTTACCTCTTTTTTTTTCTTGTTTTATTATTTTCTTCACCTTTGTAGCTCTTTTTTTTTCTTTTTTTTTCTTTTTTCAGACAGCCCTTACCACTACTGTACATTCAGTTTTCCTTAGGTGGGCAGAGTGTGTGCATACAAATACAGTTTGCTAGGCAGGTTTCTTTTCGGAGGGGTGTTTTCCTAGTCATTAAGTGTTCAACCCTCCCAATTCCAATCCCTAGTGCCAAGAAGCAATGAAATGGGTACCAAAATTGTAAGTCTTGTCTACGACTTGGCTGAACCTGGGACCTACTAGCCTCGGAGCGGGCGCCCTAGCCAAGCCACTGCTAACTCTGGCAAGTATAATTCTTACCAGCCAATCATTCTTCTTTGTCCTCTTCAAGTTGAACGGCGGTTACCACCATCATTTTAACACCCCCTAGCCAATTGTTTGTGAAAACGCTGATGTTTCCCTACGCCAGCTAGAAAGCCCTGGTTTTGCCAACATGAAATCGAATTGCTTAGCTCAACATATTTTTTCAACAGTTATTTTGTGCTACAGGGCCTGTAGAACTGCTTGTGAATGCCCCCAGGTGGATTTGTATCCCTGGCAACAAGTAACAGCTGAAATGTAATTGTTTGTATGCTTAAATATAAAAACATCTGGAAGCATCGCAACAAGGGGAAAACAATGAAAGGAGGCTGATTATTTGAAATCCTTTAATAAGTATTCAGGGACAAAATATAAGTAGCATCAATAATGCAAATAGTTTTTATGCCAGCAGAGAAGGCCATGCAGGCCCTGACGGCCATGGATGTAATCCAAAATGGGCAAAAGCAGGGCAATTTGACCTTCCATTTAGATTCCTTGACATTTGTAATAGTTCCATGGGTCACTCTAGTCCTAGAGTGATGCCTAAAGAGGAAATGACCTTTAAAAGGCCAAGGTTCATGAGGGTGCCTGTCAATGGAAAAGCATCTTTTAGTTAAGTCACCACAGTGAAAATCCTTCAAATTAGGTTGAAGATTGTGTGCTTCAGTGGGTTTAAGGGCAGTCATGCTCTGCTAAATACTTTTAAAAGCAGGTATTGATAACCAGAGTTTTCCTTTCACAATGGCAGCTAATAATTGTTTATGAATCCAACAGAACATCACATTTTTCATGGTGCGCTCACAGTTCTTTGCCTTGTTCACTATATAATTTCCAGAAATCTAACAAAAACTAATAACGTTCTATTTGTGTTCTTTTTGCACATAGAATTTCCCTTTTATCTACCAGTACAACTTTACAAGCAAACAGTCAGCCTGAACACATTTGCACACATAAACAATTGACTAAAAACGTGTCAAGTACTAATTTTTTAACCTTCAGTAACTGGTATAAACTCTAGCTAAAAACACATAGACAGAACTTATATTGCACCTAGACCTAAATTTGTTTCATAACAAAATCAAAATAAACACGATAAGAAAACCAATAATTTTTTACACGTGTACCTCGTGATTTACACACTTAAAACTCCATTTACGCGTCCAGCAAATGTTTAGCACTCCTACTGAGTGAATTGTGGTCGTGTAAAAAAACTTAACTACCGTAAATTCCGGACTATAGAGCGCACCTGATTATAAGCCGCACCCACCACTTTGTAGGTGATTTGCCAATTTTGTACTTAAACAAGCACCCATGTATGAGCTGCGTGCGCCCGTATCATAGTTGATGTAATAATCACAGGTTTATCCCAGACCAACATGTAAGTTCCACGTTTGAAACAACACAGATAGTGCACAATCCAAGAATCACAGTCGGCATCATGACTTGAAAATGATACCCGTCAATAATGTATGATGCGGACTTGGAAAGTCCGGGTACCGTTAAAAGTAATCCAAGGAAACAAAATGTATATTTCCAAAGTTAAGGGTGGGAAAAATATATATCCACTATTGTCCGCTGCGACAACAGACAGATCTACCAGTAACTCAGCTTTACCCCATTTCCCATTGCCCTTCTTTTTGATCCGTCTGTAGACCACATAACAGAATAAATCTCTAAAATGAATACATTACAAAAATATACAGTTGCAAATACATATTCAGATTCAGATTTACTTTATTGTCATTCGTGTACATGTGTATACAGAACGAAATGTCGATACATCTGACCCGCACAGTTTCTTTGAACGTCAGCCGGGATCGATAAGATTAACCATGTCTTTGTCAGAATTTTAGCGCAGCAGTTCGTCATCCCGCGGTTATATTATACATGGTTACACATATTTATGAAGAAAGACGGTACACCGAGAGAGTTTTCACAGCTTTAATAATAATAATATAACTTTCATCCCAAACCGTGCCTTTGAAAGGTACCAACACGCTAGTGAGGATCACGCTCGCAATGCATCAAACGTGCCTGTTAAAAGTAAAGCATCTCGTAATTGTGAAATTCACGGAAGATCGTCCTTAACTTCCTACCCATAACTATCGCCATCAAGGACGTCTTCCTCTTTATCGGAACGTGCCTTAACTTTATAGACAATGAATGCTTAAACTTAGAGGTTGCAGTTTTCCCTGGCGCACATATTCAACTGGTCTAAATCTTACCTCTTACACTCCAGCGCCGCTGGTGGCCTTAAGAAAAATTCCATAAATTGGCCGCTTCACTGAATAAGCCGCAGGGCTGAACATTTGGGAAAAAAGTAGCGGCTTATAGTCCGGACTTTACGGTAACCTGTTTTGACAAGAAAAAGACGAGACTGGAGTCATGTCTTGTCTTGTCAATGGCAGCTGATAATTCTTTGAAAATATAATATAGGGCTGCAACAATTAATCGATAACATTGATTAAAATTGATTATTAAAAGCTTTGGCATCTACTTACGGTTCGTCATATTGCGCAATTTATATGCCACTATGCATATTAAATCAATGCGAATAAGTGAATTGGATTGTAATTCGTAGGCTCTGAGTACCACTTTGGTCGGACAGAGAGCACCTCGAGACCATTTTAATAAAACTATCTTACTTTTTTTTTTTTAAGAATTGTTTGTTGAACATTGCATCATTAAAAACAAAATTGGCATGAAACAGTCAAACACTACAAAGTTAACAATTTTCAAGGAAACAGAACATGCTGCAGATATAGAGGGGATTCTTAAGCATATTATATATGATTTGCAAATTGTGAAAGCTTATCATATTCATGTCATGTCAAATCAAGTCATGTTTATTTGTATAGCCTTTAATCACAAAGAGTCTCAAAGGGCTGCACAGATCACAGATTTTTTCAAACCACAGACTATTATTACACCATCCCCTGATCTAAAACCTACATGAGGGCAAGGAAAAACTCAAAAACCTGAACATGAGGAAAATGAAGAAACCTTGAGAGGGGACTGCACATGAAGTAATCCCTCTTCCAGAAAGACCAAGCTGCAATGGATGCTGCGATAACAAATAATACACAGATATTGTCAACATAAAATATAGGTTATTCATATGCTATATAATAGAAGTGTGTTTTAAGCTTAGATTCAAACATTTCCACTGAGGTTGCAGATCGAATCTCAGGGGGAAGAGCATTGCAGAGCACCGGGGCCCGAATGGAGAACACTCTCCAACCTGCTGATCTCTTCTTGGCTCTTGGGAAAACTAGTAGACCAGCATTTTCAGAGCGAAGGCTCCGGACTGAAATCTGAAAGATATGAGGGAGCAAGTCCATGCATGATTTTGTATAATACCAAGAGAACCTTAAAATGTTAAATGGTAAATGGTCTGCATTTATATACACACATATATATACACACACACACACACACACACACACACACACACACATACAACTTGTTAAAATTTAAAGGAACACTGTGCAATATTTGACCACTAAATGTCATGTTCTCATTTTTTTTCCCAGCCTTTTTACAAGGTTTTTGGTTCTTTTGGGTACCCTTAGCAGCAAGATGGCAGACAATCATGTCAGTTTACTCTAGTTGAGGCTCATTTTATGTAAAATAAATACCAACTTCTTGAACTATGAGTAATGTATATTCCGCACTACAGAACGCTCTTGATGGGTCTGGCCTTGATGCGGCGAGGGGGCTTGCGTGTTCCAGTGACCCTGGAGAGCGATACCGTCGGGAGCTTGCTCCTGGTAGGGTCACCCATGGCGGGCCGGTCTCCGGGGTAGGTTCCAGACAAACAAAGACCCCAGCGTGTCGGTACGCTGTGAGGTGGCAGCCCCACCAACCGACTATCCTGCGGAGGGCTAACAACTCACCCAGGAGAAACACACTTTGTTACGAAACTGACCAGAGAAAGAAAAACCTGGTTCATCTGGTCGGCTCAACGCACAGGGACGGGACCCCCCGACCTTCGCTGGAGCAATAAGTAAGTAAGTAAGTCTGCATTTATATAGCGCTTTTCAAGTCAATGAAGACCTCCCAAAGCGCTTTACAATGTGCTTCACACTTACCCACTCACACACACACTCACACACCAATAGGGAGTTAGCCATGCAAGGCACCTACCTGCTTATTGGGGCACTATCACATCTTAAGCTAACAGGGAGCCAATGCAGGTTATCTAAAATCGGGATAATGTGATCAAACTTTCTTGTCTTAATTAAAAGTCTCGCTGCAGTATTTTGTACCGAATGAAGGCATGAATCATAATCTCTGCATCGAACTGAGACAGCATAGGGCAAATTTTAGAAATGTTGCAAAGATGGAAAAAAAAGCTTTTCTAGTAATATTCTTAACGTGTGTTTGAAAGGACAGATTGGGGTCAATTATGATACCTAAATTTTTGACTGAGTCACTCTGGGCGATATTGCATTTGTTAATGTTTAGAGCAGTTTTTGAGAACAAGTGACAGCATTTAGATGGACCAATTACTAAAATTTCGGTCTTTTCAGAGTTAAGGCGCAAGAAGTTGAATGACACCCATTGTTTTATCTCAGTGAGGCAGGCCTCCAAATTTACTAAAGGGCTCAGATGTCATTATTAAGTTATTTATTAAGTTAGTTGACAAACCCTTGTATTGTTCTGTTGTTTTGTACACATTTTTTTCTTTTCATTCAAAACTTAAACTTTGAATATAAGAGGAAATTAAAAATGTGTTTTTGATGGATTTAAACTGTAAATATGTTATTCTACTGTTGCATACTGTGTATATTCTTGCTTAGTGTGCCATTCTCGCCTAGTTCAATAGTTGTAATATTGTTGATACGATAACATGTTGTTGTAGGTTTAAACAGGTGTTGATACGAAAAGATGTTGTTGTGAAAACAGATCTCAAACTGTTTTTGTTTTTTTTGTCACTCCGCCTCCCTTTAGCAGAAGAAACATGTAAACTAGGGCGTTCCTAATACAATAAAAAGGCAAGGACGAAATAGACTTTTTCAGAGTTTCTAGTAGACTGTAACAGGCAGTCTTTGGTCATTCTCCTTGCAAGTAAGTCATACTAACGTCTCTGTGTCTTCTTTGAGTGCAGGTTTTTATTACAAGTATTGGGGTTAACCTAACATTTAATTGGTCCTTCGAGCCGGATTCCAAGATACCTGACGATCCCAGCGTGTGAGTGAAGATCCAGGCAAGTCTGTGGCCACAGCATTAAGACCCTTTTCGGGACTGTTCCCTTCCTTACAAGCTGGGATCCGAAGGTTGACGGAAAGTCCAAGGACTCAGAGAAACTTTTATTTAAAAAAGGGTATGAGTGTGAAGAATTAAAAACAGAGTTAAGAAAATAAATCCTGACAATCCTAGCTTTAAGACAAAGTGAAGTCTTAAGTAAGAGGACAAGGGTTCCTCTCTGTTTAAAAAAGAACTCAAGGGAAGTTCTTTACATGGTAAAGCGTTACAAGATAAGACAGTGAAGTCTTAAGTAAAAGAACAAGATTTCCTCTATGTTTAAAAAGAACTCAAGGGAAGTTCTTTGTTCTTCAAAAAGAGTGAAAGTGAGTGTGAAAGAAAATACTATTACCACTAGGTAATTGTATTTTATACCAAAGCAACAGGGAATAAATGGTGAGCCTTTGTGGATGCATGGAGGCAAGAAAACTCCACCTGAAAAGGTAGAAGTGAGTTTTACCATAAAAGGTTATTTATCTCCATCCTGTTGAAAGAGAAACTCAGTGTTAGAATACAGTAGGTATTGAAAACCACTAAGTTCAAATTTAGGTCTAAAAATGGAAAAGGGGCAAAGTAAAGTAAAACAGAAGCTTTTAGAGGATTTTACGTACACAGATTGGAAAGTCATTCAAAAGGAAGATGCCTCAGCAATAGAACCCCTATGTTACTGGATAAAACAATATGACTTTAATGGGACGTTGTCTAAGTACAAAACAAGCCTAGACAGAGTTACGCCCGCCAAAATAACAGTATCCGATGTCTACTCTGACAGCGCTGCCAACGCTGCAGCTATTTTACCAGACTCGATCATGCCGTGGTTCAGAATGTACTGCAAAAATCTTTTTATTTTAACTCTATTGAACTTTTAACTAATTTTAACTTAGAACCTTTTAACTTTATATTCAAGCTACAGGAATCCCAGCAAAATGTAACTTTCAAATACTGTAATGTCTTTTCAGTGCAACAAAAAATAAACAACGAAATACAAGAATCCACAAAAAAAACTACTTGTCAAACATATCCTGGAAAAACACTGGAAACTAATTCAAATAAAGTTTTGAATATTTAAAAATACAACAATAAATATCTCATCTCATTAGCTGCACCGCTTATCCTCAGTAGGGTCGCTGGGGTGCTGGAGCCCATCCCAGCAATCATCGGTCAGTGGGCAGGGGACACCCTGAACTGGTTGCCAATCGCAGGGGACACTGGGACAGACAACTCACTCGCTCATTCACACCTAGGGACAATTTGGACCGGCCAATCCACCTGAAATGCATGTTTTTGGAATGTGGGAGGAAACCGCAGTGCCGGGAGGAGACCCACACAAGCACGGCGAGATCATACAAACTCCGCACAGTAAGTCTGGTAGTTGGATTTGAACCCACACAGGAGGTTCCCAAGACCTTTGAACTGTGCCGCACACCCGCTAACCACTGCCCCGCCGTGCTGCCCAACAATAAATGTATATTTTTTAAATGTAATATTTTATATACTCAACATATTTAAAGTCAACAACACAAAATCTATGGAAAAATGCTTACAGACCAATCTCTAGGAGGTGGAAAGCGTCTGGTGGAAACCAGGGGGCTATTGTTTTAAATAATGAAGCTTGGTGTATGCTGTTGCTGGATGTGGTAATGAAAGTGATCCCCCCACCCCCATGGATCGCCATTTTTATGTTTTTGAATACATTTTCTGTAACAACAGCTAGTGTTAACTTTGACCGAAAAGTTACCTGCAATAAAATCGGTTATAAAATGAGCATGTTGTGATTTGATTTTAATTTACATTGCCTTAATAGGTACGTTGACCTGACCAATACGGCCGCTACGTGGGTACATGTTAATTAGCAGGATGCTACAGCGCGCTGACCTATCTAGTGTTCTATACTGGTAGATGTCTGTGGGGAATTTTACTAGTTGTCCAAGAGAGACATCTATCGGCGCAGGAAATTAAAAAAAAAATAAAAACGAAATGACGTGTTTCCTATTCCGGTGAAAACAAACTTTAGTATGGCGGTATACTTGTTTCAGAATACGATGTTTTCCTAATTTTATTACTACAAGACTTTAGAACGACACAAATGTTCAATACAATGGATGAAACGAATCTAATTCGTTACTTTTGCACGAGTGGCTACGGGATGGAGCAGTTTGTTGTCGAAGAGGTGACGCAGAAGCTTTTGGCTCGCGACGTGAGTGGAGAGTCTTACACTATTAGCTTGAATTGAAAGAATATATATATATATATATGTATATATATATATATATATATATATATATATATATCCAAATATTTCATTTGAATTAATTTAATTGTAGGTAAAGAGGACATTACCATATTCATACATATTACAGTGCTATTTCGAAGGGTATTTTTATTTTTTAAAGGAAAAAAGCATAACGAAGTTTAAATATGCACACACATTTTTATATAACCTAAAATAATTCAACTAGCTAAAAAAAAAAAAAAATCTCAAGCAGTGTTGTCAAACTAATTTTGTGAAGAAATGTCACCGGGGTCATACGAGTAGATTAAAGAGAAAGAGAGAGAAAAAGAAATAACTGGAGAGAAATAGATAATTTAAAAAAGGACCAAGAGAGCTGAGTGATAAAGGAAGAAAGAGAGAGGGATTATAATAGAGGGAGCACAACAAAGAAAGAACAATGTAGAGAGTGAGAAAGAAAGATGTAAAAAAGGAGAGAAAGAACTAAAGAGAAAAAAGAAAAGAGAGGGATAGATATAGTGAGAAAAAGAAAGTGTAAAAAGGGAGACAGAGAAAAAGTAGAGGGAGAGAAAAAAGAGAAAACAAAGAAAACAGACAAAAATAAAGTTACAGTTACAGTTGCTCATTTTTCTCTTGTGCTTATTTCGGCAAAGTCTCGTGAGCAGGATTAAGACCCTTGCTATTTGTATTGAACTCGATAGAATACAGTACTTTTTTTTTCGTTTGGTATTGGGTTTCAATTTTGTAATAAATTGTCTTTTAACACATCAATAGAGGGCTCCGCGCTTTGTGCTAAAAATAGTAACACGGCTTCGTGCCGCCATCTTGGAAGTCTGTCGATTACAAGCGGTGATAGCGAGAGGAGCAAATATTTACTCAGTTTGTCTATTTATTTACTCAACTAGCTTCGTTTGTGTACGGATTTTGTCCATCAACACTATGGAAAACTACGTGGAAAGTTTAGACAAGCAAGCACGCGAGCGGTACGCTGCGAAGTTGCATTTTATTGGAAAATTGGATCCCTACAAAATTAAAAACAAGGACTGGAAGTCTGATCCCGATTTGTTGCCGTGTGTGACTTACATCAAACTTGTTAACTATCTTATTTTCCACCCAAGTCCCTTTTGTTAACTGAAGGATTTTCAAAATTACAAAAGTATGGAAGCCTACGACAGATTTGTTGAGGAATCCTCTTACTGTGTTTGTCAAGGTTTGTGATGTGGCGAAAACATGCGAACATTGGATGATACTACACTGAAACTCAAAACGCTATTCTGCCCCCCTCAGCCATTGTAAATTAAAGGTGTTAATTATGAGCCTTTCATCTAAACAAAGATTGAAAATAAATACAATTGCAAACAGCGCATACTTCATGTTTGTTTGATACATGTGTATGTTGAAGTAGTTATTTAATAATGTTATCCACTGAGAGAGAAGAAATATCTCATCAAAGTGGATGAAATGCACATTTACTATGTATTCTTGGTATATACTTGTTCAGCATCTAGATCTTTTAAGAATATTTTTTCAGAAATGTTACTCAAGAAGCAACACCTACAGTATTTAACCTAGCCATACTTGAATGGTGTCGACAGATGTACATGAAGTACACATGTCCCATAACTTTTTTTAAATTTATTTCTACATCATAAATAATTCAATTTACCTGTCAGAAAGTGGCCAGAACAAACATGAACACAGTCAAGCTTTGGCAAATTCGACCGGTTGATAGCTGCCAGCCACATCCGTCTTCGCCGTTCACTTTTCTCCTGAGCTTCAATCCCCTGATCGTAAACACACTTCGGAAGTCTAAAGAAGCCCTTCCCACCCTTTTCCCCTCAGCTACAACAGCCAACAATAACGCACGTATTCGGCATTACAATGTAGAATCTAACTGGTTCGCTGAACAATAACAATGAAGTAAAAAGCTTTGTGGACTTCCAAAATGCCCGCCAGCAATGCATTGTGGGTAATCTTAGGACCTCGAAGCACTCTATAATAAGTGACAGTGTCACTTCCAAATTGGAGTCCCTCTTAATATGTATTATTTTAGGACCACCACTTTGTTTTTTTGTTTGTGGCTTTTCATTTAGGCACAGCACAAAAACATCAACCATTAATGACCAAAAAACAAGCTAAAGAATATTTGCACAAAAAGCAGCTGCACAATACAGTTCTTACTATAATATATTACATAAACATGTGCCCAAGGGAAGAAGGCTGTAGCGTTTAAGAGCCTACCACTACTCCTTTTTTTCCTTGCAGGTAATACGTATTCAAAATCAAAACAAGAAAACAGAACCCTACTCCACTAAAAGGAAATTGGAAAACAAAAATAACATTTCAAACCTACAACATATAAAATATAATATTCAACTAAATTCTTGATATATGAAACCTCTGTTGCATAATTATCTAAACTGTGTTAAGTGTATTCTTTTTTAAATCGATACAAATTAGGAACATTTTTAAGATCATCATCTAAAATGATGATCATCTAGAATAGATTATGATTTAGATCCGAGGTCTCAAACCGATTTTAAGCAGGAGCTACTTTTTGCTACTTATTAGTGAAAAGGGCACCCACTTTGATATACGTCTATAAATTAATAACTTGTCGGCGCCTTGTATGGCCGCTATTGGTGTGTGAGTGTGTGTGTGAATGGGTAAGTGTGAAGCATATTGTGAAGCGCTTTGGGAGGTCTTCATTGACTTGAAAAGCGGTATATAAATGCAGATCATTTACCATCTTGTGCTACTTACTATGTTGTTGCTAAAAAAAATAAGGACAGAAAAAAGAAAGAAGGACAGAGAGTGGAAGAAAGAGGGTAAGTAATGAGAAAAAGAAATGGACAGTGAAAAAGGAAAATTGAGGAAAAAAATAAAAAGAGTGAGGAGATATATATAAAGAAAAAAAGAGGATGATTGAAAGAGAAAAAAAGGGGAAAAGTGAGAGAAAGAGAGAGAATGAGGAGAAAAGAGAGGGAAAGATGGAGAGAGAAACAGAGAGAGAGAGAGTTCGGATGAAAGAGAAAAATAAACAAGAAAGAGAAAGAAAGAGGTAGAGAAAATAGAGTGAGAGAAAAAGAGAGAGAGACAGGGAGAAAGAGAGCTAGAGAAAGAAAGATAAGAAGAGAGAGTAGGAAGTAGTCAAGTCATGTCATGTAGGAGTCTCAAAGGGCTGCACAGACCACAGACTATTGCAAACTACAGACTATTATATAAACCATCCCCTGATCTAAAACTTACATGAAGGCAAGGAAAACCTCAAAAACCTCACCATAAGGAAAATTAAGAAACCTTTGAGAAGGGACCGCACATGAGGTAATCCCCCTGCCAGGATGACCAGGGTGCAGTTGATGTTGCATTAACAAACAATAAACAAAAGAATAAAATATAGGATTAATTTGACTCAGTCAACTACAAAAAACAAAAAAGCTATAAAGCACAAGATAGCAACAGCTCAGTTTACTTGTCCTGACATGTCTGTGTCCATGATAGAAGTTTGTGATTAAGAGTGATTACCGTATTTTCCGCACTATATGGCGCACCGTGTTATAAGGCGCACCTTCAATGAATGATATATTTTAAAACTTTTGCCATACATAAGACGCACCCCATTATAAGGCGCTATAAGTGCATGCTGGTTTAAGATCAGGTAATTGTGCAATTTTGTAATTGTAATCCTGTGCAGTCCTTCGAGACATTTTTGTGATTAAGGGCTATTTACGGTAAATAAATGTGACTTGACTTGACTACAGTAGAGAATGTAGTTACGTTATGAAACCTCTAGATGTTGCCACGCTAAAGGGAATGTCAACAAAACATTCAAAATGGTCAAACTTTATTGTTAACAAACAAGCTTTCCACAACTCCATTCACTCCCAAAATAAATAAACAGCCGTTTTATTATTTTCTCTGAGGTAAAGCATTTTCGTGACACATCTTTAACATCTTTGAACAACATCAAGGCATATCATGTTACTTTTCCTCCATTTAGTCAACACGCAAAAAAAAAAACGTCTGATACTGTTATTTTAAATGAAACGTTAGTGCAATCGCAATAAAGTGACACTCGTAATGTGCAAAAACAACAAGTGCAAAACAATAACAATAAAGCAATAACATAATAACTGTAAAATGTAAAACGTAAACACACAAAAGAAAAACAAAGATCACTCTATAAGCTCCTCATCGACGAATTCCTCGAATTCTTCTCCTGCAGTGTTCGAATTGACCATCTCAGTGAATGGGCCATCCAACACGTCCGGCTCCGTTTCATCAAGGTCGTCATTAATTGAGTCAGTGTCGCTGATGTTGTCTGGCTGTTCGGGGACAATTCCCGTCTTCTTGAAAGCTCGGACCACAGTTGAGACTGATATATCAGCCCATGCATTTACGATCCACTGACAGATGGTGGCGTATGTCGCCCCGCGCTGTCCCACCGCACGTATGAAAGAGAATCGTTGTTTAATATTTCCCAGTATGCACAGCGCAAAAAATGGAGTCGGCGGCTGTTTCTCGTAGTTGCGAGACCTTGCAAATTTAATATTGAGCCAGATATAAGGCGCACTGTGTTATAAGGCGCATGGTCAGCTTTTGAAAAAAATTTAGAGTTTTAGGTGCGCCTTATAGTGCGGAAAATACGGTAATTAAAAAGTGAAGTTAACTTGTTTTGGGGAGATATGTACAGGTCGAAACTGATAAATAAGCTCTTATCGTCACATTAGTTTGTCAATCAAGCATGTCTGTTTGTGATTAAGAACATAAAAGCACGCTAAAATGGAAGTAATGAGCTCTCAACATAGCATTATTTCGTCAATCTTGCAGGAGTGCCCACTCTTTTTAATTGACGAGCTCGGTTGAAATTCCATTGCACTTTCTGTTTTGAGTCATGTTGGTTGAATTGTATTTTATTTATTTAGGGTATTGTATACAGTTTCAGGGAACTCTTTAGGTTTTGATGTACCTCTTATACTACTATTACATACACTACTAATCAGTGCAAACTTTCCTGTCACTCAAACAGTGACGGTAGCCTTCAACCTGATTTTATTTCATGCACCGTTGGCTTTTGGTTTAAGTGAAAGATTAGTCATGTTAGATGTGTTGAAATTCTCATTTATTTACAAAAAAAGTTTTAAAAAACTATTAAAGTTGTATCTGAATTTATATCAAATATTCTTTCTTTCCTTTTGCATTATCCTTGCCAATTCCTAAGCTTTTTACAGCAAATGAATATTATCTCCAAATATCAGCCTCCAGTTAATACTAATCATTGGTATCAGCCCTAAAAAACCCAGAACTGCCGAGTTTACAATACAATGGATTCATCACTCCCAATCTTGTTTTGTAGATTGAGCGGTTGCAAGGGAAAGTTTTTTTCAGCTCTTCTGCACACATCAGCCAAGTGAAGCAGCTCAAATCCGCAGAGAGACTCTTCTTGTTTGTGAAAAGAGATACACCCCTCCAGCTGCCCGCTCACACCAACCCTGGTAGTGCCGCAATATTAATTGTGCAGCCTAAATTATGCTTGATTCGATACAGTTTTGTTTTTTATTTGTTTTCCAGCTAAAGTTGCCTTTGTGCTGAGGTCAAAGCTTCTAGGTGACCTTCAACAGTGGACTGGTGCAGAAATTACATGGAAGCGTCTGCAACTGCAAGGGGCGATACCAAAACAGAAAATGAAGACGAAGGATGAGAAACAGAGCAATGATGAAGAGGATGAAAATGTAGTAGATTATCAAATAACCAAACGAAGAAAAAACAACTATGGTGATGCGCACGCTGCTTCAATAAAAGACTTTGCTGCAGGAAAAAATGGTATTTGCAGAAAACAGTGTTTGTACCGGTGCATGAAATCCTTGAAAATGTGAAAAGTTGTTTTTTCAGGTCAGGAAATATCAGAGCAATCAATAGCATTTAAATTAGTCCAAAATTTGTCATTTTTTTCTGTTTTTTATATATACAGTACTTTTTTTGTTTTTTTGTCTTTCGTATTGAACTCCATTGTTACCCAACACCTATTGAGCCTTTTCTATGTTTTTAAACAAGTGCGATGTATTGAAGCTGCGCGGGTATTGTTTAGGCAGTATGGCAGAATTCATGTCAGTTTATAGGAGTACATTGACACAAAAATATCATAGATAGTGCAAAGTATGTGCTAGCAGCAAGATGGACACTTGATTTCAATCATCAAAGCCAATAACGAAAATTATTTTCATTGGCGCTGGATTTCTTTCCTTGAAGGTCCTAGAAAAAAATAAAAATTGGCCTTGAAAGTGCTTATATTTTACCATAAAAGGATGTACGAAACCTGAGAGAATTACGTGTGATCACTGTTTTCTGTTTGTTTCTTATATTTATCAAAAAACGTTCATGATTTTACACTGTGTGTTAACTAGTAATTTCACTTTGTTTTTTTTACTTTCAGAACCAGATAAAAAAGCACCACAGGCTGCAGACCTGCATGCTTCTGTTTCGCTTTCCTTTCGGATCAGCTGCAAATGTTCAGGGTCTGTGTCCCGCAGAATTAGCAGTGAGGTAAAGTAAAGTTAAAAACATTTTTTAATCACAGTATTCAGGGTTTGTACAATTCTTGAAATTCTTGAAAATGCTTGAATTTTAATGTCTTGTTTTCAACGTCAGGAAAATGCTTGAATTTTGGGTGAAGATTTTGAAAAGATTGGCAGTCTGACTCTAGAGACCATGCAATAAATGCTCTGGTAGCTTGTCATTATGGTGTTGTCATGTGAAGCGGCACTGCCCCCTACTGGTCGCACCCCAGAGGACAGCTCTTTTTAGAAAACTTTTGGCTCGGCTGACTTTTGACATCAACTCCCAAACGGCTCCTCGGATTTTTTTTTTAATGATACATGATCAATAATAATAAAACATAATGCACCAAATCATTTTGTATTTAGTCATTTCATGTTTTGCAGGGGTCCCTAAAAACACATAACATGTAAATTAAAATAGATTTAAAATTTAAAATGAAACAACACAACATCCCTGAAAATGCAATATATATATATATATATATATATATATATATATATAATCTCTTCAGTGCAATAAATACATAAAATGCTATTCAAACCAATTTAGATACAGACCCTCTGAAAAACATGCAATGGACAAAATTTTAGATAGGCAAAACAAAAAGCAAAAGATCAGCTGTCTCCCGGATTGAAAGATTGAATGCACCCTGCTTCGTAGCAATAATTATCATTAAAATAAGTTTAAATTTTGCTCATTTCTCCCTGCTTTTCATACACACAGTACTTTCTTGAATTTTTGTCTTCTGTATAGAACTCTATTATTACCCAGCGCCAATAGAGCACGCTCCGTGTTTGTAAACAAGTGTGATGTATTGAAGCTATGCGTGTGAAGCAGAAGTTGAATTCTTGAAAGTACAGTGGAACCTCGGTTTTCGAACGCCTCTCAGTTCGGACAAAAATTTTGAGAAATTCTTGCTTCGCTGTTCGGTCAAAAAATCGGAGTTCGAACGCCGGTACGCTAGGGTGCGATGCTGAGCAGCGTACGGGTGTTTTAGCCCCTAATTATGCCTCCGAAGAAGGTCGGTGCAAGCTGGACAGGTGAAAAAAAAAACAAGTAGTTCGTCCAACTATTGCTTTTAAGAAAGACATAATAGCTAAATATGAAAGAGGTGTATGAATTTCCGATCTTGCTAGTGAATACAGCATGGCTAAATCTACTATCAGTACGATAGTAAAGAATAAGGAGGCTGTGAAATCGAGTGATGCGGCTAAAACGATTTTCGGTGATCGACCAAATCGGTTTTCGAACAGGGTTCTGGAACGGATTATGGCCGAGAACCGAGGTTCCACTGTACTTGAAAAGTGCTTAAATTTTGCCATGAAAATGGTGTACGAACTCTAAGTAAACTGCGATGCACTGAGGGATTACTGTCTTATACAGTCCATTTTATTTTGAAGGTGGTGAGTAAAGTGTTGGGAGAAAGTCTGCGTGGACAGTTGGGCTGGAAGGTTGATTTGAGGCAGCCACAGATAGAGGCATGGTGAAGTTTATTTTTATGATCATAATTTCGAATGAACTTTCTTTGTGTATGTGATGTTTGCAGCTGTTAATTTTTTTCAATCGCAGTTCACAGTGTACTTGAGCGATGACCATTGCCTACTTGGCATACCGCTCACCAGGTGAGAATTGGTAGATGTGAGAGCAAAAGGAGACCTATGTAACTTTAGATTTGAAGGAGGTTGTTTGTTCATTTTCCTCAGGTTACCTCTTGCTAATCGGTGCTACATCAGAACGACAGGACTCAGGTCTACTGTTGCCTGGGCTCTGGCTGAATTGGCTCAAATCCAGGTACAGTAATACCTTGCTGTATTGCCTTTTGTATATTGCGGTTTTGCTAGTATGTGCATTCTGTTCTGCATTCTGATTGGCTAAGCAGTCTCCCTGCCCCTTTTCTGCTTGTGTATGCCTGTGTGTCAATGATGTTGCATTCTGAGTTGTACACATACATACAACCGCTTGGCGAAACTTATGTTTGCGCAAATCTTTTTCAACTTCAAGTTTCTCTAAAAGCTATCATGTCAACGAAACACACTGGATTTACAAAAGCACCAAAATGCAGAGGAAGATGCGTACTATTGCCAACTTAGTTGGACTTCTTAAGCTGCATAACTTGCTCTGAAGGCACATGCGGCTCTCTGACATTCCATAGCAGCTATATACGTATATGGTAATCAAAAAAGTACTGATAAAAACATTTGGGTGCTAGCTTTGTCCACATTGTCCCTAATGTTATTATTCAAATTTTCTACTACATAAATACTATAACAGAATTACCACCACAGTAATCCACCAAAATACTACAAATATATGATAAAATTACCACATATCTGAATATTAAATTTCATGCTTGAAAACAGGGACTTATGTATACTTTTGCTTTAATTCTGCTCTGTAAATACTACAAAAATACCATAGAAATACCACAAAAAAATTACTACACTATTGTAATAAAAAATACTACTTTAAAAATACTACAGGAGTTCTACAAAAAACCCACAAGAGAATTACATCACAAATACTACTTCAGAAATACTCTGGTACACTAATACATAAATTTAGTGCTTAATAACGGTTCTAATACATTATGTTGCTTTCATTGTAAAATAAAAAACAAATACTACAGAAATACTACAAAAATTCTACAGCGTTTTTTCAAAAATGTTTGATAATGGAGAAATATGCAGTATGATTTTTGTAAAAGGACAAACATAACACATTATTATGTCTTTTCTTGCTTATAGGTTTTATGAAAGGCTTTTAATTTTTTGCGGCTCCAAACATAATTTAGGAGGTATTTTTTGTACAAAATTGGTCTTTCGATATTTTGGATTGCTGGCCGAAAAATAAATGCAGTTTTTGATAACGTTCACGTGATAGCAACAAAGTATCATGTAATGTACAGTGGATGGTGTCCCAATTGCGGTGTACAAGTTTTGGCAAGATTACTTAAATAAAAACGTTTATAAATAACTGTCATGATTACTCATATGATGCACCCGTGCCCGGTCCTTTGGCGCCAACTGCCTCGGACTCTGATTGGCTCCCTGTCCCCATTTAAACCCACTCCTTTCAGTCACCTGTTGTCAGTGTGTCTGCGAACCTCAGTTTACACTAGGCAAGCTTTTCGACCCTGACTCACTCCTGTTTTGGCTCCCGTCTGTTTCCTGGCTTTGACTCGTTTTTTGATGTTGACCACATCTAGTCTCCTCTCCTGGCTTTCTACCCGTTGCTGATCTCGATTACGTTTTTTGCTCTCCTGTCCCCGCTACTCACCTGTTTTTTCCGCTCCCGACACCGCACGCAAGTGAGTCATGTCTCCGTTCTGGTCCTGACTTACGGACTGACCAGAAAAAGGACCCAGCGAACGCTCACGCAAGTACCGATTGGAGAAAGATGGACACTCCCTCCGTCATGAAGCGCTCACATCAGACTGAGGCGTAGGTCCGACAGATGTCGGGTGACGTGTCCGCTATTCTTCGACTTGCTCGGCAGCAACAACAGTTGCTTCAGCGCCAGCAACAATGGCTGGATGCGCTCTCGGAGGTTCTTGCCCGGCAGCTGCACGCGTTGGCGCCGCCCTTCCTGCCGTGCCGTCGCCCCTCCCGTCCACAGACTTGTCCGTTATCGGAATGGCGGAGCTGCGGGTATGCTATCCAGAAAAAATTTGTAGCGATCCCGCTCAGGTACCAGCGTTTATTGTGAACTGCCGACTCATTTTTCACTTTTAACCACGAAACTTTGCGTCACAGGCGGCCAAGGTGGCATTTACCATCCAACATCTGTCCGGGAGGGCTGGACACAGAGGAACGGGGGAATTTGAACGAGGTTCGGTGGCGTGTTTCTCGTTTGATTTTCTGGCTCAGGAGCTCCTCAAAGTGTTCGACACGGGATCCTCATCAGCCGACGTGTCAAGATCCCTGATGAGTATACGGCAGGGAAAGCGCACGATCGCCGATTTTTCGATCGATTTTCAGACACTAGCGAGCCAGAGTAACTGGAACTTCGAGGCGTTAGTGGACGCCTACCTCCACAGCCTGGCTGATTACATAAAAGACGAATTAGTGTCCCACTCTCCACCTACCAGTTTCGACGAGGCCATAGCGCTCACGGCTCGGATTGATCGTCGGGTCCAGGGGCGACGCCGTGAGAGAGATCGCCAGAGCCACCCAATTACCTGCTCGCCCGAAGGGGGTAGCACCACTTCGGATTTCCTGTAACCACCCGGGATCCTACTAGACCCACCGGAGGCTATGGAGGTGGATCACGCGCCGCTGTCCGCAGAAGAGCGACAGGAGTGATTCTCCGAGGGCCTTTGTCTGTACTGTGGCGGGCAAGGACACCAGGTATCGTCCTGCCCAAAAGGGGGAGCTCACCGAACGGTTGGAGTCGTCCAACTGAGTTCAGTCCACACCCCGATCTCCCAGACCGGAAGGCCAGTGCTCAAGGTCCACTTTCTGAGTTCTGGTTCCCCCCAGTCCCTGCTGAGGTCAACATCCTGGACACGGCCTTAGCCCAGAGAATGGGGTTAAAGCTCGTTCCCCTTCCAACCCCAGTTCCTGCCCAAGCTCTGGACGGTCACCTGCTGGGCACGGTGACACACATTACGGAGCTAGTAAAAATGAGACTGTGCGGGAACCATCTCGAAAGGATCCGGTTCCATCTGCTCCTCTCCCCTGGTCAACCGCTCGTCTTGGGTCATCCTTGGCTGGTTCAGCACAACCCTCACTTTGACTGGCGGACGGGGGGCGGTTCTGGAGTGGGGGGGCTGAATGCCACTGCACCTGCCTACATACAGCCTCTCATCCCGTCTGCTCCGGGCCTACTCCCTCAACGCCCAATCTGACCGAGGTGCCTGCCTGCCTCGCCCGTCGGCCAGCCTGCCATTTCCGTCTGCTCGCCTGATTCACCCGTCTGCCAGTCTGACTCGTCCGCCTGGCGTGCCCGTCCGCCTGCCATGCCCGTCTGTCTGCCTGCCACGCCCGTTTGTCTGCCTGCCATCCCCGTCTGCTTGCCTGCCATCCCGTCTGCCTCGGTCTCTGATTGGCTCCCTGTACCTATTTAATCCCACTCCTTTCTGTCACCTGTTGTCAGTCCATCTGCAAACCTCAGTTTACTCTAGGCAAGCTTTTCGACCCTGACTCACCCCCGTTTTGGCTCCTGTCTTTTTCCCGGCTTCGACACGTTTTTTGATGTTGACCACGTCTAGTCTCCTCTCCTGGCTTGCGACCCCTTGCTGATCTCGACCACGTTTTTTGCTGACCTGTTTTTTCCGCTCCCGACACCGCCATCGCTCACCACGGAAGTACCACTTCCGCGTTCAGAGCAACCTGCTCCCCTCGACCAGCGATCAACGTATCGTGTGTGCAATCCTTTCCCTTCTTCCCAATAAAACTGAGAGAAACGTACTCAAGTGGGTCCAGTCTCTGTTCTGGTCCTGACAATAACAGTATGTTTTTTTATATCTCTTTTGTTGTAATGTTTGATAGTTTAATAGAGTATTTAATAAACAAATAAATAAAGGTTTCTACCTGACTGGTTTTGACTGTTGCGGGAACTTTTTGGAATGCAACTCCCGCTAAAAACAATTGCTGTATAATTAAAGCACGATTAATGCTTAATGAAGATATATTTTGTGACATCTTGTATATCTGGAAGCCTTTTATAAACATAATTACCACATCGTTTTTTTGTAATTATTAATTGGATAAATCATAACACGATACAGGCCTTGTATGGGAGCTTGAACTCTGTGAAAATGTTTGAATTTTTCTGTTGTGTTTTCAAATTTTAGATAAGGTCATGTTTTATATTATTGCCGTGTTCCAAAGATCAGGTATTCAAAAATTGTTCGAAACTTATTTTATGGTTCCAAAAATGGATTGGGCAGCACGGCGCCGCAGTGGTTAGCGCTTGTGCAGCACAGTTCATGTCTCGGGAACCTGTCGTGGGTTCAAATCCAGCTCCAGACTTCCTGTGCGGAGTTTGTATGTTCTCCCCGTGCTTGCGTGGGTTTCCTCCGGGCACTCCGGTTTCCTCCCACGTTCCAAAAACATGCATTTCAGGTGAATTGGCCGGTCTAAATTGTCCCTAGGTGTGAATGAGCGAATGAGCTGTCTGTCCCTGTGTGCCTTGCGACTGGCTGGCAACCAGTTCAGGGTGTCCCCTGCCCACTGCCCGGAGATGGCTGGGATGGGCTCCAGCCCCCCCGCGACCCTAATGAGGATAAGCGGAACGGCTAATGAGATGAGATGAGAAAATGGATTGGTGCTAGAGTTAGAAACTAAGATTGAGGCCCCTGATTAGGGTATTACAGTAATCCCACGCTTATCGCGGTTAATGGGGACCAAAACCACCTGTGAAAATCCGCAAAGTAGCGACGCCTCTTCAAAAATGCTTAAAAAAACATTTTTTTAAACCTTTTTTTTTGTTTTTTTTAATTATTATTATTTTTTCGACCTGCGAAGCTCTGAACCCGCGAACGTGGAACCACGGAGTAGCGACGCCCCTTCAAAAATGCTTAAGATAAAGAAAAACATATATATATATATATATATATATTTTTTTTTTTTTTTTTTTTTTTAATTATTATTATTTTTAAATATATATATTTTTTTAAACCTGCGAAGCTCTAAACCCGCTAATGTGGAACCACGAAGTCGCGAGGTCCCACTGTATACTGAATTTAGGGTTTGGAAAAGAGTTGGGGCTAAAGTTAGAACTAGAGTTAGTGTAGGTTTAGGGTTAGAAACTAGAGTTTGAGCTTCACATTATAGGTTCTAAACTGAATGTATGGTTCAAAATATGTTTAGAACAATGGTTATGATTTCAAACAGCATTAGGACTAAGGTGAGGGCTAGGGGTTACAGTTGGGGTTAGGAACTAGGGTTTGAGCCCCATATTAAGGTTCTAAAATTAATGTACCGTTTCAAAATACATTTAAAACTAGGGTTACTGTTTGAAACAATGTTAGGTCTAGGATTACAGCAAGGGTTAGGTGTAGGTTTAGGGTTAGGAACTTGGGTTTGAGCTCCCTATTAGGGTTCTAAACTGAATGTAGGGTTCAAAGAAACGTTTAGAACTAGGGCTATAGTTTGAAACAGGGTTTAGTGGTAGCGTTACAGCTGGGGTTAGGTGTAGGTTTAGAAACTAGAGTTTGAGCTTCATATTAGGGTTGTAAGCTGAATGTAGGGTTCCAAAATACGTTTAGAACTAGGGTTACGGTTTGAAACAGGGTTAGGGCTACAGCTAAGGTTAAGTGTACATTTAGGGTGAGGAACTAGAGTTTAATCTCCATATTAGGGTTCTAAATTGAATGTAGGGTTCCAAAATACGTTAAACTAGGGTAACGGTTTGAAACCAGGTTAGGGCTAGGGTTATGGCTAGGCATAGATGCAATTTAAGCTCCTTTTTAGTGTTCTTAACAGAATATAGGGTTCCAAAATAAGGTTAGAACTATTGTTACAGTTTTAAACAGGGCTGGGACTAGGGTTACAGCCAGGGTTAGATGTGGGTTTAGGGTTAGGAACTAGGGTTTGAGCTCCATATTAGGAATCCAAACTGAATGTAGGGTTCAAAGAAACGAATAAAAGTAGGGTTATATTTTGAAAAAGGGTAAGGGATACAACTAGGGTTCAGGGTTAGGAACTAGAGTTAGAGCTCCATATTAGGGTTCTAAACTAAATGGAGAGCTCCAAAATATGTTTAGAACTAGGGTTATGGTTTGAAACAGGGTAACGGCTAGGGTTACAGCTAGGGTTAGTTGTGCAGCTAGGGTTAGGAGATTGGGTTTGGGCTGTAAGTGAGGATTTTAAAAGTTCAGTGTTCCTACATCATGTTGGGGAAAGGTCTGAAAATAAGGAGGTGGCTCCCATTCTTTTGATCGGCACTGGATTTCTTCTTTGAATGGTACTGGAAAAGTACTTAGAAAATCATTAAAAAGTTGTTGAAATTGACCAGAACAAGGTGTACGAACCCTGATCATACATTGTGTTCTGTTTTTCAGCCTGGTTTTTTTGTTCTCGATCCAATGTGTGGCGTGGGAACCATCCTAATTGAGGCAGCGCAGGAAAGCAAGGTCACTATTATTATCATTTTGGACTATGAACTGATGAGTGGAGGTGTGACGTAAAAAAAAGAATAATGATTATTTTTTTTCTCCAAATTGGAGTTTCAGCTTGCTTGTTTCCTGGGTTTGGATATAGATGACATGCAGTTGCAAAATGCGAGAGAGAATTTTGAGTTTGCTAAGCTCAGAGACAGGTTGCACCTCTTAAAAGCTTCATCTACAGGTTGGGAATCTGGTTTAAATAATCAACTGTTATCAATGGTTATTTCTATTCGCTGTTCACAACTTTGTTGTTCTCTGGCAGATATTCCTCTACCGAGCGCGAGCGTGGACACGGTGGTCTGCGATTTTCCGTTCGGCAGAAAGTTCGGCACCAAATCCAACGTGGCTGCTAATCTGCCGTGCATCCTTGCTGAAATGGAGAGGTACTTACATTGTCACTAAGGCCAGCTTGTGACAAAAAAGTTGTTGTTGTCTATTCTAAATATGCATTACAAGTAGTACAAGGCTTCCTGATCATTGTCAAACGCATATAATCATATATGCATACCTACACATAGATATTTACAGTGGCGGTTCCACACTAACTTATACCCTGGGCGATGCTACCTTCTAGTATTGTCTCCCTCTAAGCTGATTGTCGCCCTGCCGATTTGTAAATATGTTCTGGCTGTAATCTCTTCTTTGACTTGGACAATACATGATAATTGCTGTTTGATATATATGATACAATACCAGGAAATTTCAACAGTTTTGACCATCTAAAAGTGGATTTGTTTCTAATAGTTGACTTGATGTATAACCCTTCTTGGTCTTTTTTGCAGTATGACAAGTGACTGTGATGAAAAAGTGTGATCAGTTCGACAATACTTTACTTGCAGAGTCCTCCGTGTTGGTGGGAGCTTGGTGATCCTCTTGAGTCCTCAACTGTCTTGTCTTTTGCAAAATCTTATCTTGCCGTTGGGAACACAAGAATTCGCTAACCAGCCAGGAGCACAGGATGTTGCAGGAATTCCGACCCAGAAAAAAGAGCCTCCAAGAGGGCCAGTTATTGAGTCGCACACACGTCTCTTGGCTTTAAAACATCAAACCACTCTGAGATTAGGTTTAGGCACCATAGATGGACTTCTACATAAATATATAAAAACACAAATTTGATATTTCTATTTTGTACATTTTCCACTGTTAACTCAACCCAGGGGTTAGTAACCGAAAATGTTGAAATAGCCATTTTGGACCCAAAAAAAAAAAACAAGTTTGTCTGGGCCCATAAAAATTAAAAGCCTCATATAAGCCTAATAATGAAGGCAACACATATTGTATGTATCTATAATGGCTATAATAGCCTAATATCAAAATGAGTAAGTTGGGTTCACAACATGATTGCTCTGTAGTAGGATACTGCCTCAAGTTGAACTCCATTACAATATTGATGAATTACAGCAGGGTTCTCAAAGTTGACAGTTTGAGGCCCCTGTCTTAATATGAAAGTTTAAAGGGAATGTATTATTAAGAGTCTCCCGGTGGTAAAAGAAATAATTGATTAAAACATATCGATTTAGAAAATAAGCAAAGTATTATTAGCTTTCATGTTTTCAAATACTTTTGGTTGAGACATTTGCATTTATTTGACATAAAATGGGCTAATTGTCCGCATCTTACTGCTAAAGTACCAAAAAACAATATTTCCCTCGTTCTTCTTTTTCTCTTTTTTCTTTTTCTTTCTCATTCTCTCCTTTTCTTTATTTTTCTTCCTTTGTTTCCTACTTTGTCCTCCCCTCTCTCCATTTTCAGTATTTTTCCCTTTTATGTTTTCTATTTTCCTTATTTCTTTTTAAAAGGTTGGGGAACATGGAAAGGAAATTGTGCTTTTTGGTCAATGAGTCAGTGACATCTAGTTTTTGGTTAATACACGCTGTCCTTTTCACACAAGTGCATTCCACACAAAGTATGATTGATTGATTTTCACATTCATTTTTGATGTTCTTTGGGTTCTGTTTTTACATCTTATTTTGCGTAGCATTTTTTGTTAAAAATGCAACATTCTATAATGAAGGTTTTCTGATGGAAAACCTGATTCGGCCCCAAACCTCATCCGGACCCGAGCCTGGACAGCCCTCACGTAAATCGAGTTTGAGACCCCTGATTTACAGTATATTTCACTGCTTTGGTACATTTAAAGAAATGCAATAAATAAATCAATTTTTGGGTCATTTTTACTTTGAGGACTTGAAAAAAACTAAATGGAACATGCATAAAGGGCCCCTATTCTGGGCAATAAGAAGGTATTAATTTATAGAAACGAAAATAGCAGGCTTTTGAAAATGTGAATAAAATCCCATAAATACAGTTTAGGTGTGATTAATGTGCAGTATTTTTCTCTTTTTTTGGGGGGGTGGGGAGGATCCATGACCGATGTTAGTTTAATGCAGCCACTTGCCTGGCTTATGATGCTAGCCTTCAAGTCAAGTTTATTTTAGGCCTACACCCCTTAATCACAAGGATTCTCTAAGGGCTGCGCACACCACAGACTATTGCAAACTGCAGACAAAATTTACACCATCGGATCCAATACCTTAAGTACATGAGGGCAAGGAAAAACTAAAAAGACTTCAGCTAAGTTAAAAGACTCAGCACTGCTGAAACTTAGTCTTCTAAATATTAGATCGCTTGCTCCTAAAGCTTTACTTGTTAATGTTCTTATTCATGATCACAAACTTAGGCAAGGCATAAGTGAGCTAAGCTGCTGCTTAAGGCCCTGCAACAGTTAGAGGGCCCCCCAAGAGTGGTTAACTTTTTGGGGAGCCAATATTGTCCCCGTTGACACTTTGTATGTCCCCTCAAAAATACTTCTACATAAATACAACAAAAATACTTCACAATAACTTCAAAACTAAATATCAAATATAGTGCTTAAGAACAGGGACCTCATATTATTTTGCTTCATTCTAAAATTAAAAAAAAAATAGTAAAGAATTACTTCAAGTCAAGTCACATTTATTTATATAGCCCTTAATCACAAAATGTCTCAAAGGACTGCACAGGATTAAAATTACACAATTGCACAATTACCTGATCTTAAACCAGCATGCGGGCAAGGAACAACTCAAAAATCTCAGCGTGAAGAAAAAAGAGAAACCTTGAGAAAGGACCTCTCATGTGGTAATCCCCCTTCCAGGATTGACCAGGGTGAATCACAATTAGCATTACTGTTCACAGAATAGTAAACACTAGGTAAGATGTTGAAAATGTCCGGAAAGTGCATGACAGCAACGACACCCCCAGCCTGTAAACTAGTCCAAAAGTCTGTGACTGCCACAACGCAGGTTCCCATCTCTGCCAGCTGGTAAATGCAGGGGTTGACATGCTTCAGGTCAGACGCTGGTCCGCTGACTCATCTCAAATGGTCCTTCTCCTTCGTATCACCACCAGGCAGGCAGGCGGAAAAAGACAGGACAATACACTTGGAAAAGAAGTGTGTCTTAAGCCTCGATTTAAAAACTTCCATTGAGGTTGCAGATCTGATCTCCGGAGGCAGGGCATTCCATAGCACCGGGGCCCGGATGGAGAACGCTCTCAAGCCTGCAGACTTCTTGGCTCTCGGAGTCACAAGTAGACCGGCATTTTACGAGCGCAGACTCCATGCAGGAACATAGGGGGAAATCAAATCAGAGAGATAAGACGGTGCAAGCCAATGCAAACATTTATATGTTAAAAAGAGAACCTTAGGGGACTTCCGGTGGCGCAATGAGGTAGACGGCAGCAAGGAAAGTAGCTCTGACAAAAATCACTAAAGAGTAATGTAATACTTACTTGGAGAAAAGACAGAAAGGTATAAATTGTGACTCGTATTAAAGACAAATTATTCAACAAAACATGGTCAAGAAGGGGAAACTTGTCGAGGAAAAGGGCGCTAAGGAGAAAAAGATCGAGGGAGCAGAAGGAATGGCATCGGTCGACGAGGGACGTGACTCGGCCATCCTCCACGAAATCCGTAAATTACGGCAAGAACACACTGAAGCAGCAAGGGAGAGCAAGATTGCGATGACAAGACTGGAAAAGAGCATCGAAGAACTTCTGGAGCGCACTGTGTTGCTGGAGCGGAGGGTGGAAAGCATGGAGGAGCTACATGCTAACACGGAAGAGCAAACGTCAAAACTAGAGCAATTAACAGTCTCCTTGCTCCAACAAACCACCAAACTAGCAACAAAGTGTGAGGACTTGGAGTCGAGATCACGACGGAACAACATTAGGATACATGGGATTCCCGAGGGTGCCGAGAGAAAAGACACAATCGGCTTCATAACAAACTTTATTAAATCGAACATTCCGACAACCGAACATATGGATGTGCGCATTGAGAGGGCACACCGCTCACTGGGGAACAAGTTTCAAGGTAAAGCACTGCCACGGGCAATTATCGTACGTTTCACCGACTACATAGTGAAAGAATCCGTAATGAAAGAAGCATGGAAGCAGAAGACAACGTACGAAGGCAAGACCGTTTACTTCAACCAAGATTACACCACAGAAATCCAAAAAAAGAGGAAACAAGTAAGGGACGTTATCAAAAAGTTAAAGGAAAAGAACGTAAAGGCACAATCACCATATCCCGCCCAGCTGAAGATGTTTTTGGACTCAGGAATAAGAACATTCTCTACACTGATGGAGGCAGCAACATTGCTAAAAGAAATGGGGATCGAAGTGGAAGAGGACAACACGGAGACACTGCAAAAGATGTTGTCAAAGAACATTTGGACCACAGTGACCGGAATCGAGAGGAAGACAAGGGAACACCCCCATCATAGAAGGTGACTTACAAGCTCCTATGGAGCAAAACGAAGCCATATTCGGATTTGGGGAGAAAGAGTAAGGACCATATATGCCCTTTCTATTATAAATTCAATAAGTTAGAAGTAAGTAAAATACCAAGTGAAATTGTTATCTTTATATTAAAACAATGTATGTATATATATTGGCATAGAGCTACTTTAAAATATTTAGTTAGTTATAACTATGGACGACGGTACAAAAGTTGTTCACGCACTGAGTGCATATTTCCAGGAGGGTAGCCACAACTCTCCAATTGGACTCTTGGAAGACATGGGTTTTTGTTTTTTGGGTGTGTTTTTTTTCTTTTTGGTGGGAAATTATGTGTGCTTGTCAATATGTTTGTTAGTAATTTGGTTTGTTTTGTCAATGGAGGTGTTAGTAATTAATGTAGTGTTTCTGTATGCTTCAAAAATCAGTGAGACTCGATACAAAGCATGAGCAATCTAAATATTGTTTCATATAATGTACATGGGCTAAACCACCCCATCAAGAGAAAAAAGATATTGAATCAACTCAAGACATTGCAGAGCTCAATAGCCTTATTACAAGAGACACATTTGACCGAGATTGAACATAAGAAGCTAAAAAGAGAATGGGTGAACCAGGTGTTCTACGCATCCTATGGTAAAAGGAGGGGAGTAGCAATTTTACTTGGAAAAGGGGTGGCGTTTAAAGTCGAAAAAGAAGTGAAGGACAATCTGGGGCGATATATAATGATTATAGGGTCAATGGCCGGTTGGGAAATATCAATAATGAATGTTTATGCACCAGTTGAGGAAAAGGGGACTTTTTTTCAAGTATTAGCTAAAGTAATAACCAACTGTGCGAAGGGAATGTTACTTATAGGAGGTGACTTTAACACTGTACAGAATTGCAAAGTGGACAAGTATCCTTCAGTACATGGAACAAATACAAAGACGTCGAGGATGTTAAATAACATAACTAAAGAATTGGGATTGATAGATCCATGGAGAGAGAAGAATCCCCAAACTAAAGACTATACTTTCTATTCAAACCCGCATGGCAGCTACTCGAGAATTGATTACTTTTACATTTCAAGACAACATATGCATACAGTAGTAGAGTGTGGTATAGAGAATATTACTATAAGTGACCATTCTCCAATTACTTTGAAATTAAGTTTAGACAATGAACCCCATTTTAGGTATTGGAGGATGAATGTATCTCTCCTCTCAGATAAAAACGTAGTACAGGAAATAAAACGGTGTATAAAAGAATATTTCCAAATCAATGACAACAATGAGGTTTCTCCAACAATATTATGGGAAGGAGGGAAAGCTGTAATAAGGGGGAAATTAATAGAAATATCGTCCCGGCTGAAACGAATACGCTTAAAGAATCAGAAGGAATTGGAGGATAAGATTAAGGAACTAGAAGAAGAACATAAAAAAACACCAAATGAATCCAGATTACAGGTATTAAAAACAACCAGAAGCAAATTAGATGAACTTTTGACAAATAAAGCAGAAGGGGCTCTGCGCTTTGTGAACCAGAGATACTATGAAATGGGCAATAGAGCCAGTCGACTGCTAGCCTTCCAACTTAAAAAGGCCCAAACAGATAGAATTATATCACAAATAAAACATCCTATCTCTAAACAATGTTTAGTAAAACCCAAAGGTATAGCAGAAGCATTTGCAGATTATTATAAAGAATTATACAAGGACTCAGAAAATGACTTAGATAACTACACGGCACAAAACTTTTTAGGAAAACTACATTTACCAACACTAACAGGGGGGGATACATTAGAAATTATTCGCCCCATTACAAAACAGGAAATACAAGATACAATAAATAACTTAAAAATAAATAAATCACCAGGAACGGATGGATTCCCGGGGGTGTTCTACAAAAGCTTTAAGGAAGAATTAACACCAGTACTGCAGAAAGTATTTAACTATGCTCTAACAAAAGGAGATCCCCCCAAATCATGGTCGGAAGCCATCATAACAGTCCTGCACAAAGAAGGAAAAGACCCAATATTGTGTGAAAGCTATAGACCAGTTAGTTTACTTTGTAATGATCTAAAAATTCTTACAAGCATACTGGCAAAAAGAATGCAGAAATTTATAGCGAAATTAATTAATTAATTAATATCATCAAAGCGGCGCTGCCAAGAGCGGCTGCCTTTTCCAGCAGCTGCCCTGTTGTTTTATTGTCTGCTCCTATCTTCGGTGTTTTTTCTTCCCGTTTTGACAACTACACTATGGATTACTTCTATCCTATGGACATGGGTTTCAACGCACAAGAAATGCGTGTATTTCAACTCCTTGCCCTGAGGAATTCTCGTGCCGGCGTGATGAAGGGGCCCATGGTGGAAGAAAAGCCGAAGCTAGCGAAGCGGCTAGCGGCGTTATAAGTCTTCGGTACCATCCGTAATCATGGTAAATGCGAACTCACGACCAAATATGATCATCGAGTGCTTTTTGAAAACATCGAAGCGCACAGGGAGCGCAGTTGCTGTGTTTTGCGGAAACGTGGCTCACGTTTAGCATTCCGGACGCTAACGTGTAGCCACCCGGAGCCACCTGGAGAAATCCGGCTTCAACGTCGCTAAACAGAGACATGAAAGCCGGGGGGAATCGGAGAGGAGGCGGACTTGCTAACACGAGGTGGTGTATCCCTGGATTCTCACAAAGAAAAGATTTCCATCTGCCGCAGGAATGTCGAACTTTTGGACTGGCGTGACGTCATCCACTCCGCTACAAGCACCCTCGGGCATCATGTTAATCTGTTAATAAACAACGGGGTAGACTGCTGAAAGTGTGAATTTCCCTACGGGGATGAATAAAGTATATATCTATCTATCTAATTAGAAATGATCAAACAGGGTTTATTCCGGGAAGGCAGGGTGCAAACAATATTAGGAGGATACTAAACATAATTACGAGCACAAAATCTAAGACCCAACCCTCGATGTTACTGAGCTTGGATGCACAAAAAGCTTTCGATAGGGTGAAATGGAGCTTCTTACATCAATCACTTATAGCTTTTGGCTTCCCTCCAATATTTGTTGAATGGGTGAAAATTATCTATAAAAATCCGAAATCTCGTCTTAGAGTAAATGGTCACTGTTCAGATTTCTTTGAAATCAAAAGAGGAGTCCGGCAAGGGGATTGCTTAAGCCCACTCTTGTTTGCAATAAGCATAGAACCACTCGCAGAATCAATTAGACAAAATGAGCAAATAAGGGGGATATTGGATGAAGGAGGAACAGAACATAAAATATCATTGTTTGCAGACGACCTGTTGGTAATGCTGAAGGAACCTTCGTTATCAATACCACCACTGTTGGAGAGCCTTAAAATATATGGAGAAGTAGCTGGGTATTCAAAAATGAGAGCAAATCAATAGCAATGATGATATCAGGAAAATGTCCAACAGATGTAATTGAAAGGTTTGATTTTAAATGGACAAATAAAGGGTTTAAATATTTGGGGGTGACCATTACACCACATTCCACACAGCTGTTTGATGCAAATTATGGAATGTTGATAAAAGAAATAAGGAAAGATTTGGAAAAATGGGAAATTTTGCCCTTAAGTCTTATCGGCAGGATAGAAACAATCAGAATGAACATATTACCAAGACTATTATTTCTGTTTCAATCCCTTCCAATTCTGATCCCGGCATCCACATTTAAAATGTTAAATAAGTTAATAGCAAAATTCCTTTGGCAAAACAAGAAACCTAGAATAAAATACAAAACCCTGTTAGCTCCTAAAGAAAAGGGGGGCCTAGACCTACCCAATATTAAATATTACTATTGGGCAGCTCAAATTAAAGCACTCATCTTGTGGATTACTACAGACAAAGATGCGATATGGGTGGACATGGAGCAACGATCTTGTCCAAATATGCTGGTGGAATCGTTACCATACATATCAGTCACGAGGTGGAAGAAATTAAAAATCCAGAATGAATGGATTAAGGGAACTATTAAAACTTGGTCAACAATACAAAAAAAATTAAAAATATCAAGATCTGTGAATAGGGCTACCAAAATAGCGAAAAATCCAGACTTTAAACCTGGGGGTATGGAGGTAGGGTTTAAAAAATGGGCCCAAAAAGGACTGATGTTGATTACCCAAGTATTGGAAGCACAGGCAATGAAATCATTCGAACAACTCCAACAAGAGTTTGACCTACCCAGAAATGATTTTTACAAATATTCGCAACTAAGGCATTACCTCCAGAAACACGAGGAATGGGGGAAAATATGTAAGGAGCCAACTAAGGTAGAGGAATTATTAATATCGTATACAAAAGGACAATCAATAAAGGGGGTTATATCAAAACTATATAAAGCCCTGAGAATGGATCTCAGTAATGAGGACATGGCAGTTAAGGAAAAATGGGAACAAGAAACTAATGTAGCGATAAAAGACAACGAATGGGAAAAAACATTGAAAGAGGGACACAAAATAACCAACAGCCCGACATGGAGGGAGTTTGAATGGAAAGTAAAAATGCGATTCTTCTATACACCCTCTATCACTTCAAAATATAAAAATACCTCAAATCTATGCTGGCGTAACTGTGGGGGGGTCGGTGACTTTACGCATATTTTCTGGAATTGCCCTGTAATATTAAATTTTTGGAGAAGTATCCAGAGAGAAATAAAATTATTTACGGGCTGGGAGTTGCGGTTGGACCCAAAGGCTTACGTAATAGGAATTTTGCCAGAAGAATTACTATCTGGTCAACAGAAATATATACTAAGGGTAATGCTTCTGGTAGCAAAGAAAATGATCACAGTGTCCTGGCTGAAACCACAACCTCCTGACATAAAACAATGGAGAGACAAATTAAAGCAAATGTACATTATGGAAAAAATCACTGCAAGACTTCAACTGAAACTTGACCAATTTGAGAAAAGATGGAAGCCTATCACACAAATTTTACTTGATGTCTAAACACCTCCCCCTATTTATTATGTGCGTTGTTTTTTTTTTTTTTTTTTTTTTGGGTGTATATTTTGATTTATTATTTTATATATATGTATATATATATATATATATATATATATATATATATATATATATATTTCTTTTTGTATGGATGTATTGTATGAACATTTATTCTTCCTTTCTATTAATAGTATTTTTTTCTTCTTTGTTGTTTCTTCTGTTATTTATGAGTGTGTCAAGTGTATATATTTTGTGTTGATGTATGATGGAGGAATCAAACCTCTGTCAAAATTGGTGTGAGAAATAAAAAGTTAAAAAAAAAAAAAAGAGAACCTTAAAGTCACATCTTAAGTGGACTGGGAGCCAGTGCAAGTTGGCCAATACAGGAGTAATATGCTCAAACTTTTTGGTCTTAGTCAAAAGTCTAGCTGCCACATTCTGAACCAGCTGCAAACTTTTAATGCTAGACATTGGGAGACCAGAAAGCAATACATTACAGTAATCAAGCCGAGAAGTAATAAACGCATGAATTAAAACCTCTGCATCTGATTGGAACAGCATCGAACCAATCTTCGCAATATTACGGAGGTGGTAGCTATTCTAGTAATATTTTTCTCGTGTGACTGAAATGACAGATTAGGATCAAATATAACACCTAGATTCTTGACCGAGTCACTATGGGTGATATCACATTTGTCTAGGTTCAGGGTAGTGTTTGAAAACAACTGACGACAGTGAGCTGGACCAATAATCAACATTTCATTTTTTTCTGGGTTAAGGCGTAAAAAATTAAGTGACATCCATCTTTGAATCTCAGTAAGGCAAGCCTCCAGATTTCTACAACTTAAATGTCCAGTTGTTTCCAGTGGCACATACAGTTGAGTGTCATCTGCATAGCAATGGAAACTAATATTATACTTGCGGATAATGCCACCAAGCGGGATCATATAAATACTAAAAAGAAGGGGGGCAAGTACAGAGCCTTGAGGAACACCACAGGGGACATTAGATTGTTTAGAGGTCAGATTGCCATAGTTAACACATTGCATCCTGTCTGACAGGTAGGACCTAAACCACGAGAGTACAGTTCCTGAGATACCAATGCATTCCAGACGAACCAGTAATATGTTGTGGTCGACACTATCAAAAGCAGCGCTGAGATCCAGCAGCAGTAACATTGATGAGGCACCAGAATCTATTGCTAAAAGGAGATCATTGGTTACTTTAGCCAGGGCTGTCTCAGAGTGATTTGCCCTAAATGCTGACTGGACAGTTTCAAAGAGGTTATTTTCTGACATGAAGTCATTTAGCTGCTGTGCAACGACCTTTTCAAGTAATTTTGCAAAAAAATGGCTGATTTGACACTGGCCTATAATTACCAAGGCTTTCTGAGTCAAGGTTAGGTCGCTTAAGCATGGGTTTAATGACAGCAGGCTTGAAGGCTACAGGAACAATACCCGAGGATAGCAATTTATTAATAATATTTAAAACTGTCCTAAGATCCCAAACAGATCCTTCACCAGTGAAGCTGGAAACGGATCGAGCAGGCAAGTAGTTTGTTTGTCCCTACTGACCATCTGTGTTAGATTATCAAGGGACAAATCATTGAAACTGGAGAATGTTTCTGAACAACCGCCGACACGGTTCTTACCTAACACCTTCACATCTTTGAGATAGGAGGAGGTTACAGGGCGTTCTTTTAAAATTTCATTCCTGATTAGTTGAATCTTTTTATAAAAAAATCCATAATGTTGTTAGCAGAATAAGTACAACTATTTGTGTTAAGTTGTTGTCTGGTAAGTTTCGCCACTGTGTCAAACAAAAATTTCTGATTATTCTTATGTTTAACAATAATCATAGAGAAAAACGATGCTTTAGCTGAGGCAAGAGCTACTTTATATTTCAGCAAGCTGTCACACCAGGCCGGTCGGAAGACCTCCAGCTTAGTAGTGCACCAGTTTTCTGCAACCTTGTTTGAGTAACCTGGTTTCTTCAGTAAACCAAAGTGTATTCTTCTTAGGTCGAAATTTATGCCTTAGGAGCGCCACAGAATCAAGAACATTAACCAAAGCAGTATTGAAGTTGTTTGTAAGTGAGTCAACAGACCCAGTGAACAAATGGAAGGCTGCAGTTACCGTAGGAAATAGTTATTTTAAGGCTAATACCGTTGTAGGGCGGATATGGCGACACCTCACACTCAACAAGATAGTGATCAGAGATGGCATTAGGATACGGTAACACTGTAACATTTAAGGCTACTACGCCACGGGTCAGAACGAGATAGAGAGTGTTCCCATCTTTATGAGTGGGCACATCAACTATTTGATTGAAACCAAATGTATCAATTAGTGACTTAAAAGCAATTGCAAGTGAATTTGATGGGGAGTTTATCTCATCTCATTAGCCGTACCGCTTATCCTCATTAGGGTCGCAGGGGGGCTGGAGCCCATCCCAGCAATCATCGGGCAGTGGGCAGGGGACACCCTGAACTGGTTGCCAGCCAATCGCAGGGCACACGGGGACAGGTGTAACAGAGTTGAAATTTGATTGTTTTGAATGTTTTTTTTTAATTCTCACAAAATCTGTGTTTTTTTTGTATTACTGTTAATATTCCGGTACCTCATTCAGTTGTTAAGTCATGGGCGTCTGCGACTGTTCTTTTCGTTTGGCACTTTATGGGCTTCAGCGCTTGCCGTAGCTTAAGTGAGTTTGTAAGCGTTGAAGGTAAGATGAGCCCAATATCAGTTGGATAAAAAAAATGCATATTTTGCTAGACATTTGAGCTGCTTTCGAAATTATTTTTGTATATAAAGATATATAAGTTGTTCTAAATGATGTATATTAAAAAAGCACTAAATAAGAAGTTAAGCAATACAGCTTGAAATGAAGATGCAATTTGTTTTGATGCAAACACGCCACGAGGTGCGGTCTGTTGAGTGATGACCCGTTCTTTTGTATCTTTAATATTTTAGATAATTGCAGTCGTGAACAGAGGCCCCTGACTTTTGTATTGTTTTGTTTATTGAATGCAGGTACATGTGAAAGTTATGTTCATTGTTATTATCGAAGTTTCATTATTAATGTGCTCGCATTTTGTCTGCTTGCCGTAGCTGAAGTGAGTTTGTAAGCGTTGAAGATAATTGCAGTCGTGAACAGAGGCCCCTGACTTTTGTATTGTTTTGTTTATTGAATGCAGGCAATAAACCCAGAGATTGTGAAACCTTGTGTCGTGCATAAAAGAGGGTCGCTACACTGGTGCCGTGACTACACAACTGGATAATTTTGATCAGCCTCTAAACCACAGGTGTCAAACAGGTGGCCCGCGGGCCATATCAGGCCCGCTAAGGGATTGAATCCGGCCCGCAAGACAACACTCAGAGAAGCGCAAGAGAAAAACAAGCTGCAGGTTGAAATATGTCAACTTGATGTTGCCAAAGCCAGGTGGTTTGAACAGAGACACTACTTGTATTTATTTCTTTCTCTCTTTCTTTCTTTATTTTCCACTCCTTTTCTCCCACTCTGTCTCTTTCACTCTCTGTGTCTATCTTTTTCTCTTCCTTTGTTGCTCTTCGTCTCTTTCTCTGTGTTTTTTTATCTCGAACTTCCTTTTTTCCTTTTCTCTTTCTCTCTTCATACCCTTTGCGCTTTCTTTTTTCTCCTTCTGTCTTTCTATTTCTCTTTGGATTTCTTTCTTTCTCTCCCTTTCTTTTCCCCCTCTCTCACGACTTATCTTTTGTTTCTCACGCTCTCTCCCTTTCTCTCTTTCTTTGTCCCGACCTCTCTCCTTTTCCCTCGCTCTTTTTCTTATTTCTTTCTCTTTTTCTTTCTCTTTAATGTACTAGTCCGGCCCCCGACAGAATGTTTGTTCTATTTAGTGGCCCCCGAGGTAAAATGAGTTTGACATCCCTGCTCTAAACAGATCCCGGCGTTGCTCCATATTCTTCTTGTGTCCACTAGAGGGTACTGTTGCACTGCATTGGCGCTTTGATTTCGTTTTATGTATTTGTGCCACTGTGCATTTGCTATCAATACGTAAATTATTAGTTCATTTCTGGTTTTTATTTTATCCCTTTTTTATTTTCAATTCTTTGTATTACTGAAAGTATAATGGCTGAAGGATATAGTAGTCAAAATGGCGATTTTCAGGGCTTTTCTATTGGCAGGGGTGTTCATTTTAATGGTTTGAATGCAAACACACTTACTAGTGGGTATGGAAGTGAAGGTGTAGGTGGTCTCCAAGAACATGTTAGTGATGGGAGGGACAGGGGGCGTGGTATGAGCCCAAACTGGTCTCCAAGTGAACAGTTCTTGAGGGAGAGTGCACAGACTTCAACCCCAATGAGTGATAATATTGCCCTGCAACACCTGACTGACATGGTAGGCCGAATTGGAGAGCAGATAGGCAACTTAGTATTGGCTAGTCTGCTCTCTTCTGGTTTCATTGATCGCACACATGCACATGACATGCCAATGACTGGCAAAGCAGCGACTGTTATGACTAAAGACGACCCTAGACCACATAACACAACGCAGGAAAACACTACACCGGTAATTGTCCATGTCAAGACTGAACGTGAAATTGTGACTTTCAGGGGAAATGGTTCTGACAAGTGTTCAATTCAAGAATGGATCACCATGACTAAAGCCCAGCTTCGGAAACAGTCTTATACAACAGCTGAAAAAGCAGATAGATAGATAGATAGATAGATACTTTATTCATCCCCATCATGAGATACTAAGCAGGCTTTTAGGGAGGGCAAGAGACGTTGTCAGAGTAGCTCTCAGGAGTGATGAGGCACTTGATGTGAGGCAAGACCCAGATATCATTTATGACATTCTAATACGATACTTTAGTCATTCCTCGTCAACTTTCCCGTTGCAAGATTTTTACACCACGCTACCCACGCCAAAGGAAAATCCAGTTGACTACTGGATCAGACTAAACAAAGCAGCAGACACTGCTGATGAGGGTTTGCGTCGCTTGGGCAGAAAAATGGAAAACCTTGGCGGGGAAGTGGCACAAATGTTTGCAAAGTACTGTCCTGATCCACAGCTATCGAACATTTTCAGATGCAAGCCTGTTAATGAGTGGACCTCTAAGGACGTTCAACTCAGGATAGATGAGTATCAAAGGGAATCAGGGGCGTCAACTAGGTCTTGCAGTGTCCCTCCACTGAAGAATTACCCGACTGCAGTGCTTGACAGTGAATCTTCTTGTTGTTCCTACTCTGGCTCTATAGAGACGGGTCTCCAGTCCATTTGTCCCCACCATGTTAACCCCGATCCATATACAGATTTTTCGTGTGTTCGACAGCATGCCCAGCGCCCACAGCATGTCTCACCGCCTGTCCGTGTCCCACCACAGCATGTCCCACCACAGCATGTCCCACCACAGCATGTCCTACCACAGCATGTCCCACAGCCTGCTCAGAAAGATGACAGTGATGTCCTTGGCCGAATGATGAGCATGCTAGAGAGAGTTTTGTCTAGAGTGGAGCCACGCAATCCTGAGCGTATTCAGAGGCGCTTAAGTCCTTTCAACTCCCCTCCATGTAAGGTGTGTGGTGGCGCTGATCACTCCACTTTATATCATTGCAAATTGAATAATCTGTGTTTCAAGTGCCTAGCCCCTGGTCACTCTAAGCAGCATTGCCCTGACAAAGTTTCTTCCCAAATCAGTTCAGTTTCGGGAAACTAGCTGACCTGTATTCAGAGGGAGGCCGTACAGGTCAAAATGAGTTCTCCCACCCATTTGATCTCAATTTCAATTCAGTTTTTAATTCTGACACGTTCACACAATCTCAGTTGCCTAATATTGTTTATCAAAACACACATACTGTAGGGGGCAGCGATAGTTTGTTTTATGTACCAGTTAGAGTGGGGAGCAGTATGACTTTGGGGGGGATGTTGGATAGTGGCTCCATGGCCTGTACCGTGAGTGAGACTGCTCTGCGTAAGATGCTCTCTGTTGGAGCAGTACGTACAGAAGACGAATTTTCCACCAACGTGACACTCATTGGTGTTGGGGGTCGACGAGTGTGCCCAAAGTCAGCTTTCAACATCCATATGGAAATCAATAACTGTAAAATGATTGTGCCAACAATTGTTGTTGAGGGGCAACCTGATAACCTAATCATTGGAACTAATGTTATCAGAAACATATTGCATGAGTCAAAGAAGTTTAGTGCGTACTGGACAGCAATCTCTGCTCCATCATCCACTAATGCTGAAACGGAGCAATTTCTTTCAATGCTAGCTGGCTTGCATAGATGGAGTGGTGGTGAAATGCCCGAGAAGATAGGCACAGTGCTCTGCAATTCAGCCACATGCCTTGAGCCTGGCCGTGAGTACCTCTTGTGGGGGAAGCTGTCAAAAACTGCACGAGTATCTCCTGGGAGCGCAGCGATGACAGAACCTACGTCGGCACGATCTGCCCCCAAGGGTCTAATGGTCGCCAGAGTCGTCACACCTCTGTGGGCAGATGGATGGGTTCCACTGAAGGTCATGAATGTCACAGAATATCCGCTGTTTTTGAGACGCAATGCAAAGCTGGCTGACTTGGTGCCTTGTGTTGCTTTGGAGGATCTAGACCTGGTCAGTGGCCATCAGAGTACTTCCGTTGTGCAATTGCCTCCTGTCTGCTCTGATGTAAGTAATGCTGAGGAGAAGCTACAGTCTATTGGCCTGGGTGAACTAGATGTTGGCTGTTGTGATGCATCGTCTGAGTGTAAAGACAAGTTGTCAGAGCTGATCATTCACTACCAAGACATCTTCTCGCGTAATCACCTTGACTGCGGAAAGGCGAAGGACTTTGTTCACAGAATCCATCTGGTTGAGCAAAAGCCGTTCAGACTCCCTTTCAGACGTGTGCCACCGAGTCAGTATCAAAAATTACGCCAAGTCTTGAATGAAATGGAAGAGAAAGAGATCATTCGAAAGTCCAGAAGTGAATATGCTTCACCTTTAGTTCTCATCTGGAAGAAGAATGGTGATATGCGTGTGTGCACTGACTTTAGGTGGTTGAACAAGAGGACTCTGAAAGACGCTCATCCTCTGCCACATCAGGCTGATTGCTTAGCAGCACTTGGTGGCAACTCCTTCTTCAGTACAATGGACTTGACGTCTGGGTTTTACAACATGCCTTTACACGAAGATGATAGGAAGTACTCAGCGTTCACTACGCCTATGGGGCTTTATGAGTACAACAGGTTGCCACAGGGGCTCTGTAATAGCCCAGGGAGTTTCATGAGGATGATGACTTCCATTTTTGGGGACCAAAACTATTTAAGTCTGCTGTGCTACTTGGACGACATTTTAGTTTTTGCCCCTGATGAAAGTTCTGCACTCAGACGTCTTGAAATGGTGTTCAGCAGACTCCGTGCCCACAATCTGAAACTGGCCCCCAGGAAATGTCACTTTTTAAGGAAATCTGTAAAATTCTTGGGCCACATTATTGATGAACATGGAGTGTCTACCGATCCAGAAAAAGTTGAAAGTATAAGCAAAATGACTGTGGCGGACTTGATGGAGTCGGATGGAGCGACACCTTCTGAGAAACGTGTACGGTCTTTCTTGGGCATGTTAAATTTTTATCAACACTTCATTCCGGGGTATTCAACACTCGCAAAGCCCTTGTTTTATCTGCTGGCTGGCCAGAAACAGAAGAAAGGCAGAAAGCCCAAATGCACTGTAGTGGGCCGCAAACTGAAATCAGGTGACTGGACTGCTGACCACGACCAGGCATTTACAGACCTCAAAAAGGCCCTTATCCATTCTGTGGTTTTGGCTCATCCAGACTTTAGTCGTCCATTTTTGCTGTCGACTGACGCCTCACTGGATGGCCTTGGAGCCGTTTTGTCCCAGGTGCGTGAAGGTGACACAGTGGCTAGGCCAATTGCGTTCGCTAGCAAGTCTTTGATCCGGTCACAGAAGAACTACCGAGCTCACCGTTTGGAATTTCTTGCACTGAAGTGGGCTGTGTGTGAGAAGTTTAGCCATTGGTTGAAAGGCCATGAGTTTACCGTCTGGACTGACAATAATCCACTTACACACATTATGACTAAACCCAAATTGGACTGTTGTGAGCAAAGATGGGTGTCAAAGCTGGCCAGTTACAATTTTGAAATCAAATATGTGCCTGGTCCCAAAAACACGGTTGCTGACGCTCTCAGCCGTGTCCCTTTTTGTCAGAATGTTGGCCACAGACTAGTCAGTGAACCTCTTCATGATCTCACTGCGGAAGCTGCGTTTTTGTCTAGTACAGCCGTCCAACAGACTCTCAGAGACTCTACAGATCAGCCTGTCATGGCAGAGAAGCTGTCCCATTCTATAGCTGCAAATGTCCAGTCATTACTCGTGTCGGCCCAGACTGTATCCAATCAAGAAGTTGCTGCTGTTGTCCAATCACACACTGAATGGGCCTCCGGTGCGAGAACTCGTGCAGCTCAACTGATAAGCCACATGCCCCACCTTATTCCAGATACACTACCCAGTCTGCCTGCCTTCTCTATGGATGACCTGCGAGAGGCTCAGTCCAGGGACAGAGTTTTGTCTCGTCTTCGGTTTTATGTGGAACGGTCTCGAAGACCGTCTAGACGTGAAAGGGCACACGAGACAAGTCAAGTTCTGGGCCTCCTGAAGCACTGGGAGAGGTGATGATGAGTGATGATGTTTTGTACAGAGTATCCCGTAATCAGATTTCAAATGCAAAACGCCATCAGTTAGTGGTCCCTGATTGCCTGAAGGCCGAAGTTTTAAAAGGGGTGCATGACAGTGCGGGCCATCAAGGCCAGTCAAGAACCCTGAGCATCGCCAGACAGAGATTCTTTTGGTTGCATATGGACAGAGATGTGAGGATGCATGTTCGTCAATGTCAGCGTTGCATAGTCAGCAAAGTCACTGAGCCTGCAGGGAGGGCCCCTCTGGAAAGCATTGCCACTTCCCGCCCATTGCAACTTGTTTGTATTGATTTCTGGTCCGCTGAAGATTCACACAACAAATCTGTTGACGTATTAGTCATAACAGACCATTTCACCAGATTGGCACAAGCTTTTCCATGTAGAGACCAGTCAGCCAGGCAAGTAGCTAAAGTTCTATGGGAAAAGTATTTTTGTGTTTATGGCTTTCCGGAGAGGATCCACAGTGATCAAGGCCCAAGCTTTGAGAGCAATTTGGTCGCAGAACTTTTACAATTGTCTGGGGTGCGTAAGTCACATACTACCCCGTACCATCCGATGGGAAATGGAAGTGTTGAGCGTTTTAACCGTACTTTGGGCAATATGATCAGAGCTCTGCCCCCTGAATCAAAGCAGGACTGGCCAAGACGTTTACAAACACTCACATTCATGTACAATTGCACTGCTCATGAAACTACTGGATATGCACCATTTTACTTGATGTTTGGGAGAGTTCCTCGCCTCCCAGTCGACACTCTGTTTGGGAACATTTTGTCTGACCCTGACATTACCACCTACGGCAGATATGTTGCAAAACTGTCTGAAGACCTGAGGGAGGCTATGTCAATTGCTCAGGAACATGCAAAAAAGGAACAGGGCAGACAGAATCGACTCTATAACAGGGCAGCAAAAGGGCCGTCAATTGGAGTTGGAGATAGAGTCCTTGTGGCGAACAAAAATGAGAGGGGCAAGCGAAAATTGGCTGATAGGTGGGAGTCTACCATATACACTGTTATTGAGATGAACCCTCAAACACACACATTCAAAATTCAAGACACCATCACAGGGAATGAGAAGGTTGTTCACCGTAACCTGCTGATGTTGGTTAACTTTCTCCCAGTTCAAGACCAGCCCTCTCTCCAGTCTGATTTGTCTTTGTCCTCTGCACAATCATCTGCCTCTGTTTGTTCTTCCATGACCAGTCCCACTGTCTCCGAAGAATCTCATGCTCGAGTGCCTGCTCAGCTAAACCGGTCTGGATGTGCTGCAGATGATGCGCAGAGTCTTGTAAGCATCTCAGGCCCTGACAACTACACAGATCTCACGCCTGCGTCTGGGGAGAGAACCAGAGAGTGGGTGCATGGGCTGAACTCTGAAAGTTCTGATCACTCTGGTCATTCCTTGACCACTCATACTCACGACACTGCTGTTAGGGATGACATTTCGACTCTTAGTGAGCATGATCATGTTCAATCTGTAGTGGCTGCTGTCTCTGGAGGTAACGTTAGCCACACTGATCAACCAGAGTCTGCACCACACCGCACTACACGCCTGGGTCATGTTATACGACCAGTCAACAGGCTTCTTCACACTATGGCTAGACAAGATGTCACCAGACACCTACAGTGTAATGTTTAGACTATGCGTAACACAGTAGTTCGAGCTCTTGGGGCATGACATTTTTTCCCTTTACAATTCTTCTGAAATAACTTGGTTTTGGAGATAATGTTTTGTGCTCATTTATGTCTTATATATGTCTTGGGTGAATGTGGAATGTGTAAGGCATTCTATAGCCGGTGGCTGGTTCAGAGAATTTTCTCTGTCCACTGCATCCTTAAAGGATACTTCTCAAGTCGGTCCTAATATGTGTGACCCAATGACTACTGTTAGATATTGATTTTGATTTTATAACCAAGTGTCAGATTTTGTCCAGAATTCGGTGGGGGTGGGTGTAACAGAGTTGAAATTTGATTGTTTTGAATGTTTTTTTGAATTCTCACAAAATCTGTGTTTTTGTTGTATTACTGTTAATATTCCGGTACCTCATTCAGTTGTTAAGTCATGGGCGTCTGCGACTGTTCTTTTCGTTTGGCACTTTATGGGCTTCAGCGCTTGCCGTAGCTTAAGTGAGTTTGTAAGCGTTGAAGGTAAGATGTGCCCAATATCAGTTGGATAAAAAAAATGCATACTTTGCTAGACATTTGAGCTGCTTTCGAAATTATTTTTGTATATAAAGATATATAAGTTGTTCTAAATGATGTATATTAAAAAAGCACTAAATAAGTAGTTAAGCAATACAGCTTGAAATGAAGATGCAATGTGTTTTGATGCAAACACGCCACGAGGTGCAGCCTGTTGAGTGATGACCCGTTCTTTTGTATCTTTAATATTTTAGATAATTGCAGTCGAGAACAGAGGCCCCTGACTTTTGTATTGTTTTGTTTATTGAATGCAGGTACGTGTGAAAGTTATGTTCATTGTTATTATCGAAGTTTCATTATTAATGTGCTCGCATGTTGTCTGCTTGCCGTAGCTGAAGTGAGTTTGTAAGCGTTGAAGATAATTGCAGTCGTGAACAGAGGCCCCTGACTTTTGTATTGTTTTGTTTATTGAATGCAGGCAATAAACCCAGAGATTGTGAAACCTTGTGTCGTGCATGAAAGAGGGTCGCTACACAGACAACTCACTCGCTCATTCACACCTAGGGACAATTTGGACTGGCCAATTCACCTGAAATGCATGTTTTTTTGGAATGTGGGAGGAAACCGGAGTGCCCGGAGGAAACCCACGCAAGCACGGGGAGAACATACAAACTCCGCACAGGAAGTCTGGAGCTGGATTTGAACCCACGACAGGTTCCCATGACATGAACTGTGCCGCACAAGCGCTAACCACTGCGCCGCCGTGCTGCCCTAGGGAGTTTATGTGAACATTAAAATCACCAATAATTACAACATTGTCCACATAAGTTACTAAATCTGTTAACAGTTCCGAAAATTCATCCAAAAAAATTGAGTATGGTCCAGGTGGGCGATACACAACAACTAAATAAATTGGTGTTGACAATGAGGACCTCATAACAAGTGCTCCAAACGTTTTAAAACCAGTAGGGGTATTAGGAGTAAATTTCAACTTACCTTCTGATATAAGAGCAACACCTCCACCTTTTTTGCATGGTCTTGCCAAGTGCGAACTCACAAAGTTAGGGGGAGAAGCCTCATTTAACACTACAAACTCATTTGGTTTTAACCAGGTCTCACAAAGGCCAATAAGGTTAAGATTGTGTTCATTAATAAGGTCATTGACAAGTAAAGCTTTGGAGGCTAGTGATATAATATTCAGAAGACCAAGCTTCAGCACTGTGGACTGACCTGAAACCTTTCGCGAGTATTGAACCTTAATGGCAACCTTAGTGGTAACCTCCACAGGATTATATTGCCGGTCACGGGTCTTGTGCCTTGCATGACAGCAGATGCGGCCCGAATTCCGTACCACAGAAATATTGTTGACAGGTGGAGTAGCAGGGTGACTATTGGTAGAAAATAATGTTATTTCTTCTCCCTCCTCACCTAACAAGGGAGAAACAGAGGTAAGAAGCACAGAAGAAGATGCTATAGAAGAATACAGATCAGGGTGTATGGTGCAGTCAATAGAACGATCTAAACTACAAAAACTATGTGACTACAAAAACTATGTGAAAAAATACAAAAATACTTCTACAGTAATACTATATTACAAAATACTACTGAATTATTTACCACAAAATACTACTAAAAGACAACTAGAGGAATACTACAAATGTCGTGATTACCTAAGTGGAGCCACCTGGGGTAATCATCTGGCGCGCTGGAGTGCGCTTCTGATTGGATGGTGTTCCCCACTTAAGCTGTCAGCGTCCAGAGATGGACGTTCGAGTGTACTCCTCGTATCTCTGGTGTGACTCCAACATACAAGGTACCCACGATTTCTCTTGCCTGATTCATGCCTGCTTCTCGTTGCCTGACCTATTTCCGTTACAAGTTTTACGATCTACTCTCCCGCCCCGGCCACCAACTTACCCGCTACGTTGCACCTTACGCTTTTCATCACGGAGCTGCCGTTCCGCCCGAAGAGGCTTTCGACCAGCAAGAGCCGACGTCCCAAGCCTGTTCCAACGTTCCTTGTCAATAAAAACTCTGAAACTGACGCAATTGGATCCGAGTGTCCGTTCTGGTTCATGACAGAACACTCGAACCATAACATGGATCCAGCGGAAGTTTCCCCTATCTCCGGAGAATGCGGAAATGCCGAGCAGCAATCCGCGTTACAGCGTCTACTGCACACTGAAGGTGCGGTACAACAAGTAGCCCATGACGTTTCCATCCTGGTTCGGCAAGTACAGCGACACCAGCAATTGTTCGAGCAGCAAAGCAACACTTCCCTAGCAGCCCGGCCACAAAATCCGGCTCCGCCCCTTCCCGATCAGTCCGGCACCGGCATTGTTGAACCACGAGTGGGTTCGCCGGAGAAATTCGGTGGAGATCCCGCCCAGATCCGCCCCTTCCTCATAAATTGCCGACTAATATTTGACGTACAGCCACGCAGCTTTGTGAACGAAAAGACGAAGGTGGCTTATGTAATAAATCATTTGACTGGAAGAGCCCGCCTTTGGGGAACGGCCGAATATGAACGGGAGGCGACAGCATGCACCTCCTTTAGCCTACTGGGCCAGGAAATGATCAAGGTATTTGACTCTGGTTCCTCATCGGTCGACGCCGCCCGTTCGATCATGAACATCCGCCAGGGGAGACGTTCCATTGCCGACTATGCTATCGACTTTCGTACTCTAGCAGCCCAGAGTCACTGGAACGAAGAGGCACTGGTCGACGCCTACCTCCACACTTTGTCCGGTTATCTAAAGGATGAATTAGTATCCCACGCTCCTCCGGCAACACTTGACGAAGCTATCGACTTGACCGCCCGGATCGACCGTAGGGTTCAGGCGAGACGCCGAGAGAGGGAAGGTCCCACGTAGCGACCCTCTTTCATGCACGACACAAGGTTTCACAGTCTCTGGGTTTATTGCCTGCATTCAGTAAACGAAAACAATACAGAAATCAGGGGCATCTGTTCACGACTGCAATTATCTTCAGCGCTTACAAATTCACTTAAGCTACGGCAAGCAGACAACATGCGAGCACATTAATAATGAAACTTCCATAATAACAATAAACATAACTTTCCCACGTACCTGCATTGAGTAAACAAAACAATACAAAAATCAGGGGCATCTGTTCACGACTGCAATTATCTAAAATATTAAAGATACAAAAAAACGGGTCATCACTCAACAGGCCGCACCTCGTGGCGTGTTTGCATCAAAACACGTTGCATCATCGTTTCAAGCTGTATTGCTTTACTTCTTATTTAGTGCTTTTTTTAAATATACATCATTTAGCACAACTTATATATCTTTATATACAAAAATAATTTGCGAAAGCAGCTCATATGTCTAGCAAAGTATGCATTTTTTATCCAACTGATATTGGGCACATCTTACCTTCAGCGCTTACAAATTCACTTAAGCTACGGCAAGCGCTGAAGCCCATAAAGTGCCAAACGAAAAACACAGTCGCAGACACCCATGACTTAACAACTGAATGAGGTACCGGAATATTAACAGTAATACAACAAAAACACAAATTTTGTGAGAATTCAAAAAAAACATTCAAAACAATCAAATTTCAACTCTGTTACACCCACCCCCACCGAATTCTGGACAAAATCTCATACTTGGTTATAAAATCAAAATCAATATACTGTATAACAGTAGTCATTGGGTCACACATATTAGGACCGACCTGAGAAGTATCCTTTAAGGATGCAGAGAAAATTCTCTGAACCAGCCACCGGCTATAGAATGCCTTATACATTCCACATTCACCCAAGACATATATAAGACATAAATGAGCACAAAACATTCTCTTCAAAACCAAGTTATTTCAGAAGAATTTTAAAGGAAAAAAATGTCATCCCCCAAGAGCTCGAACTACTGTGTTACGCATAGTCTAAACATTACACTGTAGGGGTCTGGTGACATCTTGTCTAGCCATAGTGTGAAGAAGCCTGTTGACTGGTCGTATAAAACGACCCAGGCGTGTAGTGCAGTGTGGTGCAGACTCTGGTTGATCAGTGTGGCTAACGTTACCTCCAGAGACAGTAGCCACTACAGATTGAACATGGTCATGCTCACTAAGAGTCGAAATGTCATCCCTAACAGCAGTGTCGTGAGTATGAGTGGTCAAGGAATGACCAGAGTGATCAGAACTTTCAGAGTTCAGCCCATGCACCCACTCTCTAGTTCTCTCCCCAGACGCAGGTGTGAGATCTGTGTAGATGGTAGACTCCCACCTATCAGCCAATTTTCGCTTGCCCCTCTCATTTTTGTTCGCCACAAGGACTCTCCAACTCCAATTGACGGCCCTTTTGCTGCCCTGTTATAGAGTCGAGTCTGTCTGCTCTTTTCCTTTTTTGCATGTTCCTGAGCAATTGACATAGCCTCCCTCAGGTCTTCAGACAGTTTTGCAACATATCTGCCGTCGGTGGTAATGTCAGGGTCAGACAAAATGTTCCCAAACAGAGTGTCGACTGGGAGGCGAGGAACTCTCCCAAACATCAAGTAAAATGGTGCATATCCAGTAGTTTCATGAGCAGTGCAATTGTACATGAATGTGAGTGTTTGTAAACGTCTTTTTCCAGTCCTGCTTTGATTCAGGGGGCAGAGCTCTGATCATATTGCCCAAAGTACGATTAAAACGCTGAACACTTCCATTTCCCATCGGATGGTACGGGGTAGTATGTGACTTACGCACCCCAGATAATTGTAAAAGTTCCTCGACCAAATTGCTCTCAAAGCTTGGGCCTTGATCGCTGTGGATCCTCTCCGGAAAGCCATAAACACAAAAATACTTTTCCCATAGAACTTTAGCTACTTGCCTGGCTGACTGGTCTCTACATGGAAAAGCTTGTGCCAATCTGGTGAAATGGTCTGTTATGACTAATACGTCAACAGATTTGTTGTGTGAATCTTCAGCGGACCAGAAATCAATACAAACAAGTTGCAATGGGCGGGAAGTGGCAATGCTTTCCAGAGGGGCCCTCCCTGCAGGCTCAGTGACTTTGCTGACTATGCAACGCTGACATTGACGAACATGCATCCTCACATCTCTGTCCATATGCAACCAAAAGAATCTCTGTCTGGCGATGCTCAGGGTTCTTGACTGGCCTTGATGGCCCGCACTGTCGTGCACCCCTTTTAAAACTTCGGCCTTCAGGCAATCAGGGACCACTAACTGATGGCGTTTTGCATTTGAAATCTGATTACGGGATACTCTGTACAAAACATCATCACTCAAAACAAACTTCTCTCAGTGCTTCAGGAGGCCCAGGACTTGACTTGTCTCGTGTGCCCTTTCACGTCTAGACGGTCTTCGAGACCGTTCCACATAAAACCGAAGACGAGACAAAACTCTGTCCCTGGACTGAGCCTCCCGCAGGTCATCCATAGAGAAGGCAGGCAGACTGGGTAGTGTATCTGGAATAAGGTGGGGCATGTGGCTTATCAGTTGAGCTGCACGAGTTCTCGCACCGGAGGCCCATTCAGTGTGTGACTGGACAACAGCAGCAACTTCTTGATTGGATACAGTCTGGGCCGACACGAGTAATGACTGGACATTTGTGGCTATAAAATGGGACAGCTTCTCTGCCATGACAGGCTGATCTGTAGAGTCTCTGAGAGTCTGTTGGACGGCTGTATCAGACAAAACCGCAGCTTCCGCAGTGAGATCATGAAGAGGTTCACTGACTAGTCTGTGGCCAACATTCTGACAAAAAGGGACACGGCTGAGAGCGTCAGCAACCGTGTTTTTGGGACCAGGCACATATTTGATTTCAAAATTGTAACTGGCCAGCTTTGACACCCATCTTTGCTCACAACAGTCCAATTTGGGTTTAGTCATAATGTGTGTAAGTGGATTATTGTCAGTCCAGACGGTAAACTCATGGCCTTTCAACCAATGGCTAAACTTCTCACACACAGCCCACTTCAGTGCAAGAAATTCCAAACGGTGAGCTGGGCAGTTCTTCTGTGACCGGGTCAAAGACTTGCTAGCGAACGCAATTGGCCTAGCAACTGTGTCACCTTCACGTACCTGGGACAAAACGGCTCCAAGGCCATCCAGTGATGCGTCAGTCGACAGCAAAAATGGACGACTAAAGTCTGGATGAGCCAAAACCACAGAATGGATAAGGGCCTTTTTGAGGTCTGTAAATGCCTGGTCGTGGTCAGCAGTCCAGTCACCTGATTTCAGTTTGCGGCCCACTACAGTGCATTTGGGCTTTCTGCCTTTCTTCTGTTTCTGGCCAGCCAGCAGATAAAACAATGGCTTTGCGAGTGTTGAATACTCCGGAATGAAGTGTTGATAAAAATTTAACATGCCCAAGAAAGACCGTACACGTTTCTCAGAAGGTGTCGCTCCATCCGACTCCATCAAATCCGCCACAGTCATTTTGCTTATACTTTCAACTTTTTCTGGATCGGTTGACACTCCATGTTCATCAATAATGTGGCCCAGGAATTTTACAGATTTCCTTAAAAAGTGACATTTCCTGGGGGCCAGTTTCAGACTGTGGGCACAGAGTCTGCTGAACACCATTTTCAAGACGCCTGTCGTGATTACCTAAGTGGAGCCACCTGGGGTAATCATCTGGCGCGCTGGAGTGCGCTTCTGATTGGATGGTGTTCCCCACTTAAGCTGTCAGCGTCCAGAGATGGACGTTCGAGTGTACTCCTCGTATCTCTGAGTGTGACTCCAACAAACAAGGTACCCACGATTTCTCTTGCCTGATTCATGCCTGCCTCTCGTTGCCTGACCTATTTCCGTTACAAGTTTTACGATCTACTCTCTCGCCCCGGCCACCAACTTACCCGCTACGTTGCACCTTACGCTTTTCATCACGGAGCTGCCGTTCCGCCCGAAGAGGCTTTCGACCAGCAAGAGCCGACGTCCCAAGCCTGTTCCAATGATCCTTGTCAATAAAAACTCTGAAACTGACGCAAATGGATCTGAGTGTCCGTTCTGGTTCATGACAACAAAATTACTAAAATGTGACAAAAATACTACTATGGAAATACTACAAAAATACTACTAAAGCACTGCCTTGGAAATACATATATTATACTTCTAATGAAACACAAAGAAAATACCAATACATAAGGGGCGGCAGTGGCTCAGGAGGTAGAGCGCTCGTCTTGGGATCAAGGGATCCCAGTTCGAATCCCGGCTTGTCCGTGTTACATGTCGAAGTGTCCTTGGGTAAGACACTGAACCCCTAATACCCCCAATAAGCAGGTTAGCGCCTTACATGGCTGCAAGGCCGCTATTGGGAAATGTGGAGCACATTGTAAAGCGCTTTGGGAAGTCATTGACTTGAAAAGCGCTATATAAATGCAGATCATTTCATTTCATTTTCATTTATAATACTGTAATATAAAAAACTACTAGAGAAATGTTACTACAAGAGGTTTATAGCAGAAATAATGCAAATTACACCCATAGTGATACATCAAAAATTCTATTGAAATATCCCCTAAAAACTACAAAAATAAAACTACAGTAATACTGTACTAAAAAAATACTAAAAGAATACTACAGATATACAACAAACATTCTTATATGGAAATATTATAAAATACAACAGAGATAGTACCAAAATACTAAACAAAAAAAAGTAATTCTACAGTAATGCTACAAAAATACCATAATCACAAAACTACTGTAATAATATAAAAATACTATGAAAATACGACAAAAATCCACTTTCCAAATACAACAAAAGTCAAGTCATGTCTATTTGTATAGCCCTTAATCACAAAGAGTCTCAAAGGGCTGCCACACATTAGGACTTTTTATTCAGGAGTTAGTATGGGGGGATTTGCCAAAATCTGACTTCCCTGCTGATATGGACCCTGTTTGAGATATAGACTTGTGACTTCTAGGGTAACCTACTGTGACATAAATATGTCAGCACAGTGATTTTGAAGAGCTTCAGAACGTTTCTCATAATATTACTATTATTGATAGTAATAATAGTGGTAATAAAACGAACTAGATTTGTCGAACACCTATTCAGTAACAAATCACAAAGTGGAGGTATATCTCTGTAGTTGGATCCCAAAGCCAAAAAAACATAATAGGTTTAAAGTGTGTCCTACTTTGCAAACAGTATAGGCAGGGAAGTCCGATTTTAAATGAAAAAAAAAAAAAACAAAGGATTTGTTTACACCGCGGGATCCAATGCAACCGGGGTTTCATTCACAATTGAATACATTACATATGGCTATTATAATACATCAAATAAAAGCTATTTTTACAATTTCACAATTAGTTGTGATCGTGGATATCATAGCGTACATTGATTCGTCTCTGGTGTTGGTGACCTTTTTTTCCGCGTTAACAAACGCATTTTGTAGAATACAATCGCGCTTTACTGTTTTAATAAAAGCATTATATAGACTACGATCGCTTAATTGTTCAAATAAACTTATTATATAGAATGCAATTGCTTTTGTCGGAAGCGCAGTAGAATGCACGTTCACGCGAGGCGGGGGGAGGATTATGCACGGGAGTCGGTACCTGGACACAGCGCGTTTTAATGTATCTGCCTTTTCAGACTCGTCCTTGAATTCATGTTCATATTTCGTCTCGTTTAATACCTGACATGCGAGGTACAACGTTCTCGAGGCATAATGCACAAACAGCACGGTCATTTTTTGCACAAAGCCCCATTTGTCTGTTCACGCTGGCTGAAAAGAACGAGATTTTTCCGCTCGAAGAGCTGTCATGATTTGGCTGTCGTGATTCGTTCATTTATCGCGCGCCGGTGTTTCTGTGGGAAGGTTAAAACAGATCTCTCCTCCTCTGCGAGGCACCGCGCAGACACACGCTCACCGTAAACCCACTAAACAATGAAAGCGCGTGTTGTGGCAAATACACTTGCAAATGTAGAATGGATTTGCATACATGTGGAAATTTAGAAAGACTTGCTTACGTTTGTGGGAAAAGGTCGGGTAGACATCCTTGAAGATACTCTTGGCAGACATTAAGTTTCCTTGAAGATAGCGTGCAAGGGACGGGACGCTCTGTACTTGATACGTGATACAGGACCGCCTTTTGGGGTGTACTCAATCGAAGCCTAATCGTCACTACCAGCTTTAAATACATTGTCATGTTCCTAGCTCTGTGAGATCTTTATTGACGCATCAATAAAGTGACATCTCCCTCCGTAACGAGGCTGGCTCCTGTCTATTTCTTTTATCCACTTATGAGAAGACTTTCTCTCGATTATCGGACCTCCAATTTCTACAACATTTGGCGCCGCAACGTGGATTGGCACTAATTAAGTAAAAAAGAAAAGGGAAAAGACTTCTCAGTGGAACGGTCTCGAATGAGCGGTTGAGGTAAGGAAGATTTTTTTTTCTCTCCTTACTTCGGTTTGCTTGTGGAGATTCGTGGGAGGACGGGAGCCTGTGACGTCGGAGCTAAATTATGAAAATGCGTGCACGTGGGATTTTCCGTCTATAGTCAGGCCCAAGTTCGGACGGATGAGATATATAGACTGAGTTGTGATTTTTATGTCCGACGGGATTCTGAGCTCAGAGAGTCCTGTCTGTTTTGGGACATAGGCTGCTTGAAAACGGAAAAAGGCTAATTTAACCTGGATAAGAGGTTGCAGCGGCGTCGGTATTTGTATATTTATGATTGTCTTGAGATCTGTGTAAAGCTGTGATAAGACGTCGTCATTTGCTAAAGTGACAGTTCGAGAGTAGACGATCTATGTATGGTTAATACGGGGCATGTTTTATGTGTTTCCCTAGTCGATTGATGATTTGGGAGGGAAATGTAACCTTGCACTTAAGAAAAAGTGTGGTGCATGGGACCTCGCCATTTTCTACAATCTGAAAGGTTATACCGACGTTAGAAAAATGAGCAGTAATCAGATGTTGTATTATTAAGATATATTCGCATAGAAACAAGCGATACAAAGAATGTGTGAGAATTGCTGACATGTTTTCAGTCTGGGAAATGTCTCATTCGGGGATGTTGGTGTGTGTGCCAGCTGGCGTTAATTGTGCGTGTGTCTCTCTGTCTGTGGATGTGTGTTCTGTTCGGTTCGGTTTCTCCCCCGGCCGCCTGAGTGAGTGTGCGCGGGTGATTTATACTTAACTGTTTAAGGGCTAGGAGAGCCTGTGTTTCTTTTTGTCTTTTTTGTTTTTTGTGTTGTTTGGCGTTGGGAGAGGAGTTAAGGAAGCATGGATGATTGATGGAGTGACTGCTTATTCTACGTTTTACGGTCTTGTATGTGCTGTAGAGTGTTTTGCTTACCCCCACCACTCTCCGTCTTTCCCCCGTCTTTCGCTCTGTGTGAGTTGAGCTCAACCGTGTGTATTCCCGCCCCACCCCCGTCTTTCCCCCGTCTTTCGCTCCTTTACTGTATGGAAAATAAAAAAAAGTGGAGGGAGTACTTAATTCGTCAAGTGCTCCGTTTGCGTGTGGCCTTTTGATTTGTGAGATCTTGTTCCGATAAACGTGATAAGTATAGTTTGGGTAAATTGAGGAAACAATTTGGCGAGCATTTTCAAAAGACAATGAGGGGCAGATTACTCGATCTTGAGGAAGACCATGAAAAATTTAAGAATTTAATTGCTAAGGTGATGTCTTCATGGTCATTAAACCTAGACTAAACATCCGAGTTTGTAAACATGACCGATTTAACAGGATTCAGAAGTCAGACGGACTGTTGAAAAGGGCTGAAGATGGCAAAAAACAAACAAAGACGTTCACTCATCCGTTGTCTGCGCCGCTTGTCTACAGCAGGGTCGTGGGGACACTGGAGCACATCCAGGCTGTCCTCAAACAGTGAGCAGGGGGCAATCTGAACTGATTGCAGCCAGTTTCGAGGAGAAAGAGGTAGACAACTGGGCGCCAAGGTCAGTGTGGCACTGATAAAGCTCATGGCACATTCCTGCAGCGGATTGCGAGTGGAACGTCACGATGGACTGAGCCAGACGGCCAAGGCCGTCGACGAGGCGGTGATAACGAACAACACGAGTCTGCATTGAATCACGCTAGAATCTTGTTGATTGACGTAGTGTTTACAAATCTGAGGAATATTGATACGTTTGGATTGTGAATTATTTTATTTTTAACACAGAAATACTGCTAAAATTGTATTTTGAATCTGCTTTCCAGGAAAACGGTGATGTGTCTCCAGATGCAGGAGCATCAGGAGGATTATTAAGGAGAATAGGTAACAGGGGAATACCTTTGACTTTATATCAGATACAAGTGCACAATTTAAAAATATTATGCAAGGGGGGGTGTGAAATAGCTGAAAAAACAAGGTTACTGGTCTCCGTATTTACAGGAGAGGATAATAATAATAGGAGTAATAGGAATAATAGGAGCAGTGCCATCAAAAGATCTAGGTGCGGGAACAGTAATTAGGTTTTTGATTAGAGAAGTTATTCCGCGATTTGGCATACCGTCAGCAATAAGCTCGGATAACATTTGTTCAAAAGGTCGTGAAGGGCATCTTACAAAAACAACACATTAAACAACGGTTCGGTGAGGTTTATCAACAAAGTCAAGGGATGGTGGAAAAGAGTAAATGGAATATTAAAATCAAAGATAAACAAGATCTTTGTGAGTACTAGGCTCGACTGAGGGGATGCGCTACAGTTAGCGCTGATGAGTTATCGCATGCAAACTCATTGGATCACGCATTTAACACCGCATGAAATGCTAACAGGCAGACCAGCACCGCATCTGGGAGGTCCCTATAAGGGGCCGCCACTTGAGCAACTACAAAACACTACAAACTGAACTGAGAGACTGAATGAGACAATTGACGGCTGTCATCTACCGGCTGGTTAAGAGACAAGAGTCCAGGGTCGAACAACCATTTGAAAAGACGTCCCAGGGGATCTCGTCTACATCAAGGTTTCGACGAAAGAGGAACCATCCGAGGCGTGAGGGACCGTACACCGTCGTGAGGGCAACGCCGGCCGCAGTCCAGGTCGAGGGCAGCTCAAAATGGTACCATCTGAAGCGCGGTACCACGGCTCACGCTGCCACCGTCAACGAGACCAAGCAAGATCAACAGGGCAGTAACGTTAAAATTAGGAAAACAAGATGTGGATGACAAAGCTGTGTATGATAATAAATTGTCTGATATGATTGTTACTAGGAGCAGAGCTCGAGAAATCGCAGCGGCGAATGGAAATTGCGGGTCCGAAAGTGCAACCGGAGATCCAAAGAGCGACGCTGCAGTTGCAGACCATGACGCATCCTAGAGACAGCGGCCCGGTTAAGTGTGACACTACTGTATAACATGCCAAAACGGTTGAGGATTTGGGAAGTACAAGTACATTTTACCTCATGAAGGGCTCACTGGCCCTGAGGTATGGAAGCTCGAAAGTACCAAAATCAAAAATATTACAGGAAAAGAGAAAAAATGTGAGATATGACGAAAATGTGTAAAATATAATGTTTAAAATATGGTGCCATAAGAAACATGCACTCGAAATCTTTTAAAGGGACAGTGTGTATACATTGACCCCAAGATCTCTTTGCACTGTGGAGTGCAACCGAAGTAAAAGTGCTGAACAGGATAAATAAGGAGAGTCACAGTGCCCAAAGAAGCACTATTTTCTTCTAATTATTACTCTAGTTTACAGTCACGTAGTCACACCAGCGGTCCCTGCTTTGGATGTAAATTGCTAAAAATACTTTATAAGAAAGCTAATTAAACGATTTAGGTTCACTATCAAGACATTTCTAATAAAAACTCGCAGGAAAAAACCTTAACCGAGAACGAACGTTTTATCCAGAAGCTGTAGCAAAGAAACTCAAACGTTGTGATTGGGTAAGTGTTAGGAACTATAAACAGGACATGCGCACTTTTACTCCATTGCCCAGCGCCTGTGCTAAAAGTAAATACGTAAGTATCTTCAGTTGTAGGAATTTTTGACATTTTCACAAAATAACTTGGCTTGCATCAGGTTTTGAATCAATAATTTGAGACAAGATGACAGACAAAATGAGCCTCAGCACTCATAAGTGACGGCGGGAGAGAGTCGAATTTTAAGTCGCTCGACACTCAAAACGTCACACAGTGAAAATTAAAATCGCTGAATGAAAGTACCGTAAAAATACTACGACAGTAATACGGTAATAGAGAAATGCCCCTAGAGCAAGGGTGTCAAAGTCATTTGAACTCGGGGGCCACACGATAGAACAAACATTCTGTCGGGGGCCTGACTGATAGATTCAAGAGAAAGAAAATGAGAGAGAAATAAAAGAAAAAGAGGGAAGGAAAAGGAGAGGCGGAGAGAGCATGAGAAACAAAAGAGATAAAAAGTCATGAGAGAGGGGGAAAAGAAAGGGGGAGAAAGAAAGAAATCCAGAGAGAAATAGAAAGACAGAAGGAGAGAAAAGAAAGCGTGAAGGGTAGGAAGAAAGAGAAAAGGAAAAAATGAAGGTAGAGCAAAAGAAGTTAAAAAGAGACACAGTAAGTGAAAGAGACAGAGACAAAGTGGGAGAAAAGGGGTGGAAAAGAGAGAGAGAAAGCGAAAGAAATACAGAACAGTGTCTTTGTTCAAGGCACCTGGGTTTCATATTTCAACCTGCAGCCTCTTTGACACCTGTGCCCTAGAGGTATACTAAACAGTATCACAAAACTAACGATTCAATATAGTACTTTGAAACAGAGACATAGGACACTACATCAATTAAAAATAAATAACTACAGAACTAAATACCAAGTTAAGTACAAGAAGGGCATTTATGAGCTGGCTCTCTTCAATAAATTGAGAAAAAAGCAGTTTTGTCCAATGAAAAAGACTGACTTAACCAATTACCAACAGCAATGACGTAATCTCGAAGCGACGAGATCTCATTAGCTAAGGTCGGCGTGCAGAAAAATAAAATCTCATACAGCAAGACCAAAGTAACGATGATGTAATGCGTTGAATCTTTGTTATAGAGGAATTAAATGATAATGACAATTTAAAGGAAAAGTTTGCGTCCCCAGCATGAATGATGCATCTGGGACACAGGTACATGGTGAAATGAAAACACTGAGTGTATAATACAAGATAATTATACAGAATAGTTTAAAAAGAAAGAATGTTTAAATAACAAAACTAATCATCTCTCGTTGAATATGCGAATGGCAAAAGGGTAAGAATTTTTAAGACGTGTAGTTATGCTCCTAATAAAGCAAGGGCGAGTAAAACAAAGAAGACGACTGGAAACCGTCCATAATTTCAGTGTCCATCTTTTCGTTGGTTATAAATGGACGAATTCAAAAGAGGCGTAATACGTAAAAGGATTGTTTCCTTAAGTTTTCTCATATTCAATAATAGATTACTAGTGGTAAGAATGATTTCGAATTATCAAAAATTGAAAGAAGTTTGAAAATGACGACATATTATCACAGGGAAGAAAATTGGAGACTAGACATCATTAATAACGTAGCTGAAGCTATTTCAGTCACTGAATGAAATATTTCTTTTAAAAAGAAAAGAAAAAAAGAAACAAAGGGAACTAAGACAATTGCGTAAAAACGAAGATTGTTGCGCGGAATAAAAGATTAAGATAGTAATGTAAAATAAATACGAGTCAAAAAGATAATTCATGAGTGACAAGTATGTATTGCTTTATATTGAATCAACAATAAGAGATTATGATTACAGAGGGATGAAAAGACAATTAGAAATTTTTGACATTGAGTTCACGAATGGCAGTTTTTTTTTTTAGGACAATTGATTCCACACTGAATTTTTTAGAATGAGTGTTACGTTCGACAAATGATTAATAAGGGTGAAACAATAGCCGACTTATGGTTTGGTTAAGTTAAAATGAAACATTGTCTATGGAAATTAAAGGAATTAAAAATAACGGATTAGTGGATTTCGAGACATATCATGGTGATTTAAAAATATAACTGCATGGGAAATGAATGGAAATTAATTAAACTAAGATAATTAATGTCTACTAGTACTTAAATTTAGAGAAAAATTTAGAAATTGAATAAACTGGCTAATTTACTAAAATATCTCAGTACGTAATCACGATAAAACTTAACGAGACTCTAAGTGCCCCTGAATTACACAAAAAAAAGTTAACCTAGTATATTGTTTTGCTTTAATTCTGAAAGAAAAGGAAAAAGATTTAAATAAGGATAATTTGCTGAAAATTGGGTATGAAAGACTTGAGACAAAAGTATGAAAAACAACACATTAGGTAGTGTTTTTGGAGTTCCCCAGGGTCTTGAAAAGTACTATATAAATCCAGACCATTTATGATGGAATGGAATATACCTTTACGGACATAGTTACAAAACGGGTTCACATATTGTAACTGACAATTAAATTTGGCATGACACTCCATCTTCAGAGTTAGGTAAAGGTTCGGAAAAGATAAGGTTATAGTTATAATTAATACAATATTTACACAAGAATGTGCATTTAAAATGTTACATACAGTTGAGGTTTGTGTGAATATGCATTTGGTGAAAAATAGTCATTGTAGTGCAAAAAAGTTGTCAGCATTGTGCAAAACATATAACAGTATTTTTATAGATAAGCTATGAAAATAAAAGGAAATTATTAAAAGGATCAATATCTAATTGAAGGCAAATAAACATAGACATAACATGTTGTTTTGCTTTAGAATAAGAAGATACGTACCACGCAATACATAAAATTTTGTTATAGAAAAAGATGCTGAGCACAGGGGTGAACGAATTAATCAGATAGATAGATAGATAGATACTTTACTCATCCCCTGAGGGAAATTCACATTTCCAGCAGCATCCCTGAGCTGAGAACAATACAATAGTAAAGCCAAAAGAATACAATATACAAATACCCAGTGTGACGTGCAAATGCCCACTTTAGCATGTTATATAGAATAACTAAATAGTGCTACACAGAATACATATTGCAGTAAGATTCGGTAATGTCCAATGTAGGTGGTGTTGTTTAATGTACGTATTTTTGCGAGTTGAAACCGATATCCATAGGATAGAAAGTAATCCAAGTGTTGCAAGGCACTGATAAAGTAAGCAAAACTAAATAAACAAATAAATAAATCACAAAAGTAGCGAAAATAACACGGGAGCTGCTGGAGTGGCTGCCATTCGTGACGGCGCCGGAAGTAACATTGTCAAATACATTTTTCCACAATTGGGTCAGAATTAAACCTCTAGGGTTTAATCATGCCATTCATGTGCAGTAAACCAAAGGAGAACAAGAAATGGGATGGTAAAGTATTACGATAATGTAAATCCTACTACAGAAATTCTATGAAATTACTAGAAAACGGAATATAGAGCTTGGAAAACGGGACATAGTATATGGTACGGCTATAATTCTAAAAAGACCAACTACAGAAATTCTGCAAGAATACTGCTACAAAACTACAACAGCATTAATACTAGCGCTACTAAAAAAAAAAAAATCCTTCAAAAATACTACAACAGACTTCGAAAATATTACAGAATCTTATTTTGTAAATATTATAAGATACTACTGCAGGAATGGTTGAGTTAAGTGCAGACCGGACCTGAACTCAATCGCTTAACGACCAGTTACTTTATTCAGCAAAATTGTCCAACGCTTAGGGAATAAACAAAACAGCAACTGGCTTACAGGCAAACAGGAACTCAAACTAGGAATACTCATAAAACAGGCTTTTACTCAGAACAGGCAAGCCCTTAAGAAGGACACACGCAAATTAGACGGTCGTCACGGCGACCATGCTAGACATGACAGAAATACTACATACGTGCACAGCTACAATGACACAGTTGTACCTCTACTTATAAGTTTAATTGGTTCTAGCAGTAAATATGGAATGATGAAACTATTGTAAATCGAAACACATTATCAATTTGAATCAATTGGATTGAAACGGGATTAGTCCGTTCCGAAAGCAAACGAACCTTGTTGAATCAACTGCAATTGCCCTGAAGGTATGCTGGTGTTCAGTAGGGGTTCATACATATACACAAAATAGATAAACATGAAATAAATGTAATGAAATATAACATCATAACTGTAAATGAGAAAAACTGGATGTGTCCCCAGGCTCGTGACGCCAAAAGTTTGCCCACCCTTGACTTAGAACCATTGTTTCTGGGATGATGGACTGGTGGTTAATTGCGCTTTTAATGACGGATTTCTTTTTAGGTTCTTTTTAAGAAGCAGAATGTTGGAAAAAATTTTTGAGCTGATTATAGGCGATGATGAAATAGGTCGATAATTCTCTATAGAGCGTGACGTCTCGTTTGGTTTCATGTTATAGTCATCATAGTTCCATTCCACTCCATTTAGTTATTAGTATCGATACGACGACACACACACACGCACACTGCTGTCGTCTTAATAAAACTGAATCGTCTCTGCACCGCACAACACAGTGGCCACGATCACACTCTCAGTCCACTCTTGGCGCCCATACTCAGTCATCCCTCTCCTCAGAGCGCCCTAAACCTTGCTTCCTTGATTGAGTAGAAGGACGTGTATAAATAGTGCAATTGCGATAGAAGACAAGTTTTGAATTAATGAAATTCCGAGTATTATGGGATGAGTCAAACGAAAGAGAGACATAGATTGTGAACTTAGGTTTTAACTCAGGGGGGAAGTAGAGACATTCCGTAAAAATAAGTTAAAACCTAGTTTTTTCCGAAATTGATGAAAAATTGTCTTCTGAATAAGCTCTCCATATAACTGTTTTTTGAGATTCAAATTACGAAATTTGGACGGATAGAAAAATATTACACAGAAGAAATGTTGTAATATTACAAAATTTACAATGTTTGTCAAATTGATTAACAAAAATCAATTAAGATAACCATTCACCATTAGAAAATCGCCCACATTGAGAACATTTTGGGATGGTATTTTTCATTTTTGGCAAAATCATTCACTTTGAGCGTGAAATACCTGCTTTCTTTGCAAAATACTGTTATTTTGAACAAGTTTACTTACTGAAGAGATCATATATAGGTTATGATTTTTATAAAAGGCAAAACAAAGAGTGAATCATAACAATAAAAACGTCTTTTCTTGGGTTAAATTGACAATTTAACAATCTATCCTGGTCATCTGCCTCGAGGGGAATGGCCAACAGCAAGATAACACATTGAAAATCAAAAGAAAATGCAAATAAAAAGTGCATACAAATTTTTTCTCGTATGTGATCAATCTACAAAAGAGAACACTCAAACACTCAAATCAGGGTAAATGATTCTGACAAGGATAATGGTTAAACTGATCCAGTGACTGTATTTAGTGAAAAAGCAAAATTTGAAATTTAGAACTGACAATTTAAAAAATAAATTGTTTATCTTCTAGTTAGAATTTTGGGATAGAATGCTCAAAATGGATAGGGCATCTTATAGTGGGGATTTTGATTTTCACTTAAAATAAATATAAAGACGTGCAACCAGTCGGAGTGCCGATGGACTACCGAAAACCAAATGTGTTAACGACAGTACAGACTAAAGTGACGGATAATATGCTAAACCTTAATGTGACGATACAGGCGAGAAGGGTACCAACGCACCAAAGTCCAGAGAAACCTACACCCACGGCGACAGCACGGAAGAGTGAGGTTACAACGCCGACAGCCAAAAATGAGTGCACGGCCAGTACGTAAAATTCGGGAAATTGTGTAGAAGAGGAAAACCATAACCCTAACTCGGTAGTTGTGTAGGCGCATGGCCTCGAAGTGCACTGACTTAATTTGACTAATTAAAATTAAATTTTGTGGGCCATCTGTCTTGTCAAATGTTTTATGTTTGTTCAATGTGTAAATGTTTGTATTCTTTCCTATATTCTTATTCTTCCTGTCTTATATGTTTGTGCTGGTTTTTAATCGGCCCACGTAACTGAAAGGATTAACAGAAAAATATCGAAGGAAAAGGAAAAAGGGAACAATACAGTACTCATTGAGACGAGAAAAACGTTTTTAAAAAGGTAGACGGTTTAAAATGTATTGTTTTAGATAGAACCGATAGCACGTCTCGTTAGGAATCGAAAACGTTCGTTTTTTTAGAAATCGTTTTGACGCTAAGGGTGTGCAACATAACGTCCGAGAGCCTATGGAGTTCCCAGAAAAATAAATGTTTTTTCAGTTGGAAAACGATGAATTTAGGGGTGAAAAGTCTAGAAAAATTATGTTTGGTTATTTTAGGTGCTTTAGATTATGTTAATGCCAGAATAACACCAAGAAAGGATAGGATAATAGCAAAAAGAAAAAAGTTAACCTATTCCGGTTTTCAGTTCAAAATTGGAAAATTAAGGAATGTGAAGACGAGGAAAAATCCAATTGAGTGAATTGGGATGGAGTAATTTGAGATGGAAGCATTGTTGTACGAGAATAGTGGAAAAGCGTGAGTAAATACTTTCTTTTCATTGAATATGGAGGAAATATTCATTGAGTGGAATACAAATGAGTAAGAAGAATCGTTGTAGATCAATGCACGTCATTTTCACATTAAGTAGGTGAAGCTAAGATAGTAGATTGAATTGGTTTGGAATAAATAAATAAATAAATAAATAAATAAATAAGTGAGATGGTTATATGTCAATTTCCCATTAAACTAGTGGGCTAAAAAGCATGTGTTAGAGGGCGTAGGAGAAGGGAAAGTTATGTAGAAAATTGATTGTTGGCAGAGCAAGTAAGGAAGTTACAAATACAGAAAGATAAAAGTTAGTAAAGGACGGTAAAAAGGGGAAAAGAAAGTAGGCGTTGAGGAAAAGAGAAGAGGGGGACATGCAAGTGACAAAAGAAAGGAATGTAAAGGGGAAAAGGTAATTGAATGAAATATTTTTGTTGACGATTGGCCGCAGTATAGAGAACATATATTCCGGGTGGACGTGTATAGCTAGATACCATCAGACAACCGAGAGGAATTCGAGAAGAATTTAAAGTTAGGAATGAAATTAAGTCTGGATTAGAATCAATGTTTATCTGGATAACTCCGAATAAGAACGCAGAATGGATTAATTACATTTATTACAACCAGCAACGTTTTATTAATTACATTAACGAGGCCTTTAGTGCAGTAGGAGAGCAAAGCGATTTTCTCTTAGCCAGTAAAGGAGGCGTGTGTCATATGATAAAGGAGGAATGCTGTACTTATATACCTTTAAACACAGCCGAAGCAGGAAGCTTCACTAAAGCACTGTCGAAGATTCGTGAGTTGAGCAATGAAGTGACAGTAAATACTGAAAAGAACAGTATCTCTTTTGATTGGTTCTCGTCTACATTTGGGTACTGGGGTGGTATGTTAGCGAAAGGGGAAATTTTTGTACTAACCGTCGTAATAATTATGTGTTTGTTGTGTTTCTGTGCCATACCTATTCTTAAAAGAGGAATGCTTAAGACTTTTGGAGAACAAATGACAGTAGTGGCTAATACTAGGGTGGCAGAAGCTCAATGAGCACAGTTAGTGATTAAATATCCAAGCCTATTCCTTAGTGAGGAAGAACAGATGACTCAACTAAATTCAACGCCTTGAATTTTATCTGGCAACGTTAATAGTCAGTCTACATTATAATAAAAAATGGAGCATCTGCGGAAAGAGACACATATGATGATCTGGACTGAATACGATATCAATTAGCACTATTGTTAAACACGCAACACACTATATAGCACTAGGAATAACAGCAACAAATATATTGGTTTCTGATTGTGATTCTTTTGTTGGTATGTCACACTGCCGGGGAGCAAGCTGCTGTCTGGGATGGTCAGGATGCATCGTCGCTTCCGGGTTTTTGGCTGCATGGAAACTGAGCGTGATGCCTGCTGGGATGAACACTCACTCCAACATCTGACTTCACGACACCCGTTGACGAATACGACAATGCATGGTCTTCAAATTGTTCACGGGGGTCAGGCCAAAGGCCAATGTGGATATCACTATCCAGTCATGCACTCATCTTGGAATGTATCGACGACTGTTACCGAAATTTGTTATCACTCACTTATCAGTTCATTTATTCATTTACCTTTATCACGTACCGATCAACCGTCGACGGTCCGCGTGTATAATCCAGTGTGTACGGATAAAGATAAATGAAGGGGGGGTTAGTGCATGGGTCAGATGTTTGGAGTGTTGGGGGTTTTTGTAAATGAAACATGAACAATGAAAGTTAGAATGATCACAGCAGGCTGACCGCCAGAATTGTATTTTATTTTCGATTCGCGTAAACTCTGTCCGTGTATTGATATCTATGATTTGTAATACTTTGCCACTACTCTGTATTGATTTTCAATTTCAGTTGGAAAACGCGCAATGAAAATGTCTAAATTTCAGGTAAAAATGAGCATTTAAAAAAACAATTATTACTTTGCCGTACGCTCGCGTGCCACTAGTTAACCCCTTGCGTGCCACTGCTGGCACGCGTGCCATAGGTTGCCGACCACTGGTCTAAGACATTAATAGAAACAAAAATACAAAAACGGGACATCACTCAACATGCCGCACATCGCGGCGTGGTTGCATTGAAACATGTTCCATCACAGTAATCATCGTTTCAAGCAGCATTACTTTACTTTTAATTACTGCTTTTTTATGCATCATTGAGCACAACTTATATCCATTTATATACAAAAATAGTTTGTGAATAGTTTGTTTTTACCCAAACTGATATTGGGCACAGCTTACCTTCAGCACGGGGTTATTGAGCTGAAGATACGGCAAGCGCAGAAGCCCATAAAGTGTCAAACGAGAAAGACAGTCGCACACGCCCATGGCTGAACAAATGAATGCGGTACCTGAGTTTTAACAGTGATATAACAAAAACACAGATTTTGTGAGAATTCCAAAAAAAACCTCAAAACAATCAAATTTCAACTCTGTTACGTTTATAACAGTATAAATCCAGTCTTTGTTGTCTCACAATATGTTCATGTTCAGTTCCAATTTTAATCCTGAAAAATCCAAGTCAGTTTTTCGATTTTTCATTGTTGTAGTTCAGTTGTTGTAGATATTGCCAGATATGAAAAGTTACGGTTCTGAAAAAAGGACCAAATTATCCACTCATAACATGATTTCTGACTCTTTCATGGCTAAAGTCATTAAACCAATTCACACTTGATAATGATATTCGATCAACAAAAGATTAAAAGTGTTTGTGTCATGTTTGTCTTCCTACAGAAACCATTTGAAAACAAAAATGTATTTCCCTCCCCCTTCCTTTTTGATTTGTAAACATCTTTTATAAAGTGCCAAGGAGTCACTCGGCAGCATTCAAGAGCCGCATGCGGCTCCTAAACCGCGGGTTACCGCCCCCCTCCTTAAACAGACAAGAATAGGTGTTGCCTTTAAATAACGTTTGTGAATGATGGTGACTTGGATAGCTTCACAGACAGACGCAGTCTTTCCTAATAATGGATTGATGGATGACCCCCACCCCCCCAAAAAAGGAACGCCAATTTCCCATGTTCTAATCCACCTACGAATGTTGACCTTGCAGTCCCCAAAAAAAACATCCACAAGGAAGGATATGTTTTTTGTTCAATCTCCGCCTAGTTCTCCCAATTTAGGACAATTTCCTGTTGTTGAATTCGTCTTCATATATTTTTAAAAATGTATATTTAAGATTCTTGACCAGTATTCAACTTCTTGGATTCAGACCGATAATTTGGACGAAGACGAAAAGCTAAAGAGACGCAGTTCAGTTGAGGAATTTTATTATAAAGTTACAAAAATAAAAGTATCCCTTGGGCTGACTAGGAGAAGGTCTCCCTTAGAAAAGGCATCGAAAAAACGTCTGATTTCAGTTTTTATGGGTGTATTTGGCCAAATGGAAATTTGAACTAAGCTTGCTGCAATTTTACACGCAAAGTGTGGCACAATCAGACCCTTGTTAAGACTGGAAGCAGCTAAATTTTGAAGGCTGTATGATAAAATAAGCACTGACTAATTGGAAGACCATTGCTGGGAAAGTACTAATATGAAAGGATACAGTCAAACAACATATGAATCCAGCAAGTAAATACTTCATTCAAATATGTGGATGAACATAAGCGCATTTAAAACAACTACATGAATAATGTGATTATCCATCCATTATCTGCACCGCTTATCCTCGGTAGGATCGCAGGGGTGCTGGACCCCATCCCAGTCATCTTCGGGCAGGGGGCACCCTGAACTGGTTGCCAGCCAGTCGCAGGGCATAATGTGAAAATCAAAGTCATAATGTGCTGGTTAAATGTTGTGGTTAAATAATAAAACTAATACAACTTGAAAACACATGCAATTATGATTACATTTTTAGTGACGCATTTTAAAAATCTAATAGTACAATCATGTCATTTATCTAATAATGTTAAAAACTTTGCAATATGGCAAATGGCTTATTCCAAGTTTTGGTAGCATAGCATAAATCTTAAAAAGGATAAACATATCTTCAATTTGCTATATCAGATAATTTTGCTCATTGTCAAATTAAAACATTTCTGAAAATGGAGGCCAAGCACTGAATACGTAATTCAGTGCTTGGCCCCCTTCTTTTCAGCATTTACATGCTTCCATTAGGTCAGGGGTGTCAAACATACGGCCCGCGGGCCGGAACCGGCCCCCAAGGAGGTTCGATCAGGCCCGCAGGATAATTTGAAAGTGGAAAAAATGCATAAAAGACATGGAATTAATATTTTTAATTCGCTGCAATTCATGGATTATCCGCTAAGGGGCGCACTCTTTCCATCAGAATAGAAGACAAGCTGCATCACTGAGACAGACTGAAAACAGCAGACGGTATCAATGCGCCATCTGCTGCTTGTTACGACGTTGGTAATACCTTGGTCTCTACCTCTCCGCTACACCCTCATTAGCCAAAATGTCGTTATCCAAACGGAGAAAAGTAGATAAGGAGTGTAGAATTTTCAAAGAAAAATGGACCACGTCCTATTTATTTACAGAGATGCACGGAAAACCTTTGTGCTTGGTGTGTTTGCAACAAGTTTCGGTATTGAAGGAATATAATATTCGACGCCACTACGAGACTCATCACAGCGAAAAATATGACGGCTTGCAAGGACAACTGAGAAGAGATAAGATTAACGAATTGCTGGCGGGTCTGAGGAAACAGCAGTCAACTTTCATCCAGAGCCGAGAAGTCAGTGAAGCAGCGGTAAAAGCCAGCTACCTAATTGCTAGCGAAATAGCATTAGCATCGAAGCCGTATTCCGACGGTGACTTTGTTAAACGATGCATGATGAAGGCGGCTGAACTTGTATGTCCCGAGAAGCGACAAGCTTTTGCCAATATTAGCCTGACGAGGAATACTATAGCAGAGAGGATTTCGGAACTATCGGCAGATTTAGACAGTCAATTGAAACAGAGAGTCAAGTCATTTATTGCATTTTCCGTGGCAATTGACGAGAGCACTGACATCACAGACGTGGCCCAACTGGCCATATTTATTCGAGGAGTTGATGAGACATTGACTGTTACTGAAGAGTTTCTTGAGTTGGTGCCAATGATGGACACCACAACAGCCGAGGACATTTTCGGCTCTGTCGTTGCTGCATTGGACAGAGTTGGAGTGGACTGGTCCCGCGCTGTCAGCCTGGCTACAGACGGCGCGCCATCCATGGTCGGAAAGAAAGCAGGTGTCGCGACAAAGTTCAAAGACAAAGTACAAGCCCTTAATGGAGGAGATCGTTTCTGGACATTTCACTGTATTTTGCACCAGGAGGCATTGTGTTGCAAGTCGCTGAAAATGGACCACGTCATGGAGGTGGTTGTTCGCACTGTAAATTTCATCCGGTCCAGAGGTCTGAACCATCGTCAGTTTGACAAACTTCTCAGCGACAGCAACATTACCCACAGCCTGCCATACCACACTGAAGTGAGATGGTTAAGCCGAGGCGCTGTGCTGAGGCATTTCTTTGATCTACGAGAGGAAATCGGACAGTTCATGGAGAAAAAAGGAAAACCGGTGTTGGAATTACAATCTCAGGAATGGCTACGGGACCTTGCATTCTTGGTTGATATTGCTGAACACTTGAACAATCTGAACAAAATGTTGCAAGGCCGCAAAAAAGTTGTCATACAGTTTTCTGACAACATACATGCATTTAAGTTGAAGCTGACTTTGTGGGAGATGCAACTGGCAAATGGCAACCCTGCTCATTTCCCCTGTCTGAGAGATGTGTGTGTGACCAGACCTGATGCGGACATGAAACGGTACAAAGACAAAATTGCAGGACTACTGAGTTTGAGAAACGTTTTCAGGTATTTGGTGAACTTGAGACAGAATTTTCTGTTTTTCGCTCACCTTTCACAGTTAAAGCTTCTGATCTGCCGGTCGAAATTCAGCTAGAAATAATTGATTTGCAGTGTGATGCAGATTTGAAGGGCAAATTTGCCTCTGCAGGTCTGGACAGATTTTATCAGTATCTACTACCAGGGTACCCAAAATTAACAGCCCTGGCTGCTAAAATTTTGTGCATGTTTGGGACAACCTACCTTTGTGAACAAATTTTCTCAGTGATGAATATCAATAAAACAAAAATGCGTTCAAGGCTCACAAACAAGCACTTAAATGACATTCTGAAAGTGACAGCTAGTCAGGACATGACACCTGGTGTTGATGCACTTGTACAGGCCAAAAGATGCCAAGTTTCAGGAACAAATACAAGTCCAGACTAGACTAACACCTTTAAAATGCTACCTTAGATACTGTTTGCATTGAAAGAATACAGCTCTGTGAAGATGAATCCTTACTGTGGTGATTTAAAAAATGTGCACTTTAATGTTAGTCAGCAGCTTCAAAACAAAAGTTGTGTGATGGAATTCTACTGTTCATACAACTCCATACATTTTCAGTATGTATTGTATGTGTATGTATGTTTCATGTATGAAGTTTACAGATTTACAGGACAGGCGAACACTTTCTTCATTACACATTTAAAATCACTCTCCCTAGTTTGTAAGGTGTACGCAGGGATTAAATTTTGATTTTATATGCGTATGTGTAAGTGTAAATGGTTTAAAAATTCATTTCTTTAAAAGTCTCATTTAATCTTAAAGTGCATTACTATATTTTTCAGTACCAATTAAAGTTTTGTGCCTTTAGTGGGATCAGTTGCAATGCATATTTGTGAATGATAAAAGTAAATTGCACATTTGTCTATGGAAATATGAGGTGTTTTATGAAATGTTTTGTAAAAGGATAGTTCATTAAATTTCAATATTTTCCTAATGTTCTTGTGCTTCTTTACACCAAAACAAAGGAAAGACATGATATTTTTGTTATTTATAGCAGAGTATGGTATAATTGTAATGGTCCGGCCCACTTGACATCTCCCTAGGCCATATGTGGCCCACGATGCGATGTGACACCCCTGCATTAGGTGATATTATTCGCAAGTACAATATCAGCTTCCACTGCTACGCAGACGACACTCAACTATATCTTCCGTTGGACGAATCTCCCACACTAAACTGTGGAAATTTGGAGGCCTGCCTCATTGAGATAAAAGAGTGGATGTCACTCAATTTCTTGTGTCTTAACTCTGAAAAGACCGAAATGTTAGTCATTGGTCCATCTAAATGCCGTGACTTATTCTCAAAAACTGCTGTGAACATTGACAAATGTCACATCACACAGAGTGACTCAGTTAAAAATTTAGGTGTCATATTTGACCCTGATCTATCCTTTGAAATGCATGTAAAGAAAATTACTAGAACCGCTTTCTTCCATCTTCGTAACATTGCTAAAATCCGTTCAATACTGTCTCAGTCGGATGCGGAAATTATAATTCATGCGTTTGTTACCTCCCGTCTCGATTACTGTAATGCACTACTCTCTGGTCTCCCGAAGTCTAGAATCAAGTCTCTTCAGCTGGTACAAAATGCCGCAGCGAGGCTTTTAACTAGGACAAAAAAGTACGATCACATAACACCGATTTTGGCTAACCTGCATTGGCTCCCAGTTAGCCTTAGATGTGATTTCAAGGTTCTCTTAGTATTATACAAAATCATACATGGACCTGCTCCCCCTGGTGATCCCAAGAGCAAAGAAGTGTTCTGCTGGTTCGAGAGCGTTCTCCATCCGGGCACCGGTGCTTAAGCTTAAAACTCCCTTCTACTCCATAGCATATGAATAACCTACTCTTCTCGTCGGCTGAAAAATAATATAGTGTAATAATCTGTGAAGCCCTTTGAGACTCTTCGTGATTTAGGGCTATACAAATAAAAATGACTTGACTTGACTATTATAGAAAATAAAAAATATAGAAACAATTTTATCCATCATCCATCCATCTGTTATCTTCACTGCTTATTCTCAGTAGGGTCGTGGGGATGCTGGAGCCCATCCCAGCTATATTCGAGCAGTGGGCAGGGGACACCCTGAACTGGTTGCCAGCCGGTTGCAGGGCACACAGAGATAGATAAGTCACTCGCTCATTCATACCTAGCGTCAATTTGGACCGGCCAAATAACCTACCATGCGTGGAAGGTTGGAAAAAAATGGAATGCTCAAATGAAACCCATGCAGCCACGGCGAGAACATGCAAACTCCACACAGGAAGGCTGGTAGATGGATTTGAACCCATGACCTTAACACTTTGCTACCGATGCGCGAACCAATCAGCTGCCGTGCCACTCATTCATCATCCATTTAGTTATTTATTCAGCCTAGGTTAGTTAGAGCACTTGTCTTGGGACCGAGAGGTCACATGTTCGATTCTTGGCTCCTCCCCTGGGCAAGACACTAAACCCCTAATGTCTCCGAAATGCAGATAGTCTTCTTGCATGGCTTACGCTGCTATTGGTGTGTGAGTGTGTGTGTGAATGGTTGTAAGGTATATTAAATCTAGTTATTTGTAATTTTCTCTATTATCTCTATTATTCACGTCACAAATGGCTCTGATGGAATGTACTTGAGTTCATACTATTTTTATTACTTATTCTCTATTTTTCTACTCTTTTATATGATTCTGTTTAAAATATATGCACACTTTCAGTCTTTATTTTGAAGGATACAGGAAAGTCATCTTGGTATGTTTTTACAACTGCTTGACTTCTTCCAAATAAAAACATTCAGGTCACTGGGCCACGGGGAGAGAAAGGGAGTCATTCAATGGAGTGGGTCCGTTTTTCTCCCCGCGGTTACTGGAGGCCTCCTGTTGATATCAAACCTGCATCTTCCTTGACTCTCATATCAGCCAAAGATTAATATCCCAAATTAATCTGACAATAGTTTAGTGTGAGGCACATTGTAAATCGCTTTGAAAGGTCTTCAGTGACTTGAAAAGCACTATTTAAATGCAGACCATTTACCATTTAAATACATAATTTGAATTTAGATACAAAAATATATGCAAATGTCAAGTCCTTTTAAACAAAGAGCCTTTGAGCCTTTAAGATGTCACAAAAGAAAGGACGTAACGTCTTTACCACAAAGTTTGTTTACCAAGAAAAATATGAAAGCCACAAGTGTTGCAATGCGTATTGTACGATGTGATACTCAAAATTTCCGAGCAAAACTGTTTTCCCCAGTGATTTAGGATAGAGGATCAGTATTGTCACTCGCCACTTCCTGTCTATGAAAATATTCTTGGTTTAAAACATTAGCACTAATACATAATCTATGAAATCAATTTGCATTTTTAAATTATTTGTGGGTTAATAAATTAGCATTTATTTTAATGACATGAGTTTCAAATAAACCTGGAGGGAGCTGGCATCATTGTTGGACATTTTGCAGCTAAGGCATCCCTCCTTAAAAACAAAATCCTGCCTTTTTATCTCTTTTTTTCCATTGCTTTTTTTTTTTTTTTTTTTTTTTTTTTAAATGTATTTACTTTTACTTTATTCTTTTTTTCCTCCTTTTTTAGCATATGAATAACCTATATTTTTGTTGACATATATGTGCATTATTTGTTATTGCAACATCCATTGCAGCCTGGTCATCCTGGAAGGGGGATTACCACATGTACGGTCCCTTCTCAAAGTTTCTTCATTTTCCTCATGTTGAGGTTTTTTTTAGTTTTCCTTGCCCTCATGAAGGTTTTAGACCAGGGGATGGTGTAATAATAGTCTGTGCAGCCCTTTGAGACTCTTTGTGAGAAAGGGCTATACAAAATAAATGACTTGACTTGACTTTGACTTTTGTATGCAAAAGGATGATCCAAAAAATTAAGAAATTTGGTGCGACTTGGTCATCCTGAATCTCGATAGTTTGTATTTTTTGTCACTCACTTTCGGTTGGACTACAATACAGCAACATCTGGTGGTCAAGTACTACACACTGTCCCTTCTATGTAAATGTGGCCCATGCAAATTGTGTTTTCATTTTTTACCAGTGTTGAGCATATTACTTTAAAAAAAGTAATTATTTATAGTTACTCACTACTTCTTCCAATAAGTAACTGAATTACTTTATAGTAAAAGTAAATGGTTACCTGGAAAATTTTCGGTTACTTTAAAAAGAAGTTTGTCGAATAATTTTAAAATTTTCTGCGGAATTACTTGTGAGATGGTAATTCCAACTATTTTTAAGAAACTCTTTTTTAGTTCCCAAACGTCTCTTTGGGTTGTTTTTGTTGCTTTGAACCCTACATTACCAAATACCGTAACACATTATGCACGGAAAAGGGGGAAATGAAAAGAAAATAAGACAAGAATTATGAAAAAAAATAGAAGAAAATATACAATATCAGGAGTAAAAAGAGACAAAAGAATACACAACAAAAACTTTTAAATGAACGTTTATACAAACACAATAACACTGAAAAACACAGGAAATATAATTAGAATATTCATTAATCTACAAAAAAATTCTAAAATAAAAATAAATCCAGCAATCACACCACAAAAAGCTTTCTTGTTAACGTCAGGCAAGGGTCAGTAACCCGTGGCTCATTGGGGCTGCCGAGAGGCTAGCTATCGCTTTTCCAAAACCAAATTGGAAAGGAGAGGAGAAGATAATATATTTGTGTTTTACTATGGTTTTTCCGTGGGTTTCCTCTGGGCACTCCCGTTTCCTCCCACATTCCAAAAACATGCATTTCAGGTGAATTGGCAGGTCCAAATTGTCCCTAGGTGTGAATGAGCGAGTGAGTTGTCTGTCCCTGTGTGCCCTGCTATTGGCTGGCAACCAGTTCAGGGTGTCCCCTGCCCACTGCCCGATGATTGCTGGGATGGGCTCCAGCACCCCCGCGACCCTACTGAGGATAAGCGGTGTAGCTGATAGATAGATAGATAGATACTTTATTCATCCCCGTAGGGAAATTCACACTTCCAGCAGTCTACCCTGTTGTCTATTAACAGATGAACATGATGCCCTAGGGGTGCTTGTAGCGAAGTGGATGACGTCACGCCAGTCCAAAAATTCGACATCCCTGCGGCAGATGGAAAACTTTTCTTTGTGAAAAACCAGGGATAAACCACCTCGTGTTAGCAAGTCCGCCTCCTCTCCGATTCTCCCCGGTTTTCGTGTCTCTGTTTAGCGGCGTTGAAGCCGGATTGCTCCGGGTAGCTCCGGGTGGCTACACGTTAGCGTCCGGAATGCTAAACGTGAGCCACGTTTCCGCAAAACACAGCAACTGCGCTCCCTGTGCGCTTCGATGTTTTCCACCAGCACTCGATGATCTTATTTGGTCGTGAGTTCGCATTTACCATGATTACGGATGGTACCGAAGACTTATAACGCCGCTAGCCGCTTCGCTAGCTCCGGCTTTTCCTCCACCATAGGCCCCTTCATCACGCCGGCACGAGAAATCTTCAGGGCAAGGAGTTGAAATTCCTTGAATAAATGCATTTCTTGTGCGTTAAAACCCATGTCCATAGGATAGAAGTAATCCATAGTGTAGTTGTCAAAACGGGAAGAAAAAACACCGAAGATAGGAGCAGACAATAAAACAACAGGGCAGCTGCTGGAAAAGGCAGCCGCTCGTGGCAGCGCCGCTTTGATCAAATGTGATGAGATGAGACTATGGTTTTTGTAGGAGGACAAACATGACACAAACACTTTTAATGTTTTCCAATGTTGTAAAAATGTGTTGAATAGATATTACATTTCATTGAGGGGTGTAATTACGAGAAGGAAGATCAGCTGGTATGAGTTCACGGGCTGGAAGTGACAGGTTTGACTTCTGCCTAATCTCACTGGTATCCGGAGGTACAAGCACGGGATACAGATTGTAGCTTCAAACGCTGCAAAGTCATATATTGTGACATGAACTCAGGCTCCAACTCCTGAATTGCGAACTTAGCATTGCAAAACTACGGGCCGCTCTCATCAGCTTTTTTTCCTATCATTCACCACGTTACAAGAGCTGTGCAGCCCAAGCTCTGCCCCTCCCAAATGGCAGTGTTGCGAGCCAGGCAGGTAAAAAGAGAAAAGTAACTGTGCATAAATCATACTTAAACTGTGTTAATGTGATTTTTTTTAGCCCATCAAAAGGCTATTTAAAAAAAAATGCATGCTGTGTTTTATTGCACCCTTTTTGTTTTTCAAATCCTCAAAATAAAAAGGACATTAAAAATTCAATTTGTTTATTGCATTTTTTTAGTTTGATCAAATTTCAACTTTGTCATTATAGCTAATACAGATACACACAGCATGTGTTGCATTCATCATAAGGCTTATATAAGGCTATTTAATTTTATTTAATTCATTATAAGGCTTATATAAGGCTTTTAATTTCCAGACATTTTTTTCCACTTAGTCCTATATGGCTCTTTCAACATTTTCGGTTGCCGACCCCAGATGTGGGATCTATCCTCTGTTTGTTTGATATTCTCACTACTTCGCCCTGAAAATGCTGGTCTACTAGTGATCAAAGAGCCAAGAAGAGATCTGGATGTTTGAGAGCGTTCTCCATTCGGGCCCCGGCGCTGTGGTATGCTCTGCCCTCTGAGATTTGATCTGCAACCTCTGTGGAACTGTCTAAATCTAGGCTTAAAATACTCTTATAGTCTACAGCTTATAAATGACCGATATTTAATGTTGACTATGTTTGTAAATTGTTTGTTAATGCAACAACAATTGCAGCCTGGTCATCATGGAAGAGGGATTACTTCATGTGCAGTCCCTTCTCAAGGTTTCTTCATTTTCCTCATGCTGAGGTGTTTGAGTTCTCCTTGCCCTCATGTAGCTTTTAGGTCAGACAAATAAACATGACTTCACTTGACTACTTGGACATTGGACTTTAGCTGCACTGCAGTGCTCACACACTGACCCTCACCAGCTAAATCACAATGCTACCATCTGCCAGGAGTTAGCCCAGCTTAGCCTAGTTACACTGTGAGGTGGCCAGACACAGCCACACTCGGGGATGACTTACTTACAGGCTTCTATTCACTCCCTTCTTAACCCATCACTTGTGATTTTTGATGCCAGGGGACAAAAAAAGTACACAGTATCTCAGAGGACGCTTAGTTGTGATTTTGCAATGGACCCAAACGCAGGAAGCAGGATGCTTGGCAAGGTGCTCAAAAATGATTTGATTCATCACAAAATACTCAGCAAAGAAATAAATGGTCCAAAACATGTATAAACTGTCTGAAACATAAAACTAAAACCAATCCTCACAAATAGAGCTGCAACTAACGATTATTTTCATAATCAATTAATCGGTTGGTTATTTTTTCGTGAAATAGATGAATATTTTAATTTCCTTCTCTTTATCCAAATATTGAAGCTTTGGATGGATACATAAATCGTGAACAAAACAAGAGAATATTCTATAATATAAAACAATTAAAAAAGTGTTTGTCAATTAACTTCATAATAAACAAAAATAGATACAAATAAATGCTATACTCCTGCAAATAAGTGAGATACTCTTTCCTTATCACTTTATCCAAAGGTCATTGTATATTTGGTCTTACGATGAAAAAAAAGAGCAACACATTTAATTTTATGAATAACAGAAATATATATCAAAAATATATAAAAAGATGTAAACCCATATTTTAAAGTGTTGTTAACAAATTTGTTTATGGGTTAAATATTTATGATAAGTATTTCCAATATGAAAAATATATAATAGGGTGACCATATTTTGATTTCCTTAAAATGAGGACACTCGGCCTGGCCTCGCGATATTTAAATTATACTTGAAGTTTACTCAAACATTCCTTATCACATTAATATATTTACAGTCAGCCTCCTCCATATGGTTTGAAAATCCAGTTTTATCACAAAGTAATAGCTATATTACCGAAGACACAAATCCAAATTCTCAGAGGTGTCTCAACAGACTTAATTCTTCCCAAAATAGTAAAACAATAATAATGTACAAAAATAGAAATGAAATACAGTGGAACCTCGGTTTTCGAACGTCTCTCAGTTCGAACAAATCGGTTCTCGACCAAAAATTTCGAGGAATTCTTGCTTCGCTTTTCGTTCAAAAAAATCGGAGTTCGAACGCCGGTACGCTAGGGTGCGATGCTGAGCGGCGTACGGGTGTAGATCGTGTAGATTGCCCCCACCCCTCGTGAAGAACTGTTATGACGTGCGCGCGCACTTCTTTTTGCTTTCGCTTTTAATATCGGTGAACGGAGTGTTTTAGCCCCTAATTATGCCTCCGAAGAAGGTCGGTGCAAGCAGCAAAGTTGCTACTGGTGAAAAAAGAAGAGTAGTGCGTACAACTATTGCATTTAAGAAAGAAATAATAGCAAAATGAAGAAGGTGTGCGAGTTTCCCTTCTTTCGAGGGAATAGAGCATTGCTTCTGCAGACCACCACAAAGGTAAGAAATCCTATTTATAATTCTTTTCTTTATCCTTTAACCGCTCACCACTTTTTGTGGAGACCTGGGTGCTAAATGACGTGTGAACGGCTTGATTTTTTTATTTTTACACGTTCATGTTAGCGTAATCTTTCGTACGGAAGATTACGCTAACGCGAACGTACGATTAGCCTGGGTTAGCTTCATGTTTACGTTCATGGTAAACATTCAGGGTGTTGGAACGGATTAAAACGATTTTACATTACTTTTAATGGGAAAAACGATTTTCGTTGATCGAACAAATCGGTTTTCGAACAGGGTTCTGGAACGGATTATGGTCGAGAACCGAGGTTCCACTGTACTGATAAAAAATAATGCCTCTTCTGTAATAGCAGATCAACCTTGAACAAAATAATAGCTGTCTTTGAATTCTTACTGTAAAAATAATCTGAAATAATGTTCTAAATAAAACTTCTTCTGTAGAATATCCAGCTTTAACAAAAAGCTCTTTTTTTCTTTTCAGTGAAATAATGTAAATGAAACAGTGGCCTCACAACAATACTAATTTAACAAACAAAAACCGTCACTGAAGTTTTTATTTTTCTTCCTCATCCCTGTTTTATTCTTTTTGCTTTTCCTCATCTTACATATCTGCCCTTCCATATTTTGCTGTAGAGCTGGTATTTCCCAGTAGTTTTCGGTTGTCAAACAAATAAGTATGACAATCTTTTCAAGAAGTGTCTTTGAAATCGTATTGCACAAATAGAATCCCCTTCAATGACTCAACAGAAAGCATGTTCCTCTCATTGGTCTTTCTGTTAATCACATCAAATTTCTGGACGCATTCATCAAGCACAGGACACGGCCCGAAGAAATTACAAAATTGCCATCTCAACTCAACTTTTTTTTCCACATTGTTTCTCCTTTGTTAATTAAAAATGTGAGTTTCTTTAGTCAACAATATCCTTTATTCTTTTGTTTGATACAATTGTCCCTGTCATGCAAATGAACATAGCTTGTTCGTATCAAACCAATTGCATTATCTATGTGTGTGTCTATATTATTTTACATCTGTACTGATCAATCATTATCCATATCTATGAACTGCATATCGATAATTTAAAGCTAAAAATAAAATATGTTTAGAGTATTGCTTCCTTTATGACAAACGGTGGATACAATATGAGGCTATGTTGAAATAATTCGGATGGGAAACCGTGAGCACTACTTGGCTGAACTATTCCCCATAATGCTCGATTCTAACGTTGTTCAACGTTTTCTTCTTCTTAGGGCGGCATTAGCTCAAGAGGTAGAGCGCTCGTCTTAGGATCAAGAGCACGCAGTTCAAATCCCGGCTCCTCCGTGTTATATGTCGAAGTGTCCTTGGGCAAGACACTGAATGACACTTAATCCCTAATGCCCTAATAAGCAGGTTGGCGCCTTGCATGGCTGCATGGCTGCTATTGGTGTGTGAATGGGTGAGTGTGAAGCACATTGTAAAGTGCTTCATTGACTTGAAAAGCGCTATAGAAATGCAGACCATTTACCATTTCCTCGGGACAGAAAGTTGCGACGCACTGCTTTAAATGTATTTGCTGGACTCAATGAAAAGGACACCAAGTTTGGTGATAAACGTTATTTACAGTTGTGTTACGTTCCATTATAAAATATAATTTGGTTTTATGAAAAGCTTATTAATATGTATTATTATTTAGAATGTGTTTATGTGTGTGCCTTGTCCAGCCCTCCTGAGAGAATGGCACGCCCACTGCGCATGCTCATTGCGCAGTGCCCGCCATGTTGGAGCAGGAGTGGGCTCGGATTGCTATTATCTGACGCCGTATGTTATTTTCCCTTTCTCTGAATATTTTAATCACTTTTTGATCATATCATTGTTTGCATCTGTCAACTGCGTGGGTCGTGCGACGCCCTTAGCGGCCTTTGGCCATGATGAACGCTAGTGTCGACCTGTCTCGCCGCAATCCGCAGGAGGATTTCGAGCTGATCCAGAGGATAGGAAGCGGCACCTATGGAGATGTGTACAAGGTAAAATTGTGCAGATAGCGAAGAGAAATGAGTGTTGAAATTGGGTTCCATGTCGGAAACCGTTTCCTTGCAATTTGTGTTAAAGTTAATGTGAGTTTTGACCATGACGTCACTAATGTGTGAAGGCCAAGCGATGTCACTGCCACTGCTTAAAGCTGCGCTCTGTTTTAAAGTGCGTCAATTGAGAAAATGCTAAGCCCACCGCTTTCCAAGCCTGAACGTGGTCGTCGCGTGGTCTTATGAAATACACCCATTTGCGTCATTACTTCAACTCCTTCGATGTTTTTAAAGCTTGGTCTCAAACCACCAACTGGTTGCGGACTTGGTTCATGCCTGACAATTGAATCAATTGATTCTTGTTAGCATTGTGATGCTAACCGCGGTCGATCCAAACGAGTTGTTCGCAACGTTATGTAATCAAAACAAGGATGAGTGAAGGTACCAAAACATGTTCACGGATTCACTACCATTTTAGCTTTTTGGTAAAGATCCCGATCAAAATGAGTTGTGCCTTATAATCCGGTGCGCCTTATGTATGGAAGATATAGGACCAAAAATTATTTTTTGGGGGTGCGCCCTATAGTGCGGAAAATACAGTAATATAAATCCATATATTCATTCAGTTTTAATCAACACAGTTTATTGGTGATACAAATCACTTATCACTTCAAGATTTTTCAGTTCACAACAATATTGTACATTATTCAAAATAATATTACTGAAGTAATTATATTAATCTATATTTTCATTCAGTTTTAATCATCACAGTTAATTGGTAATACAGAGCAAGTTATCACTTCTGATTTTGCACTTCATATATTCTTTGTGGTTTGCTGTCCCGCCACAGTTGTAATGCCTTCTCAAGGTCCAATCAATTATCCTCCTCATAGCGTAACCAGGAATATAATTTAGTCCATTTTGGTAGAAAATACCTTTTCTTGCTAGGGGTATTCTTTTGTTTATTTTCTTTTGTTGAATCGTTCACTTCAACACACGTGTTTTCCTGCCTCCACAATCTTCCGAAGAATTTCTCCGCAGTTTTTTCAAGCCGGAATTATTGCCGTCATCACTTTCTGCATTATGTTTCGACTTATTACTGACACTAAAGAAATTACCAATTTTGTGTTGATTTCCACCTAATACTAACTTTTTTCGGAGGCATACTTAGCCTTCACCTTCCCTCGACGACAAGCACCACAACAATGACGTAATCTCGAAGCAACGAGATCTCGTTTGCCGAGATTAGCGTGCAGACGAAAACTGGAACCGCGAGACCAAAACAACAATGGCGGATCTGCCTGACGAAAAGTTTGGAGTGCGGTAAATCTTTGTTAAAAAAAAAAAAAGTAATCTGGTAAAAACGAAAATTTTGTGTCAAAAAGGTTGCGTCCCGGTGACGCACGTTGATTTGAGACTATGCGTCCCCAGCAAAAATGATGCGACTAGGACGCAGGGACGCGGGCAAACGAGAACACTGCATATCTGATCTTTTGGAATACGACTTCTGTGTGAAAAGCCGATGCGCATTCATGCAACAGGCAAGTCCTCGAGAGGCGGGAGGAAGCGTAGAACTTAACAACCATGGCGGACAGAAACTCGGAAATAATTTAATGGAGGGAAAGTGAGGTTTCAGATTACAATAATAAAATCAGTTGCCAGTGGCACAATCCAGTGGAACCTCGGTTCTCGACCATAATCCGTTCCAGAACCCTGTTCGAAAACCGATTTGTTCGATCACCGAAATCATTTTTCCCATTAGAAATAATGTAAATCATTTTAATCTGTTCCAACACCCTGAACGTTTACCTTGAATGTTTAACGTAATCATGAAGCTAACTCAGGCTAATCGTACGTTCGTATTATCGTAATCTTCCGTACGAAAGATTACGCTAACATGAAAGTGTAAAAATAAAAAAAATCAAGTCGTTTACAAGTCATTTAGCACCCGGGTCTCCACAACAAGTGGTGAGCGGTTCATTGGAAAGGGGGCTGCGTAGATATTGTAGTGTACGGAGTTCATTTTTCCCCTAAGTGATTTTGAATTCTGTGAACTAGCTTGCTACTGCATGGCGGCAGTAGCTCAGGAGAGCGCTCGTCGTGGGATCAAGGGATCCCAGTTCGAATCCTGGCTCGTCCGCGTTACATGTCGAAGTGTCCTTGGGTAAGACACTGAAATAAGCAGGTTAGCGCCTTACACGGCTGCAAGGCTGCTATTGGGAAATGTGGAGCACATTGTAAAGCGCTTTGGGAAGTCATTGACTTGAAAAGCGCTATGTAAATGCAGATCATTTCATTTCATGTTACATCACATGTCACTCTCTGCGCATGTGGGACATTTGTCGTGTTCACACCAGAGACGCATGGAAGTCACAGGAGATCACATACATGTCACATTTAGTTGGAAATGTGAACGATCTCACAAAAATAATATGACAGACTCAAATGGCACTGATTTGATGACCTTTTGTATTCAATAAATAATGTATTTGCATTTACATTTTGTTCTATATATGTAATTTTTTTTAAATAATCACTGATATTTGAGTCAAAGTGGATTAAATTAGGTGAACATCTATCATAATGTTGAAACCTCAGTGAAATTGCTGTGAATTACAATGACAAAGGACTCATTATTTTAAGATTTGTATTTAAAGTTCAGTGTTTTGTAACTTAGGCTACTTGGTTTCATTGACACATTTCCTCTTGTTTTGGAGAATTCATGTAAACATGGCACAGACAATGCTAGAACAGATTAGAGAAAGTGTACTGCATATTCTTCCAATATCGAGGTAGCTTCTCTGTACATTACCAGATGTTAAGTAATGTTCCACTTTTGAGTTTGTATTTGTTGTCATGTGTCATCCGTCTCACTTTGTGGTCAAACTGCTGCCACCTGTCATCAAAAATAAATCCAAATAGTATTTCATAGGGCTGCAAGTAAAAATTATTTTATTTATCGATAAATCTGTCTATTATTTATTTAATTAATCTATTAATCCATTTTTTAAAAAACACATTTTGATTTCCTCCTTTAATTATATATTGACGTTTTGGACAAATATGAAAAGCAGGGCACATAATATTCTATGATATCAAACAATGAAAAATCCAAGTGTCTATCAAATAATATACATACAAATGTATGCTATACACCTGCAAATATGTAAGATCTACTTTTCCTATCACCAGGGATGTGATTTTTCCGACTATAGACGGAATTCCGACTTTTTCACTTGCGTAGCAAACAAATCCGACTGTCTCACTCTTTCCTTTATTGCTCTGGCGCACCCTGGTGGCCGTTAGAAAAATTGCATAAATTGGCCACATCGTTGCACAAGCTGCAGGGTCTGAACTACATTTGAACTGACCATGCAGTATTTACAAAAAAAATCAGGTATGTGGGCAAATTATTTTGTTATTTAAATCTTCTAAAGATGTTAAATTATTAATTCAAGCATTGTTTTGGACAAGTAAATTGCTTAAAACCCAGGAGCTTTGGGGGGTATCGCCCCCCAGTGCCCCCCCACTGGGCTCTGCCCTGGGCCCCCAAACCCCCGGCTAGGTTTCAGACTTTTTCTTCTCACCTCAATCACATCCCTGTATCACCTCATCCAAACTATCCAGACTTTATAATCCAAAACATAAACAAAGTAATAAGCAATAATCCACATTTTATGCGTGACAAAATGATTAAGCACACAAAAAAATCCAAATCTTGTCAACTAATTTTTAGGGGCGTTAAGTATTTGAATATGATAAACATTCTTGGTGTGCAAATGATAAATACTATGGTTAAGAACATACCTTTGTGTTGAGTTTAACATGTCATCATTGTTAGTTTTCCTTTTACCTTGTCAATTTATTTTCAGATATTTTTCTCTGTATTTTTGCAACACTTTCTGTTCCCTTGAAAATTGTTAACTTTGTAGTATTTGACTGTTTCATGCCAATTTTGTTTGCAATGATGCAATTTTAAGTAATAATTCTATTTAATAAAAATGTAATTGTACTACAACTCTCCCTCTTAAACGAAAATCAATGCACTTATTTGCATTGAACATGCTGAGTGTCTCATAAATTGCGTGAGGCAAAGAATTGATGAAGACGTTAGTTGCCGGTACAGTGGGATCTCGCTACTTCGCGCTTCGACGTTCGCGGATTCAGAGCTTCGCGGGCCTAAAAAAAATAAAATAGAATAAAATAATATATATATATATATATATATATATATTTTAAAATTAATTTATTTATTTTTTTTGAAAGCATTTTTGAAGGGGCATCGCTACTTTGTGGTTCCATCTTCGCGGGTTCAGAGCTTCGCAGGACTAAAATAATAATAATAATAATTAATTTTTATTTATTTATTTATTTTTTTAAAGCATTTTTGAAGGGGCGTCGCTACTCCGTGGTTCCATGTTCGCGGGTTCAGAGCTTCGCAGATCTGAAAAATTATAATAATGGAATAAAATAATAATTTAAAAAAAGCATTTTTGAAGGGGTGTCGCTACTTCGCACATTTTCACTTTTCGCGGGTGGTTTTGTTCCCCATTAACCGGGTCTAAAAAAAAAGAAAATTTAAAAAAAATAAAAATATTTTTTTTATTTTTAAGTTGCGCCGCTACTTCGCGGATTTTCACTTATCGCGGGTGGTTTTGGTCCCCATTGACTGCGATAACCGAGGTCCCGCTGTCTTTTTATTGATTCCTTTCAGCAGCCCTAGTATTTTAGCACATTTTACAAAAATGAAAATCACGTCTATGATAAATAACGTACTCGATGGTGGTGAAGTTAAGAGTGAATAATTTCCTGGCTGGGTGCTTGAAATCCTAGAAAAGGCTTGAATTTTAATGTCTTGTTTTTAAGGTTTGAAAAGTGCTTGAATTTTAGGTCAATTGCTTGTAAATGCTTGAAATTGTAGCCATGTTCATTGGATTAGATGTTGGGCTAGGGTTAGGAGCTTGGGGTTTTAAATATATTTTATTGTTCCAAAATAGGATTGGAGCTAGGGTTAAAATAAGGTTGCGGTTTTAAATTAAGGTTTAGACTCTCCTTGTTTTAATTGCCTCTGGAGTTTGCATGTATAGGGCATTTCAATCATGGGGATGAATGTTGAACCTGAAGCTCGCCTCTCTCCAGAAAACTCCATTGTTGGAATGGAATGGAGCAAGCAATAGAAATACTTCCCTAGAATAATGAACTGTCGGTGTAATCAGCAGTCGGTGTAGTCAATCTGTCTTTAGAGTGGCCACACTGGTTCCCAATCATCGTGTAGCTTAGACAACATTACACATGTACTGATCCAGCGCGTTGGCAACTAGTTAATCAGTTTGTCTTGTTCGTCCCATCTGGTACTGCACCTGAGGAAGCTTCTCTTTAGCTGACATATTGGGGCGGAAGTATGTGACTATGTTAATTCGAGTCGCATTTATTTGTATAGCCTTTAATCACAAAATGTCTTAAAGGACTGCACAGGCCACAACTACACAATCCCCTGACCTGAATCCGGCATCCGTGCAAGAAAAAAACTCAAAAACTTCAGTATGAGGAAAATCAGACACCTTGAGAAGGGTCCACACAAAAGGTAATCCCCTCTCCAGGATGACCAAGCTGCAACAGATGTTGCATTGGGTAACAATAAACAGAACGTAGTCAAACATAAAAAAAACCTCAAAGTTAAAAAACATACATACAGTGACTTTTTGAACAATTTCACATATTACCTATATATATATATATATATATATATATATATATATATAAAATATGTGAAATTGTTCAAAAAGTCTGTGACAGCGACGACTCAGCTTCCCATTTCAGCCAGCTGATTGGTGCTATGTAGCTTTGTTTTTTTGCTGTCATTGCGGGGAATCAAAAGACTCTCTAACTCATAACTGTCAATTATGTATTGAGTGCCGAATTTGGAGCCACCTTATTGTTCCAATCACGTTTGGAACATCATCAGCATCCTTTGTCAGTTAAACCCAGTCCTACATAAAACCAGTTGACTTGGGCTTAATTGTTGCCAGTGCGACTTTGTGGAAACAGTTGAAATCCCCAAACAGATGCATATTTTCATTATTGTAAAAAACAAGTCACAGCCAAGTACGCCTCCATGTTCACAATATGTCGACATATCGGTCGTTACACTCATTGCTACCGCTTGCAGTACAACAATTTTCACTCGTTTCCATTCCCCCCAGTATTTATCATCATCTCTGATTGTCTGAAAATGAAAACAAAAGCAGTTCAAAACATTTGAAATATTGATGGTATTAACCGTCTTTTCAACTCTTACTTTATAAAAAAAAAAAAAAAACCTTTCTGGTTGGCAAAAGCTTCAAGGGCAGAAAAAAGTTATTTGAACCCTTCAGTCTTTGAGTATTAAGGAGTGCTTGATCAAGCAACTTTTTTTCTGGAAGCTTTATGGTTAAAAACAAATCAAAAAGATTGTAGATCATATATAGGAACAGCTCAAAATAGCACAAAAAAACTACTTTTGATCAGCGCTGGATCTCCTCCTTTGAAGGTACTGGAAAAAATGAAAAATTGGCCTTAGAAGTGCTTGGAAAATGCTTGAATTTGGCCCTGAAAAAGTGTATAACCCCATTTCTTGACAATTTAACACCTCTACACACTAACGTCCATGTAAGCACCAGGCTCCTTGCTGGCTAAACTACATTAATGTCTATATTTGGCTCCATCGTTGTGTGGAAAAACTCAGATTGGAATGTTTGAGCAGGAAGCAGTTTATGAAGTCAGCTCCTATGTTCTCGTATTTGCCTGTTTGCCTTACTGCGCAAGAAATGTACTTGTCATTGTCAATGAGCGAAACAATTTTCCTGACACTTGATGGTCTCAAATTTGTTCAACTGAGGCATACAATGATGTGCATGCTTAGAATTAGCATTTTGTACTCAGACGCTTGGAATTTGGGTCTCATTCTTGGAGGCTTGGTGATACCAGGTGACCTTTTCCTCCATTTCTGAACCCGTTAAGTCCTAACAATGTGGCTTTTGTGTTAGCACCTGGTCTCAGCTAGGGTTTTCAATTAAGCATTGATGATATTTTTGCCATCTTGCATCTTTTTTTCTCCTAAATATACGTGATACTGTTGCTGCGTGGTTCAATAACTTAAGACACAGAGTGATAAACAACAGATTTGGAGTGATACAGATTTTGTATTTGTTTTAAATAATTGTCCTACATTTGCAGCACACCTTTTTAACTTAACTGTTGAATTCAGCGATGAGTCCTTAAATGTCCATTGTGTAATATTTGACCACTAGATGGTACAGAATTGTCTAAAGCAAACAAAATACAAATGAATATTTATAAAAACTAACATAGGTAACACAGTACCTCATTGTGCTCAAGTTGCACTGTTCGGACTGGTCCATCATGCTTGTTTGCTACACCTTTGATGCTTTTGTTTTGCTGCTTATAAGTTTTCATTAATGCTCATGAACCTGATGACTTAGCCAAAATAATCGAGCTTTACGTATTTACCAAATGAGAGGATGTGCAGCTGAGTCCAATGTTAGAACTTGATGACATTTTGTGTTTCCGCAAACTATTGATAAGCGCAGCTTTTGATTGAAGAACACAATGGCCTTGAGTTCATGACCAGCACACATGTTACCTGAAAAGACTTCTGTTACTTTTATGCATTGTTCACAAATATGATTCACAGGATTATAAATATAAAAGTTTAAAGAAATTGGCAATCATGTACTATTTTTCCACAGCAGCTCTAGTCGCATCTCTTTGTCCAGGGGTCACACGTAGGGCTGTCACGATCATGAATTTCTGTAGAAGATTATTTATCACACAAAAAATCAGTATTGACAAACATTTTTGAAAAAAATCCCCTCTGCAATATATACTACAATGATAATATCAGCTTTATATTACATATACTGTACACCTTAATAAAGAGGAGCAATGTAATGGTCGATTAGTCAAGAAATTATTATTAACTCATCATTATGTTTCTTTTATTAAAACTAACTCTACAGTGGATTTTAGCCTGTTGGGTTAAAACCTTTTATGGAACAAAGGCACAGGTGAGGTAACAGGTTGCAAGGTCTTTGACTCAACTTTTCAATAATAAGGTGAAAAATTGAACAAAGTGCAAATGTGAGGTGCACAGATGAGGAAAATATACTTTCAAAAATAATTTCAACACACACACTTAAGGTGAATACAGTGGCAGATTAGATAAATGTCTCTTTGCTTCACCTTGAGTTTTAGGATTTCAGGTTATTTAAAGTAAATGGGGCTAACGGGAACAGAAAAATGTCCCTTTTTTAAGTTCTTAGGCTTTGCAAACAAAGACTAGTAAACAGTAAAAGGTCGTTTGTAACTAAGTAAACATCCAGTTACTATTAGAAACTGTAAAAAATGCATAGCTTGAGCTCTGTTAACATGACATCAACTTGAATATGAACATTTACAGTGAAGAAAATAAGTATTTGAACACCCTGCTATTTTGCTATTTCTCCCACTTAGAAATCATGGAGGGGTGTGGAATTTTCATCGTCGGTGCATCTCCTCTGTATAAGATATGAACTAAAAAGAAAAATCCAGAAATCACCATGCATGATTTTTTTAACAACTTGTTTGTGTGATACAGCTGCATATACGTATTTGAACTCCTGTGTATCATCTAAAATTCTGACCCTGGAACACCTGTTTGACACCTTTATTTCGTCATCCCAAAGAACTCAGAGAACTCCAGACATAACAACGCTTTTATAGCTTCAATTTGAGTACAACCCAAAAGGCGGCCCTAGTCCTCAGTAACAACAAGAAAGATGCTGTCGTACCCTTATTAGGACATGTTGTTCGCCTCAGTTTGCTCAGAGAGTCCTTGAAGGTCCCAAGGACCTTCCCGAAATGATGTCAACATTCTCTCACAACTGTAAGCAAGTCTTTCTACATTTCTAAATGTATGCAAATACAAATGCAAGTCTATTTTCCACAACATATCCCCCCTTTGGGAGTTTATAACTCCCACATTGAACGGAAATTAAAATCGAAAAATCAATACAGGGTAGTGGTAAAATATCTTAAATCATAGCTACACGGACAGAATTATCGGAATCAAAAATAAAAATAAAATCCTGGCGGTCAGCCTGCTGTGATTATTCCAACTCTTGTTATTCATGTTTCGATTACAAAAACCTCCAACACTCCAAACACCTGACCCATGCACTAACCCCCCCTTCATTTATCTTTATCCGTACATACTGGATTATACACGCAGACCGTCGACGGTTGATCGGTACGTGATAAAGGTAAATGAATAAATGAACCGATAAGTGATAACAAATTTGTGTAATAGTCGCTGATACATTTCAATACGAGCGCATGATTGGATAGTGATACAGTATACACATTGGCCTTTGGCCTGACCCCCGTGAACACTTTGAAGACCATGCTTTGCCGTTTTCGTCACCGGGTGTTGTGAAGTCAGATGTTGGAGTGAGTGTTCATCCCAGCAGGCATCACGCGCAGTTTCCATGCAGCCCAAAACCCGGAAGCGACGATGCATCCTGACCATCCTAGACGGCAGCTTACTCCCCGGCAGTGTGACATACCAACAAGAGAATCACAATTAGAAAACAACATATTTGTAGCTATTATTCCTAGCGCCGTTGTGTGTTGTGTGTCAACCGAAAGTACTATTAGATATTTCATTTAGTCCAGATCATCGTATGTGTCCATTCCCGCAGATGCTCCATTATCTAGTGTAGGATTTCCCGACTGTTGATGCTGCCAGATAAAAATCATGGTGTTCTATTGTACTAAAGGCCTCGTTAGTGTAATCAAGAAAACGTTGTTGGTTGTAATAAATCAATAAATATAATTAATCCATTCTGCGGTCTTATTCGGAGTCATCCAGATAAATATTGATTCCAATCCAGACTTAATTTCATTCCTAGCTTTAAATTCATCTGAAATTCCTCTCGGTTGTCTGATGGTATCTAGACATACACGTCCATCCGGAATATATGCTCTCTTAACTCCGGCCAATTGTCAACAAAAATATTTCATTTAATTACCTTTTCCCCTTTACATTTCTTCCTTTTCTCACTTGTATGTCCCTCTCTTCTCTTTTCCTTAATGTCTACTTTCTTTTCCCCTTCTCACTTTCTTTTACTAACTTTTTATCTTTCTGTATTTGTAACTTCCTTACTTGCTCTGCCAACAATCCATTTTCTACATAACTTTCCCTTCTTCTACGCCCTCTAACACTTGCTTTTTAGCCCACCAGTTTAATGGAAAATTGACATATAAACATCTCACTTAATCCTTTTTTTTTTTCAAACCAATTAAATCTACTATTTTAGCTTCACCTACTTAATGTGGAAATGACGTGCATTGATCTACAACGGGTTATCTCACTCACTCACTACTTTCGTATACATACATACATACATACATACAAACATATACATACACATACATACAATACAACATTATTTATATCTGTACATTCAAGGAAACTGTGGGGGTCAGATGCATCGACATTTCGTTCTGTATACACGTGTACTAGAATGACAATAAAGTAGATCTGAATCTGAATCTGAGTATAACAATGCTTTCATCTCACATTAATCTATCCCAATCCACTCAATTGGACTTTTTCCTCGTCTTTACATTTCTTAATTCTCCAATTTTGAACTGTAAACCGAAATTCTTTTATTTATTTTCTGTTACTATTTTATCTTTTCTTGGTGCCATTCTGGCATTGACTTAATTTAATGCATCTAAAATAACTCAAACATAATCTTCCTAAACTTTTCACCCCTATGTTTATCGTTTTCCAGTTGAAAAACAAAAAACATTTTGGACCGGAAAAAATATTTTCTGGGAACTCCATAGGCCCTCGGTCATTACGTTACACACCCTTGGCATCAAACGCCGATTTCCCAAAAAACGAACGTCTTCGATTCCTAACGGGATGTGCTATCGGTTCCATCTAAAACAATACATTCTAAACGGTCTTACTCTTTAAAAAACGTTATTCTCGTTTCAATGAGCACTGTATTGTTTCCTTTTTCCTTTTCCTTCACATTGAAGCCACGCGTTTACACAATTACCGAGTTTTGGTTACTTTTTCCTTTTCTACACAAGTTTCCTGAATTTTACGTACTGGCAGTGTACTCATTTTTGGCCGTTGGCATTGTAACCTCACTCTTCAGTGTTGTTGCCGTGGGTGTAGGTTTCTCTGATCTTTGGTGTGTCGTTACCACTCTCGTCTGTATCGTCACTTTAGGTGCTGGAGTGGTCCACCAGCTGTTAAGGCTTGGCTTATTATCCGTTACTCTAGTCTGTACTGTCGTTAACATATTTGGTTTCTGGTAGTCAGTCGGCACTCCGACTGGTTGCACGTCTCTCTTTTGTCTGACTCATCCCATAATACTCGGGATTTCAGTAATTCAAATTTGTCTTCTTTTGCGAATTGCACTATTTATACACATCCTTCTACTCAATCAAGGAAGCAAGGTTTTGGGTGCTCTGAGGAGAGTGATGAACAACAAGAGAATGAGTATGGACGCCAAGAGTGGACTGTACGAGAGTGTGATTGTGCCGACTGTGTTGTGTGGTGCAGAGACTTGGAGACGATTCAGTTCTATTAAGACGAAAGCAGTGTGTGTGTGTGTGTGTTTGTGTGTGTGTGAGTGTGTGTGTGTTTCGTCGTATCGCTATATTAATAACTAAATGGAGTGGAATGGAACTATGATGACTATAACATGAGACCAAACGACACGGCACGCTCTATAGAGAATATATTGACTTATTTCATCATCACCTATAAACAGCTCAAAATATTGCCAACATTCTGCCTCTTAGAAAAAATCTGTCATTAAAAGTGCAATTAACCACCAGTCCATCATCCCAAAAGAAATGGTTCTAGGTCAAGGGTGGGCAAACTTTTGGCGTCACGGGCCTGGGGACACATCCAGTTTTTCTCATTTACATTTATGATGTTATATTTCATTATATTAATTCATGTTTATTTATTTTGTGTATATGTATGAACCTTTACTGAACACCAGCATACCTTCAGGGCAGTCGCAGTTGATTTAACAGGGTTCGGTTGCATTTGGAATGGATTAATCCCGTTTCAATCAATTTCAATTGGATAACATGTCTCGACTTACAACAGTATCATTATTCCATATTTACTGCTAGAACCAATTAAATGTATAAATAGAGGTACAACTGTGTTACTGTAGTGCATGTATGTAGTATTTCTGTCATGTCCAGCATGGTCGCCGTGGCAACCGTCCAATTTGCGTGTGTCCTTACCCCATACAATCAGTAAGTCTTTAACTTGTAAAATGGTGAAGACCAAAGACACCAGAGACAAAATTGTACACCTCCACAAGGCTGGATCGGGCTACGGAGCAATTTCCAAGCAGTTTGGTGAAAAAAGGTCCACTGTTGAGTGAGAGGAGCCCCATGTAAGATATCACCTCGTGGAGTCTCAATAATTCTAAGAAAGGTGAGGAATCTGCCTGGAACTACACGACAGGAGTTTGGTCATAATTCCACTAAGCGTGTTTGAAGGGAGAAGAATGAAGAGTAAAAACCAAAGAACACCATCCCTACTCTGAAGCGTGGGGGGTTTTTTTTTTCTCACTGGAAGAGTGCACTGCATTAAAGAGAGGATGACCGGGGCCATGTATTGTGAGATTTTGGGAAACAACCTCCTTCCCTCAGAGCATTGAAGATGGGTCGTTGCTGGGTCTTCCAACACGGCACCGACCCAAAGCACTCAGCAAGGAAAACCAAGGAGTGGCCCCGTAAGAAGCATATCAAGGTTCTAGCAAGGCCCAGCCAGTCTTCAGACCTGAACCCAATTGAACATTTTTGGAGGGAGCTCAAACTCCGTGGTTTCTCAGCGACAGCCCGGAAACCTGACTGATCCAGGGAAGATCTCTGTAGATTGGGCCAAGATCCCTCCTGCAGTGTGTGCAAACCTGGTGAAAGACTACAGGAAATGTTTGACCTCTGGAATAGCAAAAGTTACTGTACCAAATATTAACATTTATTTTGTCAGCTATTCAAATACTTATTTGCAGCTATATCACACAAATAAATTGATAAAAAAATCATGCATTTCTGGATTTTTCTTTTTAGTTTATCTCTCACAATGGACATGTGCCTACGATGAAAATTTCAGACCTCTCTGATTTCTAATTGAGAGAAATTGCACAACAGCAGGGTGTTCAAATACTTGTTTTCTACACTGTAACTTAAAATTGTTTTGGCTGGTGGGTCTTACAGCTTATCAAACTTGTACTATTTTATGTATTCGATTTAAATGCATTAGTCTCTGAACGTTGCTTTGTGTACTATATTGAATGGCAGCATTTCACTAGCAATGTACACACACACACACACAGCAATGTACCGTGTGATAATAATCTCTTAGCATGCGTCTTGTTTTTATGTTGTGACCTATCTGTAACCTCCGCGTCTGTCCAATTGACAAGCTGCAACCTCTGCATTCTTCCTTTACCGACTCGCTTGGCAAATTATACCGGGTAACTGGACTCAAATTGCTGCCCACGATTAGTTGTGTTATCTCCTTTTACTGGCACCTTCTTCAAACAAAGTTTGCAGAACACTTCTTCTGTAATTTGGGGTTTACCACTGTCGCCCGGTATAAACCCCAAATGTGTCCAATATACCAAAGTGGTGCGTGGTTTTAAAACTAAAAGTTGCACTTCCATGATGATCACATAAGAGTGAAGCAGATTGTAAAGCGCTTTGGTAGGTCTTCATTGATTTGAAAAGCGCTAATAAATGCAGACCATTTACCATATTTTTTTAATAACAGTGCTAATATTGTCTGCCTCGTGTGCGTCGCTATACGTTGACGTTATATTCCATTGTCATATTCACAGACATGGCAAATGTATGCGATTAGACGAATGTCATATCCGCGACAGCCCTACAGACACTGTCGTTGTACATTAATTGGATTTTTTGGGGTAACAGTAGTTGGGCATTTAGCAAAAAAAAGTTAACAAAACAACACTTTAAATGAGAATAAAGTTTCTTTCTAAATCTGAACTCTCGACTCTCAAAGTATGATTTTGTGTTTACAGCACTTTTATTTAGGAAAATGTATTTGAATATTATTTTCATTATAAAAATACTGGTTTCCAGTAAATTAACATTTTGAAGAAGCTAATTAATTGCCCTTTATTTTAATCGGGGACTATACTACAACATTTAATATATTTTTCATAGTTCATGGTTCTTTTAACCACCAGGTTTGTCATGGGCGATTACAAAGTCCACGTCCATCCTTCTCCAGGCTGTTTTTGGGGTAGAGGTTGCCTTCCCCTATTAAACAGTACTGGGTTCCATGGTTACCAGCAGCAGTAAACGCGTCCTGTTTTGACTCAAAAAAAGCACCTGCATTATCTGGTTGCTGTTTTTTTCTTGACGTAAAGCGTCATCCCATTCTCAGAAATAAGTCGGACCTCGGCATTGAAGGGCAGAAGCATGTGATAGTACTGATACAGACTTATTTAATTCCTGTGATGGGTAATTACCCCAGAAGAAACATAATCATGCATTGAATCACAATTTTAAAAGTATTTTTTAGCTTTCATTTCCTTTAGCACTTGCGTGTATCATGCTGGATCAAATGTAAGACTGAAACATGGAGCATTTCTAATTAGTTTTTGGAATAATGATCTCTCACCAGGCCTTGTGTGTTTGCCAGATATTTGGTTAAAGGCGGTGCAGGAATTTAAAAGTATTGGCTTCTTTTATAAATGTACATGAGTGTGTATACGTGTGGGCCCTTATGTCCTATTGTATTACAATGCTTCAAAAAAGGAAGGCAGCCTAGAAAAAGGCCTCTTGCCTGACTTACCTGCAAAATGTGTTGACTGTTTGCCATAGCAGGCTCCATACATATCTGTCGGGTGCATTTATAAAACAAGTTGTCTCGTATAGCCGTTTTGGTGTGATCTGGCAATGTTTGACCAACGTGTGTTGACCTCAGCATGAACTTTAACCTTATACTTTGGCTGGCCTCACTGACACCACATTGGGCACAACCAAAAATGACCATTTCAAGTCAAGTCATGTTTATTTGTATTTCTTTTAATCACAAGGCGTCTCAAAAGGCTGTAAAGGCCACAATTAGACCATCCTCTTGATTCAAAAGTAACATGAGGGCAAAGAAAAACCTCAGCAAAAAAAGAAGGGGCCACACATGAGGTAAACCTTACATCAAGACCAGGCTGCAATAAATGTTGCAAGGGCATTAACAGACAATACACAGATATCATCAAATTGAAATCTAGGTAATAACAGAATGTCCGGTTGACAGCTTCCTGAGGTAAGCATCATTCATATGCTATTGAATATAAGTGAGTTTCATGCCTAAATTTGAACACTTCCACTGAGGTTGCAGATTGAATCTTAAAACATTCTACAGCACCGGGGTCCGAATGGAGATTGCTCTTGAATCTGCGGATCTCTTCTTGGCTCTTGGATCACGAGTAGACCAGCATTTTCAGAGCGAAGGCTTCAGACTGGAACGTACGGGAAAATTAAATCTGAAATACATGAGGGAGGCAAGTCCAGACATAATTTTGTATAATCACAACATAATTTTAAAATCGCTATTTTATTATAATTAGGGCTGCAACTATTATAATTAGGGCTGCAACGGTTTATTCTTTTTTTTCGAATAATTGATTAATCGGATTTCTAATTTCCCTCCTATTTATTCAAATATTGAAGTTTTGGACAGATAGATAGTGCACAAAATAAAATGTTCTAAGGTATAAAACAATGCAAACAATTATGAGTGTTTGTCAATTAACTTGATAATCATAAAAAATGCATTGAAATGTATGTTATACACATTCAAATATGTAAGATACTCTTTTCCTAGCCCCTTTTTCCAAAGATCATATTAAATTTAGACTTATCATACAAAACAAAAAAGAAAAAGCAATTCATTTCTATGTATGTAGATTTTTTTTTTACCCCCCAAAAATGTAAACAAACCCACTTTTCAAATTGTTAACACATTTGTTTTGGGGGGGGTTCCATTTTGGAATATTATAAACATTGCCAATATGAAAATGATATATGCTCAATAATTTGCCCCAAGGGTAGAGTTATGTATGTAATTATTATTATTTTTCTTTTTACTTTATTTATTTTATACTTTTCTGTTTTTTTTTTTTCCTCTATTTCTGTCACCTGGAAAGTTGTTAAATTTGTTTCATGATGAAACAGTCAAACAATACAAAGTACAAATTAGTAAATTTTGTTTGTAAATAATGCAATAATGTTCAAAATGTAGGATATAAAAAAATTAACATAGCTTTTTTATAAAAACTGTCTTGGCGCCCTCTGCCGGACCAAAGCCTGTACTATAATTGCCAGCGTCACAACGAAATAGTGTGCACAGTGTTTGAAATAATGTCTGCCCGGACGCCTGGTGCGTGCATCTTTTACATCGGGCGTACAACTTACACAACGATGTCTGCCCGGGTGGCCGACAACTTTTTCTAGAAAAAAAAAATCTTTTGTTTTAATTTTTGATTTTTTTTCAAATCAAACGATTGCTTCATTCTGATTTCGAAATCTTTTTTCGGTTTGTAAATTTCGGAAATTCGTTTTGCAATTTGCATACTCGGCAGCCAATCAGAAGCCTGCATCGAATGCCTACGTGCTTCCGGACTTTCCCGAGCGTTATAAGGTCGTGCATTTGCAAATCATTTTCCTAAGTAGACGCACAGAGAACACAAGAAAAATGGATAAGTCGTTAGGAATCGAGTCAAAACCTCACCCCCAGAAGAAGCTATCAAAAGTTATGACGCTACAAAACCTAAAAGTACATTAAAAGCATCGTAGAAAGAGGAGGTCACGTGGCTTGTAACAGACGACGCAACGCAAACATTGGATGAATGAAGATGAGTAAATACAGGTATATACTGATGGCAGATGGAAAACAGCGATGTCATAAACATGCAATGAATGTTACAAGTAGATTTATAATAAACTTAATTTTAAAGTGTTGTTCTGTTATATATTCTGATTATCAATCCTTAATACTTTGTAACAACGGTTTTTTTTAGATTAGTCGTCTAATTGCATTTCAAGTTGTGAAAAATGGGGAAGGCAACTTTATGGCTAGGCAGGCAACTTTTTATAGTTGTCTGCCCTGGTGTCCGGTCATAAGTTTCAGACAATGAGTGTGCACTCTAATCTGCATTGATTTAACATTCTTGATAGCTCATAAATCGCGTGATACAACGAATCGGTGATATAATTAGTTGTCAACGCTTTTGATTATTGATTTCAATAGATTTTGTCGATTTGTTGTTGCAGCACCATATTCTATGTTTTTACCACAGCATTCAGCAACATTAAAACAAAAGAAGGTTTGCAAGATTTAATTTGATTTTAATAAATCCAGAATGTATGACATTTTTTTAAATTGCAATACAGCATATAAAAACTTTATCAACATATTATAATTTTCTGAAACTCACCTGTACATCGATTTTCATCAGGCCCATGGCTGCTAAATACCAACTGGGAATTTGGTTTTAGTCACAGGAGGGTGAAATGCCACACTTGTACTACACCAAGCACATTGTTTTACACACTTTTGCTGTAGCCAAGGTGTTAATAATGGGTATGTGCATATTGCTCAAGCACTTTGTAAATAAGGGCCCTAAAAGCTATAGAGACGCTGCCCGACCTACGAATGAGTTGGGGTCCGGACGATCGTTTGTAAGTTGAATTTGTTCGTAACTTACTTCAGTGCTATATTTTGTACATTTATTGTTTATATAAGTATGTTTAACACTTGTATAAGTAACCTGTATTGTTTTACACTAAAAAGATAAACATTTAATAAAACAATATGCTCTATACAGATTAAAAAATTGGCTCTAATTTTCCAGTGATTGACACCTTCAAAGAAACCATTGTTCAGACTGTATCTAACTGGCTTTTTCAGGTGTTCCGATAAGAGTATGGTAGACTCAAGGACACTTACTGGGAAAGTACAGAATTAATGGAAACCTTGAAACATCAAATTTATAAAGATGGTATATACTTCATTTAATTGTGTGGATAGGCATTTAAAATAACTAAATGAGTAATGTGATTATCAAAGTAATAGTGTTATGATTAAATGATAGAACTAATAAACTGTAGCTGAAAAACTCTTACGATAGTAACAACATACTCTGTGAAACAGTTTAATAATATAACATTTTCCAATCTTTATCCACCAAAATTTGCAGTATATTAGGCACACCGGGTTATAAGATGAACTTTAAAATTTCTGGGCAAATTTTTGTGCCCCTTAAAGTACAGAAAATACGGGGTAATATTTTGGAATCCGAGTGACTCTAAATTGAAAGTGCTGCATCGAACAGCGAAACCAGACGCAATCAATTCCACTCATTCAATAGTGTGTTTTTGCCATTAGCCGTGCCACTGAGTCATCACTCGTCTGTTTGCGTACCGAACTAACACACTGCCATGCTGTGTCTCTGTTCTAGCTTCTGGACAAGTCTTTGTGTCTCCTCCCCTCTGCTGCTGCTTTGTTTCATATACTGTCAATACTTCCCCTGTTCTCCATTTGTGGCCTCAATGGAAGGCACAGCGCTTTTCACATTCCTGCACGGGACTGTGAAGAGCTGTGATGTTGGTGGCGTGATTTCAAGTTCGAAGTGTTATCATGATACGTTTAAGTCTACCGGGTTCGTACGGGTGCTTGAAATCCTTGAACATGCTTGAATTTTATATTGTTTTTAATGCTTGAATTTTGGGTGAAGTGCTTGGAAAGGGCTTGCATATGTTGCCATTGCCATGTTTCTTGTCAGTCTGACTCTATAGAGCACGTAATTAATTTGAGGAAAAAAAGTGTGTGAAAATGATACCAAGATGCCTGCTACAAGATGGCGTTGTCATGTGAAGCGTTACCGCCCTCTACTGGTCGCACCCAAGAGGACTGTTCTATTAAGAAAACCAGCTCTTTTAGCTTGGCTCACTGAGAAGAGCTGGCTCTTTCGTGTCCCTGACGCCTCCTCAGATTTAAAAAGATTTTTTTTAAACAATATATTATCAATAATAACAATTTCATGCACCAAGTTATTTAGTAATTAGTAGTTTCCTATGTTTTGCAGGAGTGCCCTGCGAAACACTTAAAATATAGACTAAATTATTCCCAGATCTACAAAAAAATTGTAAAATAGATCATTTTAGATTTTTACACACTGAAGAAATTTAAAGTTCAACACAAAATGCAAAAAATAACATAAATTAACTCTTCAGTGCTATAAATAAAAGATGAATGCAAAAAAAAAATCAATTTAATCTATTTTAACCTATGTAGATACAGATATTATGAAAAACACAAAAATAAAAATGTAAAAGTCAAGTCAATTTTATTTGTATAGCCCTTAATCACAAGAAGTCTCAAAGGGCTGCAAAGACAACAGATTATTGCAGACTACAGACTATTAAACTATCCCCTGATCTAAAACCTGCATGAGGGCAGGGAAAAACTCAATAACCTCAACATGGGGAAAATGAAATAAAACTTTTGAGAAGGGACAGCACATGAGGTAATCCACCTTCCAAGATGACCAGGCTGCAATGGATGTTGCAATGACAGATGATACACAGATATTGTCAACAGGAAATTGTCATTCATAAGCTAGAGAATAGAAGTGTATTTTAGGCCGAAATTTAAACCGTTCCATTGAGGTTGCAGGTCGAATTTAAGAAGGCAGAGCATTCCACAACACCGGGGCCCGAATGGAGAATGGTCTCGAACCTGCGGTTCTCTTCTTGGCTCTTGGGATCACTAGTAGACCAGCATTTTTAGAGCGAAGGCTCCAGACCGAACATAGGGGGGAATTAAATCTGAAAGATGAGGGAGCAAGTTCATGCATGATTTTGTATACCAACAGAACCTTAAAATCACATCGTAAGCCAACCGGTAGCCAATGCAGGTTTGTTCGTGATAAAACTTTCTTGTCTTAGTCAAAAGCCTTGCAGCATTTTGTAATGCAGAATTCATTTTTAGGGGCGCATTGACACAAAAAGATCGCAGATAAAACACCTCAAAATAGCACAAAGTATGTGCTAGCAGTAAGATAGCGACTTTATTTTAGTCATTAATGGTAACAACAAAAAACGTTTTTATTTGGGCTGGATATCTTCCTTTGAAGGGACTAGAAAAAAAATGCCTTGAAAGTACTTAGTGCTAAAATTTGGCTTTGAAAAAGGTGTACGAACCCTGTTACCATCATTTTAGTCAATTGATGATAAAGTGGCCACACTAAACAATGTAAGTCTCTTTTCACCCCAAGGCTCTGATGTAATAAGAGGGGAAAAGGTCAAACTCCTATTAAGCCCATTCATGCTCACGCATTTTTTTATGCTTCTGTGCCTCGGCCCGAGTGAGGAAGTCAGTCACATTTCTTTTATTTATGTCTTGTTTTACCGAGAACCTTCCCTTCATTTCCAAGCGCTTTGGCCAGAAGTAAACATACTCGTTAGTTATAGAAAAATCTCTCTTTTCTGTCCTCACAATATGTCGTTGACTAAAACAATCCTCGACTTTTCAGGAATCTGTAGCCTTTCCTATACATGCCTCCTGTGTGGTGTCCAGTAAAAGAGTCACTAATCGATCAGTTTCTAAACCAGCGGTTTCCATCCTGGGGCCTGCCGGCACCAGGGTGCCCCCTAAGGACTGTTGAGGTGCCCGTGGACCTTTTCGAAAAATAGGTCGCCAGTGCTGGGTCATTTGGATTTTCTAGTAAAACAATTTTTTTTAAATCTATTGACTGTGTCTATTTAACCCTATTTTTTGATAATTAATTCGCTAATAGCATAGTAATAACATGATCAATTGTTATTTTAGAATTTCAAATAAATAAATTCCAGTTCATGGGCTTCATGGACAAAATAAATATATATTTAAGTATTGATAATTAATTTTAAGCAATTATTTGAGAGGGTAGATTGAGAATCTATTTGTGTATTAAACAAATCTATTCATCTTTTCATTGATTTATTTGACAGAAAATAGAACAAATACATTTCCAATTCATGGGTTTTATAAAGTGAATTAGCAAAAAAAATGTAGTTTTTTTTTAGCTAGCTACTTGGCTAACTGTTTAGCTTTGCAGCTAGTTATCGTCCTACTTTTTTGGCTATTTAGCAATTTATCTAAAGAGATTTTTAAATTTTGTTATGCTATCTAGCTTACACTTTACCTCTTGCTAGTTATCAAACTCACTTTTGGCTTCCTATCTAGCAATTTATATGTATTTTTACTCCTATAGCTAGCCTTCTTTTAGTTTTTTACCTGTTTACCCCTTTAGCTAACTATCCAACCACCTTATTAGCTATTTAGCAAGCTATCTTGCTTAGTTGCTATTTTAGAAATTCATATCAAACTAAGTGCCCTTTGCGCTAATTAGTGACTCTTGAAACTCTTGAAATAATTTGGAGACCTTTGGTCCATTCTATAGCTTGGAGTCATTTGGTTGCTTGAGTCATGGGTTGCTTTCTTGTTGACCAGTTTTCAATTCCTCAATCGACAGAAGTACCTATCCACCTATGAAATACATTAGATGGCACCTCAAGCTCATTAAAGTAGTGGTCTAGACAATTTTAAAAATAAAACATCACAAAATAACATTCAATTATTTATTTTGACATGTCTTCATAACCAAACAAAGTAAATAGAAATAACATTTGCAAAAAGGAAAAAATTAACTCTTAAAATAAATCAAGAACATTTGCACAGTATAAAAAATAAAATGTACGCAATAGCCCACACCAAACAAAGTAAACAACAACAAGAAATTGTGCACACTATAAAAAGGTAAACATTGCACACTACAATAGTCCACACAATACTAAGTAAACATAAATAATATTTGGAAAAAAAAAAAAAACTCTTTAAGAAATGTAAGAACATTTGCACACTATAAAAATAATCCACACACTTTTAAAGCTGTATACGTGACATGTCTGTAATTAGTGTAATATAACATTTTCTATGTGCTCCTGCAGCATGCTCATCAGTGCAAAAACATATTTTAGTATCAATTCAAACCCACCATTCCTGCTAACTTATTAAAACACTAATCCTCCTTCTATTTATTACTCTTATTATAACATCTCACTTATTAACTTGCATTGATATAAAGTGTTACCTCTAATCCATCATGCAGTTTAAGGGTTGGACACAGTTATACATTTTAGCTAGAGTCACAGCATTGGTTATTTATTTTGCCTTTGTAAACTTTTCGTCCGGCGTAAAGGCTGCAAATGCTGCATTGATGGAGGTTTGTGATAACTTTTTAGGTGCTGGTACACATTACTTGTGTTGTCTCTGGACCTAGAAACTATGCAAATTCTGCAACAGGCGATTTTATTCTGTTCCACTTCTGCTTTGTCAAAACAAAAATGGGTCCAAATAAGTGTACCACCCTTCTTCGTTGCAAGCTTCGTTTCCTCCTTGTTCGTTGACTCTGGGACTATGTTTACGGTGTCCGCCATGACACTCAATGAGCTCACTCGGTGGGTGTGGCATAGTGTGGTGCTTGCAAACTTGTCTTTATTGGCTAGTGCTGTTATTAAAACTTGCCTCTGATTGGCCGGCGCTTTTAGATTTTGTACAGTAATAATAGTGGTTGGCCAAAACTCCATCACTCACTACAAAATCTTTAAAAAAAAAAAACGCAGTGCTTTGCGGTTTTAATACCGCACTACGTCACATCGCGATGTCGATTCGATTTCGGGTATTGGTGCTACCCCTATTTTTTTTTTTTTAATAATATAAAAGTCAAGTCAAGTCATTTTTATTTGTATAGCCCTTAATCACAAAGAGTCTCAAAGGGCTTCACAGGTTATTACACAGACTATTTTTTCAGACTATTATTACACCATCCCCTGATCTGAAACAATACCAAGTGTCAATTAAGTGATAAAGTGATCCGCTGCTGTGGCAAATTCTTACACACACATGAAAAAAAGTTAACGTTACCGTGAGAAACAAGCTGGTACCGAATATGCAAACATTTAACTGTTCCTGAACAAAAATGTGCAAATCCATTCTCATCACAGTAACAGATCCAAAATGGCTTCTTTGTTATATTCTGGATTTTTTTTTGTCTGATTTTCTTAACTTTTGTTCTGAAATAGTTGTAATATAAAGATTTCCATTTATTTTTTATACTGTTAAAGTTTAAATTGTAGTTATGTAAGAAAAAAAAGATATTTAGTGCCCAATATATTTGTTAGTTTAACTAGAAACTTACCTGGAGGAGGTGGGGATCAATTATTCAATGATCATACCATGACACTACCATGTATTAACTTGAATCGGATCGCCCACCCCTATCATTTATTGTCTGCCAACCCTTTTGAGTGTCTTGGAGCATATTCTCCAAAAACTACTTGTTCCTAAAAACATGTTGTTGGGGTGTTTTTTTTAATTAATTGACAATTGTTTTAAAATTATTAAACCTACACTAATCTAATTAGGCCCCTGTTTAAAAAAACCAAAGCAAAACAATAAAAACTTTTTTTTTAGTGTTTTAGTTCTTTATTTTGTATATTATGGAATATCTACTATATGTTGCATACAGTATCATAAACAATTGACCTATGGCTAAGCCCCACTCCATTTACTAACTCTGACAAACATTCAACTTTCTGTGATTAGCGCAATGGCAAATGTCACGGTAGAAGACATTAAACAGGAGGCAATTGATGCTTTTTCCGCTTGGAAAGATCACATATCATCTCAAAGTCACCATGGTAGCAGAAAATGTCCAACTGTATTGGAATGGCTATGCGCAGTGGGATTGGCTTGTCACGTAAAGGGGCATACCCATAAGTCAATTGGAGTTGCTTTGGGTTTTTTCTAAACTTTTTAATTGCAAACCTGCCTCCTTGCTTTCTTCCAGGCTCGCAATGTTAACACAGCAGAGCTGGCAGCTATCAAAGTCATCAAACTCGAGCCAGGTGAGCATTTTTGGTCTATCTCCCTTCATTCATCTGCTGTGTTGTTTATTTCTCATTGACTGTAAATTGGTCTTCCTTCTCAATGTAATGTCACTTTTATTTTCTCCAGGGGAAGACTTTGCCGTTGTCCAGCAGGAGATTTTGATGATGAAAGATTGTAAGCACTCCAACATTGTGGCCTACTTCGGAAGCTATCTCCGGTAAGAATATTGTGACTGACTTTTGTTTGTGGGTGTTAATGGATAATGAACATGTTGAATTTAATGAAAAAGTATGCTGCCGAAACGGTAAAGAAAGCTTAACATAAGGAGTGTATCCCTTATAGAGGTAAGATCGGGCCCAAAAAAAGCACCCGAGCCCGACGCAGGCCCGAGGGGTATTAAACCCGACCCGGACCGAGCCCGACTAATTAACTGGATTTGCTGGCCCGGCCCGAGGGGGCCCGAAATTACATATTTTATTTATAAGGAGGGGTGATTTATGATAACAAATTAAACTCTGCCTTTTGTTACAACATCTAGGCCTAAGTTAAATAAAACTGTATAAACATTTACATCTTTTATATTTCTGTGTCTGCACTGCAGATGTTACATTAAGCGACAATCTGTCATTGAGGTTTTTTTTTTTTTGAGGTAGCGAAAACATTTAAGGGCGTCCGTCATTTTGACGACTTGATCATTGGGCCATAATCCACAGCAGCAGTAGTAGTACGTCCTTAAGATTTTAGCGCGGCACTATCATTGAGGGGGTGTTGACGTGTTGTGCCCTTTTCCGACTCCTATGCAAACCCCCCCCCCCCCTGATCGTATTCTATATAAAACGCTTATTAAAACAATAAAGCGAGCTAATTATAATAATTGGGAGATCCTAGTCTATATAACGCGTTTATTTAAACAATAAAGCGTGATTTTATTCTGCAAATTGCGTTTTTTAACGCGGATGAAAATGTCACCAACGTCAATGTACACTTCCGACAAAAGCGATCGTATTCTATATAAAACGCTTATTAAAACTCTTACCAGAGTGCGTTTTCCTCGTCAGTTCTCCTCTCTTGAGTTTATTCTTAACTTCTTGTTGGTCCGACTCCATATCGGGGATACCAGGCCAAAATCACGCGAATTTGCGGAGGGGAAGATTATTAAGAGGACAGCATTCACGTCACGTCACGTGCTCTGGCTCCGTTAAAAGCAATTAGAGCTCCTTCTCCGTTTTATCCAAATTATTTATTTTATAACAAGTATTCCTTGGTCTAGTATCCATACATAGTTTAAGTATATATTTTTAATGAACATATATTTATAATTATTAATTAATTAAAAAAAAAAAAAAAAAAAAAAAAGCAGGACCGAACCCGACCCGACCGTATGACTGACATTTCAGGCCCGACCCGGCCCGAAATTGCCTCGGGTTCGGGTTCGGGTTCGGGCTCGGGCCATGAATCTTAGCTCTAATCCCTTATAGGGTATGACACCTGTGGGAGTAGAGCCTCTTAAAGTTTGACGTATGAGTACCCTGTGTTTTTCCTGAGGTAAGCTCGAAGTGGCCCTAGCTTAACCTGGATGACAAAGAAGCTAAGCAGTCAAGAAAATTAATGACTGGAGTACTAAACCTGGCAGGCTAGTGTGATTGTGTTTAAGACATTTGCTTCCTTGGCAGTCACGAGTCAAGTCAAGTCACATTTATTTGTTTAGCCCTTAATCACAAAATATCTCAAAGGACTGCACAGGATTACAATGACAGCATCGCTTGATCTTACCCCCAACATGCGGGCAAGGGAAAAACTCAAAACCTCAGAGGAAAAAAGAAACCTTCGTAATTCCTCTTCCAGGATGACCAGGGTGGAATAGATTTAGCATTGGGTCACATTACAGAAACATAATAAACATTAATGAACGAGAACACTAGGTAACATGTTGAAATTTGTCCGGAAAGTGCATGACCGCAACGATGCGTCAAGCCTGTCAAATACTCCAAAAAGTCCATAACAGCAACGACGCAGCTTCCCATCTCTGCCGGCTGGTCGATGCAGGCGTTGACATGCTTCAGGTCAGACGCTGGTCTGCTGACTCATCTCAAATCGTCCTTCTTCCTCGTATCACCACCAGCTAGGCAGTCGGAAAAAGACCGCATAATACAAAATATGAGGTGGGCATCAATCATTAGCTTTTGAATAGAAGTGTGTCTTAAGTATAGATTTAAAAACTTCCACTGAGGTTGCAGATCTTATCTCTGGATGCAGAGCATTCCACAGCACAGGAGCCCGGATGGAGAGCGCTTTCGAGCTTGCAGACTTCTTCTTGGCTCTCTGAGTCACAAGTAGACCGGCATTTTCAGAGCAGAGCCTCTCTCCAGGAACATAGGGGAAATCTGGCTTTATTATTGTACTGTTCTCAGCTCAGGGATGCTGCTGGAAATGTGAATTTCCCTTAGGGGATGAATAAAGTATCTATCTATCTATCTATCTATCTATCTATCTATCAAATCTGAGAATTAAGAGGGCGCAGGTCCATGCACACATTTGTATGTTAGTAAGAGAACTTTAAAGTCACATCTTAAGTGGACTGGGAGCCAGTGCAAGTTGGCCAATACAGGAGTAATTTGCTCAAACTTTTTGGTCTTAGTCAAAAGTCTTGCTGCCGCATTCTGAACCAACTGCAAACTTTTGATGCTAGACATCGGAAGACCAGAAAGCAATATACATTACAGTAATCAAGCCGAGAAGTAATTAACGCATGAATTAGAACCTCTGCATCTGATTGGAAAAGCATCGAACAAATCTTCGCAATATTACGGAGGTGGAAGAAGGCTATTGTAGTAATATTTCTCACGTGTAATTGAAACGACAGATTAGGATCAAATATAGCACCTAGATTTTTGGCCGAGTCACTATGGGTGATATTACATTTGTCTAGGTCAAGGGTGTCAAACTAATTTTAACTAGGGGGCCACATGATAGATTAAACATTCTGTCGGGGGCCGGACTAGTAGATTAAAGAGAAAGAAAAGGAGAGAGGGAGAGAGGGAGAGAGGGAGAGAGAGAGAGAGAGAGAGGGAGGGAGAGGGAGAGAGAGAGGGAGTATATATATCTATTTTGATATTACAAAACAGTGGGACTTCGCGCTTCGACGTTCGCGGGTCCAGAGCTTCGCGGGACTAAAAAAAATAATAATAAAATATAATAATTCAATATATTTTTTTTTAAGCATTTTTGAAGGGCTGTTGCTACTTCGAAGATTTTCAGTTTTCGCGGGTGGTTTTGGTCCCCATTAACCGGGTCTAAAAAATAATAAATTAAAAAAAAATAAAATAAAATAAAAAAAATATATATATATATATATATATATATATATATATATATATATATATTTTTTTTTTTAAAGGTGCGCCGCTACTTCGTGGATTTTCACTTATCGCGGGTGGTTTTGGTCCACATTAACCGCGATAACCGAGGTCCCACTTTACTTGTAACAGCAAGATGACAGGAAATGATGTGAGTTCTATCTAAGTGAGGCAAATGTTATGTAAAATTAATGCAAATATCTCTACCTATGAGTTTTTTTTAAACCTGGATGTTTTTTTTCATAGTTCATGTATTATTATTTTTTTAAATCCTTATTTTTGTTTTTCTAATGAATAATATTTTCCCCACAAGGAGGAGCTAGGTAATACACACTGTCCACTTAGATTTTCTTATTAAGGCTGGGGCCTCAAACTACAGTGGAACCTCGGTTCTCAACCATAATCTGTTCCAGAACCCTGTTTGAAAACCGATTTGGTCGATCACCGAAAATCGTTTTTGTCATTAAAAGTAATGTAAAATCATTTTAATCCGTTCCAAATCCTTGAAGGCTTACCATGAACGTAAACATGAAGCTAACCCAGGCTAATCGTACGTTTGCGTTAGCGTAATCTTCCGTACGAAAGATTATGCTAACATGAACGTGTAAAAATAATAAAAATCAGGTCGTTTACACGTCATTTAGCACCAGGGTCTCCACAACAAGTGGTGAGCGGTTAAAAGAAAAGATTTATGAATAGGATTTCTACCTTTGTGGTGGTCTGCAGAAGCCATGCTCTATCCCCTCGAAAGAAGGGTAACTCGCACATCTTCTTCATATTTTGCCATTATTTTTTCTTAAATGCAATAGTTGTACGCAATACTCTTCTTTTTTCACCTGTAGCAACTTTGTTGTCTTCCGAGGCATAATTAGGGGTTAAAACACTCCGTTCACCGATATTTAAAACAAAAGCAAAAAGAAGTGCGCGGTCACGTGACAACAGTTCTTCACGAGGGGTGGGGGCAATCTACACCCGTACGCCGCTCAGCATCGCTCCTAGCGTACCGGCGTTCGAACTCCGATTTTTTGAACGAAAAGCGAAGCAAGAATTTCTCAAATTTTGGTCGAGAACCGATTTGTTCGAACTGAGAGACGTTCGAAAACCGAGGTTCCACTGTATCACGCCGCATGATTAAGACTCGTGCTTAAATGGGTTAGTTTGAGGTTAAGTGGTGTTTGGTGTTAAGAGTCGGTTCAAGATAACAATACATTGATATATATCGATATTACTAAAAACATTATTCATCTTTTACTTTTGAAAAATAGATAATTATTGATAACTTCACGCACTATAACGTGCTCCAGATTTTAAGGTGCACTCCCTAAACATAGTCTTTTGTCATATATTTTCCATACATAAGGCGGGCTTTAAGGCGAATTAAATTAAGATTAAAGAAAGGGCTCTGTACATTGTTCCTTCTGAGCTGCGTGTGTGCAAAGTTTCGCACTGGACAGACCTTTGCTGCACACAAGAAAATCTATCCAGTGCATAAAAATCAGGGCTCGAAATAGTGAATTCAGTAGGAAATTCGGCCAGAATTACAGTGCATGCGGGTAAAACAACATGAGTTTTCTTGGAGGTATGTTTTTAAACATGGTATTTTGAAGTCAAAGTGAGCACAAAAGTGTGAGTGAAGTGTGCATATGAGCTCGAATTCTTGTGCCAGGAAAGGGGGGTGAGGGGTTGTTGGTGTTGGGTGTTGATTGGTTAGAGAGGCTTTGAGGGGCATTATCCTTTATCACTAAGACATTAAAATATAAAGAGACGAGTGTGGTTTAATTTAATTATTGCTGCACAGTTAGACTGCTTAGCGATGTGACCTAATTTACTTGAGGGGCTACTCAATGTTTCCCCGATAGTCTTTTTTTCGAGAAGCGGCCCTTTTCGGCTCACTCACTAAAAAGAGCCTTTCAGCTTCCAGACCGTTTTTCAGATGTTTTTTGTTTCCTTATTGCATATATTCACAATTATTATGCAACTTTAAGCTCATAATGAGTTAAAAAGGGGGATGGGGTGCAAAGCAAAAAAATGAAAAAAGGCCAAAATAAAAAAGTAAAACGCTAAGGAAAAAGGAAACAAAAAAGGAAAAGCAAGAAAAATAAGTAAAAAGCTCAGAAAAAAGGAAGAAATGCGTAAAAGGAAGAAAAAGAAAGAAAAAGGTAGGGGAAAAAAAGAAAAGAAAAAAAAGTGGAAAAAAGAAGGAAAAATATATCAAGTCAATCTTGTAGCCAAGATGGCGGCGCCCTGTACGGCTGCGGCTGCATCGGCTCGCTACAGTTTCTTACATTTTGGTCATAAAACCCAGTCTTCGACTCAGTTTTTGACGGCGAACAAAGTCAACTCTAACTGCAGATTAATATACGATCACAGTTTTGTGCTGGATATGCGATCATCCAGAAACCAAGCGCTTGTTGCTACGACCCCTCTGGAGTGTTTACTTAGCCTCGGAGTGCTACGTAAACAAGTCCCAGCGGACTACAAAGCAGCGAAGCAGACTGGCAAGAGAAGGCGGTGTGACCGGAGGAGGAAGCGAGGTTGTCGGGCTGGGCTAACAGCTAGGCTAAAGGCTAAACCCTTCAAAACACCTCTCCCATCCATTTTCCTCTCCAACGTTCGCTCTCTGGACAATAAACTGGACCATTTACAAGTGGAACTTACATCAAACCGCGAGATGACGAACTGCTGCGCTATAATTCTGACGGAGACATGGCAAAACTCATCTATCCCAGATGACGCTGTGGGGCTAACTGCATTCCGCGCTGATAGGAGCGGCCAACTCACCGGTAAGAGCAGGGGTGGCGGACTATGCATTTATACCAACAACAACTGGTGTAGAAATGCTAAGATAATCTCGAATCACTGCTCACAGGACATTGAACTTTTGACGGTGATTTGCAGACCCTTCTACCTCCCGAGGGAGTTTAGCGCTACTATTATTACTGCCGTGTACGTGCCCCCCAGCGCTAATACAAAGGAGGCAATGGACGTTCTCTACCAAACTGTGAGTGAACTGCAGCATGCTTACACCGAATGCATTTTTATTGCTGCGGGGGACTTTAACCAGGCCAACATGAAAACAGTTCTCCCGCATTTCCACCAGCATGTCGACTTTGCTACAAGAGGTAGGAACACATTGGACTTGGCCTACACAAATATCAGAGGAGCATACAGAGCAGCCCCCCGCCCCCACCTTGGCTCATCAGATCACCTTTCTGTTATGCTAATTCCTGCATACAAGCCCCTGCTGACCAGAGAAAAACCTACAGTGAAGCAGGTGAGGGTGTGGACTGAGGGGGCAATGGAGGCACTACAGGACTGCTTTGAATGCACAGATAGGGACATGTTTAAATCGGCTGCCACTTACAACAACAAAATAAACATAGATGAGTATGCCATGTCTGTGTCAGCCTACAACAGTAAATGCGCAGAGGACGTCAGCAACACCAAAACCATCTGCACCCGTGCCAATCAGAAGCCCTGGATGACTGCTGAGATACGCAAATTGCTAAAGGCACGGAACCTTGCCTTTAAATCTGGTGATGAGGAGGCACTGAGATCAGCGAGGGCCAACCTGAACCTTGCTATCAGACTAGCAAAGCGATCGCACAGTCAAAAAAATCTAGGACCTTTTCCTCAGCACAACCAACACCAGGGATATGTGGAAAGGCATTCAGGCCATCACCAGATACAAGCCAACCACCGCCCCAGTGGGGGACACTAGCATGGACTTCCTAAATGACCTCAACAACTTCTTTGGGAGGTTTGAGGCACAAAATGGCACCCCTGCAGTGAAAGCGGTTCCACATCAGCACAAAAGAGAACTCCTCCTGGACTCAACTGACGTGAGGAAGACCCTGAGAAGGGTCAACACACGGAGGGCTCCAGGTCCTGACAACATTCCAGGGTGGGTCCTTAGGGAGTGCGCCGATCAGCTGGCTTGTTTGTGTCCTAACAGACATTTTTAACACCTCGCTAGACCAAGCCACGATACCATCATGCTTCAAGATTGCCACCATCATCCCAGTGCCAAAGAATCCCCAGATCTCATCATTGATTACCGGCCCGTTGCATTGACTCCCATCATAATGAAGTGCTTTGAGAGACTGGTTAAAGAGCACATCACCTCCAGTCTCCCCTCCTCACTCGACCCCTTTCAGTTTGCCTACCGGACAAACCGCTCCTCTGGTGATTCCATCTCCTCTGCGCTTCACCTGAGCCTGACACACCTAGAGGAGAAGAACACCCATGTGCGGATGCTGTTCCTGGACTTCAGTTCAGCATTCAACACCATCATCCCACAACACCTGGTAGACAAACTGAGACTCCTGGGCCTCAACACCCCCCTGCGGAACTGGCTGCTGGACTTCCTCAATGACAGACCCTTGCCAGTGCGGCTTGGTCAGAACATCTCTGATGTCATCACCCTGAGCACGGGCTCCCGCCAAGGCTGTATCCTGAGCCCCCTGCTGTTCACCCTGATGACACACGACTGCGTCCCCAGGTCAGCCACAAACCACATCGTGAAGTTTGCGGACGACACAACAGTGGTGGGTCTCATCAGGGACGACGACGACCTGGCCTACAGATAGGAGGTGGAGCTGTTGGTGGGCTGGAGCAGAGACAACAGCCTGGTCCTGAATGTTGACAAAACTAAAGAGATCATCATCGACTTCAGGAAAAACCAGACCAACCATGCCCCACTTCTCATCAACAACAAGGCTGTGGAGGTTGTCAGCAGCACCAAGTTCCTAGGGGTGCACATCACAGACAAACTCACCTGGACCGTGAACACTGCATCACTGGTGAAGAGGGCACAGCAGCGCCTGTACTTCCTGCGGAGGATAAGGAGAGCTCACCTGCCCCCACCCACCCTCATCACATTCTACAGGGGCACCATAGAGAGTATCCTGACCAGCTGTATCTCTTTGTGGTGTGGAGGCTGCAGTGCCTCAGACTGGGGTAGTGTGAGGAGGGTGATGAGGACAGCAGAGAAAATCATTGGGACTTCTCTCCCCTCCATTTAGGACATTGGCCACAAGCGCTGCCTATCCATAGCCAAGAACATCATTAGGGACCCCTCTCACCCCCATCATGGACTGTTTACTCTGCTAGCCTCTGGGAAGAGGTACTGCAGTGTGCGGTGCAGGACCACCAGGTTCTGCAATAGTTTTGTCCCCCTGGCCATTAGACTGGTAAATGGTCAATCACACACATAGTAAGTCTACTCTGCTGCTAATCTGTACATCTGTTTGTCTGTTTTTTTTTTTTTTTGCACTACTAGGAGTTCTTTATACCTAGCCACTCCTTTGCACATCTGTTCTCCTCTGCACAATCGCACTACAGTGTTATTGTTGCTGTACAGTGACTTGTTTACCTGACTGCCCATTTTTCACATCTGGTTAGCTGCTACTCTTGCACTCTTTGCACTATTGTATAATACTATACATAGCCATAATTATTTAGTACCGTATTTTCTGCACTATAAGGCGCACCTAAAAGCCTTTATTTTTTTCAAAAGCTGACCATGCGCCTTATAATACAGTGCGCCTTATTTATGGATCAATATTAAATCGCAAAGTTTTCCAACTAACTTGCACCCGCCGACTAGATTTTCCCCCGAATGCCAAGTAGTACGTGGTGTATGCTGGGATTTATTTACCGGCGTTTCATTGGCTAACCAATGTGTCAATCATCATTTGAATCAATCACTATTGGCTTAAGTTATTCGGAGGTCAAGGGGCGGATCCTTTTTATCATTTACAGGCTGGCATTGGCTTGAACGGCAAAACAAAGCCAGCAATTGGCCGAAAAAGATGTGTCAATCATCAGTTGAATTGATCACTATTGGCTAAAGTTATTCGGAGGTCAAGGGGCGGATCTTTTTTATCATTTACAGGCTGGCATTGGCTTAAACGGCAAAACAAAGCCTGCAATTGGCCGAAAAAGATGAATGTGTATAGCACGTGGCTGACTGCATAGAGAAAGCATTTTTTTCTATTCTATATTTGTAAATATTTTATTCTCCTGGATTTACTACCCTCACGGATATAAGAGGACATTGGCTGCACATTATTATGAACTCAACGACTTTGGTGAGCTACTCCGGCTTTCTATATTGTCCCTTTATCTTGTTTCAGACTGAACTCGATGTTTCTGTGATAAGCGGTGCAGATAATGGATGGAATGGAGTGTCTATTTTTGCTCCAACTCAATACAACATTTTATTTATATCTGTACATTCAAGGAAACTGTGCGGGTCAGATGTATCGACATTTTGTTCTATATACACGTGTACTAGAATGACAAAGTATATCTGAATCTGAATCTAAAACATTAACTCCCACTAAAATTTCTTTATTGTGCTACTAAATAAACCAATTTTTTTTATTACAGTGGCTTGCGAAACTATTCAGCCCCCTGGAACTTTGACACCTTTTGCCACATTTCAGACTTCAAACATCAAGACATAAAACTGTAATTTCTTGTGAAGCATCAACAATAAGTGGGACACAATCATAAAGTGGAACACACTTTATTGGGTATTTTGTACGTTTTTAACAAATAAAAAATGAAAAAGTGGGTGTGCAAAATCTTTAAGCCCCTTTACTTTCAGTCCAGCAAACTCTGTCCAGAAGTCCAGTGAGGATCTCTGAATGATTCAACGTTGATCTAAATGACTAACGATGATAAATGGAATCTACCTGTGTGTATAAATGCACCTGCACTTTGATAGTCTCAGTGGTCTGTTTAAAGAGCAGAGAGCATCATGAAGAACGAGGAACACACCAGGCAGGTCCGAGATACTGTTGTGGAGAAGTTTAAAGCTGGATTTGGATACCAAAAGATTTCCCAAGCTTTAAACATCCCAAGGAGCACTGCGCAAGCAATAATATTGAAATGGAAGGCGTATCAAACCACTGCAAATCTACCAAGATCAGGCCCTTCCCCTAAACTTTCAGCTCATTTAAGGAGAAAACTGATCAGTGATGCAGCCAAGAGGCCCATGATCCCTCTGGATGAACTATAAAGGTCTACAGCTTAGGTGGGAGAATCTGTCCATAGGAGAACAATCATTCGTTTACTGCACAAATCTGGCCTTTATGGAAGAATGGCAAGAAAGAAGCCATTTCTTAAAGATGTCCATAAAAAGTGTTATTTAAAGTTTGCCACGGGCCATCTGGGAGACACACCAAACATGTGGAAGAAGGTGCTCTGGTCAGATGAGACCCAAATCGAACTTTTTGGCAGCAATGCAAGACGTTTTGTTTAGCGTAAAAGCAGCACAGCTCATCACCCTCAACACACCATCCCCACAGTCAAACATGGTGGTGGCAGTGTCATTGTTTGGGTTTGCTTTTCTTCAGCAGGGACAGGGAAGATGGTTAAAATTGATGGGAAGATGGATGAAGCCAAATACAGGATCATTCTGGAAGAAAACCTGATGGAGTCCGCAAAAGACCTGAGACTTGGACCGAGATTTGTCTTCCAACAAGAAAATGATCCAAAACCTACAATGGAATGGTTTACCAAAAACATATCAATGTGTTAGAATGGCCAAGTCAAAGCCCAGATCTCAATCCAATTGAGAATCTGTGGCAAGAACTGAAAACTGCTTTTCACAAACGCTTTCCACTCAACCTCACTGAGCTCGAGCTGTTTTGCGAGGAGGAATGGGCGAAAATATCAGTTTCTCGATGTGCAAAACTGATACATACCTCAAGTGACTTGCAGCTGTAATCGCAGCAAAAGGTGGCGCTACAAAGTATTAACTCAATGTGGTTGAATAATTTTGCACACCTTCTTTTTTCGTTTTTTGTTTGTTGAAAAAGTTTAAAATATCCAATAAAGTGTGTTCCACTTCATGATTGTGTCCCACTTATTGTTGATGCTTCACAAGAAATTACAGTTTTCTATCTTTGTTTGAGGTCTGAAATGTGGCAAAAGGTCACAAAGTTCAAGGGGGCCAAATAGTTTCGCAAGCCACTGTATGTAACAAAAGATACTTTAAAAAAGAAGGAAAATCTCTTAGTTGTAAAAACAACTGATGTTTTTGGGCCGTACAACCTTTCCAATTTTACATTAGTCAATTGATTTAAATGTGAAAAATAATTTCAAATTTAAAATGTTTGATAACGATTTAGTTGCCAAACTTGGAATTGGTGTTGATCACTGATGCTCACAGACTTTGTCAGACCTGTGGAAGGTTAGAGGGATTACAGATGCTGCCTTACTTATGAACGAGATTCTGGACAATCGTTCGCAAGTTAAATTTGTTGCTTCAGTGCTATATTTTGTATGGAATGTATGTTCAAGGTTTATATAAGTATGTTTAAGGCTTGTATAAGTAACCTGTATTGTTTTATTCCAAAAAATAAACATTTAATAAAACAATATGTTCTATAAAGATAATAAAATTAACTTACTTTTTGTAGATGAGCTTCAAGAGTTAGGTGACTTTCTCCTCCGTGGTAGAAAGTGGCAGAAAAAAGCTATCCAACCATTTTCTTAACCGCATCAAGCTTCCTTATTCCACTTCAATTTCAAAAGAAACGGCTCGCCTCTTCTTTACACTTTACTTCGAATCTGTTTAAAAAAGACCTTAGGCCCTATTCTATATTTTAGTATTGTAACTCTTGGTGTAAAATTGTATTAAATCTTATATAGGTAAAATTTGATTGTGCCCTTTGTATAGTGGTGTATACCATATCAAGAAGTTCTCTTTGTATAGTCCGCCGGTTGTGTTTTTTGGAATGTATCGGGCTTGGCCTTTTGGCTGAGAGTAAGTGTCCCGGCCCCTAGGCTTTGTAGCGTATTATGAACTGAACGATAACGGATAATGGATAATGAATAACGAAGATAGAACAATAACCCTTAAAAACGCCCCTCCAAGGGTACCTACCATAGTTGTTTTAGTATGTTGTAAAGCACAGGTGTCAAACAGGCGGCCCGCGGGCCTGATCAGGCCAAAGCTCATCGCGGGTAGACTGGGCTTGAGGCAGATGTGTTTTCTGGCACAATTTCTTATGTCAAAGCCTCCACCAGCTAGAATGTTCTGACTTTGTTAAATTGTTTAGCGTTATCTGGTGGTGTTACAGAGTGAAGACAGTTTTTTTACGTAGAAGACCTGCATTAAAGCACCAACCAAGACTCTCAAATGCTAACACCTCATTTGGTAACTTTAGAGGTACGCTCCTGCTTCCCATCTCTCTAAAGCACAGGTGTCAAACAGGTGGCCCACGGGCCATGTCAGGCCCGCTAAGGGATTGAATCCGGCCCGCGGGACAACAACCAGAGAAGGGCAAGAGAAAAACAAGCTACAGGTTGAAATATGTCAACTTGATGTTCCCAAAGCCAGGTGCCTCTCACGAAGACACTGTACTTGTATTTATTTCTCTTTCTCTCTCTCTCTTTTCCACCCCTTTTTTCCCAGTCTCTGTCTCTTTCACTCTTCGTGTCTCTCTTTTTCTCTTCCTTTGTTGTTCTTTGTCTCTTTCTCTCTCTGTGTCTTTTTAACTTATTTTGCTCTAATTTCCTTTTTTCCTTTTCTCTTTCTCTCTTCATACCCTTTGCACTTTTTCTCTTATCTCTCCTTCTGTCTTTCTATTTCTCTTTGGATTTCTTTCTTCCTCTCCCTTTCTTTCCCCCTCACTCATGACTTCCTTTTTTATCTCTTTTGTTTCTCACGCTCTTTCCCTTTCACTCTTTCTCTTTCTTTGTCCTGCCCTCTCTCCTTTTCCCTCCCTCTTTCTCTTATTTATTTATCTCTTTTTTCTTTCTCTTTAATCTACTAGTCCGGCCCCTGACAGAATGTCTGTTCTGTCGTGTGGCCCCCGAGTTAAAATGAGTTTGACAGCCCTATTGTAAAGGATTATCTGTTTAAAAAAAAAGTAGTCCAGTACTTTTCACGGCCTTTGTCAAAGGTCATCTGGGGCAAGCACAAACGAAAATGGGTGGATGTATGACATGTTTAATGTAATTTTTTTATGAATGTATTGTTAAAAACATGAGACGGTAATAATATTTAAAATGTTCTGATTAGTACACATCAAGGCTTCCTCTGAGAGAAGTGTTGAAGCTTTGTTCAGTTGTCTAATTATGTTATTATGTGATGTCAATTGTCTTGATCTTTGTTGAGCAGTACCACTTTTGATTGAATGGATTATTTTCTTAAGTAATGCACATCAAGTAAGATCTTCCTATCTATGTTGCACAACTTGCTGTCGTGCTCTGTTGCACGTTATTGGAATGCATAATGAAACCCAGATACACTATATCTCTTTGCGGTTCAAATTGGCAATGTTAGAATTAATGCTGCGGTACTTTTAATTTACACTGTCAGGTGTATTTGACTCTACATGTGTTTTGGATCAGGAGAGACAAGTTATGGATCAGCATGGAGTACTGCGGGGGAGGTTCTTTACAAGACATCTATCATGGTGACAACGACATTTTGATTGTTTATGACTTATTCACGCTTGGCCATCTATTCTCTGACCTTTTGCTCCCATCCTTTTTGTTTTTAGTAACTGGGCCTTTGTTGGAGTCTCAAATTGCCTACATGTCACGAGAGACCCTCCAGGTAAGTTCTGCTGAATACATTTCTTTCGTTCTATCATTAATTTTTTCATGAAAAGCAGTTGCATAATAATTATGTGTTTACAGGGTTTATACTACCTTCACAATAAAGGCAAAATGCACAGAGACATTAAGGTAAGCTTTGGGGAGATGATCACAGTATTTTGGTTTGGTGTAATTACATCATCTGCATAATGTTTTCTTTAGATGTATTAAATGAATTGTTTTAAGTGAAAACTGGTAGACCAAATGAGACCTTACCAGTTTGGGGAGTCAACCTTAAGACAGTTTTTTTCATGCACTTGTTAACAAATAATTATCCACGCAAAGTTAGGTCTGCATTACAGCTAACGACACACGCACCAGTAAAATGATTGTTGGATGGTCTTCCAGTTTATTTGCACACTTTTACAAAAATGTCCTGACTTGATTTTTGATATAGTTCTTTAAAATAGAAAATGAATCTTTGTTTTCTAGTTTCCTTCGCATGCATAGAAGAAATATATGTGTTTTTTTTAATGCATTGTGTTTATTATTTCTGCTTTGTGTGGGCTTACTCAAGTATGGCCTAAGTCTTCAGTCAGATAAACTGCAGCATAACCAGGATTTTTTGTTGTTGTTGAAAAAAAAACCCTTCAATCCAGTTTACAGGCAAATTCAAAACAACATTTTGTTTTTTTTGTGTATGAGTGTGTATGTGCGTTTTTTTCTAAAAGTAAGAAGAGAAAATAGTTCAGTTACAACGACAAACTTGAAAACCTACCGTATTTTCCGCACTATAAGGCGCACCTAAAAGCCTTTATTTTTTTCAAAAGCTGACCATGCGCCTTATAATACAGTGCGCCTTATTTATGGAACAAAATTAATTCGCAAAGTCTTGCAACTAACTTGCAGCCGCCGACTAGATTTTCCCCCGAACGCCAAGTAGTCCGCGGTGTATGCTGGGATTTATATACCGGCGTTTCATTGGCTAACCAATGTGTCAATCATCATTTGAATGGATCACTATTGGCTAAAGTTATTCGGAGGTCAAGGGGCGGATCCTTTTTATCATTTACAGGCTGGCATTGGCTTGAACGGCAAAACAAAGCCTGCAATTGGCAAAAAAAGACGTGTCAATCATCAGTTGAATCGATCACTATTGGCTAAAGTTATTCGGAAGTCAAGAGGCGGATCCTTTTTATCATTTACTGGCTGGCATTGGCTTAAACGGCAAAACAAAGCCTGCAATTGGCCGAAAAAGATGAATGCGTATAGCACGTGGCTGACGGCATACAGAAAGCATTTTTTTACTATTTTGTATTTGTAAATATTTTATTCTCCTGGATTTACTAAACTCACGGATATAAGAGGACCACGGCTGCACATTATTATGAACACAACGACTTCGGTGAGCTAATCTGGCTATATATATTATCCCTGTATTTTGTTTCAGACTGAACTCCATGTTTCTGTGATAAGCGGTGTAGATAATGGATGGAATGGAGTGTTTATTTTTAAATTAAACTAATTCCAAGTGTTTATTGTCATATGCACAGTAAAGTTGCGAGCGAAAAAGAAAATAGATACTAAGGAATGGTTGGCATTTCTTGAATCCCAAGACTTTAACCTTCCGAATGATGGAACGATGCATTTGAGTGACATCGTACGGACACCGCATCCGCACGTGTCTACGACACGTATTTGCTTCTTTGCAAGCTTTCGGAATGTTAAGGGTGTAATAAGTTTGACTGAACTATCTGACTGTTTTGTCGACGTTACCATTGTAGCGCCTTATAATCCGGTGCGTCTTATGTATGTCAAAAATAGGACCAAAAACTATTTTTTCGGGGTGCGCCCTATAACCCGGTGCGCCTTATAGTGCAGAAAATACGGTAATTTACCGTAAATTCCGGGTTAATAGATCTATCTTCGTTATTTATTATCCATTATCCGTTATCGGTCAGTTCATTATATGCTACAAAGCCTAGGAGCCGGGACACTTACTCTCAGCCAAAAGGCTAAGCTAAGGTCCTAGCCCTAAAGCCTTGTTGCGATCATTGCGAATGCACCGTTTTACTGGTCCCTACTTCCCATAATCCCCCGCGTCTGTTACGCCCCTTCTTTTTAATTGGTCAGTGCAAGACTTATCAGAACAAGTGTCCAAAATAAATACATGACAAAAATATACAGTTGCAAATACATATTATACATGGTTACACGTATTTACGAAGAAAGACGGTACACCGAGAGAGTTTTCAAAGCTTTAATAATAATAATATAACTTTCATCCCAAACCGTGCCCGTGAAAGGTACCACCACGCTACTCCTAACACGCTCGCAGGGCTCAAAGCGTAGCTGTTAAAAGAAAAAGTGTGCTGCAATTATGAAATTCATGGCAAGCCGTCCTCGTCTTTCTCGTCATTCTTGACGTCTTCAAGGGCGTCATCCTCACGTTTAAAACGAACCTCTATCCTCTGTCATACGGACAATTCGATCATAATCCAAGAAGATGCAGTTTACCTCCGCGCACAATTCCGCGGGTCTAGATTTTACCTTTTGTACTCGAGTGCCGCTGGTGTTCGTTAGAAAATTTACTTAAATAAGCCGCTTCACTGAATAAGCCGCAGGGCTGAACATTTGGGAAAAAAGTAGCGGCTTATAGTCCGGAATTTACGGTAAATGGAAAACAAGATATTCATAGTAAACAGAAAAACACCCTCAGTGGAAAACTGATTTACAGTACAGTTTTAATGATCTAGGACAAATTATATTGTTACCATCACCAGGTGCCAATGTACATAGTCAATCATGGATAAAAAAGGGCGTTAAAACGAGTAGGAGACACATTCTCCCAAAAGTCTCACTACTTCTGCATTCAAGAAAATGCATGTCTATGGGACAGCAGTGACATCATCATGTTGTCTCAGGCACAGCATGTTTTAGAGCGAAGAAATTACCATAACCACCCACAAATTTAGTAAGTAATTTTGTAAAAACCTACAAATATACCATGCTATAAAGTTGCCAGTGCTCAGGCATTTCTATAATTGCAATAAGCCTGGCTACTGGCTGGGTGTATTTTGTCCAAACATGTGCAGCAGATTCAGCCGTTGTTGCTGGGGATAGCTTTACTGACTTGTCCGATCGGCCAACTTGCTCCGGGCAGTGGAGGCTTAATCACCATGACCACTTGTTCAGTAACAAGATTTTAAGTGGTGATCTACGTCTTTGTCCTTGGGTTTAGGTTAGGTAGATATTTACAGGAGAAATCAAGCCAAAAATCTGTCTTTGTTGCCAATGGTGACATTCAATTAATTTGCTGTTACTGGTAACTGCTTGTGGCAGGGATGCATCTTGCTGCTCGTTAGCTGTAGATTAAGTGTTCGGGGATCAGTCTGCAATGTCCTAAGTAGCATAGTGCAGGGCCTTTAATATTAGGATGCCTTACTTCTCATTCAGTAAAGTGAGCAGTACTTCTTCTGGGAGAACTCTGCCTTTGAGAACAACTTGTTGTGCGGCTCTGACTAACTTAATCTCCTGCTCCCAATCCCACCAAACTGAGGGGCAAGTTGCAAATTGAACTTGATCAAAATGCTATGCTTATCTAATTATTCCTTTATAGCTGGGTCCAGTGTTTCAAATCCTTTCTGCATGTCCATTTTAGCATACTATAGCTTATGAATGACCTGAATCTTTATTTTATTGTTTGTTAATGCAACATAGACCGCACCCTGGTCATCCTGGTAGGGGGATTACCTCATGTGCGGTCCCATCTCAAGGTCTCTTAATTTTCCTCATGCCGAGGTTTTTGAGTTTTTCTTTGCCTTCATTTAAGTTTTAGATCAGGGGATGGTGTATATAATAGTTTGTGGTCTGTGCAGCCTATGGTCTGGGCAGCCTTTTGAGACTCCTTGTGATTAAGGGGTATATAAATAAATATGACTTGACTTGACTGTCCGAGTGCGCACCTCAAAAGTTAATGGCTTTATCACAACGTATCTTGTGTGGCTTTCTTCATCTCGCTACAAAGCATTGTCGTGCACAAAGGATGGACTCTGTATCCATGCTTAACACAAGGTTAAGATGTACACACCTTGTCGTAATACATTTAAAGGTGATTCCCCACTTCTTTAACGGTCTGCCTCTTATTTCGATGGCAAATGACCATAAGCTGTCAATGCCAGTTGACCAGTACAGAGGCTTCTGAAGACTGAGCTGTGTGGTACCCTGGGTTTGTTGTGCCATCTCTAATTCTATGAAACTGTTATTTTTTTCACAGCTTGTTGTCTTGATGTACCCAATATATTCATCTAAGTTCAGTAAAACTGCATGCATTAGCTTGCAATCTAATGTTTGTAAAATGAGAAAGACGGCCAGACACTTTTCGTTTGGCCTTGTTCAATCCAGAACAACAAATAGAACAGACTCTGAATCTTGATTTACTCAGTGAATTACCTGTTGTATTGGCAACTCACCGTACTGAGAAGCTGTTCTATTGTGTTCCCTTGAGAACAGTGACTTCATCGTAGGAGCCCCATGAAGCGACAAGGCATGGCTTTGATTAGCTTTGGCCAGGATTTTTACTGGAGTGGATTGGATCAGTGTCTGCGGGCGTTGCAGTCCAGCAGTTCCACAAAAGGTCACATGGGTTTCTTTTGCATGATTTGAAGTTGTAACAGATTTGGTGGGCCTTTGGGATGATAGCGGTCTGAAGAAGTCTGGTCCATGTGTCCAGCAACAGGATTTTCCTAGTTTTTCAAGGCGCTTGCTAAGGGTTATATTGCCCGCTGGGTTTTTATCGGATGGCACATCCAGCCACCTGCTCCTTCAAGACTCCTTGGTGCCTGCACTTGTATTTCTGGGACTGAGACTGTATCCAATGGAGGACGATTTAGAATCACTTCATCATGCCCTACTTTTTTACGGGTTGCGGTTTAAACACGTTAGCTATTTCAACACCAGACAGGCGCGGAATAGACAGCTGTTTCTTGGGTTAAACTTTTGAGCCAAATTTGATAACTGCGCTGAACTTGTAATATTGTGTAGTATCATAAGGTAAGCAATGGTGTTAAAGACTGGCTGTGAAGTGGGTAGCTTAGCATCTGCAAAAGGTTTATGTAAAAGTGGCCGTTAGTAATGTCAAATTGTCTTGCAAGCGTGTGGTACAAGTACCTTGGAGTAGGTTCACATGCTAGAATTTCTTAGTGCTTGTCACGCAGGGTGTCTGAATCATGTTTCCTTTGCAGTCCCAGAGTGGAGTTTAGAGGCACTTCATCGTGTGCAGACAGCCAAAGCTCATCGCGGGTAGACTGGGCTTCAGGCAGATGTGTTTTCTGGCACAATTTCTTATGTCAAAGCCTCCACCAGCTAGAATGTTCTGACTTTGTTAAATTGTTTAGCGTTATCTGGTGGTGTTACAGAGTGAAGACAGTTTTTTTACGTAGAAGACCTGCATTAAAGCACCAACCAAGACTCTCAAATGCTAACACCTCATTTGGTAACTTCAGAGGTACGCTCCTGCTTCCCATCTCTCTAAAGCACAGGTGTCAAACAGGTGGCCCACGGGCCATGTCAGGCCCGCTAAGGGATTGAATCCGGCCCGCAAGACAACACTCAGAGAAGCGCAAGAGAAAAACAAGCTGCAGGTTGAAATATGTCAACTTGATGTTGCCAAAGCCAGGTGGTTTGAACAGAGACACTACTTGTATTTATTTCTCTCTCTTTCTTTCTTTCTTTTCCACTCCTTTTCTCCCACTCTGTCTCTTTCACTCTCTGTGTCTATCTTTTTCTCTTCCTTTGTTGCTCTTCGTCTCTTTCTCTGTGTTTTTTTATCTCGAACTTCCTTTTTTCCTTTTCTCTTTCTCTCTTCATACCCTTTGCGCTTTCTTTTTTCTCCTTCTGTCTTTCTATTTCTCTTTGGATTTCTTTCTTTCTCTCCCTTTCTTTTCCCCCTCTCTCACGACTTATCTTTTGTTTCTCACGCTCTCTCCCTTTCTCTCTTTCTTTGTCCCGACCTCTCTCCTTTTCCCTCGCTCTTTTTCTTATTTCTTTCTCTTTTTCTTTCTCTTTAATGTACTAGTCCGGCCCCCGACAGAATGTTTGTTCTATTTAGTGGCCCCCGAGGTAAAATGAGTTTGACACCCCTGCTCTAAAGTAAACAAAGAAGTTGAATGGTCATGAGGAAGTACCCTCACTTGAAGGAACATGCCACGTATGATTACTCAAAAACTAGCAAAGAGCTCAATGTGGGGCCAGACAAGAGGCACTGCAGGGAATGTAGAAGCTGTCCTTGGTGCTGGAACTACAGATGTTTGGATCTCTTTCGCCTTGGTGGAATTCCGCATTTTGTTGGTGTTGGTGATTCTGGCATCAATGGAGATTGCGTTAATGGGTGCCTGCCCATGGTAGACATTTCTGGACAGACTTTTTTATTGTATCTGGTTCAAAGGACCAGTTGCTGATTATTTATTGTTGTGTGTTGGCCTACATGATTCTGGCCTAAGTCTTTGGTTGGGAAGACCACAGCAAATACAAGATTTTCTTGAATGCCGTTAATCCAGTTCACAAACAACTTGTTGGAATGTTTGTATGTGTGTATTCATATTTTGATTTCTGCAAGAAATAAAAAAACAAATAAATCAGTTCAGATGACATGCACTAAAGCACATGTGTCAAACTCCCGGGCCGCGGGCCATGTCCGGCCCGCCGTGAAATCATATCCGGTCCGCAAGACCATTTTACATTATTGTTATTAATGGCCCGTCAGTATGAACAACGCCGTCTCATCCCTGGTCATCATATTCTGACGTTTTATTCACTGTACATATTCCTTCATATATGACGTATACTATACTATATACCAGGGGTCGGGAACATATGGCTCGCGAGGCATATATGGCTCTTTCTAAGAGTACCTATGGTTCAGAGACAAATTTAATTGCATGCAAATTTTCTCCATCTCGTTCGAAACTTGAGCCTTTAATCCTGTTCAGATACACGCAAAGCTTAACCAAAGCTGGATTACAAAGCAGTACTTTTCCGATTATATAGGGCACGTTTTCACTACGATTTACAGTCAAGGTGTCACACAAAAAAAAACTCGTTTTGGCTGAACAACGCTAAAGAATCCTCTATATAAAAGCTCACTATATAATCTGTGTTCAGTGGTCAGATACTTTTTGATGAATCAACAGAACAAATTGTAAATACGCCAAAACACCGGAACAGAACTTAGTTATTTGATTGGGTGAGTGGGAGGGATGGGGTGAGCTATGTAAAAAGTGCAAGCACTCCCTCCCATCACTCGCCCTACTCCGTCTGCGCCAAAGATAAGCACATCAGGCTCCCTGTTCTCAGAATGTTGTGACGTTTTTACAAAATAATTTGTGTAGCATTTTCATATTTCTACTTTTGACAGGAGATATATTAAGGAGCGCAAAATCCTTTCATTTTTTTTTAATATATACATTGACATAGGAGCAAAGGAATTTGAATGTTATTTTTATATTAAGTTGTTTAAGTTATGTTCTAAGTTGTATAATTAAACAAGATATTTTTATTTAACTGTATAAGTGATTTAAGGTTTAAATTTAATATTCTTGTCTGTTTTTATTCATATTTATGTTCCAAAAACATTCAGTTTAAGTGTGTTCAATAAATGTATATCCTGGTTGGCCCGCGACCTTAAGTGTGTTTTGAATTTTGGCCCCTTGTGCAATTGAGTTTGACATCCCTGCACTAAAGTATAATTCTAAGGTTAGTAGAAAGACTAGGCTCATTTTTACTTATGTTTAAATGAACTAGGACCAATTATATCTGCAATAGGATATACTAGGCCTGCAAGAATTTGGGGAAAAAAACGTAAATGCGACATTTATGACCCGTCTTGGAATTTAAATGTGATTTTCAAAATTAAAAGAAAAAGGTGCATTTTCTGTGCTAGTTTAACTTTTTGGGAGAACTTAAACAAACTGACATGCAAATTTACCACTAGATGACTTCATTACTGACTGAGAGTATAGGACTGTAACAAAATTACCGTATTTTCCGCACTATAAGGCGCACTGGGTTATAGGGCGCACCCCGAAAAAAATAGTTTTTGGTCCTATTTTTGACATGCATAAGACGCACCGGATTATAAGGCGCTACAATGGGAACGTGGACAAAACAGTCAGATAGTTCAGTCCAACTTATTACCCCCTTAACATTCCCAAAGCTTGCAAAGACGCAAATACGTGTCGAGAACACGTGCGGATGCGGTGTTCGTAAGATGTCACTCAAATGCATCGTTCCATCATTCGGAAGGTTAAAGTCTTGGGATTCAATAAATGATAACCATTCCTTCGTATCTATTTTCTTTTTCGCTCGCAACTTTACTGTGCATATGACAATAAACACTTGGAATTGAGTTGAATTTAAAAATAGACACTGCATTCCATCCATTATCTGCACCGCTTATCACAGAAACATCGAGTTCAGTCTGAAACAAGATACAGGGATAATATAGAAAGCCGGAGTAGCTCACCGAAGTCGTTGTGTTCATAATAATGTGCAGGCAATGTCCTCTTATATCCGTGAGGGTAGTAAATCCAGGAGAATACAATATTTACAAAGACAGAATAGAAAAAAATGCTTTCTCTATGCCGTCAGCCACATGCTATACGCATACGTATTTTCGGCCAATTGCAGGCTTTGTTTCGCTGTTTAAGCCAATGGCAGCCTGTAAATTATAAAAAGGATCCGCCTCTTGACCTCCGAATAACTTTAGCCAATAGTGATCGTTTCAACTGATGATTGACACGTCTTTTTCGGCCAATTGCAGGCTTTGTTTGCCGTTTGAGCCAATGGCAGTCTGTAAATGATAAAAAGGATCCGCCTCTTGACCTCCGAATAACTTTAGCCAATAGTGATCGATTCAACTGATGATTGACACGTCTTTTTCGGCCAATTGCAGGCTTTGTTTGCCGTTTGAGCCAATGGCAGTCTGTAAATGATAAAAAGGATCCGCCTCTTGACCTCCGAATAACTTTAGCCAATAAAGATCAATTCAAATGATGATTGACACATTGGTTAGCCAATAAAACGCCTGTAAATAAATCCCAGCATCCACCGCGTACTACTTGGCGTTCGGGGGAAAATCGAGTCGGCGGCTGCAAGTTAGTTGGAAAACTTAATGTTGATCCATAAATAAGGCGCACTGTATTCTCCTCCTTGATCTGCTACCTTATCGTGGTGGAGGAGTTTGTGTGTCCCAATGATCCTAGGAGCTATGTTGTCGGGGGCTTTAAGCCCCTGGTAGGGTCACCCATGGCAAACAGGTCCTAGGTGAGTGACCAGACAAAACGCAGATCAGAAGACCCCTAATGATGAGAGAAAACTTTGGTCCTCGATTTCCCTCGCCCGGACGCGGGTTACCGGGGCCCCCTTCTGGAGCCAGGCCTGGAGGTGGGGTCCGCTGGCGAGCGCCTGGTGGCCGGACCCTTACCCACGGGGGCCGGCCGGGCACAGCCCGAAGGGACGACGTGGGACCCTCTTCCCATGGGCTCACCACCTGTAGGAGGGGCCAAAGGGGTCGGGTGCGCAGAGAGCTGGGTAGCAGCCAAGGGAGGGGTCCTTGGCGCGACGATCCCCGGCTACAGAAACTGGCTTTTGGGACATGGAACGTTACCTCTCTGGCAGGGAAGGAGCCCGAGTTGGTGCGTGAGGTTGAGAAATTCCGACTAGATATAGTCGGACTCACCTCTACGCACGGCTTGGGCTCTGGTACCAGTCCTCTCGAGAGGGGTTGGACTCTCTTCCACTCTGGAGTTGCCCGTGGTGAGAGGCGCAGAGCCGGTGTGGGCATATTAATTGCTCCACGGCTCGGCGCCTGTACGTTGGGGTTCACCCCGGTAGACGAGAGGGTAGCCTCCCTCCGTCTTCGGGTGGGGGGACGGGTCCTGACTGTTGTTTGTGCTTATGCACCAAATAGCAGTTCAGAGTACCCAACCTTCTTGGGGTCCTTAGAGGGTGTGCTTGAGAGCGCGCCCCCTGGGGACTCCCTCGTACTGCTGGGAGACTTCAACGCTCACGTGGGCAATGACAGTGAGACCTGGAAGGGCGTGATTGGGAAGAACGGCCCCCCTGACCTGAACCCGAGTGGTGTTTCGTTATTGGACTTCTGTGCTCGTCATGGTCTGTCCATAATGAACACCATTTTCAGACATAAGGGTGTCCATATGTGCACTTGGCACCAGGACACCCTAGGCCGTAGTTCGATGATCGACTTTGTCATCGTTTCGTCGGACCTGCGGCCGCATGTTCTGGACACTCGGGTGAAGAGAGGGGCGGAGCTGTCAACTGATCACCACCTGGTGGTGAGTTGGCTTCGATGGTGGGGGAAGATGCCGGCCCGACCCGGCAGACCCAAGCGTGTTGTGAGGGTCTTTTGGGAACGGCTGGCAGAATCTCCTGTCAGAAGAAGTTTCAATTCACACCTCCGGCAGAACTTCGCCCATGTCCCGAGGGAGGCGGGGGACATTGAGTCCGAGTGGACCATGTTCCGCGCCTCCATTGTCGAGGCGGCTGATCGGAGCTGTGGCCGCAAGGTAGTCGGTGCCTGCCGCGGTGGCAACCCTCAGACCCGTTGGTGGTCACCGGCGGTGAGGGATGCCGTCAAGCTGAAGAAGGAGTCTTATCGGGCCTTCCTGACCTGTGGGACTCTGGAAGCAGCTGGCAGGTATCGGCTGGCCAAGCGGAATGCGGCTTTGGCGGTTGCCGAGGCAAAAACTCGGGCATGGGAGGAGTTTGGCGAGGCCATGGAAGCCGACTTCCGAACGGCTTCGAGGAAATTCTGGTCCACCATCCGACGTCTTGGGGGGAGGAAGCGGTGTGCCATCGACACTGTGTATAGTGCCGATGGGGCGCTGCTGACCTCGACCCGGGACGTTGTGAATCGGTGGGCGGAGTACTTCGAAGACCTCCTCAATTCCACCGGCACGTCTTCCTCTGGGGAAGCAGAGCCTGAGGACTCTGGGTTGGGCTCTCGTATCACTGGGGTTGAAGTCACCGAGGTTGTCAAAAAACTCCTCGGTGGCAGGGCCCCGGGGGTCGATGAGATCCGCCCAGACTTCATTAAGGCTCTGGATGTTGTGGGCGTGTCATGGTTGACGCGCCTCTGCAACATCGCGTGGACATCGGGGACAGTGCCTCTGGACTGGCAGACTGGGGTGGTGGTTCCCGTCTTTAAGAAGGGGGACCGGAGAGTGTGTTCCAACTACAGGGGAATCACACTTCTCAGCCTCCCTGGTAAGGTCTATTCAGGGGTACTGGAGAGGAGGGTCCGCCAGGAAGTCGAATCTCGGATTCAGGAGGAACAGTGTGGTTTTCGTCCTGGCCGTGGAACACTGGACCAGCTCTATACACTCTTCAGGGTCCTTGAGGGTGCATGGGAATTTGCCTGTCCGGTCTACATGTGTTTTGTGGACTTGGAGAAGGCATTCGACCGTGTTCCTCGGGAGGCCCTGTGGGGGGTGCTTCGGGAGTATGGGGTACCGCACAGTCTTATCCGGGCTGTGCGGTCCCTGTATGCCCGGTGCCAGAGTCTGGTCCGCATTGCCGGCAATAAGTCGGATTCGTTCCCGGTGAGGGTTGGGCTCCGCCAGGGCTGCCCTTTGTCACCGATTCTGTTCATAACTTTTATGGACAGAATTTCTAGGCGCAGCCTTGGCGGGGATGGAGTCCGGTTTGGGGGCCTCAGTATTGCGTCACTGCTTTTTGCAGATGACGTGGTGCTGTTGGCTTCCTCAGCCCGTGATCTTCAGCTCTCGCTGGAGCGATTCGCAACCGAGTGTGAAGCGGCCGGGATGGGGATCAGCACCTCCAAGTCCGAGGCCATGGTTCTCAGTCGGAAAAGGGTGGTATGCTCCCTCCGTGTCGGGGAGGAGGTCTTGCCCCAAGTGGAGGAGTTCAAGTATCTTGGGGTCTTGTTCACGAGTGAGGGTAGGATGGAACGGGAGATCGACAGACGGGTCGGTGCAGCGTCTGCCGTCATTCGGACCTTGTACCGGTCTGTCGTGGTGAAGAGGGAGCTGAGCCGAAAGGCAAAGCTCTCGATCTACCAGTCCATCTACGTTCCTACCCTCACCTATGGTCATGAACTTTGGGTCATGACCGAAAGAACTCGATCCCGGATACAAGCGGCCGAAATGAGTTTCCTCCGCAGGGTGGCTGGGTTCTCCCTTAGAGATAGGGTGAGAAGCTCAGTCATCCGGGAGGGACTCGGAGTAGAGCCACTGCTCCTCCGCGTTGAGAGGAGCCAGTTGAGGTGGCTCGGGCATCTAATAAGGATGCCTCCTGGACGCCTCCCTCGGGAGGTGTTCCGGGCATGTCCCACCGGCAGGAGGCCCCGGGGGCGGCCCAGGACACGTTGGAGAGACTATGTCTCTCGGCTGGCTTGGGAACGCCTCGGGGTCCCGTCGGATGAGCTGGAGGAAGTGGCTGGGGATAGGGACGTCTGGGCTTCCCTTTTAACGCTGCTGCCCCCGCGACCCGACCTCGGATAAGCGGAAGACAATGGATGGATGGATGGATGTATTATAAGGCGCATGGTCAGCTTTTGAAAAAAATAAAGGCTTTTAGGTGCGCCTTATAGTGCGGAAAATACGGTACAACTGTAGCTCTAGAAATAAAAACAGAATTGCAGTTGAATAAATCGTCTTTATTGTAATTATACAAAAGTACAAAATTGGAGGTATTCTCCTTTCAGTGCAAGAAAGCGATTTTGAGAAAAGTCTTGTTTGGTTTGTGTAATCTGTCGGTCAATCAGTCCTGCACATACTGCATGCAAACTTTGCCTCGCCTTTATTTGTTAGTACTGTTAAGGGCCTCTGATTGGCAGGCGCTGTTAAAACCCAAACTGTGTCAGGAAAGGTTAATTAAAGTCTGTCTTTTGTAACGAATTCTAAGGTAAACAATAGTATAAAAATATTTACGTTTTTTTTATATTTGGTGTCCGCTGAGGTTACATTGACTGTCAATTTTCCATCATTGACAGGTCATTTTAAGAGTTGACAGAAACATTTCCTGAGTTGAAAATTGGTCCATAAATCACAGCAACTAGTACACCTTTAAGAATGTAGGGGGCACTTTAAGAGAGAGGAAGGGAGACAAAGAATAACAATGAAAGGTGCATCATAAATTTTAGAAAAGTCAGTGAGTGGAGCCCGGCCCGACCCAAATGTAACATTTTAGGCCCAACCAGTCTCAAAATTCGATATGTGCTTGGGCTGAAGAGCTTACCTGTGCTCTTAGTGAGGCGGTAAACTTAGCCTAGGCAGAAGTTGTCTTTGCCAGGAAAAACATTCTTACACAAGAAAAGGACAAAAACTAGACTATTTCCACCAATTATGCACAACAAAGAGCGTTAAGGCGGGGAGTGCAAGGCATTTTGTATAATTCGTGTCACTATTTCCATATTACTATATAAAGGGACAGCAGGGGACAAGTTGTCTGTAAGGTGCAGCATGTTTTGGAGGAAGGTGATTTGCACACAGTCTAACTATTATTTCATGAAATCACTTAATAAAGAGTTTTTACATATGGTTGTTCGACTTTGCTTCAAAAACATTTCTTTTTTATCTTTATGGTTTATCAAACTGTTTGAATGCTGGTCTCAAATGATCTATTGCTTTACTTTTTTTCTCCTTTTGTATATGTCTTGCATTTTTGTGAAGCTAAACTAAGTCACAATACAACCAACACATCAAAACCCATGCTATGTTTCTTTTAAGTGAATGCTTGTTTTGTGTGTTATGTGTTCTGATGCGTGAATCACATGGTGTGTCCTATCAGGGTGCCAACATCCTCCTGACTGACAACGGCTATGTCAAACTTGGTGAGATCAACCAACCGTTTTCTGTTGTTATTCCCTCACTATGGATCTGGGATTTCTTTAAATTGTTCTCACCAAAATGAAACATGCCATAAATATTTCCCAAAAGCTGACTTTGGAGTATCGGCTCAGATCACAGCAACTCTGGCCAAGAGAAAGTCATTTATTGGAACGCCTTACTGGTGAGTGCTTGTTGTTGTTGTTGTTGTTTTGTTTTTGTTGTTTTTTTGTTTTTGCTCTAAGTGCAGGCAAAGTTTACAAACTTCAGCCATCTATTCTACAGTTTGTTCAGGTGATTGAATTTCAATGTTGTGTTGCCGCCCTCTGCTGATTGCACCAAAGAGGACAGTTCAGTTTAGAAAACCGTCTCTTCCGGCTCCGAAATGGCTCATCAGATTTTTTTGTTTTAATATCTTATAACAGACTATTAAGTAATTATTAATTTCATTTTTAATTTTAGCTTTTTACACAATGATAAGATTTAAAGGCAAAAAACAACATAAAATCCCTTAAGATGCAATACAATAAAAATATTAAAAACATTAACCATTTGGTGCTATAAATGTGAACAAATGTAAAAAAAAATAGCACTTTACAATTTTTTTGTAAGTAATAAGACACAAAACCTCTAAAAAAATATAAAAAAAGTTGCAGCAATTATAACAATTACAAATTAAAGTAAATAAAACAAAACGCAAAAAATCAGTTTTTAAGATTAAAAGATTGACTGACTCTGTTTCGGAGCTATCGATATCATAACAGAATGGTGGACAATTATGTTACATCCCTCTAGATCAGTGTTCTCAAACTGTACTTAACCCTTGAGCTAGGGTCGGTGTCAGGTTGGCACCAATTCGTATTTTCCGCAAGATAAGTTCTAATCAAATTATTCTGCAGTTCTTATTTATCTTTTTTATACATACAGTACTTTCTTACTTTTTTTGTCTTTGTATTGAACTCAAATATTAGCCAACACCTATAGATCTCTTTCTGTTTTTGTAAACAAGTGTGATGTAGCCAAGCTGTGCATGTATTGTTAAACGGAATAGCAGAATTCATCTATCGCAGCCCTGTTACACAAAAATATCATAGATGGTTACAGCTCAAATTAGCATTAAGTATGTGCTAGCAGCAAGATAGCGACTTAATTTTAGTCATCAAAGTCAACCCCAAAAAATTGTTCGATTGGTCGTTGCTGGATTTCTTCAAGGTACTGGAAAATTGAAAAATTGACCTTGAAAGTGCTTGAAATGTACTTGAATTTGGCCATGAAAAGGGTGTACAATCCCTGATTCTAATGTGCAGCTAAGTGAGCTTTTATTGATTAGTTGATTTTTAAAACAAAAACAAAATGGTTGATTGTGTTTTTTCCTCTCTGCCCTCTAACAGGATGGCTCCTGAAGTTGCAGCCGTGGAGAGAAAAGGAGGCTACAACCAGCTGTGTGATATCTGGGCTGTGGGCATTACCGCAATAGAGCTGGCTGAGCTTCAGCCACCCATGTTTGAGCTGCATCCCATGAGGTGTGTAACCTGAATGTTTTAAATGCAACGAGAACACTTTTCTCATCTTATTCTGCATCCCTTGTCCAGGGCTCTTTTCCTTATGACTAAGAGTAATTTTCAGCCACCTAAATTGAAAGACAAACTCAAGTGGTAAGGCAATATTGATATTCCACCGAACACACCACAGCAACTTTTCTTTTTTACTGTATGGTCTATATTGTATTTTCGACAACAGGACGGACAACTTTCACCATTTTGTCAAAGTAGCCCTAACCAAGAACCCAAAGAAGAGACCCACAGCAGAGAAACTTCTTCAGGTGAGATCACAATTGTCTATGATGTAGTCATTAATGCCTTTTAGTGAGAATGAACTTCAAATAAAACTGTGACCATTGATTTGCCCCCACTTGCTGCTTGTTTTGTCACAAAACTAGTCAGTACCATGTGGTTTTTTTTTTAAAGTAACATTTACAATATCTTCCCCGATGTCTACTACATTTTAGCAGAGTCTAAAAATGCTTTTTCACACTAACACTTATAAGGTCACAGCCAAAGTTAAAGTGACACATTAAAATCGACGTAAATGCAGATCATCAATTGAAGCAGGCTTTCGTTTTTAGTCCAATTACTTAGTAATTCCCCTAATAATGGTAAGTTTACAAGAGAACATCCATGTTTTTTTCTAACAGGAGAACAAATGTGCGTAACCTAAAACTATTTTGCTATTTATGCCCCGCTATGAGCCCCAAAAAGTTGAGCACTTGCTTTCCTCTTTGTAGCACCCGTTTGTGACTCAGCCACTGAGCAGAACACTGGCTAAAGAGCTGCTGGACCGAGCCAAAAACCCAGATCACAATAACTACAATGACTTTGATGATGATGACCCTGAACCAGAGGTAACCACATTTTTCATTTCATTTGTACTGAGAAAATAAATCATAAATAAATAATAGGAAGATGGAAACATGAATCAAATTTTAAGTCTTACTTATGAATTAGTCAGTTCAAATCATCCCTTTTGAAGGATTCTTGTTGCACTTGCGTCTTTTTTATGAAATTAAATTTCCTAGACCCGTTGTCTCCAAATGGTAATTGAGCAGATATTTACGGTACATTTTACAACTCTTTGAAAGCCTTTTCACTATTGGCAGCATGGAGCTAGTTTTTTTACTGGATGTTGATTGTTTTCCACACTCCCCAAAATGTGTCTAGTAGGGCTGCAAATAAAGATTAATTTCATAATTGGGGCAAAAAATATATATAATATAACGCAATTACAAAAATCCAAAGTGTTGGTCAATTATTTTGACAATAAACAAAAATACTTGCTATACACCTACAAATCTGGGATATACCGTTTTCCTACCACCTTTGTCGAGGATCATATTATGTTTGGACTTATCATACAAAAAAGGAAGAGCAATACATTCGTGTGTCATGATCCTAGTTCGTGTGTAAATATAGTATACTGTATCTCCAGCGCGCTTAGAACTTTGACATTTTCATTGTTTAATATCTTGTGCATCCATTCATTATCGTTGGTGTAAGAAAAAGGGGAGCCGTTTCTTTCGAAATGAAAATTGAATAAGAAAGCTTGATGCGGTTGAGAAAATGGTTGGATCGCTTTTTTTCGGCCACTTCCTACCACGAAGGAGGAAGGAAGGCGCCTAACTCTTGAAGTTCATCTTCCAAAAGTAAGTTAAACTTAACATTATTTATCTGTATAGAGCTTATTATTTTATTAAATGTTTATTTTTTTCTTGCAAAGCAGTACAGGCTATTATACAAGCCTTAAACATACTTATATGAAACTTAAACATACATTCCATAAAAAATATTACAATTAGGATGCAAACGGTTGTCCGGAATGTATCTTGTTCGTAAGTAGGGCAGGCGTCTGTATATCAAAAATATAAACCCACAAAATGTTGTCAACAAATTTGTTTTGATTTTGTTAAATCTTTGCATACCCCGCGACCCTATTGAGGATAAGCCGTGCAGATAATAAATGAATAAATCTTTGAAGATTATAAACATTCCCAATATGAAAATCATATATAATATGCTTTGGAACTGCCCCTTGGGTAGAGTGTAACATGTCGTCAATTGTTATTATTTCTCTTTCTACATTATTTATTTGATTTCTTATTTTCGGATTTTTTCTTCTTTTCTGTACTTCTGTAACACTTTCTGTTCCCATGAAAATTATTAACTTTGTCTCATGATAAAACCGTTTAACACTACAAAGTTAAAACGTTCATGTCAATTTTGTTTGTTATGATGCAATGTTTGGTAAAAGATATTTTCAAAAATGTAAGATAACTTTTTTATATAAATGGTCTTGGCGCCCTCTGCCAAAACAACGTGGTACTACAGTGCTCAGCATCACCAAATTGTGTGCACTTATTAGCATTTAACTACTTCATAAATCAGGTGATACAACAATTCGATTATCTAATTAGTTGCCAACACTTTTAATAATCCTATCGATTCATTGTTGCAGCTCTAGTGTCTAGTCCGTTCTACTTTAGTTGAATCCCCAATTTTGACATTATCATTATCAGCAACCTAAATTTCTCCACGTTCCTCCCCCTCATTGCGCTGCCTCACTCAATGTTCTCCTATTTTCTCCATCCCCAACCTGCAGCACCTGCTCCTCTCCTTCAACCCTTTTCTTTTCCTCACCTCTCTTGTGTTATTATCTGCCTTCCCACCATCCTCTACTTCCCTTAACCCCCTCCTCCTTCAAAGTTTAAATACAGGGGTCACTTCCTAGCCGTAAGCCCCAATACACGGCAGGGGCCCCGCTTCCCAGCCCGTCGGAAGGTACAATCTTAGTGCTGCAGTGTCTGCTGTGATGTGTTTGTCTTAACAAATAGTGTGAATTGAATTCAAGTGGACATACCATTGAGTTTATGTGAAATTCTGCAAAAGAAATAACTGTGATGGTTGAAAGTGAATAATTACATTTTTAGAAACTATGCGAAGTATGATTTGCTCAGTTTTTTGGAATACTTTGTAGTTGTTTTGATGGGAAAATTGAATGCCCTTTTTTATTCAAGCTTGGTGTGGCTAAGCTGTGTTGTCATGAAGAAACTGCCCGTCCAATGGCCTTTTGTTTTCTGTACGATATCCAATACAGTGGTACCTCTTTCTACGAGCACCTCCAAACATGAGAATTTTGAAATGAGTTTTATTTGGAAGAAAATCTTGATTTGCATACGACTGAAAATCCAGGTCATCAACATTCACAGAGTTTACTACTAGAGAGAGCTAACTGCTCGAGACCGCTTATTAGCATCAGCAACTTCTGTCAACTTAACCCAATTGCTCCTCGTATTAATGGTTGCAATTCGCCTTATTAAGCTATAACAAACGTAACCACTTAACTTTCCTGTAAAATTCGCCTAAAATCCCAATCCAAGATGTACCCATAGAAAATTGATGAATGAAATAATCACTGCAAGTGCTACTAAGATTGAGTAATCTAAATTTGAACACTCAGATATAGAATTATTTTATCCTTGCCTGACTTTTTTTGACTTCTTTCCAAAGGTATATCAATGATTGTGCACAGTTGCATGTAATAATGGTGCGCGAAAATTAATCACAAGTGCCGTTACACACGTTTATTTTGGGGTCTTAATTTGAATACACAGTGTATATCTGCGTATTGTTCTTTCCAGAATTATATTTGCTAACGAATGTGTCAATCATTATTTAAATCAGTTACTACTGGCTTAATATATTCGGACCTAAAGGAGGCGGGAAATCACGTCTTTGTTTATTAACAGTTTGATGGCCTTCCGGCGGAATGTTAAGGGGTTAACAAACACAACACGGCACCTATTTACTCACAGCAAGACAGACTATGTACAATATCCATACATCCATTATCTGGTTGCCAGCCAGTCGCAGGGCACACAGAGACGGACAACTCACTTGTTCATTCACAATTACGGACAATTTAGACCGGCTAATTTACCGGACATGTATGTTTTTGGGATGTGGGCGGAAACCGGAGTTCCCGGAGGAAACCCATGCAAGCACGGGGGAACATGCAAACTCCACACAGGGAGGTTTGATCTCGTGACCTCAGAACTTTGCTGCACATGCGCTAACCACTGCGCTCCTGTGCTGCCTACTATGTACAATACTTCGACAATATTATCAATCTAAGATGACATTGTCGTCTGCTACCAGTGACAGAGACAATCCAGAATGGAGCTGAAATGTGCAAGGTGAGAAAAAAAAAAATCCTGCATCAAAATGATTTTAAGGCGTACACAATCTGAAATTATCAAAACGCCTATAAAAGAAAAACGTCCGAGTTGACAGGTTTGTTCTATTTGTTTTTTTTCTGCGTGCAGTTGGTCTGTTTTTGCAGTGTCATCAAATATCTGAAAGCAAATGGCTAACAGATTATGATTTGTGTCCCACAGTCCCCTGTCTCAGTACCTCATCGGATTCGATCCACCAGCAGAAGCACCAGAGAAGGGAAAACTCTTTCTGAGATCAACTGTGAGTTCATACATAAGCATAAAAAGTGTGAATTCTGAAAAGGCATTTACACTTTAACAACTGCCTTTCGTTTTTCTCACTAGTCGGTCGGGTGAAGTTCGACCCACCGCTGAGGAAGGAGACTGAGCCCCATCACGAAGCGGTGAGTTGCTCCATATGTAAAGTTATGTCTCTTAACTGGTGCTGCACACTCTTGGCCAGTTAACCTACTAAACTTGAGCCCAAAAGAACCAACCTCTGTATTTTCTGTAGTTTATGAAACCGAGTCCCACTGTTGGCTCTTATTTTCAGGAGTGTAGCCAGTTGGTTTTATATTAGAAGCATCTAACATAAATTAATTAAAGGGAGTGCGACAGATTGTCAGTTGGAAGCGACTCCAAATATGCCTTGGAGGAAATAAAGTAGGTTTGGAGTTTTTTAAAAGTACTTATAGTCTTGGGGATGCAAAATATTTCCTACAGATTATGTAGAAGGCACATTTGAAAGTAAGCCATGATTAGTACTTGGTTCACACTCATTTACCTGTCCTTACTCCTTGATTACAGTAATCCTTTCTCTTTTTTTCGCAGGGGTTGCACTCTAGATAAAGATGTGCGATAGTCAAAACATGCAAAGAAGAAACGGTTGTTTATTAAGCAGATTTAATATATATGAATAACAAAATAATAACTATAAATCTACAATTAAAAAGACAGAATTGCAGTTAAATGTATTGTCATTGTCACTCATCTACAATATTACAACAAAATTTAAGGGTTTCTCCTTTCAGTGTAAGTGATGTGGAGAGCGTTCGGCTAGCTGCACACTATTATTAGTGGTCCTCTGGATTAGCCAGGTCTCTGGGATGAACTCAATGCGGTCACAAACGTAGCAGTTACCTATGAGTTGTAGCCCCAGGTCATCTGTTTCATGGGCAATTGATCAGATGCAGACTTAGCAGAGGTGGCTTTTGTGAGAGTAGAAGTAGGCCGGACCTGCAGCCTCGCTTTTGCTTCATCCCTTCACACCGCCTCGGTCTCTTCCTGGACCTGACACCAATCCACAGAGCACCCTGTGTGTTTCAATGTAACAAAACCCTAAAATGCCAGCTGTTGCTATGATTTGCTGTTTTTTTGAGTGGGTGGACACATTGACTTGTGCACCTGCCTCCCACTGCATAAGAATGTTTGACTGACAGCATACACCAGCATATGACATTCGCGCACACAGAGTCACGCCCACCCAACACACACACAGCCCTCCACCTCCGTGATAGAATTAGCTGTGTGTTGTCTGCTACAGAACACAATGCATTTGCTAAAAAGTTATTTTTTTTTATATGGACAATTGCAAACGAGATTTCATAGCAAGTATCAAAACCGCGTTAAGGAAACTGCATACAGTGAATGATTACTGTATATTATTTTACACATTTTCACACATTCAAATGACATTTGTATGTCTGTTTTTTGGAAGGACATTCTAACAAGCGCACATTCGTAATGGTTATTTTAGATGTTTTATCATGGGTCTTCATCTTTGCTTTTACTGACCTATGTGGTTTCCATGTCTATGAATAAATAATTGCCTGATAGACATAATTTGATTCCTCATATTTCTTTTTTTTTCTTAGGACTCCATGGAAACCTATAAGTGTGTTTCATAAAGTGGGTCTGAGATATATCCTCTCAAATTGCTCACTGAGAAGAGATGGCTCTTGTTTTTTCAATGATATATTATCAATAATAATAAAACATTATGCACCCAAAAAGTGTAAAATGCAAACCACTTGAGTTGTTTACACATTGAACAGGTTTTAAATCGAACAACACAAAATCCTTCAAAATTGAAAATATTAACTCCTCAATGCTATGAATAAATGATAAAATGCAAAAAACTATTTAAAATTCTATTCAAACCAATTTATAGATAATCATGAATAATCTGAAAACACGCAGAAGGTATACATTTTGAACGGTGCAGGATTTTTTTACTTTGAAGGTAGTGGAAATAATTTTAAAAAATGGCCTTGATAGTTTTAAAGAGCTTGAATTTGGCCGTGAAAAAGGTGTTTGACTGCTGTTATGAAAGTATAGCTGTTTTTTTCAATTAATCTAATAATCCTCCAGTATTTTCATTACCCCTGGCAGTTAAGCACTGTAAATCTGAAATGTTTTTCACATTCACAGTCAACAACAGGTGCATCTAAGCCATTTCACAAATGTGTGCTCTATCAAGTCAAAAATGACCTTCGTCCATTTTGTTTCCCCCTCATCCCCATCCATCGTTTTCTGTCCTGCATCAATGCTGACCCCCCCCCCCCCCACCCCATTCCCTCCATCGTCCTACGTTGTTATATTAACTTGAGGTCTCTCTCGCTTTGTCTTGCTGACCAGTGTGATTCTGAGCCCTATCTGGACTGTGTTGAGGAGCTCTACTATACCGCGAGATCTAATCTGGTAGTACTCTCTCGCTCTCTCATTCGTCTCTCTCCTTTCTAGCTCTCCACCTACAGCCCTGATGTTTTCTTTTCTTTTTTTTAATTATTTGTCATCATCACTAACCTCTCGTTCTCTCTGCCATTTCTAGAGCCACCTAGTTATTTTTGTGTGTTCATTTTGGTCAATTGATATTCTGTCCCACTTCAGCTCATGTTTGTTGTTTTTCACTTTGTTTGTGCCTTATTAACTCTTGCTGTCATCTTTTTCTTAAGTATGTACAATCACATGAAAGACTTATGAACAACCAGTATTATATGTATACATGCAGGGAATAGTTGATTTAAGATCAGAATATTGAAGACTATTTGAGTTACCAGCTCGGTAGCCTAGATGGTAGGCCGCCCGCTCCAAGACTGGGAGGTCGCTGGTTCAAGCCTCGGCCGAGTCATACCTAAGACTTACAACATTGATACTCATTGCCTCCCTGCTTGGCGCTCGGCATTAAGGGTTGGAATTGGGGGGTTTGGTCACCTAATGCTTCCCAACACAGCAGTTGGGTCTAAAATGGCGACGCCTTGTTTGGCTGCCCGTTTAACTGTACGGGTCAGGTGTATCGACATTTCGCTCTGTGTGCATGGTTACAAAGAATGACAATAAAAGTATATTCTATTCTTATGTAAGGCAATGTGAACATGCACAGAAATTCTCGCCAGATTATTTCACTGAATTTATATGTATAGATATATATATATATATATATATATAACATAAGTCCGTGTTTTTGGCAGGAAAAACAAAACACATGTTTGCAGCAAGGAGGGAACAATCCAGTTTTTGTAATTGATTGTGGTGAGTGGGGGAGAATCTTTATTGATTACAATTCAGGGTGTATGATTACAACAATGAAACGATTACTGATCCCCCCTTCACTCTGATATTAACATTTGTAGTTTTTAGTTACAGCATTTTAACAAAGTAAAACAATTGAATTCAATTACACGACAGTTTATGCAGACTGCAAACTCCCTAAACGTCACACGCACACTAATTTCAGTTGAAACGAGTACGTACGTTTATAAAGCTTAAAGGGTACTTTCTTGCCCTTCTTTGAAATTTTCTAATGAAATTTTTCCCTGAGTTTGTGAATGTTACCTTTTTGATGTCACATGTAAACCTTGTTCAATTGTGTGGCGTTATTTTGCCCTTTTTCAAAATCTGGATTCAAACATACATTTTCCTATCCCCTGTGATAAAAAAAACGCACTTACAGTGATAATGTCTAAGAAACATCCACGCAACATGTAGTTGCCCTTAAGAGCGGTCCATTATAGAAAATATATTTTTGGCAGTATTGCTTACCTGAGCTCACATTTTCTGATGAAGCTCACAGGTTTCTGCTTGATCACTGGTAAACAGCAAGGCAGCAAATACAGTCCTGCTGGCCCACATGCAAAGGCCTCCGTGGTTTTGTATTTTCTCACCACACAGCTGGCATAAATGTCGCCTTTGTCTCTTTCTTTGTGGTCCGTTTAAAATGCCTACGCAGGCATCCGAGTCCGCTTAGTGTCCCGGGAGGAACAGAATTTCTCTTCTTAGTTCTGCCGTACTTATTATTCTGTTTTTATTAGGGATCGACCGATATGGCTTTTCCAGGGCTGATACCGAATATTAGTATTAAGAGGAGGCCTATAAAATATATTTGGAGCCAATATTCATTTGCTGTAAAAGCTTAAAAATTGGCGTAAGAACATTTTTAACAGTACAAAAAAAGACCGAGAATATTTGTTGTAAATTCAAATAAAACTTTAATAGCTTTGTGAAAACCTTTAGAGTAAATAAATACGAATTTCAACACAACTAAATTAACTTATTTTTCACTTGACCAAAAATTAACAGTTCAGAAAATAAAATTGGGCTTTGCAGAAACTGGTATAAAGGTGCATAAAAACTTAAATAGCTCCATGAAACATTTTACAATAGGCTAAATAAATGAAAGGAAATGATCTGCATTTATATAGCGCTTTTCAAGTCAAGACTTCCCAAAGCGCTTTACAGTGTGCTTCACATTTCCCAATAGTGGCTGTGCAGCCATGTAAGGCGCTAACCTGCTTATTGAGGGTATTAGGGGTTCAGTGTCTTACCCAAGGACACTTCGACATGTAACACGGAGGAGCCGGGATTCGAACTGCGATCTCTTGATCCCAAGACGAGCGCTCTACCTCCTGAGCCACTCCAACAACACAACCAACATGACCTAAATTAGCATAGAACAAAAAGTGCAATGGAATTTAAACAAAGCTCGCAAATTGAAATATTTTGGTACTCCTGTTTTAGAGACAGATTGACTAGCTAATGTTATGGTAAGAGCTCATCACTTCCGCTTTAGCATGCTTTTTATGCTCTCAATAACAAAGAGACACGCTTGATTGAGGAACTAATGTTATGATAAGCCCCAATTTATCAGTCTCCACCTTAACGTACTTCCCTAAAACAAGTTAACTACTTTTCTTACACTGTTTCTTAATCACAAACACACCTTTCTACAGGCATGTCGGGAGAAGTTAGCTGAACTGCACCGCTCTCCTGCTTTAGTGGCTACGCCGCCGGTCGCTTATCCAATCAGAAGGCCGAGGGGTCGTTGGCGAGAGAGGAGGAGTAGGAGCAATAGATAGGGAGTCTCTGCTGCAAAAGACTTAATCATCAGATTGTCAGATAAAAGAAAAAAAGGGGAATACCAATATCCGTCAGATTCCCAAAAATCGGTGACAATAATGCACACGCCCGATAATCGGTCAACTTCTAGTTTTTATGTCATTTGACATATTTTGAAAATCAAAATGATGACATTTATGAATTGATGCAAATTTGTTCACGTCAGGATTGCAATGCATCAAAGAATCAGTGACGTAAATTTAAAAAAAATGTATTTGCGTCAAAATCTCGCTTGGTTTTTGCTCCATCCAATATGCTTATTCCCAAACAACATGTACACGAGGGTTACTTCTTGTCACTAGTCATGTAAACTGATTATAGGAATTGTTCCAAAAACCCAAAGTCTAATCTTAATTTGATTATACTCTGCATGTAAACATACACGGTCACCAAAAAACTTTGCTTCATATGTGTTTGGGTTATTCCACTCTGTGCCTTGCTTCAAGGCACAACAATGGAGAAAAAGTAACCTTTTGCAGGATTCCCCGCTTTGCAAAATGTATACTTCAGTTTTTTTACAACTCTATCATTGTGTTCAAACCTTTCACCTTCGGTAGATGAAAAAGTGTCGCGTCTTTGCTTTTCTTATTATTTATCCCTCCTGATTTTTCTCAGCTATTTTTCCCTACGAACATGTCTACTTCTCTCAACTTAAACACATGGCTGCTCACACATTGTGGATTTACTTGGTGGTTTTTGGTCGACAAACCTCATCAAATTCAGCTCAATCCTGTACATTGGAAACCTGATTTTGTTTTGTTGAAAAAAATAAAAGATCCAGCCTGATATACACTATATTCATAATCCATTTTGTGGCTTGGGTGGCACCAAACAGGCTGGCGGAGTCAATCACTTCAGGTCATGCAAAATGCAAAGATAATGAAGATTGTTATTCTGTCACTGTGGATAACGTTCGATTATTGGATTTTGGCGTAAAATGGACATTCAATTATTTCAGTTGAGATTGCAAAAAGATACAGACACCAAATTTCCAAAGTCTTGCCGCAGATATGCATTTTTTTTTTTTATTCTTGTGGCGCATTTTACCAATTCAGTGGAATAGCATAATTTGACCAAGTATAGTTTTGCATAATAACAGAACTTAATCTTTGCAACAAAAAACTAAAAATAACAAATTGAACTCATCCCCGAACAAAACAAAGTTTTGTGTAGTAAAAATTATGAGACATACTGTAAAGCTTTGATCATTTGTGGCAAAGCTTAGGACAGGGAAAAAAATAAATGATGCTTCACTCAATAGCAGAAAGTACAATTACCCTTAATAGCAACCCTTTGCTGTAGAATTATAAAAGAAAATCAAAAAACACCCTTTTCAGGATTTTTCTCTTCAGTGATGAGGCTTGTTACAGCTGCGCTTGTAAAGGCCACAATGTGAGCAGAAGCAGGAGACAAATGCAACATGTGCCTCAACTTGTCATAATGTTGTACTTGTTAAAAAGTTTGTTGCGATGGTTGAGAGTCCAGGCTTTCGCTTGACATCGGGGCTTCAGTTGCACTAGTTATTTCATTTTAAAATCATTTCGATATTATGATCTAACATTGATAAAATGTTCATGTTTTTTAGGACTTGCAGGGGGACTATAGTCATGATTCGCCTTGTCTGCTCGGAGGAACCAAGTAAGTCCCTCTATTTGAGCCTTTTTTTACCTTTTGGTTTCCAAACTGTATGCCAAGTATGATCCACTTTAATTTTATATTTGCTTTCTCCAAAGATAACGTGCTGTGTTAGGAGGTGTCCTTTAAAGTTGAAAATAGAATATTTTCTCTTTGAACTATGTGTTAACAATGCCCATATGAGTTCAAAAAGCCTTTTTTTTCCCCACCTATCTGCTTTTCTCTTTTATCAGAGTTCTTCAACACATTAGGAATTATGAAAGGGGGAGGGAGGCAGAGGGCAGGTTAAAAAGACATTCACTGTCGGTCATCAGTTTTTTGTTAGTGTTGCTTGAAAATGGCTGGAGTAAGTAAATGCCTTTTTCAAATACAGTCTAAATAACAACCTGACCACCCAAAAAGATGAAAGAAAAGATGTTTTTCTCGAGCGTGTTCAAGAAATTTATGTACTTGCACGCTCCACAAAAGAACATCGAAAGAGGCTGCAATGACTTAAGCCAGAAGATGGCCTCAGTGTGTAAAGCATTTGTAAGTTTCGGACAGCACCTTTAATAACAATGTCCTCTCAAAACAGGAGTCTTCTTAAATCTGTTGAGGAAGAGCTGCAGCAGAGGTAAGCCCACGCTTTCCTTCTCCTCCTGGCATTTCTAACAAGGCACCTTTTAACTTTTGCTTGTGCTTCTAACCATCACATCAGCCAATTACCGTTAACCCTTCTAGTAATTGGGTGTGATCATGCGCCACAATAAACCCTTCCTGTTTCTGGTCCATCTGCAAAAAGAAACTGCTGGGTTTTTTTGGTGCTTGTAAGGTTGCGCTTATTAGCTGCTTTCCCGCATAGCATGCTCACACACACTGACAATCCACAACATGCACGTTTTGTTTGCAGTGGGCATTTATTATACACAAACTTGCAGAGGCCTTTTTCTGCTTTGTTTACTGTGTCGCAATCTGTGCCAACACATCAGTTTGTAATCATGCGTGTCTGTTGATCTGGTGAGTTTTACATCCAAATCCTGTGTGGGATGAAAACAATGTATACGTTTTGAGTTAAAATGCATAGCTCGGGAAATTAGTCTTTCATTCTCTTTATCCTTTGTGTATCTAAAGTTTTTAGAAAGGTTAGCGATTTGTTTGTTGGATAAAGCTTCACACAGCTCTAACCCCTCCCCCATCCTCTTACTTTTTTCCTCATCTTTGACATTTTCTTCTTTCAATTGTCATCTCTTACCACTTTTGGGTTGCATCATTCCTCCCCTCATTTTCCCAACCTGGAATTCTCCCCTCCTTTCTCCACCTTCGCTCCCAGGGGCCATGTGGCACACTTAGGGGATGAGGATGATGATGGTGCAGATGAGGATGAAACTCACACTCCGTAAGTTTGCTCTTTCCGTGCAGCTGTAGAACTGAAGACCTCCCTGTCCTTGTTTTCTTCCCTTGCAAACATATAAAGGAAGATGAGAAGGAGGAAAGCTTCCTGTTTGCGTGAATGTTTCATCCACGCTTCTCTATGCAGCACACATCACCATCACGCTCCCTCAGCCTCCTTTTTGTGTTTGTGAATCTTTGCCGCATTATATCCTAACTAACCACTGTCCTTGCCTTAAAACATACATGGAAGCCAGTCTTTTAGCTTTGCTGCCTTTTTTCAAACAATTTTATTTAAAAAGGCACCTAAAACCTAACAAGATGCTCATGACAACACACTTAACAATGGGCATGAGTGGTGACTGGATTCAAGTTTAGGTTCATAATGTTGTTTCTTTGTGATTTTCTTGTCTGGCTCTTGCATCTCTGTGTGCTTCCTTTCTTGTGTTTTTGCCTACCTGCCAAAGCTGCTCCTGCTTGCTGCATCATTTACTTTACGTTTGTCCCATCACTGTGCATAATAAAATGTAAAAGGCTTTATATTTTGCAATTTGATTTATATTTACTTGAAAAGCTGGATGATAACCATGTCATGGGCATAAAATAAAAAGATTGACAACTTGGGGGTTTGGGTGAAGCAGTATGTTTGCAACATTGTGCATGGCGCTCATTTCTGTATTATTATTATCTAGCGGCTGTCAATTTTCATTTGTGTTTTCACATCAGTCATTAATTGTCATTAACAAGCTAGTTTTCATACATTTACCTTCCTGTGATGCACAATGAATCAGAAATCTGTTAGTGTATTGTTGAATTGACACACAGGCGTTTAGCCTTGTTAAAACCTAGCATCATTTGGCACTACAATTCCCAGAGACATCATACTCTATCTTTGTGCTCTTGTTGTGTAGCAATTAAAGGAGACATATTATCGTTGTTCTGAAATTGTAAATGTTTCACGTCTCTGGTATTCTTAAGCATTTCAGCGCTTACTTATCTTGTAACACATAGAAAGAAGCGCATCTCTTTTGCAGATGTTTTGCTCAATAATAAAACACTGATCGTTCTTGGATGTTGTAACCAACCAACCAGCCAGGAAGTTACTTGTTCTTCAGGTACTGAAAGTCGCAAGAGCAACATGAGCCCCCATAAAGACTATGAAATGAAATGAACTGCATTTATATAGCGCTTTTCAAGTCAATGAAGACCTCCCAAAGCACTTTACACTTAAAACCTAACCTAGGAAATGTTTGTATTTTCACCAATGAATGTAATACTTCATTGAACTGCCAAATTTCACCTAGTCTGTTATTCTGCTATGTGCGCTTGAAGCAGATGAAATTCAGAAAGACAAATGCCCGAGACCCATGTCGTTTAATCCATCCATTTTCTTGTGCTTATTTTGGGGACTGGTCGCCGAAAAAATAGCCTCAGCAATAGGGTTGAAACAGATCTGAAAATTTTGTTCATGGATTGGTCCGACACATGCACAGATCAGATCACCCAAAAAACATGCCTTTTCCTAATAAAACTGCCATCCACATATTGCTTCAGAGTAGAAATTTTATTTTATAAGGAAGAGTCTTAAGCCCTTCAATCGCACATGAGTATTAGATGTTGCATTTGTTTTTTCTTAAAGTCGTCCGCAGATCACTTTAAATGATTCACAGTTTACTTGTGATCTGTTGCAACAATAAGCCCACACCCATCTAGTGTGTCAGATTCAGATTATTTGTCATTGTCAAAAAGAGCAATGGAACTTCGTTTGGAGCATTTAATAATTAAAATAAAATACAAAATTCACAGACAAATAATGCAGAATAAATATCCTTAATTGCCCAAAAGCCATAAATAACCCAATGTAAAGTGCAGAAATTGTGTCATAAAAAACAGAAGCATAAGTCCATGTTAAAGTGCAATTGTGTCAGATGGTGACTGCAACATTGCAAGCAGTTCAGTTATTGTTAGTCGGTGAATGTGATTATTGTGATATGTCAGGGGAGGCAGAGTTCAAAAGACTAACAGCTTGTGGATACTGACTGTTCGCCAGTCTAGATGCTCTGCCCTTTATGGACTGTCATCCTGTCCTTGGGGGCAGCAGGTGGAAAATGTGGTGAGCAACATGGTGGTGGTACCACAGGATGCTCTGCAATCTTCTTAGACAGCGAGTGGTGTAGGTCCAACTCTTCCAGTATCTTTCACGACCTGCTGGAGAGCCTGCTGGGCAGCCACAGTGCAGCTTGAAAACCACACTAAGCATCCTTACGTCAGTACACTGCTGATGGCACAGTTGTAAAGATTTATCATCAGAGGTATGGGGATGTGAGATAGGAAAGACGCTGTTGTGCTTTTCCTACTGCAGTATAAAGGACTCTGCAGGACAGTCATTGTTACCCCAAGAAATTTAGAACCTCTCACCCTCTCCTTCTCCTCATTACCTAGAGTGAGAGGCTGATGTTCGATCAATCTCTTCTAAAACCCACCATAATTTCCTTGGTCTTTTTGGTGTTTTAAACAAAGTTGTTGATGTGACACATTTCTCCAGATGTTGCATCTTTCTCCTGTAGTTTGTCTTATCGTTGTTAGAAAATACTCCAAGAACTGTGGTGTCGTCAGCGAACTTGACTCGGCGAGGCAGTCACAAGTATACAAGTAGTGTACTTAGAATACACACTTGAGAAACTCCTCAGTGATGACCAGGATGGATTAGTTCCACACGCCTCTACGCTTGCCTTTCTTGAACCTCTCGTTGCAAGGCTTCCTCTTTCGCCTCGCTGCAACAGATGTACCTGGGCGTGCATTGTCTATCTTAGGGGATACGTTATTATGCTGAACGCTGATAACGTGCGTTAATATGTAAGAGTTGATTTATGCCATACTGATGTTTTGCACAGTAAGAAATTATAACAACGCAGGAAAATATTGGCCCGCCATATGGAAACTGTACAGAACCAATAACTGAATGAAAAGGTTGTCACTGCGGCTTCCTGCTGGTGGGACATGCCCTTAACACCTCCTTAGTGATTCATCCAGGAAGCATCCTTGGCAGGTGCCCAAGACACCTCAAAGGGTGCTTCTCAACATGGAGACCGATGGCAGCTGAAAGCCTATTGAGCCAGACCTTGAGGTGAAGCCTGCTGGCAAGCGCCTGGTTGCAGGTCCGATGCTTGTAGGCCCTTGATGGCTTGAACCAGAAGGGACAAGGGATCATCACCTGTGAGATTGTGCAGAAGCAGAGGGTCTTGGCGAATAGAACCCTTGGCACAGATGCTGGCCTACCATAGTTGATAAATGAAAATTGATCATAATATAATAATTATAAACCTTCTGTTCTGAAGCTGGTGGCTAACTACTTTAACACTTAGTTGTGTGTTTATCAAATATGAAAACTAATTAACAATATTCTCATCCGAAGGGGAAGCGGATTGCTGTTATTGGTTTCAAATTTCTTAGAAAAAGAACCTTTAGTCCACTACTATTTGCTGCTAACACTTGAACCCTGACTATCCTTTTGCTTTCACGCAAAAAATGTTATTTTTCTAAAAGCATCTGTACGAGTTTATGTAACTCCACAAGTACGGAGGTGTTCTGCTCTAGAGAACAAAACTACCAATATGCCCCCTTGAATTTTTTTGTCCAAATCAACCCAAATTATATAGTATTTTTGAACTTTTAAGAGTTGACCATATCAGGTAATATGTTGCTGGTGCTGTATGTTATCTTGGGATGTGATGAAGATGTTATGCAAAGTGACCCTTCTCCATTCTTTCACTGTATAGCAAGATGAACACTATCCTTAGGCCAAAGGTTCCACCGCCGCTTCCGCCAAAGGTAGGTATCGCTCTTGTTGCTTATTACAGTGGAAACGTTAAACCAGTAATTAGGCAAAATACACAATGATGACATGAATACAATGTTAGGGATCTTAGATTTAACATATTAACTACAGGGTTCGTAGGGGTGCTTTATATCCTAGAAAATGCTTGAATTTTAATGTCGTGTTTTTAAGGCTTGAAAAGTGCTTTAATTTTAGATGAAGTGCTCTTAAATGCTTGTAATTTTTTCCATGTTTTATGTGTTCAAATAGGGCTTTTAACCTTATTTTCTGGTCCTAAAAAGGTCTGGGGCTGGACTTGGAAACTTAGGGTTAGGCCTCCTTATTGGGGTATTAAACTGAAATAAAGGTTTTGAAATAGGGTTGGGGCTAGAGTTAGGTGGGGATAGGGTTGGGAACTATAGAATTATCTCCGTTTAAAAGTCCTAAATTAAATGTAGGCTTTCAGATAGGGTTGGGATCTAGGGTTACGGTTTGAAACAGGGTTAGTGCTAGGGTTACAATTAGGGTTAGGTTTAGGGTTACGGTTAGGAACTAGTGTTTGAGCTCCATATTAAGGTTCTAACTTAAATGTAGGATTTAAAATTGGGTTTAAAGCGAGGGTTACGGTTTGAAACTGGGTTAGGGCTAGGGTTACGGTTGGTAACTGGGTTAGGGCTAGGGTTATGGTTGGTTACTGGAGTTTGAGCTCCATATTAAGGTTCTAAACTGAATGTATGGTTCCAAAATATGTTAAGAGCTAGGGTTACGGTTTTTAACCCTTTTTTTTATGATCCTCAATGGAGGATAGAGTTAGGGTTTGAAACTAAGGTTTAGGCTCCTGTTATTTTGATTTGTACTGGATTTCTTCTTTTAAGGGTACTAGAAAAAATGGAAAAATGGCTTAAAAGTCCTTAAAAACTGCTTGAATTTGCCCATAAAAATGTGTACGAACCCTGTACCTACTACTCTGGGATACGCCAATACATTCAGATACTTTATATACAGTATATGGAGCCGTTGCAGCACCTGGCATCTGCCATGATTAGTCATTATTTACAGAGGATAATTGAGTGTTGATGTCTGCATAGTACACCACTCATTAAAATGCGATTTTCTTTGTTTTAATGTCAAAGACATGGTTATGGGCCACTGGAATGGATACATTTTTAAGGGCAATACCTGAAAACATAAACCTGGACACTGAAATAATTATACAGTACTTTTGGATTATTTATTTTACACAATTGCTATTACTGATGAGCAGACATGTGACACAATGTCCTCGAACTAGCACAATCATTGTAGTGTGGCCTCAACAAAAGACTGATGCTCAAAAGCAGTTGCAGGCACACATGACAACGAGGGTTTAACTACAGTGTAAGGCGTTTTTAACCATATTTATTCCTGAAACAGAACCTTTCATGCATTCATTCAGACATGCATGTCAACAATTTTGGTACATAAGAGAAAAGGCTCCTGGATTTGACTGTACCGCATTTTCCGGACTATAAGGCACACCCGATAAACCCCAAAATTAGTCAGAAATTTGACGTGCACCTTAAAATCCGATGCACCTTGCATGCAGACAAAATTCTAAATGTGTTGCCATATTAGTGCAATTATTGATCAGCCGATAAATGTTATCGCAGACCACAATTTTATAACAATAGGGAAATGGCATTCGAAATAATCCTAACCACCAAGACCCTAGGGACATAGTTGGTTGTACACAATTGTATTACATTTTATGCAATGGGAATCAAATGCGGATCATGTCAGGAAGAGCGCTGAACCCTATAAGGCACACCCGATAAACCCCAAAATTAGTCAGAAATTTGACGTGCACCTTAAAATCCTATGCGCCTTGCATGCAGACAAAATTGTAAATGTGTTACCATATTAGTGCAATTATTGATGACCCGATAAATGTTATCGCAGACCACAATTTTATTACAATAGGGCAATGGCATTCGAAATAATCCTAACCACCAAGACCCTAGGGACATAGTTGGTTGTAAAAAATTGTATTACATTTTATGCAACGGGAATCAAATCCGGATCATGGCAGGAAGAGCGCTGAACCCTATCCACTAGATCCCTAGGGATACGGATAACACACTATGGCATTAGGTCTTTTCCGTTTTTATACACTGTACAAGATATGTTAGTGAAATATGAAAACAGAAAGGGATCAAAAATCAGTCAAAAATTTTGTTTGACTTTTTTTCAGCTCAAACAAAACATTTTAAGTGACAAACATTTTTAATACGTGCGGCCATGCGGTTATATCGTCCAAAATGCTTTGCACTTCATGCAGTTCACAATGACCAAATTTCTTCCCACACTGCCTTTTTTCTTTATTTAGTTTAGAACGACCAAATTTCTTCCCACAGTGCCTTTCTCTTCATTCAGTTCAGAATCGTGTTCGTTTTGTGAAGGTTTAGCGAGTCGGCAATACATATCTGTATTTCAGTGGTCCTCAACCTTTTCTGTACCACACTCTTGAGTAATGTCTAACAATATTATTTTGCTGAGTGTAATGATGAGATGAGACCCAATGCCTTTTCTTGTGTTTTCTATATCCCTAGTGGTTAGCCTTGTAGTCCTCAAAATACTATTTTGGGGGGATACACCTTATAGTTTGGAAGATATGGTTATCACAGCTGGTTATTGTGCATATACACCATTCTTCCTGGAATCAAATTAAGACTTTTGGTTTCCTCTACCTCAGCCCAAGTCCGTCAGCTCCCCGCAGCCTAAGCAGGACGACAGCCATTCGCACAGTGAATACGACAGCGGCAAAGGCGGGACTATTAAACGCTGTCCAGCTCCGCAGGCGGCTAGCCCCTCCAGGCCTCCTCCGAATGTGCCCCCTCGGCCACCACCTCCGAGGCTGCCGCCACACCGCCGTAGCAGCCTAGGTAACGAGACCGCAAGCGAGCGCTCAGATGGAGAAACGTCCGTCCCGGAGGACGATGGAAGCTTTAGGCATTTCTGGGAGTGGCTCCACATGCCTCACACAGAGGAAGAGCTGGAGGAGGCTTGGGAGGTGCTGAAGGAGGTGAAAGATGAGCAGGAAAAAGAGAATGAGGACGAGAGTAAGAGCCAGTAGTTAATGGCATCCTTTTGCTCCGCCCCTCCAGTTATCCTCTCCTCTACCTATTTATCTGTCTCGAGATTCCCATTAATAACTTTTAACATCCTATGGGCTATGTTCTTAATCACTTTTTTCCAATATAGAACCCTAACCTTAGTAGAACCAGTTTGCATTATTAAGATCACAATAGGCACCAAGAAACAAATACGCATTACCGTTCAAAGGTTTGGGGTCATCCTGACAATTATGTGTTTTCCATGAAAAGGCTCGCTTTTATTTATCAAAGGACTTGTCCAATTTATCTGTTTGCCCATATGAATCTCTTCCTCTTGTGAACCAGTCTCACATATTGCTTTTTCTTTGCCAGTCATCTCAGCTGATGTTGACAATGGTGTTTTGCGAGTACTATTTAACCAAGCTGCTAGTTTAGGGACCTGTAAGAGGTGCTCTTTTCTCAAACAAAAGACCAAAGTACTTTTCCTCTTGCCACTTCTCTTTCTACTCTTGTTAGGGCCTGTTTAAGCGCTTTGGGAGGTCTCCTATGACTTGAAAAGTGCTATATAAAATGCAGACCATTGGCGGTCCCTGAAGGGAGAAGTGCATATCCTTGTAGAAGATCTTCAGTTTCTTGGCTATGTCTCTCATGCTTGAGTTTTTTCTGGCTAATTTTAAGTTTAATCACACCCACAAATGTCATACCCCAGATATTTGACCAGCTAAAATGAAGGTAATTTTTGTGCTTTTCTAACCAGCTAAACAGTTTTTTAGCTATGCAAAAATAATTGCATAAAAGGTTTTCTAATCATCTGTTAGCCTTCTTACACAATTAGAAAACACAATTTACGATAAGAAGACTGAGGTGCTAGCTGCTGGAAATGGGCGTCTACACACCTATATTGTATTGCAATAAAAACAATTGCAACTCAAAGTAATTTACCACATTAGCAATATGTGTGGTATAGTTATAGTTTCATGTATTCTTCATTTAAGAAACGTCTTGTCCTTAAAAAATAAGGACATTTCCAAGCGACTACAAATTTTGAACAGTAATTTTAACATGAAAAATAAAATATAAATAAAGACTTGATAAAAACAACAACATGCACATATATACGCAAATTAATTATTTTGATGGAAAAAATGAAACACAAGCTAAATAAAGTAAAAATAGAAATTGTATTGTTGTTATAGCTGTATAAATGTAAATATAAATATATAAATAAATTGCTCCACATTTAAACTTGTGCTGTGGTGTTTCTTGGGCAAGTACAGCCTGGCCTCTGTCATTTTTTGGGGATAGGAGTTTGCTCCCCCAAATGAAACGGAGTACTCTTTCCATGATTCCCAGTAACAGGATAAGCCTTGTTATCTGACACAGATACAGCACCTTCAACATTTGTCCACCACTGTTTTTCACTGTCCATTGTCATCCCGCTTTTCAGAGATGAGCCGGACTTTGGCATTGACGGGTAGCAAGGTTTGTGTGACAATACTGATACTAAATCTTAAATCACTGTCGAAACACTATTTTGTTCCGAAATGTTAAGTGTCATAACTACGACATGAAAAATAATGTTGAAAAATACAAAATAAAGTAGTAAAAATATACATGATATATATATATATATATATATATATATATATATATATATATATATATATATATATATATATATATATATATATATATATGATCTTATAAATAAATGAAAATATCAATTTATGAAGAAAATAGCTCTGCCCTGGCATGTGGCTTGGGAAACAAACTGCTCCAAAAAGTCAGCAAACATTTTATTCCAAAGCTCTCTACCCATTTCAAATACACAGTAGATAAGGGGTCGCCAAAGTGGTGCCCGCAGCCACCCGGTTGTCTACCTACCTACCTACCTACCTACCTACCTACCTAGGTCATATCCCTCAAGAGGGGTGACTGACAGCAAGACACACACATACAATAACAAATAAAATAAAAGGGAAATAAATAGCAAAAAAAAAAAAACACCCCAAAAAATGTTTGGACCATGGCCAACCCAATTGCCCAAACAAGTTAGGCACCTCGGCACCCAAGTTGGTCATGCTTTCGTCCCTCCAGATAAAATGGGACACCAGAAAGCCATGTCACTCGGGTCAGGGTGACACAACACACTCTTTAGTTCAACAGCAGGGCCCGACAGCTTTCACTGGTTTACCCCTGCCGCATCATACGGGTGCCCAGCCCATCCTTAAGAACGCGTCCACAATCTCACTATCCTTTCACCCGGTTGTACCCTAAGGAAAGTTGAGGTGCTCGCGTACCTGTTCTAAAAATATTTTACGAATGCTAGGTCATTGTGATTTTCTAGTAAAATGTTTTATTAGTGGTTGAGTGAGTACATTTAACCCTATTTTTAAAAATTAACTTGGTGATAACATATTATTAACATCATAATTTGTTATTTAAGAAATTCAAATTAAAAAATTCCAGTTATTGGGCTACATGGACAAAAAAGTCTATCAAGTATTGATCATTATTTTATAGAATTAGAATCTATTTGTGTATGAAAAAACTTTATTCATCTTTTTATTTATTTGACAGGAAATACAACAATTTATGGGTTTTAAGCGAATGAGCAAAACGTGCAATTTTTTTAGCTAGCTATCTGGCTACCCTTTTAGCTTTGTAGCTGTCTTCCTCATTTTAAGCTATTAAGTGAGCTTTCTAGCGAGCTTTTTACATTATTTTGCATGCTATCTAGCTAACGTTTTAACCTTTTTTTGCTACTTATCAAGCTAAATTTTAGCCTTCTTTCTAGCTAGCTATCTAGCTTTTTGCTTACTATCGGCTATTTATTTGGCATTTTACTCTTTCAGCTAGCGATCTAGCCCCTTTTTACTTTTTTATCGTTTACTTTTCTAGCTAATTATAAATCTTCTTTCTTGCTAAGTTGCAATTTTAGAAATTCTTATCAAACTGGTTGACATTTATGCTAATTAGTGACAAAGTAGCTCAATGTTTGAAAAGGGTTGCAGACCCCTGCAGTAGATGTAGTGTTTCAAGATTAGCGAACATCAAAATGATTCGGAACAAAGTCCATGTTCGTCATCTTTCTGCTATCTATGTCCTGACACTAATTGTTATACGCTTGATTGGTTGTTGTCTATCATTCAACAGCCTCCTAGGAGCCTGTGTAATAGAGGTCGACCGATTAAGGCAGACCTGGGCACTCCGTTCCTGGAGGGCCATACGTCCTGCCAGATTTTGAAGTTTGCTCTTCTTTAACTCAGGTGATACAAATTATAACCTCGTTAGCAAGCTAGCAAGTGCTCGTTAACAATACTGGTGATTGGAATCACCTGTATTGGATCAGAGAAACCTCAAAAACCATGCAGAACATACGGCCCTCCAGGACCGGAGTGCTCAGGTCTGGATTAAGGGGTATATTACACATATCAGTATCTGCATTTTTATTTATTTGACGGGCAGATTAAGTCTCATGCAGCCGACACTCTCTTTGCTCCTCCTCCCCTTCCCTCCTCCTGTTTCCTGCTGTCCACCCCACTCCTTAGGAACCGCTAAAACTGGAAAGTGCCGCAGCTCAGCAAATTGTCCTGACATGCCTGCGTCCGTGATAGAAAGGCCACTTTGTAATCGAGATAGCATAGAAAGTGTAGTCAACTCGTTTTAGGGCAGCACGTTTAGGTGAAGACTGATAGATTAGCTCTTATCATGACATTAACTCATCAATCAAGCGTGTCTGTATATGATTGAAAGAGCATAAATAGCACGCTAAAGGGGAAGTGATGAGCTCTTATATATATATATATATATATATATATAATGCCCTTTTATATATATATATATATATATATATATATATATATGTGTATGTATATGTATATATATATATATATATATATATATATGTGTATGTGTATATATATATATATATATATATATATATGTGTATGTGTATATATATATGTGTATGTATATGTATATATATATATATATATATATATATGTATTTAAATAATAGTTCGCTCTGAAACAGGAGTGCCCACAGTTTTCAATTTGTGATCTCCGTCGAAATTCCGTTGCACTTTTTGTTTTAAATTATGTTGGTTGTATTGTATTTTATTTATTTAGGCTGTTGAAACAGTTTCAGGGAGCTATTCAAGTTTTGTACTTTAATCCAAGTTGCTTATTTCCTGCACTGTTAATTTCTGGTTTAAGTGAAAGAATAGTCATGTTAGTTGTGTTGAGATTCTACTTATTTATTGTAAAAGGTTTCAGGTTTTATTTGAATTTATAACAAATATTGTTTGTCGTTTTGCATTATTAAAAATGTCTTTAGCCAATTTTTAAGCTTTTCCAGCAAATGAACATTGGCTTAAAATATCGGTTATTCTCTAATTATCGTTTCGGCCCTAAAAAACCCAATTTAATCAATCCCTACTTTGTAATGAGAATGAAGAGGCAAAAATGAGTAGATTAAGTCATGGCTAAATTTATCATGCGAGTCTGCTCCCATTTTCCCTCCCTCTCTCCATCACTCCATGCCAGCGTTCCTCACCTGCCTTTTAGTAGATGTTTTTGCTCTCTGTCGTCAGTGCCGTGCTTCCAATGATACATAAGTTCTTTCAGCTTTTCCTAAACTGACTGAGTTGTATATCTGCAGGGAATGGCGTGAACCTCTCACACAATGGCGAGCGCGGCAGTCCTGCCGACAGGCAGCAGTCCACTATGCCACCTAGTGTTCCTGTACGGAAGGACAAGAAGGATGTTCCGGTAAGTTTGTCAAACCAGATTATGTGTCTCATAGAACATACCTTTTTTCTGGACTATAAGGCGCATCTCCCCAAAATAGTCTTCCTTCATATATTTTTAATTTAGGAGACTGCAGTAAGAGCCACTTTGTGTATTTGGATATAACCAATGGGCTCTTTATACACTTAGCTTTTCATACACTTACGGTATTCAGTAACCCCTCAACGGGCCGCTGGACTTTTGATAAACAAATAAGTGTCTGTCAGATGTCACCAGTCACTGAAATATGTCATGCCACATATCGTTGGAAAACTCTTGGGATTCAAAATATCAGATTCAGAGATTCAGATCTACTTTATTGTCATTCTAGTACACGTGTATACAGAACGAAATGTCGATACATCTGACCCGCACAGTTTCCTTGAATGTACAGATCTTCTTCTTGTAATCTAATAGTTTCACTTCAAAATTCCCTTTTAAAAATGAACAGATCGGTAAAATGATTCCCAATATGGTCATGAGCCTTTGACTTTTCAAATGACACCACTCTTGGCCAATTGCAGGCTTTTTCCCACAATCCACAGCTCGCATTACCCTTTACAGACATGTTTGATAAACGTGAGATCTCCCCTGTAGGTCAGAACATATTCAGCCAGTAGAAACTGATTCTAATGATTTGAAGCATTGGTCAGCCAATGAAATGTCAAACATAATTTAATGCCATTTTCCAGCGGTGTATTCAAATGATAGCAGAAAAAATTTGCCCAAGGCAATCCGTGATTCATTTTTACGCGCCGTTATGATGCGCAAGTGTGCGCAATCATTGATTGGCCCCTGGAAAGAGAAGTCAAATATTTACCACTCGTTCACAATGTCTAAAACACGGGTGTCAAACAGGCGGCCGACGGGGCAGATCAGGGATTGTATCCGGCCCGCGAGGCAACGCTGAGGGAAGCGCAAGAGAAAAATGAGCCTTGAGTTGAAATATGTCCATGTGATGTTGCCAAAGCCAGGTGCCTCTCACCAACGCTGTACATGTACTCTGTCTGTCTCTGTCTCTCTCTCTCTCCTCTCCTTTTCCCTCTCCTCTCCTTTTCTCTCTCTCTCTCTCTCTCTCTCTCTCCTTTTATCTCTATCTCTCTTTCACCCTCTCTGTCTCTTTCTCTCTGTGTCTTTTTATCTTATTTTGCTCTCTTCCTTTTTCCTTTTCTCTCTCTCTCATTTGTTTTTCCCTTCTCTTCTTCTCCCTTTCTTTCTCTCCTCTTTCTCTTTTCTCTCCTCTCTTTCTCTCTTATTATTTTTCTTTGGATTTCCTTCACTCTCTTTTCCCCCCTCTCTCACTATTTTTTTATCTCTTTTGTTTCTCACATTCTCTCTCACTCTCTCTTTCCTCTCTCTTTCTTTGTCCCATCCTCTCTCTTTTCAGCTTCCTCTTTCTCTTATTTCTTTCCCTCTCTTTTTCTTTCTCTCTAATCTACTAGTCCGGCCTCCGAAAGAATGATTGTTCTATCGTGTGGCCCTCGAGTTAAAATGAGTTTGACACCACTGGTCTAAAAATTGGCCAAAGTCAAATACACAAATGCAATGTTTTAAGGGCTGTGAACGGATCCATCTCCAAATGGCCACTTTTGGAAATGCCTAGACCTACTGTTAGAAAAATGTGTAAAATACAATTTTTAGGTTTTAGATTGTGATCATTTTTGACAAGGTACCAGGTAAGGCTTCAAGCCATTGTCTCACCTCTTTTCCAGCTAAGATACCCATGCTACACTCATCTGCAGGCATTTTATTTAACAAAAAAAGAATTCAGGAGAAAATAAAAACCTATTTCTGTGTGTTCCAACTCAGATTACTCAATGTTTGTAGCACCTGCAGTAATTAAGTTAAGTTTGGGACAAAACTTCAGACTCTTATATTTCAAAGGAGACAAAAAATGTTCGCATTCCACAAATCGTTCAGAACAGCATTCAAAACCGTGTAGTGTCTGTGAGAGTGCCGGCACTTCACAACTAGACCAGGCAGAACATATGACAAATGTAAAGGCATTGAACAGGCATGTCAAACATACTTTGGATGATTCAATCCGGCTTGCCATACATTTCTGGGTATGTCAAACAAAGAAGCTGGTCCTAGACCGCTAGAGTGGCGGTGAATTATACACTCTTAGCTTCATTAGGCTCAGCCTAATCTTATTGCCCATGCACTGTTAAAACTTAGTTTTTTTAAACCAGTATGTCTGTTATTTTAAACCAGTATGTCAATGAAGGCAAAATTTATATTTGTTTCATAGCTCCCACTTGAGTTTGTATAGTGTAGTGAGTTGGTTCAGGTCTGCAAGTGCATTCACTCAACTGTTAAAAAAAATCAGTTAAACACATCGAATGCCAAACATAAAAAACATTTTTCATTCTTAGTGAATAAATATGTTGTGCTTAGAAAATATCCCCTGTCATCCATCATTATAATATGTAGGGTAGGCTTCTAAAGTAGGCTGAAAATTAGAACATTATACTGATACACTATGATAAGCACAAAATAATAAGTTGATGTTATGTTACTGATCCAGCCTGCTTGAGAACGGAAGGATCCTGAGCCAAACTGTGTTTGACATCCCTACATAAGAGCTTATTTTATTATGCCAGAAATGCAAATTTTCTAATCCATTTTGTTCTGCATTCTGACAGTTTTAATAGTCTCTCAAATTATTCACCTTTGTGTCAATAAGTTTGCGTTTTAATATGTATACGTACGTAGAGCTTGGATAGTATTTTCTTGAAAGACTTTCTGTTTCCTCCATTGTCAAACACTTGTTGGTAAAAAAGTGGAGAGACTTTAACAGTTTAATCAGAATGCACTATGCAAATCTTTGATTCTGGCACATTTAGTAAAAATACTGTAAAAAAACAGTTAAGTTAAAAGCTTTATCGTATGTCACCCGTAACATTAATGGTCTAGTGGTAAAAGCGATAGTGTCGGCGCTCTCACTGCCATGACTCTGATTCAATTCCTGTTTCATACAACGTTTTGCAATTTTGTCTAGCGATGTTAACAAATCATTCAATTATTGGACGAATACGGTAGTACAGTGGGACCTCGCTCACTACTTCGCGATTCGACGTTCGCAGATTCAGAGCTTCGCGGGCCTGAAAAATAATAATAATGAAATAAAATAATATATATATTATATTTATTTATATATTTTATTTGTTTTTAATGTAAGCATTTTTGAAGGGGTGTCGCTACTTCGTGGTTCCATGTTTGCGGGTTCAGAGCTTCGCAGGTCTAAAAAATAATAATAATAAAATAAAATAAAAAATTTTCCTTTTTTTTGTTTTTGTTTTTTTTTTAAGCATTTTTGAAGGGGCGTTGCTACTTCGCAGATTTTCACTTTTCGCTGGTGGTTTTGGTCCCCGTTAACCGGGTCTAAAAAAAAAATTATAATTAAAAAAAATAAAAAAAAAATATATATATATATATATATTTATTTTTAAGGTGCGCCGCTACTTAGCGGATTTCACTTATCGCGGGTGGTTTTGGTCCCCATTAACCGCGATAACCGAGGTCACACTGTATACCATAAAACCTTGTATGTAACACATACCTACAAGGTTCATATGGGTGATTTTAATTCTTGAAAATGCTTGAATTTTAATGTTGTGTTTTTAATATCTGGAAAATGCTTGAATTTTGTTGAAGCGCTTGAAATTTCTTGACCATGTTTCTTGGCATTCTGACTCTATAGAGCATGCAATAAATGAAGAAAAATAAAAAATAAAGTCCATAAAAATGACGCCTGCTTTCTGTCATTATGGCATTGTCATGTGAAGCGTCACCACCCCCTACTGGTCGCACCCAAGAGGTCAGCTCTGTTTAGAAAACCGCCTCTTTTGGCTCAGGTAACTTGAGAAGAGCCAGCTGTTTCGCCCCCAAAGGGCTCTGTTTTTTTTTTTGCCGTTTTTTCCCATGATATGTTGTCAATAATAATACAACAACATGCACCGTTATTTAGTAATTAGTAATTACACATGTTTTTCAGGGAATCCCTTAAATACACATGAAATATGAATTAAAATAGTCACAGATCTACAAAAAAATTGTAAAATACGAAACCATTTTCGCTTTTTACACTGAACAGATTTCAAGTCGAACAACAACACAAAATCTCTGAAAATGTAAAACAAACATTATAATTAAAAAATGTAAGTCTATCGTGCTATAAATAATACTATGCAAAAAAAATAACTATTCAGAATTCTATTTTAACCAATTTAGACACAGATCTTTCTGAAAAAAACATGCAAAAAATATGAATTAAAAGAAGCATAACAAAAAGCAAAAGATCAGCAGTCTCAAGGATTGAGAATTTGAATGTACGCTGCTTCGGAACAATCGATATAATTTCAATTAGTCCAAATTTGGCAGTTTTTTTCTACTTTTTTTTACATACAATACTTCCGTATTAAACTCAACTATTACCCAACACTTAGAGATACCTTTCCATGTTTGTAAACAAGTGGCGTAATCAAGCTGTGCACTTATTGTTGAAGCAGAATGTCAGACTTTATATCAGTTTATAGCAGCCCATTGACACAAAAAGATCTAAGATCAGAGATAGGAGCAGCTCAAAAAAGTATGTGCTAGCAGCAAGATAGTAACTTTATTTTAGTCATCAATGTCAACAAAAAAAACATTCTCTTGAACGGTGCTGCATTTATTCTTTTATAATTCTTGGAAAAATTGGCCTTGAAAGTGTTTGAATTTGTCCAAAAAACAAGTGTACAACCCTGTATAATTACTTTGTTGATTGCCAATCTTATCCTCCGTATTCTGCTGTACATAAGACGCTTTAGGTTATAAGGCACATTTTCAAATTTCTGGCCAAATTGGGGTTTATAGGTGTGCCTTCTAGTCCGGAAAATAAGGTAATCTGAGATTTAAATTAATACCTTATACAAACTTGTACTCTTCATTTTTTTACATTTAAAAATGTGCTTTACCCACTTTTTGTGTGTTTGTGTTGTAGATGCCAAGTAGTAATGGGCTCCCACCTACGCCCAAAGTCCATGTAAGTGTCTCTTTGAACTTATACAGCAGATAAGGGTTTTTACATTTTTTTTTTATTCATTATTTTTCTAATATTCCATACTCCATGTTTTTCTGTGTTTGTAGATGGGTGCATGTTTCTCCAAAGTTTTCAACGGCTGCCCCCTCAAAATCCACTGTGCCACTTCATGGATCAACCCTGACACAAGAGGTAACTGTTAGTTAATATTTACCGAAGTTTTCTTAATTATAAATTGCACCAGCCAGTAAATGCATAATTAAGGAGGAAAAAACATATATAAATCACACTTTTTATTTGATAAAATCTAACCCCAAAACTACAACACAATTTTTAATTTATCAACACAGGCCTAAAGGACCCTCTTACGGTTTATTGAGAAAATTATATATGAAATGATGTAATAACGTGTTTATAATTTCAGTCGCTACAACGCAAAATTGTTATATAAACTGCGATTTATAATCTGAAAAATATTGTAATCAAAAAGAAGATGGTATTGCATTGCACTCCAAACCCATACAGATTGATCGATTGGTGGCTTTATTGAAGTCAAAAGTCAAAGACAATTTATATGTCAATTCATCAGATGTTCTCAACATACAAGCAACTAAAATTTCGTTTGAGACTTCCCATTTGCAAATATTGATGAGAATAAAGTGCAGATGCACAAAACCGTCCTGATCTAAGATAATACTCAAAGTACATATAAGACATGACATACAGTAAATTGTTTCAAGCAGCAGCAATAGTGGCAGTATTATAAATAAAGGTACAAAATGCCAAAAGAATGAATTAGATAAAATATAAATACAATGAGCAGGTGTGTGCAAGTCAATACGGAGTTGTGAGGCATCTTTTTTTTACTGTGTGTGGAGAGAGTTCAGTAGTTTCACTGCTTGGTGGATGAAACTTGGTGAGTCTACAAGTGCGGGAGCAAAGGCCTCTAAATTTCTTTACCACTAACTAACTTGAGTAGGTGCGCTGTTGTGCATTCTGGGTTGGTAATGTAGTGTTGGTATTCCAGGAGAGTTCTTACCTGATGTGCACGCCCAGGAACTGGTGCTGATCACTCTCTCTATAACAGTGATGTCGATGGTCAGTGGGGGGTGGCAGGTTTGGCCTCTGGAAGTTGACAGTGACTTTCTTGGTCTTGGTGACATTTAGCAGGAGGTTGTCTGCACCACGAGGTCAGAATCTCTACTTTTTTTCTGTAGTTAGTCTCATCAGCCTTGGAGATTGTTATGCTAAAAAATTGTGTTTGATATCAATGTTGTGAAACAATGTATTGCAACTTTTGAATTTGTTAGAAAAACGATTTATCCACAAATCAACTTTATACTTTTTTATGCTTGTTTTATTCAGTATTAGTCACCAATAAATCACTCCCACACGTCAGCCACCCAAACTTTACATGTCGCACATTTGTTGCAGCAAGATAAGACATGGCACTTTAGGTTAAACACGTAATAAAGACTTATAAGAGAAAAATAAGATAAAAGAATGTCAGGATAAATTGGTAATAATATTTACAAAGTAGTCCTAGGAGACTGGCCTAAGTTGTAATGAAAAATAGTGCATTGTAACGATAGTTCATTAAAAGTTATGCAATAACATTATTTCCCAAATAAGTCAATAAATAAGATATGAGTAACCATTATTTGATGCAACTAGCAAGATGTACAGTGCATCTGGAAAGTATTCACAGCGCTTCACTTTTTCCACATTTTGTTATGTTACAGCCTCATTCCAAATTGTATTAATTTTATCTCTCATCTCAAAATTCTACGCAAAATACTCCATTATGAAGATGTGAAAAAGTTGTTGTTTTTTTTTACTTTTTTTGAATTTATTAAAAATAAGAAAACCAAGAAATCACATTTACATAAGTATTCCCAGCCTTTGCTTAATACTTTGTTGATCCACCTTTGGCAGCAAATACAGCCTCAAGTCTTTTTGAATATGATCCCACAAGTTTAGCACACCTATCTTTAGGCACTTTTGCCCATTCTTCTTTGCATAAGTCTCAAGCTCAATCAGGTTGGATGGGAGACGTTTGTGCACAGCCATTTTCAGATCTCTCTAGAGATATTCGATCGGATTCAAGTCTGGACCAGTCCAGGACATCACAGAGTGGTTCTGAAGCCAGTCTTTTGAGATCTTGGCTGTGTGCTATGGGTCGTTGTCCTGCTGAAAAATGAACCTTCGCCCCAGCCTGAGGTCAAGAGCGCTCTGGAGCAGGTTTTCATCCAGGATATCACTATATATTGCTGCATTCATTTTTCCTTCTATCCTGACTAGTCTGCCAGTTCCTGCTGCTGAGAAACATCCCCACAGCATGATGCTGCCACCACCATGCTTCACTGTAGGAATGGTATTGGCCTGGTAATGAGCGGTGCCTGGTTTCCTCCAAACATGGCGCCTGGCATTCACACCAAAGAGGTTCAATCTTTGTCTCATCAGACCAGAGAATTTTGTTTCTCATGGTCTGAGAGTCATTCAGGTGCTTTTTGGCAAATTCCAGACGGGCTTCCATGTTCCTTTTACTAAGGAGTGGCTTTCGTCTGGCCACTCTACCATACAGGCCCTATTGGTGGATTGCTGCAGAGATGGTTGTCCTTCTGGAAGGCTCTCTTCTCTCCACAGAGGAACGCTGGAGTTTTGACAGCGTGACCATCGGGTTCTTGATCACCTCTCTGACTAAGGCCCTTTTTCCCCCGATCGCTCAGTTTAGAAGGCCGGCCAGCTCTAGGAAGAGTCCTGGTGGTTCCAAATGTCTTCCATTTACAAATAATGGAGGCCACTGTGCTCATTGGGACCTTCAAAGCAGCAGAAGATTTTCTGTATCCTTCCCCAGATTTGTGCCTCAAGACAATCCTGTCTCGCAGGTCTACAGACAGTTCTTTTGACTTCATGCTTGGTGTTTGTGCTCTGACATGCACACTCAACTGTGGGACTTTATATAGACAAGTGTGTGCCTTTCCAAATCATGTCCAATCAACTGAATTTACTGCAGATGGACTCCAATTAAGCTGTAGAAAGATCTCAAGGATGATAAGTGGAAAAAAACATGCACCTGAGGTCAATTTTGAGCTTCATGGCAAAGGCTGTGAATACTTATGTAAATGTGATTTCTTAGTTTTCTATTTTTAATAAATTCAAAAAAAGTTAAAAAAAAAAAAAAAAAAAAAAAAAAAACTTTTTCCCATTGTCATAATGGAGTATTTTGTGTAGAATTTTGAGATAAGGGATTAAATTAATACAATTTGGAATGAGGCTATAACATAACAAAATGTGGAAAAAGTGAAGCGCTGTGAATACTTTCCGGATGCACTGTATACTGAATATTTAACTGTTTTTGCACACTTCTTTAGGGTGGTGATGGTCCTGGAAATGAAACAGTCTGAACCATTTAGTCCTTGTTGTATGGGACCTGTAGCACCTGCCTAAGGGAAACAGGTCAAGGCGATCGGGGCTTTATAATGTTGATGGCTGTGCTGCGGTATCGCAAGTTGGCAACATCCTCGAGACTAGGCAGAAAGCAGCCAATGATTTTTTGGGCTGTGTTGACAACTACTTGAAAGAGTCAGCTCTTCGCCCTGCGCAGTACCCAAATCACCCCGTTAGTTTGTCTAACTTGTCATTTTTGTCTTTTCAGATCAATATTTGATATTTGGCGCTGAAGAGGGAATTTACACGCTGAACCTTAATGAGCTGCATGAGACCACAATGGAACAAGTAAGTGAAGCATTTCCTTTCGGGGGAGTGTTTTGGTTTTTAATTTTGAACTTCACGAGATGCATTTACAACAACCAATCTTTATAGCTCTTCCCTCGCCGGTGCACGTGGTTGTACGTCATGAACAACAATCTTCTGTCAGTATCTGGTTAGTAGCTTCACATTTTCTACAATGCATCCAGTCAAATCATTAGATTTGCAGAGAGAAATCAAATATGTGTTAAATTGTGTCCTACAAGGGAAAGCCTCTCAGCTGTACTCTCATGGCCTCCCGGGACTTTTTGACCAAGCCAGACAACTGCAGAAGTTACCAGTAGCCATTCCTACACACAAGCTGCCTGATAAGATGATACCCAGGTAAATTGGCCAGGTGACAGAAATAATATGCAACATTAAGCATTTTCAATAAGAATACATGCATAATAATATTGCATAAATATGCAATCATTAGCGCTTCATTCAGATTTAAAAATTGGCTTTTGATTTAAAGTAATGTTTTAATTTTAATTCATGTAAGTTTTCATTCCAATATAAACTATTAGACGGTTGTTTTGTCATTTTCGACATGGTCATACGGTGGATAGAATAATCCTTAAATGAGCCCCAGAGGGAGCAGTTTCAATATAACACAAAAAAGTTTTAATGAATTACAGCAATAACTTAAAATTACAGTGAGTTTGGGACTGCTTAAAATGATGAAAAGTAAATTGTGATGTTATAATAATACTTAGGATTTATACTTAAGATTTTACACAGGGCACGCTGGGTTTTTTTTTTAGTGGATGAGACAAAAATCATATTAGAACTTTTGCACATAAGCGTAATATTTAGTTTTTAGGGGGGTTTTTTTAGTACAAGAAATTCCAAATTATTTTTGTGGCCTATAAGGTCTCAATAAAAAGTTTTGTAAAAATTATACTTGAAAGGACAGGGACATACTGACTAGAGGTAAGATTTGGCCTACAAAATCTAGCCCAACCCGAACCCCAGCCCGATAAATTCCTTTGATTTGAGTGACCAAGACTGAAGCAAACTCAATTTTTATTTTTTTTATGAGGACTCGGGAGGAGAAGGGGTGATTTTGGCCATCTTAAACATGCATACACGGAATCTATCGTGCAGATTCTCCACCAACAGAAATAAACAAAGAAGGTGCATTATTAAAAACAAAAGGCAGCCAAAGAGAAGCCCGGCCCGAACCAGAACATAATGATTGACATTTTAGGCCCGGCACGAATTTCAGGCCGGGCTTGGGCCTGGCTGAGCTCAAGCTTAAGATCCATTTATCCATCCATGCATCCATTGGACTAGTCTGGCACAAATTCAATTAATTTTCATCTGGGTACTTCATGCATAAAATTATATTTTTGACATTCTTGTTTAGCGGACCGGATGCAAAAGCCTTACCTAGTTTACTACCCCTGAATTATCAGGTCCACTTTTTTTGCAGTCCGCCAATAACTGCAACATTATCTGTATGCTAAATATTGGCCTGATAATAAGCGTTCATTCCCATTACTAAGAAATGGGGTTAACATTTCTTTTCCAATTCAATTAACAGGTTTTGTACTGGTTCTTAATTTTTAAAAATACTTAAATTTTAATCTTGTGTTTTAAGGTTTGAAAGTGCTTGCATTTTGGGTGAACTGCCTATAAATGCTTGAAATTGTTTCCATGTTTCTCAAAAAGTCTGCTTAAAAATTACATTGACACTGTTTTTTTTGGGCTTCAATTTGCCATTGCATTTCATCTCCCCCGTGTTCAACTGCAGATGGCATTAGTTTGTACAGCATTGTCCTATGAAGTGTCATGGCCCACCATGGGTTGCGCCTAAAATTATAGGTGCATGATTCACCTAAACAGGGCACTATGAAATGTGTATTAGTCGAATATTTATATAACAATTATAGACTTTTATTATGGGCAATGCAAAAATTAAGGTAGTGTTTCCAGTGGTAAATAGTAATGGCAAGAACTGAACAACTGAAATTGTAAGCTACATATTATCTGCATTTTTACACAACCCTTATCCCAAGGGAGAGATTTGTGTCAAAAATACTTACACACGTATGGTTCAGATTAAAACAAATATTTGCATATGTGAATCAAAAATACATTTTGGGATATACAAAATACATGAATCCCACCACATTTATTCTGTTCATGGTACTGAAAGTATTAAAGAAATTGTCTCTGAAAGTGCTTTAATATGGCCATGAAAAAGGTGTACGGACCCTGAATTCAACACAGTCAATATTTCAGTTGCATTTTTTTTGTCACGTACAGGAAGTTTGCTGTTTCAACTAAAATTCCAGACACTAAAGGATGCCAAAAGTGTTGTGTTGGTATGTTTTTTTTAATACCGTCCAGTGTTTTAATATTTTGTGTAAATGTTTATTGCCATTGTTTTGAGTGCAGTGCGAAACCCGTATACAGGCCACAAGTACCTCTGTGGGGCATTCCAGTCCCACGTTATGCTGCTAGAGTGGGTGGAATCCATGCAGAAGTTCATGCTCATCAAGGTAACTTTGACAGTTTCCTTCTATTTCCATTACAATTGCTTGCTCTGACATTTTACAAACTACGCCGCCCAAAACAGACCATCGACTTCCCCCTGCCTTGCCCGCTGGAGGTGTTTGAGATGTTGGTGGTCCCAGAGCAGACCTACCCTCTCATCTGCGTGGCCGTCAGTAAAGGGAGCGAGCTCAACCAAGTGGTCCGCTTTGGAACTGTCAACCCCAACCCCAACGCTACCTCCTCCTGGTTCACCGAAACTGGTGAGACCCCGACCACACATCTTTTCTATGAACCATAGAAAAGTTGCTGGAATTTTTCCAAATAGGATCTGCAATATCAAAATCTGCAAATCAGAAACCTTTTTTTTTTTTTTTTAAATAAATACTCTGGGTTTGTGTAGATGCTTGAAATTTTAACTGTGTGGATGAATTGAAAAGTGTGGGCACTCCTGTTTTAGAGCCCGATTGACACACTAATGTTATGATAAGACCCCATCACTTCCACATTTAGCGTGCTTCTTATGTTTTCAATCACAAACACACATGCCCGGTTGACAAACTAATGTTATGATATGAGCTAACATATCAGTCTTCACCTGAACGTGCATCTCTAAAACAAGCTGACGACACTTATTACGCTATCTCTTAATCGCTTTTCTATCACAGACAAAAGCGTGTTGGGACATATCTCTCTTATTGTTCCTGCCTTAATAGCTATGCCCCGGTCACTTTTCCAATCACAAGACTTATTGAATGGATACAAATGCCGATACCAAGATGTGTCACAATCCCAAATGTTGGTGCCGAGAATTAGTCGACCTTCCTCATGTGTGTTCTTTGCCCCAGCAGACACGCCTCAAACATGTGTGATTCACGTCACCCAGCTGGAGAGAGACACTATTCTTGTCTGCCTTGACAGTGAGTTACCCTACGCTAATCCTACAATGACTTCCGAAAAACATCTGCTCACACTTTCTCTCAATCAGGGTGCATCAAGATCGTCAATCTCCAGGGTCGACTGAAATCCAGCAGGAAGTTGTCGGCCGAGCTCACCTTTAACTTTCAGATTGAGTCCACTGGTATGAAAACGTAACTCCTGAAATCAAGATATTTAAACATGGTGGTTATTGGTTATACAATTTTATTTTTGCCTCATAGTTTGTCTTCAGGATAGTGTACTGGCCTTCTGGAGGCATGGCATGCAGGGGCGGAGTTTCAAGACCAACGAGGTGAGTCTTAAATTTCCTAACCGCAAAGAAAAGCTTTGAAGATGTCTTAAATTTTGTTTACTACGTTAAATTTGTTTACTAGTCAAAGACAAATTTAACTTTGGTGTGCCCGTTCGCAGGCTTTTTGGTCACATTTGGTTTATTGGCTAATTAACATGTTTTTGTCAACAGTAAACTTTTACCTGATTTAAAGTTTCAAGTTATTAATACTAAGCAACTTTAGAGTCAAACACCAAAGTTCTAAAAATAAATGTCACAACAACACATAAAGTTAAAATGTTTGCGTTTCAGTGCAACAACAAATGCAGGATGAAATACAATAACATAACAATTAGTTTTTTGTTACACAAAACAAATGTAATGTTAAATAAAATATTTTGGGAAAATATTTTTGTGTATATATATTTATATATAATATATATATATATATATATATATATAAAAATATTAGCTTATCTACAAAAATAAATTTACAATACAAAATAAATTTAGCTTTTTACACACTGAAGAGATTTAAACTAAAACAAAAAAACAGAATCCCTGAAAAAAATCCAAAACATAACTTAAAAATATTAACTCTGCAGTAAATAGCAAATTATATAATACAAAGGAAAATGCCATTCAATTTTAACCAGTTTGGACACAGAACCTCTGAGAAACACGCCAAAAATATAAATTAAAACGTGCCGTGTCTACTGAAAATTGGCTTTTAAAAATTGCTTTTAAAGGACTGATAACAAATCAGTCATCATCAGTGCTTCTGCCACTGATCGACAAGCATTCTGCTTTGGAGCCATCAATATTTTTTAAATGTATTGAAATTTGGCTCCCTCTGGTCCCCCCCTTCCCCATGTGCCTTTCCCCAGATAACGCAGGAGATTTCTGACAGTACGCGGATCTTTAGACTACTGGGATCAGACAGGTAGGCAAAATCGCTCACACGCATGCAAACACTTGTGTTTAACCCATTAACGTTCCTTTAAAAGTCGCCTAAAATCCCAATCCAAGACATACCCAAATAAATTGAATGCTGTTCTTTAACCGTTCAGAGAATGTGGACTGCTTTCAGATGAGTGTAGCACTGGAATCTAATTTGGAAAACAGGTGAGACAATGGCTTGAAGCCTTGTCAAATTTGATCAAAATCTAAAAAATTAAACATTGTATTTTACACATTTTTTCCAATGGTTTAGGTGTTTCCAAAAGTGGCCATTTGGAGACTACCAGTTTTCTAAACTTAAAAGTTTGGAAACTTGTGTTTTACTTTTGCCAACTTCTACGTCAATGTGAAAGATTTGAGAATGTTCTTTCCAGAAGTCAGATCAATGTTTGTGCACACTTGCGCGTCATAATGGTGCAAAAAAATTACCTTGCGCACGTCATTTTCAGCTGATTTCAATACACCCCTGAAAATGGCATAAAACTATGTGGGATATTTCATTGGCTAACCAATGTTTCAATCATTCAATTTGTTTACAATTGGCTGAATACTTTTGCACCTCCGTTTTATTAAACAGGCCCGTAACAGGGCAACGTTCGGCTGTTGACCATGAAAAAAAGCCGGCTATTGGCCGAGAAAGCTGTCAATGGAAAGGGGAGGCAAATTACCATATTGCAAAAAAAAATAGTCTTTTCAGTTTATAAGGGTATTTTTTGAGTGAAACAAACAGATTACAATAAGCAACGTTCAACGAAGCAGAAATGTTTTTGGCTGGGTTTTTTTCTGTCTGCATTATTTTGTTTTATAGTAAATATTTTATAGGGTTTGATTGTCCTTGATGTAACAAAGCCATTTTCGCAGATATTCAAATTATTGAAAGACAGCCAGGAGACATAATTGTGACTTACTTCGGCTTTATAATTTTCAGAAATTTTGTTTTAGACTGATAGTTATGTTTCTGCGATGAGTATAATTGAAATGAGTTTAACTTCCCAATGATATGTGGCGTGATTTATTCTAGTGACTGGTGACATCCCACAGATGCGTATTTGTTCATCACAAGTCCAGCAGCCCACCGGCGGGCCGTCGGAACGCTAGCGCCAGAGATTCAAATAACTTAAGCGTCACTTTGCCAAGTTATCGCTGACTCTGTTGGAACAAATGAGGCTTGCTAACTGGAACGTTTAATTTAATTGGAAATTAGCAATGTCCAAGAGGAATTGGGTAAAGTTTTTCAGGATGCGGGCAGATCCTTGTTTATGAGAGTGAAAACACCAAGTCAAGTCACATTTATTTGTACAGCCCGCAAATGACAAAAAGTCTCAAAAGGCTGCAAAGCCCACCATTACATTATCACTGGGTTTCCTATAGATCCTTGAAAATGCTTGAATTTTAATATTGTATTTTCAAAGTGAGGGAAATTCTTGAATTTTGAGTAAAGTGATTGAAAATGTTTGAAATTGTAACCATTGCCATGTTTCTTGGCAGTCTGACTCTAAAGATCAGGCAATAAATGAAGAAACCATTTTTAAAAGTGCGTGCAAATTACGCCACCACGCCTGCTCTGGTGGCTTGTCATTATAAGTGTCACCACCACTCCATACTGGTCGCACCCAAAAGGACAGCTCTTTTAGAAAACTGGTTCCTTTGGCTCAGCTAATTTTATGTTTTTCAGGGGACCCCGGAAAACACATGAAATATAAACTAAAATATTTACATATTTACAAAAAAAGTTTTGGAAAATACAAAACAATTTAAGCTTTTTACTCACTGAATAGATTTAAGGTCAAACAACAACACAAAATCCCTGAAAATGCAAAGCAATAAAATTCAAATGAAAAATATGAACTCCTTGGTGCTATAAATAAATGATATAATGCATTTGAAAATTAACTATTTGAAATACTCTCATCTCATCTCTCATTAGCCATACCGCTTATCCTCATTCGGGTTGCGGGGGGGCTGGAGCCCATCCCAGCCATCTCCAGGCAGTGGGCAGGGGACACCCTGAACTGGTTGCCAGCCAGTCGCAGGGCACACAGGGACAGACAGCTCATTCGCTCATTCACACCTAGGGACAATTTAGACCGGCCAATTCACCTGAAATGCATGTTTTTGGAATGTGGGAGGAAACCGGAGTGCCCGGAGGAAACCCACGCAAGCACGGGGAGAACATACAAACTCCGCACAGGAAGTCTGGAGCTGGATTTGAACCCACGACAGGTTCCCGAGACATGAACTGTGCCGCACAAGCGCTAACCACTGCGCCGCCGTGCTGCCTTATTTGAAATACTATATCAAACAATTTTGACACAGATCCTCTGAAAAAAAACACAAAAAAATACATATTAAATTAATTAAAACAAAACAAAGAGCAAAAGATCAGCAGTCTTTAAATGCACTGTGCTTTGGAGAAATCACCCAAAAGTCTAAATTTGGCTCATTTGTCTGCATTCATTCATACAGTGCTTTCTTTTTTTGTCTTCTGTATTCAACTCCATGATTACCCAACACCTATAGAGGATTTTCTATGTTTGCAAACAAGTGTGAGTTATTGAATCTGCCCGTACATTGATTCAGAATTCATGTCAGTTCGTAGCAGCCGATGGACATAAAAAGATTGTAGATCGTTGACAGGATCAGCTAATAATAGCGCAAAGTATGTGCTGGAAGCAAGATAGCCACTTTATTGTCGTCATCAAAGTCAACAACAAAAACTTTGTTTTGGTCAGCGCTGGATTTCTTCCTGGAGGTACCATTGTATTGTTTTTTTCAAATGTGGTATTGTTGTTCAAGTTTTCTCGTACTTTTTGTGATTTTTTTTTTAGGGTGGTGGTGTTAGAGAGTCGACCCACCGAAAACCCGACGGCCCACAGCAACCTCTACATCCTGGCGGGCCATGAAAACAGCTACTGAAAATCACACACGTGCTCAAATGCCTAGCACCTAGCCAAGTGGACTAGCTGCCCCCACCTGCACCCCCCTTTCACAATGTCGGACATGCCTCACGGTGCGTTCAAGGTCAGATGACGATGTAAGAAATTATCTCTCTCATGATGCCCCCACGCAAAGGAGGTCAGACCTCCTCACCACTTGTACTACTTTATACTTCATTGTGCTACTACTGCGGCCATCTTGCACAGAGACCCCACCTACCTTTATTTCACCCCGCCCACATACTCTTATTTATTGTGGCATGACGTTTATTCGCCTGCAGGATGAGAACTCATGTGGGGGCAGAAAAACAAAAGGGAAGACTTTCCACCAGCTTCCCTTTGCAACCACAGCCACAAGTGCTTAACTGATGTCTATTTAATTGATGTACATATAAATGTAGTAATTTTTTTGACAGATATTGAACACTAAAACTGCTTTTGTACAGTTAGGCGCGTGCGTAGACTCTCCGCACAACAAAACTGTCAAGACAGCAGAAAGAGAAGTAGGCAACTAACTTCCTTGTTCTCTGACAAGAAATCCATGTGGAACTTTTCTGGAAACGCAGGACACTTGTTCAATCAGCACACCATTTTTTTATGCAATTCCGACCTTGAGGGTTATTATGTTTATTTTATTTTTTTTTTTTTTTTGAGAACCACTAGTAGGGTTAAAAAAAAACATTTGCACATAGAAAAAGATTTTTGTGAAAGATGATGTGATGTCGTTTATTTGTGTGTGCACACGTGTCTGTAGTGCCTGTCATCATTAGCAAGGCTCTCAGAGGGCAGACCATTCCACAGCATCAGGGCCCGGATGGCGAACCTGTGGATATCTTCTTGGCTCTTGGGATTACTAGTAGACCAGCGTTTCCAAGCAGGAAGATAGGGGGACAGTGTGGATTCTCGTGTGTTTTTTTCCCCACATTATTACTAGTGAATGTTTTACCACAAACTGAGAAGGCAAAAGCCAACTTGCCAATGTGGGTTCTTGAGTGTAATTTTAAGGCATTTTTTGTCTGAATCTTTGACTGCAAACTGAGCAGGCACAAAAGTCAGCTCTCTGTTTTTCAGGAAAAAAGTTTGAACAGTTTTTTTTTTTTAATCACGTAATAGCCGCTTAAACGGACAGTGGGTTTTTCAGCAACTACAAAAACACACATTCACACCAATTGATGACTAAAGACATTAATCTATTTTTACTCGGCTAGCAATTTAACTGCTTCATGTTTTATTTATCATAACAGCAATATAAAGGGTGTCCCAAAGACTGTATTCTGTGGACTATAAGCAGGGTTCGTACGGGTACCTAAAATCTTTGTCAAATGCTTGAATTTTAATGTCGTATTTTCAAGGTCAAGCAAAAACTTGGTTTGGGTGAGGTACTTGAAAATGCTTGAAATTGTTGCCGTGTTTCTTGGCAGTCTGACTCTATAGACCAAGCATTTCAAAAATAAAAATTAAAGGATGCGCGTAAAAATGATGCCGACACGCCTGCTCTGGTGTCTCCTGCCATTATGGCATTGTCAGGTGAAGCGTCACCGCATCCTACTAGTCACACCGAGGAGGAGAGCTCTATTTTAGAAAACTGGCTTTTTTGGCTTGGCTCCCAAACGTCTCCTTACATTTTTTTAATGATATATCAACAATAATAAAACATGCACCAAACTATTTTATAAGTCTTTTTATATGTTTAGCAGGGATTCCTGAAAAACACTTGAAATATAAATTGAAATATTCAGAGATTTACCCCCCAAAAAATTGGAAAATACAAAACAATACTAGTTTTTTACACACTGTGCAGATTTAAAGTCGAAAAACTACACAAAATCCCTGTAATTGCAAAAAAGAAAACATATCAAATAAAAATAACTTAAGTGCTATTAATAAATGAAATTCTAAATGAAAATTATATTTACAATTTTATTTTAACCAATTTGGACACAAATACCCTGAAAAACACAGGGAAAAAAATGAAGTAAAACAAAAAGCAAAAGATCAGCATTCTCTAAAATTAAACGATTGACTGCACTCTGCTTTTGCCGTAATCAATACAGTAATTTCTTTTTTTTTGTTTTCCCTATTGAACTCAATTATTACTCAACACTTTTAGAGCCCTTGCTTTATTTATAAATTGGTGTGACGCATTGAAGCTGCTCGTGCATTGTTGAAGCAGAATAGCAGAATCATGTCGGTTTGTAGCAGCCAATTGACACAAACAGACCGTAGATCACTGATGGAAACAGCTCAAAAAAGCCGTAAGATAGCTTTATAGTCATCATAGTCCACAAAGAAAAAAAATGGCCTTGGAAGTGTCTGAACCCTGTTAAAAAAAATCTTTATACACTGTCCGTTTAAATGAAATGTAGCCCTTGGATAATATTGTAAACTTCCAAATGCTCCTCTTGGAATACGTTGTTCTTAAATGCTTAACCATTATCCAGTTTGACTCTTGGTTAGCGATTTAGCTAGGTGTTGTTAGCTAAAGAGCTACAATTTGTCAGTTTTGTCATTCTTAAAACTGAAACCACTATCAAAATGAAATTTGACAAATTTAGATTAGTCTGATCCCAAACTTTTTTCTAAAGCAAGCTGTCAATGTTGATCTTGACAATTTCCAGGGAGGAGACAACTTGTAGAAGTAACTTACCACAGAATTAAACAATACTAATGATGAATCTGGTCATTGCAAACAAAAGTCAAATGTAACAAAAATATATTTGGGAGGGGTGTTGGGGTACTGATTGAAAACTTTTCTAAACTTTCTTGGAATACACAAATCTTGAATTCTTAACCATTCTTGGGCCAAGTTTGTAAAATGTGATGCTGCTGTTTTTTTCTGCCTCCACTGACAAGGTAACAATATAAGCTAAAAAAAGCTCCCATTTGTTATTTTTGTCTAAACTTACAACCATTATTAATGTGAATAGTAGCTAATTTTGAGTACTGTATTTTCCAGACTATAAAACGCTTCAGAAAATAAGTCTCACTACCAAAAAATGCACAATTAAGGAGGAAACCCCATATATAAGTTGCATTTTTGGGGGAAATTTATTTGATAAAACCAAAAACATACATGTCATCTTAAAAAAATGAGAAAAAACCTGGCTGAATAAGTTTGTATAGTGTACAACCATTAAATGATTGACATGCCTGTTAATTTCAGTTTCTATGTAATATGTTAATGACTTTTTAGATGAGTCTAGCATTAATAACATGGTGTTTTTTTTTTTAATTATCAGTTTCACTCCAAATGGCTTAAATCCAATTAATTGACACTGGGAACAATCCGCAGCTTCCGCCTTCCGGTTCTAAGTGGTTTACATCAGACTTACCATAATCTCTGCTTTCTGCTTTTCGCTTGCAAAATTGACTACTTGCAGCTTAGCTGGTGAATATGATTTTCCTTTCAGTGACATTTTTGTTCAGCTGTCTTTAAAAGTTATCGATGTCGTGTCCAAACATGTCACCCCGCATGAAGAGTCTCCCTTGGCAGGAGTGTGCAGACTCCACTTGGTATATTTCACTAAAACGACTTTGTATTTCGTTTCTTGGGAAATGTAATATAATAGTCAAGCACAGAACATTCGCACCTTGTATAGAAATCACTTTTAAGCAAGTTGAAAATATTTACTTTGGCAAAATGTTTCCTTATTTTCTGAACATTCATGTCCCATTTAGTAAAAAAAGGTTGTCATACCCCTTATCGGTTTAGATGTAAGAAGCATTTATCGATGTCGTGTCCAAACATGTCACCCCGCATGAAGAGTCTCCCTTGGCAGGAGTGTGCAGACTCCACTTGGTATATTTCACTAAAACGACTTTGTATTTCGTTTCTTGGGAAATGTAATATAATAGTCAAGCACAGAACATTTGCACCTTGTATAGAAATCACTTTTAAGCAAGTTGAAAATATTTACTTTGGCAAAATGTTTCCTTATTTTCTGAACATTCATGTCCCATTTAGTAAGAAAAGGTTGTCATACCCCTTATCGGTTTAGATGTAAGAAGCATTTTTGTACAAATAACATGTTAACCACAAGAGAACCCTCAAAGATCACTCTATGTTTCCCCAAGGCAATTATCGAATGGAATATCATTTAATTGTTTGAGGTTTTAGGTGTGCCTTATAGTCTGTAAAATACAGTAAATGCTATACTGTATCTGACTAGATGTTAAGAAATGACCAGCTGAATTCGGAGCATTTCATATCTGCCGGTTGGGAATATTCACGCAACTGCAGATAAAGAATATCACAACTTAATTCCTTTTAGAAAGTACTTGTTCTTAAATTATTTCCCCATAACTATGTAATACTTAAATTATGCATTGCAGTATTAAAAATAATTGTTTCTATGGGGAGATGTCATTTTTTAAAGTTGATGTCTAAGGAGGCGCTTATTTTATAGAGACTGAAATATAGTTATAAAGTTAATCAAAATCTGGTGATTGTCGTGCCTTTTTGACTGCCAAAATTGGTATGGAGTAATTCTTACAGGTTTTATTTTCTGGCTTAGCTCCAAATTATTTAAAAATAAATCTCATAATGTGGCAATGTTGTTAAAATGCAAATTTATTTCATGTGCAAACCCTGCAGGGTTGTTTTCGATGTCACATTACATTTGACAACGCAAATGACACATTTCACTGTAATCCGTCTCCTGTTGTGAAAAAATGCATTTATTTTTGCTTTTATCTTTTAAAATCACTCGTATTTGCTGTGAAAACTGACACACACACTTAATGTCTTATGTTCTATTCTGATGGTTTTATTTTTACATTTCCCACCTGTTTGTTTTCACGGGGCAATGTGCACGTTATGAAATGTATATAGTGTAAAATAAAAATGGCTTTGTTTTACATACTGTACAAATGCTTATATTTTGTTTTGAGACTGTAACAAAATTTATGACAATGTGAGGTTAACACATTAAAAATAATGATGTGATGGTTTTGCTTTATCATTTTCACATGGTTAACACAATGAGAGATTGTAACATCTCCCTCACCCACAAAAAATATTTCAAGTCACTTGTTAAAGGGACATTGTGTAACATTTGACTTCTGGTTGTTGCTGTATTGTGTAGTGCACAGGGTTCCCCTAGGAATTTCCCAATAAAATTTTAAGACTTTTTCAAGACCACAGCCAATGAGATTTAAGAGCAATCATGCACCTATTCTTCAAAGTCCCCTCTCGCACTGAAGGAGCAGGAGAGCTATTGCATACCTGGCGAGTGAGGTTTGGCCCTCAGACCTGGACTAAGGATGGGACTGAGGCGGCTGTGAGTAAGATTGTGCAGGGGTCTGGGACAGGTAAGAACAGACCCAAGTACAGAGACGACTCAGGAGCCGCTGTTGTTGAGGAGACGGGACCCTGGGGTGACCTTGTGGTGGAACTGAACCCCGACGGTGCTAACCTGGTCCGTGGACCCGTAAACTTTACAGACGCTTCCAGTCCTCTTAGGCAAGCAGGCACAAAGGGGTGTGACGGTGTGGGGCCCAACCAAGAACGGTCTGGTGGCGCCACAATGGGTTGAGGACATTTGCCGAGCGATTTCATGATGGAATTCTGGGCCCGAATGCCAGTTATCCCCGACACCCCTGCCAAGACTGTTCCAGACGTTGGCTGGGCAACCCCGTGATGGAAGTCCGCGCCCAACTACCGCGGTTACGACGGCGCATCAAACGATGCCGCTGCCGCAAAGGGTTCAGGTGACAGCTGGGCTACCCCTTTTACTCATTCCTTGGTACAGCCTGAACCAAGTTATAGTTTAAATCCCTCAGTCACAATGGGCTAAATCTAGACTTTCCCGTCCAGAAGTTGATCAGACGACGACACCATGTTAGAGACTGACTGTACACAAAGTGTCAACATAATGCATTATCGAAAACGCAGAAATCTGGATTTTTTTTTTGACTGACACATTGAATTTATCAATTGGAACGACCAAGTCGGAGAAAAGGAAAAATAATTTTACGACACATTCCATACTTTTGTTTACTTTTTATACAGTTACATACAAATTAAGACTTGGAGATGAAATTTAAGACTCTTTCAAAGCCTAAATTTGCAGTTATCAAACTTTGTTAAGTTCGTGGCAAACCCGTTGGAGCATGTCTTCGGTAACAGTTTTCAGTGCAGTTACAATTCTCTAAGTTCTTGTTAGATGTAAGGGGGGTACGAAGACTATTTTTTTACAATACCTCAGAGAAAAAAAAAATCACACAAAGGTCGGGTGCACGTGTTGGCCATTTCAGAGGTGAGTTATCTTAATCACTACCTCTCTGTAAGTTATGGCAGTTGGACCCAAACGCAGGAACATAGAACATTGTTTTATTAGGGGGTAAAGGAAAGGGAACCCTGCTTAGGGAGGAAAGAATAAAATGCGCAAAACAAAGTCCAAAAAACTCACTGCTGGGGGAATAAAGGAAGTCTTCCAGGGGCACAGGAGTCAGAAACTTGGGCACGCAGGAACGGCTTAAGCAACAATCTGACAAAGAAGGCTGTCGGCGCAGTCAATTTATACAAAATCCTACGACCTGGCCCAAAATTCTTTTTAAGTTTTCGCCCATCATATTTCCTCAAGGCCTGTACAAGCTACGACTTTTAAGGTGAAATCTCAATTGTATCCTCAGAATCCGCCAAACTGATTGTGGAACACTTGCTCTTCTAACACTCTTCAAGACTTCGCATGAAGGCTTCATGAACCTGGCTCCACTGTCTCTGCTAATGTTTATAGCCATCCTGTCGATTAAGGTTTGCATATGCAGCCCTTCAAATTGTGCAAAGTCTTTATTTGTTTTGCAGTCGGTACCTCCTTTGCATAATTTGTGAAGAAGGCCTGCTGCACTGTCTCCAGTGTCTCAGTCCGTGCATACTCAATCAAGCAAAATGCCTTTTCGTTTGGAGTAAACGGCATTTCTTACCCTGAAAAGAGAGAACTGTCACACACAAACACTTGACAGATATTGAGACAAGCTATAAAAACTTCCAATGAATGGCTAAATTATTCACCTACAAATCGGGGTCAATTATTTTGGAAGATATTTGTATATATACACAGTGTTTCTCATAGAATTTTGTGAGACCCTGGCGGGTGGACAGTCTGCATGTTTCGGGGAAATTGTTCAAACTCATTGATCTGGTGCATTCTTAGGCAAAATTGCAAAGCTAGATCTATGGTGAACGTGTGCAAATGTACACTGTTGAATAATTAATACTGTAGTCATGAAAGGCACAGCAAACAAGTCACACCCACAAAGAATGGTGAACGAGATGGCAAATTTAATGCAAATATATATATATATATATATATAATAAAAACCAATCAAAAAACTGCTCGTCCTCTGATTAGACTAAAAATAACTAGTGTTGTTCCGATGGTGTACCGTTTTGAGGTATCTAGCGAGTAAAGACACCAAATCACCAATATGAGTTTTCAATTAAATTAAATGTAATATTCATATGGGGGATTTGGTCAATTACAGTAAAGCTGCATGATTAACCGAAATCTTATCAATATTGAGTTGTGACCGTGTGCTATTGTGTAATCGCATAACACTGTGTTTATCTTTGATGGACTTAAGAGACAGCAAACCCACACACAGCTCCCCAGGAGAGATAGCTGTTGACTAAAATTTCACCTCTTAATAATCCTGTAAAATTCACCTAAAATCTCAATCCAAGACGAACCCAAAGTGAATTGAATGCTGTTGTGGAACCGTTTGGAGAATGTGGATGGTTTTGGTCTCTTTTGAAAGGTAACACTCTGAAATTTCGTCCCCTACTGAAATAATCATTGCAAGCGCTATTAACATGAGCAATCCCAGTTGTCATACACAGAAATAGTAGGCTTTTGTTCTCGCCAGATTTTTATTTTTATTTTTGATGTCCACATGCCTGCAGGTGAGTGAAGCATCAGGATTTTAGCTCCAAAACAGCTGGGACAAACACATAAAGCCTTACCTGGTCCCAGGTCCTATTTGATCAAAATCTGAAAAATTGTCTAAGGGTATATCAAAGCGTTTCCAAAAGTGGCCATTTAAAGACTCCAAAAAGACCAGTGAATGATGACTGGTGACATCATACAAACACCTCTTTGCTTCTCAACAGTCTGACTGGTGGTTTAAAGCATGTCACTAATATTAACCCTTGGATGCAAAAGTAGGATTGTAAATTACAAAAATCTTTAAAAATAAAAACGTTTTAATGCTGTCATATTCCAGGTATTCCTCATAAAACATGTGAATGACATGATGCTGTTAGTATTTTTATTTTTTCCCCCACTAATTATCGAGCCCACTCATGGAAGAGTCTATGAACTGGTAGGTTACATCCAAGAGTTACGTTCTCACAACAAAACAAAACTAGCACAGAAAATGCACTTTCCTTTTAAAATCAAAAATCACATTGAAATTCCAATACTGGGCTGAGAAACCAGAATTAGGGTTTTCCCAAAATCGTGCAGCCCATTTAAATACCAATACTGCTGCTTTTGTAATTGCCGTTATGGGCCCGGTCACACAGCCGTTTGCGGCTGAATCACGGCCAGAAAATTCTGCCTGTGAGGTGGACGCTATTGGACGCTTTGAGATCGCCATACAGACGAGATACAGCAGTGCTCAACACGCGGTCGGAAATTCACGCGCGGTTGGCAGGGCGAAAAAGTTTTGCGCTGCTCAATACTTTAGAGCACGGGTCCGCAACCTTTCACGGGCGTATCGAGGCTGAAACACGGCCAGAAATTTCTGGCCGTGAAGCAGACGCTGTTGGGCGCTGTTGGACGCTTTGAGACCGCCATATAGACAAGATACAGCAGTGCTTTACTCGCGGTCGGAAATTCACACACGGATGGCCGCGCGAAAAAGTTTTGAGCTGCTCAAAACTTTGAGTACGTGTTAACCGCGGGCGGCACACGAGGTAATGACGCGGAACGACGTGCTCTGGCCGCGGCCAGGGCGTGGTTTGCGTAGGAGTCGGATTTGGGCACAACATCGGCTCGGGAGCTTTTACACCCGTGGTCCACACGAGAAAATGACGCGGAAATGACGCGATGAGGAAGCGGAACAGTCGCCGGCGTCTGTTTTGCGGGCATACCACCGATGAACAGCGGGTTGGCCAATTTTGCGCATTTTCCATCGCGGGCAACCACGGGCAAAAAAAAACGCAAAATTTTACCCGCGATACAGACGCAAACGGCTGTGTGACCGGGCCGTAAGACAGAATGACGGTTCTTCAACAGTTTACAGGAGGTTATTGTAACGCGCAATTTATGAGCTACACTAGAATTGCTTTTAGACAACGTCCACCGTGGTTTGGTGGGTAAAAATATCAGATAGGGGGAAACTGCAGGTGTGCACAAGCAATTGGATTATTTGAACGCGTATACATGCACAAATGTTCAGAAAAGGAAATAACTCAAGCGTTGTAATTGGAAAATTCACAGACCTTCATAGGATTATTGTACCCGTTTACATGGCTTTAAATAATCGGAATACAGGCAATATTCGATTACAGATCGCTATATTGCCTGCCTGGAAATGTTCCCATTGCTTCATACATGATATTTTGACATTGTTTGCTAGGGGGGGAAACACAAAGAATAAATCTTGTCCCATTCTATTGAAATCACAATAGTTTTAAGCAGTGTTTTTTTTATAATACGTTTTTTTGAGTGAAAGTAAAATGCTCATTTAGTAGATTTGTATGTAATAATTAAATACCAAAAGTAACATACTGTATTGCAGTGGTTAGCACATTCGCTAAACACACGCAAGTTCCCTTGTTCACGACCAAGTGGAAATAAATGTTGGCCTGGAGAGGGATGGACGCCACAAAGCTTTACTTGCACAAGACACACCACATAAAATGGTGCCCTAACATCCCCAGTGGTTAAAGAATCCAACTAACTGTTATATTTATTCTCCAGGGCACTGCAAACGGTAACCTACGAAATTTTGGTGCTCCGCAAAAACTTTATTAAGGGCGGCAGTGGCTCAGGAGGTAGAGCGCTCGTCTTGAGATCAAGAGATCGCAGTTCGAATCCCGGCTCCTCCGTGTTACATGTTGAAGTGTCCTTGGGTAAGACACTGAACCCCTAATGCCCCCAATAGGCAGGTCGGCGCCTTGCATGACTGCATGGCCACTGTTGGTGTGTGAGTGTGTATGAATGGGTAAATGTGAAGCACATTGTAAAGCGCTTTGGGAAGTCTTCATTGGCATGAAAAAAGCTATATAAATGCAGATCATTTCATTTCATTAAAACAAAACTGATGAATCTTGTAACATACACGTCATGTAATGGAAGTTGTCAAGCTGTTTTGATGTATTTTCGGTTTGTTTTTGACATCATTTGTTGGTTTTGCCGTACGTTGCACTGAAATGCTAATATCCCTCACAGCCAGCGGAGGTGCTCATCACATCGTATGTATGTGTGTGTGTGTATGTTGTCGCTCATTGCAGGTAAAATATTCCTGTTTTTACACTCGTTATTGTAATTACATGTTTCTATTTTCACAAATGGTGTGAATGAGCGAATGAGTTGTCTGTCCCCGTGTGCCCTGCGATTGGCTGGCAACCAGTTCAGGGTGTCCCCTGCCCACTGCCCGAAGATGGCTGGGATGGGCTCCAGCCTCCCCGCGACCCTAATAAGGATAAGCGGTACGGCTAATGAGATGAGATGAGATAAACAATGATGTTGTTGTTTCAATTTAAGATTAAAAAAATATGTCAAGTGTAATTCATTGTAAAAGTTAAAACCACTATACGATCACTTGTTAAAAGTAACTTGTTAAATTGTATGTAAAATTCATTGTGATGGTTGATCTTCGGAAATGTATTTTATGTCAACTAAAGAGTTATTTGAAATGCTCATCGCAGTCTCCAGCGCGTTGCTAACGAACTTGAAAGCCAGAGGAGGTTCCAACCACATTGTGTGTGTGTATATGTTGTGTCACTTATTGCAGCTACAGAAATAAAAGCCTCATCATCCAGTCCAGCTTTAATGCGTATCTTTTATATATCCATCCATCCTTTATCTGTACCGTTTATCCTCAGTAGGGTCGCGGAGGTGCTAGAGCCTATCCCAGCTATCTTCGGGCAGTGGGCAGGGGACACCCTGAACTGGCTCACAGAGACACAACTCACTCACTCATTCACACTGAGTGACAATTTGGACCCCCCCCAACTAACTTGACATGCATGTTTTTGGAATGTGGGAGGAAACCCACGCAAGCACTGGTAGAACATGCAAACTCCACACAGGAAGGTTTGATCTCACGACCTCAGAACTGTACCGCACACGTGCTAACTACTGCGCTGCCGTGCCCCCATATATAACATATTTTATATATATATATATATATATATATATATATATATATATATATATATATATATATATATATAAATAACACACACATAGATGTGTAATAACGGGTTACATTTACTCAGTTACATTTACTTCAATACTTTTTGGGATATTTTGTATGTACGACTGTTTTTAAATCACTACAGTATACTTTTAACTTTTTTATGGGTATATTAGTGAAGAAAAAAATGGATTTTTACCATGTTACATTAGCTCCGGAGGTAAAGTGCTTGTCTTGGGATCAAGAGGTCACAGGCTCTTCCATGTTGTATGTCGAAGTGTGTGAGACACTGAATCCCTATTGCCCCTGATAAGCAGATAGTGGCTGACACTGCTATCAGTATGTGAATGGTAAGTGTGGATGGAGCACATTGCAAGATGCTTTTGGGAGGTTTTCATTAAATGCAGATTATTTACATTGAACCCGTTTCTTATGTCCCCTCCACGCAAGTACAGTAAGTCGCATTTATTTCATCATCATGTTTCCATACCTGTCAACTTGTACGTTTTTGCCATACAAATTTACGTTTATTATGCATTTTAAGACGTGTACGACGTACAAGAAAATCTGTTGCGGTAGCTTTTATGTCAGTATTGTTTTTTTTCGGTGCAAACGAAGCGAGCGGTTTGATGCTACTGTGCGAATGTATCTGCCACCTCGGATTTCATGTGGTAGTTATGTAGTGAAAGGAAGTCCGTCTCTTTTTAAAAACCGGATTTTTCGGCTCAACTCATTAAAGAGAGCTGGCTCTCAAACGGCTAACTTGCTTTGATGCATTATATTACGAATCATTATTGTTGTTTAAAGAAGTTAGAAAAAAAGTATAAAAGGAGAAAATGAAAAAAGACAGGTTTGTGGTTATCCCTTTAATCAGTATATTACCAACAATAATTTAATGCAGAAAATGAATTAATAATTTGAATAAGAAAATGTATTATTCTACTTAATTATATTTGCATGTATTTTTTTCCTACTACAGTGAACGTCCAAGCTACTTAATTTCTTACCTTTTTTATAATAAACCTCATTCATGTTGAGCAACTCAGCATCTCACAACAAAATGTTAATTAACAATATACATGATATACGAAACACATGTACAATATAACATATTAAACTACATAAACACGTTTGAAAAAAAAAATGGTGTATTATATTTTGTATTTTGTAAGGGAAAATACAACATTTTGTAAGAGAATGGAGCCATGGAGTTTTACAGGTATGCGTTTCTTTTATTCGGATTTGACCAGTGACCAAAACAACCATCAGGTAGCAGTGTATGCGCAGTGTTATAGAGGGAGCCTAAAAAATTATACCGTATCTTTTTTAATCCACCCACTGTGACTTTCGAGAGTCTCTAAGAAAGCGCAACTCCTCCCCTTCAAGCTATACTAGAAAGGAAAATGCCAAATTCACAACATTTGCTGCCCCAGGGCACAGGCAACACTTGACAAGGTGTTGCTTTTTTTTTGTGAGAGGCAAAGCAAACAATTTTCTGTGGTTGAGGCAACATCTTTCAATGCTTTGGTGGAAACCTTGCAACAACATCGAGAAACAACTAAGCACGGCGTCGCAGTGGTTAGCGCGTGTGCGGCACAGTTCTGAAGTCATGAGATGGAACATCCTGTTTGGAGTTTGCATGTTCTCCCCGTGCTTGCGTGGGTTTCCTCCGGGCACTCCGGTTTTCCTTCCACATTCCAAAAACATGCATGTCAGGTTAATTTAATCGGCCGGTTCAAATTGTCCTGAGGTGTGAATGAGCGAGCAAATTGTCTGTCCCTGTGTGCCCTGCGACTGGCTGGCAACCAGTTCAGGGTGTCCCCTGCCTACTGCCCGAAGATAGCTGGGATGGGCTCCAGCAACCCCGCGACCCTACTGAAGATAAGCGGTGCAGATAATGGAGGGATGGATGTATGTATTTATCTAGTTTTAAAATGATTGCAGACGGGAATGTGTCATAGCAGGTAAACAGATATTCAAAAGGGGGAAACTGGTCAAATACAGACACAAACAATTGAGTAATGCATGTCTGGTGTCTGCATAAACGATTAAGAACAAAGTAAACGCGTCTAATACGCAACCTTGACTCACCACGAGGACATTTACGTACTTAGGTACTGCTGCAGCGAATTCCTCACTGATAACCCCAAACGTAAATCTGAAAAACACAAGTTGTTAGACAGAAGTGAGTAAATCCTCTCTCCGATGCAAATAAAAAGATTTTCAGAGTGTTAGAGACAAAAAATATCTACGTGCCTTCCGTCGTGTTTCTGTGTTGGGTTTGATAGTCATGGGTCGTTAGCGAACGAAACGACTCTATAAGACGGCTCCCCGTCAATAAAGAGCCGGCCGGCTCCCTTCAAAACGAATGAATGAATCACACACAACACGTGGTTAGCTCCTCTGCTTGGCTTTCAACACTATAAGGGGAATAAGCATTTTAGCACAACATGCAACGTCCGGCAAAACTAACATAAATGGCGACAGAAACAAAACAAAAATAAATCCAAACAACTTGACAACATCAATCACATTGCTGTGCATTTTGAGAGATTTGTCAGCTGCGGTTTTAATGTTTAAAATTAAAACCCGATGGTCACTCTCTCAGAGCTCCAGCGTTCCTCTGTGGAGAGAGGAGAGCCTTCCAGAAGGACAACCATCTCTGCAGCAATCCACCAATCAGGCTTGTATGGTAGAGTGGCCAGACGAAAGCCACTCCTTGTAAAAGGAACATGGAAGCCCGTCTGGAATTTGCCAAAAAGCACCTGAATGACTCTCAGACCATAAAAAACAAAATTATCTGGTCTGATGATCACAAAGAGTCTCAAAGGGCTACATAGACCACAGATTATTGCTAAACACAGACTATTATTATACCATCCCCTATATCTAAAACCTACATGAGGGCAAGAAAAAAACTCAAATACCTCAACATGAGAAAAATGAAGAAACCTTGAGAAGGGACCGCACATGAGGTAATCCCCCTTCCAGGATGACCAGGCTGCAATGGATGATGCAATAACAAATAATACACAGATATTGTCAACTTAGAATATAGGTTATTCATATGCTATGGAATAGAAGTGCGTTTTAAGCTTAGATTTAAACATTTCCACTGAGGTTGCAGATCGAATCTCAGGGGGAAGAGCATTCCACAGCACTGGGGCCCGAATGGAGAACGCTCTCAAACCTGCGGACCTCTTCTTGGCTCTTGGGATCACTATTAGACCAGAATTTTCAGAGCGAAGGCTCCAGACCGGAACATAGGGGGAAATTAAATCTGAAAGATATAAAGGAGCAAGTCCATGTATGTTTTTGTATACTACCAACAGAACCTTAAAATCACATCTTAAATTAAAAGGGAGGCAATGCAAAAACTGGGGTAATGTGAAACTTTCTTGTCTTAGTTAAAAGCCTCGCTGCAGCATTTTGTACCAGCTGCAGGCTCTTGATTTTGGACCTCTGGAGAATGTAGAGTAGTTCATTACAGCCATAGTGACGGTAGGTAACAAACGCATGCATTATAATCTCCGCATCCGACTGAGACAGCATAGGGCGAATTTTAGCAATTTTGCGAAGATTGAAAAAAGGGTTTCTATTAATACTCTTAACGTGTGTTTGAAAGGACAGATTTGGGTCTAATATGACTCCTAAATTTTTGACTGAGTCCCTGTGGGTGGTATTACATTTGTCATGGTTTAGAGCCGTTTTTAAGAACAAGTAACGGCATTTAGATGGACCAATAACTAACATTTAGGTCATTTCAGAGTTAAGGCACAAGAAGTTGAGTGACAACCACTCTTTTATCTCAGTGAGGCAGGCCTCCAAATTTCCACAGTTTACTGAGGCAGAATCCTCCATCGGAAGATATAGTTGAGTGTCATCTGTGTAGCAATGGAAACTGATTTTATACTTGCGAATAATATCACCGGAACGGAAGCGTGTAAATGCTGAAAAGAAGGGGGCCAAGTACTGAACCCTGCGTAACACCACAGGTGACACTAAAGGGCTCAGGTGTCAATTCAGGATACAATGTAACCTCGCTAGTTTGCGGTTCCACTTTTGCGGGTTCAGAGCATTGCGGGTCTAAAAAATATTCAAAAATGAAAAATATAAAAACAAATAATAATAATGAAAAATATTAAATTAAAATGAGAAATTACATTATTTTACAAAATTTGAAAACAAAATATTCGATTAAAATTAGTAAGTGCATCATTTTACAAAATTTTAAAAAGCATCACGGGCATAAACGCAAGCTGATTGGCCAGCACTCGCTGAATACTCGACGCTCTTTATCCCTTGGTGCATCTGGTGAACCGAAGAAAAAGCGAAAGATGTTACCAATTGACGAAAAAGTGAGTTTATTGGACAAGTTGAAAGCAGGAAATAGCTACGCGAGCGTAGCCCAACAATATGGCCTTAATGAATCCACGGTACGGTACATAAAGAAAGAAGCGAATAACATCCGGAAAACTGCTGCAATATCTTTCACGAAAGATGCCAAAAGGGTTGTAAACACCCAGAATAAGACAATGGTGCAAATGGAAAATGCACTGGTTATGTTGATCCATGATTGTAGGGCGAAGAAAATCAGCCTGGACGCAAACATAATCCGAAGTAAGGCTTAAACATTGTTTAATGCTATGGTGCCTGAGGGTGGTGACGACGAAAACTTTCAAAATGAGGAAGAAGACGACGGCGACGAAGATGATCCTCTGCCTGGTACCTCAAGCCAGACTAGCCCACGACGACCACGTACGACTTTCGTTGCCAGCAAGGGCTGGTTTCATAAGTTTAAGAGGCGAGTTGGACTTAAGAGTGTGTCGTTGTATGGAGAGGCAGCTCCTGCAGATTAAGCAGCAGTGAGGCATTATGTTGAGGATGTGTTTCCGGATATAATAGAAGAAAATGGCTACACGGCGGGGGTATACTGTATACCTGTATACGTTTTTTTAAGCATTTTTGAAGGGGCGCCGCTACTTCGTGGACTTTCAGTTTTCGCGATAACCGAGACTTCACTGTATTTAACACAGTGCGTCCTATCTGAGAGGTAGGATCTGAACCATAAGAGGACAGTTCCTTAGAGACAAATCCTTTTTTCCAACAGTTCTAGTACGATAAGTACAGTTAAATAAAGCTTAGCTTGTTTATTTCAAGGCATTCATATTTGCCTGCAGGGTCAAAAAGTACTGGAGAAAAGATGTGACAAGAAACCCCCTATTTCCAATTTCCTTTGGTGGTAAAACAATACAAGTTATATTACATAAGATGTCTTCCCCCCAAACTGAATAGCTTGCTTTGACATCACCATAAAACTTCCTGAAAAATACCCAACAATACATAAATAGAATGTCAAATTTATCATTCAATAAAGGCTGGTAATTTGTTCACCTAGAAAAGAAAGTATTTCATCTCTTTGATTATCTCGCATCAATTTGGATGATTCATTCGTTGCAGTTTTTTTATTTTACATTTGAAATGTCAAATCGAACTCAAATGTATTTGAATAACAAACAACAAAATGCAACAAGAAGTGCTAAATAAAAAAATTCCATGTACAACAGAAAATCTTAGAATGTCTTATACTGTTGTCAAGTTGTGTGAGAATGATGGCAAGGCAACGATTAACCAGGTGAGGAAAGGGCTTATTTATATTGATTGGCGGCGCAATACAAAGCCGCCTTTACGGGAGGGCACGGTGCCGTGTCATCCAGGAACGTGCGGACTTTCGGGACGGAGCGATTAAGAGACAGCTTAAAAAGTGTAGTTAACTCGTTTTACAGTGGCGCTTCAGGTTAAGACTGATATGTTGGCTCTTATCATAACTTAAGTTTGTCAATCAAGTGTGCGTGTTTGTGATTGAGAGCAAAATAAAGTATGCTAAAGTGGAAGTGATGACTAGATCTCATTATAACATTAGTTTGTCAATTATGCTTTAAAAAAGGAGTGGCCACTCTTTTCAATTGGCGAGTTCCCTTGAAATTCCGTTGCACTTTTTGTTTTAAGTTAACTTAAGTCATGTTGGTTGTATTGAAATTGTGATTTATTTATCATAAAAAACAGGAAGCTATTTAGGTTTTTATGTACCTTAATACAAGTTGCCACTAATGCCCAATTTCATTTCCTGCACTGTTAGTTTTTGGTATGAGTGAAAGATTAGTCAACTGTTAGTTGTGTTAAAATTCTATTGGATTTACTTGTAAAACGTTACCTATTTGGAAATTTCGTTACACGATTTCCAAGTGGTTCCGTGGACATCTAAAAGGACATTTTGAGCATTTTACATTCTTTAAGAATACAAATAATGTGACAATCGTAATTATTACATTTGCGTACCTTTTTTCTTGTTTTTAATCTCTCACGGAGATGTGATGTTTGTGATTGCAATCTCTCAGCAGTGTTAAGCTTGACTGAGTAAGCACAATTTCTGATCTCCGGCGAAATAAACTTCAGAATTTCCAAAATAAATTATGTATCACCCAAACACCAAATACAAAAAAATAATAAAACAAAATCGATAAAAAGCTTTCGTTAACCCCTTTTTTTCCTAATGGGTTACATATACAATTGATATTTGAGTTACTACAGGTAAATGTTAACATATAATGATAATAAATAAAAAGTTAATTATTAATATTCAAAGGATGTCAAATTTTTGGAAACAATTGTTTCGTTAAGTGGGCCGGATGAAAAAGCCTGATGGGCTGGCCCACAATCCATCACTGTCTTAGCTGTTTTGCTTTATCGTTTCAGGTAGTTGAGCTGTGACCTCCATCTAAAAATAAATGTATTCTATTGTGAATGTACAAAAGTGTAAAAAAGACAAATGATTTGGTGGCAGGGATGCACGGACATGCAGCCCAGGCTAATGCAACTATGAGCCAAAGAGGTGCAGTACTCATCCCCACTAGAAACCGAATTATAAAGGTATTCCCAAATTCTTAAACATGCAAAATGTAAGGAAAGAATACATGTGTTTTTTTTGCATAAAATCTATGTGTATTGTGGGTTTTGTGGAGAATGCCTAGGCCAGCGGTCTCCAACCTTTTTCAAACTGAGAGCTACTTTTGTTACTAATTAATGCAAAGGGAACCTCGAGTGATAGGAATTTTTAAAACAGCAACTTAGCAAGATGGCCTGCTAAATAGAAAAATGTAGCCCGATAGTTAGCTAGAAAAGTAAGCAGGTAATAAACTAAAAGGGAGCTAAGTATCTAGCTAAATGAGTAAAAAGCCTACTTAATAGCCAGATAGAAAGCTTAAAAAATAGCTGGATAGCTAGCAAGAAAGGAGGCCAAATTTTAGCTTACCGGTAATACCTAGAAAAAAAGATAAAAAGCTAGCTAGATAGCTGCTAAATAGCTAGAAATGTAGAAAGAAAACTAGATGAAAAAGCTAAAGTGGTAGCTAGTTAGCCAGCTAAAAAAGTAATGAACAACAATCCCCAAGGTATCCCCACAAACATCCCGGGAGCTGCAACCTGCCACCTAATTTAAATATATTAGAGTTGTCATATCAGAAGAAGGGTCAGAACCAGAAATCATGGCCAGGTTAGCTCAAACCACAGCCGCCGTTGCCAGACTTAAACCCATCTGGAGGGACAGGAACATGGCAGTGAAATAAAAAATCGGACTCATGTCAGCGCTGGTTACTACAATCTTCCTCTACGCTTGCGAGACATTGGCTTTCACAGGAAAACTTGAAAAGAGAATCCAGGCCATGGAGATGCGATGCTAAAGGGAACTTCTAAGCATCAGCTACTTAGCCCATGTGACAAACAAAATGGTGCGCAACACCATCAGAAGGCACATTGGGCCCTATGAATAACTGTTGTCAACTGTGTGCAGACGTAAACTTCAGTGGTATGGTCACATCACAATATCAACAGGTCTGGCCCAGGTAGTTTTCCAGTGCACTGTCCAAGCGGGCTGGAGAAGAGACCGAAAAAGAACTTGACTTGAAAGAATGGACTTGGGCCAAATTTGCCCTGACCCAAGAACAGGCTGTGGAGAAAGCTGTCTAGAGTTGCGTCCTCATTGGTGCCCCGACGACCCACTGAATATAGGTTGAGCTTTATCCCTGATCATTAGGTTTGTGTTTGTGCTCTTAACTCCAACCAGTTCCCAGTCCACCCTGGTTTATTTTGTATTGATGATGATGCTTATTCTAAATTATCCAGTTCCTCTATGCTCCTTACCATCATTAGATTGGCCTCTTCAGGTGTTTTTTATATTCAGCTTGAGGACTATGTTGCCGTTTTCAGTCCATGTACTCAGAATTTGTTTAATTCTCCGCACGTAATGTGCTTTCCTTGCATGAGATGTTCATTTATGTAAATGTTTGTGCTTTTGAGCATCTTGCCCTGTTTAACGAGTGCAACCTTATGCTTTGTGTTGGCATGACAGCTTGTCAGTGCCGTTTCTTCTGGGTAGCAGGTGACAATCTTCAACCTGGTTGCAGTCCAGAACAATCCCTTTTGACTGTAGGAATGCAGTCACCTGTTGCTCGGTTGAAATACATCAAGCTTGAAGACAGGTTCCCCTCCGCTGCCTGCCTTCCCCGTTTTAGTAAATCGGTATCCCTGTGATGACAATATCACTCATTCTGGTGGATTGCGATCTGACTTTCAAGGTATGCTGGCCACTTGTCCTTTACTGCATTTTGCATATGGAGCACCTTCACCTCGTCAACACGTGATGTTTTCTACTGCCTCCTCACAGCAGAAACTTCTTCCAAGAGGAAATCGAGTGACTTTTTTATGTCATCCATTTCCTCCGCAGACACAGTTCGGGTGTTTTTTAGCCTCATATACTCTGTTGAATTCGCTGACAACTCTTTCAGCTGTTCACTGGGAGATCAGCTGTTAGCTGGCAGTGGTACGTGACCTTCCCCCAAAGAGCGACAACAACTAAGCTTGTGAGTTGGCTTCCAACTATTCAGAGTCTTTTTGGGTCTCGAACAAAATCAGAGACACTAAAGTTCCGACTTGAATCGGAGCTGCAAACTCTGTTGACGGATTTTGCTTCCAACCGGATATCTTTAACACAAACCAGACCAGACGTTAGATTTTAAATATCATCACTTTTGAAATAAATATGGTATGGACTTACTTTTTAAAAAAATATTAAAAACATTTACGGCAGGGGCAAATTAATCATCCAACGGGCCTGGAATGGAAATGGCCATAACTCAACACTGTGTGCTGTCCAATCCGTCACTATTAAGGGTCACCATCAGGTGTGTGTAACTGGACACACCTGGTTGGCCCCCTCTGGTGAAGCTGGTGCACCAGATCCTGACATTCTGGAAGTTATTTTTAATAATAGAGTTCCTTTCTGTTTTTCAATGTACATTTACATGGCAATGCAATTGTTTTCCTAATTTTTGTCAAACAAAAGGAGGTTAAACCTCAGTAGAACCATTTAAATCCAGGCTTAAAACACAATTCTATTCTATAGCATATGAATAACCTATATTTTATCTTGACAATATCTGTGTATTATTTGTTATTGCATCATCCATTGCAGCCTGGTCATCCTGGAAGGGGGATTACCTCATGTGCAGTCCCTTCTCAAGGTTTCTTCATTTTCCTCATGTTGAGGTTTTTGAGTTTTTCCTTGCCCTCATGTAGGTTTTAGATCAGGGGATGGTGTAATAATAGTCTGTGATTTGCAATAATCTGTGGTCTGTGCAGCCCTTTTAGACTCTTTGTGATTAAGGGCTCTACAAATAAACATGACTTGACTTGAAAAGTATACAGTAATCATTTTTTAAATCTTTAGTATGGTCCTATTTATTTTAGGACTGTATATGATTGAAACTGTTGTATTTCAATATATACACATGGATTGTTGTCAACTATCCGTCCGTTATCTGCACCGCTTATTCTCAGTAAGGTCGGGGGGGTGCTGGAGCCCATCCCAGCTATCTCCGAGCAGTGAGCAGGGGACACTCTGGACTGGTTGTTGTCAACTAACAAGACCATTATTACTGTATATGAATAGGTCACGCTGAAGGGTTAATGTAGAAAGATGATAAATCTTTATTTAAAAAAATCTTGGACAATTGCAAAACCCACAAAACAACCTGTAGTAACCCACAAATGCTAGCCAAGCAGGCGGAGCAATTGGATTGGGTGGGCGGAGCTAAGCTAATATTTTGAGGTGTTTGCACAGTGTAAACAGACATCATAATAAAAAGACACATCCTGCTGCTACAATTGTACTGGGTCATTCAAAGGTCATCACTCACTTAGTTCCCTTTTATAATTGCAGTCCTTGCTTAAAAATAGTAATTTACTTTAAACACGAAACGAAGAAGAAAAATAGCTCAAGCCATGTTGTTTATTTCTAAAATGCACAAGACCCTGACACAAGTCGGTTCTTGTGTGGGTTTACTTTTGGCTCACTGCCGAAGGCCTAAGCTCACTTAGTTAGTACGACGTGAGGTCTTCAGTTTTCACAGGGCACCACATATGTATTGTATTTCAGATAAGGGAAAGGGTGTGTGGCTTTTGATGTTTTTTTAAATGAGAAAAAAATAAATATTTTATAGAGTGACAATATTGGGAATGATAAGCAGTCTTGGGAATTGTCTTAGGTTACGAGAGTTAGATCTAGATTATTAGACTCAGTTTATATTGTTTACTGCTGATTGCTATTTTATTATATTGTTTACTGTTTATATTAGTTGCACTTCAAGTGAAGGATACATTTGTTGGTGGTGAAGTGCAATAAATATTACAAAGTTCTTTAACCCAACTACCTGTCTGTTCTTCTCTATTCAACTGACTCGCATACTGCTCAAAAAATTTCAAATTATTTGACATGCAAGAACTTCTTTTTAAAGGAATGAAAAAAGTTACTTTCCCTGGTAATTAGATACTTTTACAGTAGAATAATTAAATTACTAACTCAGTTACATTAACTATAAAAAATTATTTTTTTAAAGTAACGTGCCCAACACTGATAATAAGTGGCTCAATTCATCTTGAAAAAGTTCTGAGATATTGTTAGTTTATAACTTGAAAAATCGATACTTCGCTCCTCATCCTGTTTCTTCGAAGCACCGCTTTTCTGTGCAGATGGTGCAGCCCTTCTCTCTCTTACTCAGTGCCCCCCTACTCTCAAAGTTTATTTCTGAGTATGACTAACAGGCCCACTTTTGGCAACTCTCTTTACCTTCCCTGCTCCTGCATTCTGCCTTCCAGACAGGAGAGAGCAAAATCTCTAAACCCACCCTGACCAGAAGAGAAATGTCAGAAAGCGCACAACGGTATAGAAAAGGACAATACTCAGTGAAATTTGTGTGGTAAAGTGGTCGGCTACAGTGGCAACACCACAAATTGACATACACACAAGAAAAAAGGGAGCAATTTGTAAGCACAATATAAGATGTTGAATACATTTGTTTGTTTTTTTTCACAATTCTTGTTGATTTTTAGGGAAATATTTTGAGGTCAAGTCACATCTATTTATATAGCCCTTAATCACAAAACTGTCTCCAAAGACTGCACAGGATTACAATTACACCATTACCTGATCTTAAACCAACAGCGGGCAAGGAAAAACTCAAAACCTCAGCGTGAGGAAAAAAGAAACCTTGAGAAGGGGCCTCAAAAGTGGTAATCCCCCTTCCAGGATGACCAGGGTGGAATAGATTTAGCATTGAGTTGCAGTACACAAAAAATAGTAAAGGTTTTTTACATATAGGTTTAAAGCCTGAAATAGGGCAACATGCACACCTTTTTGGGGCCGAATTCAAGCACATATTAAGCACTTTCAAAGCCAATTTTCTAACTGTTCCAGTACCATTATACAAATAAATCCATAACCTTTGTAATAAAACCCTAATTCTAGCCCTAAACTTATTTTGGAACAATAAAATTGGTTTAAAGCCCCAACCCAAGCTCCTAGCCTGAGCTCTACACCCAACTATAGCCCTAATTCTGTTTCAAACTTTAAAACCTATTTTTAAATCCCTCATTCAGTTTAGAACCCTGATTCTTCTTTCTCTCTTTCTGATATAGCTCAAACCCTATCTCCTAACCCTAGCCCTACACCTAACTAAAGCTATAAGCCGAGCTCTAAACCTATTTTGGAACTCTAGATTCAGTTTAGACCCCTTAACCTACACCTAACAATAGGTGTAATCCTAGCCCTAACCTGGTTTTAAACCATAACCCTAGCTTTAAACCTATGTTGGAACCCTACATTCAGTTTATACCCAAATAAGGAGCCTAAACCTCATTTTCTAACCTTATCCCAATCCTATTTTGGAACCACAAAATAAGTTTAAAACCCTTATTTGAAGCTCAAACCCTAGCTACTAACCCTAGCACAACACCTAAACTGAGAAACATTCCAACAATTTCAACCGTTTACAAGGACATCATTTAAAATTCAAGCACTTTTCAAACCTTGCAATCACAACATTAAAATTAAAATATTTTCAAGGATTTTAAGCACCAGTACAAACCCTGAATACATCAAAAGGTTCTTGGGGGGCCAATACATTTTCAAGGCATTTTGTGGAACCTGCATTTCTATTGAGTGGAGCTAGGTAGAGCGCGTTACATACCGTGTGTGGAAATTATTCTTAAGAGTTTCTTAAAAACAAGTTTGTGTCAAGATTTCCAAAATGAAAATATTAATCAAATAATTGATTTAGGGGGGTTGTAACAAGTTATTCATCACACTTTATGGGTTTTTTCTATTGTTTGTTTATAACTTGAGGGGGTCTGCCTTAAAACGTGACTTTTAGAACCTACTCTTTTTCTCTTTTGGACTAATGCACAGTTCTTGACAGAAGTGTGGTTATTTCAGTTAATGACAATCGCTAAATTCCAAAAACAAAAAAATGTAATGGTTTGCTAGAAAGTCTGGGCCGCTAATTCATCTCTGAGCAGAGATCAATGTAAATAAAATACTGTGAATGTTAGGAAAAATATGCATGTTTTGTTCATTTTTTATGTACAGGTGTGGGCAGATCCAAAAATCCATATTATTGATCCTAAGCAAGTATTTGAAATGGATCAGTACTATTGTCCTGGGATTTATATTTCTCCCCTTCACCAATTAAGTCAAAGCGCCACTTCTAAATTTAGATCAGCGGTATCCAACGTGGTGCCCGCAGGTGTCAGTTGAGGTGCCTCTGGACCTTTGCTGAAATTAGCTCACCAGTACTGGTAAAAAAAAAAAATATTGGTTGGCTGGGTTTATTCTACCCTATTTTTAAATAATTAACCTGGTAATACTATAATGATAACAATAATAACATAGTAATGACATTATACAATTTTTATATAAATGTAGATCATTTCATTTCATTTTTCATTTAGACATTTAAATAAATAAATTCCAGTTCAAGTGCTTCATGGAAAAAAAAATCTGTACAAGTATTAATAATTATGTTTGGTACAAGTAAAAATAACTATGTGAGATCATAAGCCCGAGCCCAACCCAAAATTCGGATTGGGCTTAAAATGTCAATCATTGCATTCGGGTCTGGCTGGGCTTCTCTGTCGCTGACTTATTTTTATTGTTGTTATCCACCTGTCATTGTTTTGCTTTGTCTCTCAGCATCTCTCAAAGTGCTGCACATCTTGTGGACATACTGCTGTTGTGGTAAATTGTCCAATTTTCAAGCCGTCAAAATGAAGAATAGCCTTAAATTTTTCCCTTCAACTCTTAAAATGATCCGTCAATGATGGAAAAGTGTTGGTTAATTTAACATCATCAGACACAGAAATATAAAAGATGAAAATGTGTATACATACAATCTTGTTCACTTTGATTTTGTTACAAAAGACATGCTTCAAGTGTCTCCAGGTAAGGGATGCGCGCGATGCATTCCGTCCCCCTCTTGCGCAGCAGAGTCTGCATCTCAGGCATGCAGGCGTGCGGAGTCAGTCAAAATCACCCCTTCTCATCCCGAGTCTTCACAAATAAAATATGAAATTTTGGGCTCTTTGGGCTCGGTCCTGCAAATCACATTATTTGGTTAGGCCCGGGCTGGGTCAGGCATTAATACCCGAGGGCCTGGGCCGGGATGCATTTTTTAGGGCTGATCTTACCTCTCAGTGACACGAGGAGAAAAGGTATTGTGACAAGGAGTTTTAAATATGAATTTCCTCTTGGGAACTTATGGAGCGGAGAGTAATTGTAAAGGACTAAGCAATGATTTCCGCAAATGTCACTTGGACGCAGGTTTTGTTTGTGTTCTGAATGGGCGTGCAAATTTCCAACCATTTGAATTCACAGCAAAAGTTCAGAGATGAAGAGATATAAAAATGTTTTTTAAAAATCCTTTGAAGTATTTGATTCCTGAAATGGGAAGGCTTGTAGGATGCTACGTCTGCCGGGTTTGAATTTTTCTCCTCTCCCCTTTATAAGCTAACCCTGAGGGTGGTCTGGCTAACTGTTGTGGTCCCCGCTGAAGTACCATACAATTGCGAGGAGTAAGACGCCCATGCAGACAATTAGTTGCTGGTAGATGTGCAGAACTGGCAGTTGGTTCTGATGGGCTTCTGCTTCTCTGCGTCCCTGGATAAACACAAGATGACAATGTCGAAGTTTAGGATGTGACTTTTTACTGTGTGAATGCTCTTCAAAGAAAAATCTCACATGTTTCTATCATTAAAAACACATAAAACCCCAAATAGTTGGATCCATTTAGCTGGGCCTGAAATAGCGCCTTGTGATGATGTCATACCCCCCGGGATACTGGAGTTCCATTCCAAGCAGGAATTGAGTTTACCTTGGAGACGGTTGCTATGTTCCACTGACTCAATCATCTCATTTTTTAAACAGACGCAACTCTGTTTCATGACCGAAGAGATGATTTGTTGTCTGATTGTGTCGCTTGGTAATTTTAGCTTTATGGATAACAGGTTTTGATTGCTGCTGGTGTTGACAAACTAGGCAGTCCCTGACAATTAAAATATGTTCTTCTTTTGCAAGTCAAAATTCATGATGGATAACGAAATTTTGTTGAAGGGGTGTAAACCTGTGGGGGGTAGATAGTTTTAAGTCATTTGGGTGGTATGTGGCAGAAGGTGGTGGTTTTGAGGAGGATGTGAAGAAAAGGCTGTGTGAAGGATGCAAGGCAATGTGTATGCTGAATGGATTGTTCAAATGTAGAGATCTGCGGATAGATGCAAAGCAGTGATGTATGGCTCAGAGGCATGGGGTTTGAGAGTAAATGAGCGTAAAAGGTTAAATCCCTTTGAAATGAGATGTGTGTATAGTATGTGTAGAGTGAAATGCCTGGATAGGTTGAGGAATAGGGAAGTAAGGAGAAGAGCTGATGTGGTAAGAAAGCTTGCTGAGAGGGTTGCTGAAAATGTTTTAGATGGTTTGGACATATGTAAAGAATGGTTGAAGGCCGTTGGACTAAAATAATGTGTAGTGCAGAAGTGTTAGGAAAATTTAAAATTGTAAATTTGTAGGTTATCAAATCAACTCTCCAATTAAAGCAAGTACATTTTCTATTTGTAAACTCAGTGCATATTTTCCATCGATAAGGATTGTTTATTATCCAACAACATCTCACAACAAGACAATATGAAAACCTGAGCTCTTTTTTTGGGCAGGTAACTTGATGTACACATCACTGACTCTCCTCCTTAACCCCTTAAGATTGTTGATAAACCAAGTCGTGTCTTCACGATGTCACCAGTCACAGAAGTACATAATGCCACATACTGTATCATTGGAAAGCTTAAACTCTTGGCATTTAAGATATCATAGCTAGATAACATATTACCATTTCAAAATGTACTCATCACAGAAACACAATCAGACTGGAACAAAATACCTGAAAACTATAAAGACAGCATAACTCACTCAAAAGTCTTGTAATGTTGCACTTGTGAAACGTGTGTTCCAACTCAGATTACTCAATGTAAGCAGCACTTGAACTTATTTTAGTTTACCTTTTTAAAGAGACCAAAACTGTCCATACGGTTTAAGAAGAGCATTCAAGTGACTTTAAAAACGTCCTGGATAGGGATTTTAGGCAAACTTGATAGGAATGTTTTATTTTGGGCTGTTCACCCCTTTTTGTACTATTACTCCATCTACCTGCAACAAATAACTTAGGCATTATCCACAAAAACTACCAAATAGTAACTTATTATAAATGATTTGACTTATTAACACATAAACCAATATGTTGACTGGCTTGCATGCGCCAGTGTTCCTCACATGACCTCAAAGTTCAAAAAGTCAAGACTATATTCAAAATGCATTATATCGGTAAAAAATTGGACTATACGGATGTAATATATATATATATATATATATATATATATATATATATATATATATATATATATATATATATATATATATAGATTCCACCCATAAAACATGTAGTATCTCCTCAAATTTTGCACATTTCTTAATTAGGAAATACAGGGACCCCTCGCTTCTTTGCGCTTTGGTTTTGCTGCTTTCAATCCTTTGCGGATTTCTAAATGAATCGATTTTGTATTTGTTGTCGTTAATATCATTGTATTGGCATTGTGTTCAGCGGGTACAGATTAAGGTGGGCACTCTGTGTTGTGTGGTTGTGACCGTCTGTGTGCGCGGCCTTGATTGGCTGATGTATGGTGTTAGTCAAACAGTGGGCTGCCTCCGTAAAGAAACTAGAGGCTCTGACTTTGAAAAAAAAGTTCATCAATTAAATTAGACTCTTAAGTTAGAAGAGCACGACAAAATTGTGATCATCAGCTGGTGCTTTATGGGATTATCATCGGGTTCCACCAACGACTTGTGCAGCATCTGGGCAAAGCTACAGTAAGAACGGTGCTGTTGGTCCAGCCTACTGCAAATGGCTATGCTAAAAACTCTTAAAAGCCACCGCTGCAGACCCTGTATCTTGCCAATGCCAAGTCTAGTCCTCATTAAATGAATGACATGGAGCCACAACTTGTGGGAAACCATTATATTCGGGACGGTCTTGTTTTGAACATCGCGGCGATCTGTCTCACTCAGCTAGCCGCTCTGTAAATTGCTTTCTTACACTGAAAGGAGAAGCCCTCTAATTTTGTTCTACTTTTGTATTATGACAAAAAAACAATTCATTCAACCGCTAATATAAGTTTTGTGTTAATATTTGTAAAACTATAATTGTTTATTGTTACTGTTGCATACTTTCAGTCGGTATTGACGTTATCTCAAGGCAAGTTTAACCCTTAGGTGGGTTTTTTGAGGTGCAACGCTACTTCGCGGATCTTCACTTTTTGCGGGTGGTTCTGGTCCCCATTAACCACGAAAACCGAAGGATTTCTGCACCTATAAAACACCTGGAAATAGTTGTTTGTGATCATAGCAGGTGTTTTGGTTTGGCCTGACTTTTACTTTTGTCTTTATTCCTTACGTCAACAAGCTCATGATTTGGCCAACATCCAGATAGTCATTCATTTCCCACCCCTGCAGCAACAGAAGGAAAATCCTCTTTAGAATGTGCCAGGCATGAAAAGTTGGGTTCATTATGCTACTAAAAGAATTTACATCCATTATTTTCACACAGGGATGTCATTGCAAAAAACACAACATTGACTACTGGGTGCACACACATGGTGTTGCTGTCAAGTTCTGGTTCAGTCGCTCGCTTACATAAATGTTATAAGAATGACGTCCTGCCTTGGCCTCACGCCTTTTGGTTTATAGCAAGAACAGCAGCACGAGAGCAAGCCAGAGACTAAGGAGAGGGGGCATGAATAGATGAACAGGAAATAATATAGAAAAGCCAAAGCCCACTTAGTGCACTGTTGCCAGGATAGGAAACAGGTGAGGGCAGCAAAGACTGTTTTTCCCAGTTATGAATCACGGCTGCACGGTGGATGAGTAGTTAGCGTGTCCGCGGCACAGTTCTGAGGTGATGGGATCAAATCCAGCTACCACCCTTTCTGTGCGGAGTTTGCATGTTCTCCCCAATGTTTGCCTGGGTTTCCTCAAGTGTTCTAAAAACATGCATGTCAGGTTAATTGGCCAGTCTAAATTGTCCCTAGGTGTGAATGAGCGAGTGAGTTGCCTGTCTCTGTGTGCCCTGTGACTGGCTGGCAACCAGTTCAGGGTGTCCCCTGCCCACTGCCTGAAGAGAGCTGGGATAGGCTCCAGCATCCCCGCGACCCTGATGAGAAAAAGCTGGGCAGATAATGGATGAATCATTTCCAGGGTTCGTTCACCTTTTTCATGGCCAAATTTAAGCACTTATTGGACTTTCAAAACAAATTTTATTTGCTGGTTTTGTGAGATTGTGCACCAGGAGAGTAAACGGGCCACAACATACGTGCTAAAAATCATTTCATCATTTAAATTAGATTTTTTTGTTGTGAAACTTCGAAGGTACTATAAACTCTCAGTTGAACAAGTGGTCAACGAGACATCTACCTTATTCTCTGTTCTAAAGGCACACCTCAAAACCAGAAATTGCGCAGTAATTTAAAAGTGTGACATATAATCTGGTGCGCCTGATAGACCAGAAATACGATAAATGAAATTGGAAATGCCTAATCTCAACGAAATACTTCAACGTACGTAACCTTTTATTAATTAATCACGCAAATTTAGTTATAAAATCAGGTATAATAGTATTTATGTTCTATGATTTTTTTTTTTTTTTAAACTTTGATGAATTTTTTAAATGCAACCCTCGTTTTTTTCTGTAGTTTTCTTTAATGGCCCATAGATATATGAAACCATGATCTCATAAAGAAATATTTTGAGCGTGCCACTTATAATCAGATACACATTATAGGCCAGAAAATACGATAATTTTTCAATTTTGATCGCTATGAGCCGTCATCATGACATAGAGATATGCAGTCAATCATTTCGCAGTTATGCTTAGGGGAAAGATTTATAGCACAGAAAGTGAAGAGATTCAAAATGCAGCATGCTGTTGATTTTGGGGCAGGGTGTAAATCCATCAATGCTTGTGTCGCTGTGATTGCAGACAACTGCCAAAACTGCAGGAATTGAAAAAGTCAACACATGTGTCAGTTTGGTCCTCAAACTGCTGTGCAGTGTTTCTATCAAGCAGCACATTCACAATGTTGATTGCTGTTTTATTTTTATACTTTTTTTTTGATCAGTTAGCTGTTGCAAAACAACTCATGTGATTTTGTTGTCCAGCCTCAACTTTCTATGCTGCCTTCCTAAAATAACTTATAACAAGGGCTACTATTAAAAGGCTTGCGCACATACACAAGGAGAAACTGGCTCTGGCTTTGTTATTGTGAGCCTAATAGCAAGGTTGCCTTAGTCATAGTTACAAAACAAGAACAAATTACAACATTGTACGAACACTTGCTCAGTGGCCTCACTTCAACCTTTTAATGTGACATGAAAATATTTGGATGTGAGAGGGATTTTTTTTAAACATAGGTGAAATGACCTTAGCAATTATATTGTATACCACAGCCATACCCCCCTAGTGGAGGTGGCTAGAGTCATTTCTGACTCTTTTTGGGAGATTGATTCAGAGGAGGGGATTCCCAGCCCCCTCACTCAACCCAACGGAGGTGTTGGGAGTCATTAGGTGACCAACCCCCCCAATTCCAACCCCTAATGCTGAACGCAAAGCAGGAAAGCAACGGGTACCAATGTTTAAGTCTTAGGTATGACTCGGCCGAGGCTTGAGCCACAACCTCCCCGTCTCGGGGCGGGCGTCTTTAGCAATTATGCTAACATTTCATTTCACTATCGTTCACCGCTTCTCTGCTTAGGTGAACCAAGCGAAATAAAGGATATAACCCACCTGGTTTAAGGGGGTTAGGAAAAGCTTTTTTATATATTTCGTATAAATATTTATTGGTATTTTGATTTTGAGTGCAATAAAGAATTATTTTAGAAACAGGAATTTTTATTTGGGAGAAAATCCGAAATTGTGCTTGTGATTCTCACTCAAGCCTAATATCTCTGTAGAGAGATCTCAAGCATCACTATCAGGTTTCCGGGAAAGATTAAAAACAAAAATAAAAGAAGTCCACCAAACCATGTAAAAGATATTCTGTCACACTTTCCATGTAGGCATAACACTCTAGCTTGACACCAGTTGCCTCCAAGGTACGCTTGGGAGCTCCAATCATTTCCCCTGGACCTTTGAACTTAAAATATATTATAAAAGACCATTTTTTCCAAATTACCACAGAAAGTGTAGTGGTCTTCCCCACAATCATGCAGATATGTTGAAGAATATTCCATGCGCCAGGGGACTCGAGAAATTTAGTCTCAAAGTTGACTGATTTGGTTCATATCTCAAAAAGAGCTGTGACATAACCAGATGACAACAAAGACCCATAACAATGGCGAGTCCCGTCAAAAAACAGGCAGAAATTGTAGTAAACAGGCGTTGCATAGCACTCATTTGTGCCTGGAGAAACTGGAACTTTGCTTACCGTGTCGCTGGGGGACTTCTGTCTATTTTGTCCGATTTGCGTGGTTGAATCAGCGAAAGCTGCGTGAGTTAAGTTTGCGTGTCGTTGTGTACAGCGTGCGTTCCTTTTTTTGCCTTTGCCTGCTATAAGTAAGGTGATTGGGAGTTTTCCTTTGTGTTTTACGCGGCGTTTCTTGCAATTAATATACTATTGTCCAGATGGCTCACCGTTAGCGTCCGGGTTAAGGCTCCAGGTTTTGTCTGGTCCAGGTTAGGGTTAGGGTCACCTAATGACTCATAAAATGGGAGAAAGACCACCCAAAAAATCTCTATGTAGATTGCAGCGGTGAGCTGTTATGGCCTGCAAGGCCTTCTACAAATATTTTAATCATTTGATGTCAATTACATTTTGTCCATGAATACAGACGCTCCCCTACTTACGAACATTTGACTTCAGCAAAACAGTAGATACAATTTTTTTTTCGTGATGTTGAAAAATATCCGGACATTGCTGTAAGTTAGATTTTGTGTTGTGTGCACCTTTATCCGAGTAAAGGACAGTACTGTAGTGCTTCTTTCCGCCGCGTGGCGCTGTGAGAGGTCACCCAGCATCCACCTCGAAGAAGAAATCCGACTCCTACATTCTAGTTCGTGTGTAATGTAAACACACTGCACTGTATCTCTATCATGCTAAGAACTTTGACATTTTAATTGTTTAATATGCATCTATTTAATATGGTTGGCGTAAAGTGTAAAGAATTGGCGAGCCAATTCTTTTAAAATATAAGTGGAATAAGAAAGCTTGATACGGTTGAAAAAATGGTTGGATCCCCTTTTTTTGTCAACTTTTTACCACAGAGGAGGAAGTCGCCTAACTCTTCCAAAAGTTTAACTCAACTTTATTTATCTTTATAGTCAAGTCAATTCATGTTTATTTGTATAGCCCTTAATCACAAAGAGTCTCAAAAGGCTTCACAGACCACAGAATGTCAATGCCTAATGCGCAGCTTTGTATTTCAGTACTATGCTTTTTTATTCAGCCTGCTTTGTAACGTTATGGAGCATATTAATTTATCAAACATTTATTTTTCAGTTTTAAAACAATCCAAGTTACTTATACAAGCCTTAAACATACTTATATAAACCTTAAACATACATTCCATACAAAATATAGCACTGAAGCTACTTATGAATGAATTCAACTTACGAACAATTGTCCGGATTGTCTCGTTCGTAAGTAGGGCAGCGTCTGTACTTATTGCTGCTTATTCTTAATTGTCTGTCAACTTACTTTCATTACGTTTACCGTGGTTGCACTGCTTCCAAATGTGTGTTTTCATGTTTAGGAATAAACCCAATCACATTTCAGTTATTACTTGTTGCCAGGGTCTACGATTGGCTGCTGGCATTAACAGTAGTATCACAATGAAAAGGTGAAGACTAATACAGTATCCTCGAGTCCACTGCCTCCATCCATCCATCCATCCATCTATTGTCTTCCGCTTATCTGGGGTTGGGTCGCGGGGGCAGCAGCCTTAGAAGGGAAGCCCAGACGTCCCTATCCCCAGCCACCTCCTCTACCTCATCCGACAGGATCCCGAGGCGTTCCCAAGCCAGCCGAGAGACATAGGCTGAGTCCCATTCTTCGCGCTTTCACTCGCTATGTGCCCTAGTCACTCGGTTTTGCGCGTTCACGTGAAAATGGGGTGTGTCCCGATACTCTCAAGACCGAGGGAGAAGTGCCCTCAAACCATGTCATAACCACTTCAGACGGAGGGAGCTCTCTACCTCACTTGGAAGCTAAGTGACTAGCCAGAAGGCAATGCAAATTCTCAATATCAACAAACATGCCTGGAAAGGAGCCGCATAAATGTAAGTAGTTTTCCACAACTACGCATGTATTTGCAACGAAATATATTGAGATATCTTAGACGTAAATGCAATAGAAAATCGTATTTTCGCGTTAAAACATGAACATTGCAAAATCGCCACTTTACGAAGTGCACAAATCTACCGAGGGAGCTGCCCAAAAAAAATCATCACGCTGAGCATCCTATACACAGTTGTTTTTGTACAATACACCAGCATGAAGTAATTCTTGTTTTTTTCCACCCAACCTAAAGGCCACTGTAGAACGTCCCGTGGAAGAGCTGGTCACCATCACAGCTACCGCACCATCCACACCACCGGGCACGTCGTCGGCATCTTCCAATCCGGCGCCAAACCCCAAATCACCCAGAAAAAAAAGGATGCACCATACACTCATTGATTTTTTGAAAGAGGAGTCTGCCGGAATGAAGAAAAGGCTCGAGGAAACTGTGGCCAAAACTGAGCGGTTCCCGTCCTTTTTGGGAAGCTCGTGGACAAATTTCCAAAACAGTGACATCTCTGCAATGTTTCCCTTTGTTTTATAGAAGGAAAATATTTTATTTTATTAAGAACTCAATGAAGTTCGTTTGTGTTTTCCAGCTTTATGGAAGTATTGGTATATTTTTGTTACAATTTGTGACACATAATTTATTTACTGTTATGTATTTCGGCCCAATGTGAGTTTGTTTTTCTGAAAGTAAACTATTATTTAAGCTGGAGTGATTTGTAGTTGTTTTCTGTCCAACAGTCACATAGTTCACACACAGTATCTCACATCATTATGAAATAAACCACCAAGGTGTTACTAAAAAAAAAAGATGTTTATTGAATAGTAATGCAGAAAAGCACAGGATGCAAATGTGGGTCTGACTTCCAGAGCCTAAAACATGGCTTTTGAGCAATTTATTCCATATTAACTGTGGACAATTCTGTGTACGGTGGACCTGGGAACCCTGAAGACCCGTGACACCACACGGTACGACAGACCGTGGGCCAGCCAGTACACGTAGATCAGGACCTCCATCCATTGCCCTGTTCCCTCTTTAGCAGCTCCTGCAGGGCCCACATGACCTTCTTGCTCAACCTTAAGTCCTGAATGAGTTCTGACTCCACATCAAGTCATAAGCACAGGATGGGAACATTCCTGTCCAACCTGTCCACGCTTATGGGACGGCCACTCTGGAACACAATAGATAACATAAACAATTTAGACATAAATGTGGGCTTAGAAAAGAAAAAGACAGCTTTTACTGTGATGTAAGCATCATGAAAAAATGTTGAAATGACCTTTTTTATATCCAATGACAACTCTTTTGAATTAAATTCCTTATGAACTAAGGTTTTTGGGTCATACAGGGAAGTTTGGTGACGATATTATGTCAGCCTAAGGGTGAGGTGGACTGTTCTTGTGTTTGTTTACTTTTCGTCATGTCACACATTAAAGACCCCTACTATATGTCATAAAATGGCATTAAGATACTAATAAGTAGATTGCCATTTATGTCTACACAAACATATTATGTGAACCCTTACTGTAGTTGACCAAACGGGTCATTTTTTTAATGAGTGTACGTACCTTGTAAAGATGAATCAGCGCTACATAGCGCTGAAGCTGTCTTCAGTATAGCACATTTCTCCTCCGTTGTTTGGAGACACGGAAAAGATGATGAGCTTTCAGGCAATCGGTAATAACACAGCTGTAGCGGGCATTTTTAACGTTGCACGAACGTAGACCAATACGTCACAAAGGTCTACAGCCAATTCGTATTACGGCCATCTACTGGACTGGGGTGGAACCTTGCAAGTGTCGTCCAATTTCCTAGGGGACAATCTCCACTTTGCACTCCACTCACCAAGAACACTTGCCTATGGAGGGACCTCACTGGAGGGTTCTCAGGGCCAAGTGAGAGGAATGGGATTGGGCCATAGTCTCTCCAGCGTGTCCTGGGTCGCCCCCGGGGCCTACTGCCGGTGGGACATGCTCGGAACACCTCCTGAGGGAGGCGTCCAGGAGGCATCCTTTTCAGATGCCAGAGCCACCTCAACTGGCTCTACACAGAATCCTTCCCAGATGACTGAGCTTCTCACCTTATCTCTAAGAAAACCCAGACACCCTGCAGAGAAAACTCATTAAGGTCACTTGTATCCGGGATCGTTTTGTTTCATTCATGACCCAAAGTTCATGACCATAGGTGAGAGTAGGAACATAGATTGACCGGTAGATCGAGAGCCTTGCCTTTCCGCTCAGCTCCCTCTTCACCAAGACGGACCGGTACAGGGTCCGAATGACGGCAGACGCTGCACCGACCCGTCTGTCGATCTCCCGTTCCATCCTACCCTCACTCGTGAACAAGACCCCAAGATACTTAAACTCCTCAACTTGGGGCAAGATCTCATCCCCAACCCGGAGGGAGCATGCCACCCTTTTCAGGCTGAGTGCCATGGTCAGTGACGCAATGCTGAGGCCCCCAAATCGGATTCCATCCCCACCAAGGCTGCGCCTAGAATTTTTGTCCATAAGTTATGAACAGAATCGGTGACCCTGCAGAGTGTGTAGAGCTGGCAAAACATTTAATACAAAATAATAGTAATACATAATATTAAAACAGAAGACCAATGTAATGTATATAAGATGCAACCGTTAACACGCGACATGTTTGCGAACCTTTTCCAAGTTACTTCTGTTTACTGTTACTTCCACAGAAAGACGACAGTGTGTGCCAGCTTTTGCTAAAATTTGTGTGAGTGTTTTGGCAGGATAATTACACATTGGACTTTTACTCACGGGTAGCAATTTAACAACAAGGTTGCAGAATAATGTATCTAAACAGTCACTGTTAGTGGCCCGTGAAAAACACATTTCATACACTCATACACACAAAAACACCAGAAAACATTTTCTGAAGTCTGAAAACAAACACGCAATGCATAAATCCAACACACGGTAAAAAAGGGGGCCTGACAAGCAAATGATTCACTCCAGGATTTTTGCTTTAATTGAAAGTTCATTTTTAATATTCATCCAGGTGGCAAGAACCTTGGACGAGGTCTCAAATCTGTTGTATTTCCAAGTTACAGAAAGGTAAAGTGTGACTCATTAGGACTGTTTCTTTTGTGCGTGTAAAAAAAATGACCAAACCGTACCGATTTTCTTCAGAATCCTCTGACCAGCCTTTGACAAGGTGTTTGGTTCTCGGGGTACACTAAGTTGCAAGATGGCGGACAATCATATCTCATCTCATCTCATTAGCCGTACCGCTTATCCTCATTAGGGTCGCGGGGGGGCTGGAGCCCATCCCAGCCATCTCCAGGCAGTGGGCAGGAGACACCCTGAACTGGGTGCCAGCCAATTGCAGGGCACACAGGGACGGACAACTCATTCGCTCATTCACACCTAGGGACAATTTGGACCGGCCAATTCACCTGAAATGCATGTTTTTGGAATGTGGGAGGAAACCGGAGTGCCCGGAGGAAACCCACGCAAGAACGGGGAGAACATACAAACTGCGCACAGGAAGTCTGGAGCTGGATTGGAACCCACGACAGGTTCCCATGACATAAACTGTGCCGCACAAGCGCTAACCACTGCGCCGCCGTGCTGCCCACAATCATATAATGTAAAATAAATAAAAATGTCATAACCTCCAAGTATTTTAAAAATGCACTTTCAAATAATGGTTCTGTACTTTGGCTTACTTTTAATCAATGTTGTTTTATTTGAATGTTTTTTAACCACATGCAGGCGCTAAAGAATACACGTATTTAAAAAAAAGTTACTATCCTAAGAGTAAAAACAAAATTTAAGCTACTTTCTGCAGTATCATAATCACATATTCTAACAACACTTGTCTTAAAAAAATCCAAACTCTCTCAAAAATCGAACAATCCATAACTTGGATTAATTTTTTTCCAACTCTTAAGGTTGTTATGCGGAAAAAAACAATACTTTAAGTTGATTCAAATAAATTATACAAATTATGGCGGTTACAAAACCCCCCAAAAAAAACATTGTTCTTTTTGTAATGACCCAGTTATTTTATTTTGTATGTACATAACTGTCCCTTTTTTGTGTTGGTTATGAACAAACAACACCGTTCTTCTGTGTTTGGAAACCAATATTTTTCAGGGTTCCTATAAAGCAACAAAAACAAATGTTGAAAACAAGAAATAACTTTTTGCGTCCAACAAAAATACAACATTTGCTTTTTGTATTATTTAAAATCAAATGATCTATTTAGGGAACTTAGTTTCACATATATCAACTCAATGTTCGTTTGGTTTGGCACAGGAGTCTTTCAACAACAGGAAATAAATTTTGGGGGTTGTTGGACAAGGGAAAATATATTTTAAAAATTCCGAGTCAAAATAACCAACATAATAGATTGGTCCACTCTGTAGCCAAATGTTTGTTTTTTGTATTCGTACCCCACCATTTTAGAGTCCAATTAATTAAAAACGCGGGTGTTCCTAAAAAGAAGAACAAAAAATTGTGTGCCCGGTACATGTTACATTCCACTTGCTTAACATGTTTTGTTTACGAGAAGGCCCCATTGTTATGAAATCTGGCTCTTGTTTCCCACTCACAAGGAGACTAAACTACATTTAAGGGACACTGTGTAACGTTTGACCAATAGATCTCACTGTATTGTGTAGTGCAACCGAAAACAAGGGCTAAAAAGCACAAGGAAACATACAAAGTACAGAGACTAAAGGGGTCAAACAATATCATTTAAACGTTTTATTCATTTCTTCTTTATGGTGATAAACATAGTTTTCTGATCCGTCTCAATCCCTAAACGAGAAAATGTTTTCGTGAAGCAATAAAAAATTTGTGTCATTTGCTGCTTCACACAGGGGTACAGTTTTGTTTTATTATTATTGTTATCTTTAATACAATGTATTTTAAATATACATTTACATGTCAGAGGGGTTTGCAATGAGTATTGTACAATGTGATACTCAAAAAAAATTAGTTTTCCCCAAGTGATATAGGATCTAGCATCATGAGGTTCGGTTCCTCTCTTTACACCTCAAAACATGGGTGACAAGATGATGAAGGTGCTGTAGTCAGATCAGGAGGCTTCCCTTGCTACTGGTAAACATAGAAACCTGTATTATTTGTTTCATATGGGAAACGAAAAAGCGACCTGGAGATGTCATAAGCCAGAGACGGAGACAGGACCCAGTAGCGTTCGTTTACTCAGTTTTATTGATAATGAGGGAGAGCAGTGCTTGCTTCCACGATCCGATGATCGACGAACACGGGTAGCAGGTGGCTGGAACGCGGAAGTGGCACTTCCATATCGAGCGATGATAATCGTAGGCAGCAGGGATACTGGTCACTAGCCGGAACGGGAGAGCAAGGGCGGTATAGAGTTCAGAAAAGAGGTCTGCAACAGGTATCAGGCAGGAAACAGGGCAAAACAGGTCAGTAGTCGGGATGGCAGATCAGGGCGGAAACGGGTCCAGAAACAGGTCGGCAACACGTATCAAGCAGGAGAAAACAGGCCAGAAAAATGTCGGAAGGTATGAGCTTGCCTAGCTGGGAGGATAGGTTTGCAAACGGTCTGACGGCTTCCTCTTGGAAGCCTGGGGTTTAAAAAGAGTCTCTTAACCAATCAGCGCTCAGGGCTGTTGGCGCCAATTGGGCAGTCATAGGTGCCCTGAATCAGCAATCATGACAGGAGAGGGATGGTTGTCAACAAGCTGTACTTGCCCTAGACACACCACAGGAAGTGGTGCCCCAACGACAGCGGATCCATGAACGTGAACCCTTTGCAGCAAGATGTCGGCCAATCATATTAGCTCTTTCTATGTGAGTGTCATGTTATGTAGAATAAAGGCAAAATTATAAGGGTTATCTAAAAGTGTACATTTATATGATAGTTCATGCATTTTTGCTCAATATTCAAATCAATGTTTTTTTTAATTAATTACATTTTTTTACCACCGAAGGCGCCAAACAATACACAATGTCCATTTAATTGCATTTTGAGATAAAATAATCTAAACAAGTAACACCTGGCACAAGAACTGGGAACAAACCTCTTCTTTCCTTTTTTTTTCTGGGGTCATACCATTGTATGACTAATACACGTATACAATAAAAACTCAGAAATAACAATTCTAATCATTACGTTTTCTTTGCTCTAATCAAGTCAAGTCAAGTAATTTTTATTTGTATAGCCCTTAATCACAATTAGTCTCTAAGGGCTTCACAAGTTATTACATATAAGAAGATTAGGTTACTCGTATGCTATAGAGTAGAAGTGAGTTTTGAGCCTAGATTTTAACATTTCCACCGAGGTTGCAGATCGGATCTCAGGGGGAAGAGCATTCCACAACACCGGTGCCCGGATGGAGAACGCTCTCGAACCAGCGGAACACTTCTTGGCTCTTGGGATCACCAGGAGACCGGCGCTCTCGGAACGAAGGCTTCGGGCCGGGACATAGGGGGAGATCAGATCTGAAAGATATGAGGGGGAAAGTCCATGTATGATTTTGTATAGTAGTAGGAGAACCTTAAAATCGCATCTTAGGCTAACAGGGAGCCAATGCAGGTTAGCCAAAATTGGGATGATGTGTTCGAACTTTTTTGTCCTTGTTAAAAGCCTCGCTGCAGCATTTGGTACCAGCTGAAGACTCTTGAGTCTGGTCATCGTGTAGAAGAAATTGTAGGTTCGATAATCTTTTAAGTCTTCTTTCGTGATTGAATTAAGTACATCGGGAACCAGCCATGAGGGGGAGCCTTTTATTTCGTCATCCCAAAAGAACTCAGAGAACTCCAGACATAACAATGCTTTTATAGCTTCAGTTTGAGTACAACCCAAAAGGCGGCCCTAGTCCACAGTAACAACAGGAAGATGCTGTCGTATCCTTATTAGGACATGTTGTTCGCCTCAGTTTGCTCAGAGGGACCTTGCATAGCAAGACCTTGCAGGTCCCATGCCCTTTTAGGGAAACTCAACTGTCTTGCCAAGGATCTTCTCGAATGATGTCAACATTCCCTCACTACTGTAAGCAATGTAAGCAAGTCTTTCTACATTTCTAAATGTATGCAACTCTATTCTACAAATGCAAGTCTATTTTCCACAACAATCGGAAGACCGGAAAGTAGTGCATTACAGTAGTCGAGACGGGAGGTAACAAACGCATGAATTATGATTTCCGCATCCGACTGAGAAAGTATAGGACGAATTTTAGCAATGTTACGGAGATGGAAGAAAGCGGTTCTAGTAATTTTCTTCACATGTGTTTGAAAGGACAGATCAGGGTCGAAAATGACACCTAAATTTTTAAGTGAGTCACTCTGTGTGATGTGGCAATTGTCCAGGTTCACTGCGGTTTTAGAGAATAAGTCATGGGACTTAGAAGGACCAATAACTAACATTTCAGTCTTTTCAGGGTTAAGACGCAGGAAATTGAGTGACATCCACTCTTTTATCTCAGTGAGGCAGGCCTCCAAAGTTCCACAGTTTATTGTGGCAGATTCCTCCATCGGGAGATAGAGTTGAGTGTCATCTGCGTAGCAATGGAAACTGATATTATACTTGCGAATAATATCACCTAGTGGAAGCATATAAATGCTGAAGAGAAGGGGGCCAAGCACTGAACCCTGCGGAACACCACAAGTAACACTAAATGGCTCAGATGTCAATTCGCCATATTTAACGCAGTGTGTCCTATCTGAGAGGTAGGATCTGAACCATAATAGGACGCTTCCTGAGAGACCAATCCATTTTTCCAACCGTTCTAGCAAGATAATATGGTCCACTGTGTCAAATGCAGCACTAAGGTCCAGCAGCAGCAAAAGTGATGATGCGCCTGAGTCCATTGCCCGTAGGAGATCATTGGTTACCTTAATCAGAGCTGTCTCAGTAGAGTGGTTAGCCCTGAATCCTGATTGCATTGATTCAAAGAGATTGTTCTCGGACATGAAATCATTCAGCTGCTGTGCCACTACTTTTTCAAGTATTTTAGAAAGAAACGGTAGGTTTGACACAGGTCTATAATTACATAAGTTTTCTGGATCTAGGTTGGGTCGTTTCAGTGTGGGTTTAATGACAGCGGACTTAAAAGCAGCTGGAACTACACCTGAGGCGAGTGATATGTTTAAAATATTTAGAACTGAAGGTGCAAGAACGCCAAAGAGACCTTTAATAAGTGAACCTGGAAGTGGGTCGAACTGGCAAGTCGTCGGTTTGGCCGTATTCACCATCTGTTTAAGATTTTCGAGTGACAGTTCACTAAATCGGGACAAAATACCTAGACAGCCACCATGTTGTGCATCTAGAGATTTGAGTGCTTTAGTATGTGTTGAATTAATACTGTCTTTAGCAATTTCTTCCTGTATGCTTTGGATCTTCTTAGTAAAGAAGACCATTATGTCGTGGGCAGAATGGGTGGAGCTATCTGGGATAGTCTGTTGCCTTGTTAGCAATGCTACAGTGTCGAAAAGGACCTTGGGATTGTTCTTTTGTGACGCAATCACTTTCGAAAGGTAGGCTGATTTTGCAGAGGCCAGGGCCGCTTTATACTTCAACAAACTATCACACCAGATTTGATGGAAAACTTCAAGCTTGGTAGCGCGCCATTTTCTTTCAGATTTGCTGCATTCTCGTTTAAGGGATCTAGTTTCATCATTAAACCAAGGTGTGCGTCTTTTAGGTCGTGATTTATGCCGGATGGGCGCAACTGAATCCAGGGCATTGGCCAGGGTAGCGTTAAATTCATTTAGGAGTGGTTCGATGGAGCCTATGTAGGAAGGAAAGGATGCAACTGCTCCTGGAAGAATATCGGAGAGCTCAGAAACTGTGCCCGTGCTTATATTGCGTCCGGTGAATCCTTCAGTTTTTTTGGTACTACATTTAGCTAGCACCTCAAATGTAACTAAATAATGATCCGAGATAACTGTAGTACACGATAGCACCGCCATGTTTGAGGTTGAAACTCCTCGAGTCAGAACCAAGTCGAGCGTGTTTCCATCTTTATGGGTTGGCAAATCAACCAGTTGATTAAAACCAAAAGCATCAATTATAGACTGAAACGCAACAGTGAGTGAACTGAGTGGGGAGTTCATATGAATGTTAAAGTCCCCCATTATTATAATTTTGTCTGCATAGGTTACTAGTTCAGACAAAAGTTCAGCAAATTCGTCCAAGAAAGTTGTGTATGGTCCTGGTGCGCGATAGATAGTTATCACATAGATTGACAATGGAGAGGACCTCATAACAAGAGCCTCGAACGACTTGTGATTATTAGAGGTACGAGGAGTAAATTTGAGCGTTTTTTCAGCGACACCGCCACCCTTTTTCAACGTGCGTGCTATATGGCTGCTCTCATAATCTGGGGGAGAAGCATAATTTAGAGCTAAATACTCATCCGGGCGTAACCACGTTTCACAGAGACCAATACAGTTAAGTTTATAATCGCGAATAATATTATCTACAAGTAAAGCTTTAGGAGCGAGCGATCTAACATTCAAAAGACCAAATTTTAGCTTTGAATCATTTGACTTAGCTGTAGCCTTTGTAGAGATCGTCACGAGATGCCGGTTGTGTGCGTTGGGCTTCGGGTGTCGGTTGACTCGCAGAATCGACGAAGAAATGATGGTTGGATTAGACAGATCTTCATGTCGTTGCTCCATCAACTTCACACGCTTCCCTGCACGACATCCTCGCTTCTGTTTTCTATCTTTTCGCCGTCTTCGTCTCCGATTTTTCTTCTTTTTCTTCGGTGGAGCGGGAAAGCAGGGCGAACCTGAGTCCCTTTGGAGCTCATTTGGGATGTCGTGGGTGGTATAGAAAGTGCCCGAAAAGTCGAAATTTAGACACCCACCTAGTCGGATGAGCTCCTCCCGACTGTAGGTCTTATTGGCCACGCATGTATCCAAAAAGGAAAGCAGGAGGACAGTGGTAAATAGTAGGATAGCCGGGTAACAATCAGCCGCAACGTAAACACGCGCCGCCATGTTGGAAACCGGAACCGGAAGTTGACTTTGATTTGATCATTTGCTCTGATCGCAGCCGGACACAGTGTAGTTCTTTGCAGTATTGTGTTTTCAGCGCGGTGAAAAGGGTATAGTATATATATAGTATATAGCAGGGGTCGGGAACCTTTTTGACTCAAAGAGCCATAAAAGCAAAATATATTAATTTTATTTTGGGAAAGAGCCACACCATATGAGACAAATTTACTCAATTGTTAAACCTGCGCCCCAGACAAAAGCTTAGTCTTCATCACATTTATTCTTGATGATTTGATAAAAATTATGAAAAGAGAATAATGCCAGAGCCCGTGTCCCAAATTTAACAAACGTACCACTTTAAACTTGTCTCTTTCTTGCAATTACTCAAGATCAGTTAAACTCATTTTGACCCTTTTTTCATACATATTGGTTTCAAAACCAGATCCAAGCATTTATTTTGTAAAAACGTCACAACATTCTGAGAACAGACGGCGTAGCGCGAGAGATGGGAGGGAGTGCTTGCACTTTTTGCATAGCTCCACCCATCCCTCCCACTCACCCAATCAAATAACTAAGTTCTCTTCCGGTGTTTTGGCGTATTTACAATTTGTTCCGTGGATTCATCAAAAAGTACCTGAACACCGAACACAGATAGTGAGCTTTTATATAAAGGATTCTTTAGCGTTGTACAGCCAAAACAAGTTTTTTTTTTAGAGGCACCTTTACTGTAAATCGTAATGAAAACCTGCCGTATATATTCTGAAGAGTACTGCTTTATAATTCAGTTTTGATTTGGCTTTGCGTGTATTTGACCAGGATTAATAGTTAAAGATTTGAATGGGATGGAGAACGGGCCACTAATAACAATAATGTAAAATGGTTTGACACATGTGGTTTATGGGGACAATGTGTAATATTTAGCGGCTCCTAAGGGTAGAAAACTTCTTTCATTTTAAAACAATTATGTTTTAATTAATAGGCAAAAAAAACTTAGCATTTATTTGAGCCTTACTTTAAGGAAGCTGACATAGTTGTCAGCCATCTTGCTCCTATTCAACCAATAAATTCACCCTGTGTGAAAGTTTTGCAGTGCTTGGTGATCAGAGTCTCGACCTCGTAGCTCGCCTTTGTAGCATCTTAGTTTAACTCTCAGGGCTTTGTCAAAAATCGCTGCTGTGCCGTTAAAACACCTTCTAGTTGCTTCACATTTTCATAAGTTTGTTTTCCAGTTAGCTTTTCGTAGTAAGCATGTTTTGTCTGGCGGTGCGGCTTGATATTAATTTATTTGAAAACAGAAACACTCTCTAGACAAATTAGGCACACAGTTGTTTCAGATTTCTGTAAAAAATAATCCAATTTCCACTTGTCCTGAAAAAGGCGGCCCTCACAGTCAACTTTCTTTTTTTTAACCCCCAGTCACCATGTCGGAAATGGGGTGGGCTAAAAGACAAGGGAGCCAAAGAGCTACTGCCATCATCTGGTGAAATGGTTAAAAAAAAAAGTACAAATGCGTTTAATACTGCAGTCAATATTAATGGTAGGCCACATATTAGTAATTTTATGACAGAGGCTAGTAAAAATGTGATCATGGGCCCCCGGACTAGCATTAAACAAATCCAGCATTAAACAAGAATATCACAAAACAAGGACTTTAAATAAAATAGTGAAATAAAACACAGTCATAGCTCTATGCATGTGCACCTCGAAACACGAGAATTCTGGTATACAAGATTTATTTGGAACAAAAATCATGCTCAACATACAAGAGAAAAACCAAGTTGGGAAAACCTCCAGAGGCTACTACTGGAGACCGCTCGAGAGTTAGCGCATGCATGGTAGGGCGTTTTCCAACCCCCCAAAAAAAGAGAAAAATTTCACTTAAAACAAAGCAGTGGATAATAGACATACAGTGGAACATCGGTTTTCGAACGCCTCTCAGTTCGAACAAATCGGAGTTCGACCAAAAATTTCGAGAAATTCTTGCTTCGCTGTTCGGTCCAAAAATCGGAGTTCGAACGCCGGTAATGCGTGAGTGCGTACGCTATAGGGTGCGATGCTGAGCGGCGTATGGGTGTAGATCGTGTAGATCGCCCCCACCCCTCGTGGCCAACTGTTATCACATGCGCACTTGCTTCTTTTTGCTTTCGCTTTTAATATCGGTGAATGGAGTGTTTTAGCCCCTAGTTATGCCTCCGAAGAAGGTCGGTGCAAGCAGGACAGGTGAAAAAAGAAAAGTTGCTCTTACAACTATTGCCTTTAAGAAAGACATAATAGCTAAATATGAAAGAGGTGTGCAAGTTTCCGATCTTGCTAGGGAATACAGCATGGCTTCTGCTGACCACCACAAAGGTAAGAAATCCTATTCATAATTCTTTTCTTTATCCTTTTTTTTATTTTCACACGTTCATGTTAGCGTAATCTTTCGTACGTAAGATTACGATAACGCAAACGTACGATTAGCTTCATGTTTACGTTGAACATTCAGGGTATTGGAACTGAGCCCAAAATTCAGGGTGTTGGAACGGAACCCCTTTTCCAATGAACCGCTAACAACTTGACCCGGGTGCTAAAGGACTTGTAAACGACCTGATTTTTTTATTTTTACACGCTCATGTTAGCGTAATCTTTCGTACGGAAGATTATTATAACGCGAACGTACGATTAGCCTGGGTTAGCTTCATGTTTATGTTAAACATTCATGGTAAACATTCAGGGTGTTGGAACAGATTACAACGATTTACATTATTTTTAATGGGAAAAATGATTTTGGTGATTGAACAAATCGGTGTTCGAACAGGGTTCTGGAACGGATTATGGTCGAGAACCAAGGTTCCACTGTATAAGAGAATGGTATTTGTGTGAGTGACCTGGCAAAGCAGTACGATCTTTCAGCACCTACATTATTGTTTGTATGCTATAGAAACAGAAAGATGTCATCAAGGCTATAAAAGAGAAGTGACTGTTCTTTCAAAATGGCAAACCACTATTGATGATGAGATTGAGAGGCTTTCGTTTTTGGTGATGTGTGTCAATGAGCTAGCGCAGTGGTTAGGAACCTATGGCTAGCGAGCCATACAGTATTTTTCATGAGTAGATAGAGATAAAATTCAAAATAAGCTAATTTTCTCTGAAGCGTTCCAAGTTTCAGAAACTCAAAGTAAATTTAGGTCCCTGCAAAACTGGAGTAAGCCTAATTTTAGAATTCGTTCGATCCAGTATAAAGTCTCAACTATAGTTTACAGTCATGGTGTCACAACAACAGACCCTGTTTTCGGCTGTACATTTTTGTGGGACCTCATCAAATAATGTATGTTTACTGTTGAGACACTTTATGATAAAAACCCACAGAACGAAGTGTAATTACCCATAAACGCTAGCCAATCACACAGAACAATTTGATTAAGTGAGTGGTAGGGGTAGGGGGAGCTATGCACACACAGCACGCTCCTCTCTCACACGCGCCACTGCGCTGAAGGGAAATACATCCATAAACTTTTTTTTTTGCATTTTTATGTGACATTTCTACGAAAGAACTTTGATTGCACCTTGTTTTGAAACCACTACTTACAAGAGGTCAAAATGAGCCTCAATGATCTTAAGTAACTGAGAGGAACACAAGTTTAAAATGGTAAATTTGTTGATATGGGACATAGGCGTAAAATGGTTCCTGCCCCCTGAGCGAGCAGGAGATACCGTCAAGAAAAAAGCAGACGTCACTGTCTATTGACACGCACATATAACTTGGAAATGCGTCATCAAAGAAGGGATTATTCAACAGGTACAACCGGAATGGATTTCAAGGACAGCCATGGCTGATGGAAGAAATTCAAAAAGAGGACTGGCATACATGCTACTACAGCAAAAGGAAGTCATGTTCGAGTCAAGTGATGTTTATTTGTATAGCCCTTAATCACAAGGAGTTTTAAAGGGCTGGCAGTGCAGATAAAGCTGCGGAAGAGTTTGCGCAGCACTTTTATTTTAAGAATATAAAAAAAGTATAATCTAAAAAAGGATCGTGTGCATGTTCATTTAACGTTACAGTAACTTTAATTTTAAGAGTACAGTAAGTGCTTACAAATATCAACAGTCTCTTGTGCTCTGTCACTCCTTCCAGAAAAACACATGAACCTCTGTTACGTTAGCAACTGCCTACTTCCTCCATGGTTAGTGCTCATGATAAACTTCGTAAATATGTTCTTACTCATGTGATTCCTTTTTTATATTCAATTACTATCTGAAAGTGTATTAAGTGATCAGGAAAATGTGTTTTATGGCCTTTTAGGATTAACTTGGATGCTTTCAGGAGGCCGGGACAGAATAATTAATTTTCGGTAAAATTTGCTCGTTACAGGAACAATTCGAAATACGAGCATGATCCTGGAATGAATTAAGCTTGATTTTTTTTTTGCAGTATACAACTGCAAAAATGCTACATTAAGTACATTTTAAAATCGAGAAAACTAAAAATATAGAAATATAATTATTAGTAAAAGCAGAAATATCTTTGATCAGAAATATTTTTGCCTTGATTTTTTTTTGGTATTCAATATTTTTTATTTTTGGGGTGTAAAATGCAGACATACTATTTAAAATATCTTGAAAGACTGACCCTCATTACAAAATCATTGTAGTCATCTCCGATGCGTCGAAGATCCTGTCCGACCTCCACAGCCTGCATGTCCCCTACTGCGTGTCCGAGCCTAAGCCTAGGCCAGACGGGCTGGTCGGAACTTCCTGGAAGCAGACCAGAACACTTAAAGGTATTCCCAATTTCTAAAAGTGTGAGGAAACGGTGCCTGTTTTTTTACATAAAATCTATATATATTTTATTGGTAGATTCAAATTATTTTCAGAGATAATGCATTTTGAAGAAAGCATGTCTTGTCTTTGTCATCCTGAGCTGTGACACCATTGAAGGTACACCAGCACCCTAGCAGGCTTGTTGCCATATTGTTTTACGTGTAATTTAGTCGATGAGGTTACGGGTGTTTTAAGAAAAGTTTTGGTAGTTTTTGTGGGTAAAGCCAAGGCTTTGTGTCACAGGTGGATGCAGTAATACTACAACAAAGGGCAAGCCTCCAATGGGGGGCTAACTGGGACCGATAATCGAAAGGGGGCCACAGCTTCAACGTGAGACTCGCCGACCCCAAAAATTGCTTGGGACAGCCAGGCTAACCGGGAACCAACAACAAAAACCAGCAGCGGCTATGGCAATAAAAATCTGGCCCAGAATAAACAAACCAAGGAACACGGCAAAACCGGCGCTAACACAAGGATTGCCCAACCAGAAGAACCTGAGACCCAAACCAGGTTCCCAAAGACCTCACTCACCCTCAGCATTCAGTGGGGTACAACATCAAGGGGAATTGCCCATTGGATACCCACTGTGTACTCGAGAGACTTGGGCAATCTATGCCCAATCAGGACGTTCCCGTCCTCACGCGCCTCCAGACCACATTGAGAAGCAGCTTTGGCTACCCTTGATGAGTCGGGGCCGTCCCAAACAGCCCCTGTCGCGTGCATTCCAAGGATAGAAACACCTGACCTGAAAAGCCAACGGGCAGGTGATAACAGCTATTTTCGCAATGGTTCACCATTTATCGGATTTGGTCGCTCACCCCATCACAGTTGCTACAAAACCAGTCGATAATCTGAAGCACCTGGTCAGTGTCAAGGATAGGCTGCATCTGTTAGAGGGTCTTCTATTTTATGACTCCCAGGGGGGTATGCATGAAGTACCATATGACACTGTGGGCTCAGAGCTCCTGTCGCGGAACTCCAGCAGGTGACCCACTGGACGCACATGAAAAAAAATGTGGCAATGTACATTAAAACGTGTTTGGTTTGCCGCAAGTTTCAACCGTTTAATTCCAACCACAGAGCGCCGCTACAACAACGTGGTGTTAGCCAGGTCTGAAGAAGGACCAGACAATTCGTGATTAAGATGCCAGTTGAGAAGCTAAGCCCATTTTTCTTTGTTAGAGTCAGGGCTGGTCGTGTGAGCAGTATGATAATTTAGCATGGTTAATTTATAGGTCATTTTTCCCTCTTGTCGTCTTACGTCTTACGACTACCCAGATTGGACTATTGAATCAGACTATGTGGATTTGTGTACCTAGTGGCGCGATCTTACACGCTGATGACCTAGTGTCGTATCCGTTACCCACTGACACTTACGCAGACAAAAAATATCTGAATTATTTAATCATGACCAAATTCAGATTTACCCCGAAATTCTTATTTGATTCAATGAAAGGGAAGCTAAGATATTGATATCACAACTGTGGACAACACATTAAAAACTTCATGTTATCAGATTTAATTATGGTTCAACTTTTTGTGAATTGGTACATTCAGGAACTGTGCCTCCATGGCCCCTACACTTCCTTTCTCTCACTCTTGGTCGTCTGTCAACAGTATCCTCATCGCTTTGTTCACCCTCGGAATGGCGCTGTTCTTATATCAGGGACACTGGGACTGCTGATACAAAGACATTGTTCCTGATTGTCGTTGGTGTATTTTTTTCTTGTTTTTGCGTAACCTATAGGCTTTCTTTTCTTTTTTCCTTTTTTTTCGGGTTGCAGTAATTTGCTTAGTGTAGACTTAATGTGTAGGAGATTAAGCATTTCCTTTTGTAATTCCTTCCTCCCATCCTTACCACACCTTCGCGCTGAACCTCACCCTCAAGCGTCTCAAGACAGACAACTCATACGATTGACCCTGTTAGCAATAAAATGGGTGGGAAGAACCAGCAGCATGTTGTCTGATTGTTACCACAAGGTACACCACTCCTGCCCAGATGACTGCCTACAAGCTGTGACAAAGAAAGGAAACTCAAAGGACTTCCCCAACGAATGCCTGCAAGCAGTAACAAAAAGGAGCAACCAAAAGGACTTTTCTGAGACTTTTCTGGTGGATTACCAAAAGCTGTGCCTAGGAGAGGCACCCCAAAAGAACTTCCCAGCGAGACATTCCTGGTGGAGTACTGCAAGCTGGGCCAAGGGATGCACTCCCCCAGAGGACTTCCCAGCGGAACTGTTGCAAGCGGTGCCTAGGAAAGGCCCCCCAAGACGACTTCCCAGCGGAACTGTTGCAAGGAGAGGCACCCCAAAAGGACATTCCTGGTGGACACTGCAAGCTGCTCGTAGGGATGACCCCCCCCAGAAGATGTTCCAGAGGAACAGTTGCAAGCGGTACCTAGGAGAGATGTTCTTAATGTATGTAATTGTGTCGATTAGAGGGGCCTTCTGAAGTACAGAACATTACGCAAATTTCTCACTTTTTGGCTTTCTAACAATTTTAGCAAATTCAAGACCATTAACTGATACTGGGAGTATCAGATATTTAAGACCACGCCTGTAGAGGCATGATCTGGTCAAGCGAACATCACATATCTTAGACCGCGCCCATAGAGGAATGATCTGGTCCAGCATCCCTGGTCCCTATTAAAAGGGGACCTGATCGATACTTCCTTCTTTCCTACTGGCTCCTGCACTGCGGCCTAGAGTTCAGCACGTGGGCCATATGTTGTGAACGATTGGAGCACGAGACCAAATCTCTCCACAACAACAAGTAAGAGGACGGTTTCAAATTTAACACCATGTTTGCTGGTTCTTGGGAATAAGCGTTTTTTTTCTGTACAAGGGAATCTGCCCAAATCGACGAGCATTATAGAGAGAAACTTTATTTTTGGTGCTAGTAACTTTCAGCAGTCAAAAACTCCCATTTATCTCCATAGAGTATTGTAGTTCTTTTTTCCGCCATGTGGTGCTGTGAGAGGTCACCCAGCATCCACACCGAAGAAGAATCCGGCTTCTATTTCCTGGTTCGTGTGTAATCATAACAACGTGTACTGTATCGCTAACACACTACGAACTTTGACGTTTTTATTGTTTAATATCTCGTGCATCCATTCAATATGATTGGTGTAAAGTGCAAGGAAGAGGCGAGCCGTTTCTTTTAAAACGAAAGTGGAATAAGAAAGCTTGATGCGTTTGAGGAAATGGTCGGAATGCTTATTTTCGGCCACTTTTTTACCACGGAGGAGGACCTCTGGAAGTGCAAGTCCCAAAAGTAAGTAAAACCTCACTTTATCTATCTTTATAGAGCATATCATTTTTTTAAACGTTTATTTTTTCGTACAAAACAATACAGGTTACTTATACAAGCCTTAAACATACTTTCATACACCATAAACATCCAAAATATGGCATTGAAGCCACTTAAGAACAAATTCAAATTTCGAACGATTGTCCGGAAACTAACTCATTCCCTAGATCGGGCAGCGTCTGAACTAGCCGGAACGGGAGCGCAAGGGCGGTATAGAGTTCAGAAAAGAGGTCTGCAACAGGTATCAGGCAGGAAACAGGGCAAAACAGGTCAGTAGTCGGGATGGCAGATCAGGGCGGAAACGGGTCCAGAAACAGCAATGGCTCTAATCTCTAGTATTTCCTTACAAACAAGTTTTGGGGACACTGTGTGTGTGTGTGTGTGTGCTGCCCCTCAAAACTCAGTTTAAAGGACCTGCGAGAGGAGAAGGCCACCAACACGGATATTATCGACGAGGCCATCTACTATTTCAAGGCCAACGTCTTTTTCAAGAACTTTACTTTACTATACCTCTTAGTTATTTAGATATATGTTGTTTGCATAAGTTGTTTGCTGCAGTGTGGACCATGGTTATCTAATATCATAATCTATTATTAATACACTCCTTACGTAAACTAATAAACTGTGAAACTTCCTTAGGATCACTGTTAAAATATTTTGGAGGCACAGATTTAGGCCAGAGCCAGTCGACATCCCTGGGCTCGACTGCCGTTGATTTATCAGGTGAGGAAAAGACTATATCATAAATATTTCCTTTTGTAGTGTATAAATAACAACTTAATTTTAATTAAGTCAAATTATCTCATTAATATGTGTTCATATCCTTTTACAGAGGTCTGTAACAAAACACCATTCTTGTTGTGCTGTTTTTATGTCAGAAACTTTAATTTCAATGTCCTGTATGTTAATTTTAGGTCGGTGTCTTTGCTTGTTCACTTTCACAGAATCAACAACATCCTGTCCCTCCTCATCACCAGCTCCGGCAGTTGACCCAGCCGAGTGGCCTTTTTCCTCTCTGATTTAGACAGGGCTGAGCAGAAGATGAGAAGGCCACAGCCTATTAAGGAGGACCTTTTCTTCCTAAAAAGACAAGACGGACAAAAGTTTCCATTACCACTATACCTAGTTAGTGAATGGAGAATAAGTCAAGGGGAGCTGGCTGACTTGTAAAAAAGTAGAGATGCAGTTTATTGTTTTTGCTGCAAATTCTTTTCCAAAAAGTCCTTAAAGGTGGCAACCGAGAGACAGGGGGATTAGGTCAACATACTGTAAGATCATTGTAGCAACATGGTGAATCGAAGGAATTTGCCTCGCGTGTTTCAAAGGGTAAAACTATTAATGAGACAGAAATGGGACTCCTTATGGCAGAAAAGAATCGCTGGAAAGATGTTTTTACATGTATTATCCAGTCACTGTGGAGTAGGAACCTTGCACTTAGGGAATCTGTTGATACATTACATCAGGCCAACAATTGGGAAACTTTCTAAAAGAAGTGGAATTGATGGCCAATTGTGACCCTGTGCTGAGAGATCACGTGAGACGCATAGAAAGTGTAACAGAGCATGTCACCTATTTGGGCAAAACAATTCAAAACGAGTTGATATCCTGTGTAGACTCTAAAATATTAGAAACAATAGTGTCAAAAATCAAAAATTCAAAATACTACGCTATAAGACTGGATTTTACTCCAGATGGAAGTCATCAAGAACAGATGTCTGCTGTTCTCCGCACTGTAAATCTGGACAAAACACCAGAGATGTAGGACCACTTCTAGGGGTTTCTACTTGCCCCTGAGTCCACTGGTCAAGGCTTGTCTGAACCGATTCTTGAAAAGCTTTAGGAGCTGAACATCCCATTTGAAGATTGCAGGGGGCAATCTTATGACAATGGAACTTGAAAGGTTCAAACAAGGGTGTACAGGAAAAGCTTTAAAAAACACCTGATTTTTATGCACCTTGTGGAGCCACACCTTAAATCTAGTCATTTCTGATGCTGCTGTAACACCTGTGGATGCCAAATGCTTTTTTGGAAATGTTGAAAAAATGTACAGACCACTGTCAGGTTCCACTCAAAAGTGGGATATCTTGAAGAAGCATGTGAACATCTCTCTCAAGGCTTTTAGTGAAAGCAGATGGGAGAGAAGGCTGAAAGGGATTGAACCCCTACACTAACAAGCACAGGTTGTAAGGGAAGCTCTGATCGAAGTCCGGAAAAAAATTACTGAGCCCACAGTTAGAGTCGACGCCCATTCGCTCGCAGAAGAAATTGGCTCATTTAGATTTCAAATTTTCTGTGTGGTCTGGTATTATGCGCTCTCCGAGATTAACATTTTTAGCAAACTAATGCAGTCACCCAATATGCAGATTGATGTTGCAGTGGGCCTCATAAAGAAAAACAAAGACAATTTGACAGACTACAGGGCAAATGGATTTAAGGATGCACAGATCTCAGCAAAAGAGATATGTGAACAGATGAACATGGAAGCGGTGCTTTAACAGAAGAGGTTGCGAACCACAAAAAGGCATTTTGCCTACGAGATATCAGATGGCCACAAGCTGATGTAATGAAGAGGCTGGAAGTATCCTTTTTTAATGTTGTGGTAGAGTGCACCATCCGGTCTTTGGAGGACCGCTCTGAGTCCATGGTGGATGTCAGAGGCATCTTGGGAGGGCTTTTCAACTTCGGGCAGCTTGATGCACAGACAAGGAAGGACCAGTGTATCCTTCTCAGAGAAAAACTCACTTTTCAAGACATTGATCGAATGCACTTGCTACAGAAATGGAGAACCTGCCAGAACCCCCAAAAGCACAGATGACCCTACTGGAACTGCTCACTTACCTCTCTCAAAACGAGATTTGTGAGTTGTATCCAAATCTTTGGGTAGCACTTGCAGATAGCCTGAACTCTCCCTGTGATTGTTGCATCTGCAGAGCGGAGCTTCTCAAAACTCAAGCTGATCAAGTAGTACTTGAGATCTTCAATGGCACGAGAGAGACTTAGTGGCCTAGCAGTGATTAGTATTAATGACAAAGTTGGCCATGAGATCTTTTACAATGATGTAATAAATGAGTTTGCCTCCAGAAAAGCCAGGAAGCTCAGGTTCTAAAAAAGCTGGTGGAAAACTGAGGCAGATGCCTAACCAAAAAAGTTAGATGTGTAGCTTAAGGTAGTTTATTTATTAATTAATTTGTTTTTCCAAAGCTTTAACACATTGTTACCAACATTAACATAGTTTTAAGACCTGATCTTTTATCTTAAGTCTATTTTTAAAATCCGTTTCATGTTGTTTCATGTTGCTATGTTCATTATTTAAGTATTTGCTTGATGTTTTATCTAATTCAATTTGTTTTTTTAGAGTTAAATTTGTTATTTTTTTACCCAAGTATTTCAGTTTGTTGTTGCACTTTAATGTTGTTTTTCCACATTGCTGCTGCAATTTGTTCGGATCTATAATATAAAATTATAACATATTTGTCATGATTGCCGAAGTGAAGACACCTGTGGCAGTCGTTTGGCGCGCTGGAGCGTGCTCCCTGATTGGCTGACGTTCTCTTCTTAAGCGGTCAGCATCCAGACCAGGTCGTGAGAGCGTACTTCTGTGTTCCTGTGTGTTTCGCCAGGATACCAAGTACCAAAGACTACTCTCCTGTTTTGATTCCTGCCTTCGGTTCCGACCTGTTTCTGCCCCGCGTTATGATCTATTCTCCTGCCCTGGCCATCGACCTGCCCGCTAAGACATATTGATTCTGCCTACCTGTCACGGAACTGCCGTTCCGTCCAAAGCTGCTAGCGACCGACAACCATTGGCTCCCAAAGCCAGCTCTGTCAGCTCAATCCAGTAAAGATTCCTTTAAAACAAACGCAATTGAATCCGAGATTCCATTCTGGGTCCTGACAATACTTACAGTAAAAAGACTGTCTATGATTTTTATTTGTTTTTTTAGACTAAATGATGTTCCACTTAATCTTTATCACTTGGAATGTTGTGTAAATCAATCCAACAGATTTAAACACATACCTGTGCAAATACATACATGTCAAAATGGCAATCAGACATTGTGAACTACGCTGCCAGAGTTCAGCTACAGTTAATTGTACGTGTGTAAATGACAATCAAAAATAATAGCAGAAATAGAGGGCCCCAAAATCAAATTGCGCTTATCGCCCCATGGAGGCTCTATGCTGGATTGATGTTGCTCAGCGTTGTTCCAAGCGATGCTTATCAACCTTGCGTGATTGCTCAGACCCGAGAAAGCTTAGAGGGATAATTGGATGGTATTGTTAAAATTCAACAAAAGTCAAAAGGTTATATCGTAAGATGCTTTCTGCCCAGTCTTGAGGACATTGCTGTCTCGCAATACGTCAGCATATTTTCTAATATGGAGAGTAGTCTTTGGTACTTGGTAATCTGGCGAAACACACATGTGAATTTCCCTGCGGAGATGAATAAAGTATCTATCTATCTATCTAGCCAACAATATTATAAAAGACTTCTCTCACCCTTCACCCTGATAAGCTGCCCCTGTCAGATGCTACAGATCTCTTAAAATAAGGACTCAGAAACAGTTTCTTCTTCAATACCTACCAAAACAAGCTTACTAGGTGGTGAAAAGAATAGATCTTGTCTAAGTACACATGTGTATTCACATTTTATTCTTTCAACTCTTATTTCGGCAATATGTTGTGTCCTAACATTCGCTTTTATCGTATAATTCTCGTTTTAGTCTTTCAGTACACGTTTATCCTAGGAGGCTATGTCTAATTGGATTGAAAACAATGATTAAAAACAACATATTAATCACAAACAAGGACATTCTTATTCCATATCAAAGTTTTCAAAAAATTGTAAGATGCGGACAAAAATTTCTGAAGGTGAAAGTAGTTTGAATCTAGTTCAAGCCTCCTTATGTATGATTCTAAAATAAATGGAGATAATCAATGTTGTGGGACAAAAAACACTTTTAGAAATGCAGACAAGATTCATATGTCAAGGTTGGTATTATTCACCCCTAGTAGGGGTTAAGCAGAAACATGTTGGCATACCAAAGTGTACTACAAGATGTACACTGTAAATTACTTCACTACTAAGGACCAAAAACAGTTACAGTAAATTCCGGACTATAGAGCGCACCTGATTATAAGCCGCACCCACAATTTTTTAGGTGATCTGCTACTTTTGTTCTTATACAAGCCGCACCCATGTATAAGCCGCGTGCGCCCGCATTAAAACTTGTGACTCAATCACATCTTTAACCCAGACCGGGCTGTTAGCGCCACGACTGTAGCTGCGGGGGGTTATGTAGAGGTTTATTGTTCTATATTCTTTAACAATTATCCATTATCCGTTATCGGTCAAATCATAATACGCTACAAAGCCAAGAGGCCGAGACACTTGCTCTCAGCCAAGAGGATGAGTCAAGGTCCTAGCCACAGGGCCAAGCAGCGATCAGTGCGAATGCACCGTTCCCGGAGGTACTGGAATACCGGGCCAATGCGAGGAGTGGACAGAGCAAGCTATTATTCCATCTCCCAATTGCAAAAATCTAAGTTCCATGATTGTAACTACCTGTGTAGTACACATCTCCAGAACCTTCATACATGGTACTTAAATCTAGAACCGTGTCCTTCATTGAAGCACACAGTCTTGTTCATGATCATGGTATCCCCTGCCAGGGATAGTACACAATTCTAGAATCACAATTGGCATCATAAATTGAAAATGATACCCGTAATTAACGTATGATGCAGACTTGTAAAGTCCGGGTCCCGTTGAAAGTAATCCATGGAAACAAAATGTATATTTCCAAAGTTAAGGGTGGGAAAAATATATATCCACTATTGTCCGCTGCGACAACAGACAGATCTACCGGTAACTCAGCTTTACCCCAATTCCCATCAGCCCGCGTGTGCTCCGCCCCTTCTTTTTGACTCGTCCGTAGAACACATAACAGAATAAATCTATAAAAAAAATACATTACAAAAATATACAGTTGCAAATACATATTATACATGGTTATACATATTTACGAAGAAAGACGGTACACCGAGAGAGTTTTCAAAGCTTTAATAATAATAATATAACTTTCATCCCTAACCGTGCCTTTGAAAGGTACCAACACGCTAATAGGATCACGCTCGCAATGTATCAAACGTGCCTGTTAGAAATAAAGCATCCCGTAATTGTGAAATTCACGGAGAATCATCCTCAACTTCTTCCTCATAACTATCAACATCAAGGGCGTTTACCTCATTTTCGGAACGTACCTTAACTTTACAGACAATGTATGCTTAAACTTAGAGGTTGCAGTCTTTCTTGGCGCCCATATTCTACTGGTCTTAATCTTACCTTTTATACTCTAGCGGCGCTGGTGGCCGTTAGAAAAATTCCATAAATTGGCCGCTTCACTGAATAAGCCGCAGGGCTGAACATTTGGGAAAAAAGTAGCGGCTTATAGTCCAGAATTTACGGTACATTTTAAAAAAGTATTTAATTATATTCTATTAAATTAGGACACTCCTCCCATTTAGCAAGACGGTTAATTCAGTCAATTGTTTTACTACGGACTGTGAAATAATCCACAATGTTCTAATTATGTATGCTAAATGTAAAAGATTTACAGAAAACTCAGCCAGGGAAAACCTTAAATTTTGAAGAAATACATTAAGACAGCTTGGTGGCTAATTTACGAGTATCAGCTATGCACTGATATGATAGCTATAAACTGTAAGGATGTCATAAACATTTAAGACAACTAGGGCTGCAACAACAAAAAGATAAAACAGATTATAATCGATTATTAGAACCATTGGCAACAAATTTCATATTCATTTTTTGGTGTTGCACTATTTAGGAGGGACTCAGCACGTTAATTGTCTTATTTTCACAACAATAGGGTGCACATCGAAGCCTCAGATTTTCTTCAAATTGTGAGAAGTAGCCTTCTTGTAGTGCGCCCTGTGCGTGTTGTAAAGAGGACATAATAGACGACACCATCTATCAAGCTACCTTGGTCATATCCCTCGAGAGGAGTGACAGACAGCAAGACAAACACATAGACAAAAACAAATAAAACTTAAAAAAAAAAAGGAAAATGTAGCACAAAACACACACATTTTTTGACCATAACCAACCCAAATGCCCAAACACCCAAAGAAGTTAAGCACCTCGGCACCATAGTTGGTCATGGAAATGGTATCGCAGAACGATTCAACCGAACATTGGGAGATATGATCAGAACCCTTCCCCCTCAGCCCAAAGCAAAGTGGCCACAAATGCTGCAGCAGCTCACATTCTGCTATAACTGCACAGAGCATGAGACAACAGGGTTTGCACCGTTTTACCTAGTGTTTGGTAGGATCCCTCGTCTCCCTGTCGATGTCATGTTTCAACATGCTAATACCAATGATGCTGTTGTCAGCTACTCTGACTTTGTACGCCATCTGAAGAAAGATCTACATGAAGCTGCTCAGATTGTACAGAGGAATACTCTCAGAGAACAGACTCGTCATGTCAAGCTGTTTTGATTTATTTTCGTTTTGTTTCTGTTTTACTAAATATTAATTCCCCTTGTAGAGATCAAAGAGATCAGACCCAGCAGAAAAAGCTAATGTTGTGACTCATCCATTTGCAGGTAAATTGTACCCATTTTTATACTCATTATTGTTTTTATTCCTATTATCTCATGTACATTAAAAAAAGGATGATGTTGGTTAAAATTCAGAGTAAAGAAAAACATGTTGAATTCATTGTAAACGTTAAAAATCCACTATACGATCTCTTGTTAAAAGTATCTTGCTAAAATGTAAAGATTTAAAAATGTATTGTGATATTCTAAAATGTATTTTCTGTAAAGTGAAAAGAAAGCTCTTTGATATGCTTTGTTGTCAGTTTTACCAGAGTACTACAAAGAGATCAAAGAGATCAGACCCAGCAGAAAAAGCTAATGTTGTGACTCATCCATTTGCAGAAACTGTAATAATAAAAACCTCATCATCCAGTCCAGCGTGAATGTGGATCTTTGGTGGGACACGTACACCGCGGTTACATTGGTTTTGGCTTCTAACATGTGACCAGGAGGCGGGGTTTTGTCAGTTTTACCAGAGTACTACAAAGGTAAGACATATCTTTTGGTGCTCCACAAAATAAGTTAATTTTAAACTTTATAACCCCAGCTGACAAATCTCTCACCATGCATAGTAATGTGATTGATATTGTCAAGCTGTTTAGGTTTATTTTCGTTTTGTTTCTGTTTTACTAAATCTTAATTCCCCTTGTAGAGATCAAAGAGATCAGACCCAACAGAAAAAGCTAATGTTGTGACTCATCCATTTGCAGGTAAATTGTACCCATTTTTATACTCATTATTGTTTTTATTCCTATTTTTCATATACATTAAAAAAAGGATAATGTTGGTTAAAATTCAGAGTAAAGAAAAACATGTTGAATTCATTGTAAACGTTAAAAATCCACTATACGATCTCTTGTTAAAAGTATCTTGTTAAAATGCAAAGATTTATAAATGTATTGTGATATTCTAAAATGTATTTTCTGTAAAGTGAAAAGACAGCTCTTTGATATGCTTTGTTGTCAGTTTTACCAGAGTACTACAAAGAGATCAAAGAGATCAGACCCAGCAGAAAAAGCTAATGTTGTGACTCATCCATTTGCAGAACTGTAATAATAAAAACCTCATCATCCAGTCCAGCGTGAATAGAAAATACATTCTTACTTTTGGTATCGTATTTTTCACAGGGAAAAAAAATAATATGCAAAATTGTATGTTCCTGCTATAAAAATCTGCACTGCGTTGTGATCGGTAACAATATAGATAATTATATTTAGAACTGAGAACATTGACAAAAAATACATTACTCTTCCACATGCATGAACTTCTGACGAAAGTCTTTAATCCCACGGACAGAGTTGTGGTGCTGAGGAGAAACAGGAAAATTGCAGATGTGTCTCCTTGTATCGCAGCGGAAGACCTGCCCAATGCAGAGGAGGTCAAGTGCAACGTGCAGAGTGTACAGAGCAAAGAGGTCCGACCCAGGTCAGAAGAGGACATGATGCGTACATTGGAAGCTCTGGGACTGCAAGACATTGACCTGAAGTCATGTGAGGTTTCGCTGCAGTGTAAAGACAAGCTCCTTCATATCATCGAACAATTCGAGTCAATCTTTTCTCGCCATAAGATGGACTGTGGAGAGGCCAAAGAGTTTGTACATCGTATCCACCTTGTTGATGATAAGCCGTTCCGTCTACCCTACAGACGTATACCACCAAGTCAGTATGAAAAACTGAGGACAACTCTGAACGAGATGGAAGAGAAAGGAATTATTCAGAAGTCGACTAGCGACTATGCATCTGCGCTTGTTCTCATATGGAAGCGGAATGGAGAACTAAGGGTATGTACTGATTTCAGAAGGCTTAATGCAAGAACCATAAAGGATGCCTACCCACTACCGCATCAAGCTGATGCTTTGGCCGCACTTGGGGGAAATGCCTTTTTCTCCACAATGGATCTGACGTCAGGCTACTACAATGTCCCCTTGCACCCTGACGACAAAAAGTACACGGCATTCTCCTCACCATTCGGGCTTCACGAGTACAAGCGGCTCCCTCAGGGACTTTGCAACAGCCCAGCAACATTTATGAGGCTGATGATTCCTCTGAGACTGGAGTTGAGAATGCTGACACAGCACAGGGTGTTCTTGAGAACCACAAGCGTCATGATGAAATTGAAATTTCTCAGAACGGGCTTAAGCTTGGCCATTTGTTCAGCTGCTTCTTCATCCACCTTTGAAATCACTTCATTGATGCAGTTCAGGAATGGCTCCAAGATATCCAACATGGTGTGAAAGGCATCCGTGCCATACTCCCAATTTTGACTGAGGATGGCCTTGATTCTGTCCACTTCTCCCTTGATAGGGCCATACGTCATCTGGATTTTTCCTTCCAATCTTTTGTAGAGCTCTGGTGTGTTTCTGAGTAATGACGCTACTTCTTCCACAGTGTCTACAATAGCTTGAATTGATGTGACTGGCATGCAGCGAATGATCCAAATGTTAAATGAATACGGGTCACTTGATGATAACACAACTTGCGGAAATTCCTGTAAAATTTTGCAAGTGAGGTCTCGCATCGGCTGACACATTGGTCCTTTGACGAGGTACGAGAGCCCTCTGCAATGCTCCATCCGCAAGCCCCATTTATTTCTCAGCTCTGATAAAAGGTGATTGAAAAGACCTTCAGCATCTAAATTGCAAGGCAAGAAGCCAATCAGGTGTTTTTGTGGGAAACCCGCCTCTGTGACAGAGCGAATAAAAATGGGAATCTGCTCTTTGTCCTCAATGTTGGTTGCTTTTTGCAGAAGAATGGAAAAGAATCGGGCGTGTTTCAAAGTGTTCTTGATCTCCTGTCGCATGAGGCTCTCGCTAATCTGCAGGATTTCCTTCTTGTCAATTTTTTCCACACAAATTTGCTTGAGGTGTTCCCTTTCTCCGGTGGCTTCATCTGTGTTGATGCTGCCACCGTTGATGCTGAATCCTGTCAGTGCCAAAATTTCCTTAAAATAGGGTTTGAGAATTTCTTTGGCTTTAAAATCGCTTGCATTGTCTTCAGCTTGGTCATCTTTCTGTTCAGGAGTAGCAGTTTTATCATCACAAACACTTTCTGTCTCCTCTGTAACTTTTGGTGTTTCGGTGTTTTCTTTTATTTTTTTCACAGTGGGTTCCTCTTCCACGGCGCCTCCTGAACGTTTCCTGGTACGTGTCGATTCGTTAAATTCATTACTGGCAGGTGCAGAAAAGTCAAATATTGTTGGAACAGCATTGTCGTTCAAGAGACTTTTCTGATTAGATATCAGAGAGGGCTCGAAGTGTTTTGCGCAAAGTTTGTGGTGCTTATGCAGCTCTTCTGGTGGTTGAGAGGCCAAATCTTGACGACAACAGTTAGTCAACCAGGTTTTGCAGCGTTGTGGATCCAGGGGAAAACTGAAAAGTGGAATATTAGCATCGTAGTCGCAGTTAGCCGCAGCGCAGCAGTTGCTCATTTTGATAGTTAGCAATGTAGCTTGCGAAGTTAGCAATGCTAACTCGCTTCTTAGCTTAGCTTAGCCGGGGAGTCCGCTGAGAGCGAAAGATCTACATGAAGCTGCTCAGATTGTACAGAGGAATACTCTCAGAGAACAGACTCGCCATGCCAAGCTGTACAACCGTAGGGCCAAAGGATCACCCCTCGTCGTGGGAGACCGGGTGTTGATCGCCAACAGAGGTGTCCCGGGGAAATGCAAAGTTGCAGATAAGTGGGAGTCGACCCCGTATGAAGTCATATCAGTCAAGCCTGATCTCAATGTCTATAGAGTCAAGGATTGTCTGACGGGCAAAGAGAAGGTAGTTCACAGGAATTTGCTGCTCTCTGTTAGCTTCTTGCCCTGTGAGGATGATCTGGCCAGCGAATCTGAACACTCAGGGTGTGACGCTGCTATGCACGGAAGTGATGTATGCCCTGATTTACCTGACGCGGTTGAAGACAGTGACGTCCGTACAGTAAACTGGGTGATACAGGCAGGTGGAGAGCAAGTTCATCCAGAAGTGGAGGATAACTCACTAGACAGCAGATCTGATGCCCAGTCCGACTCTCTCACAGTTGATACATCCAGTCGAGGAAGTCAGCACATCCCCGAACAAGATGTTGACCATACTTCAAGTGACAATACGGAAAGCCCATCACAGTGCTCTGAAAACATGATCCCTTTGGGTATGGGCCTCCCAGACGAGACCCCATTTAACACTGACTATCCGGACGCAGACTCCCCTAATACTGACTGTTTAGACTTGACTGTCCCAGACCTTCAAGCTCAGGTTAATTGTGCTCAACCTGACCGTTATGGTCTTAGGGTCCGCCAGTCCATCAGGCCTCCTAGTCGTCTAATTTGTCAGATGAATGACCAGTTGGTAGGTGACACTCCTCTGTCTGCGATATCTGCTAGTTCCTAATTTAAGTTCAGTAGGGATACACTTTCAGTTTAAGTAACAAAGCTTGAGTAAGAAACAAGAATTGTGCCTATGTGAGCACTTACAACTACAGGAACAATGTTTGATATTTCAGAGATGTAACAGGCATCTTTGAGTCTGTGTTTAGTTAGGAGTTTGATCGCCTCCTTTCTTTTCACACTCCTTTTTTGGGAGAGTTTTAGAACTGACATGCACTTCAGTTTGTTCCTTGTGATACTGTACCAGTTTTCGTGTCTTTTTCATCAGTATTTGCCGTTTTGGCTGTGATTTTTTTTCTGTTTAGTGTAGCACTCCCATATTTAGCAGAATTTCAGGGGGGTGTATGTAACGGGTGTAATAATAACTTTTATTTTATTGAAATTCCTGCTAAAATATGTGTATAGTTTTTGGTAAATGTCCTGCAATGCTGAGTCCAACAGTGCCATCTGCTGGTATGGGGTGGGGTTAACTTAAATCTAAACGGCTGCTAATCTGACTTTTTGCACTACTGGCAGTTTTTTATAGCTTGCCACTCCTTGCACATTGCTCTCTGCACTATTGTAATTACAGCGTTATTGTTACAGTGTTAATGTTACTGTGTACCTGACTTGTTAACCTGACTGCCCATTTTGCACATCTGGTTAGCTACTCTTCTTGCACTATCGGCACTATGGTAAAATACTATACGTAGCCAAAATACAATACAACTTTATTTATATCTGTACATTCAAGGAAACTGTGGGGGTCAGATGCATCGACATTTCGTTCTGTATACACGTGTACTAGAATGACAATAAAGTAGATCTGAATCTGAATCTGAATCTGAATCTGTCCATGCGGCCATGTCACTTGGGTCAGAATGACACAACACACTCTTCTGTTCAACAGCAGGGCCCGACAGCTTTCACTGGTTTACCCCTGCCGCATCATACAGGTGCCCTGCCCATCCATTAGAACAAATCTAAACATCCCAATATCCTTTTACAACGCCCCTCCACTCATTCCTATCACCAACAAGAGCTCTAGCTTCCACTACATTTAGACCTCTTTCCTGCAGTGCACTCATAACACCATCCATCCATGTCAATCGCTGCCTTCCTGTTGGTCTCCTTCCATTTACTTCTGCTCTGTAAATCCTCTAAAACATTTGCTCCTAATCCATCCTCTCCATGTGTCCAAACCAAACAAGTACTCTCTTGTCCACACAGTTGCTCAGTTCCACTACTACTCCAGTTCTGTCTCTCACAATTTCATTTCTCAATCTATCCAATCTTGTCACTCCTAAAATACTCCTCAAACACTTCATCTCAAAAACATATTATTTAGTTCTCAAATCTGCGCTCAGGCGCCAAGTCTCTGCATAATACAACACATTCAGCACAATCACACTCTCATACAGTCCTCTCTTAACATCCATACTCATATTCTTGTTGCTCATCACTCTCCTCAGAGCACCCAAAATTTTGCTTACTTGATTCACTCTGTGCAATACCTCGTACTCTTTCCACCAACTGCAGCCACATCACAACCCCAGTACCTAAAGGTTTCAACTTCTTCAAGCACCAGTACATGCAACCTTATTTCCAACGCCATTTCCACTCCATCAGGTGAACACTTCATCATCTTATGCTTCCCAACATTCACACATAACTTACGCCTATCACAGTCTTCCAAAGCTCATGACCAACCTTTTTCATCGTTTCCTCAGAATCAGCCACAAGCGCCGTGTCATCTGCAAACAACAACTGACTTTCCTGCCACACCGTTCGACTTTTATCCATCATCTCTACACCTCTGCCAAATATTCTTGCATTCACCTCTATCACCACACCATCCATGTACACCTTAAACAGCCATGGCGACATCACACACCCCTGTCTCACACCATTCAACACAGGGAACCTCTCACTTGTCTCACTCCCTACTCTTACACATGCTCTGCTGTTCACATAAAAACTCTTCAATGTTTCCAACAACTTGCAACAATGCCTCTCTGTCGACCCTGTCATACGCCTTTTAAATCCATGAAAGACAAACAAACATCCGTACCTTTTGCAAAATATTTCTCACACACCTGTCGTACGGCAAACACCTGATCCAGACATCCTCAACCTTTCCTAAAAACACTGTGCTCATCCATCACCACCTCATCCGTTCTTCCTCTCACTCTCTTAATCAAGACTCTTCCATACAGCTTACCCGTCACGGACAACAAACTGATACCTCGAATTGCTACGTTCATACTTATCACCTTTACCCTTATACAATGGCACCAGGCATGCACTACACCAATCAACAAGAACTACACCACTTAAAAAGCATACATTAAACAAGCTTACTAACCAGTCAATCATAGCTATGCCACCTTTCTTCGAGCATTCAGCTTTAAAACCATCCTACCCAGGTGCCTTCCCCCCTTTCATTTTTTTTCACTGCCTCTTGCACCTCACATGTTTCCACAGGCTTTATATTTAAATCACCCAGCACGGGCATTCTCCCCATACCACCGATTGCCTTGACTCTCACTTCTCTCCCATCCCGCACATTTAACAACTCCTCAAAATACTCTGCCCATCACGTCCTTACTGCACAACTGCTAACCAGCAAACTACTGTCCTTATCTTTCACTTTCTCTTCTTTTACAGACTTGTCTTTCTTACTCTTTTCATTTCTTTATAGAACACTTTTCTCCTTTCCACAAATATCTCTACTATCCTTCAACACTATTTATTATTTGCTTTGCTTTTAGCTGCTTTCACCACTGCTTTCACCAACCTTTTCTTCACTTTATACCTTTCATACGCATAACCACTCTTATCTTGCAGCCACTCCTCAAAGGCACGTCTCTTCCCTGTCACAGCCTGAGACCTCATCATTCCACCATTCCCTTCCTTTCCTAATACCTCAACCAACTTTTCTCATTCCACACACTTCTTTCGCACTCCTCAACAATGCTTCTTTAAACCACATCCATTCCACACTCTCCACTTCTCTTCTACTATTCCATTCCTACTCTTCCCCTATGCTCTTTTTAATCTCTCTTTCATTTTCTGCCTTATTCAACTCTGACATCTTCACCTCTTCCCTCACACTCTTTTTCTAAATAGCCCTCAAAACTGTATTTTGAGGTCCTTATGATCCAAATTCAAATATATTTATATAGCACTTTTAGGACACAAAAATGCAACTGAAAGAGCCATATAAAAACATTCAATGTACAATAGGATGACATATGTGAGGAAACAAAAATGTGTCTTTTAAAATTTTCATTCACCAATTAGCCAAAAAAATAATCGAGCGATCTGATTTTTAAATGAATCGTTAGTTGCAGCCCTAAAGGCAATCCACTCACCATGTGTCTGATTTAAAGTTGTGAAAAATACTAGATGTGGTCAAAATTCAGTTTAAAATAGATTTTAAGATATTTTCTTCTTCAGAAGGGGGGCATGACAGAAAATAATTAAGAAACACAGGACTAAGCCAACAAGTGTTTCCCTTGACTTTCCCAGTCCATATTCTCCTTTTTCTAATGTTCACGAAAGCATCTTTCCGCCCCCTCCCAAGAAATATGTCATATTGCCACATTTCAGGTTTCAAACTTAAAGCTAAGAATCAAAAACATGCGAGACACATTTGTGAAGTGGAACCAAGTAATTTTACAATTTTATATCATATTTACAATGAAAAAAACTATAAAGTAGGTGTTACAAAAATATTGGCCCCCTGTTCTCACAGTTCAGCCAACTGAATCCAGAAGTTCCTTGATCTCTTCTAAATGATCCAATGTCGATCTAAACAACTAACAAAGACAAAGAGATTGAGAGCATTCTTCATTTGGGCCCTGATGCTGTCGAATGCTCTGCCCTCTGAGATTCGATCAGCAACCTAAGTGGAACTGTTTAAATGGAGGATTAAAACATACTTGTTTTCTATAGCTTATGAATGACCTACATTTCATGTTGAGAATGACTGTGTATTGTTTGTTGATGCTACATACATCGCATACTTGGTCATCCTTTTTATTCTATTTTTTGTTTTTATTTTATAATATACTTTAATTATTTTATATTTTATTTTTTAGTACAACATACAATGCAGCCTGGTCATCCTGGAAGGGGAATTACTTCATGTGCGGTACCTTCTCAAGGTTTCTTAATTTTCAAGAAGATTTCACAACATTTACATATCTCCCGGAGCCCTGTGTGAGCAATAATATCAAAATAGAATGAGGAAAAACTACTGCAAACCTACCGAGACCGGGCCTTCCCTAAAGCAGGGGTCGGGAACCTAAGGCTTAGGAGCCATATATGGCTCTATTCATGAGTACATATTCTTAGGAGATAAAAAGGATTTGCGCATTTACTTAATGTACTATGACACACAGAGCCGATTGTTGCACCTTCGAAGCCGAGTCAATACTGACAGTGAAAAGGGTTCTGTCCAGTACATATAGGACACAGTGTCCACTTCAGTTTACAGTTAAGGTGGCACACCAACAGATCCCGTTTTGGCTGTAAATCAATAAATAATCCTTTACATAGAAGCTCATTAAACAATTTAAGAACTAATCAACTGGATAATGGACTTCCTCTCCAACCGCCCACAGTCGGTGAAACTCGGTACCCACGTCTCTCCCACCCTAACACTGAACACTGGCTCCCCCCAAGGTTGTGCACTGAGCCCCCTGCTTTTCACCCTCTACAGCTCCGACTGCTCACCGACCCACCCCACAAACACTATTATTAAGTTTGCTGACGACACCACCTTGATCGGCCTCATCTCTGAAGGGGACGAGGCGGCATACAGGGATGAGGTTGAGTCACTTTCAACGTGGTGCTCGGAAAACCACCTCATATTGAACACAACAAAAACAAAAGAACTGATTCTGGATTTCAGAAGGAATAGCAGGAATCCAGCACCACTCATCATAAAAGGAGACTGCGTAGAGAGAGTCCACTCGTTCAAATTTCTGGGCGTGCACATCGCCGACGACCTCTCCTGGTCTGCAAACACCAGAGCGGTGGTAGGGAAGGCCCAGCAGCGACTGCACTTCCTGAGATTGCTCAGGAAAAATAACCTAAAACAGCAGCTGCAGGTGTCTTTCTACAAAGCCACAGTGGAGAGCATCCTAACATACTGCATCACGGTGTGGTATGCGGGGTGCACAGCAGCAGACAGGAAAAAGCTCCAGAGGATCATAAAAACAGCCCAGAGAATCGTTGGCTGCTCTCTGCCCAGTCTGGAGGACATTGCCTGCTCTCGCTACCTCAGCAGAGCAGAAAACATCGTCAAGGACTTTTCTCACCCCGGCCACCATCTCTTCGACCTGCTGCCTTCCGGCATGCGCTACAGGTCACACAAAGCAAAAACGAACAGACTCAGAGACAGTTTCTTCCCCACAGCCATTACCACCCTAAACAGACACCGCACAAACAACTGAAAACTGTTGCAAAAAAAAAAAAAAAAAATACCTCACACGTATGTAAAATGGTACTCACGTACATGCTGTCTGCACTATGTTTGTTCACTGCTCAACAGACACCGCACAAAAACTGAAAACTCGTGCCAACACTACCTCATACGAAAATAATGTTACTCAAGTCTTGTTCTTGCTCATGTCGACTGCACTACGTTTAATGCTCAAATTGCACAATGTCTGACCATTTCCTTTTTTTGCACTATGATGTCTATGCTTGCACCAATGTATATGCGGACTATTTTTGCACCATGATGACTTTGCACCAAATGCAATATTGCACAACCGTTACGATACAACGTTATCACGACAACCCTGTATGTAACATCCCACATGCTGACATTGTTGTGTAAATACCATGTAAATTATAACTATAGCCTTATTCCCCTTGTTTTATAACATTATCTTCTCTGTTCCTTTATCTTCTTGCTCATACCCTCACTATGTGTAAAACTGGAGTGTCATGCCCAATTTCGTTGTCACAATATGTTAGCCCATTTGTAACAATGACAATAAAGGTATATTCTATTCTATTCTATTCTATTCTATTCTACTTAGTTTCATTGGACTATTATAACATAATGCCCTGTGTGTGCACCTGTATTTAGTGTGCAGCCGTCAGGTTCCTGGGAACTCTTTCTGCCCCCTGTAGATGTGAGTTGATGATATGACACCATAAAACATGACTCACATAGTTCAATGTTTGAGTCAACTTTGCAACACATGCAACCAGCTGCTTCTGAACAAGTTCATAAGATTCCATAACTCAGGGCTTCTCAAATAGTGGGGCGGGCTGCCCTGGGGAGATGCAAGACTCCATCAAAGGGGGTGCGCGGTTGACTTCGGGGAACCTTTTTTGAAGTTTTGCAGAATAAAGTGCAATTGCACCTTCAGTAGACAAAGGGACAGTGGTGTTCTCAGAGGCAGTGTTTTGTTTACATTTAGCCTCTGCACAGTGTATAAAGCACACAGTATAGGCAGAGTATGAAGTGTAGACACAAAGTGTAGCAGGCCCTCAAGTGACCCCATGAAAAAAAAAATTTGAATGCGCAGACAGGCAGAAAGACAAGTTAAAGAGACAAGCAAAAGGCACCTCTCATAGCACTTCACTATTATCTTGTAGGGAGATGAGCAAAGACCAGTGAGCTTGCTAAGTAAAAAATCTTGGCAGCAGACAGCAAAGTCATCCAATCAAATTCCTCTGTCACTTGATGGCCTTACAACCCAATGACTCTGATAAGACGCTTACGTTTTTGTTCAGCGAGAATGTGCTGATGAAAGGCTTTCATATTGCATGAGCGGGGGTTAAGTGTCACCATCAATATCGAGCAATCTTTGTTTTGTTCTCACAAATATTGTGATCACTTAAAAAAAAAAAAAGATTGATCTTGGGGGGGTGGGAAGATTTCTTCTTCCAAAGGGGGGGCGTGAAAGAAAATAATTGAGAAGCACTGGCATAACTGAGACCCCATGCATAAGAGGCGACATAAGTGAGACACCTTATGCGAACAGTGCTATTTGCAGATGGTGCTGTACTTCGCACACGAGGCACACACACACACACACAAGACTGACGTCATGCTCGTACCCTGCATGTTTTTTTTTGTCGAAATTGTTAAAGTATTATACCACACTGCAAGGGTGGTAAGAATAGCCAAAAATTGTATTCAAAAACAGTGGAACCTCGGTTCTCGACCATAATCCGTTCCAGAACCCTGTTCGAAAACCGATTTGTTCAATCACCGAAATCATTTTTCCCATTAAAAATAATGTAAATCATTTCAAACCGTTCCAACACCCTGAATGTTTACCTTGAATGTTTAACGTAAACTTAAAGCTAACCCAGGCTAATCGTACGTTCGCGTTATCGTAATCTTAAAAAAAAAAAAAAAAAAAAAAAAAAAATCGCATAAAACAAATATATTAATTAGGCATAAGTCGCATACTTAAAGCCCCAGAACAACAAGCTGGACCAGGGGTCAGCAACCCTGAATGTCAAAAGAGCAATGCTGCACCAAAAGACAGATTTGTTCGGGGCAGCTAAATATTAAAAGCCTAATAATATATTTGCAGCCTATGACATTGACTGGATGTGTCTTTCTCCGAGGAATGCTTTCAAAGTTTTTGCTCTGTGGCAAGATGCCTTGCCATCTTGGAAAATGAGTTTGTCATCCCAAAACATTTTTTTTTCAATTGAACAAATAAGAAAGCTGTCCAAAATGTCAATATAAACCGGTGCGTTTATTGCAGATTTCACCATAACCATCTCCCCAGTGCTTTTGCATGACATGCAGCCGTCCTCATAATAATCTCACCGGAACGGCACCAAACAAAAGTTCCAGCATCATCACCTAATCCAATGCAGATTCGTGATTTATCACTGAAGTAACCTTAATCCAGTCCTCCACAGTCCATGATTGCCTCTCCTTAGCCCATTGCAGTCTTGTTCTTTTGTGTTTAAGTGTCAATGATGGTTTCCTTTTAGCTTCCCTATACAAAAATCCCATTTCCTTATCCGAGTTTGCACAGCTCTGTCACCTAGATTGACGACTTCCTCCCATTTCCTCTTCATTTGTCATCATTTTCTGTTTTCAAGACATATGGCCTTTAGATGTTTGTCTTGACGCATACACGTCTTCCTTGGCCTACCAGTATGCTTGACTCTAACAACCTTCCTATGCTGTTTGTACTTGGTCCAAATCTTTGATACAGCCCACATTTTTGGCAACCATAAGAACAGAGTTACCTCCTTCAAAAAATTTGACAATCCTGTCTTTGGTCTCAAAAGACATCTCTCTTGTTAGAGCCTTGCCAATCCATTTAGTCCAGGAGCCCTCCAAGGTGTGATGACTGCACTGTTTTTAACTGCTGACTAACGAGCATACTTGATCTGCGCCAGGTGTCCAATTAAAGTAAGGAAATTTACTCGGTGTGTCCTTATTTTCTACTCAAAATGCACGGATTCCAAAATGTTTTACACAGAATGAAGTGATTCCAAATTTATTTCCCTGCACTTGCTCTATAAAAGTAACAATTACTGACCACTGCAATGTTTTTTCTTAATTTCTTTTAGTGTTTCTGAATGCCAATATGATGCACTTTGCAATGACTTTACTATTGTTACGTGTATGTGATCTGAGTTTTTTTCTACAGAATAAAATGTCTGAGTGAGGACTTGCCCAAGACTGGTGATTCCATACTTTTTGTTAGGGGTTATACAAAAAGCATTTTCTCCACTAGTTTACAGTCAAGGTGTCACACCAACAGATCCTGTTTTGGCTGTACATCGCAAAGGAATCCTTTATATGGAAGCTCAATAAACATTTGAGGTTCACTTTTGAGGTAATTAATCATGAAAACCCACAGTATAAATAGTAAACAGCCAGAAGCGCCATCCAAGCACAGAGAAATTTGATTGGGTGAGTGGCATGGATAGGCAGAGCTACAGTATGCACTGCCCAGCGCCACCTGTACCAAACGTAAATATGTTAGTATTCTTATTTACAGTATTTTGTGACTTTATTTTTTACCTTGTTTTGAAACTATTGTTGTTTATGAAATAAGGGAAGGTCAAAATGGGCTTCCATGATCTTAAGCAATTGCAGGAGGGAGACAAATATATTTGTTGAATGGGACACAAGGTCTGGCATTACAGTAGGACCTCGCTACTTTGCGGTTCGACGTTCGCGGATTCAGAGCTTTGCGGTCTGTAATGGGGGAAAAAAAAACACTTTTTTTTTTTTGAAGGGGCGTTGCTACTTTGCAGATTTGGGCGGACGATTCTGCGCTTCCGACAGGCCGGCCTACGCGCGGAGCGCTGGACCCGCTCGACTTGTCGCGGTGTCGTGCGTATCGCGCCCCAAAGTACCCGCGCTGCGGGTTAGGGGCTCGCTTGCGAATAATAAGGATTAGCGGTGCAGATAATGAGATGAGATAAGATTTTTTTTTTTTCTTTTTGAAGTGGCGTCGCTACTTCGCAGATTTTCCCTTTTTTGGGTGGTTTTGCTCCCCATTAAACGGGTCTAAAAAATAATAATTCAAAATAATAATAATAATAATAATAATTTTTTTAAAATATATATTTTTTTTTTCTTTTTGAAGTGGCGTTACTACTTCGCAGATTTTCCGTTTTTGCGGGTGGTTTTGGTCCCAATTAACCGCGATAACCGAGGTCTTAAAGTATTATCATTTCCTAAATGTTATCGTATCATCTGATATCACAAAGTGAAATAAAATGCGATGAAAAAAATAGATTTTGTCTGGAGAGGGGAGTGGCTGTTTAGCTTTAATTTGTCATAAAATATATGGTATGGCTCGCTCTCAAAAAAAAAAAAAAAACCAATATTAATGATCAAAATATTTTGCTATTATGCTCTTTGGGTCAAAAAGGTTCCCGACCTGTGTTGTGGAGAATGACGTGACTACTCTGTTGTATGATACCGCCTCAAGTTTATTAGTGAATTACGCAATGTTTAATTGTTTTAATTATTTTAAGTTAAATGTGTTTTATTTTTTAAGAAACCCTAGCTTTTATTCTAGTTTTAATTCCATTTGCCTTATAGTCCAGGGTACCTTGTATATAAAAAATATATCACAAAATACTGTTTTTAAAAGGTTTGCCTTATAAGCCTTAGAGTCCAGGGAAACATGGCATATCTTGCATAGCTCCAGCTGCACTAACACAAGATATTGTTAACACGCAGTCTACTCACACAACCATACTTGCTTTGCATGTATCGTATTTTCACGACCATAGAGCGCACTGTGTTAAAAGGCGGAGTCTCCTTAGCTGGTTATATTTCTGTATTTAACACATACACAGGACGCACAATGGGGCACAAGTGCCCTGTTCTGTGGCCACATTACAACAACACAGACAATCATACAAGTGTGCATATTTCAGAATACAAGCAGGCGCAAAACTGAGTTAGGTTGTGCTTTATTTAAGTTTTGATTACAAAGTAAAACACATGGATAAAGAAATTTTCAGCTTCCACCACTTGCGAACCTTTGATTCAATAATCTTTAATTCTCTGATTGCTCGGTTTCCATGTTCTTAAGCGTAACATAAAACACGAAAAGCATTCAATGGAGGGAAAGTGAGGTTTTGGATTTAATTAGTATTTGGGGGCACAACTCTATTCAGCCTCCGGTAGCACAAGAAATTTCAAATTGCTAGATACGCTACGCCGTTAGAATCCAGAAGTACTTCCGCAAACAATGGACACATTGCGTGAGATGTCACGTGCTATTTTCTGCATAAAAGTAACAGGAGATCGCATATATGTTGCATTTAGTTGGGAATGTGACAAACTCAAAAAAACATCAGATTTCACCCTTGAATTGGAATTGAGCAATAAGCTCTGTAGTGTGAACCTCATCTTATATACACGTCCACACTTCAGCCTTTAGCGGTGACGCCCACACTTCCCACACAGCCCCATGGTGTCCTCAGCTACGTTACATGACATCGCACGATATGGCGGGCAGCACAATTTGAAGAACATCTGCGACTTTTATGTGCACCTTATGCTCGCGAAAATAGGGTAAGCAAGTGTTTTTACCAGAATGAAACACGGCCTGCAGGGAGGCCATGCCATGCGACGAAAGCGATGATCCCGGGAGAGAGTCACCCTTGGCACAGGAACAGCACGGGGGCAGCCTCTGCGAGTGTTCCTCCTACTCCGCCACCTCTTTCGGTGTCCAGCCAGCAGAAGCCTGAGTCGTGCTGCTCTCTGCCGTTTTCCCTCGGCTCCTGCCACTGACGTTCTACGCTCGCCTCTGGGATCAATGCGGTCTCATAAGCTCTGCAGGGTGGGAAAGGCAATGGCAGTGTTAAACAACGCTTAGCCAAAAAAAAAACACTCAAAGATGTATGCCAGGAAGTTCAGAACATGTTAGTAGAACATGTGTAGAAATATTTACTGCTTAGATTCATGCGATCATTATTTTAACTATAAACCCTCTGTTTGTTGGTTTGACTGTTGTTTCGCACTGTTTTAATTTTGAACATAATGCGCTGTTTACATAATTGTCATCATTGGGCAAACCGGTTGTTGTTCTTTGAAAACCACACCACTTAGTGCTGATCTGCTTTTTGTAACCTAGAACAACTACTAAAAAGAAAGGGCTCGGAAAAGAACATATAAAACTGGTTCGAATTCTTAGCTGACTGTGACAGACTTCTGTTCTCCTTGAAATTTCGAATTACGTTTATGTTGGCTCTCCTTATTTTGAGTGTCTACTAAACCTTATAACACAATATATTAAAACATGAATGTACATTTCCAATAATTTGTCAACACTAAATTGTCAGCTTTACTATTTTTGTGGATGATACATGACTTTGTTATTATTATGACATGTGCACAATTAGGCCTACACATGATACCCATGCGGCATCATTGCCCTCTTACTGATTAGAGCGTTGACTTCAACCTGTTAGCTACTGTTTTACTGGGATCATCGTTCGGAACAAAACAAATAAACAGTTATCAGACCAAAAGGACAAATCTGATTTCTGTGTATAAGGGAAAATGTGACTGTTCCAAATGTGATGCCTTTCTGGAAGAAATCCCTTTGATTGACTGACTGGAAAAAAAGTCTGGTTATTACCCAACTGCTATTTGAAACAAATAAACTAAGTGTGAGAAATTTTGTTTAAAAAAAATCATAGGCTTAACCCCTCCGAAGTGCATCTTGCGAAAAGATGTTCTGCTGAACCCTGGAACTGTAACGCATTTATTTTAGCACAGCTCCTTGGTGAAAAGATTCCGGTCTGAAATCTCTAGTTTTATAGCTGAAATTATTCATCCTTTCCCCATGGCGTGTTTGTTGATTTATATTCTACAGTAATTTGAATAGTTTGGACAATCTGATTCTGAACTCAAAGATATTTTTTTATGGATGCGTTTTGTTCAATACATTTTTTAATAAAGAAGTAAAACCAACAAACTGCTATGATTCATGACGTTGCCGTGAAAAACAGACCAAAGACGAATGAGAAGCGAGAGGGAGTGAATCAAATCCTGTGAACTCAAGATGAAGAACTTTAGATTCTAACACACTGGTCGGGAACCTTTACGGCCCAATAATCTATAAAAGAACAAATAATTTGATCATATATTTTTGACCCCAAAAAAAACTGCCAAACCCGCTTTCCAGACAAAAGATAATTCTTCAGCATATTTTATTTCACTGTGTGATATTTGATGATTTGATAAAGTCTATAAAATAATCTTAATGCCAGAGCCTGTGTCCCATATCTATATAAATATACCACTTAAAATTGTTTCTCCCACCTGCAGTTAAAGTGTTGAGGAAGATTTTGAATATTTTTTTTGTCCTAGATAATAGTTTCAAAACAAGGTGCACGGAAAGATCTTTTGTAAAACGTCACAAGGTAATACAAAGGAAGATGCTTGAGTGCAGACAGCGCTGGGTGAGGAGAGCGTGCGCTGTGCTTATAGCTCCGTCCATTCCTACCACTCACCCAATCAAAGTGCTTTACTAAACATTTGGGTGAATGTGCTTAATTGCTGTTGAGATTGTCATGATTGTTTTCTGTTTTTAGTGTCAATAAATTTGTTCAAACCAAAAAAAAAAACTAAACATTTGGGTGTTTGCAGTTTTTTCTGTGTTTTTTCACCATTAATTGACTCAACACTGAATATAAATTGTTAAATGGGTTTCCATATGAATGATAATTTAGCAATTTACAGCCAAAACAGGGTATGTTGATGTTACACCCTAAATTGTTTTACAAATTGTGGCCAATATAACCTGGACCGAAACGAACGATTTGTCTGCGTCGAATAGGCTTCGCACGAGCCACGATCGGCTCCGCATAAGTCAATACAGTATATTTTTCCGCATGTTCTATATTATCTCTGAGCAAGATTAATTCATAAAACGCCATATACTGGTATGCCTCGCGAGCCATTGGTTCCCGACCCCTACCCAGTAACTACAGATTACTCTTGTGGTTTTGCTTGGTTGTCAAAATAAACATTTCCTGTAGAAGTTGGACGTATCATTTCAAGAAGAGCTTTTACTGAGGAATTTAAAAACGAAAAACAGTATGTGTACCTTTTAAAATATGTTAAAATTGAAGATGTGAAGACGTGTAAGGTACTGAATTATAGTAAATTTTCTTCCGTCTCGCCTCAGCGTGCGCGGCGTGACACTATTTAAAATGGTATGCGGGTATTTGTTTTAACTCCTTGTTTTTGTTATACCAATCTCGTTTTCCCATTCCACTTCTATTACAGATCGTCTCGGTCACTGTTGCAGACAACTCTATCGTATATAACTAATATTGTCGTGGTATACAAGCAAATGTTATTTTCGATCAAGCATTTCTTTTTCGAGCCGATTATCTACACAAATGTTTTTTTTTAATTCTACATAGTCTGTGCCGCGTTGTGTTTATAATATTTATTATATCTTAGTATAGGGAATTTAAATCCTTCTTTGTAAAAGTGACTGTACACTTGAGGAAATGGTTCCGACCCGGTTTGGACTCACCTGTGCATATCAGTGATAGGACATGACGGTCGGTTTGGTAAACAAGATTTTAATAACTGTATTTCAATTATTAACTATAACGAAAAAGATACAACAGCAAGTCCAAGTAAAATAGTTCCTGGTGGAGAGCCCTAATAAATCCACAAAGTTGTGGGAAAAAGTCTGTGTAGAAAAATACACGAAGAAATAAATAAAGTTAATTTTGGAGTCATTTGTGAGAGGTTTCCTTCCTGAGTCACGAGCAGGCGATCTCCCTTAGTCAGAAGCTTCCGTTGCTGTGCACTGGTTAATACAGTGCTGATGGGCGGGGCATTGAGCTGAGTGCTGTACCCGTTACTTGGTCGCTCTGTGCTGGGTTTGACTTATTAGAGCAAGGTTTTTTTTCTAGTTCAATATTAAATTATTTATAAATAATATATATTTACAAACATACATAGGGTGAACGTATATGTATTACCTTTAGAGACATTGCATAATTTTTACAATGAATAAGTCCCCCTCCAACCTACCAGTTATGCCATCAAATATTTACATAAGCATACCTGACATTTTGGCAGAAAAGTCATTTTCTTGCTAGGAGTATTCTTTTGTTTATTTTTTTCGTCGAATCGTTCGCTTGAACACACGTGTTTTCCACGTCTCCGCGATCTTTCAAAGAATATCCATACCTGTCAACCTCCACGGCTCCATGCCCTTACAAAATGTTGTATTTTTCTTTACAAATAATTTTACACCATATTTTTTTCAAACGTGTTTATTTATGTAGTTTAACATGTTATATTGTACATGTGTTTCGTTATATCATATACTGTTAATTAACATTTTGAGATCCTGAGTTGCTCGACATGAATGAGGTTTATTATAAAAAAAGTTCAAAAATTAAGTAGCTTGGACGTACACTGTAGAAGAAAAAAAATACATGCAAATATAATTCAGTAGAATAATACATTTTCTTATTCAAATTATGAATTCATTTTCTGCATTCAATTATTGTTGGTAATATATTGATTGAAGGGATAACTACAAATCTGTCTTTTTTCATTTTCTCATTTTATGCTTCCTTATTTCTTAACTTCTTTATACAACATAATAATTCGTAATATAATGCACCAAAGCAAGTGAGCGGTTTGAGAGCCGGCTAATGTGTTGAGCTGAAAAAGCCGGTTCTCTAAAACGAGACGGACTTCATTTTACTACATCAAACCGCTCGCTTTGTTTGCAACGGAAAAAAACGATACCGAGATAGAGGCTTCCATGGTGAACTCGTTTGACTTGATTGATTTGGCGTTTCGTGATATTCGGTGTATACCGGATGGTACCCATAATTGACAATTTTGCATTTTTCCGTACAGATTTTCTCGTACGTCTTACACGTCTAAAAATGCATAATAAACGTACTTTGTACGGCAAAACCGTACAGGTTGACAGGTTATTTATCAGCGGTTTATTTAGGTTCATAGTTTCGGGGAGCTGAGCATCCAGAGTGACTGTCTGGTTGAAAACTTTTTTTTCATTGCACTCGAAGTGATATCCATTATCTGCACCGCTTACCCCACGTAGGTTCGTACTGAGGATAAGCGGTGCAGATAATGGATGGATGGCAACAATTTGATTAAAATATTTTGTCAAAGCCTTTTCAATTCTAAAAGGATGATTTTATCCATTAAATGCTGTTTTAGTTAAATGTTTGTTTCAAGGCAGTTACCTACCACAAATGAGCTGTTTTTATTGTAATTAACCAGCGATTAAAAACAGTAATGTTACGAATATTACATGTGTTAAAAACTTTTCCGCCCTCTACCATTAAACTTTTTACGCAGAAATTAACTGTCAAATTCCCATCAGATAAAACGGGAAACGAATGTTCAGAAGTGAAATCTATAATAAAAATAACGTACCTTTAAACAATTTTAAACACAATTAAATTTTGATTAATTACTGATTTAATCCCTAGAAAGTCTTGTAACATTCAATGGTGTCTCAACAGCCTTTCTTTGTATACGTTTAAATTTGCACTGAATTTACCCACAAACTCTCTGTCAAACAAACATATTCAAGGTTTTTCATGTGTATGTCATGTAAGGATAATTAAGGTTTTCTGAGCGCTTAGGTGCGTGTGAGCGTTTGTGCGTGTGTGTGTGTGTGTGTGTGTGTGTGAGTGTGTGTGTGTGTGTGTGTGTGTGTGTGTGTGTGTGTGTGTGTGTGTGCGTGTGTGTGTGTGTGTGGCGCACATTTAAGAGCTGATTCTGAATGCATCCAGCACTAATTAAGCCTCAATCGGTACCCATACCACAGTAAGCAATGGTCTTGCAAACTCCTGGATTACTGTTAGCAGACAATAAAAGCCACCTGGACTAAGTGTATGTCTGTATTTGTGAGTGTGTTCCTCACAATATTGTTTTTAGCAGCTACAGAGGCTGGGGCACAATAGCACTGTAACTCTGAGGACCTGACACCATGCTGTGAGAATTCACAGCTACTTGTCAGACATGCCAAAACAGAAATCCTTGGTACATTTGGGGAAGAGGTTGAGCAATCTTACCGTAAAAGGCATAAAGGCCTCAATGCTTAAGTCAGGGGTGCCAAACTTATTTTAGCTGGGGGCCACATGCTAGAAAAAGAAATCTCACAGTTGTCGGACTAGTAGGTTTTGAGAGAAAGAGGGAAGGAAAGAGAGAGATAAAAAAGAGATAGAGAACAAGGGAGACAGAGAAGGTGAGTATAGAGAGAGAAAAGGTGAGAAAGACAGAGAGAAATAGAGTTCACAAAAGAAAGGGAAAGGGAGAAAAGGGAGAGAGAAAGAGAAAAAAGAGATGGAAAAAGAAAAGAGACAGAAATAAAGAGAGAACGAAAGTGAAAATGAGAGAAACAAAGAAAGAAAGAGAATAAACAGCAAAAGAGGAAAAAGAGAGGGAAAAGGGAGAGGGAAAGAGAGACAGAGAAATTGAAAAAGGGTGGGAAAGACAGGGTGAAAAAGATAGAAAAGGCAGGAAGGAAGGGAAAGATGGAGTGAAAAGAAAGCATGAAAAGTAATAAACACGGCTTAAAAGAAATAGGATCACAAAGATTAAGCAAATAAAGGAAAAAAGTGTAGAAGGAAAAATGCAGACAGGATGAAGGATTAAACATTTTATTCATGAATTTAAGGCAGTATCAAACAACAGAGTAGTCACGTCAGTCTCCACAGAAAGTACTGCATCCAACTTAGTCATTTTGATAGTAGGCTAATATGTGTTGCATTCATTATAAGGCTTACAGTGAAGAAAATAAGTGTTTAAACACCTTGCTATTTTGCTATTTCTCCCACTTAAAATTCATGGAGGGGTCTGAAATTTTAATCGTAGGTGCATGTCCACTGTGAGAGAAATAAACTAAAAACAAAAATCCAGAAATCACAATGCATGATTTTTTAACAATTTATTTGTGTGATACAGCTGCAAATAAGTGTTTGAACCCCTGTGTATCATCTAGATTTCTGACTCTGACCCTCTGAGGGCTACGGAGCAATTGTCAAGCAGCTTGGTGAAAAAAGGTCCACTGTTGGAGCAATCATTAGAAAATGGACATGATGGTCAATCTCAATCGGAGTAGAGCCACATGCAAGATATCCCCTCGTGGGGTCTCAATGATTCTAAGAATGGTGAGAATCAGCACGGAACTACACGACAGGAGTTGGTCAATGACCTGAAAAGAACTGGGACAGCCATTTCCAAGGTTACTGTAAGTAATACACTAAGACGTCATGATTTGAACTCATGCATGGCACGAAAAGTTCCTCTGCTTAAAACAGCACATGTCAAGGCCCGTCTTAAGTTTGCATATGACCATTTGGATGATACAGAGGAGTCATGGGAGAAAGTTTTGTGGTCAGATGAGACCAAAATAGAACTTTTTGGCCATAATTCCACTAAGCGGGTTTGGAGGAAGAAGGATGAAGAGTACAATGCGAAGAACACCATCCCTACTCAGAAGCATGGAGGTGGTAGCATCAATCTTTACAGGTGTTTTTCTGCACATGGGGCAGTACGAGTGCACAGCATTAAAGAGAGGATGACTGGGGCAGTTTATTGTGAGATTTCAGAAACAACCTCCATCCCTCAGTCAGAGCATTGAAGATGGGTCGTGGCCGGGGTTACCAACACGACAACGACCCAAATCACACAGCCGGGAAAACCAAGGAGTGGCTCCGTGAAAAGCATTTCAAGGTTCCATCATGGCCCAGCCAGTATCCAGACCTTAACCCAATCGAAAACCTTTGGAGGGAGCTCAAATTCCGTGTTTCTCGGCATGGCTCTTTCAACATCTTTGGTTGGCGACCCATGGGCTTGCTTGTTCTGCCTGCAGAGCCTGTTAAAAAAGTCCTGGGGCTTTAATTGTGCTACTTGTACTTAATTTATTTATTTGATTTATTTCATTGTGTATTTTGATACACAATAAGTATTTGGACTTACGTTGATTATTTTGATCTATTATCAAATTAAATTTAATGTATTGTTGATCAGATAGATTTTGATGATTTGATTGAATAATTGTTTAAAAATAATAATAGATAAAATGTTGCTACAGTAACCCAGTACTTAAATAGTTTTTTTTCACCAAGTACTTTTTTTACTATTACTCAAGTTATTATTTGGATGACGATTATTTGGTGTGCATATTTACCTACAAAATACAACTGAATACAGTTATGGTGGCGCTGTCTTACGTACAAGAGCCCTGAATTCCCCCTCATGTGTAGATATTTTCCCTACTGTATATACTTGCATCTAAGCTGAATTTACATCACTAAAATCAGGCAGCTTAGGTCCCCTTTGCTTATGTGTCACCAGTAGGTCAGGAGCGCGTGCGGAGGGATGCATGTCTTATACAAGTATAACAAACCAACGAAAAATAATATTTTTGGGGTAAAATCTTGCAATACACGGTGCCTGGAAAAAAAATAAAATGTCATGTGCAGTACCAAGAAATGAAGAAAGAGTGGTCTAAAGCCAAAATGGATATGGAGCGTCTCTGCTAAGTGCTCGTTTGCACGCTCTCAAAATATGAAGGGTTTACTGCTTCCACAGGTTGATGTACACGTTTTCTTTTACTTCTTATATTATATGGCTGCTCAGAAGCAGTTGAAGGAGGTCAGCTTTTATATGAGTATATAATTAGTCAATTATACTTAACGAGTGTAAAATATACATAATTTGTAACTAGATAAGTTCTTCAGAATAACGTGCTACTTTTTGGTGTCAGTTTTTGAAGGGAAAACGGAATTTTTTTTCAAATGAAGAAACTAGTAACAGTACCTAATTCTTTATATCACTAATACTGCATTTCACATTGAGGTAGTGGACATCGGGCTGTTCTTGTTTGCACGTCAGAGCCATATAATATCCAACAAAGAAATGAGTACTCTGTACATGAGTACTTTGGTCACCTGTTGAGAGCAAATTTGAGAAGCATTGACAATTTAGTGTACAGCAGGATGGCGTGACGCCTGTGATGAAGGCCTGGGCACGAACAAGGAGCCATTTGTGCACACAAGACAAATCACAGGACTCACATGCTCTTTGCAAGGGAGGGACATGAACGCAAGCTAATCATCAAGATCTTCTTCATGTTTTTCGAGTTGTTTTGACAGGGAGTAAAAACGCCAGCATCCACTGGACTGTAGGACAAGGATTAAAACATGGAGGAAAGCCCAAGAGAAGCTCAAGATCGCACAGAAAATGCTTCGCTGAACAAAACAGGTACAAATGAAGTATTTTAAGGGTGATACTCATGCAACAAAGATGTGGAGCAGTTATTGGAAAGCAGTTAAGTTTTCTTTTCACAATAGAGGAGGCGTCTCTAACCTATTTTAAGAGTTAAACTACTTTTTGTTAATGATTAGCGCAAAGGGCACCCAGTTTGATATGAATTTCTAAAATAGCAACTGAGCTAGATGGCTTGCTAAATACCTAAAAAGTAACTAGATGGCTAGCTAAAAAGGAGGACAATATTTGGCTTGATGATTAGCACACAAAAATCAAACGTTAGCTAGATAGCATGCAAAAAAATGTAAAAAGCTAGCTAGATAGCTTGCTAAAATGTAAGAAGCTCAACAGGTAGCCAGATAGCTAGCTTAAAAAACTACACATCTTTTCCTCATTCGCCTTATAAAAGCCACATATTCAAATTTAGTTTGTTCTATTTCCTGTCAAATGATTCAATAAAAAGTGAATAAATAAATGTAATACATAAATAGATTCTCATTCTATTATTTTAATTAATTGCTTGATCAAAAATCATTAATACTTGAATAGATTTTTTGTACATAAAGTCCCATTTGTTTGAATTTCAAAAATAACAATTTATCCTGGTATTACTGTGTTATTAGCAGGTTCATTATTAAATAAAGGGTTAAATAGACTCATTCAACCAATAAAAAAAATAATAGAAAATCCCAATGACCCAGCACTGGTGACCTATCTTCAGAACAGGTCCTCAGGTCGCAGGCACTACGTTGGAGACCCCTACTTGAGGATTTGCCTTTGATCCTAGCTCCCTTATTGTTACCTAATGTAATACAAGAGCAAGGTGGTGACTATAAACAATTCCCATACCAATATTTTCAAACAGTAGGTAAAATCCCCTTATCATGGTGACATTTTTGGAAATTATTGTACATTTTGATATTTCAGAAATGTGGATTGGTTGCTGGAAAGCAAATCTAAATTTCCGATTGAATTTATATATTTACAGTTACTCATCTCATCTCATCTCATTAGCTGCACCGCTTATCCTCAGTAGGGTCGCGGGGGTGCTGGAGCCCATCCCAGCAATCATCGGGCAGTGGGCAGGGGACACCCTGAACTGGTTGCCAGCCAATCGCAGGGCACACAGGGACAGACAACTCACTCGCTCATTCACACCTAGGGACAATTTGGACCGGCCAATTCACCTGAAAGGCACGTTTTGGGAATGTGGGAGGAAACCGGAGTGCTCGGAGGAAACCCACGCAAGCACGGGGAGAACATACAAACTCCGCACAGGAAGTCTGGAGCTGGATTTGAACCCACGCAGGAGGTTCCCATGACTTGAACTGTGCCGCACATGCGCTAACCACTGCGCTGCCGTGCTGCCTATTACAGTTACATTTTATAATAATATGTTTTGTATATTTACTGTAAATACAATTATAACACGGTTCTCACAAGTTCCATAACTTTTGGCTCTGGGGCAGGATCGTGGCTTTCTGTTCTGAGGTGGGCCGGATACGTAAAAAGATATCAACTCAAACATTTTTAGTTTTGTATTTCAGTATTATGCTTTAGCATTCGGCCTACATTAACTCAATTTAAACTGAAAACTCAATGACAGAGAGAGAGAGAAAGAGAAAAGAAAAAAGAGAAAGGGAAAAACAAGAGAAAGGGAAAAAAGAAAGGAAGAAAGAAAGAGAGAAAGAGAGAAAGAGAAGGAGGAAGTAGGGTTAAATTAACTCTGTGGATGACCCCAAAAAAATAATGTGACTAGAAAATCTCAATGACCCAGCACTGGCTATTTTCAGAACAGGTCCCAGTGTATCTCAGCTGCCCTCAGGGGGCACTCTGGTTCCCGCAGGCACCACGTTGGAACCTACTGGTCTATACTAATCATTTGTATTTGAGGATAAAGATGCAATAAAAAAAATTGCATTGAATAAATATATGTTTTTTTATCATCGAGAAGTGTTTGTGTGATTCAGTATTAGGATTTGAGGATTTGTGAAGTTTTCTAGTATAATGACTTCTTGGCATCCCTTTAGCAATCTGCTGAAAGTACCTTTTTGTTCATCTGTTCACATGACAGCACAGTTATATTGCTGCGCCTTAAGGGAACGACTTTGTTTGTGCTGTCAGTGTGCTTCGCAAGGGTAGGAGAGAAAATAACGGGCAACAAAGATAAAGAAATCATGGCTGGATAAAAAATAAAAGTCCTACGTGGCACAAAGCATTCGTCAAGAATTCAGAGAAACAGCACGGACCAGTTGATACATCAGCTATCTGACGCTGGTGAACTGTCAGCGCTGTCATGATATGCCAGTGGGTAATGGGCTCGATGTGCACGTAATCAGTTCATTAGTTCTCTGGTGCACTCTGGATGGTGTTAGCATGCTGGATTTGACAAAGGCCAACTGGAAAATATATATATTTCACATATGACAACGTCGAGAATCTGCGTCTACGTGTCAAGAAACTTAAAAGGGGCGACTACTCATAGCCCGAGCTAGTTACAATAACTTGTTAATTTATACAGAAAATATTCAATTTAAGTAAAAATTTGTCAATTAGGTGACTAAGAACTCAGTGGTCACTCTGTCAGAGCCCCAGCATTTTTTTGTGGAGAGAGGCTAATTTTTTAGAGAAAGGCGAACTTTCCAGAAGAACAACTGTCTCCGCAGAAATCCACCAATCACGCCTGTATGGTAGAATGGTTGGACGGAAGCCACCTCTTTTACAGGGCTTTTGACCTAAGACTGGGAAAAAGGTTCATCTTTTAGCAAGACAAGGACCCTGAGCACACAGTCAAGATATCAAGAGGTGTTGCAAAAAGGAAAGGACACCTCTGCCCTAAGATAGGTGTGCCAAGCTCTTGGTGTCATATTTAAAAAGACTCGAGGCTGTAATTTCTCCCAACGAAATTTTCAGCAGAGGTTGTGAATACAGAGATCCCTCGGTTTTCGTAGTTGTTTGGAACCAGTACCACCCGCACAAAATGAAAATTTGCGAAGTTGTAAAGTAAAACGAAATTGGAGGGCTTCTTCTTTCAGTAAGTGTTAGAGAGCGGCTGGCTAGCTGCCCGCTAGCATCAGGTGTCCTAAAATGTAGACAGATCTCCTTGATGATTAAAATATGTCTCGAATGTAGCTGTTTTCAATGAGTTGTAGCTCCAGGCCATCCATTTCTTGTCTAATAGAGCTGGCGTGGCAAGATGCAGGGTCCGCAGCAGTGGCTTTGTAGAGTTCTTAGCATAGCTGTTAGCAGAAGGCCGGACCATTGGCACCGCTCTTGCCTTCTCACTGACGGCGCCCTATTTTCTCCTGAAACCCAATAGTAATCCAAAGAGCACCCTATGGTGATAACCATTACTTTGCGCTGTCATGACTGTCCTCAGAGTCCGATTTAATTGATGAGTTTCTTTACAATATAACGAGCTGCTAAAAGCAAGCGGTTGCCATACTTCTCAGTTTGTTTACAAGGCAGTGCCCGCCTGCTGTTTGACTGACGGCATACACCAGCCCATCGCAAGTCGCACACACAGACAATCACACCAGCCTATCACAGTCAAAGAAACAGATAGTCATACCCACCCAACACAGAGCGCCCCCTTTAGTTTTTTCCCCGCTGCTGTTTAACAGAACACAATGCACAAGACAATGATATCAATGACAATATGGACAAAATCCACGAAGGAGTTCACCAGCAAAACCTGAAGCGCAGAGTAGCGAGGGGTCTCTGTATTATGGGGTTTCTTGTTTATTTTTCTTAGTTTTTTTCTGTTTTACTGGCATATAAACTGAACATAGGATTATAAGTCAAATCAAATCAAATTTATTTATTTGTACAGAAATATTGAAATCAGGGGTCAGCTTTTATGTGTCTTTTTGGTTGTGTGTCACCTGTAGTGAACAATAGGCTTTGCTTGGATGGGATGCATGGCTTGTAGAACAACAAGCCAACGGCAAACCAAACAGGAGCAAAAGTAGAAGTGTACTGAATTTTGAAGATTTTGTATGTAAAGTTATTTTACAATACACCATGCCTGGAGAAAAAGGAAAATGTATGTTCTTTATTGCTGACTACAAGCTAAATCTGACAAAGGCTGCTGAAGAAACAACCTAGAAGCAGCAAGAATGTTTGGTGTGGATGAAATCAATGTCAGACGATCAGCAAGGGATGTAAACATGGACAGTACCCAAAAATTGAGTAGAAGCCCAGCTCTCAATATTGCACAAGCAAAGAAATATGACAGGTTCATAGTTTCATAGGTTTTCTGCTCCTGTTTTTTTCAAATTTATTTTAGTATGTGACTATTTCAAAGAGGTTTTAGAGGGTTGGCTCATATGTGATATAAGCTTATATGAAAGAATATATTTTACAAAAATCTCAGACATCTTTTAATGTAATATAGGGTGTTGTTTGTAGGATTTTTGGACAGAAACTATAATCAATTTGGCCATAATACCGTAACATAACAAAAAGTGAAGCATTGCACACAGCACACTCGGCGCCATTGTGCAGCAAATGTCACATTTCTTCTTTGTGAAAATAAAAATCGTGCAATACCTATTTTCTTGACTCGTGAATTACATGTGAAGAGGAATTGTATATCCTTTATGTACGTTTAATATTTGGGTTTGAACAGTAATCACAGGGGTGTCCTCATTGTAATCAATTTGTAATCTTATTTTTACAAAACATGCATTTTGATGACTAAAATATGCACCAAAAACTCAAAAACCTGTAGACCAGGAGTAATAAATCTCAAAAACCTCAACATGAGGAAAATGAAGAAACCTTGAGAAGGGACTGCACATGAGGTAGGACCAGGGTGCAATGGATGTTGCAATAACAAATAATACACAGATATCTTCAACAGGAAAAATAGGTAATTCATAAACTATACAGGACTGTCTCAGAAAACTAGAATATTGTGATAAAGTTCTTTATTTTCTGTAATGCAATTAAGAAAACAAAAATGTCATACATTCTGGATTCATTACACATCAACTGAACTATTTCAAGCCTTTTATTATTTTAATATTGCTGAATTTGACTTACAGCTTAAGAAAACTCAAAAATCCTATCTCAAAATATTAGAATATCATGAAAAAGTATACAAGTAGGCTATTCAACTAATCACCTGAATCATCTAATTAACTCGAAACACCTTGCGAGGGTTTCCTGAGCCTCAAAAACACTCAGCTTGGTTCAGTAAACAAAATCACAAGTATGGGGAAGACTGCTGATCTGACTGCTGTCCAGAGGACCATCATTGATACCCTCCATCAGGAGGGTAAGACACAAAAAGAAATTTCTCAAAGAGCAGGCTGTTCACATAGTGCAGTTTCAAAGCATATCCACAAAAAGTCTGTTGGAAGGGAAAAATGTGGCCGGAAACGCTGCACAACCAAGAGAGATGACCGCAGCCTTAACAAAATTGTGAAGAAGAGCCGCTTCCAGAATTTGGGGGAGCTTCAAAGACAGTGGGCTGAAGCTGGAGTCCAGGTATCAAAAGCCACAGTTCACAGACGTGTCCGGGAAATGGGCTACAATAGCCGTATTCCCATGGTCAAGCCACTTCTGAACTCAAGACAACGGAAGAAGCGTCTGACTTGGGCTATGGAGAAGAAGCACTGGACAGTTGCAGAGTGGTCCAAAGTCCTCTTTTCAGACGAAAGCAAGTTTTGCATTTCATTTGGAAGTCAAGGCGCCAGAGTCTGGAGAAAGGCTGGAGAGGAGCAAAATCCAAGTTGCTTGAAATCCAGTGTGAAGTTCCCACAGTCAGCAATGGTTTGGGGAGCCATGTCAGCTGCTGGTGTTGGTCCACTGTGTTTCATCAAGTCCAGAGTAAATGCAACTGTGTACCAAGAGATTTTAGAGCACTACATGCTTCCATCTGCTGAAAAGCTCTATGGAGATGAGGATTTCATTTTCCAGCATGATCTGGCACCTGCCCACAGTGCCAAAACCACCAGTAACTGGTGCACTGACCATGGCATCACTGTCCTTGATTGGCCTGCTAATTCCCCAGACCTGAACCCCATCGAGAATTTGTGGGGTATAGTTAAGAAGAAGATGAAAGACACCAGACCTACAAATGCAAATGAGCTGAAGGCCGCTATCGAAGCATCCTGGGCATCAATAACACCTCAGCAATGCCACAGGCTGATTGCCTCCATGCCACGCCGGATTGATGCAGTAATCCGTGCAAAAGGATTCCCAACCAAGTACTGAGTGCATCAATGGACATTTTCAAATGTTTGATTTAGTTTTGCTGTTATAAAATTATTTTTTTACTTTGTCTGAGGAAGTATTCTAATATTTTGAGATAGGATTTTTGAGTTTTTTTCAGCTGTAAGCCAAAATCAGCAATATTCAAATAATAAAAGGCTTGAAATAGTTCAGTTGATGTGTAATGAATCCAGAATGTATGACATTTTTGTTTTTTTAATTGCATTAAAGAAAATAAAGAACTTTATCACAATATTCTAATTTTCTGAGACAGTCCTGTATATCAGGAAAAAGAACAAACCACCCCTGAAAGAAGATCAAAGAGCTCAGAAACTGTACCAGTGCAAATATTTTGGCAGCTTAATCCTTTTGTTTCTTTCACACAACATTTAGCCAGCACATCAAATGTAATTAAATAATGATCAGAAGTAACATTAGTACACGGTAACACTGTCACATTTGAGGTTGAAACTCTTTGAGTCAGAACCAAGTCCAGTGTGTTTCCATCGGCAAACCACTCAGTTGATTAAAACCAAATGTGTCAATTAGAGACCAAAACGCAACAGTAAGTGAACTGAGTGGGGAACTCATGTGGATGTTAAATTCCCCATAATTATTATTTTGTCTACTAGGTCAGACAACAGTTCCGAGAATTCATCTAAGACCAAGTATGATCCAGGGGCGCAATAAATAGTTACTACAAATTTGACATGAAAGAGGAGTGCATGACACGAGCCTCACAGGCCCTCTAATTATTAGAGGCTCAGGGAGTTAATTTAAGTTTTTTTTTTTTCCCAGAAATAAGCACAGCACTGCCACCCTTTTTCAAAGAGCGTGCTACGTGACAGCACACCTAATCAGGGGGGGAAGCCTCATTTAACTGTAAAATCTCATCAGGTCTCAACCAAGTTTCACACAGACGAATCAGGTGAAGTTTGTAATCGTGAATAAGATCATTAAAAAATCAAGCTTTTGAAGCAGGCGATCTAATACTCAAAAGACCCCATTTCAGCTGTGCTGCAAAGTTCTTTTTTTAAAATGTCACAAAATTCTGCAAACAAGGATACAAACATTCATTGCTGGGCGAGGATACTAAATGTGTGCACTTTGTGTCTCATCTCATCTCATTAGCTACACCGCTTATCCTCAGTAGGGTCGCGGGGGTGCTGGAGCCCATCTCAGCAAACATCGGGCAGTGGGCAGGGGACACTCTGAATTGGTTTGCACTTTGTGTATATTCCCATATTCCGATTCCCACCACTCACCCAATTCACCCAATCAAATTGCTACAATTGCTTTGCTATAGCTTTTGGGTGTTTATAGTTTGTTCTGTGGCTTTTCATCATAAAGTATCTACTTAATGAACAAAAATAACTTAATGAGCTTCCATATAAAGGATTATTTAGCGACTTACAGCCAAACGGGGTCTGTTGGTGTGACACCTTGACTGTAAACTGTAGTCAAGACTGTGCCCTATATCAGGGGTCGGGAACATTTTGGCCCAAAGAGCTATAATTACACAGTATATTTTTTTTTGGGAGAGCAAGTCATACCATATTTTTTGAGAGAAAATTCAGCCAAACCGCCAAACTCGCTTTCTAGATAAAAGCGAATTTTTAGCATATTTTATTTCTCTATGTGACGTTAGATGACTTTAAGGAATCTTTGAATTGAGTTGGGTATTGTTAACACAATGGAGAAAATATTTAACTTTCGAATTATTAAGGACACCTCAAACTATGCACCCTACCTTTAAACTTGTCTCCCTCCCACAGTTACTTAAAGCCTCAATGCGTTATATTTGACCACTAGATGGCACTGTGTTGTTTGGTAAGAGCAAGGGCTAGTGATGCTCAGCAGAGGGTGGCGGCAGGATGCCGGAAGAACATGCGGTCGATCCAAAAAAAGATTCCAACGGTGAAAAAGAAATACAAATTTCTCGACCTATGATTTCTTTTGATAAAAGTTAACATTGGTATGGTATTTCATGTATTTTTGCACAGTGTTCATATCAATATTTTTTTTCCTGGATGAAAGATTATTTGAGCCTATCCCAGTCATATCCGGGCACTGGGCAGGGGACACTCTGAACTGGTTGCCAGCCAATCGCAGGGCAGCTTTAAAAGTCTATTAAATCTATTTCTATTTTTCCAGACAGGGAAGAAAAAAATGAACAAGATGTTAGCAAAGGGGTATCACAGGTAAGAAATTCTTATTATTCATAACAATTTATACTTGAAGTTTGTTACTTTTCGAATCACATGTCAAATGTCAATGGATGAGGGCCAAATGTGGGCCGCCAATTTTTTTCTGTGGGCCGCAAGAAAAGAGAAAGATTAGCTGCATTGCGTAATGTCAGTTTTAGATATGGTTGTTGCTAAAGCCAGGCACCACTTGCAAAAGTTCCATTCATTCATTCATTCGTTCATTCATTATCTGCACCGCTTATCCTGAGTAGGGTCGCGGAGGTGCTAGAGCCCATCCTAGCTATCTTCGGGCAGTGGGCAGGGGACACCCTGAACTGGTTGCCAGCCAGTCGCAGGGCACGCAAAAGTTCCACTGTAGCTGTATTTGCTTACTACCATTAATTAACCAGATAACATAGAGGAAACTTATCTGATGTTATTTTATCAGATAAAATCAAGAATGGGCTGTTTAAGCCAATACGAAAAAGGGCTACACTATATACAAATAAAGATGAATTGACTTGACTTGACCTTCTTTACCTCTTTCTCTCTTTTTTCCCACATTCTTTTTATTTCATTTTCTCTTTGTCTTCTTTTCTCTTTCTATCGTTCTTTTTCTTAAGTCTTTTTTTCTCCACTTTACTGCCTGTCTTTTTTATATCTCCCTTCTTTCTCATTCTCTTATTTTCTCTTCTTTCTTGTTTGCTTTCTTTCTTTTTTGCCTTCTTGCTTTCCTGCTTTATTGGTTTCTTGCTTCCTTGCCTTCTTTCTAGCGTTTCCTCTTTATCTTTTTCTTTCTCTTTGTTGCCACATCTTTTGTTTATCTGTTTCCATGTCACTGTTCCACTTATTTCAACTTTTCTCCCAGTCTCTTTTTTCTTTTTTTCACTTTGTCTCTCTGTTTTTCCCTCTGTCTCTCTTTCTCTCTTTCTCTTCTCTTTCTCATTCTATATGTTTTGTTTCTCTCTCTCTGTTTCTTTCCCCATTTATTTCTCCTCTTCTTGGTCTCTTTCTCTGTTTTGTTTCCCTCTCTTCATTTCTTCCTTTTTTTCTCTTTTTATCTTCTCTCTCTCTCTCTCTCTCTCTCATTATTTTCCCTGTCTTCCTTTCTTTTTCTTTTTTCTGCTATCTTTTTGTCTTCTCTCTCAGTTTCTCTATTTTCATTTCTTACTCTTTCTCTCTTCCTGAGTTTTTTCTTTACCTCACTCTTTTTATATTTCTTCTCTCTCTCTCCTCCCCTTTTCTCCTTCTATATGTTGTTATTTCTCTCTCTGTGTCTTTCTCTAATTATTTTTCACAATGCCTGTCTCTTTCTCTTTCTTTTCTCTTTCTCTCTTTCCCTTTTCTCTTCTGTCTTTCTACTTCTCTCCTTTTCTTTATTTCTGTTTTTGTCTTTCTCTTTCTTTAGTGACTTTTCTTCTACATTTCACTGTCTCTTTTTATCTCTTTCTTTCCCCTTCTCTTTTTTCTCTTCTCTCTTTTTTCTTTCTTTCTTTCTTTCTTTCTTTCTTTCTTTCTTTCTTTCTTTCTTTCTTTCTTTCTTTCTTTCTTTCTTTTTTGCTTTCTTTCATTCTTGCTTTCCTGCTTTCTTGGTTTATTTCTATCTTTCTTTTTCTTTCTTTTCTACTCTTCTGTAAGAGTTTTTTTCTACAATGTTGCCCCGAGCTAAAATAAGTTTGACCTCCCTGGTGTAAAATATTGTTTTAACACAGTTGCAGAGCCTGGTGGCGGAGCTGCGTGAGGGGCTTCAAGTCGCCCTGGCGGAAATGTGCGAGCTGCGACAAGAGGACCGGCGGCTGGAGGAGAGACTTCTGTCCCACCAGACGGACGTGGATGATCGCATAATGGGCCTTAAGAACCTGCTCAACACTTTCAAGGTACTGTGTACACTGCTATGGTAATCTCATACTTGGGCACGTTACCGAAAGAAAGTAATTAGTTACAGTTACTAGTTACTTCATTGAAACGGTAATTCAATTACCCCCAGATTACTGACGCCAAAAATTAGCTAGTTTCTCTGAAAGTAACTATCAAGTTACATATTACTGAACATAGAAGCCGACCCGCTGAAATTAATGTTTATTTGTATAGCCCTTAATTACAAGAAGTCTCAAAGTACTGTAAAGATTCCAAACTACTGTTACTTCATGGATCTTCCATGTGGAAATTCATAGCAAAATGACTAATTAGTACTGAAAAGTAGCTTGATGCTTGAAAAGGTATGGATACCGGTGCATTACACCATTACAATGCTTTAAAATAGCCACATAATAAAAGGAATGGTAGACAATGAATAAGATGTAGAAAAGCCATTTTATTCCTTGGCTCGTGCAATCTTGAGCAAATGAATACTTATTCGAGACACTCCTTATCAGTTTTCACTTCAAACCACTTGCAGATCTCCTTCTCCATTTCTTGGTACTGTCTAAGACAGACCTGGGCACTCCGTTCCTGGAGGGCCGTATGTTCTGCATGATTTTTGAGGTTTCTCTGATCCAATACAGGTGATTCCAATCACCGGTATCGTTAACGAGCACTTGCTAGCTTGCTAACGAGGTTATAATTTGTATCACCTGAGTTAAAGAAGAGCAAACTTCAAAATCTGGCAGGACGTATGGCCCTCCAGGACCGGAGTGCCCAGGTCTGGTCTAAGATGTTTTGATTTTATTCTCCAGGCATTGTGTATTGAGTATGTCCACCAACCTGTGGAAGCAGTGAACCCGCTCAAAATTCTTGGCTTGTCTATTTTGCAAACTTGCAAACATCAGCCAATTGCTCCCCTAATTATTGACTGCAATTCCCATAAATAAGATATTTAAAAAACAACTCACGTGGCTCCTATTTACTCACAGCAAGACACAACATTAGCAATCTACGATGATGTTGTCATCTGCTACCCGTAACCGAGACGATTAAGGTTAGAACCAAATGGACAAGAAAAGATGGGTCTACCGAAAAAAAAACAATTTTTAAAAATTTAATTTTGTAATATTTTTTTTTTATCCGTACAAAGATATTCATATGGCTTATACAAATTTAAATGATACAAAACATATAATTTATGGGAAAACTGTACAGAGTTTACATGAATGTAAATGTAAATGGTCTGCACTTATGCAGCGCTTTTCAAGTCACTGAAGACCTCCCAAAGCACTTTATAATGTACTTCCCACTTACCCATTCACAGACACTCACACCCCGATAACAGCGTCAGTCATGCAAGGCAACTACCTGATTATCAGGGGCATTAGGGATTCAGTGTTTTGGGGTGTCTTGAGTTGGTAACCCACTAAATTTAACCTAACCATGCTGCTTGTACAATGTCAGTTCAAGTATCGAACAAACCTGCATTCAAACCCACTAATGTATTTGTACGATTAGTCTACCTACGTTAGTAATTACTAACTTTTATAACCATTTTTGTCAAACAGCTTCATGTACCTTATTACTTACCAATATCTACTGTCCCTATTGTGCATCAACTACATCCCACAACCCAACCTAATGACCAACCATCATCAATGCCAAACACCAGTCAACCTGGATCAATCTTCTGATTACCTCCCGTTACTTTTTATTATTTTATTTATTATTATTCAGCCAGTATCAACCATCAACATGATATCTACCGGAAATCATTTTGTCAAGCAAAGCTATCGACGTGACGCGTCGCCTTCGATCGGCGCCGGGTTTTTAGACCCAACTGCTGTGTTGGGAGTCATTAGGTGACCAAACCCCCCAATTCCAACCCTTAATGCCGAGCGACAAGCAGGGAGGCAATGGGTACCAATGTTGTAAGTCTTAGGTGTGACTCGGCCGGGGCTTGAACCAGCGACCTCCCAGTCTCGGAGCGGGCGCCCTACCATCTAGGCTACCGAGCTGGCATTGTTAGGGTCTGGCATACATCCCAACACCAGAGGGCCCCAACTGGCAGATGTGTCCAATTATCATACACATGTGCTCAACTATCCTGAACCATTTAAAATGATTTTTTTTATTCAGTAAATTTGGTAGGGTCATTTAAAGGTTTTCTGTCTGCCTTACTTCCATTTCCACTGCCATATTAGATTTGTTTGTTTCTGGTTTTATTTATAACTTTGCTCCCTGTGTCTACCATTTCTAGTTTCAGTCTTTGTTTCTGATTTAGACTTTTTTAGGTTTGATTTTTGTTTGGACATGTGATTTTTCTTTTTTTTTTTTTGCCATTGACATTGTGGTTTTCGTTGTCATTTTTTATTTCAATTCCACCACCACAGCAGGTTTGTTTAGTTCTGGTTGCTTTGTTAATTCGCTACTTGCTTTATCCAGTTCCAGGTTTTGTTTTTTGTTTGGGCATTTTGTGCTTTGTGCCCACTTGATCTATTGTTACTTTGGGCATTGTTTTGTTAATAAATACCATCCTTGATTTGAGCACCCCTGCCTCCCCCACATCATCCACAACCAAAACTTAACGCCCACTTTACTTCCCTACCAATTATACTAAGTCGATTTAACTTCTATCCACACAACTCAAGCTCCCTGACCTAAAACGTCCCTCTGACAATGAACCCATCTACCCATTCCCAGGAGGAGCTGAGTGCGACCTTTTTCCACATCCAGAATGTGTCCCATAGACAAAATGAGGTGGTTAAACAGCTAGAACAGTTGCAGCCAGAGACTACTGTCCCTTTTCAACACAGGTAACATACCCCCACCCTTAAAAACAGACAAACTGTTATGCTGAATAGCACAGCATAAGAGAAAGTAAATTTGAGACATATTTTTTTATCGTTAAAAAGCAGGAAGAGTTCCAGGTCCGGCGTGCTGAGCACTTCTGAGGACGAGCGCATTTGCGCAGCAGGCCTGTCACAACTTGGCAGCATCAATCGCTACTTTGTCGATTCGCTGAACTCGCAGAGTAGTGGCATGTCTTCGCAGGGTAGGGATTGTTGTCTCTAATTGAGCCACTTGGACTGAATCAGATCAAATGAAACGTGTTGTAGCATCCAATTCGGAGCGGCAGCGAGGGGCTTTGTCCAGAAGCCAAGCATGGGGGAACGGCAAAGGAGACACAACAATGCACAACAGCCTAAATGAAAACGGTAAGACAACTTGACCATGCTTCTACTATGTACTATTAGTGTACGAATATAAATCAGTGGTGGGCCTGCAAGGCCTTCTCAGGTGGCCTGAAAACATCTGAATCATGTGATAATTATATATTGTCCATCAATACTTATTCAATTCCAAACTGTCTGCCAGTTTCCTTTTATTTCTTCTCCCTGGTTACGTTGCTTTGCACAGATAGCATTTTATCACTGAGCCATATGTACTCATGAAAAGAGCCATACATGGCTCGCGGGCCATAGGTTTCCAACCTAGAGTGGGATGGCGGGATCCAAATTACTTCTCCTCTAAAATGAAATAGGAAATTTCCCTTTCATAGTCTGTTCGGTCTCAAATGACACATCACTAATTGTGACTGAAGCTGAAGGCCAAGGTGAGAAATATACGGCCTGACACTGATGTAAAGAAATATACACAATTTGAGGTGTAATCTGAAAGTATTTTGCAGATATGCGTGAAAAGGCTGCCTTGGAGCTGCTGGAGTCAGAAAGGATCTACGTGTCCCACTTGTCTCTGCTGCTCAAGGCCAACATCTCCTTCAATGGCTCTGAGGCGCTGGCGGTCAAGGACAAACGGTGACAAGATTACTTCATTATAAGCCAGCACAACTTCATGCACACCCTTGTTTGAATTTAAAAGGTTACAGTGATTGTGAGGCAAGAAAAGGTTAATCTAATACAGGGGTCTTCTTGTCCTGTTTCATCTGAAGGGACGAGATAGATAGATAAATACAGGGCTCTCCAACCCATTTCAAGCTGACAGCTGCTTTTTGTTACTAATAAGCACAAAAGGCAGGGATATGAATTTCTAAAATAGCAACTTAACTAGATAGCTTTATAGATGACTAAAAGGCTGCTTGATAATTAGCTAGAAAGGTAAACGGGTAAAAAAACTAAAAGGGAGCTAGATAGCTAGCTAAACAAGTAAAAAGCCGTCTAAATAGTTGGATAGAAAGCTAAATAGTTAGATACAAAGGAGTCCAAAATTTAGCTCGATAACAAGCAAAAAGGGCAAAATATTAGCTAGATAGCATGCGAAAAATGTTAAAAGCTTGCTGGATAGGTTGTTAAACAGCTAAAAAGGTAGCCATAAAGCATGCTAAAAACAGCACTAGCTGGGGCGGCAGTAGCTCAGGAGGTAGAGCGCTCGTCTTGGGATCAAGGGATCCCAGTTCGAATCCTGGCTCGTCCGTGTTACATGTCGAAGTGTCCTTGGGTAAGACACTGTACCCCTAATACCCCCCAAAAGCAGGTTAGCGCCTTACATGGCTGCAAGGCCGCTATTGGGAAATGTGGAGCACATTGTAAAGCGCTTTGGGAAGTCATTGACTTGAAAAGCCCTATATAAATGCAAATCATTTCATTTCATTTCACTTTTTTGCCAATTCGCTTTATATTAATGTCAATCATTCGCTTGAAGAAACCCATGAATTGGAATTTAGTTGTATTACCTGGAAAATTAATCAATGAACAGATGAATACATTGTTTTATAAATGATTAAATTCTGATTCTACTCAATTAATCGCTTAAAAATAATCACGGAGACTTTTTTCGTACATGAAGCCCATGAACCTATGTTTCTTTGAATTTCTAAAATAACAATTTTTCATGTTATTACCAAGTTAATCGTTAAAAATTGGGTTAAATAGATTGTCAACTAATAAAAAAAAAAGTTTTGCCATAAAATCTATATAACCTAGCACTGGTGAGCTATTCACTGAACCTTGACTTTCCTTAGGGGTCACTCTTGGTTGGAGACCCCTGATCGGATAGCCCGCTGTTTGCTCATGTAATAGCTAAAGAGCATGAGTTAAAAACTGCACAAGAGGCTATTTTTGTTATTGGTTTTGTATCTGTTTGGATGTTTCCAACCTAACTTCTCAACTTTTCTGAGTCACAGTAGACCCTTTCCAAGCTCTCTGAGGTTCCTGATCCAGCAACACTTGGATCTGCTGCACACCCTGCAGGAGCGTGTTCTCAGGTGCCAGTGGCAAGGCATTATGGGAGATATCTTTATGAGGCTAACCACCAAAGAGGTAGTGCAACACTTAAATAGAAATACTATAAATAATGGACACAAATAAATCCAGGGTCTCTGCTGAGGTAGGCGGCTTGGGAAAATTATTTGATATTTTTTCAAACATTATTAATATACTGCATAAAAGTAGTGCACAATATTCACAACATACTTACTTTCTTTCAACTTATTCACGCATAAATCAAATCCTCTATGAATACAACAGCAGTGGAAATTATCTATGAAATGGTACACTTCTTTGTTCGTATCATCAGATTTCAGGTCGCTAAAGTTTCTTGTTGAAAATAGCTGTGCCGTTGGGCTTTAGACTGAATTAGAATATAGGTTGGTTCAGGTTGGCTTTGATGGCGGACAAATCAGGTTAGCACTGCTCGATCTCTGCGTTTATACTCTCATCTGCGTTGGCCTCGAGTGTGTTGTTAACTATTATTTTTACAATTCGAACCATTTTGACAGAGCTAGAAGTAAAGCAGCCGAGTCCTGCCATGGCGGGCGGAGACATAACTGCGTACAATTCTTGCTCAAAGATGTTGTGCCAATTTCGGAGGGAATGTCAAGGCTGGATTTTATTAACAAGTTTGTTGAAAAGCTTCTGTAGTTTAAAAAGGAGGAGATACATGCCATCATAAAGTTGCCTTCTGGCAAGGGCTTTGATGTAAGTTTTGTAACGGCGGCTCTTCATCAAGAGTTTTAGAATCGCTTTGAGGGGGTGAGGCCCCAGTTTTCTGGATTTACAGTGGAGAAGCTGACTGATAATGCTAACAAGATAGTCATTGTCAGAATGTTTAATGAGGTGGTGAGTGCTGATGACGTCTGTTATTGGTTGAGTAGATAATGCTTGGTAAAAGGCCAGGCTATGAAGGTGAGGGACGAGAAAGGCTATTGGACTGGTGCCTGGAGGATACCCATCCAACAATGGAAAGATCCTCAGGGCTTTCAGGGACTGAAACACCTCCCGTTGACTATAGTCCTGGGGGAAAACCGTGGCTTTATCCACTATCAAAGACAACTGAAACTCGCAATGTGGTGAGCATGGGCATCTGGCTGAGGTATGTGATGGAATTGTTTGTGGAAAGTGCAGGACAATTGGACATTCCTATGAGGAATGTACAAATAGCAGAAAATGCAACCTCTGTGGAGAAACAAACAACCTCTATAGGAACTGCCCGAAATCGTTTGCTAACAAATTGAAAGCTAGGAAGGCAGTTAACAAAGACAACAAAGACAATTAAATGATGTCAGACAACATAGATAATGAAATGAATAAATGTAACAAAGACAATGAAATGAATAAATATAACAAAGACAATGAAATGAATAAAGTTATGGAAATACCAAATGAAAATGAACAAGAAATGAATAAAGTTATGGAAATACCCAATGAAGATGAACAGGAAATAAATAAAGTTATGGAAATACCCAATGAAGATGAGCAAGAAATGCACAAAGAAAATGGACAAGACAAACAAATTGAAAATACAGATGTCCCTACCAAAACCCCTGGAGGAGAGACCAAAGAATCAAATTTGAATCAGGAAGGACCTGGAAATTCTAATTCGATTTTTCATACAATACCTGAATTTGAACAAGACAAACAAATTGAAAAGGCGAACGACTCTCCAAAAACCAATACGGGCACCGGAAAGAGGGGTAAAAGTAAGACAAAATTGGGGGTGGTGAAAACACCGGAAACAAAGAGAAGAGATTTAGAAGAAAGCCGATTGCCGATGAAAAAGCCCACAAGGGAACTGTATGAAGTTGAGCCGGAGGAAGTCGGGGAGGGCAAAAATCTGACCCTTTGTGGGCAGGGAAGTAAGAGACCCCTCGATAGGTCCTCTGGCTCACCCCCCAACCCAGAAAAAAGGGGAAGACCTGGAACCACAGACAGAGAGTCAGAGGATTCCAGAGTTTTCCCCGGTGAGTCTCCAAATTAGGTACTGCTCTTAAGTGGTGTGTCTGACACAGGTGACACTCTCGATGATCACCAAAGAATGGACTCGGATCCCCCGGTTTTGTCTAAGTAGTTTAAATACTTTAACAACAATTATGAACATTACATTCTCTACTATCAATGTGAGAAGTGTGAGATCAAAGGTAAAGGCTCACAGCGTTTTCTCGTTCCTAAAAACTATCAGAACGGATGTGTTTTTACTACAAGAATGCTGCATCCCCTTTCTAAAAAATTATAAACAGTGGGAAGAGATTTGGCCATATCCGTCATTATGGAGTGGCTCGAATGAAAACCGTAACGATGGGGTAGCCATTTTAATAAACAACCCTCAACTCATCATAAAGGGGAGTACTGTGATGAGAGACGGACGCACAATCTTAGCAAGACTTTCCTATATAGGGAATGATTTTAACCTCATTACTATATACGGCCATCCCGACATACAACTCAGGTACGAACTCTTAGAGGACATCCAGTCGCATATGCTAGGCCATCAACCACTAATCGTGGGAGGAGATTTTAATTGCATCCTAAGTAGGAAGGATAGAAAGGGGACCGATGAGGAGTTTAAAGTAGATAAAACATCAACTTTATTACAAGACATGTGGCGGACATTTAAACTGGAGGACTGTTTCAAATCCATACATCCAGGAGAGGAGGGCTTCACCTGGTTCAGTAATGACAATGCCAGAGCCTCTCGAATAGACTACATATTTACAAGGGGTTTAGCACTGAGGGATGCAAGATTAATTCCTGTTTTTTTTTTCGGATCATTTGCTACTGTCCTGCTCTCTCCCATTTCCTTCAGGTATGACTGTTAGGAAGGGTCTGTGGAAGTTATACTGCTCCTTGCTGGAGGATGAGGCTCTAGCCGCACAATACAGGGAGCTGTACAAAGACTGGCAGACCCTTCAAGACTCGTATGATTCATGAGCACAATGGTGGGAGATGACAAAGAAACGAACACAGACCTTTTTTAAAAATGCAGGGAAAAACAAGAAACTTAAAGAGATTAAACGCATGTCGGGACTACAAAGAAGACTCCAACGCTATTTCATCCTAACAAAAAAGGGGATGGACTTTAATGATGAAATCAGAGAGACCAAACAAGAACTAAACGCTTTGGAAAAATGTGCACGCTACTTTTTAAAAAAAATTATGAGCAAAAGTGAGGGGCTTTTTAAACTTCAAAACGAAAACGGGCTAATAACAAAGGAAAGTAGTGAAATAACCAAATTAGGCGAAGACTACTACAAAAAAATATCTGAAAAGAAAGAAACATATGAGAATGAAATGGGACATGTATTAGATCATATTTCAAGATCAGTGCGTCAAGACCCCTTTTTAACATCGGACTGAATGATTGCATAAAGACTATGAAAAAAGGCAAATCACCCGGGAGGACGGGCTCAACCTAGAATTTTACCTGACTTTTTGGGATATTTTAGCACCAGATCTGATTACTGTTTTTAACGAATTTTCCAGTCGAGACAACATGCCAGACAGTTTCAGAATAGGGATAGTTACTCTATTGCACAAAAAAGGAGACAAAACTGACTTAAAAAACTGGCGACCCATAACGCTTTTAAACGTGGACTGTAAAATTTTCAGCAAGCTTTTAGCAACACGAATGTCTGTAGTCTTGGGAGACTTGGTTGATCCGGACCAAACCTGTGCCATCGTGGGAAGGAAGATCAGCGACAGTCTCATGCTGATCCGTGACACCATTTGTTATGCGAGAGACAGAAACATGCGACTTGCGGTCCTAAACCTAGACTTTGAGAAAGCCTTTGATCGAGTCTCGCACCAATACCTCTTCAGGGTATTGCAAAAATGTGGTTTTCCCCAAAAATACATCAAGTGGGTGGGACTGCTATATCGAGACATCTACAGCAAATTCATGATTAACGGGAATTTATCGGCAGCAATCGAGATCAACTGCGGTGTACGTCAAGGTTGCCCTATGTCTCCCCTTCTCTATGTTCTTTGCATTGAACCTTTGGCACAAATGTTAAGAAAAGATAGATTTGTCGAAGGGATCAATATCCCAGGAAGCGGGGGACAAATTACCAAGTGTGTTTTGTACATGGATGATTTTAATATTTTATGTACTGACCGCGTATCTGTTAGAAGAGCCCTTGACTTGACTGACCTGTTTGGGAGGGCGTCTGGGTCAAGGCTAAATAGAGAAAAATCACAAGTGAAGTTTTATGGACCGTGGAAAGAGACAGAAAAGGCAGGACTCCGACTGACGCTGTTAAAGACAGACCAGAAAATTCTAGGGATAAAATCCAATGCGGATGGAGGAGGCGAGACCAACTGGGACGACGTGACAAGGAAAGTTAAGCAAAGACTTGTTTTTTGGACACTAAGAAAACTGACAATAGAGGGGAAGGTCCTAATCATCAAAGCGATCATCCTCCCACTGCTTTTATCATTCAGTTTAGTTTTTATGCCCAAAAGAAACGTGCTAAAGCTCCAACCAAACAATTGTTTGATTCCAGTTTCATTTAGTTTGCCACCAACACATCTCTTTATTCTGGATTTGTTAAAGAAGTTTGATTTAGAAACACAAGAATGTCGCACTTTACAAAACCACAGGGCCCTTATTGCTATTGTGCAATAGCGAGCAACAGTGAGTCCTGTGCGGGGTCTGGCGTTTGGCAAACCTACAACGGTTTGGAGCAACGTGAATCATCCTGCCCTACCAAACAGACTACGAGACTTGTCATGGATGGTGGCTCATGAGGTTCTCCCAGTCAGAGCCGTAATGGACCACCGAGGAATGTCAGCGACTTCGACATACCCTCGACCTGGTTGTGGCGCCCAGGAGTCGGTGAGGCACCGTTTTTGTGAGTGCAGCGCTGCCGAGGACTTGTGGACAATGGCCGACCAACTAGGAAAATTCCCGGACTTGCCAGCAGGGGAGGTCCCTGACGCACAGTACGTGCTTTACGGGGTGAGTCGGTCGAGGAGGTCACGGAACGACTTTGCCAGGGACTGGCTTACTCTCGCTGCCATCAAGGACGCCATCTGAACCTCCAGAAACCTGCTGGTATGGAGGTGCAGGCAGATCCCCCTCGTGGCTGTGCTCCAAATGGCTGCAGATACCATACAATCTGCGAGCGGCGGGCCTAGGACGCAGTCATAAAGAAGAATCGTCTGCGCCCACCCGGGGGGGAACCGGAGCTACACTGTGGGGGTCCCGGCAGCAACGGCCTGGTTGTGGAAAGTAGAAGTAAGAAGGGAGAGGACCCACACAGAGGACTGGAGGATGCTGCTTGGGAGGGTGGGATGGCAGAGCTATGCCCTTGCACAATATTATTGCCCTTTACACGTTGGTTAACTACTGTAACTCTGAAATTGTTTAATTGATGTTGAAAATGTCAAGAAAAAATGTTAAAACGTCATATTGTCACGTCATTTTGTCACGTCATTTTGTCAGACATAACAAAATTGTGGATATGCTTGTTTGCTGTTGGGATTGTCGTGTTTGTTTTGCTGATGTTGGTGTTGGTGGATTTGTTCAGACCAAAAAACAATCAACTTTGGCCTGGACGGATCTATTGACACTAACAAAGATGTTATATCACGAAATTGTGAATATGCTTGATTGCTATTAAGATTGTCGAGAAGGGTTCTTCAAACCTCACATTGTTTGTTTGCTGCTATTAGTGTCAATAAATTTGTTCAAACCGGAAACCTAGAGGGACGATAACAAAGAAACACAATTTGGTCCGTTTCCACGGCAACCACCAATAACAACACAAAAGGACATGTGTTGTAATCTGGCACTTTACTTCAGAGAATGGTTGCCCTGTAAATGCAGTAAGAAATAAAGGGCTCACATTTTATGCAACACAGCCCTCATTAGAGATTCTTTCTGCGCAGTAGTAAATATGAGCTCTCTTTGTTAACGCAGTCTTGAATAATCAAATGACCCAGAAACACGTGATATAAACGACACAGAGTAGAACAGAAAACCGCGCAGGTAGAAATGTCGTCTGCTGTGTGGGAGCACGGCGCCATTGGCGTTCTGCAGCCGAATGCATCATTGGCAAATTCCCCACATGGTTGGCGCCAAGTGGCTGCTGGGTTTAATATGTAAAAAACGAACGCGAATTAGTTCATTTTCATTGTTGAACCCTGTGGCTTAAAATCAGGTGCAGCTTGTAAAAAGACAAAATTTAGCTTGGTTCATGACTTTGAGTATGTGGCTTTTAATCAGATGTCCTCTTAGTCCGGAATTTACAGTAGATCTTGGTGAAAAGATGAGTACAAGATAACACAAAAATATTTCCGAAAATTAACCTTCCTGATTCATTAACCTTAGATGCAATTAAATAACCGTCACTCCGCAACTTTTGGCCGAAATAGAAAATTCAACCAGTTTGTGGAAGAAAAGATGGGCTTGAGGCCTATTTTTTCATTTGTCATTTTTGTCCTAAATAATAGTTTCAAACTAAGGTGCGAGCAAAAATGTTTCCAAATACTGCACTCGAAGATATCAATGTATTTTTTTGGGGGGTTTGAACAATTTTATTGCCACTATCAACAGCAAATAAACAATGTGAGGTTTGAACATTTTTTTTGACAATCTTAACAGCAATTAAGCATATTCACAATTTCGTTATATCTGACAATATGACGATTTAATTTTTTTTTCTACATTTTTAACAGCAATTAAATACATTCACAATTTCATTATATCATATTCTAACAATATGAGGTTTAAACAATTTTAATCTACATTTTTAACAGCAGTTAACCAATGTGTAAAGGGCAATACTATTGTGCAAGGGCATAGCTCTGTCTTCTCAAGTGGGATTCCATCCCACCCTCCCAAGCAGCATCCTCCAGTCCTCTGCCTGGGATGCTCAGATGGGTCCTCTCCCTTCTTACTTCTACCTTCCACAACCACCCGAATAACCAGGCCGTTGCTGCCGGGACCCCTGGTTCCCTCTTCCCGGTGGGTGCGTCCTAGGCTTGCCGCTCGCAGATTGTATGCTATCTGCAGTCGGAGCACAGCCACGGGGGGGATCTGCCTGCACCTCCTTACCAGCAGGTTTCTGGAGGTCCAGGTGGCGTCTTTGATGGCGGCGAGAGTGAGCCAGTCCTTGACAAAGTCGTTCTCTGACCTTTTCGACCGATTCACCCCGTAAAACACGTACTGTGCGTCAGGGACCTCCCCTGCTGGCAAGTCCGGGAATTTTCAGCACTGCACTTACAAAAAAGGTGCCTCACCGACTCCTGGGCGCCACAGCCAGGTCGAGGGCATGTCGAAATCGCTGACATTCCTCGGTGGTGCGTTACGGCTCTGACTGAGAGAACCTCATGAGCCACCATCCATGACAGGTCCCGTAGTCTATTTGGGATGGCAGGATGATTCACGTTGCTCCAAACCGTTGTAGGCTCGCCAAACGCAAGCCCCCGCACAGGACTCACTGTTGCTCGCTCCTGCACAATAGCAATAAGGGCCCTGTGGTTTTGTAAAGTGTGACATTCTTGTGTTTCTGAATCAAATTTCTTTAAAAAGTCCCGAATAAAGAGATGTGTTGGTGGCAAGTTAAAGGACACTGTTATCAAATGATTGTTTGGTACAAGCTTTAGCTTCCGCAAGTACGAGACCATCCAGAACTGGGTCGTCGCTTGACTTTTCGGGTTGTTGGGTGGGCCCATAGCGTTTTGGAAGTGGAGGGAGACATATTTGCTCCCAAGGAAGAGCTGGAGGTCAGGCACCCCTTTCCCCCCTTTTTCCTTTTCTTTTTCATTGTATCTCTTTTTATCCTTTCCCACTTTGAGCCCCAGATAAAGTGAAAGATGGCTCAGTCCAGTTGTAAAAGCATGTTTCTTTCGGGTATAAAAACTAAACTGATTGATAAAAGCAGTGGGAGGATGATCGCTTTGATGAGTAGGACCTTCCCCTCTATTGTCAGTTTTCTTAGTGTCCAAAAGCCAAGTCTTTGCTTAACTTTCCTTGTCACATCGTCCCAGCTGGTCTCGCCTCCTCCATTTGCATTGAATTTTATCCCTAGAATTTTCTGGTCTGTCTTTAGCACCGTCAGTGGGAGTCCTGCCTTTTCTGTCTCTTTCCACAGTCCATAAAACTTCGCTTGTGACTTTTTTCTATTGAGCCTTGACCCAGACGCACTCCCAAACAGGTCAGTCAAGTCAAGGGCTCTTCTAACGGATAAGATTCAGATTCAGATTCAGATTTACTTTATTGTCATTCGTGTACACGTGTATACAGAACGAAATGTCGATACATCTGACCCGCACAGTTTCTTTGAACGTCAGCCGGGATAGATAAGATTAACCATGTCTTCGTCAGAATTTTAGCGCAACAGTTCGTCATCTCGCGGTTCGATGCCACTTCCAGTTGTTAAATGGTCCAGTTTATTGTCCAGAGAGCGAACGTTGGAGAGGAAAATGGATGGGAGAGGCGTTTTGCAGGGTTTAGCCTTTAGCCTAGCTGTTAGCCCGGCCCGACAACCTCGCTTCCTCGTCCGGCGGTCACGCCGCTGTCTTGCCACTCTGCTTCGCTGCTTTGTAGGCCGCTGGGTCTTGTTGACATAGCAGTCCGTGGCTAATAAACACTCCCGAGTGGTCGTAGCACCGAGGGCTTGATGTCTGGATGATCGCATATCCAGCAAAAAAAACTGCGATCGTATCTTAATCTGCAGTTCGAGCCGACTTTGTGCGCCATCAAAACTGAGTCGAAGACTGGATCTTATGGCCGACGTGTAAAAAACCGTTAAAATCATCCATGGACAAAACACACTTAGTAATTTGTCCCCCACTTCCTGGGATATTGATCCCTTTGACAAATCTATCTTTTCTTAAAATTTGTGTCAAAGGTTCAATGCAAAGAACATAGAGAAGGAGAGATAAAGGGCAACCCTGACGTACACCGCAGTTGATCTCTACTGCTTCTGATAAATTCCCGGTAATCATGAATTTGCTGTACATGTCTCGATATAGCAGTCCCACCCACTTGATGTATTTTTGGGGAAAAACACGTGTTTGCAGTACCCTGAAGAGGTATTGGTGCGAGACTCGATCAAAGGCTTTCTCAAAGTCTAGGTTTAGGACCACTAGTCGCATGTTTCTGTCTCTCGCATAACAGATGGTGTCACGGATCAGCATGGGACTGTCGCTGATCTTCCTTCCCACAATGGCACAGGTTTGGTCTCTCATGACTGCAGACATTCGTGTTGCTAAAAGCTTGCTGAAGTTTTACAGTCCACGTTTAAAAGCGTTATGGGTCGCCAGTTTTTTAAGTCAGTTTTGTCTCTTTTTTGTGCAATAGAGTAACTATCCCTATTCTGAAACTGTCTGGTATGTTGTCTCGACTGGAAAATTAGTTAAAAACGTAATCATATCCGGTGCTAAAATATCCCAAAAAGTCCGGTAAAATTCGAGGCTGAGCCTGTCCTCCCCGGGTGATTTGCCTTTTTTAAAAGTCTCTATGCAATCATTCAGTTGGTCTTGGGTAAAGTCCGATGCTAAAAAGGGGTCTTGACGCACTGATCTCAAGATATGATCTAATAAATGCCCCATTTCATTCTCATGTGTTTCTTTCTTTTCTTATATTTTTTTTGTAGTAGTCTTTGACTAATTTGGTTATTTCACTACTTTCCTTTATTAGCCCGTTTTTGTTTTGGAGTTTAAAAAGCCCCTCACTTTTGCTCATAATTTTAAAAAAAATTAGCGCATACATTTTTCCCCTTCTTCTATTTCTCTTTCTTTGCTTCTTATTATGATGCCCTTACTCTTTATTTCCGCCAAAGTGTTTAGTTGTTGTTTGATCTCTCTGATTTCATCATTAATGTCCATCCCCTTTTGTGTTAGGGCAAAATAGCGTTGGAGTCTTCTTTGTAGTCCCAACGTGCGTTTCATCTCTTTAAGTTTCTTGTTTTTCCCTGCATTTAAAAAAAAAAAATCTGCGTTTGTTTCTTTGTCATCTCCCACCATTGTGCTCATGAATCATACGAGTCTTGAAGGGTCTGCCAGTCTTTGTACCGCTCCCTGTATTGTGCGGCTAAGGCCTCATCCTCCAGCAGGGAGCAGTTCAACTTCCACAGACCCCCCCCAACAGTCATACCTGAAGGAAATGAGAGAGAGCAGGACAGTAGCAAGTGATCTGAAAAAAAGACAGGAATTAATCTGGCATCACTCTGTGTTAAGCCCCTTGTAGATATGTAGTCTATTCGAGAGGCTCTGGCATTGTCACTACTGAACCAGGTGAAGCCCTCCTCTGTATTTATGTATTGATTTGAAACAGTCATCCAGTTTAAATGTCCGGCACATGTACTGTAATAAAATGGAAGTTTTATCTACTTTAAACTCATCGGTCCCCTTTCTATCCTTTCTACTTAGGGCCCGGTCACACAGTTGTTTGCGTCTGTATCGCGGGTAAAATTTTGCAGTTTTTTTTTGCCCGTGGTTGCCCGCGATGGAAAATGCGCAAAATTGGCCAACCCGCTGTTCATCAGTGGTATGCCCCCAAAACAGACGCCGGCAACTGTTCCGCTTCCTCATCGCGTCATTTCCGTGTCATTTTCTCGTGTGGACCACAGGTATAAAAGCTGCCGAGCCGGCGTTATGCCGAGAAATGCATCCTTGCCGAGATTTGCATCCCCTCGCTACTACAACCACTTTTACCTCGTTTTATCTCACTTTTATATCACTTTTAGGGAATTTAATGGCGAACATATAACCAAAACCACTTCGTCTTGCATTTGTTGGGAATGTAATACAACTTAAACCATTCCGTCTTTGTATTTGTTGTGAAGGTAATCGAACGGTAATGCACGCCGTATACAAATCACTTTTGAGCAGGTAACATGTTTATTTTGCCTTTTTCTATTCAAATTGCTCGTATTGAAACTGTTATGCACTCTACCATAAAGCTTATTTTTGCATAATAAGCTTTACGGTAGAGTGCATAACAGTTCTCAAAAGTGATTTATATACGGTGTGCATTACCGTTCGATTACGTTCACAACAAAAACAAAGACGGAATGGTTTATGTTGTATTACATTCCCAACAAATGCAAGACGAAGTGGATTTGGTTATATGTTCGCCATTACATTCCCTAAAAGTGAGATAAAACGTGGTAAAAGTGGTTTTAGTAGCGAGGGGATGCAAATCTCGGCAGGGATGCATTTCTCGGCATAACACCGGGCTGTAGAAATCATAACCGCTCAAGACACAGTCCCGTGAAGATCAAGATTTCAAGCTATGGCACCGAAGAAGCCAATATGTTATTATTGTAATAGTTTTTCATTTTTATTTTATTATCTTGTTATGAAATGAAAAGAAATGTCAAGAAATAAAAATGGAATAAGACGAGGTCACTACGGTGACGGGGATCCATGTCCACCCCTTAAAGTCTCGAGCACAGCTGACGTCTGCTCGGCAAATCGCGCTGTATATACGCGGAGAAAGGCATTTGACCGTCACACGCGTAACAAGCTAATTTCACGTAATAACACCGCAATACAGGCGCAGAACATGCTATGACCGTGCTCCACCCACGATTACCCGCTGAAAATTCGCGTCCTGCCCATGTGTAACCACGCCCTGGCCGCGGCCAGAGCACGTCGTTCTGTGTCATTTCCGCGTCATTTCCGCGTCATTACCTCGTGTGCCGCCCACGGTTAACACGTGGTCTAAAGTTTTGAGCAGCGCAAAACTTTTTCGCGCGGCAAACTGCGTTTGAATTTCCGACCACGTGTAAAGCACTGCTGTATCTTGTCTACATGGCGATCTCAAAGCGTCCAACATCGTCTGCTTCACAGGCAGAAATTTCTGGCCGTGATTCAGACGCAAACGGCTGTGTGACCGGGCCCTTAGGATGCAATTAAAATCTCCTCACCACGATGATGTGTTGAGGGTTGTTTATTAAAATGGCCACCCCATCGTTACTGTTTTCATTTGAGCCACTCCATAATGAAGGATATCTCTTCCCACTGTTCTTGTAGTAAAAACACATCCGTTCTGAAGGTTTTTTTAAAAACGATAAAACGCTGTGAGCTTTAACCTTTGATCTCACACTTCTCACATTGATAGTAGAGAAGGTAATGTTCATAAGTGTTGTTAAAGTGTACAAACTACTTAGACGAAACCGGGGGATCAGAGTCCATTCTCTGGTGGTCATTGAGAGTGTCGCCTGTGTCGGATTCCTGATTGGGGCACAAAGCACCACTTAAGAACGGTACCTCATTTGGAGACCCACCGGGGAAAAGTCTGGAATCCTCTGACTCTGTCTGTGGTTTCAGGTCTTCCCCTTTTTTCTGGGTTAGGGGGTGGGCCAGAGGACCTATCGGGGGTCTCTTACTTCCCTGCCCACAAGGGATCACATTTTTTTCTTCCCCGACTTCCTCCGGCTCAACTTCATACAGTTCCCTTGTGGGCGTTTTTATCGGCTTTCCTCTAAATCTCTTGTCTTTGTTTCCGGTGTTTTCACCCCCCCCCCCCCAATTTTGTCCTATTTTTACCCCTCTTTCCAGTGGCTGTATGGGTTTTGGGAGAGTCATTCGCCTTTTCGATTTGTTTGTCTTCTTCAAATTCCGATAGTGGAGTAAAAAACAATTTTGATATTTTGGACTCTCTTCCAGGCCCTTCCAGATTAATATGGGTTTTGGGAGGGGGAGGGACAGTTGCCTTTTCTATTTGTTTGACTTGTCTAAATTCAGGTATTGTATGAAAATTCAAATTTGAATTTTTGGCCTCTCCTCCGGGTCCTTCCTGACTCAAATTTGATTCTTTGGCCTCTCCTCCAAGTCCTTCCCAACTAGGGGTTTTTGGAGGGACATCGGTAATTTCAATTTGTTTGTCTTGTCCATTTTCTTTGTGCATTTCTTGTTCATTTTCATTGGGTATTTCCATAACTTTATTCATTTCATTGTCTTTGTTATCTTTATTCATTTCATTGTTTTTGTTACATTTATTCATTTCATTGTCTTTGTTGTCTGTAATCATTTCATTGTCTTTATTGTCTTTGTTAACTGCCTTCCTAGCTTTCAACTTCATCATCATCATCATGGCGGCGCCCTGTTCGGCTGCGGCTGCATCGGCTTGCAATGTTTTTTTTACACGTCGGCCATAAGATCCAGTCTTCGACTCAGTTTTGATGGCGCACAAAGTCGGCTCGAACTGCAGATTAAGATACGATCGCAGTTTTTTTTTGCTGGATATGCGATCATCCAGACATCAAGCGCTCGGTGTTTATTAGCCACGGACTGCTATGTCAACAAGACCCAGCGGCCTACAAAGCAGCGAAGCAGAGTGGCAAGACAGCGGCGTGACCGCCGAACGAGGACATCAAGCGCTCGGTGCTACGACCACTCGACATCAAGCACTCGGTGCTACGACCACTCGGGAGTGTTTATTAGCCACGGACTGCTATGTCAACAAGACCCAGCGGCCTACAAAGCAGCGAAGCAGAGTGGCAAGACAGCGGCGTGACGAGGAAGCGGGCCGGGCTAACAGCTAGGCTAAAGGCTAACCCCTCTAACATCCATTTTGCTCTCCAACGTTCGCTCTCTGGACAATAAACTGGACCATTTAACAACTGGAAGTGGCATCGAACCGCGAGATGACGAACTGCTGCGCTAAAATTCTGACGAAGACATGGTTAATCTTATCTATCCCGGCTGACGTTCAAAGAACCTGTGTGGGTCAGATGTATCGACATTTCGTTCTGTATACACGTGTACACGAATGACAATAAAGTAAATCTGAATCTGAATCTGAACTTGTTAGCAAACGATTTAGGGCAGTTCCTATAGAGGTGGTTCGTTTCTCCACAGAGGTTGCATTTTCTGCTATTGCTACACTCCTCAAAAGAATGTCCAATTGTCCTGCACTTTCCACAAATAATTCGATCACATACCTCAGCCAGATGCCCATGCTCACCACATTTTTGGCAGAGTTTTGGTTGTCCTTGATAGTGGATAAAGCCACGGTTTTCCCCCAGGACTATCATCGACGGGAGGTGTTTCAGTCCCTGAAAGCCATGAGGGTCTTCCCATTGTTGGATGGGTATCCTCCCGGCACAATTCCAAATGGCATTCTCATCCTTCACCTTCATAGCCTGGCTTTTTATCGAGCAGTATCTGCTCAACCAATAACAGATTTCATCTGCATTCACCACTTCATTAAACATTCTGACAATGACTATCTTGCCAGCATTATCAGTCAGCTTCTCCACTATGAATCCAGAAAACTGGGGCCTCAGACCCTCAAAGCGATCCCAAAACTCTTGCAAAAGAGCCGCCGTTACTAAACTTACATCAAAGCCCTTGCCAAAAGGCAAGGTTATAATGCAATACATCTCCTCCAGTTTAAACTTCAGACACTTTCGAACAAACCTGTTCAAAAAATCCAGCCTTGACATTCTTTCCGAATCAGCTCACACATCTTTGAACAGAAATCGCACGCTGTTATGTCTCCGTCCACCGGCATAACGAGCAGATACATTTTTTTTTTAAAAGAAAGAAAATACTGCTTGAATGCATCCCTTTTTTCATAGAGTGACTTCCTGGATTTGTACCTGTCCTACATGAAGGAGCTACCCGACTGCCTGGCTGTCGTGACCATGCTGGCCTCCAGTTCTGTCAAATCTTCAGGCAGGACTCTGCAGCTTTACTTTTCTAATAGGAACGCAATATATCGCAGAACGAAAGGATGCAATATAATAGTGGACAATGTACCTCTTAAAACAGATTGATACCAGAGCCACAAGCCAAAGTTCTCAATCCTCCTTGTCCTGCGATTGAAACTGAATATCCCTTATTAAAGTACACAGTCCAAAATTTACCTTCAGTGCAGGCGCGCTGGTCAATAGAGGGGGTGCGCGGGATGTGTATAGCTCGCCCATTCCTACCCCTCACCTAATCAATTTACTCCAGGTCTTTTGCTTGAGCTTCTGGGTATTCAAAGTTTGTTATGTGGCTTTTCATCAGTAAGTGTCTCAACAATGAACACAGATTGTTTAATAAACTTCCATATAAAGGATTATCTGATTATGTTTAGCCAAAACGAGTTCTGTTAGTGTGACATCTTGACTGTAAACTGCAGTTAAAATTGTTTTTTATATGTACTGGACTGAACCCTGTAAATACTTACCAATGTCTTGGTTTTGTACATGCAGCAATCGGCTTCATGGGTAACAACATAACAAGTTATCACGCAAATTTGTATTTTATCGCCAAGCCTTATGTACACATGAAAAGATTCATATATGGCTTGTGAGCCATTGGTTCCTGACCCCTGCTCTATGTCTGGGGCGGCAGTAGCTCAGGAGGTAGAGCACTCGTCTTGGGATCAAGGGATCCCAGTTTGAATCCCGGCTTGTCCGTGTTACATGTCGAAGTGTCCTTGGGTAAGACACTGAACCCCTAATACCCCCAATAAGCAGGTTAGCGTCTTATATGGCTGCAATACAAGGCCGCTATTGGGAAATGTGAAGCACACTGTAAAGCGCTTTGGGAAGTCATTGACTTGAAAAGCGCTATATAAATGCAAATCATTTCATTTCATTAGGTATTTCATTTAATGCATCTATCAAAAAAGCAAAAGGATGTAGTTTATTAAAGCAACACATCCTTCTGAATAGTTTAATAATAATAATGATATATATGATTATAATAATTCTACAGCAGAGACAATTTAATGTGAATGTGTGTAGGTCAAAAGTGTGGCCAATATGTCTTCTCCAATTCACATCTATCAGAATCCTCAACGAGCATATACATTTAAAAAAAAAAAAAGAAAGAAAACGCTGCTTGAATGCATCCATTTTTTCATAGAGTGACTTCCTGGATTTGTACGTGTCCTACATGAAGGAGCTACCCGACTGCCTGGCTGTCGTGACCATGCTGGCCTCCAGTTCTGTCAAATCCTCAGCCTTCCTGGAGGTAAAATACAAGACCTGTCTTGTCAAATCAGTCTTTATTTTTTGTGTGACGTCGACCATATTGGATGGGCCCAACAGATGCGGTTAGATGTTGTCACAAAAATTATGCAACCATTTTTTTGGTTTCCCGTTAAGTGAAGGGCAGAGGAATAATCTCACTTCAATGCAACTTCCAATGCTCTATGAAGCCTAAGAAGTATATAGTGCCTTGTTTTCCAGCTGAAATAAACTCCAGGGAAAACCCACAGTGTCCCTGAAAGCCTGGCCGAAAATGGAGAACACTCAGCTGGTGAGTGGAGGGCAGAGCGACACAGTAAGGGAAGGGACAAAAGTTGGTGATGGTTATCTGAAAATCAAATGGAGGGACTTGCAGCCCTCAAATTATTTCAGGAATTGCAGCGAGCGTTTTTTACAAAATATGTTTTATGTATATTCGAGCAATTTTATTTTAAGTAGGTAAGATTCACGTTAAAGACACTCGATATGATAAGTTAGCTGGTGGCTTACTGTTGCCATTTCTTACAACGTAAACGAGCTGCTTTTTTTTTGCGATTAACCAGCAGTTTAAAACGATAATCTTCAGAATGTCACATGTATTGTAAACTGTTATGTGCTCTCCCGTTAAGCTTATTACGCAGAAATGAAGTGCCAAATTATCAATGGGCAAAACAGGAAACAATTGTTCAGAAGATAAAACATCATTTTGACGAAGAAAGTATTTTCAACATGCTCAAAAGTTATTTCTGTATAAGGTGCAAATTCTCTATGAGTTACTGTTCTATTGCATCCCACAATAATTTAGATACAGTCATTTTAGTAACTTTTGTGCAAGCGGGACATTTCATGCAGGGGTGCATTTCTTGGCAAAACGAAGCAGAGCAGCATTGATGAATAGGGATTCTTCTTTTACAAAAGTCAATTCCATTGAAGTTGGGAAAAAGTTTAAAATGTCAGTAAAATTAGAATAGAATGACTTGCAAACCTTTTCTAACCCATATTTAAATGAATACACCACAAAGACAAGATTATCCATGTTCAAACTCATAAACTTTATTTCCATAAGCAAATAATGATAAACTTAGAATTTTATAATTGCAACAAGTGCCAAAGTAGTTGGGAAAGGGGCTTCTTCACCATTGTGTTACATCACCTTTCCTTTTAATAACACTCAATAAACGTTTAGGAAGTGAGGAGACTAGTTGTTGAATCGTTGATAGTGGAATCCTTTCCCATTCTTGCTTTATGTACAGCTTCAGCTGTTCAACAGTCCGGGGTCTCCTTTGTCTTATTCTGCGCTTTATAATGCGCCACACATTTTCAATGGGAGACAGGTCAGGACTGCAGGCAGGCCAGTCAAGCACCCGCACCCTCTTACTACGAAGCCACGCTGTCGTGAGACGTGCAGTGTGTGGCTTGGCATTATCCTGCTGGAAGAAGCAAGGGCGCCCATGGTAAAGATTCTGTTTGGATGGCAACATACTTTGTTCCAAAACCTGAATGTACTTTTCTGCATTAATGGTGCCTTCACAGATGTGCAGGTTACCCATTCCTTGGCCACTCATGCACCCCCATACCATCACAGATGCTGGCTTTTGCACTTTGCGTGCATAACAGTCTGGGTGGTTCTGTTCTTCTTTGGACCGGAGGACACGACGTCCACAATTTCCAAACACAATTTGGAAAACTGACTCATCAGACCACAGAACACTTTTCCACTTTGTATCAGTCCATTTTAGATGGGCTCGGGCCCAGAGAACCCTGCGGCGTTTCTGGATGTTGTTGATGAATGGCTTACGCTTTGCAACATAAAGTTTTAACCCACACTTACGGATATAGCGTCGAACTGTATTGACTGACAGTGGTTTTCCAAAGTGTTCCTGAGCCCATGTGGTGATGTCCTTTACACATTGATGTCGGTTCTTAATGCAGTACCGCTTGAGGGCTCGGAGGTCACGGGCATTCAATAATGGTTTACGGCCATGCCGTTTACGCACAGTGATTTCTCCAGATTCCCTGAACCTTTTCACAATATTATGGACTGTAGATGATGATATCCCTAAATTCCTTGCAATTGTACTTTGAGGAATGTTGTTTTTAAACTGTTCAACAATTTGCTCACGCAGTTGTTCACAAAGAGGTGAACCTCGCCCCATCCTTGCATGTGAATGACTTAGCTTGTTCGGGTCTCCCTTTTTTATACCCAGTAACAACTCTCACCTGTTGCTAATTCATCTGTTCACCTGCAAATAGTTGGTTGATTTCCATTCATCCACTTTCTGAGTAGTTATTGACACCTGTCCCAACTATTTTGGCACGTGTTGCTGTCATCAAATTACAGAGTTGATGATTTTCTCCCAAAACAATAAAGTTTATGAGTGAAGACAATAAATATGTTGTCTTTGCTGTGCATTCATTTAAATATGGGTTGAAAAGAATTTGCAATTTACTTGGATCAATTTTTATTTGCAATTAACACACTTTCCCAACTTCATTGGAATTGAGTTTTGTACAATATAGTGGTAAAGATTTTGCGGACTGAAGTGAAGCAGACCTGACAATTTGTTTAGATATGTGAAAATGTCAGGAGGAAGACTGTATATGTTGGAAGCTAGCACTGCTAATGCTATCCTCAGTTTCTCCAAATGGCGCCCTTTGTGCTTTCTGACAAGGTGAGTCACCTCATCTAACAACAATATTCGTTTGACTAGTCATTGCCAATGGTGTTGAATAGTATAGCTCTTTGAAAATGAACTAATTCACGTCCGTTTCTTACATATTAAACCCAGCGCCCACTTGGCGCCAACCATTTGGGGAATACCCTGTTGACGCCTTCGGCTGCAGAAGGCCAATGGCGCCGTGCTCCCACACACCAGACGCCGTTTCTACCCGCGCAGTTTTCTGTTTTACTCTGTGTCGTAATGTCATGTGTTTCTGGGCCATTTGATCATTCAAGATGGCGATTACAAAGAGAGCTCATGTTTACTATGCGCAGAAAGAAAACACAAATGAGGGCTGCGTTGTTTGAACCGTGAGCCCTTTATTTCTTACCACAGCAACAGGGCACCAAGCTGCGTTTCTACGAACATGTGGCGCGGTTCCCACCGCAGGACCCAGTTCATTAAATCTTTCTGTCAGGCATCCAAGAGGCTGGACCCGCTGATTTGGTCGCCCACGTGTATCGTGGCTCTCTGGCTGGCAGGATACATGAAGCGCTTGGGCATGGGCAGGACGTCTGCCTGGGCGATGGCCCGGAGAAGGTCAGCAAAGTGGAGGGGTAGGGTGAGCAGGGCAAAGTGCCTTAGAGGCGCGTGCTCCAATACGTCAAGTCAAGTCACATTTATTTGTATAGCCCTCAATCACAAAAATGTCTCAAAGGACTGCACAGGATTACAATCACACCATCGCCTGATCTTAAACAACATGCAGGCAAGGAAAAACTCAAAACCTCAGCGTCTAGATTTAAAAACTTACACTGAGGTTGAAGATCTTATCTCCGGAGTCAGAGCATTCCACCGCACAGGGGCCCGGATGGAGAACGCTCTAGAGCCTGCAGACTTCTTCTTAGCTCTCTGAGTCACAAGTAGACCGTCATTTTCAGAACGGAGGCTCCGTGCAGGAACATAGGGGGAAATCAAATCTGGGAGATAAGAGGACGCTAGTCCATGCAAACATTTGTATGTTAGTAAGAGAACCTTAAAGTCACATCTTAAGTGGACTGGAGCCAGTGCATGTTGGCCAATACAGGAGTAATATGCTCAAACTTTTTTTGTCTTAGTCAAGAATCTCGCTGATGCATTTTGAACCCACTGCAAATATTACGGAGGTGGAAGTAAGCTATTCTAGTAATATTTTTCACGTGTAACTGAAACAACAGATTAGGATCAAACACAACACCTAGATTTTTGACCGAGTCACTTTGGGTGATATTACATTTGTCTAGGTTCAGGGCAAACAACTCTTGACAATGAGCTGAACCAATAATCAACATTTCAGTTTTTTCTGGGTTAAGGCGCAAAAATTAAGTGACATCCATCTTTGAATCTCAGTAAGGCAAGCCTCCAGATTTCTACAACTTAACTGTTCAGTTGTCTCCAGTGGGAGATACAGTTGAGTGTCATCTGCAGAGCATACCTGACCCGACCTCTTGTTGTTTACTGTTTACTGGCCTTGTCCATTGTTTACTATGGTTTACTACCGTCTATCATGGTGTCGTCATATGTGTACAAAGACCACAGAGAAACTGACTCCACAGGCCACACCCCAGCCCGGGTTACTCCTTCTCTCAAGCATCTCCCAGCCCACATTCACACACATTCAGACTGTCACAGGCAGACAATCACACAACTCCACACAGGACAAACGAGGCTTGTCAGATACAATTTCAATTACATCAAGACATCACCTCACGAGCACATGTTCAAAAAAAACCATAAACCTAGCTGTGCTGAACGTGTGCTCTCTTTTAGATAAAACTCTTATCATTAAATATTTGATATCAGACACTAGCCTGGAAGGGATTCTTTTAATAGAAACATGGCTTGGTACAGATTGCCTATTTGTTCTCAATGAGGCCTGCCCACCACATTTTAGCTATTTATTTTCAACAAGTGAGGAAAGAGAAGGAGGTGAGACGGTATCAATGTTGGAAACCTTAAAAATAAATTAAGTTATTTTTTCCACATCCTATTCTTGAGAGCATCATGCATTTTTGTTTAGCAGTCCCGCCATTCTCTGCGTAAGGCTTTGCAGACCTCCCCATATGTCCACCAGTTCCATCAGGATAGGCAGAACTAGTCCATTTTCAATGCAACTGCCTTAAAATTGTTCAGTCCATTTGATTCCGAGGTACCACTCCACCGAACCCCCAAGTCTTTGTTTAATATATTTCTAAGGTCAACCACAAAAACAAGGTAAACTTATGCACACACTATAGGTAAGATTGGGCCTAAAAAAAAAATCACTGACCCATCCCGAGCCTGACCAATTAACTCGATTTGCAAGACTGAGTCTGACACAAACCTGACATTTTATATCGTACTTGCGAGGACCTGGGAGGAGAAGGGGGGATTTTTGCTGGTCCCAGCCAGGCAACTAGTTCTTTGTTGGTCCTATAAGGACCGCTTGGCGGTAGCAACGCAGCGGGACAGACACAGTCATGCGGATTGTCCACCGCACGACACTTAGAACCTGTCATTTGTAACGAAATTTAAGCTAAATAAGAATGTATAAACATTGTTGCCGTATAAAATTCGTGTCTCGCTGCATGTCCAACACCCTGGGACTAGACCGAGTATTTAGTCAAAGAAAAAACGAGCTGAAAAGAGACCTTAGTTGAAGACTTTTATTACATAGTTACAAAATAAAAATAAACAGCGTATACCCTGTGCCAGTGGATCAGGAAAGCGTTCTCCCATGAAAGGCATCGAAAAAGTTTCATTTTCACAAAAAGACTATTATTAAGAATGGACCCAGCTGGATGTTCATGGTTGTATGATAAGAGTATGGTAGATTCAAGGGCAGACTTACAAGAACACCTCACAGAAACAGTGTTCATTTTACCTCTGAAAAGTGATGGGTCCTGGGGACTTGCATGCTCAAAAATCTATGGGTCCCGACAGAGATCTATGGGTCCCCAAAATTTAGTGTTATAGAGGTTGAAATTGTAAATCGGCGACAAATATATGATCTCATCTCATTAGCTGCACCGCTTATCCTCAGTAGGGTCGCAGGGGTGCTGCAGCCCATCCCAGCAATCATCGGGCAGTGGGCAGGGCACATCCTGAACTGGTTGCCAGCCAATCGCAGGGCACACAGGGACAGACAACTCGCTCGCTCATTCACACCTATGGACAATTTGGACCGGCCAATCCACCTGAAATGCATGTCTTTGGAATGTGGGAGGAAACCGGAGTGCCCGGAAGAAAACCACGCAAGCACGGGGAGAACATACAAACTCCGCACAGGAAGTCCGGTAGCCGGATTTGAACCCACACAGGAGGTTCCCGAGACCCTAGAACTGTGCCACACACGCGTTAACCACTGCGGCGCCGTGCTGCCCCAAATATATAATATAAATCTATATTTTTCAGTTTTAATAATCACACTTAATTGGTAATACAAAGCATTTATCACTTCAGATTTTTCAGTTCACAAAAATATTGTACATTATACAAAATAATATTGCTGAAATATTAGTCTATATATTCATGCAGTTTTAATCACTTCAGATTTTTCAGTTCATGTATTCTTCGTGGTTTGCTGTCCCGCCACAGTTGATCTCAAGGTCCAATTGTTTGGTAAGATGCACATTCATAAGCGTGTTGCGATATTGAGGCGGTTCCGTTTTCTTGTGAGGATGCTGTTTTGGACGCTAAAACCCTCTCACAACCTGCAGTATGTACGGCTGATGTCATTGCAATCTACGTCAACAAAATGAGATTTGGAAAATCCTCCTTGTGGAAATAGATTATACTGCTCCACAAACTTCTGATATTATCCCGGCTATATTTCCGTGCCAACACCACCTCTTTCAGCAGACCCCATTCTCTTTGTGCAGCACAGATTGATATTCTCGCCTCTGATGTTGTTGAATGCTCAGTGTAATCATCCTCCATCCACTCAACAGTTTTTGATTTTCCATAGTGCTCACACACACATCTCTATCTCTTCATTTCCATATTCATTTCTTTCCTTTGCTGTCAGGAAGCTAAGGGGTCGCATGCCGAGAACAGAAAATGAGAAGAGAAGATCTCCTTCAGGAAATCTGTCATTTATATGGTCAATCAAGTTGTCGACGAAGGCAGCAGTGACTGTAGCTAAATTGAATCCTGGGGAATATGAAACCTTATGAATGTCTTTGTAGGTTCCATTAGCGAGGTCTTTTCTCAGCTGCACTAAATGAGGAGTGTCTAAACCTTTAACAGCTTCCAATTCTGCAATGCATTGGGCTTTCTTCCCATTGACCAGTCCTAGTTCCACATTCTCAGTTTGAAAAAATTTGGAGAGTATCATCACTGGTGCCATGACATCTAACATCATGTAGGTAATTGATATGAAGTTGTTGTTTGACAGTTTCTTGTACAGACCAACACTTTTGGGGTCCTTGCTGGCCTCAGAGCTGGCATCCCGGAAATAGACCAAGAGTGACTTGTAGATTGTGCTGAGTGCATTGTAGTAGGACAGACATCTCACAGCATGGATCTCTTTGATCTTCAGTGGTTTTTCATCCAAGATAATCTGTACATCATGTAGGGATTTTTCTCTTTTGCTGCTGCCTCTAAAGTAATAAAAAGACTTGCCAGTATTTACTGGTGCTGTACAAGAGCTGGAATTTTTCAGCCACCTGGGATGTGCACAATGCACATAAGATACAACCGACTGTCTTACAAGATAGGGACTAGTAAACACAGGTCCCTATGTTACTCGGGGAGGACTCCCCTGCCTGCCAGTCCGACTCCCCTGCCTGCCAGACCGACTCCCCTGCCTGCCAGTCCCACTCCCCTGCCTGCCAGTCCCACTCCCCAGCCTGCCAGTCCGACTCCCTTGCCTGCCAGTCCGACTCCCTTGCCTGCCAGTCCCACTCCCTTGTTTGCCTGTCCTGTTTGCCTGTCCTGTTTGCCTGTCTGATTTCGCCTGTCCTGTTTGCCCGTCTGATTTCGCCTGTCCTGTTTGCCCGTCTAATTTCGCTTGTCCTGTTTTCCCGTCTGATTTCACCTGTCCTGTTTGCCCGTCTGGTTTCACCTGTTTGCCCGTCTGGTTTTGCCTGTCCTGTTTGCCGGACCCCCCCTGCCGAGCGCCGAGTCCAGTCGTCCGACGCCAATGGCGCCTGCCTCTCCCCGTTCCTGCGTGTTCGGAGGAGGGAGCGGGGTTGCCCCAATCGAGAGCGTCGACCAGTTCCGACTCCGCTGCCAATCGCCTGTCCGACCCGCCCCTGCCAAGCACCGAGTCCGATCGTCCGACGCCGATGGCGCCTGCCTCTCCCCTTTCCTGCGTGTTCGGAGGAGGGAGCGGGGTTGCCCCAATCAAGAGCGTCGAACCATTCCGGGGTGCGAGGTAATAATTTTTCTTTTTGGGACCTCAGGAGCTGTCCCTTAAAGGGAGGGCTCTGTCGTGTCCAGCATGGTCGCTGTGGCGACCGTCTGGCCCCGCCCCCTGGGCACCAGCTGAAGCAGATTGCCTAATTTGCGCGTTTGCTTCTTAAGGGGGGGTTTGGGTTTTGCGGGTGCTGGCTCATTACATTTTCTTTTCTGTTTTGCTCTGTCCTGTTTTGTTTGACTCTGAAGAAATCTGTGTTGGCACGTTTTGAGTTAAAACCTGTTTTGTGAGTATTCCCTGGTCTTAGTTCCTGTTTGCCTGTAAGCCTGTTTTTGTTTTGTTTGTCCCTGAGAAATGGACGACTTTTATTTTGCTAAAAAATAAAAATACTAATCTTTAACGCAAATTAGTTCTCCCTTCCTGCCTCCTGCCTCCGTTCTGGTCCGGTCTCCTTGTGACATTCACTTGATAAAATTGGAAATTATTTGAATGCAACACAAACTTTTTATTCTTTTTTCGGTGTGTTTTTTTTCGACTTTTTTTAAAAAATTCCTTTAAAAAAAAATCTCATTGTGCTTATTTTTTCCGAGCTGTTTTTTCTTTTTGTTCTCTATTTACTTTTTCCTACATTTCTTCCTTTTCTTTTTTTCTGGCTTTCTTCTAAATTTTTCCTTCTTTTTTTTCTCTTTCTTTTGTTTATTTTTTTTCTCAGCTTTTCACTACTTTTTCATTTTGGTATTTTTTTCTCTTTTGTTCTATTCCCCCCTTCCTTTAAGTCATTTTGTGCATAATTTTACTTAATATTGGTCATGTTGGGATTAAAGAAGCAAAAACAACCTGAAGAGCAGTTTAGGACCCAAAAAATCCGGTTTGTTTTTAGTGAGCCGAGCCGGTTCTCCGCATTTAGGACACAACGTCAGGGGAACCCGTGTATTTTTACGTTCATGCACTGTAACTTTGACTTAAGTCGCCTCTTGATAAGTAATTTTGAGCCCTCATTTTTGTGCGCTGGCTAGATTTTCTTGTGCGTTGAGAATGTGCGAGCAGTGCGCAATTGCTTAGAGGGAACACTGGTTAAAACTGGTGACATTTTCATTTTTTCTTCCGTCTTATTTTCAGCACTTTTTGATCAACTTTCCAAGAGTCCGTGTATTGTAAAATAAGAATCATAATTGATGGCACTATTGCTAAGAATTTTCAAATTTTTCCACACCAAGGTCGTGCATAAGATTTATGAGGCTTTTAAATTTATTAAATGGAACATCTTCCTCTGCCATCCACTTAACTATTTTTAGCAGTAAAAGCATGGCCAAGTCTTCTTTTTGATGTCGTATCTGTTCATACTTGTCTCTCTCTTCCTGCAGCAACGGAATTTTCGTAGCTAATTTGTAATTTTCATTGTTGTTGTGCCGATCCAATGTGCTTTTCTGAAAGTTTGTATTGAGAAATGATTCATGCAATCCAGTTTTTCTGTCACGCTGGGTACACGCATCACAGAACATGTAGCCTCCATTATCATCCTCCTCATAGTGTAACCAGGAATATAATTGAGTCCATTTTGGCAGAAAAGTCCTTTTCTTGCTAGGAGTGTTCTTTTGTTTGTTTTCTTTCATGGAATCGTTCGCTTCAAAACACGTCTTTTCCTTGCCTTCGCGGTCTTCTAAAGAATTTCTCCGCCGTTTTTTCGTGCCGGAATTATTGCCGTTGTTACCACTTTCTGTATTATGTTTCGACTTATTACAGACACTGAAGGAATTACCAATTTTTTGGTGATTTGCACCTAATACCAACTGTTTTTTTAGAGGCATACAGTGGAACCTCGGTTTTCGAACGCCTCTCAGTTCGAACAAATTGGTTCTCGACCAAAAATTTCGAGAAATTCTTGCTTCGCTTTTTGTTCAAAACATCGGCGCTCGAACGCCGGTACGCTAGGGGCGATGCTGAGCGGCGTACGAGTGTAGATTGCCCCCACCCCTCGTGAAGAACTGTTGTCACGGCAACGCGCACTCCTTCTTTGCTTTCGTTTTTCAAAAGCGGTGAAGGGAGCGTTTTAACTCCTAATTATGCCTCGGAAGAAGGTTGGTGCAAGCAGAAAAGTTGCTACAGGTGAAAAAAGAGGAGTAGTACCTACAAATATTGCATTTAAGAAAGAAATAATAGTAAAATATGAAGAAGGTGTGCGAGTTTCCCTTCTTTCAGGAATACAGCATGGCTTCTGCAGACAACCGCCAAGGTAAGAAATCCTACTCATAATTCTTTTCTTTATCCTTAAACCGCTCACCACTTGTTGTGGAGACCCGGGTGCTAAATGACGTGTAAACTACCTGATTTTTTTATTTTTACACGTTCATGTTAGCGTAATCTTTCGTACGGAAGATTACGATAACGCGAACGTACGATTAGCCTGGGTTAGCTTCATGTTTACTTTCATGGTAAGCATTTAGGGTGTTGGAACGGATTCAAACAATTTTACATTACTTTTAATGGGAAAAAAGGACTTCGGTGATCGTACAAATCGGTTTTCGTACAAAGAAATGGAACGGATTATGGTCGAGAACCGAGGTTCCACTGTACTTCCTTTAACTCGACAATCACCACAACAATGACGTCACCTCGAAACGACGAGATCTCGTTTGCCGAGATCGGCGCGAGACCAAAACAACAATGGCGGATCTGCCTGACGAAAAGTTTGGAGTGTGGTAAATCTTTGTTAAAAAAGAAAAATAATCGGGTAATAATGACAATTTGGTGTCAAAAACGATGCGTCCGGGGGACGCACGTTGATTTGACACAATGCGTCCCCAGCAAAAATGATGAGTCTAGGACGCAGGGACACGGGCAAACGAGAACACTGCAGAAACACCTGGGACAGTACAGAAAGTAAATACTTCATTCAAATATGTGGGTAAACATAAGTACATTTATAAGAATTAAATGAATAATGTGTTTTCAAAGTAATAATGTAATGATTAAATCTCATCTCATCTCATTAGCCGTACCGCTTATCCTCAGTAGGGTCGCGGGGGGGCTGGAGCCCATCCCAGCATTCATCGGGCAGTGGGCAGGGGACACCCTGAACTGGTTGCCAGCCAATCGCAGGGCACACAGGGACAGACAACTCATTCGCTCATTCACACCTAGGGAAAATTTGGACCGGCCAATTCACCTGAAATGCATGTCTTTGGAATGTGGGAGGAAACCGGAGTGCCCGGAGGAAACCCACGCAAGCACGGGGAGAACATACAAACTCCGCACTTAAATAATAAAACTAATATAGTTAGAAAACTGAGGTAGTGACAACATACTGCGTGACACATTTTAATGACCTAACAACAATTATTATTATTTTTTTTAGTGTCTGCAGAGGTTACAATAATCAACAACTTTCCATCTCTGACAATTTTTTTTTTTAGTTGATGGGAAAATTTTAAGACCATCTGTCATTTTGACAACTTGAAAATTAAACAATAAACCACAACATTAATATCTCCTCAAGACATGGGAAGAGAGACATAGAACAATGACGGGTGGATTTTTAAATCAGTGAGAGAGAAGCCGGCCCGACCCTACCGGAATGATTGACATTTTAGGCCCAACCTGAAATTCTGGCTGGGCTTTAAGATCTTACCTTTAGCACACACCCATCCATTATGGAGCCTGCAACTAGTGCTCCCCAGATGTCAATGATTTGATGGGAACTATCAAATTATAAAAGACGCATATATGATCCACAAAATCCAGATTAATTTCACTTGATCTTTTTTTTTCATCACATTCAATGTTGCATAAACTTTGGTGACTGTTGTTTTCTGTTTTTGATTGGTCAACCTTAACCACACCTCTCGTTCTGATTGGTTGCTTCAATGGCTCAAAGAGTGACATCACCGCAGACGAGTCCAAACCCTCCTTGCACACTTTGCTTATCCAACCAGTGGAGAGGATCCCTGAATACTTGCAGCTGCTGCAGGTAAAACATTGACACAGATCAACATTAAAATCAATCACTTTTCTTCTTGGCAGAATTTTCTTTTATTTTTTATCAATATTTCCATTATATTTAATAGTAATTGACAAAATTAAGTCATTAAATATGATGAAAACATTAAAATTTAAATTTATTAATGTACTGCAGGGGTCTCCAACCTGATGCGCGTGGTCTGCGGGCACCCTTACAGTTGATGTTCCTGCTCACCTGTTCTGAGAATAGCTCATCAGTGCTGGGTCAATATGATGTTATTTTTTTATTGGTTGACTGAGTCTATTTAACTCTATTTTTAAACATAGTAATAACATAGTCATAACATGGTAATTTCTTATTTTAGAAATTCAAATAAATAAATTTCAGATCATGGGTGTCATGGGCCAGCTAAATTTTGGCCTCCTTTCTAGCTAGTTATCTAGCTTTATTTTAGCTTTATCTTTTGCTATTAAGTTGGCTTTTTATGGTTCTAGCTATCTATGCCTACCATTCACCAATGTTTACTCACAATCAAAGTGCATATAAGCTGACCCCTTATTTAATTGTTTAATTTTATAGTTGTAAACTTAGCTTGAATGTGAGTATATATGGTAGGGAGAATATTTCCATGAGGAGAAAATCAACACGCTCTGTGCTTGAGATAGCGCAGCCATGACTGTATTCAGTTGTACTCGGGACAAGGTAAATATAAACATGCCCACCCTATGGAGCAAAAATAGTATTACAGTAATTCTGTAATAGAAAAATATGACCACAGAAATATTAAAGAAAAAAGAAATACGACAAAAATATGACAACAGTAATATTACAACATTGATACTACACTAATATTAAAAAAATACTAAAGAATTACTAAAACAAGCACTTCTATGGAAATACTACAGAAATAAAAGAAATACACTACTATGAAAATACTAAGTACTTTGACAAAAGTATTACAAAAATAACTGCAGTAATTTTATTATTCATAAATATTACAACAGAAATATTACAACAATACAAAAGTACTACTGCAGAAATGTTACAACAAAAATACTTCAAAAGTAATGTTACAAAATCACTACAGAAATAATACAAAAATTCTACACTTGAAATACTTCAAAAACGCAACTACAGTAATATTACAATATAAAACTACTACTACAGAAATATTACAACCAAAATACAACAGAAATACAAACTACGATGATATTACAAAAATACAAAAGAAATACTACAAGAATACTTCAAAAGTACAACGACACAAATACTTAAATATTTTGATGGAAATACTACGGAATTACTTATCAAATACTTCTAGAGAAATTTTCCAAAAATACTACTACATCAGGGTGTCCCCTGCCCACTGCCTGAGGATGGCTGGGATGGGCTCCAGCACCCCAGCGACCCTACTTAGGATAAGCGGTGCAGATAATTGATGGATGGATAATACTATAATACAAAAATACTGATACAGAAATATTACAACAGAAGTACGACAAAAATAAGACTACAATAATTCTACAGATATCTATATATCTACCCTGGTCATATCCCTCGAGAGGGGTGACCGACAGCAAGACAAACACATACACAAAAACAAAGAAAAGAAAAAAAGGAAACAAGTAGCAAAAAATTCTACAGATTTACTACAAAAATTTTACTTTGGAAATACTACAAAAACATTACAGAAATGCCACAAAAACACTACTATGGAAATACAAGAAAAATACTACTGAAGAAATACTAAACAAATATTACCAAAACAATACTACAGAAATACCACAAAAATACAACAAATATTACAAAAGCACGACAACAGAAATACTACAACAATACTAAAAAAATACATTTACATACATTGGAATTTAGTTTGCTTTATTCTCTGTAAAATAAATAAAAAAAGATTAGAATTTTTTTTAATATATATTTACAATCTCACTTTATATCCTTAATTGCTTAAAAATAATTGTCAATACTTGATTAGATCATTTTTGTTCAAGCCTATTATCTGGATTTAGTTTGAATTTCTAAAAAAAACAAGTCATCACATTATTACTATCTTACTACCAGGTTAATTATTTAGAATAGGGTTAAATAGACCTAGTCAACCAATAAATTTTTTTTTTACTATAAAATCACAATAACCCAGCAGTGGTTAATTTTTTAAAAACAGGTCCGCAGGCACCTTCACTGTACTTGGAGGGCACCCTGGTGGGTGCAAACTCCACTTTGAAGACCCCTGCATGATTAGCATATAATGAGTAGCGGCATAACGCAGCACACACCATGCGGAAACAACAGTACAGTTATAACGTTTTTTAAAAACCCATTACAGCACACATGTCCAAGAAAAGTAATAGTGTTCCAGATCCTTTGTTACGCGTCAGTTCCAACGATGACCAGGACTCAAGCAGTTTGCCCACTTCTGGTCTAGGCCCTGCTGAAGCAAACTGAGACTTCTCACCCAGACTACTACTTGCTTCTGATTTGCATCCAGCGCTTCCACTTCTTCTCCAAACAACATCAGGAACTCCTCCAGCGCAGCCAGGAATTATTGATGCACAACCGTCAGGAAGTCAAGAGGTAAGCGCAAATAAACAAGAACATTCAACAGAACACGATATAACGGGTGTGCATGTGACATAGCAGCCGCTCGTCCATGAAGCAACTCCTGAGGACCATGGAAGGCAGCCTGCAGGGATCTAGTTACCCTCAGAGCAGCACCATTTTGTAAGTACAAGTTCAGGGCACTGGATGTCAGTTGACCATTGAAATCGAAAGTATTCTAAGAATGAAATAAAGCAGATATCCATCCATCTGTTTTCCCCACAAGGAAGCCCATCCTAGTTATCTTAGGGCAGTGGGCAGGGCACACAGAGAAATACAACTCACTGACTCATTCACACCGAGGGACAATTTGAACCAGACAATTAATCTGACATGCATTTCTTTTAATGTGGGAGGAAACCGGAGCACCCGGAGGAAACCCACACAGGCACGGGGAGAACATGCAAACTCCACACAGGGCGGATGCGGGAGCTGCAATTGTACCATGGACCTCTGCCTTGTGGGGCTGCGTGCTAACCACCCATCCGCCGTGCCACCTTATGGGAATATAGTGTAGTATATTGGTGTCTTTTTAGATGTGCTGCAATATTTTTCCCCAGTGTTCAAAAGACGGGATCTGTGAGAAAAGGAGTATGGTGATAATGTTTTCATTTAGGATTTGAGTATATACAGAGATCCCTCTGTTTTTGCAGGTAATGGGGATCAGAACCACCTGCAAAAAGTGAAACGCTGCGAAGTAGAGTTGTACATTTTTTCATCAGAGCAGTCTTCAAGAGAAAGATAGAAAGAGAGAGAGTGGACGGGAGCGAAACACAAACTCTTGTCAGCATGTTTCAGAGAGGAAAGCAGAGCGCATGTCTGCTCACAATACAGTATGAAAAAATGGCAAGGGGGGTGCTGGCCGATCTGTCTTTTTTTTTATTCCCGCAAAGTAGTAAACCTGCGATAAATCAAGCGCAAAGTAGCAAGGGATCTCTTTATATCTTTATATCTGTCTGTTAAAAAGGGGGGAAGACTTTAGATATGTTCATTTCATTTCAGATATGACCACCATCCTCTCAGCCAGTCAGTTACCCAAGATGTGGAAAATGTAAAAAAAAGCCGAATCAGCACTTTTGGTTTTGTTGACCCAGCACTTTTCCCAGAAAGACATTACACTCTGCCAGGTCGAAAAATATTTAATATCAACACCATATTTTACAGGCAGTCAGGTAGGTTAGCCCAGATGTGAAAACAGCCAAAAAAGCTGACTTGGCATTATTTGTTTTGCTGACTGAACAGCTTTTCCAGAAAACTGGTCCGCTTTGTCCAGCAGGTGAAGCAACATAAAAAGAGTGTGTGTAGTTTTTGGTCCCAAAAAACAAAACAAAATTGTGCTTGTTAATGTGCCGTCAGATTGTTGCAAGGGACACCTAATCCAGGGATCAGATTGCTTTTTAGTGGTTCATTTTGGGGGTCTACTTTTTGGATTAAGGCGCCAATACAAATGCTGTGTGACCCCAGGATTTGGGTCTGCGATCATGGAACGTCTAAAGGGAATCACATGATTGGACCACCTCAATTTAGCAACTCAGTCTGGAGGTTTGGACTGACTGGAGTCTGTAGGGCAAAAGTAAAAATGAGACATGTGGATAAAATAGTCAGTACCTCAAAGCCAAACAATTAAGGCTACTGGACTTGTTAAACTGCACCGCTAATGTATATTACATTAGGCGTCTTAGATATTAGATAGGAGACTTGAGCTGACCTGCAGGCATGTACTTATTCAATGGCCCCTGTAAATAATTTCTGTCTCCTCAACGAACAGCTGGCAGTTTTGATAAGAGCAGGATTATGAAGTAAGCGGCAGATCATGCTGCAACTTTGTCGTCCACAAGTTGAGTTTAACGTTTTGCCTGTTAGTTCGTAAACAATATTTGCATTGATGGGTAGTGCAGAACCAGAACAATCTCCTTTTCGTTTTACCTGCTAATTTCCCTTCCGAGGCACATGGCCAAGTAAAACTAAACAGACCACGCTAACATGTGCAGACTGGTTTCTATTTCTAATAAAGCAAGCATTTAGGATACAAGAACTGAGTTGATGTTCAGGCAAACTTTACATGTACAAAGCTGCAAATAAGCTGTAATTATTTATCAAAAAAGTAGCAATTATGTGATGAGAAATTAACTCTGATTGGAAACAATGACTTCCATCACCCCTCATCTGCCCGCCATGCCACCTGCACCAGGCCCACGGTAACCCTAGACAAAGCCACCCCAGCCACAAACACCGACCACGACCCCTCACCAGGCAGAAAATCACCCACCCTGTTGCCCTAGGCCCAACCCTGCCACACATACCCAACCCACCATTTTGCCAACTACTCCCTCTGGCTGCCTGAACCTAGAAATCTGGCCCAGTTGGTAGGGTAACAGCCCCACGGATGGCCCGAGGCCCATCCCACCCCCGACCCCATCAGAGGTTTTATTCGTAGGGGGAAGAGATTAGGACACAGAGCAGGGGCGGATTCACCGGGGAAGAGTGCAGCACCCTGACCTCTCAGGCCTGACCGTTAGAGGTCCAGTGGTCACTCCAGCAAATATTGAAGAAAAACTAAACCTGTTCCTAGTCTCGCCAGCCCCCCGAGTGGCAAAACGTACCCTACACCGTAGGTACACAGTGACCTGTCTTACATAGACATTCGAATGAACGCACAACATTGGCATTTGCAGCCAAACCAAGGACTATGGTGTAATTGGCCAATTGAGTGAAGGACACACCTTTGTGTGCCATAAGGCTGCCTTTAGGTTGCATGTGATACTTTTGTTACAAGCCAATTCAATCCTTCTCTGTGTTGTATACACATGATGACTTTTAAAACAGTAAATAAAGTCAAAATTGAAAACTTTTCTCCATTTTTGTGTGCCAGGGAGCACACTACTGCAGCCAAACACAGCAAACAGCGTCTCCTGGAGCAGATCCAGTCCAGCCACAGATTCCGCGAGCAGGATCGAGTACTGGAGCCAGAAGCAGACTTCTGCAATCCTTGGCCTTCTCAGCTGCAGTATTACGGCCCTGATCTGGACTCGCCCAGGCAAAAGCCCACGGGTAATTCGATTTTTATTTTCGGAAAAGTTTACCAATTCCGGTTTTAAACAAGCACACGATATATATATTTTATATATATATATATATATATATATATATATATATATATACAGTGCATCCGGAAAGTATTCACTGCGCTTCACTTTTTCCACATTTTGTTATGTTACAGCCTCATTCCAAATTGTATTAATTGAATCTCTTATCTCAAAATTCTACACAAAATACTTTATTATGACAATGTGAAAAAGTTTTTTTTTTAATTCTTTTTGAATTTATTAAAAATAGAAAACTAAGAAATCACATTTACATAAGAATTCACAGCTCGGTAGCCTAGATGGTAGGGCGCCCGCTCCGAGACTGGGAGGTAGCTGGTTCAAGCCTCGGCCGAGTCATACCTAAGACTTAAACATTGGTACCCATTGCCTCCCTGCTTGGCGCTCGGCATTAAGGGTTGGAATTGGGGGGTTTGCTCACCTAATGACTCCCAACACAGCAGTTGGGTTTAAAAACCCGGCGCCGATCGAAGGCGACGAGTCACGTCGATAGCTTCGCGTGACAAAATGATTTCCGGTAGATATCATGTTGATGGTTGATACTGGCTGAATAATGATAAAATAAATACAGCCTTTGCTTAATACTTTGTTGATCCACCTTTGGCAGCAAATACAGCCTCAAGTCTTTTTTAATATGATCCCACAAGTTTAGCACACCTATCTTTAGGCAGTTTTGCCCATTCTTCTTTGCAATAAGTCTCAAGCTCAATCAGGTTGGATGGGAGACGTTTGTGCACAGCCATTTTCAGATCTCTCCAGAGATGTTCGATCGGATTCAAGTCTGGACTCTGGCTGGGCCACTCCAGGACATTCACGGAGTGGTTCTGAAGTCAATCTTTTGAGATCTTGGCTGTGTGCTTTGGGTCGTTGTCCTGCTGAAAAATAAACCTTCGCCCCAGCCTGAGGTCAAGAGCGCTCTGGAGCAAGTTTTCATCCAGGATATCTCTATACATTACTGCATTCATTTTTCCTTCTATCCTGACTAGTCTGCCAGTTCCTGCTGCTAGAAAACATCTCCACAGCATGATGCTGCCACCACCATGCTTCGCTGTAGGGATGGTATTGGCCTGGGGATGAGCGGTGCCTGGTTTCCTCCAAACATGACGCCTGGCATTCACACCAAAGAGTTCAATCTTTGTCTCAACAGACCAGAGAATTTTGTTTCTCATGGTCTGAGAGTCATTCAGGTGCTTTTTGGCAAATTCCAGATGGGCTTCCGTGTTCCTTTTAATAAAGAGTGGCTTTCGTCTGGGCACTCTACCATACAGGCCTGATTGGTGGATTGCTGCAGAGATGGTGGTCCTTCTGGAAGGCTCTCCTCTCTCCACAGAGGAACGCTGGAGCTCTGACAGAGTGACCATCGGGTTCTTGGTCACCTCCCTGACTAAGGCCCTTCTTCCCCAATCACTCAGTTTAGAAGGCCGGCCAGCTCTAGGAAGAGTCCTGGTGGTTCCAAATGTCTTCCATTTACGAATAATGGAGGCCACTGTGCTCATTGGGACCTTCAAAGCAGCAGACATTTTTCTGTATCCTTCCCCAGATTTGTGCCTCAAGACAATCCTGTCTTGCAGGTCTACAGACAGTTCTTTAGACTTCATGCTTGGTGTTTGTGCTCTGACATGCACACTCAACTGTGGGACCTTATAGACAGGTGTGTGCCTTTCCAAATTATGTCCAATCAACTAAATTTACTGCAGGTGGACTCCAATTAAGCTGTAGAAAGATCTCAAGGATGATCAGTGGAAAAAAGATGCACCTGAGCTCAATTTTGAGCTTCATGGCAAAGGCTGTAAATACTTATGTAAATGTGATTTCTTAGTTTTCTATTTTTAATAAATTAAAAAAAAAGTAAAAAAAAAAGTTTTCACATCGTCATAATGGAGTATTCTGTGTAGAATTTTGAGATAAGAGATTAAACTAATACAATTTGGAATGAGGCTGTAACATAACAAAATGTGGAAAATGTGAAGCGCTGTGAATACTTTCCGGATGCACTGTATATATATATATATATATATATATATATATATATATATATATATATATATATATATGAATACATGAAAACTTTATCTCGAACAATAAAATAAAAACAGGACAAAAACAATGAGTCAACAACAAAATAATGTCACATAACATGTTCGAAAAGGGGTAGTCAGAAGCAGATGCTTATTTTCCCTACCCCTTTATCTTCCCTATTAAATACATTTTACAAATCATCCTTTCCTCTTGTGTCTAATATAACAAAATCGCATGGATATTCTTAACACAAAGGTCAGATATCAATAATTATAATAATTACAATGATCGCATATTTTATACACTAATCTTCGTAATACCCATCCCTTAACGTCATAATGCGCCTAGTTACCAAATGTCACTGCGGCACCAATGATAATAACATCAATGAAAATAAACATAATATTCATGATAACAGTCATGATATAATAATAGCAACAATAACAACAAGTTAACCATAGTTTTAAATGCAGTATTTCCAATGTCACTCATATCCCCTTTTCTTCATCCATGTATTTCGCCAGTAATGTTTTTTTCTATTTAAATTTGAACACATGAATAGTTGGACATTGTTTAATCTCATCTTGTGAATTTTTCCAAAGTTTGACTCCACACAAAGACACACACATACTTTTCCTGGTTGTTCTCACCTTTGGGATTTTGAATTTACTACAGCCCCTCAAGTTATAATTTCCCTTTTTCCGAGTGAATAATTTTGGCAAAAATTTTTTGTTGACCTTAAATAACAGTTGTGAAGTGGAAAAAAAAATTAAATCATCCAATTTTAATAATTTGGACTGCATGAATCAAATATTAGTATGATCCCGATATTCTACCCTGTGTATGGTTCTTATTGCACGTTTTTGAAGGATGAAAAGGGGCTGTAGTGAACGTTTGTAATTATTGCCCCAGACTTCTGCACAATATGTTAAATATGACAGAACTAGAGAACAATATAATAAATACAATGCATTATAATTTAAAAGGAATTTGGCTTTATTAATTATAGAAATGCTTTTAGATATCTTAGTTTGTATGTGTCTGATGTGTGTTTTCCAACTTAATTTATTGTCTATTATAACCGCTAAAAATTTCTGATACAATGTCTATTGCAGCACCATCCACTTTCACTTCTAAATCTTGATTTGCCTTGCGATTACCAAAGAATATTACTTTGGTTTTATTTAAATTTAAAGATAATTTATTTATATCCATCCATACTTTTAGGTTAATTAGTTCACGATTAATACAGGTTACCAAATCAATAGTTATCATTTGAATAGAAAATGTTAGTGTCGTCTGCAAATATTACTATTTTCAATAGTTTTGAAACATTAAAAATATTGTTAATATATAAAATAAATAACTTTGGGCCCTGGATGGAACCCTGTGGTATTCCACAACATATGTCCAAGTATTCAGATGACAACTCTCCCATTTTTACATATTGCTTCCTCCCTGTCAAATAGTCAAGTCAAGTCAAGTCATTTTTATTTGTATAGCCCAAAAGCCACTCCCCAGATGCCATATCTTTCCGTTTTTTTTTTAATCATTTTTTTATTTTTTTATGATTAATGGTATCAAATGCTTTTTTTAAGTCAATAAATACCCCGACTGCATATCTCTTCTTTTCTATGCTATGGGTGATTTCTTCTACTGCATCAATAATAGCCATTGTTGCTGATCTGTTTGCTTTAAAACCATATTGACGTTCATTAATCAATTTATGTTTATCTACAAATTGTTATAGTCTGTTATTGTAAAGTTTCTCTAATATTTTAGAGAACTGAGGAAGCAGAGATACCGGTCTATAGTTTGTAAAAATGTGCTTGTTTCCATTTTTATATATTGGTATAACTTTTGCTATTTTCATTCGATTTGGAAATTTGCCTGTTAGAAATGATAGATAACATATGTAGGTCAATGGTTTCACAATGCTATTTATAATTTGCTTAACTAGTACCATATCGATGTCAAAACAATCAATAGATACAATTTTGTCTTTGGTGACTTTGGACAGCTCTTTGGTCTTCGCCACATTACAAGTTAAAGTCCTACTGATTGTATGGGGTGGACAGGTGTCTTTATGTAGCTAACGACCTCAAACAGGTGCATCTGATTCAGGACAATACATGGAGTGCAAGTGGACTTTTAATAGGCGGACTAGCAAGTCTTTCAGGGTCAGAATTCTAGATGACACACAGGTGTTCAAATACGCAGGATTTTTTTAGTTTATCCCTCTCACAGTGGACATATCACATTTGGCTCTTTTCATGGGTACGTATGAGGAGATAAGTTGACATCAGCATACTTAGCTGTGGCGTTTCAAAGTTGAAGGACTAGACCCTGATTTGGATACCTGTAAGGCCGAGGCAACACTGTGAAAACTGAGGCACCTTTTCAACAACAGTTTACAGTTAGGGTGTTTTGGTAGTAGGTTGATAAGAAGTCCTTTAAATTGAAGTTAATTAGGCGAATTCCATTACGTATGTTCACTGTTGAGATACTTTCTGATGAAAAAACCCAGATAAAACTGTAATCAGGTGAAACCGCCAGCAAACTACACAGAGCAATTTGATGGGTGAGCGGTAGAATTGGACAGATCTCTGCACACAGCGCAAGAAACTCCCTTCTCTCTGCCAGTTTTCAATTTCATCTAAACTTGAAATGTTATTTAACCCTATACACCAACAGTGGGGCAAATACATATTTTGTAAATCACAAGTTGTGCGGGTTCTCTAACTTGAAGAGGTTAGAGAGGCCTGTAATTGTCAACCATGAGAGACAGAAAGTGGAAAAAAACAGAAAATTGCATTGTCCGATCTTTCACAATTCATTCATTTATATCAAAGGCCTCTGTAATATTTTCAAGTGGGAGAACTTGCACAATTAGTGGTTAAGAAAATACTTCTTCACCCCACTGTCCATTACACATATGTTCTACTTACTATGCAATTTGTCATGAAGGTGAGTGCACTCCTCACATGTCTGCAGAGATTTTGTCATGTTGAAATCAACAGGACTGAGGAAGCATGGCTTGACACAATGAAAGTTAGTCTGTGTAAAGCTTATATAGCAGTGTCAATTCATTTCATTTTCAAAAACTCCAAATATAGCGATTATTAGTTAAACCCATGGTTACAAAAGTGAGTGCACCCTTTACTAGAAGTACCTGAAGTTCCATATTTTGTGTGGCCACCATGATTTTAATCCTCCTGGCAATGGATTTTACCAGTGGCTCACAAAATGCTCTTCTCTGCTCCAGTATTTCACAGTACATGCTTGAGTTTGTGTTTCCCTTAATAAAATGCAACTCCCCAATTCCAGTTGCACTCATGCAGACCCAAACCATGACATTCCCAACACCATGCTCGACTTGAGGCACGACACAAACATGTTTGTACTCCTCGCCTGGTCGACGCCACGCACGCTTTACATCATCTGCGCCAAATCAATTCATCTCTGTCTCATCCGACCACAGGATATCTTTCCAGTAAGCCATGGATTTTGTTGACAGACTCCGTGACATACTGTATACTATTTTGTTATTTAATATTATTTATTTTTTACTTGGGGTAAGGGAGGGTTCGGAACGCTTTAGCTAGGTATTACCATAGGCGCCTGGGTCGGATGGTTGGACTGCTGAATGCTTGAAAAAATGTGGCACGGCTATGATTGACTGGTTAGTACGCTTGTTGAATGTATGCTTTTAAGTGGTGTGGTTCCTGTTGATTGGTGTAGTGCATGTGTGGTGCCATTGTATAAGGGTAAAGGTGATAAGTATGAATGTAGCAATTTGAGAGGTATGAGTTTGTTGTCCGTGACTGGTGCGAGACAAGGGTGTGTGTGATGTCGCCATGGCTGTTTAATGTGTGGTGAGAGAGGTGAATGCAAGAGAATTATGTAGAGGTGTATTGATGATGGATAACAGTGGAACGGTGTGGCAGGTAAGTCAATTGTTGTTTGCAGATGACACGGCGCTTGTGGCTTATTCTGAGGAAATATTGAGAAGGTTGATAATGGAGTTTGGAAGAGTGTGTGATAGGTGATAGGCGTAAGTTATGTGTGAATGTTGGGAAGAGTAAGGCGATGAAGTGTTCACATGATGGAGTGGGCATGGCGTTAGAAATAAGGTAGCATGGACAGGTGCTGGAAGAAGTTGAAAGCTTTAGGTACTTGTGTTGTAAAATGTGGTTGCAGTTGGTGGAATGGAATGCAAGGTATTGCACAGAGTGAATCGAGGAAGCAAGGTTTTGGGTGCTCTGAGGAGAGTGATGAACAACAAGAGTATGATTATGGATGTTAAGAGGGGACTGTATGAGAGTGTGATCGTGCCGACTGTGTTGTATGGTGCAGAGACTGAATGCAAATTTGAAAAGGAAATTAAATGTCTATGAGATTCAGATTCAGATTCAGATTCAGATCTACTTTATTGTCATTCTAGTACACGTGTATACAGAACGAAATGTCGATGGATCTGACTCCCACAGTTTCCCTCAGTGTCCTTCAGTGTACAGATATAAATAAAGCTGTATTGTGTTATTTACCATAGTGCCGATAGTGCAAGAAGAGACGCTAACCAGATGTGCAGGTGTTTGAGGAGTATGTTAGGAGTGACACGTTTGAATAGATTTGAAAATGGAATTGGGAGAGACAGAACTGGAGTAGTAGTGGAAGCAAGCGTGTGGATAAGAGAGTACTTGCTTGGTTTGGACACATGGAAGAGAATGGATGAGGAGCGAATGTTGAAGAGGATCTACAGAGCAGAAGTAAATGGAAGGAGACCAAGAGGAAGGCCGCGATTGACGTGGATGGATAGTGTGATGAGTGCACTGCAGGAAAGAGGTCTACATATAATGGAAGCTAGAGCTCTTGTTGGTGATAGGAAGGAGTGGAGAGGTGTTGTGAAAGAATAGTGGGATGTTGGACGCGTTCTCAGGGATGGGCAGGGCACACGTATGATGCGGCAGGGGTAAACCAGTGAAAGCTGTCAGGCCCTGCGGTTGAACAGAAGAGTGTGTTGTGTCACCCTGACCCGAGTGACATGGCCGCTTCCTCGTGTCCCGTTTCATCTGGAGGGACGAAAGAATGACCAACTTGGGTGCCGAGGTGCTTAACTTGTTTGGGCATTTGGGATGGCCATGGTCCAAAAATCTTGTGTGTGTGTTTTTGCTACTTTTTCCTTTTTTTAAAATTTTCTTTATTTTTGTATGTGTTTGTCTTGCTGTCGGTCACCCCCCTCAAGTGATATGACCAGGGTAGGTAGGTAGGTAGGTAGGTAGGTAGGTAGGTAGGTAGTGGACATGCACCTAGGATATAAATTTCAGACCCCTCCTTGATTTCTAAGTAGGAGAAATAGCAAAATACCAGGGTGTCCAAATACTTCACTGTATATACAGTATACATGGGTATGGATATGTATACATGTATATATTACATATATTATGTATATGTGTATGTCAGTCTGTCTACCCAAGAAAACTAAACTCAGTCTTACCCTTTGGGTTTTCCATTTCTCATGTGCCATTCACCCTGCCAAACAGGGAAATGCTTCTCAATGCGAGTGATGCTTTAATGGCCCACAGCCTTCCTAGTTTCTTATATTTCTGTGATGAAAATGATATTACATGTAGCTGTCAAATGAAAGCAAACAAATACATTTTACCTAACTAATCTCTTGATTCTCAGGTCTGGGCAGCATTCCTGAGACTGTAGCATCCAAGCGTCTCAGTCCCCATCACCCGCCTTCCTCGGAATTTCGGCTAGGCCAACCGGGATCGGCTTTGGCGGACGCCATGGTGGAGTTCCTCCTTCCACCGGACCCCCCAGAGATGGAGCATTCCTACGAAGAAGAAAGGAGTTCTCACCGTGATGCGTCCGCCTCCTCTGCGTCATCAGACTCATCCATCGACATTGCCTTCGTCAAGTGCCCCAAAGCTCCATCAACTCCGTCCCGCCGCGTTCCTAAAAGCCAGGACAGCTTTGGGTATAACAAATTTTCCAACCGAGGGTGTGTCTCCCCGGACGGGGCGATGATGCGCCACTCTCATCAGCACCACTTTCAGCCCAGCCAACGCAAAAAAAGCAAGGTAAGGTCACCCGCTCTTAAAGGTCTCCCCAAATTCCTAAACATGCAAAATGTGAGGTAATAGTACATAGTTTTTGCATACATTATATATAATATATATATATATATATATATCAGTATATTCCAATTATATTCCGAGATATTGCATTTTGAAGACACGGCATATCTTGTCATTGTCATCTGAGCTGTGATGTCATCAGAGGAAAACCAGCTCCCAGTTGCCATATTGTTTTATCTGTTAATCCGTCGAGGAGGTTACGAGTGTTTTCAGAGAGTATTTGGTAGTTTTTGTAAAGAATGCCTAGGCGTTGTGTTGCAGGTGGAGACAGTAATTGGACAACAAAGGATGGCAAATGGGCTAAGTGGCAAAAACTACACAGAGAGTCGCCATCTGGGGGCTAACAGGGACTGAGCAACGAAAGTGAGGCCACATCTTTCACAGAAAAACTCAAATATGGCTGACCGACACGCAGCCAGGCTGACCGAGAACCAACAACAAAATTCCTATGGCGAAAAACGTGAAGCCGACCAAACCATGAGCATGGTAAAACTAGCTCTGACGCCAGGCTAGCAATAAAAAAATATGTGGTGAGCTTCCAGGCTAACTAGAAACCAATACCAAAAAACAGCTATGACAACAAACTGACCGGGAATAAACCAAGGGACACAACAAAACCGGCGCTAACACCACACTACCCAAACAAAAACACGCGGTGAGCAACCCGGCTAACCAGGGACCAACAACAAAAGCGGCAACAGCTACAGCGATAAATGAGAAACTGACCGGGAATAAACCAAAGGACACGGCAAAACCAGAGGTAACACCAAGCTAGCCACTCAAAAACCACGCGGTGAGCAACCCTGCTAACCAGGAACCAATAACAAAAAGCGACAATAGCTATGGTGATAGAGGCAAAGCCAACCAGGGATAAAAGGGACACGGCAAACACCAAGCTAGCAGACATGATAAAAAACACACGGAAGGCAGTCAAACAAACACCAACCGGGAGCAAACAAAACAAAAAAGCCCTCAGCAGTCCAGAGGCTAATGGGGAGCTAGCTGGGCAAACTTTTTCCAGCAGCGACGCACGCGGGTAAAACACAAATAATAAACCACAAACTCACACAATTTTGAAAGTGTTGTGCTCCTTCAATTATATCACAGCTCCACAGCTCGTTGCTGTCATGGACAATTTCACAAATGATCTATTTTCCTATTGATATTCATTGACAAAACAAAAAAAAATATTCTTACCCAATGCAAAATCTATTGCAGCCTGGCCATCCTAGAAGAGGGATTGCCACTTCTAAAGGTTTCTTATTTTTCCTCAAATTGAGGTCGAGTTTTTCCTCACTCGCATGTTACTTTAAAGTTAAATTTCCTGAATCCTTCAGTGTGGAATATCTTGCAACATATTTGCATATTAGTGGGGAGGAAACATTACAGGTCATGTGCCATACTAAAAAAATGTTTGGGAATACCTAGGAGGACTTTTTTTTACTTGTGACCGCCACTTCTGACTTGTGTTATAATTTCAGCCTGCGTCGGCCACATTTATGATGCTCGTGCAAGTTTGAGTATGTTTACAGACTCGAGACCATTGGTAAAGCAATGCGAGAGCACAACAATGACACCTTTGGAGAGATTTTTAGCATAATAAATCCGACGCGAGACCAGAATGCTCAACCAAATGTGCATTGATCTGTTAAATTAGCAAAGAGCTACGTGACAAAATTTGGGATAAATGTGGATACATTCAGGCATTTTGCAGGATTGATACGGGATTGACACAGCTAGTTGGAACTAATCATGTGCATTTAATGGCATGATTAGTTCCAACTAAGCTACTTTTTTATTACATTTTAAACACTGCAGCTTTTAAATACGGTGCGGCTTATTCCTTCTTTTTGTTCTGGCACCGAGGCAAATAGCAAGCTGCTCTTTTCAACAGGCATGCACTCTAAGTACAGAACAAGTACTGGAAACATTTTTGATGTCCTTTGAAAGAAATTAGTCCAAGTTTTTGCAAACATTATTCAAATAATACATAACAGAAGAAAACAGGAGGTTTGACAGTACTTTATCGAATATTAACAACCTACTGATAATATTTTAACTTTTTCACCCACAAATCAAGTCCTCAATTTATACATCCGAATTGAACACCAGTGTAAGCTATCCACTATATCAAAAACGCTTCACTTCTCTTCTTGCATCATCAGCGTTAATGTCTAGTCGCTGAAGTTTCCTTAAATTTTTCTTGGAACAATAAGAAGTGAATCGAATGTGGTCCATTACCACAGCATCCGCAGGACAAAGACTAGGAACCTTCCTATGGTGTCCTGCGAAGGGCTCTCTCCCGGGGGAGCCTTACGAATCCAACTCAATCCACTCAGACTCGCTCTTTCTTTCTTTCTTGGTCCTCTCTCCTTCATTGTCTCTCCCTTTTCTCTCTTCCCCCTTTAAACTCTTGTCTCTCATTTTCTCTATTCCTCTCTTTCCTACTCCCTCCCCACCTCTCTCACTCTCTTTTCCCCCTTTTTGCGTTTTACTCTGTCTGTCTTTCTCTCTTTCTATCTGTCCTTCTTTTCCTCTCTCTTCTACTCTCCTCTCTCTGTTCTTCTTAGGGCGGGCAACTTCGAGAGCAACCCTGGCCCCCAGTCCAAATGCCAGTGGTGGTTTCGAACCATTCGCTGCGACCATACCCCGATCACCTGTACTACCTGCCCACAGGGCTTCCATAAATCATGCACTGGCCTGTCCGAACGTACTAAGGACTTCAGAGGCTTCGTATGCTTGGTTTGCTTGGGTCACACCCCGTCTGGCCTGGCGGCACAGGACAGTCGCAGCCCCCTCTCCTTTGGAGAACTACGGAGCCTCCCACGAGCGAGTCTAGCGCTACTAAGGATTACCTTAGGCGCCTTGAGTGACTCAACAACAACAACCACAGCATCCACCAATGACAACAACACCAAATGACAAGTCTCTGTTACAATCCGGCACGATTCTCCGCAGCGACTTTATGAACACAGTTGGGCATTGTCAACACATACTTAATGGATGAAATGTTTAACTTTTTAAGGAAACCTAAAACGAAGAACCCTGCCTTTAAACTTGTAAGAAATTTAAAGGCTCAATTGGGCGTCTGTTGTCCTTGTAGTCGCTGAACGGCCTGCAAATGGAAAGCCCTGTGAGGGAAGTCAGTCATGCCAAGCTGGAGCGGCAAGGAAGCAGGGGGCCTTCCCGCAAGAGCCACACCTCTCATGGTATCAAAAAAGATGGAGACAAGCCCACTGATGACCCTCACGGACTGCTCAGCATGGTGAGTGATCAGTTTACAGTTTAGTAGACACTCAAAATAAGGAGAGATGACATCAATGGATTGTATAATAGAATAGGATGCTTTTATTATTACACTGTGTGTCATTTAATTCAAAGCTGCCCCATATAGGGCACATATACACATAGAATTTAAAGTAACATAAAATTTGAAATAATATAGAATTTAAAATAATTTAAAAGTAGTGCAATTACTAATATGCTAATACACGCACACACACCTATACCTATATGTGTGTGTGTGTGTGTATATATATATATATATATATATATATATAAGTAATCCACCTATAGGGCAGCACGGCGGCGCAGTGGATAGTGCATGTGCGGCACAGTTCATGTCTTGGGAACCTCCTGCGTGGGTTCAAATCCAGCTCCAGACTTCCTGTGCGGAGTTTGTATGTTCTCCCCGTGCTTGCGTGGGTTTCCTCCCACATTCCAAAAACATGCATTTCAGGTGAATTGGCCGGTCCAAATTGTCCCTAGGTGTGAATGAGCGAGTGAGTTGTCTGTCCCCATGTGCCCTGCGATTGGCTGGCAACCAGTTCAGGGTGTCCCCTGCCCACTGCCCGATGATTGCTGGGATGGGCTCCAGCACCCCCGCGACCCTACTGAGGATAAGCGGTGTAGCTAATGAGATGATATATATATATATATATATATATATATACAAATACATTTACACAACCTAAGACAGAACATAGTATAAAATCCCAGTAGGCAGCAACTGAGATGGCAATGATCAATGATATGTATTTGTTATTTACAGATTATTAGTTAATTGCAGTGCAGTTACGGATTACCGGATATAATAAAAAGACAACCCAGTGCAAAGTATGCCAGTTCAGCGGAGATTTTGGTTTAGTATTGTGACAGCTTTAGGGAAGAAGCTGTCTCTGAGTCTATTTGTTCTGTCTCAAATGGATCTGTATCGCCTACCAGAATGTAGCAGGTTGAACAGACTGAAGCTAGGATGAGTAATATCCTTTTTCATGCCTTTTGCTCTGTTCAGACATCTGGAATTGTAAAAGTGAGTCAAGGAAGGCAGTGGGTTGCCGATGGTCTTCTGTGCAGTGCTAGTCACTATCTGCAGCCTCTTCCTGTCAGCTACTGCGCAGCTTGAGTGCCACACTGACAGTGTGATTTTGAATTTCCAAAGAGAACAGGGGGACGCCTAAACCTTATATATGATTCTAAAAGCCCTCCCCTGAACCCTTTCTTTTTCATTAAATCTCATAGGTTACAAAAGCAGATTTGCCCTGGAGGGTGTGGAAATCAAAGGACAGCCAAATGATTGGCAAATGGTGATAATGATGTAACAGGTTTTTAATAGTCTAAACAATAAACAACAGTATGAAATCATTCAAAATTTTGAAGTGCCAACCTACGCAATCTTTTCAGCCATTAAGAACAGAATAAACCCATATGGGACTACATGTTATTTTGTTGTTTAGGGGAAACTTTGAGATGGATTTTCTTTTTCGTGTCAGGACCTGCAATTATGGGGAGGAGAGGAAAATCAGAACCAGCTTTTCAGTGAGAGAAGCCGCAAGCAGGACAAGGGAGGCTTTAGGAGTTCCTTCAAGAAACTCTTCAAAAAGAAGTAAAATGATCAGCGTCATAATTTTTTCATCGGTTAAAAAAAAGGACCTTTGATTTTAAAAGAGTTGTTTCAACAGGGGCGTCGAGGACAAGAAGACAGCAGACAAAGGCCAAGAAAATCATCCTGGGGATGTCCGAGGAACTGCAGTTTGAATATCCTACCTACAAGTCACGCATCAAGTGCCTATTACAACAATTTAAATGAGTTGATTATCTTTAAACCGGGTTTATGGATCAGTTATTTCCTTATTACTACCGAATTTGTTCCCCCATTTCCCTTTGCTAGGACTGTCCGTGCTAGTGTCAACAATTTGCTCATTCTTTCGTTTGATTACATTTTCCTTGTCATGTAAATAAATGAGTATTGCTCCCTTCATGGTAAATGCTGGACACATAATAAAGCGATGTCGAATAAATTTGGGTGGATAACTGTTAGTCCTATCTGCTGGCCAATCGAATAGAATAGAATAGAATAGAATATACCTTTATTGTCATTGTTACAACATGGGATATATTGTGACAACGAAATTGGATGTGGCACCACATTTTATAGTGAGGATAAGGAAACAAAGACATAAAGGGACAAAGAAGATGTTTGTACTGTCTTTGTTGTATAGGCTTTGGTCTCCTCCGGAGGGGGGGTGCAGAGGGGGTGAGGGACAATAGCCACCCATTTAGGTTTTGAATGAAACAAATACAATTTGAAGCAATTTTCTCTACACAGTGGTCACAGTGACGCTGATTGCTACACATGCTTAGTTAAACTTCCTCGTCTTAGATTTTAGAAGACTTTCATTTTCCTTTTTATCCCCGTCTCCCTCCGCTTGTCGTGTGATCCCTGTTAAATATTCTTGACGGGGTCACTGGAGGGTTGCAACATTACCAGTCTACTTATTCTCTCCTCTATGTATGGGCAGAGCTTGGATGCTTTACCAACGAGTGCACACCGCTGCCCCCTATTGTCGTGGAGGTTTAGTTGCACTTTTCCAGGACAGTACAAAAAAGTTCCCAATGTTAAAGGACTCCACCCACTATTTGAGAACCACTGGTTGAAATGCACCTGCTCTGTGATGGGCTCAGAGGTGTGTGAAAGGAGACAGTGTCGCACAGACAGACCCATGAAGACAAAAGAACACACCAGACAGGTCCAGGATAAAGTTGTGGAAAGGTTCAAAGCAGGAATGGTATGCAATATTTTTGCAATATTTACACATGTCCCCAAGCACGTGGTGGAGAGAGCATAAAACTACTGCAAATCTACCAAGACCTGGCCGTCGCTCTGAACCTTCGGACCAGTCAAGGAGAAAACTACAAAGAAGCAAACCAAAAGGCAATGACCACATTGGATGACCTGCAGGCATACACAACTGAGGTGGGATCTGTGCATATGACAACTATTATTTGTACTCTGCATAAATGGGCCATTCATGGAGGAGTGGCAAGAAGAAAGCCTTTTCTGAAAGAATACTGCAAAAAGGACCACGTAGGAGACAAAAATTACATGTGGAATAAGGTGTTCTGGTCAGATGAATGGAACTTTTTAGGCTGAATGTAAAGCGTAACATTGGGCGTAATATAATCAGATATAATTTGTAAGAGTAACACTGCACATCATCCTGAACAAAACCCATCCCCACTGTCAAAAATAGTGATAGACGCATCATGCTTTAGGTTTGCTTTTCTTCAGCAGTGACTAGAAAGATCGTTAGATTTGGTGGCAAGATGATGGAGCCAAATACAGGGTGGAGAATCTGCAAGGGACCTGAGAATGTTTACATTTCAACAGGACTACGACCCGAAAATTAGAGACAAATCTACAATTTTATGATTTAAAACCAACTACAGAAAGGTGTCAGAATGGCCAAGACAAAGTCCAGACCTCAATCCTATAGAGTATTTGTGGAAAAATTCATATAATTCTGTGCACAAACGATCACCATCAAACCTTCAGGAACCTGAGCTGATTTATAAGAAAGAATGGGCAAATATTTTTGTTTCAAGATATGCAAAACTCTTAGACCCATCCCAGCAAAAGTATTAGCTCAATGGGGGAAAATATTTTTGCAACACCTACTTTCCAACAATATAAAATGTGTTTTTTTTTTCACGATTGTGTCTCACATTTTGTTGATTCTTTGTTGAGTTTATTATCTATAAGTTTAAAATCTGAAATATGGCAATATGTCAAAGTTTTTTAGGGAGGGCAATACAAGGCACTATATTACACCCAATTTGAACCGGACAAGTAATCCACCTAAATTGAATTCATTTGTCATCATTGTCTTTGATAACAACGTAGGAAAACATTGTGTGTAACAGAATTAGACATGGCACTTCTGTCTAAACACATATGAAATACTTTTAAGAGAAAAATAGCATAAAAGTCACCAGGATGAATAGCCAAAATTATTAAAACATAGTGCCTACACCAGGGGTCTCTAACCCTTTTCAAGCGTCAAGCTAATTTTTGTATCTAACTAGACAATTCCCGCCACAATTGTAAGAGTTGTGATGGATCTGGCAGATGTTGGTAGAGACCCGGTTGCGTTGAGTTGTTAGTATTATGAGTTAGCATAAAGTTATTAACTCAGAGAGATGTATTTGTAATTTTTTGCTTGGTTCTGTGGGGGGACTCCCCCCCCACACCTCCACGGTACTGGCAAGTTCATTTAAGCTGGGCCCGCAACCGTTAGCATCAAGGATATGCCTTGGGGAGGTCTAAAAATCACATTCATTGTAATAACATAGTAATAACACTGTTATTACACTTTATAAACATTTAAAATGTACATGTTCAAAAGGAATGAACCATTCTATTTGAATCGGCCCATCCGAAGTGCATTGAGCCCATTCAATTTGCTGATTTGTTAGCATGTTAGCATTAGAATAATTTTTCAGCATGAAAAAGTTAGCATTTAACCGTTAGCATCACTTTTTAGCATGTATCCATTAGCATAACTCATTAATATGAGTCCATTAGCATAATATGTAAATATGAAGTTGTTTAAATATAGCCATTACCAAAATTCTTTAGCATGAAGAAGTTAGCATTTAGTCGTTAGCATCACTTTTTAGCATGTATCCATTAGCATAACTCATTAACATGAGGCCATTATCATAATTTGTAAAAATAAAGTCATTGAAATATTGCCATCCATCCATCCATCCATCCATTGTCTTCCGCTTATCCGAGGTCGGGTCGCGGGGGCAGCAGCGTTAAAAGGGGAGCCCAGACGTCCCTATCCCCAGCCACCTCCTCAAGCTCATCCGATGGGACCCCGAGGCGTTCCCAAGCCAGCCGAGAGACATTGTCTCTCCAACGTGTCCTGGGTCGCCCCCGGGGCCTCCTGCCGGTGGGACATGACCGGAACACCTCCTGAGGGAGGCGTCCAGGAGTCATCCTTATTGGATGCCCGAGCCACCTCAACTGGCTCCTCTCAATGCGGAGGAGAAGTGGCTCTACACCGAGTCCCTCCCGGATAACTGAGCTTCTCACCTTATCTCTAAGGGAGAACCCAGCCACCCTGCGGAGGAAACTCATTTCGGCCACTTGTATCCAGGATCGTGTTCTTTCGGTCATGACCCAAAGTTCATGACCATAGGTGAGGGTAGAACGTAGATCGACCGGTAGATCGAGAGCTTTGCCTTTCGGCTCAGCTCCCTCTTCACCACGATGGACCGGTACAGGGTCCGAATGACGGCAGACGCTGCACCGACCAGTGTGTCGATCTCCCGTTCCATCCTACCCTCACTCGTGAACAAGACCCTAAGATACTTGAACTCCTCCACTTGGGGCAAGACCTCCTCCCCGACCCGGAGGGAGCATACCACCCTTTTCCGACTGAGAACCATGGCCTTGGACTTGGAGGTGCTGATCCTCATCCCAGCCGCTTCACACTCGGCTGCGAATCGCTCCAGCGAGAGCTGAAGATCACGGCCTGAGGAAGCCAACAGCACCAGGTTTTATGCAAAAAGCAGTGACGCAATGCTGAGGCCCCCAAACCGGAATCCATCCCCGCCAAGGCTGCGCCTAAAAATTCTGTCCATAAATGTTATGAACAGAATTGGTGACAAAGGGCAGCCCTGGCGGAGCCCAACCCTCACCGGGAACGAATCCGACTTACTGCCGGCAATGCGGACCAGACTCTGGCACCGGGCATACAGGGACCACACAGCCCTGATAAGACTGTGCGGTACCCCATATTCCCGAAGCACCGCCCACAGGGCCTCCCGAGGAACACGGTCGAATGCCTTCTCCAAGTCCACAAAACACATGTAGACCGGACAGGCAAACTCCCATACACCCCCAAAGACCCTGCAGAGTGTATAGAGCTGGTCCAGTGTTCCACGGCCAGGACGAAAACCACACTGTTCCTCCTGAATCCGAGATTCGACTTCCTGGCGGACCCTCCTCTCCAGTACCCCTGAATAGACCTTACCAGGGAGGCTGAGAAGTGATTCCCCTGTAGTTGGAACACACTCTCCGGTCCCCTTTCTTAAAGACTGGCACCACCACTGGGGCGGCAGTGGCTCAGGAGGTAGAGCGATCGTCTTAGGATTAAGGGATCCCAGTTCGAATCCCGGCTTGTCCGTGTTACATGTCGAAGTGTACTTGGGTAAGACACTGAACCCCCAATACCCCCAATAAGCCAGTTAGTGCCTTACATGGCTGCACAGATCACGGCCGCTATTGGGAAATGTGAAGCACAATGTAAAGCGCTTTGGGAAGTCATTGACTTGAAAAGCGCTATATAAATGCAGATCATTTAAGATCATTTCATTTCACCACCCCAGTCTGCCAGTCCAGAGGCACTGTCCCCGATCTTCACGCGATGTTGCAGAGGCATGTCAACCATGACACGCCCACAACATCCAGAGCCCTAATGAACTCGGGGTGGATCTCATCGACCCCTGGGGCCCTGCCACCGAGGAGTTTTTTGACCACCTCTGTGACTTCAACCCCAGTGATACGAGAGCCAAACCCAGAGTCCTCAGGCTCTGCTTCCTGAGAGGAAGATGTGTCGGTCGGAGGTCTTCGAAGTACTCCGCCCACCGTTTCACAACGTCCCGGGTCGAGCTCAGCAGCGCTGAATCGGCACTATACACAGTGTCGATGGCACACCGCTTCCCCCCCATAAGACGCCGGATGGTGGACCAGAATTTCCTCGAAGCCGTTCGGAAGTCTGCTTCCATGGCCTCGCCAAACTCCTCCCATGCACGAGTTTTTGCCTCGGCAACCGCCGAAGCCACATTCCGCTTGGCCAGCCAATACCTGCCAGCTGCTTCCAGAGTCCCACAGGCCAGGAAGGCCCGATAAGACTCTTTCTTCAGCTTGACGGCATCCCTCTCCACCGGTGACCACCAACGTGTCTGAGGGTTGCCGCCGCGGCAGGAACCGAATACCTTACGGCCACAGCTCCGATCAGCCGCTTCGACAATGGAGGCGCGGAACATGAGCCGCTCGGACTCAATGTCGCCCGCCTCCCTCGGAACATGGGCAAAGTTCTGCTGGAGGTGTGAATTGAAACTTCTTCTGACAGGAGATTCTGCCAGCCGTTCCCAACAGACCCTCACAACATGCCTGGGTCTGCCGGGTCGGGCCGGCATCTTCAGTTGACAGCTCCGCCCCTCTCTTCATCCGAGTGTCCAGAACATGCGGCCGCAGGTCCGATGTCAAAGTCGATCATCGAACTACGGCCTAGGGTGTCCTGGTGCCAAGTGCACATATGGACACCCTTATGTCTGAACATGGTGTTCATTATAGACAAACCATGACGGGCACAGAAGTCCAATAACTAAACACCACTCGGGTTCAGGTCAGGGGGGCCGTTCTTCCCAATCACGCCTCTCCAGGTCTCACTGTCATTGCCCACGTGAGCGTTGAAGTCTCCCAGCAGTACGAGGGAGTCCCTAGGGGGCGCGCTCTCAAGCACACCCTCTAAGGACTCCAAGAAGGGTGGGTACTCCGAACTGCTATTTGGTGCATAAGCACAGACAACAGTCAGGACCCGTCCCCCCACTCGAAGGCGGAGGGAGGCTACCCTCTCGTCTACTGGGGTGAACCCCAACGTACAGGCGCCGAGCCGTGGAGCAACTACCGTATTTTCCGCACTATAAGGCGCACCGGCTTATAGGGCGCACCCCCCAAAAATAGTTTTTCGTCCTATATCTTCCATAGATAAGGCGCACCGGATTATAAGGTGCTACAATGGGAACGTCGAAAAAACAGTCAGATGATTCAGTCAAACTGATTACCCCCTTAACATTCCCAAAGCTTGCAAAGAAGCAAATACGTGTCGTAGACACGTGCGGATGCGGTGTCCGTACGATGTCACTTAAATACGTCATTTCAAATATCATTCGGACGGTTAAAGTCTTGGAATTCAAGAAATGCCAACCATTCCTTAGTTTCTATTTTCTTTTTCGCTCGCAACTTTACTGTGCATATGACAATAAACACTTGGAATTGAGTTTAATTCACTCAACTCATCACAGATCAAGATCGTTCTAAAACAAGATACCGGGAAAATATAAAGCCGCATAGCTCACCTAAGTTCTCACCTTCAATAATGATACGCAATCATAGTCTTCTTACAACCGTGAGTGTAGTAAATCCAGGAGAGTAAAATGTTTACAAATACAGACTAATGAAACATGTTTCTTTATGGCGTAGTTTAGCAAGCTTGCTATTCAGTCATCTTTTTCGGCCAATTGCAGGGTTTGTTTTGGCCCTCTAGCCTATCCGAGGCTCCGAATAACTTCAGCCAATAGCGATCGATTCAACGGATGATTGACACATCTTTTTCGGCCAATTGCAGGGTTTGTTTTGGCCCTCTAGCCAATCTGAGGCTACGAAAAACTTTAGCCAATAGCGATCGATTCAAATAATGATTGACACATTGGTTAGCCAATGAAACGCCGGTATATAAATCCCAGCATACACCGCGGACTACTCCACGTTCGGGGGAAAATCGAGTCGGCGGCTGTTGCGTAAGTTGCGAGACCTTGCGATTTAATATTGAGCCATATATAAGGCGCACTGTATTATAAGGCGCATGGTCAGCTTTTGAAAAAAATGAAGACTTTTAGGTGCGCCTTATAGTGCGGAAAATACGGTAATATGCCCACACCAGCTCTGCGCCTCTCACCACGGGCAACTCCATAGTGCAACCCCTCTCGAGAGGACTGGTACCAGAGCCCAAGCCGTGCGTGGAGGTGAGTCCGACTATATCTAGTCGGGATTTCTCAACCTCACGCACCAACTCGGGCTCCTTCCCTGCCAGAGAGGTAATGTTCCTTGTCCCAAAAGCCAGTTTCTGTAGCTGGTGATCGTCACGCCAAGGACCCCTCCCTTGGCCGCTACCCAGCTCTCTACGCACCCGACCCCTTTGGCCCCTCCTACAGGTGGTGAGCCCATGGGAAGAGGGTCCCACGTCGTCCCTTCGGGCTGTGCCCGGCCGGCCCCCGTGGGTAAGGGTCCGGCCACCAGGCGCTCGCCAGCGGACCCCACCTCCATGCCTGGCTCCAGAAGGGGGCCCCGGTAACCTGTTTCCGGGCGAGGGAAATCGAGGACCAACGTTTTGTTTCATCATAAGGGGTCTTCTGATCTGCGTTTTGTCTGGCCACTCACCTAGGACCTGTTTGCCATGGGTGACACTACCAGGGGCTTAAAGCCCCCGACAACATAGCTCCTAGGATCATTGGGACACACAAACTCCTCCACCACGATAAGGTAGCAGATCAAGGAGGAGTTAAGATATTGCCATTTCCAAAATCTTTTAGCATGAAGAAGTTAGCATTTAGCCGTTAGCATCACTTTTTAGCATGTATCTGTTAGCATAACTCATCAACATGAGGCCATAAGGATAATTTGTAAATATGAAGTTGTTAAAATATAGCCATTACCAAAAAATTTTAGCACGAAGAAGTTAGCATTTAGCTGTTAGCATCACTTTTTAGCATGTATCTGTTCGCATAACTCAGCAACTTGAGGCCATAAGCATAATTTGTAGATATGAAGTTGTTAAAATATAGCCATTACCAAAACATTTTAGCACGAATAAGTTAGCATTTAGCTGTTAGCATCACTTTTTAACATGTGGCCATCAACATAATTTGTAAATATGAAGTCGTTAAAATATAACCACGACCAAAATTTTTTAGCATGAAGCAGTTAGCCGTTAGCATCACTTTTTAGCATTTAGCCGTTAGAAATAAGCCCAAAACCATGGACGGAGCAGAGCACTCACTAGTGACGCGTTCACTAACTGCGCTACATGAGATCAAAATAGAGGAATAACTTTTAACTTAGTGTGTGTATGTATATATATATATATATATATATATATATATATGTATATAGTGCATCCGGAAAGTATTCACAGCGCTTCACTTTTTCCACATTTTGTTATGTTACAGCCTCATTCCAAATTGTATTAATTTAATCTCTTATCTCAAAATTCTACACAAAATACTCCGTTATGACAAACTAAGAAATCACATTTACATAAGTATTCACAGCCTTTGCTTAATACTTTGTTGATCCACCTTTGGCAGCAAATACAGCCTCAAGTCTTTTTGAGTATGATCCCACAAGTTTAGCACACCTATCTTTAGGCAGTTTTGCCCATTCTTCTTTGCAATAAGTCTCAAGCTCAATCAGGTTGGATGGGAGACGTTTGTGCACAGCCATTTTCAGATCTCTCCAGAGATGTTCGATCGGATTCAAGTCTGGACTCTAGCTGGGCCACTCCAGGACATCCACGGAGTGGTTCTGAAGCCAATCTTTTGAGATCTTGGCTGTGTGCTTTGGGTCGTTGTCCTGCTAAAAAATGAACCTTCGCCCCAGCCTGAGGTCAAGAGCGCTCTGGAGCAAGGATATCTCTATATATTGCTGCATTCATTTTTCCTTCTATCTTGACTAGTCTGCTAGTTCCTGCTGCTGAAAAACACCCCACAGCATGATGCTGCCACCACCATGCTTCACTGTAGGCCTGGTGATGAGCGGTGCCTGGTTTCCTCCAAACATGGCGCCTGGCATTCACACCAAAGAGTTCAATCTTTGTCTCATCAAAACAGAGAGTTTTGTTTCTCATGGTCAGAGAGTCATTCAGGTGCTTTTTGGCAAATTTCAGACGGGCTTCCAGGTTCCTTTTACTAAGGAGTGGCTTTCGTCTGGCCACTCTACCATACAGGCCTTATTGGTGGATTGCTGCAGAGATGGTTGTCCTTCTGGAAGGCTCTCGTCTCCACAGAGGAACGCTGGAGCTCTGACAGAGTGACCATCGGGTTCTTGGTCACCTTCCTGACTAAGGCCCTTCTTCCCCGATTGCTCAGTTTAGAAGGCCAGCTCTATGAAGAGTCCTGGTGGTTCCAAATGTCTTCCATTTACGAATAATGGAGGCCACTGTGCTCATTAGGACCTTCAAAGCAGCAGAAATTTTTCTGTATCCTTCCCCAGATTTGTGCCTCAAGACAATCCTGTCTCGCAGGTCTACAGACAGTTCTTTTGACTTCATGCTTGGTGTTTGTGCTCTGACATGCACACTCAACTGTGGGACCTTATATAGACAGGTGTGTGCCTTTCCAAATCATGTCCAATCAACTGAATTTACTGCAGGTGGACTCCAATTAAGCTGTAGACAGATCTCAAGGATGATCAGTGGAAAAAAGATGCACCTGAGCTCAATTTTCAGCTTCATGGGAAAGGCTGTGAATACTTATGTAAATGTGATTTCTTAGTTTTCTATTTTTAATAAATTCAAAAAAAGTAAAAAAAAAAACTTTTTCACATTGTCATAATTGAGTATTTTGTGTAGAATTTTGAGATAAGAGATTAAATTAATACAATTTGGAATGAGGCTGTAACATAACAAAATGTGGAAAAAGTGAAGCGCTGTGAATACTTTTCAGATGCATTGTATATCCATCCATCCTTCCAATATCTGCACCACTTATCCTCAGTGGGTTCGCGGGGGTGCTGCCTCTATCCCTGCATCGTTTTTTTCTGTTGCAAAAGAAGCGAGCGGTGTGAAGTAGTGAAAGGAAGTCCGTCTCTTTTTAGAGAACTGGCTTTTTTGGCACAACTCATTTAAGAGAGCCGGCTCTCAAACGGCTCACTTGCTTTGATTATATTACAAATTATTATGTTGTATAAAGAAGTTAGAAAAAAAGGAACTATAAAAGGAGAAAATGAAAAAAGACAGGTTTGTGGTTATCCCTTTAATCAGTATATTACCAACAATAATTGAATGCAGAAAATGAATTTATAATTTGAATAAGAAAATGTATTATTCTACTGAATTATATTTGCATGCATTTTTTCCTTCTACAGTGAACGTCCAAGCTACATAATTTTTTTTATAATAAACCTCATTCATGTCAAGCAAATCAGGATCTCACAACAAAATGTTAATTAACAATATATATGATATAACGAAACACATGTAAAATATAACATGTTAAACTACATAAATAAACACGTTTGGAAAAACAAATATGGTGTAAGATTATTATGTATTTTGTAAAGGAAAATACGACGGTTTGTAAGGGCATGGAGCCGTGGAGGTTGACAGGTATGAATAAAGTAAGGTTCCTTCTTTGGCAAATGGGTGGTTAACGCACAGCCCCACGGTGCGGAGGTCCTAGGTTTAATTCCAGCTACCACAAAGTCAATACAAACGATCAACTGATTACTCGTAATATGTTCAACAATGAGTAAATATGATTCAAGCGACAGCGTTGTATACCATTATTTGTACAACAGATGGCAGCAGAGCATTTGAAATATATCGTATTTTAACTTTGCCACTGAGATAATGGATGATTTTGAAGTACCAAACAGCATTCATTACACATGAACATTAATTGCGTCGTTTTTTAGACTAATTTGAATGGAACTAGACGACCATAATAAACTGATATTCAACTGTTCTACAAAAATATTGCCTAATACTGTAAGGGGGTTTCCAACGTGGTGACTGCCCCCTAAGGACAGTTGGGGTGCCTGTGGACCTGTTGTGAAAATAGCTCATTAGTGCTGGGTTATGATTTTCTAGTGAACTGATTTTTTTATTGGTTGACTGAGTCTATTGAACCCTATTTTTTCAATAATTAACCTGGTAATAACATATACAGTGGAACCTCTGTTCTCAACCATAATCCGTTCCAGAACCCTGTTCGAAAACCGATTTGTTTGATCACCGAAATAATTTTTCCCATTAAAAATAATGTAAATCGTTTTAATCCGTTCCAACACCCTGAATGTTTACCTTGAATGTTTAATGTAATCATAAAGCTAATCCAGGCTAATGGTACGTTTGCGTTATCGTAATCTTCCGTACGAAACATTAGGCTAACATAAAAGTGTGAAAATAAAAAAATCAGGTCGTTTACAAGTCATTTAGCACCCGGGTCTCCACAACAAGTGGTGAGCGGTTCATTGGAAAAGGGGCTCCGTTCCAACACCCTGAATTTTGGGCTCAGTTCCAACACCCTGAATGTTTACCTCGAATCATAAAGCTAACCCAGGCTAATCGTACGTATGCATTATCATAATCTTCCGTACGAAAGATTACGCTAACATGAACGTGTAAAAATAAAAATAAAAGGATAAAGAAAAAAATTATGAATAGGATTTCTTACCGTTGTGGTGGTCAGCAGAAGGCGCAGATGGACGGTGGTGCTATTATTTCTTTCTTGAATGCAATAGTTGTACGCACTACTTTTCTTTTTTCACCTGTAGCAACTTTGCTGCTTGCACTGACTTTCTTCGGAGGCATAATTAGGGGCTAAAACACTTCGTACACCTATATTATAGCGAAAGCAAAACATAGCACGTCTGCACGCGATAACAGTTGGTCACGAAAAGAGCGATCTACACCCGTACGCCACATCCCATCCTAGCATACGTCACGCATTACCGGCGTTTAAACTCCGATTTTTTGACCGAACAGCGAAGCAAGAATTTCTCTAAATTTTTGGTCGGACTCCGATTTGTTCGAACTGAGAGACGTTTGAAAACCGAGGTTCCACTGTATTACATGATACATTTCAATGAATAAATTCCAGTTCATGGGCTTCATGGACAAAAAAATAAATTCAAGTATTAATATTTTTTTTCTAGTCAAGTCACGTTTATTTGTATAGCCCTTAATCACAAAGAGTCTCAAAGGGCTACACAGACCACAGATTATTGCAAATCACTATTATTACACAATCCCCTAATCTAAAGCCCACATGAGGGCAAATAATACACATATTATCAACATAAAATATATCCATCCATCCATCCATCCATCCATTGTCTTCCGCTTATCCGAGGTCGGGTCGCGGGGGCAGCAGCGTTAAAAGGGAAGCCCAGACGTCCCTATCCCCAGCCACTTCCTCCAGCTCATCCGACGGGACCCCGAGGCGTTCCCAAGCCAGCCGAGAGACATAGTCTCTCCAACGTGTCCTGGGCCGCCCCCGGGGCCTCCTGCCGGTGGGACATGCCCGGAACACCTCCCGAGGGAGGCGTCCAGGAGGCATCCTTATTAGATGCCCGAGCCACCTCAACTGGCTCCTCTCAACGCGGAGGAGCAGTGGCTCTACTCCGAGTCCCTCCCGGATGACTGAGCTTCTCACCCTATCTCTAAGGGAGAACCCAGCCACCCTGCGGAGGAAACTCATTTCGGCCGCTTGTATCCGGGATCGAGTTCTTTCGGTCATGACCCAAAGTTCATGACCATAGGTGAGGGTAGGAACGTAGATCGACCGGTAGATCGAGAGCTTTGCCTTTCGGCTCAGCTCCCTCTTCACCACGACAGACCGGTACAGGGTCCGAATGACGGCAGACGCTGCACCGACCCGTCTGTCGATCTCCCGTTCCATCCTACCCTCACTCGTGAACAAGACCCCAAGATACTTGAACTCCTCCACTTGGGGCAAGACCTCCTCCCCGACACAGAGGGAGCATACCACCCTTTTCCGACTGAGAACCATGGCCTCGGACTTGGAGGTGCTGATCCCCATCCCGGCCGCTTCACACTCGGTTGCGAATCGCTCCAGCAAGAGCTGAAGATCACGGGCTGAGGAAGCCAACAGCACCACGTCATCTGCAAAAAGCAGTGACGCAATGCTGAGGCCCCCAAACCGGACTCCATCCCCGCCAAGGCTGCGCCTAGAAATTCTGTCCATAAAAGTTATGAACAGAATCGGTGACAAAGGGCAGTCCTGGCGGAGCCCAACCCTCACCGGGAACGAATCCGACTTATTGCCGGCAATGCGGACCAGACTCTGGCACCGGGCATACAGGGACCGCACAGCCCGGATAAGACTGTGCGGTACCCCATACTCCCGAAGCACCCCCCACAGGGCCTCCCGAGGAACACGGTCGAATGCCTTCTCCAAGTCCACAAAACACATGTAGGCCGGACAGGCAAACTCCCATGCACCCTCAAAGACCCTGAAGAGTGTATAGAGCTGGTCCAGTGTTCCACGGCCAGGACGAAAACCACACTGTCCCTCCTGAATCAAGATTCGACTTCCTGGCGGACCCTCCTCTCCAGTATCCCTGAATAGACCTTACCAGGGAGGCTGAGAAGTGTGATTCCCCTGTAGTTGGAACACACTCTCCGGTCCCCCTTCTTAAAGACGGGAACCACCACCCCAGTCTGCCAGTCCAGAGGCACTGTCCCCGATGTCCACGCGATGTTGCAGAGGCGCGTCAACCATGACACGCCCACAACATCCAGAGCCTTAATGAAGTCTGGGCGGATCTCATCGACCCCCGGGGCCCTGCCACCGAGGAGTTTTTTGACAACCTCGGTGACTTCAACCCCAGTGATACGAGAGCCCAACCCAGAGTCCTCAGGCTCTGCTTCCCCAGAGGAAGACGTGCCGGTGGAATTGAGGAGGTCTTCGAAGTACTCCGCCCACCGATTCACAACGTCCCGGGTCGAGGTCAGCAGCGCCCCATCGGCACTATACACAGTGTCGATGGCACACCGCTTCCTCCCCCTAAGACGTCGGATGGTGGACCAGAATTTCCTCGAAGCCGTTCGGAAGTCGGCTTCCATGGCCTCGCCAAACTCCTCCCATGCCCGAGTTTTTGCCTCGGCAACCGCCAAAGCCGCATTCCGCTTGGCCAGCTGCTTCCGGAGTCCCACAGGCCAGGAAGGCCCGATAAGACTCCTTCTTCAGCTTGACGGCATCCCTCACCGCCGGTGACCACCAACGGGTCTGAGGGTTGCCACCGCGGCAGGCACCGACTACCTTGCGGCCACAGCTCCGATCAGCCGCCTCGACAATGGAGGCGCGGAACATGGTCCACTCGGACTCAATGTCCCCCGCCTCCCTCGGGACATGGGCGAAGTTCTGCCGGAGGTGTGAATTGAAACTTCTTCTGACAGGAGATTCTGCCAGCCGTTCCCAACAGACCCTCACAACACGCTTGGGTCTGCCGGGTCGGGCCGGCATCTTCCCCCACCATCGAAGCCAACTCACCACCAGGTGGTGATCAGTTGACAGCTCCGCCCCTCTCTTCACCCGAGTGTCCAGAACATACGGCCGCAGGTCCGACGAAACGATGACAAAGTCGATCATCGAACTACGGCCTAGGGTGTCCTGGTGCCAAGTGCACATATGGACACCCTTATGTCTGAAAATGGTGTTCATTATGGACAGACCATGACGAGCACAGAAGTCCAATAACGAAACACCACTCGGGTTCAGGTCAGGGGGGCCGTTCTTCCCAATCACGCCCTTCCAGGTCTCACTGTCATTGCCCACGTGAGCGTTGAAGTCTCCCAGCAGTACGAGGGAGTCCCCAGGGGGCGCACTCTCAAGCACACCCTCTAAGGACCCCAAGAAGGGTGGGTACTCCGAACTGCTATTTGGTGCATAAGCACAAACAACAGTCAGGACCCGTCCCCCCACCCGAAGGCGGAGAGAGGCTACCCTCTCGTCTACCGGGGTGAACCCCAACGTACAGGCGCCGAGCCGTGGAGCAATTAAAATGCCCACACCGGCTCTGCGTCTCTCACCACGGGCAACTCCAGAGTGGAAGAGAGTCCAACCCCTCTCGAGAGGACTGGTACCAGAGCCCAAGCCGTGCGTAGAGGTGAGTCCGACTATATCTAGTCGGAATTTCTCAACCTCACGCACCAACTCGGGCTCCTTCCCTGCCAGAGAGGTAACGTTCCATGTCCCAAAAGCCAGTTTCTGTAGCCGGGGATCGTCGCGCCAAGGACCCCTCCCTTGGCTGCTACCCAGCTCTCTGCGCACCCGACCCCTTTGGCCCCTCCTACAGGTGGTGAGCCCATGGGAAGAGGGTCCCACGTCGTCCCTTCGGGCTGTGCCCGGCCGGCCCCCGTGGGTAAGAGTCCGGCCACCAGGCGCTCGCCAGCGGACCCCACCTCCAGGCCTGGCTCCAGAAGGGGGCCCCGGTAACCCGCGTCCGGGCGAGGGAAATCGAGGACCAAAGTTTTCTCTCATCATTAGGGGTCTTCTGATCTGCGTTTTGTCTGGCCACTCACCTAGGACCTGTTTGCCATGGGTGACCCTACCAGGGGCTTAAAGCCCCCGACAACATAGCTCCTAGGATCATTGGGACACACAAACTCCTCCACCACGATAAGGTAGCAGATCAAGGAGGAGACATAAAATATAGGTTATTCATATTCTATGGAGAAGGAGTGTGTTTAAAGCTTAGATTTAAACATTTCCACTGAGGTTGCAGATCAAACCTCAGGGGGAAGAGCCTTCCACAGCACCGGGGCCCGGATGGAGAACACTCTCGAATTATTTCTTATCGGTTGAATGGGTCTATTCAACCCTATTTTTTAAATAATTAATCTGGTGATAAAATAGTAATTACACGATAGTTAACTTGGAAATTCAGAACAATAATGCTGTTGAACCGAAGAGTGTGTTGTGTCACCCTGACCCGAGTGACACGGACGCTTTCTCGTGTCCCGTTTCATCTGGAAGGACGAAAGCATGACCACCTTTGGTGCCGAGGTGCTGAACATGTTTGGGTGTTTTGTTTGTGTTTTAAAAAAAAAAAAATCATTTTTCTTTTTTTTAGTAAGTGTCTTTTTAGCTAGCTATCTGGCTACATTTTTAGCTTTGTAGCTAGCTACCTAGCTAGCTTTTTAGATATTTTGCATGTTATCTAGCTAACATTTTATATTTTATTTTGCTCGTTATAAAGGTAAAATTTGGCTCCCTTCTTGGCCAGTTATCTGATTTCTTTTTAGCTTTCTATCTTGCTATTTTGTGGGCTTATATTACTCTTTTAGCTAGCTATCTAGCTCCCTTCTAGTTTTTTTACCCGTTTACTTTTCTAATTTACTGCCATGGAGCTTTTTAGCCCTTTAGGAAGCCATCTAGCTAGGTTGCTATTTCAGAATTTCATATCAAACTGGCTGTCCTTTGCGCCAATTATAAACAAAAAGTAGCTCGACAGGTTGGGGACCTCTGAACTAAAACAAAGTATAAAAAGGTCCCGTTAGCTTGCTAACTATACAGAAACATTTTAAGCTAAGCAAAGTAATGCTAATAACCAATCACACAAAATTACGGAATTGTGTGCAAAACTCAACCATAAACAAATATGTCTTAGTCATTAGAAAAACATTCAATACTTACAATTAATTGTATTATCCAGCTTTTCCATGGCCAAATTCAAGCATTTTTCAAGCACTTTCAAGGACAATGGAAATCCAGAAATGTTTTTTTGTTGACTTTGATGACTAAAATAAAGTCGCTTTCTCACTGTTAGCACATACTTTGTGATACCTTAAGCTGTTCCTATCGATGCTCTTTTTGTCTCAATGGGCTGCTATAAAATGAAATGAATTCTGCCAAACTTCCTCAACAGTGGAAGTGCAGCTTGGCTACGTCACTATTCTTTACAAGCACGGAAAGGGCTCCATACGTTTCATCTCATCTCATCTCATCCGTGCTGCCCGGCTCCATATGTATTGGGTAATAATTAAGTTCAATAAATGACAAAAAAAAGAAAGTACTGTGTGTCTAAAAAGCAAAGAAAATGGCCAAATTTGGAATCATTATAATGATGCAAAGCAGAGTGCATTCAATCTTTCAATCTTAGAGACTGCTGATCTTTTGCTTTTGTTTTACTTGTTTTAACTTATATCATTATTTTGCATATTTTTCAGAAGATCTTTGTCTATTTGGTGAAAATAGGATTTGATAATGGTTATATTTTTGCGTTTGATTGTTTGTTTATAGAACTGAAGTATTATTATTTGTAAAAAGTATTTTCTTTTGCATTTTCAGGGAATTTGTGTTGTTGTTCGATTTTAAATCTGACCAGTGTGTAAAATTCTTTTGTATTTTACAGTTTTTTTAGAAATGTTTTCCAGGGGACCCCTGAATTTAATTAATACTAAATAATTTGGTGCATTATGTTTCATCATTTCTCCTTGCAAGTTAAAAATCAATTAATGTCTTCCATCCTCATTTTAACTGTCCACTGAACCATAACCTGGTGGAAACAACCAGGGAGTAATTATATGTGCCCCTACAACCATAGTGGCTAAGGGATCCATCCAACCAACCACCAACTGAACTATAAACTTATCAGCAACACTTAGTATTGGTTGTAGCCTTCAACTGAAAAAGAAAGTTGTTTAAAAAATGAATGAAACATATCAAGCATGCTTGTGTTATGAAAAACTATTCACACCTTTGAACTAAATACCTCGCAGTCATGAAAATATTTGTTTGGAAATACAGTACCTTTAAAAAAGTAATGCTGATCTCCTGGATAAAAAAATACCATTAAAAAACCCAGGGTCTGTATGGGTGCTTGAAATCCTTGAAAATGCTTGAATTCAAATGGAGTGTATTCAATGTTTGAAAAGTGTAAGGTGAAAAAGCTTGTAAAAGGTTAGTTGTTTAGCCAGGGGTTGGGCTTCAAATAAGGGTTTTAAATGTATAATTATGGTTCCAAAATAGGATTGGAGCAAGGGTTAGAAACTAAGGTTTAGGCTCTTGATTAGGGTATTCAACTGAATTTAGGGTTCTGAAACATGGTTGAGGATAGGGTTTGCAGCTATAGTTAGCTGTAGGGTTAGGAACTAGGGTTTAAGCTCAATATTAGAGTTCTAAACTGAATGTATCATTCCAAAATAGGTTTAGAGCTATGTTTAGGGTTTGAAATAGGGTAAGGGCTAGGACAGAGTTCCTACAGCTAAAGCCAAGTTAAATGTAAGAGTTTTTAACTTTTTAAATGCCCTTTGAAATCAAATTTAAGGCCAAGCACTCTCCAAAGTTTTAGACATGGACAAGAATAATTAAGAAGGATGTTTACAATACTTCATGGATCCATAGTCAAAGACAATTGATAAATGTTACTAATTCCTTTAGCTCAAAGAAATATAAATCTTATTGATATGTTCACTTTAAGACTTTCGAGAATAGGATTTGAGACGTTTAAATGCCAATTAACCCATTATCTTTAGAAAATTAAATCAATGCCTTTTAAGAGTTTTCTAGTATCAGTGGAGTTCTAAACTGAATGTGGGGGTTCCAAAATAGGTTTTAAGGTAGGGTTAAAATTTGAAACAGGGTTATGGTTACAGCAGGGTTTAGGCTGCAAGTTGGGGTTTAAACCAATTTTGGGTTTCCAAAATAAGGTTGGGGTTTGAAACTCAAGTCTATGATTTTATTCTTTTGATCGGCGCTGGATTTGTTCTTTGAATGGTACTAGAGAAAATGGAAAATTGTCTTTCAAATACCTTAAAAAGTGCTTTAATTTGGCCATGAAAAAGGTGTAAAAACCCTAAATATAGTACAAACAATGGGATAAAAATGTGACAACTTAAACACACTTACTGTAATTTGGCGTTTTATTTGTATGTTAATGACATACACTGGCAACTTCCAAGCGTTTTGTGAACCTGACTAAAAGCAAATATAAAAAGTAGGATACAGGATCTTTATTTTGCATTCTTCATCTTCCAAAAAACAACAAAATACAAACATATTACAAACGAGGAAAACGTGTTGATTTACCAGAAGCACATGCGAAAGATTATCTTGTCTCTGTAAGATTTGTTCATTGTATGAGAGAAGGGGGACAGGGAAGCATCTGTGGTCCTGTTGCAGTCACCAACAGAGCCGGAGCCAGCCGGAGAAGGTCTCGGAGCGGGATTTTCAATCGGCTGCTGCTGGACAACAAGTCACCAAGTGAAGTGCAGTCTACAAGGGAAGAAGATACCATTTAAGCAGTGGTGGGCCATCAGTTCCTGTAAGGTCTTCTCTGCTCGCCTAAAAATAGCAATCATGTTATGTTAATTATATTCTGCCAATCAAAACTTAAATGATTCCAAATTGTCTGCCAGTTTACTTTCATTGCTTCTTCTCTGGTTGTACTGCCTCCAGATGGGTGCTTTCATATTTAAGCATTTAAACAACCACATTTCAGCCATTAGTTGTTGCTAGGCTCAAACATCTTACCAGAGGCCTTCACAAAAAATCTTAAACATCTGTAACATCAGTGTTCGATAAAGCTGTTGGTCTAGACCAGGGGTTGGCAACCCAAAATTTTGAAAGAGCCGTATTGGACCAAAAAAAACAAATTTGTCTAGAGCTGCAAAAAAACAAAAAAAACAAACAAACAAAAAAATCAAAAATCTTCATATTAGCCTTATAATGAATGAACACATGCTGTGTGTATCTATATTAGCTATATTAACCTACTATCAAAATGTAATGCACTGAATCCTGTGGCGAATGACGCACCATGTGACTACTTTGTTGCAGGATACCACCTCAAGTTTAACGTCATTACAATAATAATGGATTGCAGTCTGTTTAATATATTTAATATAATTAAAAACAACAACAAAATGGAACAATCATAACATGCCCCTTATCAGGGCATCAAAAAGAGTGCAATAAAATATAGCATGCATTTATAAGAATAAAACAACAGCCTTTGCTAAGGTAAAGTAAATGAAATTACAATAATGCAGCACCATCTTATTTTTCTCTCTTTTGATACTAATACAGCCATCTTCAGGCCTGAGCAACAAAACGTAAATAATATACCCAAGTGCCATTCAAAATACATACTGGATAAGCATGAGGACTGGATAAGAAATGTCTATACCGTAAATTCCGGACTATAAGCCGCTACTTTTTTCCCAAACGTTCAACCCTGCGGCTTATTCAGTGATGCGCCAAATTTATGTAACTTTTCTAACGTCCGCCAGCGGCGCTCGAGTACAAAAGATAAGATTTAGACCGGTGGAATACAGGGAGTGCAGAATTATTAGGCAAGTTGTATTTTTGAGGATTAATTTTATTATTGAACAACAACCATGTTCTTAATGAACCCAAAAGTCTCATTAATATCAAAGCTGAATATTTTGGAAGTTGGAGTGGGGCTTTTTTAGTTTTAGCTATTTTAGGAGGATATCTGTGTGTGCAGGTGACTATTACTGTGCATAATTATTAGGCAACTTAACAAAAAACAAATGTATACCCATTTCAATTATTTATTTTCATCAGGGAAACCAATATAACAGCTCAACATTCACAAATATACATTTCTGACATTCAAAAACAAAACAAAAACAAATCAGTGACCAATATAGCCACCTTTCTTTGCAAGGACACTCAAAAGCCTGCCATCCATGGATTCTGTCAGTGCTTTGATCTGTTCACGATCAACATTGCGTGCAGCAGCAACCACAGCCTCCCAGACACTGTTCAGAGAGGTGTACTGTTTTCCCTCCTTGTAAATCTCACATTTGATGAGGGACCACAGGTTCTCTATGGGGTTCAGATCAGGTGAACAAGGAGGCCATGTCATTAGTTTTTCTTCTTTTAGACCCTTTCTTGCCAGCCACGCTGTGGAGTACTTGGATGCGTGTGATGGAGCGTTGTCCTGCATGAAAATCATGTTTTTCTTGAAGGATGCGGACTTCTTCCTGTACCACTGCTTGAAGAAGGTGTCTTCCAGAAACTGGCAGTAGGACTGGGAGTTGAGCTTGAGTCCATCCTCAACCCGAAAAGGCCCCACAAGCTCATCTTTGATGATACCAGCCCATACCAGTACCCCACCTCCACCTTGCTGGCATCTGAGGCGGACTGGAGCTCTCTGCCCTTTACCGATCCAGCCACAGGCCCATCCATCTGGCCCATCAAGACTCACTCTCATTTCATCAGTCCATAAAACCTTAGAAAAATTCGTCTTGAGATTTTTCTTGGCCCAGTCTTGACGTTTCAGCTTGTGTGTCTTGTTCAGTGGTGGTCGTTTTTCAGCCTTTCTTACCTTGGCCATGTCTCTGAGTATTGCACACCTTGTGCTTTTGGGCACTCCAGTGATGTTGCAGCTCTGAAATATGGCAAAACTGGTGGCAAGTGGCATCTTGGCAGCTGTACGCTTGACTTTTCTCAGTTCACGGGCAGTTATTTTGCGCCTTGGTTTTTCTACACGCTTCTTGCGACCCTGTTGACTATTTTGAATGTAACGCTTGATTGTTCGATGATCACGCTTCAGAAGCTTGGCAATTTTAAGAGTGCTGCATCCCTCTGCAAGATATCTCACTATTTTTGACTTTTCAGAGCCTGTCAAGTCCCTCTTCTGACCCATTTTGCCAAAGGAAAGGAAGTTGCCTAATAATTATGCACACCTGATATAGGGTGTTGATGTCATTAGACCACACCCCTTCTCATTACAGAGATGCACATCACCTGATATGCTTAATTGGTAGTAGGCTTTCGAGCCTATACAGCTTGGAGTAAGACAACATGCATAAAGATGTGGTCAAAATACTCATGTGCCTAATAATTCTGCACTCCCTGTATATGCGCCGAGGAAGACCGCAACTTTTTGGCTTGTGCATAAATTAAATTAGCGTAAACATACCCTCATCCTGGAAAATGCAAAAAGAAAGGCACATGACGCAGCTTTCAAGCTAAAAGCGATCGAGCAGTCCGATAAAGAAGGAGTGAGCGTGTTGCTAGCATGTTTTGGAATAAGGGAGCGTGGGACGTCTATATGACAAAGTTTCTTTCCGACACTGAGGAAGACGACTTTGATGGCCTCAGTTCTAAGGAAGAAGATGAGGACGGTTTACCGTGATTTTTACAAGTACGGTATGTTTTTTTACCAGACCCATTTACTGTGTTGCGAGCGTGTTGCTAGCGTGTTTTGGAATAAGGGAGCGTGGGACGACGTCTATATGACAAAGTTTGTTTCCGACACTGAGGAAGACGACTTTGATGGCCTCAGTTTTAATGAGGAAGATGAGGACGGTTTACCGTGATTTTTACGGTATGTTTTTTTAACAGACCCGTTTACTGTGTTGCGAGCGTGTTGCGAGCGTGTTGCGAGCGTGTTGCTACCATTAACTGCCCCGTCACAGGCACCGTTTGGGATGAAAGTTATATTATTATTATTATTATTAAAGCTTTGAAAACTCTCTCGGTGTACCGTCTTTCTTTGTAAATATGTGTAACCATGTATGATATGTATTTGCAACTGTATATTTTTGTAATGTATTTATTTCAGACACTTATTCTGATATGTTTTGCACGGGCGATTAAAAAAGAAGGGGCGAATAAAAAAGAAGGGGCGAAACAAATGCGGGGTGACAGGAAGTGGGGACCGGTAAAGGTGAGTGTTATTGGACGCGGCGGACAATAGTGGATATATAGTTTTCCCACCGTTACCTTTGGAAATATACACTTTTTTCCTTGGATTACTTTCAATGGGACCCAGACTCTGCAGGTCTGCATCAAACCTTAAGTACCAGTATCATTTTCCGTTCATTTTGCCGGCTGTGATTTTTGGACTGTGTACTTTTATGAAGAACATTCAGTTTCAATCGCGGGACATAAAGTCGGGTTTGGGTTAATTTTGTGTTTGTGTTACATTTTTTTAATGTGGGTGCATGCGGCTTATATACAGGTGCGGCTTGTGTAAGTACAAAATCGTTTTTCCTCTTAAAATGTGGTGGGTGTGGCTTATAATCAGGTGCGCTCTATTGTCCGGAATTTACGGTAAGTGTTCATTTGCAAGATCTCAAGATTACACAAGCTAAGAAATATGAAGACTTAACAGTTTCCCAAAATGAATTTACAGGTTTTTATTCCAATTTATCTCATTTTGTTGGCCTTATTAAAGCAGTTTTAGTTCGCCAATTTTTATGCCAGTATATAGGGTAATTTTTAACTTCAAAGTAACGTACTACTTTGTGGTGTAATCTGGGGCTAGACTACATTTTTTGGACTTTTTGACTTTTAAAATGAAGTAATTGGAAACTAATGTTGTTTTTCAGCAACAATTGAGTGAGTGATTTTTCTTAAGTATTTGATCCAATTGAGAAAAGAGTATAAGTTAATATTACTAGTGATTGATACGTTTCAGAAAGCCCACAAGGTGCATGTTTCCATGAATGTGCATATTTATGACATAATTATTTATTGTTATTATACAGTTCTTTGTTCTGAAAATGCTGGTTTACTAGTGATCCCAAGAGCCAAGAAGAGAGCCACAGGTTCGAGAGCATTCTCTATAACTTAGGAATGAGCTATATTTCATGTTAAGAATAGCTGTGTATCGTTTATTATTGCAACATTCGTTGCAGCCTGGTCATCCTGAAAGGGGGATATTCTCATGTGTGGTCCCTTCTCAAGGTTTCTTCATTTTCCTAGTGTTTTTTTTTAGTTTTTCCTTCCCCTCATGTAGGTTTTAGATCAGGGGATGGTGTAAAAAAAAGTCTGTAGTAATCTGTGGTATGTGCAGCCTTTTGAGACTCTTTGTGATTAAGGGCTAAACAGGTTTACATGACTTAAGTTTACAGTTTAAATACTATACTTGAGAATCTTATTTTGTTTTATATAAAGGCTTCAATCCGCAGAAACTCTGTGGTGTACAAACTTTAGTCTGGGGCCCATTTTTAGCCGTCCGTCCGTAATTCAGCGGGGCAAAATATTCAATAAATACCTTTTACTCCACTGCCTTTTATACACCCAAGGATGAAAAAAAAACTATTTGCATGTTTAAAAGGAACAACAATCAACAGTGTCAAACCTTGAAGTTGTGTGAGTTTGTTGCTGATAGATGGGACTGAGCGGTAGACCAGAAAACAGGCCAACATTGGGGGCCTTGAGCGATCACTGAGCCCCTTGTCGCAAATGTAGGATCTCAACACTGAGCTGTTGTCTGAAGGAAAAATAAATGCACACTGAAAGTTTGGTTTCGTTGAACTTTCAATAGTCCAAATTAAGTGTAATGATACCTGCAGCCAATTGAAAAATAGTTAACATACACTAGCGTTCAAAAGTTTGGTGTCCCCTGGAAAGTTTTGTGCTTATAATATTCTTATTATATACAATAATATTATTATGATGTGCATAAGAAATTCATCCATTCATCTTCTGCACCACTTATCCTCACTCAGGCGATCTTCAGTATTGACAATTCCGCGGATAGAATAGCGTTCATTTCTCGGAACAAGAATAGACTGTCGAGTGTCACAAGAAAATTGTAATTTTTCTGGCTGTTCTGAAAGTTTAATCACACCCAAAAATGTGATGGTCCAGAAACTCGATTTGCTTGAAGGAAGGGCAGTTTTATAGCTTCTCTAACCTACCAAACCAGGAGTGTCAAACTCATTTGTGCTCAAGGGCCATACGCTAAAGAAACATTCCCATCGTGGCCGGACTAGTTGAATAATGAGAAAGAGAGAGGGAGAGAAAAAAGGAGAGAAGCAGATAAAGAGAGAGAACAAGAGATAAAGAAGAAGAAAGGTAGAAAGAGCGAAAAAAGAAACCATCATAAAAAAAGTCTATCAAGATCAAGGCAGATAGCAATAGAGAAAAACACTGAGAAAAAAAGAGGAGGGTAATGAGAGAGAAGAGTAATGGAGAGAAAGACAGAGAGACAGAGAGCAAGAGCAACAGAGAGAGACAGAGAGGGAGAGAGAGAAGGGATAGCCAGAAATACTGGTTTAGTTGCTTTGGGAGTGGCGCCTGCCTTTGGCAACATGAAGTGGACAAATTGATAAAACGACTAATTTTTCTCTTATGCTTCTATTTGCGTCTACTCACGGACCGGATTAAAACCCGGATCTGGCCCCCAAAACCTCTAAGAAACTGTTTTCAGCTTAGCCAACATCAATGCACAAGGGTTTTTGATTCATCCGTTAGCCTTCTAACACAATTAACAAAAACGATATACTAATAAAACACTGGAGTGCATGTTGCTGGAAATTAGCCTGTACACACATGTACATATTACAATGAAAAAAAAAAAAAACAATTGCAGCTAAAATAGTCCTTTACCAAACATATGGGGTGAATTTCTGATTAGTTTCATGTTATCTTCATTCAAAAAATAGGGGTTTTATTTTGAAAACAAGCACATTGCTAAGCAACCCCAAACTTTTGAACAATAATATCTATTGTAAAAAAAAAGATAGCAGCAGGAGATGCATTTAAGCTTTTTTACCTTTGAGCCATCTGTCCATCATTCCATCAACTTTGTTCTTCATGACAGGCAAAAACTCTGAGGAAAGAAGAGCGTCACGGCAGTTGGCAGGACGCCGTAGCACCCAGCTGTCCCAAAGTTCCACCACCAGGCGCATCTGCCATAAGATGAAACTTTTTTGGAGCTCGCTGCGGCAAAGAGCGCCTACAGTCTAAAAATAGGAGACAGCGTTAGAGACCAGATGCCATAAATATCATACCGTAATTCTGAACTACAAGCGGTTACCTTTTGCTAAATTTTAAACACTGATGCATTAAATACAGTGAAGTTTATTAATATATGTATTTTTTTATGCCTGCAGGCTGCTCTGCCACCACGCGTGTCCTCTGAATACAAAACACCGCGTTGATGTATAGAAACATTTATGTAACCCTTCAAGAGAGACGAATACATGTTTTTGCGTGCATTATTTATACCAGCAGCCACCAAAGTTCCCCATAAGGACAGCCTTGGAGCCCGCGAACATGTTCTGAAAATAGCGGCGCCGCCATTGAGCGGCTGCCTTTCCAGCAGCTCACCTGTTATCTCTCACTTTTTGTGATTTATTGTTTTATTGTCTGCTTCTATCTTCGGTGTTTTTCTTCCCGTTTGACAACTACACTTTGGATGACTTTCTATCCTATGGACATAGGTTTTAGCGCACAAAAATGTGTTTATTCGAGGAATCAACTCCCTGCCCTGAAGAATTCTCGTGCCGGCGTGATGAGGGGGCCTATGGTGGAAGAAGAGCCGGAACTAGCCAAGCGGCTAGCGGCGTTATAAGTCTTCGGTACCATCCGCAATCATGGTGAATGTGAACTCACTACCAAATAAGACCAACAAGTGCTGGTGGAAAACATCGAAGCGCACAGGGAGCGCAGTTGCTGTGTTTTGCGGAAACGTGGCTCACGTTTAGCACCCCGGACGCTAACGTGTAGCCACCCGGAGCTACCCGGGGCTATCTGGCTTCAGCGCCGCTATACAGAGACACGAAAGCCTACGGGAATCGGAGAGGAGACGGACTCGCTAACACGAGGTGGTGTATCCCTGGAAAAAAAGACAAAGATTTCCATCTGCCGCAGGGATGTCGAACTTTTGGACTGGCGTGTGACATCATCCACTCCGCTACAAGCACCCCTAGGGCATCATGTTAATAAACAACAGGGTAGACTGCTGGAAGTGTGAATTTCCCTACGGGGATGAATAAAGTATCTATCTATCTATCTATCTATCTATCTAGCTTACCAGTGCTGGGTCATTGTGATTTTCGAGTAAAATTATTATTTTTTTTAAATCTCGTGACTAGGTCTATTTAACCCTATTTTGAATAATTAAACTGGTAATAACAGTAACAAAAGGATAAGCTGTTATTTTACAAATGTTATTCTATCTATCTACCTTGGTCATATCCCTCAAGAGGGGTGACCGAAAGCAAGACAAACACATGCAATAACAAAGAAAAAAAAAAAAAATAATAAAATAAAAAGGGAAAACAATAGCAAAAAACACACACAAACATTTTGGACCATGGCCAACCCAAATGCCCATCAAGTTAGGCACCTCGGCACCTAAGTAAGTCATGCTTTTGTCCCTCCAGATGAAACGGGACCCCAGAAAGCGGCCATGTCACTCGGGTCAGGGTGACACAACACACTCTTTTGTTTAACAGCAGGGCCCGACAGCTTTCACTGGTTTACTCCTGCCGCATCATACAGGTGCCCTGCTCATCCTTTAGAACGCGTCCAAACATCCCACTATCCTTTTACAACACCTCTCCACTCATTCCTATCACCAACAAGAGCTCGAGCTTCCACTAGATTTAGACTTCTTTCCTGCAGTGCACTCATAACACCATCCATTTACGTCAATCACGGCCTTCCTTTTGGTCTCCTTCCATTTACTTCTGCTCTGTAGATCCTCTTCAACATTCACTCCTCATCAATCCTCTCCATGTGTCCAAACCAACCGAGTACTCTCTTATCCACACGCTTGCTCAGTTCCACAGCTATTCCAGTTCTATCCCTCAATTTCATTTCTCAATCTATCCAATCTTGTCACTCCTAACATACTCCTCAAACACTTCATCCCCAAAACATTTGCCCAGTGGTGAGGTCCTCTCCCCCGTGAGAGGTAAGAGAATTCTCCCACCGTGGTTCGATGCGTGTCGTAAGAGGCGACTAAAGTGGAGGAAGCTAGGGGACTGGGGATCCTCTCCTCTCTATCTCTACTCCCTAAAAGACAGCAAGGCATTTTAGAAATTTAAATATATAATTTCTCATTGTCTTCATGGACTAATACAAAAATCGATTGAAGTCTCATCTCCCATCTCATCTCATCAGCTGCACCGCTTATCCTCAGTAGAGTCGCGGGGTGCAAGAGCCCATCCCAGCAATCATCGGGCAGTGGGCAGGGGACATAAACACAAAAATCGATTGAAGTGTCAATATTTATTTTTACAGGAAATACCACAGACGAAGTGCCGATTTATGGGCTTTATACAGCGAATGAGCAAAAATGTGCTGTTTTTTTAAGCTAGCTATCTGGCTACATTTTTAGCTTTGTAGAATAGAATAGAATATACCTTTATTGTCATTGTTACAAAATGGGTTAACATATTGTGACAACAAAATTGGGCATGACACTCCAGTTTCACTCATTCACAGTGAGGTAAAAAACCAAGAAGATCAAGGAACAGAGAAGATAAGGTTATAAAACAAGGAGGATAAGGTTATATTTATAATTTACACAATATTTAAACAAGAAATGTAAGCATGTAGGATGTCACATACAGTTTGGTATTGTAAGGGTTTGTGCAAAATGCATTTGGTGCAAAAATAGTCATCATAGTGCAAAAGAAAATAGTCAACATTGTGCAAGGTGAGCAGTAAACATAGTGCAGTCAACCTGTGCAAGAGACATAGACATGAGTACCATTTTACGTTCGTATGAGGTTGCAAGAGTTTTTCAGTTTTTTTGTGCGGTGTCTGTTTAGGGTGGTAATGGCTATGGGGAAGAAACTGTCTCTGAGTCTGTTTGTTTTTGTTTTGTGTGACCTGTAGCGCTTGCCGGAAGGCAGCAGGTTGAAAAGGTGGTGGCGAGGTGGTGAGAAAAGTCCTTGATGATGTTTTCTGCTCTGCTGAGGTAGCGAGAGCAGGCAATGTCCTCCAGACTGGGCAGAGAGCAACCGGCGATTTTCTGGGCTGTTTTGATGACCATCTGGAGTGTTTTCCTGTCTGCTGCTGTGCACCCAGCATACCACACCGTAATGCAGTACGTTAGAATGCTCTCCACTGTGGCTTTGTAAAAGGACACCTGCAGCTGCTGTTTTAGCTGTTTTTTCCTGAGCACTCTCAGGAAATGCAGTCGCTGCTGGGCCTTCCCTACCACGCTCTGGTGTTTGCAGACCAGGAGAGGTCGTCGGAGGTGTGCACACCCAGAAATTTGAAGGAGTGGACTCTCTCTACACAGTCTCCTTTTATGATGAGTGGTGCTGGATTCCTGCCATTCCTTCTGAAGTCCAGTATCAGTTCTTTTGTTTTTGTGGCGTTCAGTATGAGGTGGTTTTCCGAACTCCACGTTGACAGTGATTCCACCTCATCCCTGTACGCCGCCTTGTCCCCTTCAGAGATGAGGCTGATTAAGGTGGTATCGTCGGCGAACTTAATGATTGTGTTTGTGGGGTGGGTCGGTGAGCAGTCGGAGGTGTAGAGGGTAAAAAGCAGGGGGCTCAGTGCACAACCTTGGGGGGAGCCAGTGTTCAGTGTTAGGGTGGGAGAGACGTGGTTACTGAGTTTCACGGACTGTGGGCGGTTTGAGAGGAAGTCCATTATCGAGTGGCAGATGGAGGGAAAGAGTCCTAGGTGTCTGAATTTCTCCACCAGGATCTCCGGGATAATGGTGTTGTAGGCTGAGCTGAAGTCCAGAAAGAGCATTCTGACGTAACTCCCCCGGTGGTCCAGGTGTTTCAGCACGGTGTGAAGTGCTGTGTTTTTGGCATCGTCAGTGGAGCGGTTTGCCCTGTAGGCAAACTGGTGTGGGTCCAGTGTGAGTGGCAGGGCGTTTTTGATCTGCTGGGACACTAACCTCTCGAAGCACTTCATGACCACAGGCGTTAAAGCGACAGGCCTGTAGTCGTTGAGGCTTTCCACTGCTGACCTTTTGGGGATGGGTATGATGGTGGAGGTTTTGAGGCAAGTTGGGACGGTCGCCTGTGACAGGGACCTGTTGAAGATGGTGGTGAAGACCCCAGCCAGCGGATTGGAACAGTCCCTGAGTACCCTCCCTGGTACTCCATCCGGGCCAGCTGCCTTCCTGGGCTTTATAGTTTTTAGCACACGCCTAACTTCATGCTCCTGAAATGTGAGTGTGTTGCTGCTGGTTGTTGGTGGGTGTGATGTAGCTGTTTGTGGCCTTTCAGCTTCCTACATTTTTTAGCTATTCATCAAGCTATCTTGCATTACATTTTTCCCATGCTATTTAGCTAACATTTGATCTTTTTTTGCTAGTTAACAAGCTCAATTTTGGCCTGCTTTCAAGCTATCTTTTTTTTTAGCTTTCTATTTGGCCATTTACTTGGCTTTACATATTTAGCTAGATATCTAGCTCCCTTTTAGTTGTTTTCATCCGTTTATCTTTCTAGCTAAATATCAAGCTACTTTTGAGCTATTTAGCAAAACACCTAGCTAAGTTGCTCTTTTGGAATTTCATATCAAACTGGCTGCCCTTTGCGCTTCTTCATAACAAAAATTTGCTTCATTCTTGAAAAAGGTCGGAGACCCCTAATTTATATAATACATAATAAAATGAAAACGGAAGGTTTAACAGTACTTTATTGCATATTTACAACACACGCACAATCAATTCAATTTATACATCCAAATTCAACAGCAGGGGAAGTTTTTAAAAATGCTACACTTCTCTTTCCGTATCTTCGGCATCAATTTCACATCGCTGAAGGTTCCATTATCCCTCGAAGAATGATAAAAAGCGAATACAATTTGGTCCATTACCCCGGAAATCACCAATGACAACAGACAAAAACAGGTCTGTGCTGCAATCTGGCACTATTTTCCACATTATGGTTACCCTTGCATTGTAGTCTAGAAATCCAGGGCTCACATTTTACACGACACAGCCCTTATTCATGTTTTCTTTCGTTGCAGTAGTAAATATGTGCGCATCTGTGAAATGGTCATCTTAAATAGTCACATGACCCAAAAACACGTGACGTAAAAAACTCTTTCGTATGTGAGCTAAAAAACGACCCAGTCAGGTGTCGGGTGTGAGAATATTGGTGTTCTACCTGCCAAAGGCATCAAAGCAAGATTCTTAGAGCGGTATGCGCCAGGTGTGCGCAGGGGTTACAATGCAAAAAATTGATGTAAATTACTTTATTTTCACGGCTGTTTAAGCCTGCAGCTGAAAATTATGCCTGAACAAAAGCAAAATTAAATTTTGTTCAAAAATTTGAGCATGCGGCTTTAATCAGGTGCGCTTTGTAGTCCGGAATTTACGGTAATTTAAAAAGTACACGTCAATAGTCTTACCTGCTCAATAGCCACGTAGGTCGGCAGCATTTCAGGACATTCTTGCGTCACACATTCGTACAACATGGCTGAGAACAGTGCTACAGTCTCATCTTGCTGAAAGACATCATTTTGTTACGTCTCAACCTTTAATAATATCGCTTGCAAGATGGTGACAATATCTCATAAAATAAGTCAAGTGTACCATTGTAAACAAGTTAGGTCTCTGTGTGTACATCGGCGATAACTTGTAGAGGTCGAACAAGTATCGGGCAGGCCGATTATCAGCACCAATATTTGGGAATTAGGTATTGGCGTTTTTATTCATTCGACAGGCCGATTATTAAGCCTCAAATACAGCCTCTTTCTCCGTCGCTGCTACTCCTGCGCTCTTCCTTCTCTCTCTCGACCCCGCACTTTCTGATTGGATAAGCGACCGAGGGCAGAGCCACTGAACCAGTAACTGTCAGAGCCACTGAAGCAGTAACTGTCCACACTCTGCACTGTCCACCGTCACACACTGCAGACCATAGCTCAGATGTGCAGACTCCCCCGAAAACATTCCAGTGCTCTACATTTCACAAAAATTCCCAACTTTACAAAAATTAGGAGAATGACGTTAGAGCAGAGTAAACAGAGGTAGCTCTGATAACATTGAGATTTTAAAAAGTCTGTGCCGTGGTAGAAAAGTGTGTGTGTGACTAGGAGATAGCGTAAAAAGTGTAGTTACAGTGGAACCTCGGTTTTCGAACGCCTCTCAGTTCGAACAAATCGGTTCTAAACCAAAAATTTCGATAAAATCTTGCTTCGCTTTTCGTTCAAAACATCGGAGTTCGAACGCTAGGGGCGATGCTGAGCGGCGTACGAGTGTAGATTGCCCCCACCCCTCGTGAAGAACTGTTGTCACAGCAACGCGCACTCCTTCTCTGCTTTCGTTTTTCAAAAGCGGTGAAGGGAGTGTTTTAACTCCTAATTATGCCTCGGAAGAAGGTTAGTGCAAGCAGCAAAGTTGCTACAGGTGAAAAAAGAGGAGTAGTGCCTACAAATATTGCATTTAAGAAAGAAATAATAGCAAAATAGGTGTGCGAGTTTCCCTTCTTTCAGGAATACAGCATGGCTTCTGCAGAAAACCGCCAAGGTAAGAAATCCTACTCATAATTCTTTTCTTTATCCTTTAACTGCTCACCACTTGTTGTGGAGACCCGGGTGCTAAATAACGTGTAAACGACCTGATTTTTTTATTTTTACACTTTCATGTTAACGTAATCTTTCGTATGGAAGATTACGCTAACGCAAACGTACGATTAGCCTGGGTTAGCTTCATGTTTAATTTCGTGGTAAACATTTAGGGTGTTGGATCGGATTAAAAGAATTTTACATTACTTTTAATGGGAAAAAAGGACTTCGTGATCGTACAAATTGGTTTTCGTACAAAGAAATGGAACGGATTATGGTCGAGAACCGAGGTTCCACTGTAATTGGTTTTAGGGAAGCTTGTTCAGGTAGAGACTGATATTAGCTTTCATCATAACATTATTTCGTCAATCAAGAGTGTGTGTTTGTGTCTGAGAGAGAGCATAAAAACCACACTAAACATAACATTAGTTATCAATCTGGCAAAGAAATAGGAGTGTCCACATTTTTCAATTTGCGACCTCTGTGGAAATTTTGATTGCTTTTTGCGGTACCGCTATATACGTACCTTTTATGCGAATTGCTGCTAAGGGTAATTGTACTTCCAGCACTGTTAATTTTTTTTTAAGTGAAAGATTAATCATGTCATTTGTGTTGAAATTCTTGTTTTACTGTAAAAAGTTTTAGAGAGCAAGTTTTATTTGATTTTACAACAAATATTCTTTGTTTCTTTCTGCGTGACTGAAAATTTATTACGCCAATTTTTAAGATTTTACAGCAAACGAGCTTCAGCTCCAAATATCGGTTATCGGCCCTCTCTTAATACTAATTATCGGTATTGGTCTTAAAAAACCCATATTGGTTGATCCCAATAACTTTTTAAAAAAATCTCTGACACCGACAAATGAGATTGCAAAAGATGTCTGTTCGTTATTTTGACAATATATGTGCACTGGTGTTTGTTGTTTTGACAATTATGAGCTGTTTACATCATTATCCCTATTGGCCAATCATGTTCCTTTTCTTTGATTTTCACACCCTTTAGCGCGGATCTGCTATTGTAAACAAATTTATTAAAAAGGAAAGGCTCGAGAAGAGCCTTTATAACAGGTTGGATGCTCTTTTCTGAGGCTTGCCTCACTTCCTATTCTCCATGCAGGTTCATAATTCACTGAAGTCTTCTCTCCTTATTTAGATTTTCTAATAAACTTTAAACTTATTAATCCGCTACATGGGCATATCATGCACAATTTCATAATATTCTAATCATGAATAGTCTACTTACATGCTTTGATCCGTCCGACTTCTTGCAGAAGAATTCGGCGAAAGAGAGCAGGGTAGGCTCGGAGGTGAAGGTGGCGATGGCCTCAAGCTGTGCACACATTATGCAGTATGGGATGCTTGAAATGATCAAAAACTGATGAAAAAATATCTAAATTTGTATTACAGCAATTGGGAAGTGTTCTTCAAATAGTAAAAAGAAAACAGCTAAGCAATTTCAAAAACCAAAGCATGCAATGATTTAACATGAGAAAAATGAAAAAGTAGAATATGTTGAAAACTTGGGTATACAGTGATCCCTTGCTATATTGCAATGTAATTTTTGCGGATTCACTACTTCGCAGATTTTTATCATGCTTTGTGTTTCTGTGTTCTGATTGGCTTAACAGTCACTATGCCTTTTTCAACCTTTGTGTCAATACCGTTACGGTTTAACATGTACACATACATAAAACAGCTTACCAAACTGACATTACGAATGTGGACATTCTTTTGTTATTTCGTGTTTTGTAAACTTCAGCAAGTAGCTCAAGAATGGGACCCTTTGATCAGCTGTTCATTTCAGTTGTAAAGCATCCACTTTGGTCATAGGCTGAAAATAATTTCTCCAATAGTCTCAACAAACTACCTTAAATGCTTTGACTCCAGAACTACGCTGATTGACAGCAGAGCCAAGCAGGCTTTTCCAGCCATGAGGGTCGTCTTTGTAGGGTAACTGTCCAGCTCGGAGTTTCACGAATAAAACACCGTTCTTCGCAAGGACGCACCTAAAAAGGAAGCGGAGACAAATTTTAGTTTAAAAATGTGTCAACAAAACAAAAAATAATAATGACAAGAGGGCTGCAATTAACGATCATTTTCAAAATCAATGAATTTGTCAATAATTTTTTTCAGTAAATCAAAGAATCTGATTTCTTTAAAACATTTCCTCTTTATTCAATTATTGAAACTTTTATACGGATAAAAGAATAGTGCACAAATATTTCAAAATATAAGACAGTAAAAATCCAAGTGTGTGCAACTTAACTACACAATAAACAAATATGCATACAAATACGGTGAAGAAAATATATATATATATATATATATACACAGTGGCTTGCGAAACTATTTGGCCCCCTTAAACTTCGTGACCTTTTGCCACATTTCAGACTTCAAACATCAAGAAATAAAACTGTAATTTCTTGTGAAGAATCAACAATAAGTGGGACACAATTATGAAGTGGTACACACTTTATTGGATATTTTAAACTTTTTTTAGCAAATAAAAAACAAAAAAGGGAGTGTGCAAAATTATTCAGCCCTTGACTTTCAGTGCAGCCAACTCTGTCCAGGAGTTCAGTGAGGATCTCTGAATGATTAAATGTTGATGCAAATGACCAACGATGATAAATGGAATCCACCTGTGTGTAATCAAGTCTTTGTATAAATGCATCTGCACTGTGATAGGCTCAGAGGTCTGTTCAAAGCGCAGAGAGCATCATGAAGAACGAGGAACACACCAGGCGGGTACGAGAAGTTTAGAGCTGTATTTGGATACAAAAAGATTTCCCAAGCTTTAAACATCCCAAGGAGCACTGTGCAGGCAATAATATTGAAATGGAAGTGGTATCAGACCACTGCAAATCTACTGGCCATCCCCCTAAACAGCTCATACAAGGAGAAAACTGATCACAGATGCAGCTAAGAGGCCCATGATCACTCTGGATCAACTGCAGAGGTCTACAGCTGAGGTGGAAGAATCTGTCCATAAAACAACAATCAGTCGTATACTGCACAAATCTGGCCTTTATGGAAAAGTGGCAAGAAGGTGACCCAAATAAAACTTTTTGGCAACAAGGCGAGACGTTATGTTTGGCGTAAAAAAAGCACAGCTCATCACCCTCAACACACCATCGCCACAGTCAAACATGGTGGTGGCAGCATCATGGTTTGGGCCTGCTTTTCTTCAGCAGGGACAGGGAAGATGGTGAAAATTGATGGGAAGATGGATGGAGCCAAATACAGGACCATTCTGGAAGAAAACCTGATGGAGTCCGTAAAAGACCTAAGACTAGGATGGAGATTTGTCTTCCAACAAGACAATGATCCAAAACATAAAGCAAAAGCTACAATGGAATGGTTCACCAAAAAACATATCAAGGTGTTAGAATGGCCAAGTCAAAGTCCAGACCTCAATCCAATTGAGAATCTGTGGAAAGAACTGAAAACTGCTGTTCACAAACGCTTTCCATCCAACCTCACTGAGCTCGAGCTGTTTTGCAACGAGGAATGGGCAAAAATATTAGTTTCTCTTTTTGTGCAAAACTGATGGAGACATACCCCCAAGTGACTTGCAGCTGTAATCGCAGCAAAAGATGGCGCTACAAAGTATTAACTCAATGTGGTTGAATAATTTTGCAGACCCACTTTTTTGTTTCTTATTTGTTAAGAAAGTTTAAAATATCCAATAAATCGTTAGTCATTTAGAGAAACATTGAATCATTCAGAGATCCCCACTGAACTTCTGGACAGAGTTTGCTGCACTGAAAGTAAAGGGGCATAATAATTTCACACCCACCTTTTCGTTTTTTATTTGTTAAAGTTTAAAATATCCAATCAAGTGTGTTCCACTTCATGATTGTGTCCCACTTATTGTTGATGCTTCACAAGAAATTAGTTTTATATCTTGATGTTTGAAGTCTGAAATGTAGCAAAAGTCCCAAAGTTCAAGGGGGGCAAATAGTTTTGCAAGCCAATGTTCTACACACACAGTTAAGAAAATAAGTATTTGAACACCCTGCTATATTGCTATTTCTCCCACTTAGAAATCATGGAGGGGTCTAAAATTTTCCTCGTAGGTACATGTACACTGTGAGAGAGATAACCACAATAAATGATTGTTAAACGATTTATTTGTGTGATATAGCTGCAAATAAGTATTTGAACACCTGAGAAAATGAATGTTAATATTTGGTACCATGGCCTTTGTTTGCTATTACACAAGTCTAACGATCTCTGTAGTTTTTCACCAGGTTTGCACACACTACAGGGGGGATCTTGGCCCACTCCTCCACACAGATCTTCTCTAGATCAGTCAGGTTTCTTGCCTGTTACTGAGAAACACGGAGTTTGAGCTACCGCCAAACATTTTTGATTGGGTTCAGGTATGGAGAGTTGCAAGGCCATGCTGGAACCTTGATATGCTTTTTACGGAGCCACTTCTTGGTTTTTCTGGCTGTGTGCTTCGGGTCGTTGTCATGTTGGAAGACCCAGCGGTGACCAATCTTCAATGCTTTGACTCAGGGAAGGAGGTTGTTCCCCAAAATCTCACATTAAACGGCCCCAGTCATCCTCTCTTTATGCAGTGCACTCGTCCTGTCCCATGTGCAGAAAAACACCCACAAAGCATGATGCTACCACCACCATGCTTCACTGTAGGGATGGTGTTCTTTGTATTGTATTCTTCTTCCTTCAAACATTCTTAGTAGAATTACGACCAAAAAGTTCTATTTTGGTCTCATCTGACCACAAAACTTTCTCCCATGACTCCTCTGTATCATCCAAATGTTCATTTGCAAACTTAAGATGGGCCTTGAGATGTGCTGGTTTAAGCAGGGGAACCTTTCGTGCCATGCATAATTTAAAATCGTGACGTCTTAGTGTATTACCTAGAGCAACCTTGGAAACTGTGGTCCCAGCTCTTTTCAGATCATTGACCGTGTAGTTTCAGAAAGATTCCTCACCTTTCTTAGAATCATTGAGACCAAACAAGGTGATATCTTGCATAGGGCTCCATTCCGATTGGGATTGACGTCATGTTTAGTTTTTTCCACTTTCTAATGATTACTCCAACAGTGGACTTTTTTCACCAAGCTGCTTGGCTCTGTAGCCCTTTGCAGCCTTGTGGAGGTGTACAATTTTGTCTCTGGTGTATTTTGACAGCTCTTTGGTCTTTGCCATGTTACAAGTTAACATCTTACGGATTGTATGGGGTGGACAGGTGTCTTTAGGCAGCAAAAGACCTCAAACAGGTGCATCTGATTTAGGATGATACATGGAGTGCAGGTGGACTTCTAATAGGTGGACCAACAAGTCTTTCAGTGTCAGAATTCTAGATGATACACAGGTGTTCAAATACTTATTTGAAGCTGTATCCAGTGTTCTCGTTTGCCCGCGTCCCTGCGTCCTAGACGCATAATTTTTGCTGGGGACGCATAGTGTCAAATCAACGCAACTTTTTTGACACAAAATTGTCATTATTACCCGTTTACTGTTTTTTTTTTTTTTTTAACAAAGATTTACCATGCTCCAAATTTTTCGTCAGGCAGATCCGCCATTGTTGTTTTGGTCTCGCGGTTTGAGTTTTCGTCTGCACGTCGATCTCGGCAAACGAGATGTTGCTGCTTCGAGATTACGTCATTGTTGTGGTGGTTGTCGGCGAGGGAAGTATAAGTATGCATACCTGTCAACCTGTACGTTTTTGCCGTACAAAGTACGTTTATTATGCATTTTAAGACGTGTACGACGTATAAGAAAAACTCAAATTTTTCAATCATGGGTACTATCCGGTAAACACCGACTATCACGAAAACGGCAAATCAATCAAGTCAACCGAGTTCGAGTCGTGTAGTGAAAGTCCGTCTCTTTTTAGAGAACCGGCTTTTTCGGCTCAACTCATCAAAGAGAGACGGTTCTCAAATGGCTCACTTGCTTTGATGCATTATATTACGAATTATTATGTTGTATAAAGAAGTTAAGAAAAAAAGGAAATATAAAATGAGAAAATGAAAAAAGACAGGTTTGAGGTTATCCCGTAATCAGTATATTACCAACAATAATTTAATGCAGAAAATGAATTAATAGTTTGAATAAGAAAATGTATTATTCTACTCAATTATATTTGCATGAATTTTTGCTTCTGCAGTGAACGTCCAAGCTACTTCATTTTTGAACTTTTTTTAATAATAAACCTCATTCATGTCGAGCAACTCAGTGTCTCACAACAAAATGTTCATTACCAATATATATGATATAAGGAAACAGATACACAATATAACATATTAAACTACATAAACACGTTTGAAAAAAAAAATATGGTGTAAGATTTTTTTTGTATTTTGTAAGGGAAAATACGACCATTTGTAAGGGCATGGAGCCATGGAGGTTGACAGGTATGAGTATGCTTCAGAAAAAAACAGTATTAGGTGAAAATCAACACAAAATTGGTCATTTCTTCAGTGTCAGTAATAAGTCGAAACATAATGCAGAAAACAACCGCAATAATTCTGGCACGAAAAAACAGCGGAGAAATTCTTCGGAAGATCGCGGAGACAAGGAAAACAAGTGTGTTGAAGCGAAGAGTTCCACAAAAGAAAATAAACAAAAGAATATAGATCAATATAATTATTTCAGCAATATTATTTTGTATAATGTAAAATATTGTTGTGAACTGAAAAATCTTGAAGTGATAACTGATTTGTATTACCAATAAACTGTGATGATTAAAACTGAATGAATATATAGATTTATATTATATATTTGTCGCTGATTTACAATTTCAACCTCGATAACACTAAATTTAGGGGACCCATAGGTCTCTGTTAGGACCCATAGATTTTTGAGCATGCGAGCTTCCACTGCTACGCAGACGACACTCAACTCTATCTTCCGTTGGAGGAATCTTCCACACTAAACTGTGGAAATTTGGAGGCCTGCCTCACTGAGATAAAAGAGTGGATGTCACTCAATTTCTTGCGTCTTAACTCTGAAAAGACCGAAATGTTAGTCATTGGTCCATCTAAATGCCGTGACTTATTCTCAAAAACTGCTGTGAACATTGACAAATGTCACATCACACAGAGTGACTCAGTTAAAAATTTAGGTGTCATATTTGACCCTGATCTAACCTTTGAGATGCATGTAAAGAAAATTACTAGAACCGCTTTCTTCCATCTTCGTAACATTGCCAAAATCCGTTCAATACTGTCTCAGTCTGATGCGGAAACTATAATTCATGCATTTGTTACCTCCCGTCTCGATTACTGTAATGCACTACTCTCCGGTCTCCCGAACTCCAGAATCAAGTCTCTTCAGCTAGTACAAAATGCCGCAGCGAGGCTTTTAACTAGGACAAAAGAGTACGATCACATAACACCGATTTTGGCTAACTTGCACTGGCTCCCAGTTAGCCAAAGATGTGACTTCAAGGTTCTCTTAGTATTGTACAAAATCATACATGGACTTGCTCCCTCTTATCTTTCAGATCTGATCTGCCCCTATGTCCCGGTCCGAAGCCTACTATCTGAGAGTGCCGGTCTTCTGGTGATCCCGAGAGCAAAGAAGTGTTCTGCTGGTTCGAGAGCGTTCTCCATTCAGGCACCGGTGCTGTGGAATGCTCTTCCCCCTGAGATCCGATTTGCAACCTCAGTGGAAATGTTTAAATCTAAACTTAAAACTCACTTCTACTCCATTGCATATGAATAATAACCTACTCTTCTTGTCGGCTGAAAAATAGTCTGTGTAACATAGTGTACTAATCTGTGAAGCCCTTAGAGACTTATTGTGATTAAGGGCTATACAAATAAAAATGACTTGACTTTTCAGAGGTAAGATGAACACTGGTATCCGACAAATAAATCGTTCAAAAGATCATGCATTGTGATTTATAGATTTTTCCATTTTTAGTTTAGCTCTCTCACAGTGGACTTGCACCTACAATGAAAATTTCTGACCCCTCCACGATTTCTAAGTGGGAGAAATAGCAAAATAGCAAGGTGTTCAAATAATTATTGTCTTCACTGTGTATGCTATACACCTATTAATGTGTAAGATACTATTTTTCTACAACCTTATCCAAAGATCATGTGTACTTATTATACAAAACAAAAAATACATAGTAATATGTTTAATTTTATGTGTAGCAAAAATATTCACAAAAATATATCAAAAATGTAAACTCACTTTACAAAACTGCTAACAAATTGTTTTGTGGTTTTTGAAACTTTGAATATGAAGAGCATTCCCAATATGAAAATTATATATAATACGCATAAAAGTCCAACCTTTGTTTGGAGTTAGACATTTTTTATTATTAATTTTCTTTTTCTTTATTTATTTTCTTTACTTATTTTCAGATTTTTTCTCTGTACTTATGCAGCCCTGTTCTCTTAAAAGGTGTTACCTTTGTTTCATGACGAGACACTACAAAGTTGAAACGTCCAAGCCAATTTTGTTTGTAATGATGCTATCTTCAACTAAAAAAAAAAAAAAAAAAAAAAAAAATGTCTTGGTGCCCTCTGCCGCACCAAAGTGGTACTACAACTCATAGCGCTACAACTGAATTGTGTTTAGTCTTATTTGCATTTACCATACTTAGAGGCTCATATATCAGGTTATACATCAAATTGATGATCTAATTAGTTGCCAACGTCTTAATCTATTTTCATCAATTAGTTGTTGCAGCGATAAAAGACACCTGTTGATTAAGTGTACGGGTGTTTTTCGAGTGTTTTCCTCACTTAAGATGGTGCACGTCTTTGAATAGGTCAATGGAAAGCTCCCAGTAACGAGGACCCTTCACTTGAACCTGCGAAGTCGTGAGAACACATGAAAATGTGATGGAAGATTGTAACCCGAATTCAGGAGCATCTTTTTTTTTTAATATATACCCGCTTGAGGAGATGCAGCTCAGGCAGCATAGTTGGAGCCATTAGCTCCACCGTGGTCTCATCATACCATTTGGTTTTCTGCAATTACAACATAACATTTTTTTTACGAGTGATAAGTGTATCCTGTTTTAATATTGGACACTTGCAAAGGATACCACAAAGAATGCCAGTTTGTTGTTTAGACTATTATGCTGTTCTTCAATTTCTGCGCCCTTAAGGGCAGGTCTGCTTTTTTGATTTAATAAAAAAGGCTTAGGGGAGGGCATTTAGAACAGGTTGGAATGTCTTATTTGAGGTTGAACTCTCAGCTGTTCTCTTTGCATGTTCAAACTCAATTGATGTCTTCTCTCCTTATTTGGAATGTCTATTAAACTTGTAAACTTATAAACCAAGTAACCAAAATATCAGAAGACACCTCTTATGCAATTTTACAAAGAGCAATAATACTAGATTGATATGCAAGAGCATTTTTTCCCATAAAATGTTGTGAGACCCTGGTGGGTGGAAAGTCTAGGTGAGTTTTGGGGGCATTTTCCTGCTTTGACATACGTTTTAATTTGCTTATGTCATAGATATTGTAATCTCTCCAGTCTTGCCGCTTCTGTTACTTGTGCTGCTGCGGAAACCTAGCCTCTCAACCTCTCCCCTCTCAGCTCAGCGAATAATTTAAAGCAGCAGCAAAGCCGAAAGAGAAATACAACAAGGTTAGTTAACAAATATTAACTAAATAAGATACATTTTACTGAAATGTATGTTAAATGTTGTATATTGTCTTGTCCATTATTAAATAAATTGCCGGCTGTTTAATTTAATTTTGATCCTTGGTGTTTCCTCTATTAATATCACCATTCATCAAACCAGTAGCTTTTCTTACCTCTGCCGAACAGCTTCAGACTCACAACGAAAAAGGGAACAATTAACTATGACGTAGTAGAAATTAATCTAACACTCCTTACAATTCCCCTATTATACCTTGTAAGTGACCTCCAGGAGTGCGTAACAGGGCTTGAGGGAGTCCACGTCCACTGGCACCAAAAGGCGGCTTTCGGCGGCTAACACAAGGAGATGTCGCAGTGCCTGCAGGTGATAGCTGAGGAATACCGATTAGACATGACCAAAAAAGGGTAAAAATGTGTTATGTGATACATTAGTTATTCTTACGATGCATATCACTTTTATTACACTTAGTCATATTTTAATTCAAATAAACACTGGATAGACAATGCCTCGTGAAAGTATTGGCTGCCTTATACATTTTTTCTCATATTGCCACATTTTAAGTTTCAAATTTAAAGCAAAAAAAGAGGAAACATTTTCTAATAATCCACATGTGAGACACAATAATGAAATTGAACCAAATTATTTCAACATTTCATATTATATTTACAACAAAAAACCTCAAAAGTAGGTGTTAAAAAAATATTGTCCCCCTGTTCGCTAAGCTTGGCCAACTGACCACAGAAGCTTCCTGATGACTTCTGAATGATCCAATGTCGACCTAAATGAATAACAATGACAAAGGGCACCTGTGTGTTTAAATGCACACTGGAGTTCTCCAGAAACACAAATGAGACACAGTTTTCTTTCACATTAATACAAAAAATTATGTTTCCTCTCATTCACTACAAAAAGTTTGCGGTTTCTTCCTTTTCCCGCCATGCTTAGGAATGTAGTAATCGATTGTCATGCACACTCACCTCTGCTCTGCCCCGTGTTACGTCAGAGTTATTAGATGATCAAACTCTGATACTTTGATCTTTTTTTAGGTTTTTGTATATTTTTTTATACATTTGGTTTTTAATTCACATCACTGTAACGCAAACCAATTTAATCACATTTTAGACATTGATATTTCGGGATTAGGTTTATTTTTAGAACGCGTAATAATGTCGCCACAGGCGCCAGTGTGCCCGTGGGCACGGGGTTGGGTACCCCTGCTCTAAACCTTTGGCAAAAAAAGGAGAAAACTAATCAGAGAAGCAACCAAGAGAACCATTATCACATTGGATGACCTGCAAGTATACACAGCTGAAGTGGGACAATCGGTGCATTAGACAACTATAAATCGTACTCTGCGTAAATCCTCTCTTTATTGAAGAGTGGCAAGAAGAAAGCACTTCCTGAAAGAATATTATAAAAAGGCCCATTGGGCATTTGCAAAAAGCCACATGGGATACACAAATTACATGTGGAACATGGTGCTGAAGGCAAAGTGTTACATTCGGCATAAGAGTAACACTGCTTGACCCTGAAAACACCATCCCCACCGTCAAACATGGTGGAGGCAGCTTCATGCCTTGTGGTTGCATTTCTTTAGCAGGGACTTAAAACATCAAAAAGGTTGTGGGGAAGATGGATGGAGCTAAATACAAATACATTAAATCTGGGGAACAGGTTCCACTTTCAACAGGACAATGACTCTAAACATAAAGCAAAATATACAATGGAATGGTTTTAAACAAACGGGTCAAAGGTGTTAAAATGACCAGGCTAAAGTCCAGACTTCAATCCTATAGAGCAGGGGTCTCCAACCTTTTTCAAGCTGAGAGCTACCTTTTGTTACTAATGTCAGCATTTATATAGCGCTTTTCAAGTCAATGAAAACCTCCCAAAGCGCTTTACAATGTGCTTCACTCTTACCCCCTCACATACCAATAGCAGTGTCAGCCATGCAAGGCAACTACCTGCTTATCCGGGGCATTGGGGATTCAGTGTCTTACCCAAGGACACCTTGACATAACACGGACCTACGATCTCTTGATCCCGAGACGAGCGCTTTACCTCCTGAGCTACTGCCGCCCCAATAAGCATAAAGGGCATGTGTATTATTATGTTCTTACCAGGATATTACTAAGTTATTTAATGAAAGTAGGGTTGGATAAACTCAATCAATCACACACAAAAAAAAATCATTTTACTAGAAAATTAAAATGACCGGTGAGCTATCGTCAGGACTGGTCTGTGGGCACCTCAGCTGCTTTTAGCGGGCACTCTGGTGCCCGTGTGCACCATATTGGAGACCCTGCTATAGTTTGTGGAAAGGTGTAAAAAAAAAAAAAAAAAAAAAGGCTGTGCACAGGCGTTTACTATCAAACTTTAAGGGACTTGGATGGTTTTGAAAGGAAGAATGGGCATATATTTCTGCTTTACGATGTATAAAACTTAGACATACCCAGAAAGACTTGTGGCTGTTGATAAGTAGCAAAAAGAGGGCTAACTCAAAAGGGAACAATATTTTTGTAACACCTACTTTTCATTTTTTGTCATTTTTAAGCATAATATAAAATATTGAATAGATGTGGGGTTTTTTCCACAATTGCGTCTCACATGTTGTTAATTCTTACAAAATATTTGTACATTTTTATTTATGTGTTGGAAGCCTGAAATATGTCAAAAGGTTATTGGGGACAATACCTTTGCAAGGGACTGTAGCATTCACTATGGATAGTCACAGAGGCATATGTGACAAATATCCAAGCCTTGCAACATGACTGCTAGCCTGCTTTTAAAATAATCGGTTTGATCAGCCTACCGGTTGTCCGTGCTGTGTGAGGGGAAGTGAGGGTAGAGGGCACACAACAGCGCAGCAATGGCTGAGTTAGAGGTACTCAAGCTGAACCTGGTGTAAAAAATGTAATAATCAACATTATTGTTTTAAAACCATTCAATCCTGACACAAATGTGAAAAAAACACAAAAGGCACGGGGTTTTTATGGGTCCAATCTTAAGTCAGACCACTTCTTTCTCAGTATATATTTATCATTAATGCATCTAACCATCTGGCCTGAACATAATCACGTTTAAAGTGTTTACTTTGACTAAACGAGCAATTACATTGATCCCCTGCTGTATTGATGTCCACTGTTTGTGGTTTACATTGCATATTTGAATTTAATTGTTTTTCGAGGGTTCATACGCATTTTCGATGGGCAGGTTCAAGCACTTTTTGAAGGACTTTCAAAATCAATTTTCCAATTTTTCAAGTAGCATTAAAAGAAGAGATTCAGTGCAGATAAAAAAAACAGGATAATAAAACTTATTTTTAAACCCTATCTCTAGCACATCCCAAATTCTGATCAATAAAAATGGGTTTAAAACCCCAATTTACAGCCAAAATCCAAGCAAATAACTCTGGTTCAAACTGTAACATAGGCTCATTGGCTCTAATCCTAATATGGAGCTGAAACTCTTCTTGTTCTTAACCCACACCCAACTCTAGCTGTAACCATAGCCTCAACCCTATTTCAGAACCCTAAATCAGTGTAATACCCTACAGGAAGCCTAAACCTTAGTTTTTAACTCTTGCACCAATCTTTTTTTGAACAATAAATTAAGTTTTAAACCCTTACTTGTCAAGTCAAATCACATTTATTTGTATAGCCAGTCTCTGAAACCCGTGACAAAAAGTTACCGGACACCAGGGCAGACAAATCTGAAAAGTTGCCTGCCCCATTTTTCACAACTTGAAACACAATAAGACGACTAATCGCAAAAAAAACATTGTTGCAAAGTATTAAGGGTTGATAATCAGAATAATATATATATATATATATATATATATATATATAGAAAATAAAACGAAATATTGTTTTTTCTTGAAAAAGTTGTCGGCCACCCGGGCAGACATTGTTGTGTAAGTTGTACGCCTGACGTCAAAGATGCAAGCCCCAGGCATCCGGGCAGACGTTATTTCAAATACTGGTATAGCCCTTAATCAAGATGTCTGAAAGGACTGCACAGGATTACAATTACACCATCGCCTGATCTCAAACCAGCGTGTGGGCAAGGACAAACTCAGAACCTCAGCATGAGGAAAAATAAACCATAACCTAAGAACCACGGCAAAAACAAGCATTTACAAACACTTCGTTTAAAATTTAAGGACATTTCAAACCTTGAAAACACAACTTTAATATTCAAGCATTTTCAAGTATTTCAAGAACTTGTGGGAGCTCTAGATATGAAGATTTTCAGAAGCACTACATTAAAAAATGCAAAAACAAATTATACTTATCACAATGAGGTGCCCCAAAAGCCAGTTTCTGCAGCCGGGGATCGTCACGCCAAGGACCCCTCCCTTGGCCGCTACTCAGCTCTCTGCGCACCCGACCCCTTTGGCCCCTCCTACAGGTGGTGAGCCCATGGGAAGAGGGTCCCACGTCGTCCCCTCGGGCTGTGCCCGGCCGGACCCCGTTGGTAAAGGTCCGGCAACCAGGCGCTAGCCAGCGGACCCCACCTCCAGGCCTGGCTCCAGAAGGGGGCCCCGGTAACCCGCGTCCGGGCGAGGGAGATTCAGGACCAATGTTTTTGCTCGTCATAAGGGGTCTTCTGATCTGCGTTTTGTCTGGCCACTCACCTAGAACCTGTTTGCCATGGGTGACCCTACCAGGGGCTTAAAGCCCCGACAACATAGCTCCTAGGATCATTGGGACACACAAACTCCTCCACCGATTCTGTTCATAACTCTTATGGACAGAATTTCTAGGCACAGCCTTGGTGGGGATGGAGTCCGGTTTGGGGGCCTCAGCATTGCGTCACTGCTTTTTGCAGATGACGTGGTGCTGTTGGCTTCCTCAGGCCGTGATCTTCAACTCTCGCTGGAGCGATTCGCAGCCGAGTGTGAAGCGGCCAAAATGAGGATCAGTACCTCCAAGTCCGAGACCATGGTACTCAGTCGGAAAAGGGTGGCATGCTCCCTCCGGGTTGGGGAAGAGATCTTGCCCCAAGTGGAGGAGTTCAAGTATCTTGGGGTCTTGTTCACGAGTGAGGGTAAGATGGAACGGGAGATCGACAGACGGGTCGGTGCAGCGTCTGCCGTCATTCTGACCCTGTACCGGTCCGTCGTGGTGAAGAGGGAGCTGAGCCGAAAGGCAAAGCTCTCGATCTACCGGTCGATGTACGTTCCTACCCTCACCTATGGTCATGAACTTTGGGTCATGACCGAAAGAACACGATCCCAGATACAAGTGGCCGAAATGAGTATCCTCCGCAGGGTGTCTGGGTTCTCCCTTAGAGATAAGGTGAGTAGCTCAGTCATCCGGGGGGGACTCTGTGTGGAGCCACTGCTCCTCCGCATTGAGAGGAGCCAGTTGAAGTGGCTCGGGCATCTGATATGGATGCCTCCTGGACGCCTCCCACGGGAGGTGTTCCGGGCATGTCCCACCGGCAGGAGGCCCCACGGGCGACCCAGGACATGCTGGAGAGACCATGTCTCTCGGCTGGCTAGGGAACGCCTCGGGATCCTGTCGGATGAGCTGGAGGTGGCTGGGGATAGGGACGTCTGGGCTTCCCTTTTAAGGCTGCTGCCCCCGCGACCCGACCTCGGATAAGCGGAAGATAATGGATGGGTGGATGGACAATGAGGTGCCCCGCTGATAGCAGGTGTCACCTGGAAATATAAATTCACGTTGATTGCATTAAAAAGGATTGGTGGGCGTGATTATAGGAGAGGCGAATCAGCACATATGAACAAATGCAGGGACAACTATGAGTGGGGACACTAAGTAATGATAACAAAAGTCATTACAAAAATCAATGAAAGCAAATTGAATAAAAAGAAGTCAAACGCCTGACACTCAGCCTGCTCTCTGACCATTTGTCAACTAAACACCTTCCAACCAAATGTGAGCATGAATAGAAAAGGTTCATCTGATGATGGCTACATGGCACATCTATATTCACTGGGACTTTTTCCCAGCATGCATATTAGTTCATGGGAATTATTTTCAGCCATTCCTGTGATAATATAAAGGCTACACCTGATCCAAAACCCTTTACTATGGTCTTGTGAACTTTACTATTTTGTGGCCTCTGTAGAGTAATTATTTCCAGTTCCTTCAAAGGAAGAAGTCCAGTGCCGATCAATAGAATGTCTTTTTTGTTGGATTTTTTGAATGACTAAAATAGAGTCACTATCTTGCTGCGATCACATACTTCTTGCTGTTTTGAGCTGTTGTTTTTGTGTCAATGGGCTGCTATAAACTGATAAGAATTCTGCCATTCTGCTTCAACAATGCACGGGCTGCTTCAATACATTACACCTGTTTACAAACACGAAAAGGGCTCCATAGATGTAGGGTAATAATGAAGTTCAATACAGAAGGCAAAATAAAGTACTGCATGTATAAAAAGCACAAAAGCAGCCAATTTGGACTCATTTTAAGGATATTGATTGCTCAAAAGCAGATTCTGAAGATGTATTTGTTTTTTAATGATATAGTACTGATAAGAACCTAACTGTATGCGCAGAATTCATAAAAAATAATTTTATAAATGTACTATGCTTCTATCTTATAATAGCCTTTATTGTTTCTGTCCAAAGGGAGCTTTTCCCTGATTAAAACTTTCAAGTTGTTTATGCTAAGCAACTTTAAAGACAAGGAACATAGCATTTTTAAAAAAACACACACACAAAATAACAAAATGTACTGTGCAAACATTCACTTTTCAGTGCAAAAACAAAAAATAATTAAAAACGATAATAAACGTTTAACTTTTTTAAACATTACAAATTTAAAGTGAAATATAGGATTCAGCTTCTTCTGCCACAATTAGAGAATGCACTCTGCTATGGAGCAATCAATGTCATTAAAATGAATCCAAATTTGAATCCTTTTCCTGCCTTGACTCTTTTTTTTATTAAGAGGTATTTGATTCATTTTTGTCCTACATATTGAATCACGTTACAATACCTTTAAATAACTTGAAGATTTTGCCTTTTGCAGAAGAACTCGTTGTCATTCTTTTCAAACAGCATATAGGCACTGCCTTTTGTGTGTGCTAAAGTTGGGTGTGTCACCTTCCGCCTCCCAAGAAGAGTATCCCCAGGGCCATGTGATGAGCCATGTGAAAGCCGTAGTTCATCTCGCCGCCGGTGCGGTAGTGCAGGAAGCGGCAGAGCTGCAAAAGCTTCAGGTTTCCAGTGCCGGACATCACCATGGACATGGACAGCAGAATCATAGACAATGCTGTCTGCGTGTTGTAGCAGCCTGGCTCCTGCGGGAAACATAGTGGGTCTTTAGAAATGGAATCGTCTTTATTGTCATAGATAACAATGTAGTAAACAATGTTTACAACAAGATTTGACTAACCAGAGAAAAATAATTCAGGGAAAGTGGGCAAATATACAGTATACAAGGTAGTGCTTGTAGACTAGCCTAGGTATTAAGTGCACCAGAGCAATAAAAATGGTGCCATCAAGTAGTAGTAAAAGTAGTCATCCAAATACTTACTTGAGTAAAAGTAAAAAAGGTACTTGGTGAAAAAATGACTCAAGTGCTGAATAACTGCAGCAATGTCGTATTTATTGATATTTTTCAAACAACCAAACAGATAAGCAAAATATCAAAGTCAATCCAATAAACAACAAAATACATTTAATTTAAAAGTAGATTAAAATAATCAACGTCAATTCAAGAGCTTTAAAAACAATAAAATGAAAATAGAATAAAGAAATTAAGCACATGTAGCACCAAGCAGCACACAAAGTCCCTATACTGTACTTATCTGCAAGCAGAACAACAAGCTAGCCCATGAACTTGAACAAATGAGACATTGCATATTGTAGCTGGTGTTTCGCACCCTTTTCAAAGGAAAAACGATTTTGATGTGAGGCCCGGGGGGGCTCCTCTTCTGTGTTTTCATAGTCGGTATTGCTAGGCGACATTTTCGATCTGTTTCATCCGTAAACAGAATTTCCCCCCGCTGGAGTTGAATATGGTCACGTGATGAGGCTGATACGTTTGATTGGTTGAATGTGGTAGAGCCTGGCGGAGTTCTGTGTCAAAATAAATGCACTTTGGCGGAGACAGGCGTGAAGGGTATTTAATAGGTAACGAAGTAACAACTTCAGTGTTGCCTAATGTAGCGGAGTAAAAGTAATTTTTTTTCTTCACAAATTTACTCAAGTAAAAGAATAAGGATTTAAAAAATCCTAGAGGTAGAAAATGTCCCAAAACTTAGTAAATGTAACAAAGAAAGCTGTTTGCAAAGTAAATGTATTCCGTTACTACCCACCTTTGCATTAACAGCATCAAATTTCTGAAATAAGAGTAGAGAAATACTACAATGGAAGTGCTGCATTACAGCATCATCCACATCAAGACGCATTATACAGACTATGATTGTGACATTCATTCTATTGGAAGTGCAGCGCTGAGAGGCATAGGAAACACCTAGTGCGCCTTCGAGTGAAGGGGAGTCAGATTCTTCAGGGGAGTCGTAATTGGGCACTGGTGTTGTCTGCGTCCGCATGTGTGTCACTGCACGTTGATTACATTTCCTCAAAATTTCAGACAAGGGTGGTCACAAAGGGGGGTGGCGAAAAAAAGAATGTAATTGCAAGTGTGCAAAATATTTGCACATATGAAAAATACAGCCCGAACTCTTGCTCCAGTTTGAAGTCTGTGACATGGACAGTGCGGACTGGGAACAGCTCCCTGCTTCAGTGGCTGTGCCCCCAGTCGCCTATTCAATCAGAAAGCGCGGGATGGGTAGTGTCAGAGACAGAGGTAGAAGAGGGAAGGAAAGGCTCAGTAGCTGCTCTGTGTTGTGCTTAACAATCGGCACGTTGAATAAAAAAATATGCCAATACAGATATTGGTTCAAGTCCCAAATATCTCAAATGATGCATTTTTACCCCTAGAGACACCTAGGTCAACCATTCTGTCTTCAATACATTGTGTTGAAATTGAATGTCGTTTTGGCTAGGTAAAGAGGGAAGGGGCGGCAGTATCTCAGGAGGTAGAGCGCTCGTCTCGGGACTGAGTCTGAGAGGTTGCAGATTCAATCCCTGGGTTCTCAGAGTTAAATGTTGAAGTATCCTTGGGCAAAACACTGAACCCCTAATGCTTTTTAGCATTTTTTTGACATTTTTCACATCTAGGGTAACCTACCTGACTGCCAGTGAAAGATGATGGCCATATCTATATTTCTTACCCCTTTTATTGGGCTGACAGACACATACACAAACAAACAAACAAACAAACAGAAATACTTTGATCCCAAGCTAAAGCAAATATACAAAGCTAAAGCAAATATGCAAATATGATACATTTTTCTACACACAGGCAATATATATATTTTTTAAGTCTTGTGTGCTTTTTCAGGTTGGCGGTGGCCCTAGAGAAAACTGCCTCTGAGCCTGTAAGCACATTTGTTAAGGGATCCAACAAAGAGTTGGTGGCCGGGGTGAGAGGAGTCCATTTTAATGTTAGTTGGCTCTGCTGTGGTATCATTATAGGATGAATGCAAACAAAACAGATGATTACATTAGTAGAGACTTACTGCAGCCGCTGAACCGTAGAAGGACATAAACTTCATGAAGGTTTTGGCAAATTCGTAGAGGCAGTCAAAAGCATCAGAGTTGGCAGAACCGGCGAACCGCAGACCGAGCGCCATACAAGCGCCGGCTGTGATGTAGTCTTGCACTTGGCTGAAAAACAGAAAACCATATCATGCCATTAAGGATAGTATTTCATTTAAAAGAATCATAATACAAAAACAGCTGATTGGAATTATTGATCACAAAAGAATTAAAAACATTTTCTTTTTGTGATAAAAAACACTAAAACAGTCATATGTTGAAAATGCAATTTTGGAAAGCCCTATTTACAAAATTATGTTACTATGAATGGCCGAGTGCCAATACCAGTCTTAATTTTAAGTTATGAGTATTTATGACAGTGGCCAAACCAGTATCTGCTGCCCTCTAGAAAATAGAAATTTGAGCAACAATAAATGACCATTGGAGCAATGCAAGAGAAAATATTATGATTTAAAGCATCCCCCTTAAAAATTATTAAATGAAAGAAAATGTTTGTATGGCTCACTAGTATTATCTGTAACTGGTATCAATATTGATAACTCAAGAGTTGAGTATTGATATTAGGCTGAAACGGTTTGTATTGAAATTCCTGAGTAATATTTAGTTATTTTTGTGTCAAGAAATAAACTCACATCCATGTCTCCATGTTGATGTTTTCTGGCGAATCCAACTGAGTCCACCTCATGATCTGAACAAAAGAACAACACAACATACAAATTTAAATAAATCAATCCAAATAAACTTTTATCCAAATGTGTATTGAGTTTTTTTTTTTCTTGCCTGAGGTAGGTTACTCTTGACCCATTCTTTAGTAGGGATAATGTCATCCCACATGATCAGGCACCTGGCCAGGGTCTTGAAGATGGGAAAAAGGAATAAAGGGATTAAAAAAAAAGGTAAGGGATGCACGGTACTTTTTTTGCTCTACCGATACCTAGATTATGTCGCTAGAAAAGGATATTAATACCTTTTATACATATTTTTACAGCATACTATATTTAAAAAAAATAAACACACATAAGAGAGTTGTGTCAATTGAATGGTCAGAGGCTACAGCCATATTAGAAATCATCTTACATGTTTACTTGTAAAAGGGAATTATGGGGCGAAATGGACAAATTACAACAAGGAATGTCAAACGATAGAGAAATGCTTTAAGGATTTTTTTTAATCTGTTGGCATTATTGTGTATTTTTGAGTAAATATTTTACAAAGTTGGATTTACTGGACTGTCGTGAATGAAACAAGACCATGTTTGTGGTGAATCGTTCCATCAGCTGACTACCAGAAAACTTTATTGGTGAGCTTTATCGGCTTCAGTGTTTTCGGGTATCTTGTTTCAGACTGATTGTGATGTTTCTGTGATGAGACATTTTGAAATGGTCAGCATATCTTGGATCCCAATAGTTAAAGCTTTCCAATGATATGTGGCATGACAAAGTTAAGTGACTGGTGACATCATACAGACACGCCTTTGCTTCTCAAAGTCTGCAGGCTGTTGAACTTAAGGGGATAAAGTCTTTATCAAATATTTACCCTAGAGTGCCATGTCTATTCTTGTTACACACAATATTTCACAACGTTGCAATCATTGACAAAAAAATATAATTCGATTTAATTCAATGTTCAGAAGCCCACAGTGACAACAGTGCATTATAAACCTTAAACCAAGCTCAGAGACTGCATGAATGGGACAGCGCAAACTTTGTGCCTGGTTCAAATCATGGAGAGGGAGAGAGAGTTGCACCGTACTTTTTAAAAAACCCAAACATAACGTGAAACATAGGTACTTTAAATCAAAGACGTAGTGTTGACTGATTGAAAATTATAGCATGGCTCCAAGTGATTCATTATTGGGTCTTTTTTTTTTAATCGGGCCAATAACTGTTACATCATATATTGCCGTCATTGGTGTGCTAACCATCAACCTGAAAAATAATGTGCATCCCTAAAAAAATATGAAATGTTGCACTAACCCTAAGCAGAAGAAATTCAGGCTTGATGAAATCTAAAAGGAACCAAGTATCTGGAGGTTTCAGCCAGTCAGCTATGGACCTGTAAGAGCATAAATCTCAAAGTCAGGGTGTAAATGTAAAAATGGAAAGTAAAAATCGCGGGTCGCTTTACTCACCTGTTGTTGGTTTTTAAGTATATCATAGCGAGGGCCAATGTGGCCCCGGGACACGTCACATCCACATTGATTGTGTCACCCTCCTGTTAACAGTAAAGCAAAGTTAACAAAAAAAATTTTTTGTAAAGATATTATCTCTCTCTCTCTCTCTATTTATATATATATATATATATATATATATATATGGTACATCAACTTTGGAGAGCATCCCTCTCTGGAGGCGGGGATAGGCACACAAACAACTATCCCTGCTCCCCTCTCCAACTTGCTCTTTACTTCCTAAGCTGGACTCCACAGAGTTGAAACAACCCATCTCAGTTTGTGTACAGAAAATATGCATCATTTGATTATCATCTGTTTGCTATGTAAAACATAATAAAATGATGTCAGGAGATATGCATTGAATCATATCATAGCTTGAATTCAATTATTTAAAGTAATTACATTATATTCTGGTGGCAAGTGGATGTAAAGGTTGGTTCAATTTTATCTCTTGACTGTGAAATAAAGGACATTAGGGCTTGGCAACACCCCCCAAAAAGCTGGCAAAAGAGGTGTGAGCATGACCGCTTCACATTCTGCAAGATCTGCAAGTGAGCAAGCGGCCAAGTGAGTTCTGTTTTAGCCAGCGGCCAAACCAGTCAGATTCAACAAGGAACCAAATAAAGGTCTAACCTGGACGCTCCCTCACGGTTGGAACAATAGTTTACGTACAGAATCCAACCTGAGCTTTCAGAAAGGGCTCCTTGCGCAAAGAAAAGACCTGGTACCCACCAACCAAATGCAACCAGTGATTCTAGTCCTAACAAGGCCTTGAGGATTCCGTGACGCAAACTCCCTTCCCAGAATTTCATAACTGGCCTCAACCATCATCACAATACACTGAGATCATCCTAATGCTTTGGTGTGATTTATGGGGGATTAGATAAAATTACAATACCGCCTAAAGTTCTATAAACAGTAAAAATTCCGCCAACTACGTTTTTTTTCTGTCCTAATGATGCCAGCCAAGATCCCTATCTTTCTGTCTTTTTCTTATTTCTGTGCTGTGTTATATTCAAGCCTCTTCTGTAGATGATTAGTAAAAAAAAAAAAAAAATCCTTAAATCCCGGTCTGGTCTATGTTTGTCTGTCTGTCTGTCTGTCTGTGATCTTGATTAAAGTACAGATGCTCCCCTACTTACGACGATTCGACTTACGAAAAACGGTAGATGCATTTTTTTCAGGATGTCGAAAAATATCCAGACAATGCTGTAAGTAATATTAGTTATAGTGTGCACCTTTTTCGGAGTGCAGGACAGTACTGTAGTGCTTCTTTCCGCCGCTACCGGCGTGTGGCGCGGTGAGAGGTCACCCAGCATCCACCCCGAAGAAGAAATCCGCGTTCTCTTCCTAATTCGTGTGTAAACATTATATACTGTATCTTCAGCACACTTTTTATTGTTTAATATCTTGTGCATCCATTCAACATGGTTGGTGTAGAGAAAATGGGAGCCGTTTCATTTATAAGGAAAGTGGAATAAGGAAGCTTGATGCTGTTGAGAAAATGGTTGGATCGCTTTTTTGGCCACTTTTTACCATGGAGAAGGAAGTCGCCTAACTCGTGAAGCTCATCTTCCAAAAGTAAGTTAAACTTAACTTTATTTATCTTTATAGAGCATACCATTTTATAAAATGTTTATTTTTCAATACAAAACAATACAGGTTAATTATACAAGCCTTAAACATACTTATATAAACCTTAAACATACATTCCATACAAAATATAGCACTGAAGTAACTTACAAACAAATTCAACTTACGAACGATCGTCCGGAACCTGTCTCGTTCGTAAGTAGGGCAGCGTCTGTATGCTGATCATTCGAATATGGTGAAAAAAAATTCACTTTAAGTTATTGTGTAGCCAACCTCCAGATTAATTTAAAGGTTTTTCACCAGTTAACCTGATAAAATTATCTTAAAAAAACAGACATGGTGCTTCTAAGAGACATGTTTATTAGATTAAGCTCGCCTCTTCAATTTAATTTGTGAATTATTTTATCAAATAATTTTTTAAACCTTAATTTCACAACAGGTTCAAAAATACAAGTGATTTTCACTCAGTGTACCTTGATCTGGTAGCTGGGAGACTTATGTCTTTCCCGACTGGCTCCACCCGGGGCTCTGCGGTGGCCGCCCACCATGTATTGATATAACTGCTCCGGGACGTTTAAGTCACTCATCCCAATCAGGTTACTGCCTTGCTGTAGTGGAGGACAGTAAATACCATGTAAATGTTATATACATTTGAAACTTTGGAACCAAAAATTTGCTTCCAAGTACAAAATTGTTCGCCGTGTTTCGCCTTACTTCACTTCTTTCCCAGCATTGGCAGATATTAAGTGCCTAATAATAGTGTGACTGTTTTTATGTGTATAATTTATGTAAATTATCAGCAAAATATACATCATAATAAACATTAGGGATGCTGGCTATCAGTTGTTTGTTACGACTCGCAAACAATCAATACTTTGCCAACAAGCTATGGGTATAATAGCAATACATTGTTTTAAGCACTAGAATGCGGATATACAGGCCTCAGAAAATTAGAAAATTGTGATGAAGTCCTTTATCTTCAGAAGCAAAATTTAACAAACAAATATGTCATAAATTCTGGATTCATTAGAAATAAACTGAAATATTGCAACTTGTTCATTTTAATATTGCTTATTAAGGCGAAAACTCAAAACTCCAAGTTCAAAATATTAGAATAACATAAAAAGGTATACTGTACTAGTAAGCTGTATGATTTACATAATAAAAGGCATGCAATATTTCAGTTGATTTGCAATGAATCAAGAATACTTGACATTATTTGTTTTTTAATTACATTACAGAAAGTAATAGAAAGTAAATAACTGTATTTATAACAATATCAAAATATTCAAATTTTCTGAGACGGTCCTGTTTATTGCTATTTTACTATTTCTCCCACTTAGAAATCATGGTGGGGTCTGAAATTGTCATTGTAGGTGCATGTTTCCGCTGTGAGAGGGATAAACTAAAAAGAAAAATCCAGAAATCACAATGGATGATTTTTTAACAATTTATTTGACTGATACAATCGCAAATAAGTATTTGAACACCTGAGGAAGTGAATGTTAATATTTGGTACAGTAGCCTTTGTTTGCTATTACAGAGTTCAGATATTTCCTGTAGTCTTTCACCTATTGTGTTTTTCTGCAATAAACAGAAGACAAAATACTGAGTGAAAACATCATTTTTAAATATTATGCAAGTGCTGGATCATTGTAGAGCACATGTACCTTAACAAAGAATAATAAATCATATATTCTTATCAAGTGGCATAATGTTAGCTGTAAATAAATATAAAATATAGATATGTTGATGCATAGAAGGGAAACGACATTGAGAAAACAATTTGGTCAATTTCAACTGTAAAAGTTTAGGCCTAGCGAAGTAGTTGGCAGTAACTAGTTGCCACATTAAACATTAATACAGTATGTACAATACACTTATGAGCGTCTTTGTACAAATGTCTAATACAGAAAACAAACAATTGTGTTGCGCTAAAAACGCTTGTTAGTGGACTTGCCCAGAGCTGTCGATCTTATTCAACAAAAGACAATCAAACCAGTCAATCTTAATTAAATTGGCGCTCACACACAACAACACACACAGGAGTGTGATAAAAAAAAGGCTTTGGAGAGAAAAAAAAAAAACCTCACAGTACTAACTAAAGTTTAAAAGCCCACATACTAAGCAACACAACTGACATTCAAAATATTTGTATAATACCAAGGAACAAAAGTACTTAAAATATTTCTATCAAGTAGTGTCGGCTTATCGGACAATTTTGAGCATCAGGTCTTTTTATTTTTGCAATTGGACCGATAACTCTTGATATTTTGCTTTTACTGGTCCAATTACTAATTATAAGTCCTAAGACTATTGTGCTTCCCGAGTAAATATTTATGAATTACGTGCATCAAAATGCTTTGTATTTCTTTCGAGGCCAGTACAACAATTTGATCAATTTATATTTATTCATTTTTTTCATTTAAAACGTAAGAAACTTGAGGAAGTTAATTAGCATTGATGGTGATATTAGTTTTGTAAAAATTAAAAATCTTTTTTAGAACTGGTGAACTAAAATTGTAAATCTGATTTTTGTGGGGAAATACAATTCAAGTTTTCTTAAAAGGCTGCATTAACACAGCTTTAACAGGATAAAAATTCAGAATGCCTTACTCCGAGGCAGACCATTCCCAGGGATAATCCAGCAGCGAGGGAATAGGACTCCCGGTCTGTGCAGTATTCCATCTCTGGACCTGGAGGTCGTCCTAAAGTGACAACACGCATTTGTATGTAAATGTTGTTCTCAAAGAAATACCACATTGGTGCTCACCTATTTCTGATTGTAGAACTTCAGCAATGTGTCTGTGCCCTGTTCCCTGGTATACAAGCCCAATACCAATCACAGAAGCAACCTGCACGGAGTGGGGAGTTTGTAGTCTATATACAGTACCATAAATAAGTATTTTCCCCCTTCCTGAATTCTGTGTTTTTGGCATACTTACATCTAACATGTGTTTCAGATAATCAAATAAATTTTTAATAGCACACAGAAATAACCCAAGGAAATACAAAATGCAGTTTTGAAATGTTGATTTCATTTATTAAGGCACAAGAAAAATAAAAAACGATCTGGCTATTTGTGAGATAGTAATTGCCAGTTTTGGGAAAGCTGAGTTCAATCTCACAGGCCGCACCCAAAATTAATTGCCACCACCCGTATTGAATCAAAAAAAGTAACTTAAATCCAATCTCTTAGACAAAGTGAAGTTCCAGAAGAAATTGGAAAAGAAAGTGTTTGATTTCTTCTCTACCGACCGCCAGAGGCGATGCTTTAAGAACTGAATGGCAGGGGCTATTGTGCTGGGCTAAGTGCTGTATGCCTTTCAGGCTGGTGATGCCGTTGAGCCGGCAGATCAGTTTACACGCCTGCTCGCCACCCGGCTTCTGCTCCGCCTGCTTCCTCGTGTTCAAGGGGGCTGGCTGCCTGAGTGTGTTGCTGTTCCACATATTGCCAGTCATCCGGGTGAGTGTTTGGCCTCTATGGGCTTCAAGGTTGCTGGCTTTTAAGGCTATCGCACCCCTTGGCATCGGCTTTTGCTCCGGTTTGCCGACGATGGCAGCCACTAACTGTTTATCTCCCCCTCGCTCTGCCTCGTCCCATGGGTCGTGACCTTTTTGGGGGGTGCCTTTGGCTCCCTGCTGCGGTTGAAGTCTTGGCTTTCTTCAACATGCGCCACCAAGGCGTCACGTAGTCGCCCTACTGTTGCTGCAGGCCAACCATCTCCTCCGGTAGGCTGTCTCATAGAACGGCAGTTACATTTGTAACTTTCGAATAATATCTATCAGTCTGGAAAAGGTCACGCCATTTCAAAGGCTGTAGGGTTCCAGTGAACCGCTGTCAGAGCCATTGTCCAAAAATGGAGAAAAAAATGAAAAAGTGGCAAACCTTGCCAGGAGTGGTCGACCACCTAAGATTACTCCAAAACTGCAATGATGGCTCATCCTGAAGGTTTGAAAAAACCTTGAAACACATCGAACGAACTGCAGGCCTCACTGGCCTCATTAAAGTCAGTGTTCATGACCCCAGAATAAGAAAGACACTGACCAAAAATGGCATTCATGAAAGTTTCCAGGCAAAAACCACTGCTGTCACAAAAGAACACAAAGAGTCATCTCACGTTTGCCAAAATCATCTTGATTATCCGATTATCCTCAAGACTTTCAAAGAAATACATTCTATGGAATGATGAGTCAAAGTATGAACTTTTTCGAAGATGTAGAGCCCGTTACATCTGACGTAAAAATGGCACAGCATTTGACAAAAAGATCATAATGCTTACAGTAAAGCTTTGTGATGGCAGTGTGATGGTCTGGGGCTGCTTTGCTGCCTCAGGACCAGGACAATTTGCTGTGGTTGACGGAATAGTGAATTACTATTTTCACATATGGCGGGATAAGTTTTGATTTTTTTGTACCTTAATAAATAGAATCAACATTTCAAATCTGAATTGTGTATTTCCTTGGTTGTCTCTGTGTGATATCAAAATGTGTTTGATCTGACCTTTGTGAGTCACAAATGTGCAAAAAAATGCATGAATGTGGAAGCGGGCAAATACTTTTTCACGGCACTGTTTAAGAATTGCAGTCAAACTTTAAAGAACTGTTTAACGCAATGCTAAGAAAACTTCATGCCTGTCCTACCTGGATGTTGTGTGGGACATCCAGCTCAGTGGAGGTGGGTGGAAGCAGGGCGGGAATGTGTATGCTTAGCAGGCGGGTAGTCGAAACATCCATGGTGCCCAGTCTGGCTGCGGCCACTCCCAGTAGAAGCCCGATGCTCGTCATCTCATGGCCCTAATATCAGTATGTTTAAATGCAAAGAATAGTCTGATTAAGATCAGAATATTGCTCATAATTAGGTTATGCAAGGCAAGGTAAAAGAGCAGAATATGCTCTTATTTCCCAGACTATTCCAATTAAGAGGGTTTGGTTACTCCTTACAATTTCAGACTACCTGTCATGTACATTTGAGCCACGCGACACCTTGTTTGTATTGCTGTACATACACCATTACTTTCGCTTTTCTCCCCTTTTTGTTGGCGCCACACTAAACTTCAGACTTGTAGTACAGAAACAAATGATATAAACTCATTCTGGCTAACGCGTTACAGAAGCTTCAAATGAATTGGTTAATCTCTATGGGGAATTTTCATTTTATTCCCTGCGGGTAAAATGCAACATTTCTATCTATACATACAGTGCCTAGCTTAAGTATGTTAGCGTAAGAGTAACATTGCACATAACCCAGAAAACACCATCCCCACTGTCAAACATGGTGGTGGCAACATCATACTCTAGGGATGCTTTTCTTCAGCAGCGACTTGGAAGATCGTAAGACTTGATGGGAAGATGGATGGAGACAAATACAGGGCAATTCGGGAATAAAATCAGTTGGAGTCTGCAAGAGACCCGAGAATGAGGCGCATGTTCATCTTCCAAACGGAGAATAACTCTAAACATATGGCAGAATCTACAATTGATTGTTTTAGAACAAACAATATAAAGGTGTTAAAATGGCCAAGCCAAAGTCCTGACCTCAATCTTATAGAGCATTTGTGGAAAGATCTGAAAAATTTCGTGCACAAATGATCACCATCAAACCTTAAGGAACTTGAGCTGTTTTGTAAGGAAAATGGGCGAGTATTCTGTGCAAAAACAATAGACATGCCCTAAAAAAAACATGTGGCTGTGATCACAACCAACGGAGGTTGTACAAAGTATCAACTCAAAAGGTCTCAATATTTTTACAATGCATGTTTTTCAATCTTTTTTACCCGTTAGCACAATTTATGACGGTAAATAAATATACTTTATTCTCACGATTCTGTCTCGCATGTTGTAGACTCTTAAAATATTTTGAGCTTTATTTTTATATATATATATATATATATATATATATATATATATATATATATATATATGTATATATATATATATATAAGTCTGGCAATACTGTATGTCAGAAATTGGGGGGCAAATACTTTTGCAAGGCACTGTTTCCCCCAATGGAAGCAATATGAAGCGTTTAGAGGCTGCAAAAAGAGAATGTATTTTTTCCTGTTGGGGTGCCCAAATTTATGCACCAGCCTACTATTGTTTAAGTAAGTATTCCACTGTAAATCCAATAACATTTCTGATCCCAACAACCAACGATTTTCAAAGGAAAATCTGGATGATCAGGGATGCTAAAACGCTTTTGTACGACTGTATAATGCAAATCCATGCTTCTTTCAACAATTTAAAATGCAAGAAATATTTTGGGACGTGCTATCAAATGAAACAAGTGCACCTTGGTTAGGTAGTCATGTATATTGAGTGTGCCCAGCTTGGTGAGGTGTCCATTCAGGCCGAGTGCCATAAGGAAGCCAGCATGCTCGTTGGCCATCTCTTGGTTCTTGTTCTTGTTGTACACAATCCAGGCGGAGTCCACCTGAACCGAAAAGAACCGGGCGCAATCATTGGTTTTTACACATGACCATAAGAATATGTCACGGCCCAGGGGTGGAGACTCGCCTGCGATGCGGGGGCAATCTTTAGTCCAGCAGCAACGCCATTGTGGAAGCTGGGCCAACTGGGCATATTAGCAGGAACATCAATGTTCCCACTGTTTAAGTCTACCATGGTGTTCCTAGGTGGAGCACGGCCTATAACATGAAATCAACATGAGACATTATAAATAGATCAGCAGGGTTCATAAACTGCGATTTTTCCAATACCTTCAAAGGAAGAAATCCAGCGCGAATCAAAATAACATTTTTTTTGCTGACTATGATGACTAAAATAAAGTCGTTATCTTGCTGCTGGCACAAATTTGTGCTATTTTACGCTGTTCCTATCTATGGTCTACGATCTTTTGAGTCAATCAGCTGCTATATAGCGACATTAGGTAAAGCGCTCATCTTGGGATCAAGAGGTCGCAGGTTCGAATCCCGGCTCCTTCGTGTAGAAGTGACACTCAATCCCTAATGCCCCCGATAGCAGGTAGTTGACTTGCATGGCTGACGCTGCTATTGGTTAAGTGTTCATTTTACCTCTGAAAAGTGATGGGTCCCGGGGACTCGCATGCTCAAAAATCTATGGGTCCAAACAGAGCGCTATGGGTCCCCAAAATTTTGTGTTATCGGGGTTGAAATTGTAAATCGGCGACAAATATATAAATAAATATATAAACCTATATATTCATTCAGTTTTAATCATCACAGTTATTTGGTAATACAAAGCAGTTATCACTTTTAGTTCACAAAAATATTGTTGATTATACAAAATAATATTGCTGAAATATTAGTCTATATATTCATGCAGTTTTAATCACTTCAGATTTTTCAGTTCATATATTCTTCGTGGTCTGCTGTCCCGCCACAGTTGTAATGCCTTCTCAAGGTCCAATTGCAGCAACGGAATTTCCATAGCTAATTTGTGGTTTTCATTGTCGTTGTGCCGATCCAATGTGCTTTTCTGAAAGTTCGTACTGCGAAATAATTTATGCAATCCAGTTTTTTTGTCCCACTGGGTGCACGCATCGCAGAACATGTAGCTTCCATTATCATCCTCCTCATAGTGTAACCAGGAATATAATTGAGTCAATTTTGGCAGAAAAGTCATTTTCTTGCTAGGAGTATTCTTTCGTTTATTATCTTTCGTCGAAAAAAAAAAGTAATCGGGTAATAATGACAATTTGGTGTCAAAAAGGTTGCGCCCCGGGGACGCACATTGATTTCATACAATGCGTCCCAAGCAAAAATGATGCGTCTAGGACACAGGGACGCAGGCCAACGAGAACACTGTCGGTTAGTTAATGTGTAAAAGGGAAGAGTGTGAAGCACATTGTAAAGCGCTTTGGGAGGTTTACATTGACTTGAAAAGCGCTATATAAATGCAGACATTTACATTTATAAAATGGCAAGAATTCTGCCATTCTGCTTATACAATGCAGACGCAGCTCAGCTACGTCACACTTGTTTCTATCTATCTATTTACCTTGGTCATATCCCTCAAGAGGGGTGACCGACAGCAAGACAAACACATACAATAACAAAGAAAATAAAAGGGGAAAAAAAAAAACACAAACACTTTTGGACCATGGCCAATTGCCCAAACACCCACACAAGTTAGGCACCTCAGCACCTAAGTTGGTCATGCTTTCGTCCCTCCAGATGAAATGGGACACCAGAAAGCGGCCATGTCACTCGGGTCAGGGTGACACAACACACTCTTTTGTTCAACCGCAGGGCCCGACAGCTTTCACTGGTTTATCCCTGCCGCATCATACGGGTGCCCAGCCCATCCTAAAGAACGCGTCCACAATCCCACTATCCTTTCACAACACCTCTCCACTCCTTCCTATCACCAACAAGAGCTCCATTATATTTAGACCTCTTTCCTGCAGTGCACTCATAACACCATCCATCCACGTCAATCGCGGCCTTCCTCTTGGTCTCCTTTCATTGACTTCTGCTCTGTAGATCCTCTTCAACATTCGCTCCTCATCCATCCTCTCCATGTGTCCAAACTAACCGAGAACTCTCTTATCAACACGCTTGCTCAGTTTCACGACTACTTCAGTTCTGTCTCTCAAAATTTCATTTCTCAATCTATCCAATCTTGTCACTCCTAACATACTCCTTAAACACTTCATCTCAAAAACATTAAATTTCCTGATTAAATCTGCGTCCAGGCTGCAAGTCTCTGCACCATATAACACAGTACAGCACAATCACACTCTCACACAGTCCCCTCTTAACATCCATACTCATACTCTTGTTTCTCATCACTCTCCTCAGAGCACCCAAAACCTTGCTTCTTTGATTCACTCTGCAATACTTCGCACTCCATTCCACCAACTGCAGCCATATCACAACCCAAGTACCTAAAGCTTTCAACTTCTTCCAGCACCTGTCCATGCAACCTGATTTCTAACATCATGCCCACTCCATCACGTGAACACTTCATCACCTTACTCTTCCCAACATTGACACATAACTTACGCCTATCACATACTCTTCCAAACTCAGTCACCAACATTCTCAATGTTTCCTCAGAATCAGCCACAAGCGCTGTGTCATCTGCAAACAACAACTGACTTACCTGCCACACTGTTCCACTGTTGTCCATCATCTCTACACCTCTCCCAAATACTCTTGCATTCACCTCTCTCACCACACCATCCATGTACACAGGGATCAGAATGGAGATTTTCTTTTTCAGCTGAAATAGCCAGGGTCCAGGGGCCGTAGGCCCCGGCCAGGTCCAGGGCGGAGCCCGGTGGGGGGCTCAGCCAACAGCATTTATCTTATTTGCTATGTGAAAATTGCACTAGAATAAATTAAATCCAACAAAACAGAAACCATGTATTTTTTTCAGTTTTAAGATGTTTAAAACAATTGGGGGATTACAATGTTACAACCATCACCATTGTTGTTGTGTTTTGATGATGAAGATGGACCTTGTATTTAGCTACTAATCAACAATATATATGAAAATATATACATTAATAACCATTCATCATTAATTTGAAAATAGAATGCACAAACTGAACATGCTTAAAGAAAATACATGTCATAAATTTTGTTTATCCTGTTCTAAATATTGTATAAACACAAAAGATAAAATCATTTAATAAATAAATAGATTTATAAATACCTCAGATTGGGATTTTCTGTCACACAGGGGAACCAGTGGTTGACTGCTGCTAGTATTTGAAGTGGAAGGATTTGGAACGGCCAATAATGTTGAACCGGTGGTGTTACTGTTAGTTTCACTGCCGATTTTTAAATGCGGATCCGAGTGCATAATTTGATCGCCGGCAAGCTATTTTTGCTTTGTGCTTGTTCATTTTAGCATGATCGATCAGTGCCACACAACCTCGCGTACCATCATTGATCAGATCGACACAGTATAGACACTTTGCTTTCCCTGGAACATCACACTTTGCGATGAACTGGCTCAAAGTTTCTGTAACTTCCTCGATCTTTGCGCAGATTTTAACGTTTACTGTGACAGTCTTCTCCAGCCATGACCACTTAAATTTATTCTTGATTCCTTTATCAATCTCGGAGACAAAAGCCTCGTCTTCTTTTTTTAGTATTTTCATATTTACTTTTTCAAACACTCATTTCACCGTTTGAAAAGACCGGAAGGAGCGCCATGTTTGAGAAAGCCAATGCTCTGAACAAAAGCTCCGCTGATTGGTTATCAGCGAACCTATCGACCAATGGTAGGAGTCGATTTTTCTCGCGATCTCTAACTGCTAACTTGGGGTGATGAAACAGTCACGTATCATACCTCACCCCCCCAAAATATTTTCTCATCGAATTTAGACGATTTACGGGAATGACCTTTGGGGTTCAAAAACAGCGGAAATCCGCGGATCCGCGGAAAATTCTGATCCCTGTGTACACATTAGCAGCCATGGTGACATCACACACCCCCGTGTCACACCAGTCAGCACAGGGAACCACTCACTTGTCTCACTCCCGACTCTTACACATGCTTTGCTGCTCATATAAAAACTCTTCAATGCTTCCAACAACTTTCCACCCACTCCATACATTACCATCACTTGATACAACGCCTCTCTATCAACTCTGTCATACGCCTTTTCCAAGTCCATGAAAGCCAAATAAACATCCTTACCTTTTGCAAAATATTTCTCACACACCTGTCGTACTGCAAACACCCGATCCACACATCCTCTTCCTTTCCTGAAACCACTCTGCTCCTCCATCACCACCTCATTTGTTCTTTCTCTCACTCTCTTAATCAAGACTCTTCCAGACAGCTTACCCAGCACAGACAACAAACTGATATCTCTCGAATTGCTACATTCATACTTATCACCTTTACCCTTATACAATGGCACCACACATGCACTACACCAATCAACAGGAACCACACCACTTAAAAAGCATACATTCAACAAGTGTACTAACCAGTCAATCGTAGATGTGCCGCCTTTTTTCAAGCATTCAGCAGTAAAACCACCCAACCCAGGTGCCTTCCCCCCTTTCATTTCTTTCACTGCCTCTTGCACCTCCCATGTTTCCACAGGCTTCACATTAAAATCACCCACCACGCCCGTGTTCTCTCCATTCCATCGATCGCCTCGACTCTCACTTATCTCCCATCCTCCACATTTGGCAACTCCTCAAAATACTCTGCCCATCTCGTCCTGACTGCACTACCGCTAACCAGCAATCTACCATCCTTATCATTCACTTTCTCTTCCTTTCCAGACTCACTGTTTCTTACTCTTCACTTCTTTCCAGAACACTTCTCCTTTTCTCAAAGTTCACTCCTATCTTTCGACACCATTCATCACTTGCTTTCCTTTTCGCTGCTTCCACTACCGCTTTTACCAACCTTTTCTCCACTTTATATCTTCCATACGCATCGCCACTCTTATCTTGCAGCAACTCCTCAAAGGCACATCTTTTTTCTGTCACAGCCTCTGATACCTCATCATTCCACCATTCACTTCCTTTCCTAATACCTCAAACAACTTTTCTCATTCCACACACTTCTTTCGCACTCCTCAACATTGCCTCTTTAAACTACTTCCATTTAATTTCCACACTCTCCATTTCTCTTCTACTAATCCGTTCATACTCTTCCCTTATCCTCTCTTTCAACTCTCTTTCCTTTTCTGCCTTATTCAACCCTGACATTTTCACCTCTTCCCTCACACTCTTCTTATAACTAGCCCTCCACGATCCATATATTCTCAGTTTTCCTTCCACATAAAATTGATCAGACATACCACTCATTTCACCTCTGTAAACATACACATCCAACAAACATCCCTTTCCTAACCACTACATAATCCATAAGTGCTCTGTCCACCATCTTGCAACTATCCACTCTGACATATTCACGTCCCTCTTTTTAAACAATGTATTTCCAATCACCAACTCACACACATAACTCAATCAATTTCTTCCCACTTTTATTCCTGGTACTACATATCTACCAACCACATTTTCAACTGTTCCATCACCCACTCTAGCATTCAGGTCACCTAGTATTACCACTTTCCACTCTTCTTTCGCACTTGCCACACATTCGGACAAGTCCTTCCAGAACTCCTCTTTCTCCTCAGCGCTTCTTTCTGAACCAGGTCCATATGCACTTATAAACATCCATACTTCTACACCCCACTTCAACCACACCCACATCAATCTGGAAGATATCTCTTTCCACTCCACCAGTTTTTCCTTTGCTTTCTCACTCACAAGCACAGCCACTCCTTCTCTAGCATGTCCACCCGTAACTCCAGATGTTCTACCATACATATCTCCAAGCTGTAATTCACCCTTTCCTTTCATCTTTGTTTCACTCAAGGCTATCACATCAACCTTCCTTTTAGTCATCATTCTTCCGATCTCCTCTTTCTTCCACTCAGTTGCTTTACTTCCACATCCTCTCACATTTAGTGACCCTATAACTAGGGTTTGCGAGACCTTTCGGTCTCCTGCCCCCCTTTCTTTGCCTTGCTGTCTCTTAGGGAGTAGAGATAGAGAGGAGAGGATCCCCAGTCCCCTCGCTCCCTCCACTTTAGTCGCCTCTTACAACACAGATCGGACCAAGAAGAATTCTCTTACCTCTCACGAGGCCCCTCACCACACTTGTTTACAAACATGAAAAGAGCTCTATATGTGTTGGGTAAAAATGGAGTTCAATACAGAGGACAAAAACAAAGGAACTGTATATATGAAAGCAGAAAAATTAGCAAAATGTTTATTCATTTTAATGAAATTGATTGAATTCAATCTTTTTATCTTAGAGAATGCTGATCTTTTGCTTTTTGTTTTACTTTTTTCTAATTTATATATTTTGTGTGTTTATCAGAGGATCTGGGTTTAAATTGGTAAGAATATAATCATTAGTAGTTAATTTGTTTTGCATTTTATCACTTTTATAGCACTGAAGAGTTAATATGTTCAATTTATATTCCTATGGCTTTGTATTTTAGGGGGTTGTGTTGTTGTTCGACTATAAATGTTCAGTGTGTAAAAAAATAAAATTAATCAGTATTTTGCAATTCTTTTCGTAAATGTGAACTTTTTAATGTATATTTCATGTATTTTGCAAGGATCCCTTGCAAAACATGAAATTACAAATTACTCAACAGTATGGTGCATAACATTTTTTTTTAATTACAGATCATATATCACAAAATAAAAAAAATTGAGGAGCCATTTGGGAGCCAAAAGAGCCAGCTTTCCTCAGTGAGCCAAGCAGAAATAACTACTCGGAAAAAAAAGAGGGGAAATAACATGACTGGTCTTGAGAAACCTGTCCTCTTGGATGAGACAGTAGGTGGCAGTAATGCTTCACATGACAACTTGATAATGAGGACTGGAGCCAGCATCAGCGTGATTTTTATGCACTTTTTAAAATAGATTTTTGTTCATTAAAAGTGTTGTCTATCGAGTCGCACTGCCAAGAAACAAGGCAATAAAAGTGATTTCAATCATTTTCAAGCACTTCACCCAAAACTCAAGCATTTTCCTGACTTTGAAAACACAACATTAAAACACAACCATTTTCAAGGATTTCAAGCACCTGTGCAAACCCTGGATATGGGTAATAGAAATTTGTATTTTGTATGGTAATATAAATTGGTATTTTGGCGGGAGCAAGTTTAAAATGAAAGTCCAATTTTTCATTTATATACTTTTTTATGAACCATATTTTCCAGACTATAAAGCGCACCAAAAAACCCCTCAAATTTGCCAGGAATTCCAACGTGCGTCTTATTTGCGGAGAAAACTTGCAATGCGTTACAATATTTATGCAATTTTTGATCAGTCAACAAATTGTATCGGTGAACCACATTACTTAGCAATCGCTGCAATAGGGATCCAACCCGATAGCAATGGTAAGAGCACTGAATCCTGACCAACAGCTAGAGACACGGATGGTTGATCACAATTGCTTTACATTGAATGCATCAGGAATCAAATCCGGATCGCAGCGTGGAGAACAAGGTATCCTGTCCAACAGACCACTTGGGATACAGACGACACATGAAAACGAATTAGGTATGATTTCATGACCACACTATTTTTAGTCAGGGTACAAAATATGCGTGAGGAGAGAGATTATAGTTTTGCTTTTTCTCAGCTAGAACTGAGCATTGTAAGTAATTAGTGTTTTGAATAAGTGCGGCCATGTGTTGATTTTGATCTCTCAGGACGACAGGATTTACATCCCACAATAACATCCTCTTATTTCAGGTCAGAACCACCAAAATACTTCCCACTATGCAATTTTTCGTCATTCAGTTCAGAATCTTGTGCATTTTGTAAAGACCTTGCGGGTCGGCTTAACCACCGACCAGTTAAATGCCTGAGAAGTATTCTTGCAGCCTGGCCCAATAATCAGCAACAATTTCGAACCATCACTAAAAATATTGTGAGGATGAGATAAGACCTCATGCCTTTTCATGTGTCATCTAAATTCATAGTGATCTAGTGGATAGGATCCGGCGCACTCCACGCCACGATCTGCGTCTGATACCCATTTTATCAATATACAATCGAGATCAGTGATATATTGCGATTGATCAATCAATGCGCAAATACGACGCTTTTATATTTTTTGTGTACCCCGGCCCTTACAGCAATTTTGATTCCAAGTCCTTTATTGTCCGACACACCTTTTACATAAAAAAAAAAAACAATTTTTTGGGAGGTGCACTTTATAATCCAGTGCAGAGAATACAATACCTTTTAATCAGAAACATATTGATAAGATTTTTTAATTCCATCCATTAGGAATATGAATAATATGAATTCCTGAAAATGTAAACCTATAGAACTGATACATTTTTAATTTCTTGGCAAATTATATGAAGCCCTTTAAGATAAGTCCCTAACAAGATTTTAGGGTTCCTGACTTTTTTGATACCTCGACAAATATAGAGGAATCATTTTTATTACCTGTTAGGTTGAGTTTAGGGATGGGTAAAAGTTCTGTCGGGACAGGTTGGTAAGAGAACAGAGTGAAGAGCCCCCTTCCTACTGGTAGGGCCATGGTTCTTTGACACAGCTGGAGGAGTCTAGAAATGGCGCAAGTTGATGGGGTGTTAGCATAGATTAATTTAGAAATATTATTTTGGCAATGACCCAAGCAGTACAACTCACTTGTTCTCTTTCTCCTCTATATACTCATGGTCTGAGACCTCTGGGAGCTGGATGACGCTGACCCGGACTGGCTTGGAGCTCTGCAGGAGTCGTCGGACCTCCTGGACCCTCAAATCTTGACTCCAAATCAGTCCTGTGACCTTTTAAGTGCAACATTTGCTCATAATCAAAAGATACTTTGCAGATGGCTCAATGCATAAACAAACCTCCTGGATGATGTCTGACATTCCATCTTCCTCCTCATCCGCCTCTGTGGTCGCAGGAGGCTCTAAGGACAAATTAGAGCCTGCAGACTGGAAACACAGGAGTATATCGTATATTTACATCATTCTAATTATGTCTTTCAGGTTAAAGATTAAGAACTCACTTAATTAGGAAACTTACAGTTTTGCCTTTTGCCATTGTCATAGTGTGGGCCTGTTTGGTGCGGTCTTGACGGCCAATTAGCAGGCAGACCTCCTCTGACCAATCAGCACAAGGCTGTTCCCGGCAGTGGTAAATAGCATCTCGGATGGGTAGGGCCACACCAAACGGAACTGACTCCAAGTCCTTAAGGGTAAACCCTGAACCGCAAAACTTATAGATCAACAAATATGTCCAGCAACAATCCCAATTTTTTTTTTGGGGGGGGGGAAGAAAAAAAAAGTGGTGGTAAAAAATAGGGATTCATGATATTTATCAGGCCAATAGTTACGGGACCATCCATCCATTATCTGCACCACTTATCCTCACTAGGATTGCGGGGGTGCTGAGCCCATCCCCAGCTATCTTCGAGCAGTGGGCAGGGTACACCCTGAACTGGTTGCCAGCCAGTTGCACGGCACACAGATACAGTGCATCCGGAAAGTATTCACAGTGCTACACTTTTTCCACATTTTGTTATGTTAGAGCCTCATTCCAAATTGTATTAACATAATCTCTTAACTCAAAATTCTACACAAAATACTCCATTATGACAATGTGAAAAAGGTTTTGTTTTTTTTTTACTTTTTTTGAATTCATTAAAAATAGAAAACTAAGAAATCACATTTACATAAGTATTCACAGCCTTTGCCATGAAGCTCAAAATTGAGCTCAGGTGCATCTTTTTTTCCATTGATCATCCTTGAGATCTTTCTACAGCTTGATTGGAGTCCACCTGCAGTAAATTCAGTTGATTGGACATGATTTGGAAAGGCACACACCTGTCTATATAAGGTCCCACAGTTGAGTGTGCATGTCAGAGCACAATCACCAAGCATGAAGTCAAAAGAACTGTTTGTAGACCTGCGAGACAGGATTGTCTTGAGGCACAAATCTGGGGAAGGATGCAGAAAAAATTCTGCTGCTTTGAAGGTCCCAATAAGCACAGTGGCCTCCATTATTCGTAAATGGAAGACATTTGGAACCACCAGGACTCTTCCTAGAGCTGGCCGGCCTTCTAAACTGAGCGATCGGGGAAGAAGGGCATGAGTTAGGGAGGTGACCAAAGACCCGATGGTCACTCGGTTTTGATCGAGAGTGTCTCTTGCCTTTTACATGTGTCTCTGTCAGAGCTCCAGCGTTCCTCTGTGGAGAGAGGAGAGCCTTCCAGAAGGACAACCATCTCTGCAGCAGTCCACCAATCAGGCCTGTATGGTAGAGTGGCCAGACGAAAGCCACTCCTTAGTAAAAGGAACATGGAAGCCCGTCTGGAATTTGCCAAAAAGCACCTGAATGACTCTCAGACCATGAGAAACAAAATTCTCTGGTCTGATGAGACAAAGATTGAACTCTTTGGTGTGAATGCCAGGCGCCATGTTTGGAGGAAACCAGGCACCGCTCATCACCAGGCCAATACCATCCCTACAGTGAAGCATGGTGGTGGCAGCATCATGCTGTGGGGATGTTTTTCAGCAGCAGGAACTGGCAGACTAGTCAGAATAGAAGGAAAAATGAATGCAGCAATACCTATCTTTAGAGATATCCTGGATGAAAACCTGCTCCAGAGCGCTCTTGACCTCAGGCTGGGGCGAAGGTTCATTTTTCAGCAGGACAACGACCCAAAGCACACAGCCAAGATCTCAAAAGATTGGCTTCAGAACCACTACGTGAATGTCCTGGAGTGGCCCAGCCAGAGTCCAGACTTGAATCTGATCGAACATCTCTGGATAGATCTGAAAATGGCTGTGCACAAACGTCTCCCATTCAACCTGATTGAGCTTGAGACTTATTGCAAAGAAGAATGGGCAAAACTGCCTAAAGATAGGTGTGCTAAACCTGTGGGATCATATTAAAAAAGACTTGAGGCTGTATTTGCTGCCAAAGGTGGATCAACAAAGTATTAAGCAAAGGCTGTGAATACTTATGTAAATGTGATTTCTTAGTTTTCTATTTTTAATAAATTAAAAAAAAAGTACAAAAAAAAAACTTTTTCACATTGTCATAATGGAGTATTTTGTGTAGAATTTCGAGATAAGAGATTAAATTAATACAATTTGGAATGAGGCTGTAACATAACAAAATGTGGAAAAAGTGAAGCGCTGTGAATACTTTCCGGATGCACTGTACATACAACCATTCGCTCATTAACACCTAGGGACAATTTGGACCGCCCAATTAACCTGACATGCATGTTTTTGAAATGTGGGAGGAAACCGGAGTGCCCGGAGTAAACCCACGCAAGCACGGGGAGAACATGCAAACTCCGCACAGGAAGGCTGGTAGCTGGATTTGATCCCATGACCTCAAAACTGTGCCGCAGACGCACTAACCACTCAGCCGCCGTGCCACCTGTTACCAGACCAATAACAGCAAATTATATTATCACAGTTAATCGGTGTGATAGATGAAAAAGATCAGATAAAAACACGATAGACACTTGGTTCCCTGCTATAATACCATTGATACACAATGCTCACTCGATATGGAGTTTCTAGCTATGTACCGGGAGAGTTAACTGTGGTCTTTGTGTTTGCTGTATGCTTTCCACCGCTAACAGTTTCGCCAGGTGCTAACGTTAGCATAGCGCTATATCTCCTGTCCGCTGCTGAACGTCAGCTTGCACTGCCCCAACGGAGCTTTATCGTCGACGGCGACTTTAATCGGGCATGTTTATTGACTGTACTCACAAATCCCTTCAATTGTGGACTCCCAAATCTACTAATTGTGGACTGAGCGATTCGGAGGAACGCTGGACTGTGTAATGTAAGATCAAACATTCGGGAACTCTGTTTGACCCTCACAACTTTGTTCCTTTGTTTCTTTGTTTCCTTATCCTCACTGTAAATGTGGGACTGGAGTCGTCCAATTTCGTTGTCACAGCATATCCCATGTTGTAACAATGACAATAAAGGCATATTCTATTCTATAATATTCAATCAGTCAGTACTACAACTTTCAAAGATTTCAAGCACTTATGTTAATCTTTATAATACTTTTAGTGTTGGTACACCCTTTAATGGCCACATTCAAGCAGTTTAAGGACTTTCAAAGCCAATCTTCCTATTTCTCCAGTACCAGTGAAAAAAAGTAATCCGGGGTGAATCAATCCATAGCCCTATTGTTATAGTTCACTGAGTGCTGCATGCAGAAAAAGAGCCAAAACATTTTATGAATCCTAACCCAATATTACACCAGCAGCTATAATTTGAATGTGAATGAATGTGGCATAGAAAATGTAAATTAAACTTAATGTATGAGCCCCATTTGCCGTCTGTTTGGTCTATGTCGTATCAAATTTTCTTGGTCTTTTTCTTACTGACAGTATTCAATGACGACTAACTGCGGAGAAAGGACAGTCAATTATTTTAAAGTTTAACTTAGGTGTGAAGTGTTGTGGGGTGTTGTGTTCAATAAACTGTCGCTCTCTCAAGAAGCCTTATGTGTTTAGGTGTATTTATCTTCAACGAGGAGTGATCGTAAACCTCCAAAAACAACACGCTCAAATAAATTAGCTGACGATGCCAGTCTGATGTTGATGTCCCAGAAGACACCTTCAGACTAAAGTTGTCATGATAGTCCAGAATGATATTGCAGACCTTCTCTGGAACATGGTATCTTCTCAGGACCAATTCCATCAACTTGTGTGGGATCGACCCATATGCATTGGCAAGGTCCAGCCACATTACTGCCAAATTGTCCCGCTCCATCGCACCTCACGGATCAGCTGTGTCTCCACGTCTATGTACTCCATACACCGTGCGACAGAGGTGTCAATATACGAGTCCTTCAGCAAAAATCCCATTAGGCAATTGGAAATGACTTTAAAGAAAGTCTTGCATTGAACACTAAAGGAGGGAGATTGTTCTGAACTGCGTGATGCTCTTTGGGTTATTCTCCTTGGAAATCCATACTCCCTCGGGGTACTTTAATGTTGGGGTACCCTTCCTTTTTCCCCAGATCACCCTAAAAATCTTCCAAAGGCCGTCCAACAAGTTTCGTTCTGTCTGTTTAAAGCCCTTGTAGGGAGCTCCACTTAGGCCTGGTACTGATGCTGTCTGGGCAGGTCTGATGACCTCCTTGACTTCTTACCGGGATCGTTCGCTGGTGTTAAACATGGTGGAGGGTTCTGGTGCGAATATGAGGGTAATACAGTGTCTGAGGTCTCGCTCTCTCAGGCCGTCGCTATAAGTGATCCCAAAGTGGCGATTGATGTCTTCCTTCGGACATGAGAGCTGTGTTTCGCTCTAGGCAGCTTTATTGTGAATCCAAATGGATTTGCAACGAAGATATGACTAACGGGCCCGTGCCTTGCCACTCTTCCTGTGCAAATCAGCACGTCGGAGGGTGTGCAGCCTGACCTTCATCACACTCCTCAACTCTGCCAGGGCTACCTTCTCCTCATCGCTCGCCATCTTGTATTGGATTCTCAGTACTCTCCGCGTGTTTCTGATATGGGAAATCTTGTTCCTCCGCCTGTTTGGAATGGGTGCTGCAGTTGTCGTCTCTGTGGCACGTTGTTTCTTAGCCAAACCTGTCTGTTGCCATTGTGATAATAAAAAATGCAATGTCCTGAGTCTCCAGTCAAGATCACCCTTGGCTGTGACTTCCAGCACATAATCGACATCCTCATCAAACTGTTGCCATTCTGACTCCATGTTGGCAGTGGGCTACAATTTCAGACGATGCTCTGAGGGTCTGCCTTAGGGTGTAGCCTGTGGAGCTTAGAGGTTCTGAGCACTGTAAAGCATTTCAAGGCCCTGGATCATCCTGTCTCACCAAGTGTTGAACAGGGTACTGGCACTTAATGTTGTGCCACAGGTTTCTTTAGGCAGGCAATAAATTGTAGGTGGTTTTTTTTACCTGTAGCATGTATTAAAAGAAAAGTAACAGTATCTTGGGAAGGATTTTACCAGTTGTCTGCATCTGTAAGAAAAAACTGTTGTTGTGCATCCATAGTGTAAAGTAGTGAAAATATGTTAACCTTGTGAGGTGAGCCAGACCACAAGCTGCTCAGCCAGGTTCTCACTGCACGACTTGACTTGATTAACACTTGTCTGTCTGCAATACAAACAAATACAAACATTACATTTTCATTAACTATATTAATTTGTTTTTAGCTTCGATTAAGATTTGAACAATATGAAACCTGCATACAATATTTTAAATTAACGTTTTTTTTTTACACTTCACAGACCTGGTTTTTCCCAACAGAATTAAGGGTTATATAACATTCTAAAAAATGCTGGCGACAGCGAGCAAGTCTGCCTGCGAAGTATATTCCACAATTGATGACAAACTCCCTAAAAGCTCATCAATACCACAGGGTGGCAGTGAAACAGTTTTCTTGTCATATAGACCTCAAGTCCAGATAGGTGTCAGACAAAGCTTCACTCAATTATGAAGAAAAAAAGCACCTAGATTGTGTAAACAACTTTTGGTTTCAAACAGGCACCAAAGTACTTAATTTATGAGTACAATACCTGCAAAGGTATAGTTTTTTCCTGTAAATTATTAACTTTCAAACACTTTTTGGAGACCATTTTATCAATAACTGTATTGTTTTTGGTATAGACTTATAGAAAACTCCCTCTATTTCAAAACATACTCAAAACAAAACAAGAACCTTTTTTAATGTGTTTACATCAACCTGTATTCAAAAAAAATGTTTAAAATCTGTATATGCACCTAAGCAAACTGTTTAAACTAAAGCTTTCCCTGTGATGTAAAACAAAGAATATGTGCGTGTCAAAATTGGCTCATCATTGCACTGTGAACTGATTCACCTTTTGTACTGCTGCTCACTGTTCTTTTGGCCTGGAAAGGGGATACAAGAGAGAGGTCAAAGGGCTCAATAATTAGCACCACAATCAGATATCCATAGCTGGATTGTTTCTATTCAGCGAGTGCAAATTGAAAACAGTGAGTAAACTGAATGCCTAAGCGCTTGATTGTTCCTGTTGAAAGAAGAAGGCATTGGTGTGAGGAATAAAAGCCAGGTTTTTCATCACCATATGTAAATAAGTCAATGGCCAATCGTTTGTCTGTGATTTTCAATACCTAATCATATACCTACAAGAAGCTGTCATTTCACAGAATTTTTTGTAAGCGAAGTCCTGTGATGTCAAACGCCGTCACTTGCTTTTTATTTTTGCTTCCTGAGCTGGTATGCAGAGGTTGACAGGTCATAATAAACGGCACATTGACAAAAAACAAACTGTGGATAATATGTTGAGTCAAAAAAAAAAAAAAAAAAGTCATACTCACTAACCTGCAGAGAGCTTAAACAGGTACTTAGACACATTGGATGTGGTGGCTTTGTCGTCACCCTTGATGTAGAGAGCGTAGCTCTGATGGTGAAAAGAAATTGGGAATTGGATAGGAACCGCTTGTACAGTAATTAATACGCTATACCAGGGGTCGGCAACCTATGGCACGCGTGCCACTGCTGGCAGGCGAGGGGTTAACCAGTGGCATGCGAGCGCACGGCCAAATTATGATTTTTTTTTAAGCGAATTTACCTGAAATGTAGACATCTTCAGTTGCGCGCCATGTTATGTCAAGGATTTATGTTAGGCTTTACGTGGGTTTTTCAGTGTGAGTTTGCCCGGCACCTCGCAGAGAGCGACCCAGCCAACGAAACACATGCGCGCGATAAATGTACGAATCATTACGGCCCCTCGAGCGAAAAGATCGCGCTCTCTCCAGCCAGCGTGGACAGACGAATGAGGCTTTGAGCCAAAAATGACCGTGCTTTTTTGTGCATTATGCCCCGAGAGCACTGTACCTCGCGCATCAAGTGTTAAACGTCATTACGAGACAAAACATGAACAGTAATTCAAGGCGGAGACATTAAAATGCGCGGCAAACAAACACAGACCCTGAAAACCTTTGTCGCTGCTAAAAACACCACCTCTGAAGCTATCTAACAAATTGCTCACTGAATAGCAAAGCACGGAAAATTTACCGATGGTGAATATTTTAAAGAAGCGTGTGTGTGTGTGTGTGTGTGTGTGTGTGTGTGTGTGCGCGCGTGCCTTTTGCATTGCTGCTGTTATTTCAAGTTTTGATATTTTCTGCAACAAGATATCATTGATGAATTGTATATTAGCTGACCATATTACTTGTTTTTTGATGGTAGTTTATAGTTGATGAAGAATTGTTGATTCTGGTTAATTCTTGTGGTAAAAAGTTGAAGTCAGAATGGCTACAGGCCTTTCCACATGTTGTTCACATTCATATTTTAGTTAATTGATGAACAAGACTGGTGGAAGATAAATTGGTCAGTTTTACCAGTGTGCTGCTGGAAGCTTATCTTTCCAAAAATTTAAGCCATTATTCAGTGTTTTTGCACTCTTCAGACGAGGAACTGTAATAGTCATCCATATCAGTAGGTGGCAGTAGATTTTTGTATACTTCTTATGTACTAATTATCTGCTCTTGAGGTAGCAGCACAGTACATATAATAACTTAATTTGTTTAACAAAGCAGTTTAAGATTGCACTGTAAAAAATAAAAACAAAGCACATCATTCTTTTTTATATCAAGTATTATTTTCTTCTTTTTATATACTAATTATCTGCTTATGAGGTAGTCCAGTGAAATATTTGACATAATGTTTTTATAAATAAAAGTGTACCTTGGTTCAAAAAGGGTTGAAAAACACTGAGTTATACGATAAAAATATCTATCCATTATCTATATTTGGACTGGTGTAAAATTACAGCTCTGTTGGATGTTAATAAAATGTTGTGCGAGTCATTTATCTTGGTTTGGCACACTGATTTACAGGGAAATTTGAAAGTGGCACTCCGCACCGAAGAGGTTGCTGACCCCTGCACTATACCAATAAACATGCATGTTTTAGGATCTGTCAGATGAATAATGATAAATTCCACAAAACTATAGGAAGATCAAGAAACAGGGTTGATACACCCTTTTAATGGCCAGACTTATTTCAAAGACTTTCAAAGCCAATTTCCCAAATTCTCCAGTACCATTAAAAGAAAAAAATCCAGTAGGATCATGAATTTTGTAGGGCAACAAAAATATGTACGATTTACATATGCATTTTTTTACCCCTGTGTGTACATTTATTGAGACGTATAATTTTTGGTTAATTGCGATGCAGCTGGGTTTTTAAGGCGTTCACGGCACAGTTCTGAGGTCATGGGATCAAATCCAGCAACCAGCCTTTCAGTGTGGAGTTTGCATATCCTCCCCGTGCTTGCGTTGGTTTCCTCCCACAATCCAAAACCATACATGTCAGGTAAAATGGCCAGTCCAAATTGTCCCTAGGTGTGAATGAGTGAGTGAGTGGGTGCCCTGCAACTGGCTGGCAAGCAGTTGAGTGTGTCCCCTGCCCACTGCCTGAAGACAGCTGGCATTAGTTAAAGCACCAATGCGACCATACTAAGGATAAGCGGTGCAGATAATGAATGGATAATGGATAGTTAATCGCACTATGGAGCATGCACCTGTCCTCTTGGGTGCGACCCGAAGGGGGGCAAGGATGCTTCATAGGACAATGCCGTACAAACTAATGACAGCAGCAGTTAATCACGGGGAAGAAAGAAATGCAATGGTAAAGCGAAGCCACCAGAAAGCAGAGCCAGTATAGTTTAAGGCAGACTTGTTGACAAACATGGCAATAATTTCGATCATTTACAAGCAATTCACCCAAAAAGCAAGCACTTCTCAATCCTTGAAAACACAAGATTTAAATTAAAGTTTTTTTCAAGGATTTAAAGCACCCCTACGAATCATAAAGGAAACTCCAAACCGGAAGGCCAGAGCAGAAATTCAAACCCATCAACTATAATAGGTGAGTCAAAGGTTTTAACCATGCTAAATTACTCACCAAAAAATAAATGCCACTTTTACTCTCAACATGCATAACTAGGAAGATTGTGTTCCTTGCTGAATGCATCAAATGTTGATCTCGACTGATTTCCAGGAAAATTACAGTGCATGTGTGTTCTTTGCTACCAATAATTGCTCTTCCACACACTCACAGAACTCTTTATCCTCACCCACTTGAAATTAAACAATATACAACTGCACGTATCACTCTTTTCCTATGTGTACATCTATATTTCTTTGTAATGTAGAAAATATTTTATGACTTTTCTAGCAGTATGGGGACATGAGTAGACGTACAAGAATCAACAATCGGATCCTGTGGCAGATACCGGGCAGGTAAGTAAAAGGTGAGACCTCCTCCCTTCGGATACAGCTACTTAACCAGCTGAAGACAGAAGGTGGTTCTGCCCGCAAATAGGATGGATGGTGCATCTGACCAATCAGTGCTGAAAAAATAAATACAAATACATTTACGTACCCCAAATTGCTACTATAAGTATTGAATTATATAGTCTCACACTTATCTATGAGGCAGCACTCTTTAAATCCATTGATTATTGAGGGATAGTCTCTCCAGTACAGATCCACATAGTCTTCCAACTGCAGGTCCCTGCAAAGAAAATTTGTACATTTACTTAAAGTATTCAGGATAGGGGGATCCCAATAGATCCATATATTTATGGTGGCATACTACTATGTACAGAAATGTGTTGAGTTTCAAAGAAAATACTGTGTTCATAGTTCTGGCCATTTAAAACTACTAAATAAATAAAATAAAATGAAATAAAGGCAAGAACGATTATAAGAAGTCAAACCGTCTAGCTCAGGAATGTAAAACATAAGGCCCGCGGCCCGGATCCAGCCCATTGGATGATTTAATCCGATCTGACTAAAATTTTCGAGTACCGTATTTTCCGCACTATAAGGCGCACCTAAAAGCCTTTATTTTTTTCAAAAGCTGACCATGCGCCTTATAATACAGTGCGCCTTATTTATGGATCAATATTAAGTCGCAAAGTCTTGCAACTAATGCAGCAGCCGCCGACTCGATTTCCCCCCGAACGCCAAGTAGTCTGCGGTGTATGCTGGGATTTATTTACCGGCGTTTCATTGGCTAACCAATGTGTCAATCATCATTTGAATCGATCACCATTGGCTAAAGTTATTCAAAGGTAAAGGGGGCGGATCCTTTTTATCATTTACAGGCTGGCATAGGCTAAAGCGGCAAAACAAAGCCTGCAATTGGCCGAAAAATATGTGTCAATCATCAGTTGAATCGATCGCTATTGGCTAAAGTTATTCTGAGGTAAAGGGGGCAGATCCTTTTTATCATTTACAGGCTGGCATAGGCTAAAGCGGCAAAACAAAGCCTGCAATTGGCCAAAAAAGATAAATGTGAATAGCAAGTTTGGTTGTCTACGGCATAGAGGAAACCATTCTGTATTTGTAAATATTTTACTCTCCTGAATTTACAACACTCACGGATATAAGAGGACCATGGTTGCACATTATTATTGAACACAACGACTTCGGTGAGCTACTCCAGCTATATATTTTCCCTGTATCTTGTTTCGAACTGAACTCGATGTTTCTGTGATAAGCGGTGCAGATAATGGATGGAATGGAGTGTCTATTTTTAAATTAAACTCAATTCCAAGTGTTTATTGTCATATGCACAGTAAAGTTGCGACCGAAAAAGAAAATAGAAACTAAGGAATGGTTGGCATTTCTTGAATCCCAAGACTTTAACCTTCCGAATGATAATTGGAACAATGCATTTAAGTGACATCGTACGGACACCGCATCCGCACGTGTCTACGACACGTATTTGCTTCTTTGCAAGCTTTCGGAATGTTAAGGGGGTAATAAGTTTGACTGAACTATCTGACTGTTTTGTCGACGTTCCCATTGTAGCGCCTTATAACCCGGTGCGTCTTATGTATGCAAATATAGGACCAAAAACTATTTTTTAGGGGTGCGCCCTATAACCCGGTGCGCCTTATAGTGCGGAAAATACGGTATGTCAAAAAAGAAGCGAGTCTTGAGTTCAGGGGTCGGGAACCTATGGTTCATGAGCCATATATGGCTCTTTTCATGAGTACATATGGCTCGGAGATAAAATGGGACTTTTGCAAATACTTAATGCATTGTAACATACGGACCCGATAGTCTCACGTGTGAATCAGAGACAATTCTGAGTGTAGAAAAGGGTTAGGTCCAGGCACAATTTTAACTACAGTTTACAGTCACAATGACACACCAACAGACCCTGTTTTGGCAGTAAATCGCTAAATAATCTTTTATATGGAAGCCCATGAAACAATCTGTTTGCATTGCTGAGACACCTTGAAATGAAAAGCCACATTTACATTTTTGAACACCCAAAGCAATTTGATTTGGGTGACCGATGGGAATGGGCGAAGCTATAACATTTCGCGCACTCCTCCTCCTCGCCCAGTGCTGTCCACACTGAAGGTAAATACGTTGCTATTCATGTTTGCAGAATTTTGTGACATTTAAGAAAAAGGAACTTTGCCCGCACCTTATTTCGAAACCAGAAATAACAGTCAAAATGAGCCTCAACACTATTAAATAACTGCAGGAGGGTGAGGAATTTTAAGTGGTATATAGTCATTTGGGACACAGGCTCCTTCTTATTATTATTATAAATAATAGTGATTTACAAATTTTATCATATCATCAACCATCCATCCATTATCTGCACCGCTCATCTTCGGTAGGGTTGCGGGGGTGCTGGAGCCCAACCCAGCTGTCTTCAGAGAGTGGGCAAAAAGTGCTGAAGAATTAGCTTTTGTCTGGAAATCACTTGAACTGTAGGATTGTCAACGTGTGCTCTGAATGACAACACTGGACTCATGCCAATGTGAAATGAAGTGTAAAACGTAGTTTTCATCAGCAGTCTGCTTGCTAGTCTCCAAATCATTGTGTCAATCGCTATAAATGTTTCACCTGCCTTCCCTTTATCATCAGGCAACCCTTGCAGGAAAAGAGTAGAAAAAGAAAAGACTGAGTGCTGCAAGATAACAGCAAACCCAAACAAAGTTTATTTCAAGAGCTTTTTAAAAAATAAACTAAAAGTCCCTGGGAAAAATACAAAGGAAAGGAGGAAAGTAAAATGTTTGCGGGCACAACAGTACACAAAACTAGGGGCAAAATGAACGGTGCTTTTATCGTCGCCGGCGACTTTAATCGGGCATATTTATGGACTGTACTTCCCAAATCCATTCAATACGTGGACTGAGCAATTAGGGAAAAAAACACTGGACCGTGTGTACAATAAGATCAAACATCTAGTTGGATCCGCCCATCTCTGTCTGTCCCTCACCCCCTCATACACCCCACTCCGGAGGAAAACAAAGCCTATACAACAAGGACGGTACAAACATCTGATTTGTTTCTTCATTTCTTTGTTTTCCTTATATCCTCACTGTAAAATGTGGAACCTGGAGTGCCACGTCCAATTTCGTTGTCACAATATATCCCATGCTGTAACAATGACAATAAAGGTATATTCTATTCTATTCTGTTCTAAAATATCTTCTCACCCTGTGACATTCAACTCTGTTGTGGAGTTGTAATCAACGGCCTTATTAGTCAGACGTGTTCCTTTTTTTAACTTTACCTAATCAATGATTTTTAATTTAGCTTCAACACTTCCTCCCACGTAGCTCTCCATTTCCAATTATTTCTTTCAAACCCAGTAAAATAAAAAATAAGTGAGTCAGTCAGGCAGTGGTCTCTAACGCTACCCTTTTGGACACATGTTTACTGAACTTATCATGTTATTGTAACATAAATAAAGACACATTGAAATTAGAAACAAAAACAAAAAAAATGCCGCATACAGTTGAAAAAAAGGTTATCAATTATTAACATCAAGCAGGATTTTATAAGCTAACAACACATAATTGCCCATCACAAAAATAACACCATGCTCAAACTAAAGCATGTTGGCAGCATTGTGTTTAGGGCTGTATTTGTTCAAAGGTTCTTCTTAATTAGATCATTGCACCAAACATAAGCACTTTAAAATCGTGCGTGCTGACATGATAACCCGATGCGCATCGTGAGAACAACGGAAAAGGTCATTGGTGTCCCCTCACACCCCTCCTGGACTTGCAGGTGACCCCACCAACCCATCTCACAGCTTCTACAAACTGCTGCCATCAAGGAAAAGACTGCAGTCTCAGAGCCAGAACCAGCAGGCTCAAGGACAGATTCTTCCATCAGGCTGTCAGGTTACATTTTTAAAAATTCTAGACCTCATATATTTTTCTTATTTTTTTTTTCTTCACCTTTTAGTTATTGTATATTTGGATTGTGTCTTGAAGAGGAAATAATTGACAGAAGTAAACTAATAGGCTCAGAAACTGTTTCCTCCCCAGGGCCATCAACACCCTAAACAAGTGTGCAAAACTGAAAATATATACAGTGGAACCTCGGTTCTCGACCATAATCAGTTCCAGAACCCTGTTCGAAAACCGATTTGTTCAATCACCGAAATCGTTTTTTCCCATTAAAAGTATAATGGCGGCGCCCTCTGTTGGCTGCGGCTGCATCGACTCGCTACAACGGGTCAGGTGTATCGACATTTCGTTCTGTGTACATTGTTACAAAGAATGACAATACAAAGGAAATTATTATTATTATTATTATGTAAAATCGTTTTAATCCGTTCCAACACCCGGAATATTTACCACGAACGTAAACATGAAGCTAACCCAGGTTAGTCGTACGTTTGCGTTAGCGCAATCTTCCGTACGAAAGATTACGCTAGCATGAACGTGTAAAAATAAAAAAATCAGGTCGTTTACACGTCATTTAGCACCCAGGTCTCCACAACAAGTGGTGAGCGGTTAAAGGATAAAGAAAAGATTTATGAATAGGATTTCTTAAGTTTGTGGTGGTTTGCAGAAGCCATGCTCTTTTCCCTCGAAAGAAGGGAAACTCGCACATCTTCTGCTATTATTTCTTTCTTAAATGCAATAGTTGTACGCACTACTCTTCTTTTTTCACCTGTAGCAACTTTACTGCTTGCACCGACCTTCTTCCGAGGCATAATTAGGGTTTAAAACACTCCGTTCACCGATATTAAAAACGAAAGCAAAAAGGAGTGCGCGCTCACGTGACAACAGTTCTTCACGAGGGGTGGGGGCAATCTACACCCGTACGCCGCTCAGCATCGCCCCTAGCGTACCGGCGTTCGAACTCCGATTTTTTTGAACGAAGAGCGAAGCAAGAATTTCTCGAAATTTTTGGTCGAGAACCGATTTGTTCGAACTGAGAGGCGTTCAAAAACCGAGGTTCCACTGTATATATTGTGACTTATTTTGGATATGTTTTGTTGCTACTAATGTTATTACACTACTTTTTATTGCACTATTATCATAACTTGGACTAATCTCTAAGCACTACGGTGCGAATATCTTTGCTTATGTATTCTGACAGTCTTTTATCTTTTAGTCCAACTAGCAGGAAGCACGCTACACCGACACGACCGCAACGAAGACTCCGGTAAAGAAAGAGGTGGGGGACTATCTGTTTACGTGCATAACGCGTGGTGCAATAACAGCAGAATCATCGATACACACTGCTTTCATTATCGCAGGCGACTTTAATAAGGCATGTTTAAGGACTGTACTTACAAAATTCTTTCAACATGTGAACTGTGCAACAAGGGGGAAAAAAACTTTGGACCGCGTATACAGCAACATCAAAAACGCACATAAAGCTTCCCCCCTCCCCCACCTAGTCAATTCCGATCACCTATGTCTGTCCCTCACCCCCTCATACACCCCCATCCGGGAGAAAAACAAAGCCTGTGGCGAGGACAACACAAACGTTGCCTGAGGGAGCCCTCTCTCAGCTGCAGGACTGTTTTGATGAAACTTGCTGGGAGGTATTTGAACACCATGACCTCGAGAAATTCACTGACACTGTTTTATCCTACATCCGATACTGCACGGATGAAGTTACAGTAAAAAAAAAAAAAATCAAAGTCTTCCCAAATCAAAAACCCTGGATGTCCAGCGAGGTGCGCACTCTCCTCAAACACCGCAACACCGCCTTCAGGTCTGGAGACAAGGCTCTTTACAGTGTGGCCAGGGCTGACCTAAAGAGAGGCATTAAGAAAGCAAAGGCAGCCTACGCGAGGAGGTTCGAGCACTTCTTCGCTGGAAATGACCCGAGGAGGATGTGGCAGGGTCATCACTAACTTCAGAGGCCAACACCTGGCAACTGTTGAGGCTGATGCTTCACTAGCTGCGGACCTTAATCAGCTCTTTGCTCGCTTTGTAGCTGATAGGCCATAAACAGCCACATCACACCCACCAACAACCAGCAGCAACACACTCACATTTCAGGAATACGAAGTTAGGCGTGCGCTGAAAACTATAAACCCCAGGAAGGCAGCTGGCCCGGATGGAGTACCAGGGAGGGTACTCAGGGACTGTTCTGATCCGCTGGCTGGGGACTTCACCACCATCTTCAACAGGTCCCTGTCACAGGCGACCGTCCCAACTTGCCTCAAAACCTCCACCATCATACCCATCCCCAAAAGGTCAGCAGTGGAAAGCCTCAACGACTACAGGCCTGTCGCTTTAACGCCTGTGGTCATGAAGTGCTTCGAGAGGTTAGTGTCCCAGCACATCAAAAACTCCCTGCCGCCCACACTGGACCCACACCAGTTTGCCTACAGGGCAAACCGCTCCACTGACGACGCCATAAACACAGGACTTCACACCGTGCTGGAACACCTGGACCACCGGGAGAGCTACGTCAGAATGCTCTTTCTGGACTTCAGCTCAGCTTTCAACACCATTATCCTGGAGATCCTGGTGGAGAAACTCACACACCTAGGACTCTCCCTCCATCTGCCACTGGATAATGGACTTCCTCTCGAATCGCCCACAGTCCGTGAAACTCGGTAACCACGTCTCTCCCACCCTAACACTGAACACTGGCTCCCCCCAAGGTTGTGCACGGAGCCCCCTGCTTTTTACCCTCTACACCTCCGACTGTTCACCGACCCAACCCACAAACACAATCATTAAGTTCGCCGACGATACCACTTTGATCGGCCTCATCTCTGAAGGGGACGAGGCAGCGTACAGGGATGAGGTGGAGTCACTGTCAATGTGGTGTTCGGAAAACCACCTCGTACTAAACACCACAAAAACAAAAGAACTGATACTGGACTTCAGAAGGAATGGCAGGAATCCAGGACCACTCATCATAAAAGGAGACTGTGTAGAGAAAGTCCACTCCTTCAAATTTCTGGGTGTGCACATCTCCGACGACCTCTCCTGGTCTGCAAACACCAGAGCGGTGGTAGGGAAGGCCCAGCAGCGACTGCATTTCCTGAGAGTCCGCAGGAAAAAACAGCTAAAACAGCAGCTGCAGGTGCCCTTTTACAAAGCCACAGTGGAGCATTCTGACGTACTGCATTACAGTGTGGTATGCTGGGTGCACAGCAGCAGACAGGAAAACGCTCCAGAGGGTCATCAAAACAGCCCAGAAAATCGTTGGTTGCTCTCTGCCCAGTCTGGAGGACATTGCCTGCTCTGGCTACCTCAGCAGAGCAGAAAACAATATCAAGGACTTTTCTCACCCCGGCCACTACCTCTTCGACCTGCTGCCTTCTGGCAAGCGATACAGGTCACACAAAACAAAAACAAACAGACTCGGAGACAGTTTCTTCCCCAGAGCCATTACCACCCTAAACACACACCGCACAAAAAACTGAAAAACTCTTGCAAAAAACACTACCTCATACGAACGTAAATGGTACTCATGTCTATGTTTCTTGCACAATGTTGAATGCACTATGTTTACTGCTCACCTTGCACTATGATGACTATTTTTGCACCAAATGCATATGTTGACCATTTTTTTGCACTATGATGACTATTTTTGCACCAAATGCATATTGCACGAACCCTACGATACCAAACTGTATGTAACATCCTACATGCCGACATTTCTAGGGTAAATTTTGTCTAAATTATAACTATAATCTTATCCTCCTTGTTTTATCACCTTATCTTCTCTGTTCCTTTATCCTCTTGTTTTTTTACCTCACTGTGAATGTGTGAAACTGGAGTGTCATGCCCAATTTCGTTGTCACAATATGTTAACCCATTTTGTAACAATGACAATAAAGGTATATTCTATTCTATTCTATTTTAGATTTATTTAAATACATGATTGCATGTGTACCTTGGAGTGCGTGTCAAGTCTTGTTCAGGGTTCCCCCAGGATTTTCCATTCAAAATTGAGAATTTAAGACCTTTTCAAGACCACATCCAATGAAATTTATGACCAATCTCACACCTATTTTGGCTTACGTTAATAAAATAAAAGATGTCAGTATAACTAAGAAAAACTGCATAGGATAGGGCAGCAGTCGGCAACCCGCGGCTCCGGAGCCTCATGCGGCTCTTTCATCCTTATAATGCGGATCTGATTGGCTTGGGAAAATAAATTACTAAAAAAAAATGTTTTGTATTTAATTGAAGTGTGTTTTATTTGTGTTAGTTTTTATATTATTTTAGTTCTAAATTTGAAGATTATCGTGATCTTGAAATATTAAAATATTTATTAAATTATTTGATAGGGGCGGCAGTAGCTCAGGAGGTAGAGCGATCGTTTTAGGATTAAGGGATCCCAGTTCGAATCCCGGCTTGTCCGTGTTACATGTCGAAGTGTCCTTGGGTAAGACATTGAACCCCCAATTACCCCCAATAAGCAGGTTAGCGCCTTACATGGCTGCACAGATCACGGCCGCTATTGGGAAATGTGAAGCACAATGTAAAGCGCTTTGGGAAGTCATTGACTTGAAAAGCGCTAAATAAATGCAGATTATTTCATTTCATATTATTTTTTCGTCGCTCAAAACAGACGTCACACTGCGGAAGCTGGTATACCCGCTGGATCGCCGTCTATTTTGAGCGACTTTCAACCCCGGCAAAGCCAATGGAGAAATGTAAGAAAAGAAAAATATCTCAAGAAAATAGAACATTCAATGATGCCTGGGCAGATTCATTTGCATTTACCTCGGGCGAGAGTGGCCTACCAGTATGCCTAATTTGTGGAGAAAAACTGGCTAACAATAAACGGTCAAATGTCGCAAGACATTTTAACAATACACACAGAGCCTTTGCTGAAAAATTTCCAGAGGGAGAAGAGAGGAAAAAAGCTGTTTCGGAACTGATGCAGAAGGCTGACCGGACGAAAAATTAATTCAAGAAGTGGGTGAAGTCTGCAAATTCAACTACGTAAGTGACTTCGTACAGCCCCGATTTGCAGAAGCTGTGCGCAGAAGTTCAGGAGCAGAAGTCCCATTAACCAGGTAAAATAAATATTTATGCAGATATTTTGCAAATATTTAATTTTCATTGTTTAGTGACATAGTGCTTTTTCCCCCAATTTATTTTATTTATTCAGGTCAAGGATCCGCTGCATACTTTGAAAGCCCATGGCGATTGAAGGATGACGGCTCACGGATTTTTCCCTTTTTTTTGCTGCATGCACAATTTAAATTCAGCTTTTTAATTTATTTGAAAGAGACATTCAGACATTATTATTTTTTCAAGAATTCAAAATGTGTTCATTACATTGGTAAAATTTTATTTTCTCCGTAGCACTTCATAAGACATAAACACACTATAGTTGTTTATACAAAGTGTAAAGGTAAGAAAAAGCAATATATACAGTGTTATCTTCATTTTAGATAAGATAAATGGATATAAGGATGACGCCTCATGGCATTTTTCTGCTTTCGTTTGCTACATGGACAATTTAAATTCAGCTTTTTAATTTATTTGAAAGAGACATTCTTTGTTATTATTTTTCAGGAATTCAAAATGTTCAAAATGTGTTCATTAAATGAATAAAATGTAATTTTCTCTGTAGCACGTGGATTTCATAAGAAACATGCTGCGGTAAAGTAGTAGAAGTTTTTTTTTTCATTTTAGATGTGCGGCTCCCAGTGTTTTCTTTTATGTGGAAACCGGGTTCAAATGGCTCTTTCGGTGTCAAAGGTTGCAGACCGCTGGGATAGGGACAAGTAACAATTCCTATCCCAAAGTTACAGTACTCAGACAAAAACATCGGGTTAGTGACTACAGTATAGGTAAATCTCCAACGTGACGCTGCATTTTCGAAAACTCTGAAATCTGGATTTTCCAACTAACACATTGCAGTAATCAGTTAGAGATGGATAAAGTCGGAGAAAATTAAATGTATTTTACGACACAACGTTCCATACTTTTGTTAAAGCTAAAAACTGGATAACAAGTCAAATATTACACAGGCAGGGACAAATGTAAGACTAGTAAACAAAATTTAAAACCTTTTCAAGGCTTTCATTTGCAGTTATCAAATGTAAGACTTTTTCAAGTTTTTAAGACCCTGTGAGAACACCGTTGTTACATACAACGTTTCACCACATTAATATCAATGACAATAAAGGCAATTATGTTCTATTTAGAATGTGAATGTTTACCTCTACGTAGAAGGGTGTGAATAATTTGGCATTCACATATCAGTTTTTTATATGTACAGTCTCTATTCACATGGCGGCGCGCATGGATGCTGCGGCTAGTTGCTCTCCAGCTAATCTTCTATTTATTGCCGTTCTCTTGTCTTTTTTGCTTTCACTTTTGGACACATGTGTGGCCAAAAATACTTACAGTAGGGACGAACTTATTCGGTTGGGTGGGCGTCTAAATTTCGACTTTTCAGGCACTTTTTACACCGCCTATGATATACCGAGCGAACTTCAAAGATCCGGCATCCTTGTGGACAGCTATTCCTCCCAATAAACGACGACAACGGCGCCGTAAAGAGAGAAAACAGAAGCGTGGTTGCCGAGCAGGTAGATGTGTGAAGCGTGCGAAGTCTAAGGAGCAAGAAGGACGCGAGGATGTAACTAATTCCACCATTCATTCCTCGCCGGACAACCGACGCTTTACACTCAGCGCTCACAAACGGCCCCAACAGCGGCATCTTTTGAAGATCTCTACAAAGACTACAAAGACTTCAGCTAAGACAAATGATTCAGCAAAGCTCAAATTTGGTCTTTTAAATATTAGATCGCTTGCTCCTAAAAAGCTTTACTTGTTGATAACATTATTCGTGATTATAACCTTAACTGTATGGGTCTTTGTGAAACTTGGTTACGCCCGGATGAGTATTTAGCGCTAAATTATGCTTCACACCCTCACTACGCGAGTAGCCATGTAGCACGCACATTGAAAAAGGGTGGCGGTGTCGCGCTCATTTCTGAAAAATCGCTCAAATTTAATCCTCGTACCTCTAATAATTACAAGGCGTTTGAGGCTCTTGTGATGCGGTCCACTCTATTGTCAATTTATGTAATAACTATCTATCGCGCACCTGGGCCATACACAACTTTCTTAGACGAATTTGCTGAACTTTTGTCTGAACTAGTAACCTATGCAGACAAAATTATAATTATGGGGGACTTTAACATTCATATGAACTCGCCACTCAGTTCACTTACTATTGCGTTTAGGTCTCTAATTGATGCATTTGGTTTTAATCAACTGGTTGATTTGCCAACCCATAAAAATGGAAACACGCTAGACTTGATTCTGACTCGAGGAGTTTTAACCTCAAACATTATGGTGTTACCATGTACTACCGTTATCTCGGATCATTATTTAGTTACATTTGAGGTGCTAGCTAAATGTAGTGTTAAAAAAGCTGAAGGATTTAGCGGACGCAATATAAGCACTGGCACAGTTTCTGAGCTCTTTGAACTCCTTCCTGGAGCAGTTGCGTCCTTTCCTTCATACAATGGCTCGATTGACTCACTCATGAATGAGTTCAATACCACCGTGACTAGTGTCCTGGATTCAATAGCAACCATAAAGCTAAAATCACGTCCTAAAAGACGCACGCCTTGGTTTACTGATGAAACTAGAATCCTTAAACAAGAATGCAGGAAATTGGAAAGAAAATGGCGCGCTACCAAGGTTGAGGTTTTCCATCAAACCTGGTGTGACAGCTTGTTAAAGTATAAAGCGGCCCTTGCCTCTGCAAAATCGGCCTACCTTTCGAAGGTGATTGCGTCTCAAAAGAACAATCCCAAAGCCCTTTTTGACACTGTAGCATTGCTTACAAGGCAAAAAACTATCGCAGATAGTTCGACGCACTCTGCCCATGACTTAATGGTCTACTTTACTAAGAAGATTCAATGCATACAGGAAGAAATTGCTAAAGAAATTATTAATACCACACTTGTTAAAGGGCTGAAATCTACAGATGCACGACAGGGTGGCTGTCCTGGGAAATTGTCCGGTTTTAGTGAACTGTCACTTGATAATCTCAAACAGGTGGTGAATGCGGCCAAACCGACAACTTGCCAGTTCGACCCGCTCCCAGGTTCACTTATTAAAAGTCTTTTTGCCGTCCTTGGACCTTCAGTTCTAAATATTATAAACATATCACTCTCCTCTTGTGTAGTTCCAGCAGCTTTTAAGTCCGCCGTTATTAAACCCACACTGAAACGACCCAACCTTGATCCAGAAATCTTAAATAATTATAGACCTGTGTCAAACCTACCTTTCCTCTCTAAAGTACTTGAAAAAGTAGTGGCACAGCAGCTGAATGATTTCATATCCGAGAATAACCTTTTTGAATCCATGCAATCAGGATTCAGGGCTAACCACTCTACTGAGACAGCTCTGATCAAGGTAACAAATGATCTCCTACTAGCAATGGATTCTGGCGCTTCATCACTTTTGCTGCTGCTGAATCTTAGTGCTGCTTTTGACACAGTGCACCACAATTTCCTACTAGAATGGTTGGAAAAATGGATTGGTCTCTCAGGAACCGTCCTCTCGTGGTTCAGATCCTACCTCTCAGATAGGACGCACTGTGTTAAATATGGTGAAATGACATCTGAGCCCTTTAATGTTACCTGCGGTGTTCCACAGGGTTCAGTGCTTGGCCCCCTTCTTTTCAGCATTTACATGTTTCCATTAGGTGATATTATTTGCAAGTACAATATCAGCTTCCACTGCTACGCAGACGACACTCAACTATATCTTCCGTTGGAGGAATCTCCCACACTAAACTGTGGAAATTTGGAGGCCTGCCTCATTGAGATAAAAGAGTGGATGTCACTCAATTTCTTGCTTCTTAACTCTGAAAAGACCGAAATGTTAGTCATTGGTCCATCTAAATGCCGTGACTTATTCTCAAAAATTGCTGTGAACATTGACAAATGTCACATCACACAGAGTGACTCAGTTAAAAATTTAGGTGTCATATTTGACCCTGATCTATCCTTTGAAATGCATGTAAAGAAAATTACTAGAACCGCTTTCTTCCATCTTCGTAACATTGCTAAAATCCGTTCAATACTGTCTCAGTCGGATGCGGAAATTATAATTCATGCATTTGTTACCTCCCGTCTCGGTTACTGTAATGCACTACTCTCTGGTCTTCCGAAGTCTAGAATCAAGTCTCTTCAGCTGGTACAAAATGCCGCAGCGAGGCTTTTAACTAGGACAAAAAAGTACGATCACATAACACCGATTTTGGCTAACCTGCATTGGCTCCCAGTTAGCCTTAGATGTGATTTCAAGGTTCTCTTAGTATTATACAAAATCATACATGGACTTGCTCCCTCTTATCTTTCAGATCTGATCTGCCCCTATGTCCCGGTCCGAAGCGTACGATCTGAGAGTGCCGGTCTTCTGGTGATCCCAAGAGCAAAGAAGTGTTCTGCTGGTTTCGAGAGCGTTCTCCATCCGGGCACCGGTGTTGTGGAATGCTCTTCCCCCTGAGATCCGATATGCAACCTCAGTGGAAATGTTTAAATCTAAACTTAAAACTCACTTCTACTCCATAGCATATGAATAACCTACTCTTCTCGTCGGCTGAAAAATAGTCTGTGTAATATAGTGTAATAATCTGTGAAGCCCTTTGAGACTCTTCGTGATTTAGGGCTATACAAATAAAAATGACTTGACTTGACTATTATTAATCTCATTGGAATTGCACAGGTAACAGGTCAATTGTTTAATGAATGAAATAATTAAATTATTTACCTAAATTTTATGTCACAAAAACCTTGCCTTCGATCAGCAATCTTAAAAAAACTTTTAATTCCCCACTATGCCTCGGGTTTGGGTTAAAATGTTACCTGCATTCCTGCTGAACAAGACCAGTTCTTGCATTGCAAAGACTGGTTTGCAATTAAGCCTCTTCAGCACGATTAAAAAAAAAAAGAAAAAAAAAACCTCAAAGGTTAAGTGAGAAACATGATTGTTGACAATGACAGCGAAAAGTATTCTTCAAATTAATTGTCGCTGGTTTTGCACACGGGAACGTCAAAAACAAAACGACAGTCACATTTTTTGACTTTGCAACTGTTCAAGTGAAAAAAACAATGGAGGTGTACGCTTTTGAATTTTGTGTTTGAAGAGCTTTTTCCACCCAAGCACTGCTACACATTGATTGTGAAAGTCACCATGTAAAGGTGACAGCATCTAAATACTAATCAGCTTGAGATGAACACCTCAATGTGAAGTGCCTGAATACTCCTTCGAAGAAATAAGCACAGAAATAAATGAACAGCCTCCTCAATGCAGATTAGGGATAGGTGATTTTGTCCCAAAATAAAATGTGAATAATATTTTATTCATTTGCATTTCTTTAAAAATATATTTTCTAAAACTGAAAGGAAAAAAATATATATACCTTTGATTTTGTTAGAGCAAATATTTACCATAAATAACTATTATGGGGCGGTAGTAGCTCAGAAGGTAGAGCGATCGTTTTAGGATTAAGGGATCCCAGTTCGAATCCCGGCTTGTCCGTGTTACATGTCGAAGTGTCCTTGGGTAAGACATTGAACCCCCAATTACCCCCAATAAGCAGGTTAGCGCCTTACATGGCTGCACACATCACGGCCGCTATTGGGAAATGTGAAGCACAATGTAAAGCGCTTTGGGAAGTCACTGACTTGAAAAGCGCTATATAAATGCAGATCATTTCATTTCACTATTAAACGTAGCAGCCTCTTCACGTGACCATATTCCACTTCAGCAGTGGAAACGTTGTTTACGGATGAAACAGATGGAAAATGTCACTTAGCAATACCAACTATGAAGAGAGAAGAGGCAGAGCACCCCTGGCCTCAAATCAAAAGCATGTTTCCCTTAAAAAAGATGCGAACCACCAGCTACAATATGCAATGTCTCCTATGTTCAAGTTCACGGACTGGCTTGTTGTTTTGCTTGCTACTCGTTTATTTGATTTATATTATTTTTCATATTATTGTTTATTAAAGCACTTAAATTTACGTTGATAATTTTAACCTACTGTACTTTTAAATTAAATATATTTTTTGTTGATAGCATGGACGTTGATCATTTGATGATCTGATTGTTTAAAAAAATAAAAAAAATAAAATACAACGTTGCTACAGTTACTCAGTACTTAAGTCATTTTTTTACCAAGTACTTTACTTTTACTCAAGTATTTGGATGATTACTTTTACTTCTACTTGAGTAATATTATTCTGAAGTAACTGTACTTTTAAGTAAAAATTTTGGCTACTCTACCCACATCTGATGTTTAACAACAAAGAACAACTGAAACAGTGATGGCGGCACAGCGTATGAATTTCTACTCATGGAAATATTCTCACTACCGTATATATACTCGCAGATAAGCAGAGTATAAATGAGGCAAACTTAAGTATGCAGTCACAGAATTGAAAAATTGAGTGTGCTGAATTTTGATAATTTTATTTGTAAAATTATCCTTGCAATACACCATGTCTAGATTAAAAAGAAAAAAAATGAAAATCTTGAACCAGTAATTTCAAGCTAAAAGTGATAAAGGCTGCTGAAGAAATATGCAACCTGGAAGCAGCAAGAAAGTTTGGTGTAGATTAAAACAATGGCAGAAAATAGAAAAGGATAAATCACTGGAAATGGCGCTTAAGGCTAAATGCAACAGGGGATCAAAACATGGAGAGTAGCCCAAAACGGAGGAGACCTCTCCAGATTGTACAACCCTAGAAATATAAAAAAGGTTCACTGATTCCACATGTCCGTGTACCTGTTTTCATCTATTTATCGTAGTATGTGGCTATTGTCAAGCACTTCTAAGGGGTAGGTTTATATTTGATGTAGGGTTATCTGGGCGTATATACAGTAATTTGTAACAAGATAGTTACTTTTAGAGAAATGTGTTTTTTGTTGTCATTACTCATGAGGGGTCACTGGATTCCTTTTTATTTGAAGAAACTAGTAACTAATTACAGGTTTTTAGTAACACGGATGAGGGCCCTGAATAAAGTCCCAAAAATTAAACTTGCTTTATTTAATTGTTTTTTGAGCCTTTTCTTATTTTAAAAAAACATGGTACCCAAAGGAACAAAGATACATAATAGCAGTTACCTGGCAAGCTGCTGCAGAAGACACACTAAAGATGAAGCCCTCTCTCTGTTCAGCTCGTTGAGCAGTAGCTCTTGGTAGACGAGGTGGAGTACATAGAAAAGGGCTGGAATGTGAGGGAAGAGTGGCGCTGTATTGTCCAAGGTGCTAGTGGCTTGTGATGACTGTAAAACAAACCCAGGACACAGAAAGGCTATAAAACATTTCAGGAACTTGTCTAGACTTGAATGTGCATTTGAACGATTGATTTGGTCACAAACCAAAGAGGGGTTAACGTCCGGAATGACACTCTCATTATAGCCACTACTGTCAGTTGATCTGTTGGCAAAATGAAAATCCATCTGATGATGGTAACGACTTCCCAGCAAGTATTCCCAGTCCTATGCAAGAAGAAGGTGCACAAACATAGTTTTGATTAACTGCAGGTGATTAGATAGATACTTTATTCATCCCCGCAGGGAAATTCACATTTCCAGGAGCATCCCTGAGCTGAGAACAATACAATAATAAAGCAAAAAGAATACAATATACAAATACCCAATGTGACGTGCAAATGCCCACTGTAGCGTGTTATATAGAATATCTAAATAGTGCTACACAGAATACATATTGCAATAAAATTCGGTAATATGCAATGTAGGGGGTGTGGTTTAATGTGGGATTTTACTCTGCCGGGTAGAGTTAAAGAGCCTTATGGCATGAGGAAGAAAAGATCTCTTCAGACTGTCCGTAGTACAAGACAGTGACAGCAGTTTGTCGCTGAAACTGCTCTTCTGTCTGGAGATAATGCTGTGTAGTGGATGCGATGGATTGTCCACGATTGACTGCAGCTTTTTCAGTGCCCGTCTCTCAGCTACTGTTGTCAGGCTGTCCAGCTCTGTGCCCACAGCAGAGCTCGCTTTCCTCGCCAGTTTATCGAGACGAGAGGCATCCTTCTTGACGCTGCCTCCCCAACACGCTGCTGCATAGAAGAGGGCGCTTGCCACAACTGTCTCATGGAATATTTTCAGGAGCTTTTTGCAGATGTTGAAGGAGGCCAGCCTTCTGAGGAAGTAAAGTCAGCTTTGGCCTTTCCTACATAGAGCTTCTGTGTTGGCAGTCCAGTCCAGTTTGTTGTCCAGCTGCACACCCAGGTATTTGTAGGTCTGGACAAATTCTACACATTCTCCTTTGATGGTTACAGGAACCGGGTGAGTTCTAGTTCTCCTGAAGTCCACCACCATCTCCCTGGTCTTGGTGGTGTTCAGGTGCAGGTGGTTTGCGTCGCTCCATCGGACAAAGTCCTGAATCAATTTCCTGTACTCCTCCTCCTGCCCATTTCTGATACATCCCACGATTGCAGTGTCATCGGCAAACTTTTGCACAAGGCATGACTCAGAGTTGTACTTAAAGTCCGATGTATACAGAGTGAATAGGAACGGAGAGAGCACGGTCCCCTGCGGAGATCCGGTGCTGCTAACCACAGTGTCCGATGTACAGCCCCCCTGTTTCACATACTGGGGTCTGCCTGTCAGGTAGTCCGTAATCCATTCTACAAGGTGTTAGCTAACTCCCATCTCTGTCAGTTTCCTACTCAGTGGCAGAGGCTGTATGGTATTGAAGGCACTGGAGAAGTCCAAAAATGTAATCCTCACAGCCCCCTTAGCCCTATCTAGGTGAGAGAGGGATCGATGTACTTCTCCTGGTAAGCAAATTGCAGAGGGTCAATGGCGTGACGGACTTGTAGCCTCAGGTGGTGGTGATTATTATTATTATTATTATTATTATTCAGCATAAAGTATCTATCTATCTATCTATCTATCTCTATCTATTTTCCGGATTATAATGCGCACCTAAAAACCCCCAATTTGGCCAGAAACTTGACAGTGCGCATATATACCCTGCAGAATACGGCAGACAAGATAGGAAATGCATACAGTAATTATAGCTGTGCGTTGCAATGCAAGGCTTTACAGCAATAACGTATTTGAACAAGAAATTGTGCAATGATTAAAGAAATCGATAAATATTGTTGACCTTATTTTGCATAACTTTGTATGCTACGGGAATCGAACCAGAGTAGTAGCAGTGAGGGCCAGGACTTTAGTGCTAGACCACCAATGGTACAAATGACTTTCAACGAGGCATTACACTTTGATGCAATGTTTATACTCACAGCGCAAATAAAACATATTTGCATAGTACATTCTGATAGGTTAGGCAATCTCTCCACTTCTGCACCAACAAATTTTAAAGAATGGAGAAAAAAAAGGCTCAACAAAACACTGTATAAGCTCTTTTATGCATGCACACATATTAAACTAAAAGGTTATTGACACCACAGGTGAAGAAGTGGAGAGAGTGTTTAACTGGTCAAAATGAATTATGCAAATAAGTGTTGTGGCACGCTGAATAAAAATGATTTGATAGTTGGATAAGGTCTAATGTCATTCTTTTGTCATTTGAACAAATGGTAGTCGAATGGTAATGTGTCAGCGGTCTCGAAGACACAACTGATTCCCGTTGAGTGTAATTTTTTGCGATTCAGGTCAATGGCATAAATCAATGCATTCTATTGACATGTACCTGTAAACATGAGGCTACAATAGTACACCAAATAAAGTCTACTTGTGTACAACTAATCGTGATCGGGAAAATTGTAGTGTTTAGCTACATTGTGCTGCCTCCGGTGTTTGTGACGGTCCATATGTCGAAATAAACTCATATAGATTACGGTCGCTTTTTTGTTTCAATCACACCAATCAATATTCCTTGATAAACACATTACACTTACTAGGATTGTGACAATCGTTCTGTTGGAAGCGCAGCTCTGAGAAGCATAGTTCACCAGAAGGAGTCAGATTTTGAACGGTAATCGGATTTAGGCACAACACGGGCTCCCCACCAATTGAAACCCGGTTCCCTTTGAGACGCTATTTTTCTCTTGTGATTGGTCAAAATGCATTTTGGGGGAAATTTTGTTCTGGTGAATTTGTTGAGTTTAAAAAGGTTAAAAATGTTTTGTTTTTCCTTTGTAGATATATAAATATTGTATTGATGTGGCGGCACGGCAGCTGAGTGGTTAGCGCATCCATGACTGTCTGAGGTCATAGGTTCAAATCCAGCTACCAACCTTCCTGGGCGGAGTTTGTATGTTCTCCCCGTGCTTACGGGATTCTTTGTTTGTATGTGTTTGTCTTGCTGTCGGTCACCACTCTCAAGGGATATGACCAGGGTAGATAGATATATAGACTCAAGTTTCCTCCCATATTCCAAAAACACGCATGTCAGGTTAATTGGCCGGTGCAAACTGTCCCTAGGTGTGAATGAGTGATTTAGTTTTCCGTCCCTTTGTGCCCTGCGACTCGCTGGCAAGCAGTTGAGGGTGTCCACTGCCCACTGATAACTGGGATGGGCTTCTGCACCCCCGCGACCCTACTGAAGATGAGCAGTGCAGATAAAGGATGGATGTAATTTACGTTTCTTGAGTTATTTAGTGTTAACGTTTTAAAAAAATGTTCTTTTATTTCCCTCCTTTTCATCTATCTATCTATCTATTTATCTACCTTGGTTATATCCCTCAAGAGGGGTGACCGACAGCAAGACAAACACATACAATAACAAAGTAAATAAAATTTTAAAAAAAATAAAAATAAAATAAAAAAAAGGAAAAAAAATAGCAAAAAAAACACACAAAATTTTTTGGACCAAGGCCAACCCAAATGCCCAAACACCCAAACAAGTTAGGCACCTCAACACCTAAATTGGTCATGCTTTCGTCCTTCCAGATGCAACGGGACACAAGAAAGCGGCCATGTCACTCGGGTCAGGGTGACACAACACAATCTTCTGTTGGGCCCGACAGCCTTGACTGGTTTACCCCTGCCGCATCATACAAGTGCCCTGCCCATCCCTCAGAACACGTCTAAACATCCCACTATCCTTTTAAAACACCTCTCCACTTATTCCTATCACCAACAAGAGCTCTAGCTTCCACTAGATTTAGACCTCTTTCTTGCAGTGCACTCATAACACCATCCACGTCAATCGCAACCTTCCTCTTGGTCTCCTTCCATTTACTTTTTAAGTAATTCATAATAACAATAATGGGGAATTTATGGATTTAACAACAAAAACAACCTGAAGAGCCATTTGGGGCCGAAAGAGCAGGTTTTTTTTAGTAAGCCAAGCAGAAAAAGACCCGAGTTGGTATTCCCATCGCTAAAACGGGCCATTCAAGTTCGATTATATTTATTAAACTCACATTATATTGTTCATTGTCCCGAGGTGTGAATGAGTGAGTGAGTGAGTGGTCTATCCCTGTGTGCCCTGTGACTGGCTGCAACCAGCTCTGGGTGTCCTCTGCCCACATTTTAAAGACAGCTGGGATGGGCTCTGGCTCCCCCACTGAGGATAAGCGGTGCAGATAAAGGATAATGGATGGATGCATCAAAAGCAGAAAAACTAGTTAAATTTTGATAAATTTCAATGATATTGAGTGCAATAAATCTTTCAATCTAGAGACTGCTGATCTTTTTATTTTTGTTTTACTTGTTTTAATACTTTATTATAGGATCTGTGTCTAAATTGTTTTAACAAAAATTGTAATTATTATTTGCATATTATAATTTATTTATATTTTATTCATATTTTGTTTTGCATTTTTAGAGATTTTCAGTTATTTTTTTACTTTAAATCTGTTCAATGTATAAAAAACTATAATTGTTTTGTATTGCACCATTTTTTGTAGATCAGTGAATACTTTATATTGTATGTGTTTTGCAGGGATCCCCTGCAAAAAATGAGATTACAAAAACTAAATAATTTGGTGATTATTTTATCATTATTGATAATATATCATTAAAAAAAAACAAAAATCTAAGTAGCCGTTTGGGAGCCGAAAAAGCCGTCTCTTTTCAGGGAGCTGAGGCAAAAAAGTTTTGGATGTGACGAGTAGGGGGCGGTGACGCTTCACATAACAACACCATAATGACAAGCCACTAGAGTAGGCATTCAGGGTAATTTCCACGCACTTTTTTTCTTAATTTATTGTGTGGTCTATATAGTCAGACTGCTAAGAAACATGGCAGTAGCAAAAATTTCAAGCATTTCAAAGACGTCAACCAAAATTAATTCATTTTCCTGACCTTGAAAACACAATAAAATTCAAGCATTTTCAAGGATTTCAAGAATCCGTACGAACCCTGAAGACAAAAAGAAAGAAATGGAATACAAAAAAGTCAAAGCGTGGAATGAAATTGAACGTAGTTAGGAATCATTTTAATTATAAAAAGTGTGCATTATCCATCACTGACAGAAGCCAAACAGTACCTCAAAGCTTTGGCACTAAATGCAAATATTTATTAGAGACTAATTATATTTTTGTTTTGATTTCTACATTTTAATTGAAGTGTAGTTTGGTGTATGCGTATAAAGGGTGTTTCAAATCAGAGTAAACACTCCCTACAAGATAAATTGGAACTAAAAACTTTAGTGTAAACCCTGCTTGTAAGCTCAAGAACACGTTTTCTAGTTTAATGTGACGCATTTAACTAAAATGCACAAAAAGGGAGAACTAAAATAACCACCCTGCACTCCCAGCCTCCATCTGATTTTACAGCTATGTTTTGCGTTCAGTGAAAAAAAAGCAAATGAAACACAAATCTTAACTGTATTAGACAGAACCCCTTACTGTTTTAACTTTTTTTGTCATGAGAATTTCAAAGACAATCATTAAATTGAGTTTGGAAAAACCCCTGGATAAGTACAGTTTGTTATTTTTTTCACCTCATCAGAGCCTCCGTCACAAGGCCGAGCTTTCTTTGCCGCAATTACGGGTGAGAGTGGCACTTCAAAATGCATCTGGAAGAGAAGAGGATGTGAGGGTCAATATTTCAAGTCAGAATTAATTGTGAGTCAATACTTCAGTTCAAAATTAGCTGTTCTTGTTTTAATTAGGAGAAAAAAGAAAAATCACGTTTCGTGTCCAGGTCAGGCGCTCAGTGTTATAGCCCATCATCTTCAATAAACACGTGACAAAGAGGGTCCACTCTCTGTGAGAGTTGGTGCCGCCCGGAGCATTGTAGATGGTGTACCATTTAAGCAAAACCTAAAGCAAAAACAATTTCCAAATTTTCAAAATGTGAATGAAAGTAATTACATTTGATAGTAAACAATTATTTTTAGGAGTTGCCATTTCCAAGTATATAATGATGTCAAAGCCAAAAGAAAGGTGAAACTGCAAATATTAAATACAAATATAAGAAAATTGTTTTTTTCTTTCAATAAGTGTTCACGGCAGATAAATATATTTTAGTGCTTCAAAGGTTAGTAGAAAGAAAGCCATGCAGAGAGTGTTAAGTCTATGTTGTACTGTTTACAAATAGAGAAGCCAAATATTTAGGTAGGTTTGGTACTTATAATTTGAAAGAACCCAATAAAGTAATCCCTCGCTTCATCAAAGATTACTATTCCCTGTTTCGATACTTTGCGGATTTTCATTATGCATTGTGTTCTGCAGAAGACACCCCACAGCAAATGCTATCACAGGGGCAGCTCCCTGAAGGCTGTTTTGTGTGTGTGTTGGGTGGGCCTGACTGTGTGCGTGACTGTGATTGGCTGGTGAATGCTGTGAGTCAAAGAGCAAGACAGGCGCACAAGTCAATAGGTTCACCAAAAACTAACTGCAAAGTATTTTGGGGCCTCGGTACATTGAAGAGGAATTCATTAAATAAATGTAACTCTGAGGAAAGTCAAGAGCGCAAACAAATGCTGATAACCACCTGGTGCTCTGTGGATTGTTATCGGGTCCGGGAGGAGACTGAGGTGGCATCGGGAAAGTAAGCAGAAGCGGTGCTACAGCTAGGGCCTACTGGGGCTATGCTACGTAACATCTCTTACAAGCCACCCGAGCCTGTATCTTAGCAGCACCAGAGCCATTACCCATAAAACTGATGACATGGAGCTGCAACTCGTGAAAAATCCTGTATTTTAATCATTAAGGAGGCCAGGATCAACATCCATGCTAGCGTGCAGCAAGCTTGCTTGTCACTGCATAACTTTTCTACATAGGAAAGAGAAGCCCTACGATTTTTCGTACTATTGTATAATGACAATAAATATGCATTCTTTTGTCCTGTGTTTTTATTTGTAGATTTCGATTATTTTGTTACAGTTGTATACGTGTCACTGATATTTAATAAATAAATTATGTTTCTACTTAGCACGGCGGCGCAGTGGTTAGCGCTTGTGCGGCACAGTTCATGTCATGGGAACCTGTCAAATCCAGCTCCAGACTTCCTGTGCGGAGTTTGTATGTTCTCCCCGTGCTTGCGTGGGTTTCCTCCGGGCACTCCGGTTTCCTCCCACGTTCCAAAAACATGCATTTCAGGTGAATTGGCCGGTCCAAATTGTCACTAGGTGTGAATGAGCGAATGAGTTGTCTGTCCCTGTGTGCCCTGCGATTGGCTGGCAACCAGTTCAGGATGTCCCCTGCCCACTGCCCGGAGATGGCTGGGATGGGCTCCAGCCCCCCCGCGACCCTAATGAGGATAAGCGGTACGGCTGATGAGATGAGATGTTTCTACTTCGTGGGTTTTGACTATCGCGGGACATTCAGAGAACATAACCCCTGCAAAAAAAATAATTTACTGTTTATTTTTGAAAGTTGTGTATTGTCAAATAAACCAAATAATAAGGTGACACGAATCCAATTGAAATCAAGCATTTTAAAAAAATGATAAAAAGTGTCAACAAACCTTCATTGCAACTTCCTTGGGCAGAATAAAACGGATGGCCTGAAGGCATTTCTTTACTAAATAAAAACATGAGAAAGACCAGCATAAGGACAACATAATAACCTCTTATTAGTAAACGGTCAATAATAATCACACTTTGTCTATTAGCAGACAAATTAAACGGCGAATAGTCAGTGTTACAATGCTAAATGATTTTGATCAGTCCAATTCTTCCTTAACCAGAATATCTCCATGGAACATTCTGAATTGAAAAGGTCAGCTGCACAGAAGATAAATGCCATTCCATTATGGTCAGTCTTACCTGCAAGATTGATTTTAAAATAATGGGCACTAACAAAAAACAAGTCTAGTAGGAGGCAACTGCAATGAGGCACAAATCTGTGTATTCCACCTTGTCTATGGCCAAGCCAGCATCACCATGCGGCACTCAGTCTTTCTAATGATAATAAATCAATGCCATTAATGAGGCGCCTGCTCAGCATCATTCTGTAATAGCTGATTCCAGCCTGTGTACTACAGTTTTTGTAGGTCATACAGACTTTGCATCTCTCCCTGATATTATTGTGTCACATTGTTCACTGTGTAGTGGACAAAAACTCAAGGTTACAGATTGGAGTGTTTAGTTTTCTCCAAGTCCTCTAAAATCTGAACTTTTCTTCTTTTTTTTAATGATAATAAATGTATGTTTGTGAACCGTGTAATCACGTCCTTAATACGTCATAGCAGCAATGTAGGGCAAAGCTTAAACCTAATTTCCAGAACCTAACTGTTGTGACTCAGCTAGATAAGTATGGGTGAGTGCGAGGCCATATAACTGTGTGTCTGGCCAAAAGCATGTTTTCAATGCATCCGCATAATTACACTAGTAACCACCGTGAGATGTTAATGACGTCTGTCTTGTATTACGTTGACATTAGCTAAATTCTAATTGCTATGTCAGGCTTGTTTTAAAAATTAAATAATCTGTTTGCCATTTAATATTGTAATAGGATATGGATTTCATGGTCACAACAAGAGTTTGTGTCTTTTGTCTTATTTTCATAAATGGAAATGAGTACAGGAGCAGATGAAAAATAATGGAATAAAAAAGGCAATATCCACTGATAATTAATTTACGATAATCCTCATATGATGTCATTCATTTTTTTTTTAAAAAGCTACTTTAATGCAACATTATAATGATGCCTTACCCAGTTCAGAGACAGCAATATCTGGTATGGACATTCTCATCATGGTGCCGTTGCTTAGTTCCTACAGATACAAGTAATTTTTTAAATGCAATGATTAGCATACATAAATAAGTAAAATTATCAGCGCATCATGACAAAAACACGTTGAGGGTAAATTCTAATATTTACCAAATAGCATAAAATTGATTTATTTGAAATGTTTTATCTATTCTATTCAAAATATCAGAAGGACTAAAATGCAATACATAATACATACATACATACGCGTTCTGGGACAGGTATCTAAAAAAAAAAAAAATCTAAAACATACACATGCAGAATTTGGAAGACATTCACAGACTTACTAAAGTAACACGGTTGCTGACAGGATCTCGCAGAGCATGGATGCAGGACATAGATTGCTGGAAGGCGTAGTCCTCTAAAAAAGACACTTCATGATGCTTCACATTTGGACTCCGGAGCTCGGACACTGGAGAGGGCATGGCGGCCTGAAGGTAACAGAAAGTGATAGGGTTAGGTGAAAATTAAAGCATTGTAAAAACCCATTCACTTAACATTATTTTTCAGATGTTATGTCAGGGGTCTCAAACTTTATTTACCCAGGGGCTGCTGAAACTGGGGTCTGCGTGAGGTTGGGTAATGGGGTTTTCAAAGGCAGAAACTCACCAAAAGATACATGCAAAATACATCGAATGTTGTTTGAGATTTAGTTCAACAGCATTGACTATCTTGTTCCACACTCGGCCAGCCCTTCATTCCGCATATTAATTCGAATTAAATATTTTATGATCAGTTTGCAAGAAAATAATTATTTGAATCAGATAATTGTTGAAACTTTAAATCTGTAATGTGTACGCACTGCGTCAGTCTAACCAGGAAGTAGTAGCCAATCATATTGAAGTACGGACGTACAAACATAGGCGCGAGTTTTTACGGTGTCAAGTTGTCATACGGTGCTGTAGGAAATTATCAAATGTGTGTGCCTAGCGTAAGCTATCTTTCATTTGGATTTACTTTTACTGGAGAAAGCACTGACTGGTGGTGTCCTGTGGGGTTTTTTTAATGAAAGAAATTTGCCTTGGCACAAAAAAGGTCGAGTACGTTTTGAGTGCTGCCAAAATAGTTAACATGGATGATGCATCCATTTTAAACTCGCACGGGCCGCGTAAGTATCAAGCTTTCATATTATGTCAGGGCCTCCAAACTATTACCTTGAGTGCTGCAAATGGCATGCAGGCCACGATTTTGAGACTACTGTGTTATGGCATTTGTGCTAAGGACATACAATTAGGGATTTCATTATGACATGTAATTTCCAAAAACATATTGGTGATGCAGAACTCAAGTCCCTGCTTATCTGTATTATTTATTTTTATTTCATGCCAATTGAAGGACAAGGTCAATTACAGACCCCCAATACTTCGCGCTTCGGTTATTGCTGATTCACAGCCGATTTTGAATTGAATTGTCTTTAATGTCACTGATATCAACGTATCTTTCTTTATGCTCCGCAGCGTTTGTGTGTTGGGTGGGTGTGATTGCCTGTGTGTACAGCTGTGATAGGCTTGTGTATGCAGTCAGTCAAACAGCAAGGGGGGCGCACAAGTCAAATTGTTCACCATAACAAATTGCGAAGCACGGCGACAGCTAGCTTTTAGCAGCTTGTTACATTGAAAATAAATTCATTAATAAAAATCGGGCTTTAAGAAAAGTCAGAAGAGCGCAAAGAAATACTGATCACCAGCAGGTGCTCTGTGGATTATTAAAAAGAAAGCAATAGCAGCAACGCATGTCAGGCATACTGCAGCTAGCCTATGCAACAACTCTCTCAAGCTACCCCTGCCAAGCGTTTATCTCACCAACACAAGATCCATTACCCATGAAACGGATGACCTGGAACTACAACTTGTGGGAAACCGCTATATTCAGGACGGTTGTATTTTAATCATCTGGCTCAATTCGATGCTAGTGTTTTTTTACACTACATATCTATTTATATGTTATTTACACGTATATTACATATAAATAGTACGTACTAAATCATATTTTGTCCATTTAATGTTTTTGTCTGGGATACGAGGATTTTGGAACACATTAGCTAATTACCAGGCATTTCTATCCCCTGCCATACGGCAATTTCCGCTTACAGTCACCACCGCAGAATAGATTAATGTTGTACCCTGGTTGTCAAATGTATGTGAGAGCAGTTGCAATTTACAGATGTTGCAAGAACAACAAATGTACTTTGGTTGGATTAACTATGACTTCACTGTTTTGATGCCAGCGGTTGTCCAATGTTTATAAATGAGTCATTTATTTTCTATCACATATTAAGTAAGATAAGTCAATTATATTAGGCCAAAGAGTACAGTATTATTACCACTTACCTCATCTATTCTTTGCAATTGCCTACTGTTAGTATTAGTAGGTGTGCTAACTTGTGCCATGGGCGTGTAGAGACCAGCACAGTGATTACTCAGACTAAATGTAGATGGCAGCAGGCCGGGCACAAAAACCTTGCTAACCTTGAGGGGAGGAAAAATAAAACAATACAGTATAATGTACTGTATATTACTAGTGCAGGAGAATGTTTTCATCATACTTACCTGGGTGATTCCTGAGTAGAGTACAAGGCTGCCGCATGCCTCCAAAACAAGCATTGTGTGAATATTCTGTGAGGAAAAAAAACAAATAAATATAATGATCACCTACAATATAGGAGTTCATTGTTTGTACTTCTTCAATATATAGTGTAGAGATCAAGTTTGTTTTGGAAATATTTTGCACTAAAGGACAATTAGAATTTCCAAATAGATGATTCAAGTAAATAGTTGTTATACCATCAAAGACGTTTTGTGTTATAAGTTAGCATTAAGCTGGCCGACAGTAAGTTTAAATGAGTCAAAAACGTACGGATTGTATAACATGTATGAAAATATCGCCATTTACCTGCAGAGGCTCTGCATCTTTGGCAGCAATGATGGTAACAGAGGCAAAGATTAGTTGAGACGAGTCATTGGTTTCCATAAATTTCACACATCTGGGAGCATATAAAACAAAGGAATGTCAGTCTGCGATAAAAATGAAAAAATGTTCTGAGAACTTGATTTAATTATGACCTGAGTTGCTGGTGTGACTCTACCAGAAAACACAGGTAGCGGTTCTCACAAAGGTCAGAAGTCAAGAATACTTTGGAAGCCTGGCTGCTTATCACTTTGTCTGGGCTGAAAAATATTACACATTCTGGAAGAAACGTATAAATTCCACATTTCGTCTTTTTGTACGGCTTTCTGACATATACTGGTATTTACAGTATATACTGGGGCGGCATGCCAGAAATGTATGGCTCTTTTCATGAGTACATCTGGTTTGGAAATCAAACTTAGCTCATGCAATTTGGTCAATTCTGAGTTTTTACATGCTTAGCCAAAGCTACATCGATACCCTATGGCATTTGTGTCAAACTCAGGGCGTATAATTATATCCGGCCCGTGAAATCATTTTATATACATCCACTCCTCTTGCTTTGTTGTTGTGTCTTACTACATGTACAGCGACCTTGGGTGTCCTCAAAGGTATAATAACTTGTACTTCGAAGCGCCTTTATTATTACTATAATGGCCTGGTAGATAACACTCAAACAACAGGTCCCATAATGCATCGCTTTAGCTGCCTTGTCGCTGCAAGATTTCTTGGAAACGTTCCCGCATCTATCAAGTTAGCTGTAGCCTGACGAGCACAGCCAATTTAAAACTATCTACTGACAAACAACACATCAGCCAGTTGAAAAAAAAAAACTGGGAGGTGTATTAACAGTGAGTCTTAGGTGTCAGAAAGAAGAGACATCACGTCTAGGGACGAGCTTCTATCTATCACGAGTTAACGGAAGGCTAAATGGAGAAAAGCAGGGTAAAGTTTCTGTAGCTGTAAATTACAATGGCTAAGAGAAGCGTTGATTCTGAAAACAGAGCCTCTCAAAACCAATGGGAGGCAGAATATATGTTTACTGACGTTGCCGGTTGACCCATGTGCTAATGTGGCCCTGATTAAGGAATATAATGAAAAACAGCACTGCGAGACAAAACATTAGGATAAGCTTAAAAAACCTGTACACAAAGCAGAAGATACAGAAAGATGAAGAGTTAAAGAATAATATGAAGATCAAGCAGATGTTTTTCACCAAACAAAATCCCAAAGTAAAAAGCAGAAATTTTATTTATCTTTCCATTTTTTTACATATTTCAAATTTGTATAGTTATGACAGGAGACATTTTCATGGAGCGCAAAGTATTTTTAGTTATTCAATGTTTAAGTTTGTTTATTTTGGAATAATATTCCTGTCAGTTTTTAATTAAAATGTTAAAGAAAACGTTTTAGTGTATTCAATAAATATTCATCCTGTTCGGCCCGTGATCAAAAGTGTGGTTTGAATTTTGTCCCGCGGTACAATTGAGTTTGACAATATATTCAATATATGTAGGGCACAATCTCAACTAGTTTGCACTCAGGTTGTTACATCAACAGACCCCATTTTAGCTGTACTTCATAAAGGAATCTTTTATATGTAAGCTCATTAAACAATTTATTTTTACCGTTGAGACACTTGATGATGAAAACCCTCAGAACAAACTGTATGCCCCCCAAAACACACGCTAAGCACTCAGAGCAATTTGATTGGGTGAGAGGTCCCGTCTCTTTGCCCAGTGCCGTCTGCACTGAAAGTTGGTATCATTCTTGTTTGAAGTTTTTTGTGATATTTTTACAAAATTACTTTGCTTGCACCTTGTTTTGAAACCATTATTTAGGACAAAAATGACATTCAAAATGAGCATCCACACTCTAACTGCGGGAGAGAAACAAATTTTAAGTACTGCATTATATTTGTTTATATGGTACACGGGTTCTGGTATCATTATCATTTCACAAATTAAATAATTAAATGTCTAACAGTGAAATAAAATTGTTAAAGAATTAACTTTTGTTCAATTTTCTCATTAAATATATGGTGTGGCTCTCTCAAAAATATTATCTTAATATTTTGCTTTTGTGGCTCTTTAGGTCAAAAAGGTTCCCGACCCTTGATCTACCTTCTTGACGTTGCACTAAAAATGCACCAGAGCGAAGCGTTTCAATTTAAAATATTATTAAGTTTTCTATACCACTAGGTTCACCCACCAGTGTCTCGAAAAATTCTATGGGAAACACTGCTGCACTATAAAGTGTCTTTTGAAACCCCATTAAAGAATAAATCATTTACATTAAATCCAGTTTCCAACCTGGGACAGGCAGATGTCTCGTTCCACAGCTGCTCCATGCATAAGTCTGGGATAATAGGCTCCAACACTGCTTCATTGATGGTGCTGTTGGGCGAGTGTCCTGTGCCATGGAAGAGGCCAACAGGCGATGCGGCATGAAGGGTAGTGTTGAAACGAGCCACACCAGATAAGGACGGCGCTGCCATACCGGGAGAGTGGTCGCGACTATTTGGGAAAAAGAAATCTTTCCTGTGTTTGTCTTATTCATTCTGTAAATACATGATTAATACAAGGTAGTCACCTGAGAGCAGCCATCTTGGATATACCCGGGGAATGGATGCGTGAGTGCATTGCTGGTGAGGACATTAGAATTCTGTTCTGATGACTGTATTGGTGAGGGCTGTTGGCACCCAGGAAACAACTACAAATATATAGGACAACATCAGCAAGCCCAAAAAGGTTTCATTGGACAAAACAGTCAATTACCTCATTCAGTGGAAGCAATATGTCTCAAATTGGGGCCATGATCCAGCTGTTTTTTACCAAGTTTTTTTGAGGGACTATAGAAAAATGTTCTGTAGCTTAACATACACGATACCCAGGAAAATAAAAGTTTAACCTTTTTCTTTCACCAGAAGAATATTAAATATGTACCGTTTACCACTCTTGAGTAAATTGAAGTTAAATATTAATACTGTCAAGTTTTATAAGAATGCTCGTTTCCAGTGAAGAAATTGAAAAAAAAAAAGTTTTTTTTTTTTTTTTTTTTTTGGGAAAGATGAATTTGACGCAGAATATTTTGTGTCCATTAAGATTTCTTGGGGGTGTAAATGACATCTAAATAATCTAAATTTTTGCCATAAATCAATACAAACATTACCCAAAATATGTACTTTGATGGAATAATTGTTAGGTCAAGAAAAAGCAATGATTGATAAACTCTATAACATATCAACCTCTGCCAATTGCTCACCTTAGGATTGCCACCCCCTTATTAAAAGATAAACCTTAAAAACACAACGTGGCATTTATTTACTTACAGCAAAAAAGACTATGTTGAATAAAAACAAATAACATTTGTGTAAACAAGTTGATTTTATTTTCCAAATAAACAACATAAATAGTTCTTTCAACATTGTTCTTCGTTTATTAGACGATCCAAATTAGAGCCGAGATGGGCAAATTGAGATCTGTTTTTTTTTCTTCAAAATTTGCTATGTGGCGTAAATAATGAGAAATATTCAAACAATGTATAAAATACAGGGTAATAGGTTGACAGGTACGGTATAAACTTTTGCTGTTTTGTTTATGTATGACTCTTCTAAGATCATTTATGTTGGCACAGGCCAATTGGGAGAAGTAATAAACGTAAATCGCCGGAAGCATGATTTGTAAAACACTGCAAAAGCACGGGATACATCATCACCAGCACAAAGTATTTTTTCAACAAAAATATGAACGCCTCAAGTGATGCAGTGCGTATTGTAAGATCAGGGTTCATACACCTAATTATTGGCCGATTTCAATCACTTTTCAAGCACTTTCAAAGCCAATTTTTAATTTTTTTCCAGGATCTTCAAATGAAGAAATCAAGTGCTGATCAAATAAATCTTTTTATTTTGTAGGTTTAGATCAATAAAATAAAGTCGCAATCTTTACTCCTAGCACATAATTTGTGCCATTTTTGTCTGATCTTATCAATAACCTCCGATATTTTTGTGTCAATGGGCTGCCATTAACTGACATGAATACTGCCATTTTGCTTCAACATTGCACCCGCATCTTCTATATGAAAAAAAAAAAAGGATTGTATGAATAGGGCGGCACAGCAGCTGAGTGGTTACCGTGTCAATGGCACAGTTCTGAAGTTATCAGCCCTTCTATGCAGTTTCCATGTTCTCCACATGCAACAGTAGGGGGCAGTAACACATCACAATGCGACTCGAAAATGAGGTTTGGAACCATCATCGGCAACATTATTACGCACTTTTTAAAATGTATTTATTTAAAAGCGTCGTCTATCGAGGAAACATGGCAACGGCATCAAATTCAACCATTTTCAAGCACTTTACTCAAAATACAATCCTTTTCCTGGCCTTGGAAAGACAACAGGATTTTCAAGGATTTCAAGCGTCCGTACAAACCCTGTATGATGTGATACTTAAAATTTTACATTATTAATTAAGTTATTCCTCAGTGATTTAAGATTTGGTATCAGTATTGTCACTCGCATACGACAAATCTTTAGGGGCAAAGTGCACTGCGACATCGCTGGGGCCGCTGCCCATCAATGCTGAACAGCAGGATGACGATGTACACCGAAAACGATAAACAGATGATAACAGTGCTGTTCCTAGTCAGATCAGGAGGCTTATCCTGCTACCAGTAACCATGGAAACCAGCACTGTTTTCATGTGGGGGAGTGTGAGTGCTTGCCCAAGACACATAGCAGGAAGTGGAGCCCTGGCGACCAAGGGATTGATAAACGTAAACAATTAGGTATGGTTACCCTAACCACCTGGTTTGTAGGGGCCCCCTACCTGTGGTGTGTCTTGGGGAAATACAGCTTGATGGCGCCCATCCCTCTCCAGACTGGTTTTGGGTCGGGGTTTGCCCCCCCCCCACATGAAACAGATAGTACTGTTTACCCTGATTGTTCTCGGACATTCCGGTGTGACGAATTCGCCATAAGACAGCACCTAAAACGTTTGGTAATGTCTCGCCTCACCTCTGGACTTGCATCACGGTTCTGAAAAGACGATTATCTGGACGTTTATTATGCTACGTGGAATAACAATAACAATGTGATCTCCTCAACTACATCGCATTGGCAATTATTGCAAAATCATTCCACTCATCACAGCTGAGAGCTTGAGATCAGGCCTTAAAAGAAGTAAGCCCGTAGGGTATTAATGCCCCAACTAACCTGATCAATGAACTTGATTTGAGGGACCCAGCCCAAAGAAAACCTACATTTTCTTATATTACTTGTTAGGACTCGCGAGACGGATGATTTTGTCTGCTTGGACACTGGGTGCCGCTTGCCTGGGTCTGACTGTGTCACTGAGCGTACGCACTGTCACAAAGAACAATGACAGGTGGCCAGAAAAAATAAAAGGGGCAGCAAGAGAGAAGCCTGGCCCGGCCCCAAACGTAATGATTGACATTTTAGGCACAGCCTGATCTGAATTTCGGGCCGGACTTGGGCTTAAGATCCTACATCTACAGTACATACCGTCATCTAATAGCGTTTCCTGGGGAAACTAATTGTATAGATTTATCATAAGCAGAATATCGGCGAGACACTGAATTGATAAATTTTAGTATTTTGAACACACAGGTGTATTTATGAGGACCAAGATTTACCTCATATAATAGTTTCCACCTGTTTTCCCAGAAGACAGAGGCGCTAGGTGTTGTTAACATTTTTCTCCAAACTAATATCAATGTATGAGAGGTTTATTGGCAAAAGCTGCAGTGTGAATGTCTGCGTCTTGCTAAAAAATACTCGTCTCAAGTCCTCTGACACCAGGACAAAAATTGCCATGGCCCCACGGGGAGTCACTGTACATGCTAGACTGCATTCTGAGTCCTATAAACTTTCAAAATCTAACAATTACCTTACTCCAGGATTTAACCGTGCTGCCTTGCTACTGCAAGGGGAGTCCAGGCGAGAGTGGTTGCGCAAGTGCGATAGAAGGAAGCCCGCAGGTTCAGTGAAGGGCTCCCCGAGACAACAAAGCACTGTAGAACGCTCCTGGTGGGGGTAAGAGATTGAAGATTGAAGGTGTGAGTGAGTGACTGAGTGAAAATGGTTTTGTTTGCCCGCCACTGAAAAGAACAAAGTACAAAATCCCAAATTAAATTATAAATATAATTATAAATTATAGCTGAGACACTTGGCTTGACACAAGGATCCCCGATGCTAGCGTGCAGCTAGCTGGCCGCTCTCTACATTGCTTTCTTACACTCAAAGGAGAAGCCCTCAAATTTGGTTGTACTATTGGATAACAACAATAAAGACCATTAATTTAACTTCAATTCTGGGTTCTTTGTTTTAAGTTTTAGATTTATAGTTGGTATTTTGTGTTGATGTTTCTACTTTCATGGGTTTTGATTATCGAGGGACTTTTTTAAAATGCAGCCCCTGAAAAAAGGGATTTCTGTATGACAATTGTAACACGACAATAAAGATTAGCACGATCTTTTTTATGTATCTCTCCGAGCCAGATCCTGGGTGCGAGCCATATGTTCCTGACCCTTGGTATAGGCAAAAAGCGGAATGAGTATTTGCGTGAATAGTGAGCACATTTGTACTCTATGTACAGTTAGGATAATGTTTACTTGAAAAGTACCGACTTCTGATGGGAAGAGTATGAACGGATTAGTTGAAGAGAAGTGGAGAGTGTGGAAATGGAATGGAAGTGGTTTAAAAAGGCAGTGTTGAGGAGTGCGAAAGAAGTGTGTGAAATGAGAAAAGTTGGTCGAGGTATTAGGAAAGGAAGTGAATAGTGGAATGATGTGGTCTCAAAGGCTGTGACAGAGAAGAGACGTGCCTTTGAGTAGTGGCTGCAAGATAAAGAATTAACTTTTGTTCAATTTTCTCATTAAATATATGGTGTGGCTCTCTCAAAAATATTATCTTAATATTTTGCTTTTGTGGCTCTTTAGGTCAAAAAGGTTCCCGACCCTTGATCTACCTTCTTGACGTTGCACTAAAAATGCACCAGAGCGAAAAAATGCTTATGAAAGGTATAAAGTGAAGAAAAGGTTGGTAAAAGCGGTAGTGGAAGCAGCGAAAAGGAAAGCAAATGATGAATGGTGTCGAAACAGGAGTGATCTTTGAGGAAAGGAGAAAAGTGTTCTGGAAAGAAATGAAAAGAGTAAGAAAGAGCAAGTCTGGAAAGGAAGAGAAAGTGAAAGATAAGGACGATAGATTGCTTGGTAGCAGTTGTGCAGTCAGGACGAGATGGGCAGAGTATTTTGAGGAGTTGCTAAATGTGGAGGATGGGAGAGAAGTGGGAGTCGAGGCGATCGGTCGTATGGGGAAAATGCACGTGTTGGGTGATGTAAATGTGAAGCCTGTGGAAACATGTGAGGTGCAAGAGGCAGTGAAATAAGTGAAGGGGGGGGGGGGCGCCTGGGTTGGATGGTTGTACTGCTGAATGCTTGAAAAAAGGTGGCACGGCTATGATTGACTGGTTAGTACGCTTGTTGAATGTATGCTTTTTAAGTGGTGTGGTTCCTGTTGATTGATGTAGTGCATGTGTGGTACCATTGTACAAGAGTAAAGGTGACAAGTATGAATGTAGCAATTCGAGAGGTATCAGTTTGTTGTCTGTGCCAGGTAAGCTGTACCGAAGAGTATTGATTAAGAGAGTGAGAGGAAGAACAGATGAGGTGGTGATGGAGGAGCAGAGTGGTTTCAGGAAAGGAAGAGGATGTGTGGATCGGGTGTTTGCAGTACGACAGGTGTGTGAGAAATATTTTGCAAAAGGTAAGGATGTTTATTTGGCGTTAATTGACTTGGAAAAGGCGTATGACAGAGTTGATAGAAAGGTGTTGTATCAAGTGATGGTAACGTATGGAGTGGGTGGAAAGTTGTTGGAAGCATTGAAGAGTTTTTATATGAACAGCAAAGCATGTGTAAGAGTAGGGAGTGAGACAAGTGAGTGGTTCCCTGTGCTGACTGGTGTGAGACAGGGGTGTGTGATGTCACCATGGCTGTTTAATGTGTACATGTATGGTGTAGTGAGAGAGGTGAATGCAAGAGTATTTGGGAGAGGTGTAGAGATGATGGACAACAGTGGAACATTGTGGCAGGTAAGTCAGTTGCTGTTTGCAGATGACACAGCGCTTCTGGCTGATTCTGAGGAAACATTGAGAAGGTTGGTAACGGAGTTTGGAAGAGTATGTGATAGGCGTAAGTTATGTGTGAATGTTGGGAAGAGTAAGGTGATGAAGTGTTCACATGATGGAGTGGGCATGGCGTTAGAAATAAGGTTGCATGGACAGATGCTGGAAGAAGTTGAAAGCTTTGGGTAATTGGGTTGTGATGTGGCTGCAGTTGGTGGAATGGAGTGCGAGGTATTGCACAGAGTGAATCAAGGAAGCAAGGTTTTGGGTGCTCTGAGGAAAGTGATGTGCAACAAGAGTATGAGTATGGATGTTAAGAGGGGACTGTGTGAGAGTGTGATTGTGCGGACTGTGTTGTATGGTGCAGACTTTGAGCCTGAACGCAGATTTGAGAAGGAAATTAAATGTTTTTGAGATGAAGTGTTTGAGGAGTATGTTAGGAGTGACAAGATTGGATAGATTGAGAAATGAAATTGTCTGAGACAGAACTAATAGTAGTGGAACTGAGCAAGGGAGTGGATAAGAGTGTACTCGGTTGGTTTGAACACATTGAGAGGATGGATGAGGAGCGAATGTTGAAGATGATCTACGGAGCAGAAGTAAATGGAAGGAGACCAAGAGGAAAGGGCGCGATTGACGTGGATGGATGGTGTTATGAGTGCACTGCAGGAATAAGTCTAAATATAGTGGAAGCTCGGGCTCTTGTTGGTGATAGAAATGAGTGGAGAGGTGTTGTAAAAGAATAGTGGGATGTTTAGATGCGTTCCAATGTTTGGGCAGGGCACCTGTATGATGTGGCAGGGGTAAACCAGTGAAAGCTGTCTGGCCCTGCTGTTGAACAGAAGAGTGCGTTGTGTCACCCTGACGAGTGACATGGCCGCTTTCTTGTGTCCCGTTTCATCTCGAGGGACGAAAGCATGACCAACTTGGGTGCCGAGATGCTTAACTTGTTTGTGTGTTTGGGCATTTGGGTTGGCCATGGTCCAAAATTTTGTGTGTGTGTGTGTGTGTTTTTGCTACCTTTCCCTTTTTTTATTTTCTTTGTTTTTTATGTGTTTGTCTCGCTGTCGGTCACCCCTCTCGGGGGATATGACCTGGGTAGATAGATAGATATATCTGATAAGTATTTCAGTGCCCACCTCACGTGTGACTGTCCGCAAGCTCCACACAGCGTGTGTTCCTTGCTCAGTGTCATAAGACACAACAATAGAAGGCTGGCAAAAGGTGAAGACAATCTTCGTGGTGGAGTCGGACATGTACTCCACGTGAGTGCTGTCAAATGGACCTAGGTGTGAAAATGGAAACGCTGAAATAATACATCATAGTCCTGTCCGATGGTCCATTCAGGACAGCAGATTTTTTTGTATTACCGGCGTGTTTGCACACCACTGGGGCCACCTCATCTATCGGATGTAGCATGCTGAACAAGCTGGGAAGCGACTCGCTGTGGAGGAATATTCAAGCTGTGTCAATGAGCAACATGCAAACATACGTTATGAGGAAGTACGTTTCAGAAATTCCGGACCACAAAAATCGACTTTTTTGCTACTTTTTAAACACTGCAGCTTTATATATGGTGCGGCTAATCATTTTTTTGTGTTGGCACCGAGGAAAATGGCCATCTCCTTTTTTTCACAACAGATGCGCTCTAAATACAAAACACTTATGTGATGTCTGATGTATGACGCTCTTTCAAATAAGAAATGAATCCATGTTTTTGCCAACATTATTCAAATAACACATACCAGAAGCAAAAGGGAGGCTTGATAGTTTTTTTTAATTCAAGATTTACAATGTACTCACAATATTTAAACTTTTTACCCCACAAATCAAGTCTTTAATTTATACATTGGAATTGAATAGCAGTGGAATGATCTATAAAAAACTTTTAAGTTCTCGTTCCTTATAGTCTGCATCAATGTCAAGTCACTTAAGTTTTCTTTCATCTTTGAGGAACGATAACAGGCGAATGCAATTTGGTCCGTTACCGCAGAAACTGCCCATGACACAGAAAGAGGTCTCATTACAAACTGGCACTCATCTCCACAGTATGGTTACTTTGGCACAGCCATCTAACAATCTAAGCCAGGGGTGGCGACTAACACGGGGCTCTAGATCTGCATGCGGCTCTTGGCCAATAAGAATGCGCTCTTTGTCTCATCATATTTTTTTATATACTGTGGCTCTTTGCCTTGTTTTGTGTTTAGTTTTTTTGGGGGTTGTTTAATGACACTTTCCTTGATATCAACAAAAGAACAATACTTGTTGTATTGTAAGGAGAGGAGTGTGTTATGGGAAATAATATGTTTTTAATTGTGTGTGTTTATGTGTGTGTCTGTCATGGCAGGTCAGTATGCGGTGTGGTTCTTTTACTCTCACAGTTAAAAATTTCGGCTCTTTGTGTCAAACTTGTTCGCTACCCCTGATCTAAGCGATGCAGCGCTCGCTCGCATTTTCTTTCGACATAGAAGCAGGGATGTGATTTGACCAAAGTGAAATTATCTGAAAATTAGCGGGGGGGGGGGGGGGGGGTGATTGCTAGCTGGGGGGGGGGGGGGGGGGGAACCAGGTAGGACCAGGGCAGTGCCCTGGTGGGGGGAAAAGTGGGGCGAAGCCCCCCCCCGGAGCTCATGGGTTTTTTTAAGTACTTTCAATGCACTCAGATGACAAAGAAATAGACAAGACAACAGCATAAATTTTCAATGTATATTGAACTATCCCATATAAAATTACAGTTTAAGTCAACTCAAAATCAGTCACATTAAAAAACATTTCCCCAACGCCACTATCTTAATTGTAAAGAAGATGGTTCCAGTGGCAAGGGAGACCCTAGACGACCGGCATCTTTCTACAACTGCAGGCGGCTAACGGGATCCAGGTCTGTAGGAAACCGCCTCAAAGCGTGCCGCCACCAGCTTTTGGGATCACTCTTAGTCTGGACTCTACCCTTCGACCTGTTCGGCTTGGGTAACCCTACCAGGAGTACGAAACTCCCGCCGACATAGCTCTGGGGGTCATGGAGACGCGCAAAGTGCCCCACCACGATAAGGTGGTGATCCGTCGGGACACAGCTAAATCCATTCACATGACCCAAACACTACTTCCTCCTAGACTTCATTGCTTTGGAATGGGTCTTTCTAGCCTGCTTCTGTGCAGCTTTGATGGTTCTTCTTGAGGCAGCCTTGCTCATTTGGGTGTCCTGTTTCACAGCAAGTTCTGTTCGTTTTGCAGACAACATAGCTGCTTCTGCATCCTTCTCCTCCCTGTACCTTTTGGAGGATGTCCTCAGATTTAGGCACAGTATGGACTGCACAGGATCCATCAGAATGTCTTTCCTTCCAAAATGGCTGACAGAGGTGGTATTTCTTGCTCTTAGGGCATATTTTACAGTCTGGATAGAACTGTATGTGGCTATGTCCATTCTGCATGCTTTGGGGTTCAGGACATCACCCATGACACTAAAAGCCCCCTCTACTTGCGGCCCATGGAAGCAACTCATGAGAGCCTTCACCATCTTGGCCAGGGTTGGGTATCTTCCAACAGCAAAGACTTGGGCCCACCAACGATCCAGTGCAATTGCCTTCCCCTCTGAGTCCAAAGGTGTTGGCAACTCACTGTCCAACTGGTATTCTCTCACCTCGAGATCATAGTTCCCCAGCTCTGACTCATCAAGGACATTGGTGACCAACGACGACAGCTTCTTCAGTTGGTTTAAAGTTGAGCTGTGTCCTCTGGCAAGTGGGTCAATGGCAGAGGCTGCTCTCAGAAGCTTGCTGTTCATGGGCAACTTTTTCTGAAGGTACAGACCACATGCCAGATATGCTGCCTTGGCTTTGGCTTTGAACTTGAACACAACTGACAACTTGTTAGAAGAATCCATCAGTTTGCTGGTGACACCACCATAGAAAATATCATTTTCTCGGAGTTGGTTGGCTTTGTTGTTCAGTTCAAAAAAATGTTGAAAATTAGCTACAAACCATTGGAAATAATATTTACCATGCAATAAATCATTTAATCAATCATTCTTAATACATAATGGATAACAAAAACATAAAATACCTCATGCAGCAAGCTCTGATAAAAACACAATCATGCATTCGACTAAGATCATCTCTGTAACTGCATACATCAAGACACTCAACATCTTGAAACCTAAAAAGTGCAAACATGCAGCATTCATTTGAGTTTGTGTCAATGATTAACCATGTTATTAATATTAAGTAAATTATGTACCATAATAATATCGTGGCCATTAAGAAAATCAATGGTAGAATATCATACAAGTACTTAATTTAAAAAATATAAATACTGACAATAGTTTTGATTACTATTAGGCTTAATAATATTTTTAAATTTCCTAAATCATATTTTAAATGTAATAATTTATTTCTTTAATAGCAGCGTATCCAAGTATTTGATAAATGAAAGTACAATAAGTATAGGCCCTACAGTAAAGTGTTGGTGTAATGTACACATGAAAATCTATTATTGTAATTGTTAAATATTTATGGCCATTTTTATTACGTTATAATATTTTCGAAAAAAATGGGAAAACTGTCAAATAAATTTGAAAAGTTTACCACCTACCTCAAAATTCACGACTCTATCAGCAACTGGTACAGGTTGTTGGGGTGGATCACGTCTCTTTATTACCGCTTCCGATTGTGATGTCAATAAGGGATGGAGGCCGTAAAGTTTTGGAGTTTTCGTTTGGGCACCGAAACTTCCAGCGATGGAATAATTTGTCGTTCTTGACTGGAGTTCTTTCACGTGTTTTTTGCTCTTTGCGTGACTTTCAAGAGCTTTGAAACCTCTCCCACCATAGTCGATGGTATCATGACACCAAATGCAAAGTGCTTTCCCGGCACGATCGATCTTCCGAATAAAGTCATTGAACAAATTCGTCACAGTCTTCTTTCCAACATTCGTAGATAATTCCTTCTCCAACCAGTCCCATCGAAACTTGTTTTTTACAATCTTATCAATTTCTTTAGCTCGCGGAGCATCTTTGCGTTCGATCACGGACATCTTTCTTTAAACACCCGGCAAAAACGTGTGAGAAATGAACAATGGCACACTCCTATAACAAGCGCGTTTATTGGTCAACACGAGACTTCAACCAATCGCAAGTACGTTTCATTTCAGTTACGGAAACACTCAAATGGCATGCTGTCGAGACGAAATCGTTTTTTTTTACCAATTAAAACACCGGAAATTTTAAAATTTTATTTTTGGAGATAAAAAAAAGCGGAATTCCGCGAATTAGCGGAAAAATCACATCCCTGTAGAAGTCAATATGTGCTCGTCTTCGTAATCGCCATTTTGAATGGCCACATGATTCGAAAACTTGTGACGTAAACAATTCAAAGCAAAATGGAAAACATAGCAATTAAAAATAGCGTCAGGAATGCGGGGGTTTGGCAGCCTAAAGTGTTGATGCTAAATTCTCTAAGCGGTTGGCGCCAGGTGTGCGCCATACTTTTAGTGTATGAATAGGACCTGAATTAGTTAATTGTTATGGCCGTTTAAGCCTACAGCTTTTACAAAGTCCAGATAAAATGTATTTCTTAAATTTGAGCATGCTGCTTTTAATCAAGTGCACTCTGTAGTCCGGAATGGACGTTGTATGACTGTTTTTGTTTACGTGGGTGACAATCCGAGTGTATATCTGTGATAGTATGTGTCGTACTTACTCTGAGGGGCTGACCTGTTCATCAGCTGCAGTGATTTTACGTTCTAGCAAAAGTCCAAACTTGGTCGGCCAGGCTCTGGACACCTGTGGGAGAAATTACATTTAATTAAGCACCCTTATTTTCCCATTTGGAGGGGTGTATGGTGGCGGCTTAACCTGAAATGGCAGAGGTGAAAGAAAATCTTTGCCGGTCACTGTATGAACGTTGATACATCCATTCTGCACAATACACACAGTGTGCTCCACATTTTCTTCTGTTAAACACAAACATGGCTTACAAAGGGAACAACTTAGTAACATTTGTATGAGCCAAAGTTTACAACAGGCCTAAAACAAACCAGGAATTTCATATTTCATATTTTCATATTTCTATCTGTGAGGACACGAGAGGAAGGACTATGGGCTTCAGTGGAAAATAATGGAGGGATGAATGGAATGCACTTTAATAAATAATATTTTCTAAAACAACTTATATGATGAAGTACCTTTGTTCTTACTCTGAGGAACAGTGAAGTCACACCATAAAGCCTGAAAATATAAGAAAAAATGTTATTGTCACAATTTTTAACACAAATTCATACTAATATTTTATATCTGCCAATCCCCAACCTGCTCCACCGGGCTGTCCACAGTGAACGCCTTGTAAACATCGGCGCCCTGCACCTGACTGCCCTTGGTCCACACTACCACGTTCCCTGCCGTGTAAAGCTCTTCTTCAAAATCCAAGTCCTGCTCCAGGGATTCCATGTAGCCCTTCCTGAGCTGCCAACATTCCTGTGGATTAAATCCATCAATCTCCACACTAGCAGACTGGAAGCTGATATGGAAAATGCTATTCTTTGTTAGTTGAGCTTGTATTTCATGGTTTTGTAAAAGGAAAAAAAAAAGAAAAAAACTAAGGTTCTGGTGATTGTTGAAACATAATTTCAGAAGAGAAAACAATTTTCTCAATTTCTAAAGGACAGTAGACCAAACGTATCAGGCTGTCACAAACTGTACTTGTCCTAATAAACACTTGACTAAATGTCTACATTCATGACTCAGTTGGGAAAAACTGTATAAAATGTCCAGGATCTTACCCTATCCCTCTCTTGCAAGCTGACCTCCTGCAGGGAGCCCGCCAAGCCAGCGGCGCAGTCTGATGACCAGAGCTCGGAGGCCGGCTGCAGCTCCCGCAGCTGCAGATTGAATGCATTGGGGTGGTTCTTGCAGTGATCACGGCCGAATGGGACAAACAACTGCAATTCCCCTGCGGCAATCATCGTGGCTGTCTCTTCATACACGACGTCCGACATGAGTTCCAGTTATCAGCATTATTTCTGAGAAGGAAATTGTGTTCATGAATATTTTATGTTCACTTTACAAATACCTAATAATCTATACTAATAATTGGAAAGAGGGAAGGGGGTGCGTGTGTACAAATGGTAGTAAGTCTGTGTGCCCTGCGATTGACCGGTGTTGTGCCCAATTCCGACTCCCGAACAGAATCCTCCCCCCCTCGCGTGAACGCGCATTCTGCTGCGCTTCCAACAAAAGCGATCGTATTCTAAATAAAACGCTTATTAAAACAATAAAGCGAGCTAATTATAACAATTGAGAGATCTTAGTCTATATAACGCGTTTATTTAAACATTAAAGTGCGATCGTATTCTACAAAATGCGTTTGTTGACGCGGATGAAAAAGTCACCAACGTCAATGTACGCTTCCGACAAAAGCGATCATATTCTATATAATACGCTTTTTTTTTAAATAAAGCGAGCTAATTATAACAATTGGGAGATCCTAGTCTATATAACGCGTTTATTTAAACAATAAAGTGCGATCGTATTCTACAAAATACGTTTGTTAACGCGGATGAAAAAGTCACCAACGTCAATGTACGCTATGATTTCCGCGATCACAACTAATTGTACACAAATAGCCTTTATTTGATGTACTATAATAGCCTCATGTAATGTATTTTTTATTGTGAATGAAACCCTGGTTGCATTGGATCCCGCGGTGTAAACAAACTGTTGTTCGCGCTTTAATGTTTAAATAAACGCGTTATATAGACTAGGATCTCCCGATTGTTATAATTAGCTCGCTTTATTGTTTTAATAAGCGTTTTATATAGAATACTAACGCTTTTGTTGGAAGCGCAGCAGAATGCGCGTTCACGCGAGGGGGGGAGGATTCTGTACGGGAGTCGGAATTGGGCACAACACCTGTTGTGCCGGGGGGGGGGAGGATTCTGTACGGGAGTCGGAATTGGGCACAACACCGGCAACCAGTCCAGTGGATACCCTGCCCATGGCCCGATGTCAGCTCGGGGGGGGGGATACAGCAAAACCCCGCGGGAAAATGGATGAATAAACAACCCCAACATCTTAATAGGTTAATTTTAACGTAAAAGCTCCCCGGGTTATCGTTCCTGTTTTTCAATATGTAGGAACCCTGGGAAAATATTCGCATAAAACAACTACATTGGTTGACAATAAGCAGAGGATTTCGCTTCAGCAATGTGTTAATTGAAATATATGATCACGAGTAATTCTTTTCACTGTATCCAATGATGTTAAATATGGCATCTAAAGAAACGTAAGTTTAAACTCGCCGTTTCGTTTTGGTCGAAAAGTGTCATTTGTGATTTATACTTATGAGTGGATAACCGGTGATGCACTCCCGACCCGCACTAGCATGCTAACTCTGCTAACATGAGTAACTACAACAAAACACCAACCTGGTAATAACGAATATTCTGGCTCTTATTGTGGAGTCCTCGTCTTACTGAACGTGTTGATGTCTGTCTGCAAATCAAAATTGAAACACATGAAACAAAAATACAGAACCGCACTTGGCTAAGATTTTACTAGCAGCAACTTTTCAATTGACCGCCGACATGTTTACTTTGCCGGCTTATTTCATCTTCCGTCTTCTCGACCAATCAAAAAACGTAACAGTACACGCGTCATAAGTATGACATCACGTCAGTAAAATCCCCAAATTTGATATAAAACAACTCAAAACTCATTAATAAAATATATGGTAATAATATTGCTTTATAAATATTATTTTAATACATTTTCATACATTTTTGTCAGTTATTTTTGAGTAAGTAATTATATAATGGTAACAATAAAAAAGAAAATATGTTAAAATATAGGTTGACCTTTTAATAATTGCTACATGTTTCATTTAGTGTTACTTCTAAAAATATGACAAATGTCTGTTTGAATTTTTAACTCTTTTTGATCCTGCGATCTGCACAATATCAGATGATTCTCTTAGTATGCATGTATATTTGTTTGTGTCGATGCATATATCAGTATAAGTGGACTAGCGAGATAGTCTGATGAATCGAAAATACAGTAATTCGGTTATTTTCATGCACAGTAATTATTTATTTGCTGCAATAACTGAAAATGGTAAACAAAAGCCTGCTGAAAACTGGATTTTTGCTTCGTCTCACACTTTTTTTTAGAAAGAAACAGACAGACAGACATACAGACAGACAGACAGACAGACAGACAGGCAGACCGACAGACCGACAGACCGACAGACCGACAGACCGACAGACGGATTGATTTCATGGCCGTGCACACATTTTTCTGTTATTGTAGCATGAAAATGTTGAAAATAAGAAATGGACTAATTTAAATACAGTCTAAACACCAAGTAAAACCCCCAAAATATTAAAAAAATAAGAGTTCATTTGAGAGCGTTTTAGAGATACACGTACTTGCACAAGCCACAAAAGCAGCTTGAAGAGGCTTCAATGATGAGTTAAGCCAGATGATGGCGTTGGCAAATATTACATTTTTACATCCCGGACAGCACCTTTGTGTATTTATTTTAGGTCATATTACTGTAGGATTATATTGAAATGGTAGATGACAGACATGTCTCAAAAAAGTAGTGTTGGAGAGACTACAGCTTGACTTTATCACGCAATCATTCGATACTTACTTTTTTGTCAATAATAACAGTAATAGTAACAAGATATTAGTGTAAGCAACATAATATAATGTGAATATTGCAGAACGTTCAAACATATATGATCCTGTGTTGGTTCATAATAAATACATCACTGCTAAACATTGAACAAGTGATCCAATACTGAATAGCACACATGCTTTGGTCAAGAAAAATATATTAGCTTTACACAGAAGTAGCGATAATAAAGCAAGATAAATACAGACATAGAAGGGAAACTTCAGCGAGGAAACATATTGTCTGTCAAATTATGGCCCGGAGGTTTCCTAATGCCGTTTCACATGAGGCAAATTTCATGACCGTGTTGACTTGCCAAAGAGTACAAAACATTTAGATTTATTCAATTAAATTCAAACATGTACACTTGATGGTCACTGAGAACAACAGGGCCAAGATCCTGTGGTTCCAGACTGACAAGCAGGTCCTGGCTGACCAACCGGAGTGGTTGTGGACAAAGAGAAGAAGAGAGTGGTGATAATAAATGTGGAAATCCCAGCTGACACCAATATCAGGAAGAAGGTACACGAGAAAATGGAGAAGGACCAATGGTTGAAAGAGCAGCTGGAACAGATGTAAAGGGTCAAGGCCAGTGGGGCCTCTGTGATAGTCGGGGAACTCTGGACAGTAACCCCGAAACTGGAGTAGTGGCTCTAACAGATCCCAGGAACAACATCTGAAAGCTCAGTCCAGAAGAGCAGAGTCCTAGGAACAGCTAAGATACTGTTTAGAACCCTCAAACTCCCAGGACCAAAGTCTGTGGATGATGACACAGACACCACCCACTTGTGATGAGGAGATTTCATGTTTTTTTCCACTGTTTTTGACCAAAAATTGTGCTGTGTTTATATGTAAAGCCTAAGAAAAACGACACAAAACACCTGACCTATCATTAAACATCCGCTTTGTGAATCTCTTTTACTGTGCTACTTTCTACGTAAGTGTTATTGCATAACATCTGAACACTAGTTACATCTCAATTCAAATGTTTCAGACCAAAAAAAAGCCAAACAAGTCAGGTTTAGCACTCATGAATCTCTTGTTAAGAACATGGTAATTGATTTGCTTACCCCTAACCGTCTGTTTCGCTTGTTAGTTCCTGCTTTAAAGTTAGGTCATCCTGCCATAACGCGTAAGTAGTTCAGATTTCCGGATTGCAAGGCTTCTCAAGCCAGAATAAAGGATCCCCGAAAAAGCTGAATGTATGATATAACCAGTTATCCACAAACTGCTTATCAATAGTTAAGCGTTATCTGTACGACAAAGTAGTTGTGCATTCCAACAATTGACTATTCTTTACATGTCTCAGGTCGTATGGTGCGGGGAAAAAAATATATGGACATAATAATATTTTATTAAGGATAAAAGAATACAAGTTATCATACTTAATGACAATAGCATTGTGAAGTACACTTCTCTCGATGTCAATCAAACCTGCATGATAGTTACCAGGTTGAAAAAAATCAAGGAAAACAACTTTTATAAACTAATCCCTACGAACCCATCAACATTTCTGCACTCTTGTGAGTCCTCTCAAGACATTTTGACATGTCACTGCGGAAAAGATGGTGACGGCTTTCACATTGCTAACAATGTTAATGATACCTGCCTGCCACACAATGCTGCATGGCTGGCATCAACCGGAAGGAAAGTGGCCCACTGCCATTATGTCATTACTGAAATATATTTATTTGGCTGTTTGAGACTGCACATCCCCAAAACAGATAGATAGATAGATAGATAGAGAGAGAGAGAGAGAGAGAGAGAGAGAGAGAGAGAGAGAGAGAGAGAGAGAGAGAGAGAGAGAGAGAGAGAGATAGATATGAAAAAGTATAAATGTTATATGGATTTTCAAAGAGGTATTTTTGATTGGGTTAACAAGCAACTTAATATAAGATGGCTGGCTGGTTGTTGCGTAATTGCCACCAAATGTATTTATGCTCTTCATTCATTCAGGATGTAAGCACGAGCTCTGGACATCTAATTGTTGCACACAGGCCCAAAACAAGACCCCTATTAACAAATACCCCATGGATCCCTAACCGTGAGCTGGTATGAAAATCCTAACAAAATACTTTTTTTACAAACTCCAGCAATCGTCTTTTAACGTTGTGTTAAGGAATAGAATTTTCTAAACTTTATCCAAATACAAACTGTTCTAGATTCCAAATTAATTGGGATAATTGTATTTTTCATTATTGATCACTCACAGGGGAGGTATAATGTATGCATAACCTTACGACCCACCAACAACATTATCATAGTGATGGTTGTAATGGGAACACAATATCGATCCCAAGACCATAGTATTGATCCGATCCAAGTGCTATCTTGGGAATCATTAATATCGATATTTGTATACATCCGCCCACTCTTAGTGACAGTCAAACTGCAGTGGTCTCCAACGTGGTGCAAAAAGTAGCTTTCAGCTTGAAAAGGGTTGGTGACCCCTGTTGTACTGTATATTGTATATATTTTCCTCTACACATGGATACTTCAGAAATGTTCTTTATCATCATATTTGTTTATCATATTTATTAAGATGGCCGGACGCTGGCGCAGTGGTTAGGGTTCCAGTCCAGCTACCGCAGCCTTCCCATGTGGAGTTTGCATGTTCTCACGGTGTCTGCGTGGGTTTCCTCCTGGGACTCCGGTTTCCTCCCACATTCATAACATTTGTATGTCAGGTTGATTGGCCGAGCAAATTGTCTGTCCCTGTGTGCCCTGCGACTGGCTGGCAACCAGTTCAGGGTGTCCCCTGCCCACTGCCTGAGGGTAGCTAGGATGAGCTCCAGCACCCCCGCGACCCTACGGAGGATAAGCGTTGCAGATAATGGATGGATGGATGGATGGACACTTATTAAGATATTATCCCTTAATATTAGTAGAAATTCAAACATATTAGTTTTTTAATGAACAGGTAATGCCTGCAGATAATGCAACATTGTCATATACAACGAAAACAATTTTTTTGGAAGCATTGATTATTGAAATAAAAATGTTTGCTGTTGTTTCAAGATTCAAATTAAATCATAAAAAGTATAATGTTCTGCCAATACGAGACAGAAAAGAGAGATTTTCCTTTGAATGGTTCAGTTCCAGTTGAGTGGTGCAATTGCTCTGTGAACATCTTTAGTACATTACAATATACACTTGCCTGCAAATCTGAAAAATGGTTGTACTGTATATCATTTTGAAAGGAAAAAAAGAAAAATATTACGGCCTTGGAGGATAATTATTTACCAATACATGGTAAAGTTTGTCCTATGTATACATTTGTAATTCTTCATTTTTTCATTTATCAAATTCCTCCATTACCATAAATTGTTGTGTACAATTGGCAATTTTATTTAAATGGAATAACAAACCATATAAGATTGAGTAAGATTAAGACATTGCTTGAATATTTGAAATGAAAGTGTTGGATTTTTCAATCTTCTGTAAGACTGGTTTACTGGTTATCATGATTATCCTTGGATTTTAGTTTTATATACGATAATTTGTTTTTATTTTCTCAATTGAAAACAATACATATTTATATTTTGTCACGGTTGCCCATCGCTCTCTCTTGGGCCCGCCTGTTTCGCGCCCGTTGCTGCTCGTTGCCTGATTGGCTTCCCTCCTATTTAAACTCAGTGCTCTCATTCACTCCTTGTCAGTCCATCAACGAACCTCTGCACTTTCAAGACTTGTATTTTCACTCTGTATCGACCCCGTCTATCTTGCCTTGTCCGATATCTTGCTCCAGTCTCCAGTATCCGGTATCGATCCCGTCTGTCTCGTCCTGTCCGGTATCTTGCTCGTGTACCCGTTATTGATTCGTCTTTCCGGTATCTTGCTCCAGTATCCGGTATCGATTCCGTCTGTCCCGTCCTGTCCGGTATCTTGCTCCATTATCCGGTATCAATCCCGTCAATCCCGTCCTGTTAGGTATCTTACTCGTGTATCCAGTATAAGGTATCGATTTCCTCTGTTTCGTCCTGTCCGATATCTGTTCGTGTATCCTGTATCTGGTATCGATGTCCTGTCCGGTTTCGATCTCGTCTGCCTCGGGCTTCCTGTTTTCCCGCGCCTGATTTCTCTGTCTCACTTCTTCTGCCCAGTGATCGCCGAATCACTGGCGTTTGTGTTCAAGTGCATGACTGCCACATTTCCGTAAAATAAAACTTGTGTGAAAATGTTACGCATCTGGGTACTCCGTCTGTTCGGGTTCTGACGGTACGGACTAACCAGAAATAGACCCAGCGAACGCTCACACAAGCGCGGACTGAGGGCGAGGTCCGGCGACTGTCAGGTGACGTCACCGCCCTTCTGCTGCTGTTCCAGCAACGACAACAGCTCATGCAGGGTGAGCAGGAGCATTTAGCTAAACTCACAGAGCATCAACTACGAGCATCAGGCCCGCCTCCTGGGGACTCTCCTCATGCCGTGCTGTGGTGCCCCTCGCCCATTCGTCCCACGGACTCGCCCGTCATGGGAATTGCTGTGCCTCGAATGGGTGTTCCGGGGAAACTTTGCGCCAATCTGTCCGAGGTTCCCGTCGGCCCGTCAGCCTGTCTACTGCGGCCGGTGTTATGCCGAGAAATGCATCCCTGCCAAAATTTGCATCCCCTCGCTACAACAACCACTTTTACCACGTTTTATCTCACTTTTATATCACTTTTCGGGAATGTAATGGCGAACAAATCACTTTTGAGCAAGTAACATGTTTATTTGGCCTTTTTCTATACAAATTCCTCGTATTGAAACAGTTATGCACTCTGCCATAAAGCTTATTTCAGCATAATAAGCTTTACGGTAGAGTGCATAACAGTCCTCAAAAATGATTTATATACGGTGTGCATTACCGTTTGATTACATTCACAACAAATACAAAGACGGAATGGTTTAAGTTGTATTACATTCCCAACAAATGCAAGACGAAGTGGTTTTGGCTATATGTTCGCCATTACATTCCCGAAAAGTGAAATAAAAGTGAGATAAAACGCGGTTATAGTAGGTTATAGTAGCGAGGGGATGCAAATCTCGGCAGGGATGCATTTCTCGGCACAACACCAGCGGCCTATCTGCCACGCCCATCGCCCTTTTCTGTGACGCCCATATGCCTGCCTGCCACGTCCGTCTACCTGTCTGCCACACCCGACTGCCTGTCTGACTCGTCCGTCCGCCGGCCCGACTCGCTCGTCCACGGGCCCGACTCGCCCGTCCGCCGGCCCGACTCGCCCGTCTGCCTGCCCAAACCGTCCGTCTGCCTGCCCGAATCAACCGTCTGACTGCCCGATTCGTCCGCCTGCCTGCCCGCCGGCCCGCCTGACTCGACGCCCATTGGCCCGCCCGACATGAGGCCCGTCTGCCAGCCTGCGATGTCTGCCTGCTCGTTTAGCCTCTTCCTGGTCCGGCTCTTGACACGCCTCCGGATGCTGAAGTGAGGCCACCTTCCTCCGGGGCATCGGCTAATTCTGAAGACCACCGTATTTTGTTTTATGGGACTTCTGGAACTGTCCCTTAAGGGGGGTTCTGTCACAGTTGCCCATTGCCCTCACTTGGGCCCGCCCATTTGGCGCCCGCTGCTCCTCATTGGCTGATTGGCTTACCTCCTATTTAGGCTCCTTGTTTTGGGCCTGTGTACACTCCTCCGTTGACGGACCGACAAACTCCTTGTCGGTCCGTCAATGAACCTCCGCACTTGTAAGACTTGTATTTTGACTCTGTCCGGTATCCTGCTCGTGTATCGACCCTGTCTGTCTCGTCCTGTCCGGTATCTTGCTCCAGTATCCGGTATCGATCACGTCTGTCTCGTCCTGTCCGACATCTTGCTCCAGTATCCAGTAACCGGTATCAACCCCCATGTGTCTCGTCCTGTCCGGTATCTTACTCTAGTCTCCAGTACCCGGTATTGATTCCTTATGTCCTTCCTTGTCTGTTATCTTGCTCCAGTATCTGATATCAACCCCGTCTGTCTCGTCCTGTCCGGTATCTTGCTCCAGTATCTGGAATTTATCCCGCCTGTCTCGTCCTGCCCGGTATCTTCCTCTAGTCTCCAGTGTCCGGTATCGATTACGTCTCTCCTGCATTGTCTGTTATCTTGCTCCAGTATCCGGTATCGATTCCGTTAGTCCCATCCTGTCTGGTATCTTGCTCCAGTATCTGGTATTGATCCCGTCTGTCTCGTCCTGTCCGGTATCTGCTCATGTATCTTGTATCGATCCCGTCTGTCCGGTCCGGTTTCGATCTCGTCTGCCTCTGGCTTCCTGTTTTCCCGCGCCTGACTTATCTGTCTCACTTCTTCCGCCCAGCGATTGCCGAATCACTGGCGTTTGTGTTCACGTGCATGATTGCCCCATTCTCGTAAGATAAAACTTGTGTGAAAACGTAACGCTTCTGTTCGGGTTATGACATAGATTATTTTAGCGTTCCTAAAGAGTCTTTCTCCCTTTTCAAAAGAAGTGCTTAAGGCATGTTCAAATTTGAAGTGCTTCCTCCAAATTCAAAGTATTGTAGATAAATTTAAATACCATCATAAAAAACAGTTTGCCTTAGGAACATTGTATAAGAATTGGTAATTGTTTGTAAATTATATTTATTTTGCTTCTTATTCCTAATCTTATTTTGCTTACCAGAGGTCGGAATTTAATTTTGTATAGATGTGTTGTTAATTTATGCATTTATCTGTTTTTCTTTGAAATTATTTTAGGAGCCTAATAAGGTTATACTTTTATTTTTGTTGTTGTTTTGTGTTTTTTGCCGTTTTATGTTCATTGTCATAATTGCTGTTATTGTGGATTTGTTTTAAGAATGTATATATTTATAATTTTTCAAGCGTATAATGACAACAGTAATGATGTCAGCAAGAGTGGGGTTAGACCTTGTGTGTGTAGATGGGTTTGAGGTTATGTTTTGTTGACACTACTTCATTTGTGTTTTATACTTTTTACTTATGTTTAAACGTTTTGGACCAAAAACAATCGACTTTGGCCTGGACGGATCTATTGACACTAACAAAGATGTTATATAACGAAATTGTGAATATGCTTGATTAGAATTAAGATTTTCGAGAAGTGTTGTTCAAACCTCACATTGTGTTTGCTGTTAAACGTCATGTTGAAATATAATATTGTGAATGTGCTTGATTGCTGTTGAGATTGTCAAGATTGTTTTCTGTTATTAGTGTCAATAAATTTGTTCAAACCATAACCATAAATCGAGTAAAACTCAGTTTTAGAGCCCTTAATCACAAAAGTCTCAAAGGACAGCACAAACACCAATTACAACATTCCCTGATCTGAAACCTCTAAAAACCTCAACATTAAGAAAATTAAGAAACCTTGAGAAGGGATCGCATAATGTTTTTTTCTTCGTTTTTTAACCATAACGTTTGTTCTCATGAGATCAATGCCAAGTTAAAAGTCGAAGTGTCCTTCGGCAAGACACTGACAATCCCTAATTCCCCTGGTAAGCAGGTAGGCGGCTTGCATGTCTTTTGCTGCTATTGGTGTGTGAGTGTGTTTAGTGTTTTGGGAGGTCTTAATGACTTGCACTATATAAATGCAGACCATTTAGCATTTACAAATTACTATCAAAGAATACAAAAGTATGTTATTGTTATCCCCTGAATGCCTCTAGTTGTTTATTTAGTGCATTTATTTATTTATTTAAGACAAAAATCACAAATTTCAAAGATCCATGCTTTTCAATAAACGGTAGTTCCATTGACCTTTGTAGTTTTAATAAACTGCTCATACATTGCAATTGTCCATCATATCGTCTTTCTCCCTCAGGCCCGACTTTGTTTGATTTAAAATGCTACATGCAGTGTATCATTTTTTTCTTATCTGTGATCCCCAGGACAAAGCGTCTCAATGATGTCATCAGTCCTCTACTGGGATAATGACGTGGCTCTTGGCTTGACTAATCAAATGAAGCAGCAGACCACAGGAGACACTTAAATCTTCGGGGTATTCCCCCATCATCAAGCAGATCTTTAACTTATTCGAAGTCACCACGTTTGCCTGAACTTTGAGTAATACTCTATGTACGCACATTATTTAGGTGTGTAGTTGACGACTTTTATCTGTGGTGGATAGTCGGGTAGGTGGATAGGTGGGTAGATAGTCCAGTGCCTCTTACGAATGAAAAACATATCACAAAACATTTTTTTGGGGTGCGATTTATAATCCCGTGTTCTTTATAGCGCAGAAAGTACGGTAATTCAACGAATTTAAGATGCAAGACACTCCCAAATACAATCACACACATTTGGTAACATTGGTCTGGGTCCAAAGGAACGTTTCTCCATCAAAACATTCCATCAACATCCACACAATAATGCTTACTTCCCCTTCCTGGCGGGCTCTGTCTCTAGTCACTGCTGTCAATTATGACCAACTTGGCCCCTAATCTACTTTCTCCACGGCCTGATCACATTACATTTCACGTGGTGCCATCACTGCAGAGAAGATGGGGAGGTGGCAGATGTACTGGTGGACGTAAGGGGGTCCGGTCAGTTGGAATAATATGTGACGTGGGCTTGATGTCATACTTTAGGCTTGGCACTGGCATATCTGTCACTTGTTTCATTTTCAAAAATGCAAGGTAAATATACAGTTGTTGGCAAAACTATTGATTAACTACTGAATCACGGTTATATTCTTCAACCACCAAAGACCCCCCACCGACCCTAGTCCCATCCCCATCTACATCAACAAAAGGCTGAAATCTCAAGACCTCGAGACAATACAAAATAATATATTTGTTTATGGCTATGAAAAGCAAACATTTTGATTTTAACTCGTTAATTTTAACAAACAAGCACCCTAATTTTATAAACCAGGAATGCCAAATTCAGTTTGGCTCTGACTTTCTTTTCTCAAGTGGGCTGGATCAATAAAAGGATTTAAACCAAAAATTGTTGGCTTTGTTTCTCAGTATCATTCGGACTACGTTAGATTTTATATAATCACGGATGACAAGGGTACTTTTTTTAACCAAAACATATTTTATTCACAAAGAATGGTCAAAGAACAATTTTCATGTGTTAACAGAATTATTTTAACAGTTGAGTGAATGCAGTCATACACCTGAACAAACTCACCGTGCCATACAAACGCAAGTGGAATAATGTTTGCCGTAATTGTCGTACTGGTTTGAAAAATAAAAACTGCACTGCATGCAAAATAAAGAAGCTGGGCTTACTGACGATCAAGAGTATATTACCCGCAATCAAGCCATTCTCAGAACCTAAACTCAGTCGATGGGTAAACTACACCATGGTTTATAGTCCGCATCATATTTCTAAAGGGACACTTTACGTTGTGAAATGCGAATGTCAATTTCTTGGTACTAACTTGTTCAGTCTGCATGCTGGACGTCAGCTCTTGTAAACATTTATTGCTGCATTATTGGCCGGAGATAGCATTTGGTTTGGAAAAGTTTTGATAGAAATGACCCAGACTCGCTACTTTTTTGACAGACAATAATCAGAAATCTATGGCAGGCCGTATTAAATGATCCATATGTTGGCTGTTATAGACCATGCAATAACTTGTATTTAGTTCTCTCTTCTATCTATCTATCTATCTATCTATCTATCTATCTATCTATCTATCTATCTATCTATCTATCTATCTATCTATCTATCTATCTATCTATCTATCTATCTATCTATCTATCTATCTATCTATCTATCTATCTATCTATCTATCTATCTATCTATCTATCTATCTATCTATCTATCTATCTATCTATCTATCTATCTATCTATCTATCTATCTATCTATCTATCTATCTATCTACCCTGGTCATTTCCCTCCAGAGCGGTGACCGACAGTAAGACAAACACACAAAAAACAAAGAAAAAAAATAACAACAATAACAATAAAAAAATAAAATAAAAGAGGTAACAAAAAAAAACAGACACACACCAAAAAAATGTGACCATGGCCAACCCAAATGACCAGACACCCAAACAAGTTAAGCACTTCAGCACCCAAGTTGGTCATACTCTCATCCCTTCAGATGAAACGGGACACAAGAAAGCGGCCATTTCACTCGGGTCAGGATGACACACTCTTATGTTCAACAGCAGGGCCCGTCAGCCTTGACTGGTTTATCCCTGCCGCATCATACAGGTGCCCTGCCCATCCCTTAGAACACACCTAAACATCCCACTATCCTTTCACAACACCTCTCCACTCATTCCTATCACCAACAGGAGCTCTTGCTTCCAATATATTTAGACCTCTTTCCTGCAGTGCCCTCATAAACCATCTATCCACATCAATCACGCCCTTCCTCTCGGTCTCCTTCCATTTACTTCTCTCTTCTTACTAAAGGAAAATGGGCAGACAGACGGACGGATGGAAAGATAGAGAAAAGCAACACCAGGCATACGTCATTCATACGAATGTGGGTGGCAGATTTTACAATCTTTTTGTTCTGTGCACCCTGAAATAGAAAAAGAGGGAGTATTGTGCGTACTTCCAGCCGTAATCTGCAGCATCCACCATACTGAAAATATCCAATGTGTGGATGCGGGAGTGTATGTGTTTTCATTACACAACATAGAACATAAAGGACACTCTTAATAACAGAAGCGTATTGCCACAGGCGAGCTCTGACTTGCTTGAATCCGAAAGCTAACGTTTCAAAACTGTGTTGCAAAACAAAACCTTGTGGTAACATTAATGCAGCTTTAAAGGTTTTTCTTTTTTCCTCATGACTGCCACCTAAGTCCAGAAGCATAACTGCAGTCTCTGTGACAAGCTAATGCATGGCACCACTCCTACAACCCTCAAAAAATGTGGAGCGTTTGAACTGAAACTCTGCACCAAAAGTGAGGTAAGTGAAATAGTAAAGGCTATTTATACCAATCTAGGCATCGGTGGATTGCTAGTGTGGGATTTTTTCATAACAACCTTTTAAATTCACATATAAAAATTAATTAAAGAGACAGTGTGTATCATGGGCATTACCAGCGCGTTTTGGAGGGTGCTAGAGCACCCCCTATTTCAACCCAAGCACCCCCAGAAATTAATCAATTTCTAAAACAAAGGACAGAATAGGCTTAAATATCATGATTTTTTTTTTAAGTGAAACAAAACAAAAATATGAACAACGGAGTGTCATAAATGCTCTTGCTTTGAAATGGTTGAGTCTATTTCATTTCTGCAGTATTTCTACAGTATTTCTGCAGTATTTTTTTCATAGAAGAATGTTTGTCATATTGTGATATTTTTGTACTCATATATTTGTATAGTGTTGCTGTAATAAATATTGGTTGATTGGTTGGTTGATTGGCTGTTGGTTGGTTGGTTTGTTGGTTGGTTGGTTGGTTGTTTGGTTGGTTAGTTGGTTAACCCCATGTGTTGTAGGGGTACCATTGGCTGTGGTGTGTCTTGGGCAAGTTCATTCTGGTGGCGCCCTTTCTTCTCACCGCCACATAACTGTAGTTTTATTTTCATAGTAGTTTTTTTGTGTGTTTTGTACAGTTGTATTTTTGTGGTATTTCCATAGCATAATCTATGTAGTATATCTGTCATATTTTTGTAGCCATACTTTAGTTGTACTTTGTGGGTGTTTTTGTAATATTTCTGCAGTGAGATTTTTTAATAATATATATTTTTAAAAGTTAAACAGAACAAAAATATGAACAACGCCGTGTAGGAAATCCTCCACTACCTTGAATTGGTTCAGTCCATTTGATTCCGACCACAGTTTTTGACATTTAGTTTTTTTGTATTATATATATATATATATATATATATATATATATATATATATATATATATATATATATATATATATATATATATATATATATATATATATATATATATATATATATATAGGTATATTATTTTAGTATTATTGCAGTATTCTGCAATAGTATTTGATTACAATTTCAATGTTAGAATTTTTGGTTGGTGTCTGTAGTATTTTTGTAGTATTACTTTTGCAGGAGTATGTTTGTAGTATTTCTGTAGTAATATTTACGTGGCAGTTTTTTTATTATTGTAGTTTAGTGTTTTTGTAGTATTTCTGTCGAAGTATTTTCCAGGTATTTCCATACTAGTATCTTTGCAGTATTTTTTTGTATTTTTAAATATTACTGTAGTTGTATTTTTTAGTATTTCTGTTGTAATACTTTTATAATAGTATTTTGTATCACAGTACAGTTTACTGTAGTATTTCTCTATTTTTTTTCTTATCAGAATGAAGACAAATTAATTTATTAGGTCCCCATTTTTAAGCATTAAATTTGATATTTAGTTTTACGGTAATTCTGTAGTGGTTTTGTAGTATTTCTGTAGTAGTTTATTTGTTGCAGACTCACAAAGGGACAATGGGGACAAAGTTGGAACCAAAAAAAACAATGTTTTATTAGTAGTACTATATTTACTATTACAAATATTGTCGTTGGTAATTCTTGTCGAGCGAAGGTCAGTCTTTTTATTAGACAAACGGCTTTTTTCCTTGTTCAATTCATCAAAGAGAGCTTGCTTTCAAACGGCTCATTTGCTTTGATGATTGATATCACGAATTATGTTGTACTAAGATGTTAAAGAAAGAAGTACAGAAAGTAGAAAAATGGAAAAAGACAAGCCTGTTATTCGCAATTACCATCAACAAATGCAGAAAATAAATTAATAATTCGATGATCAAAACTGAATGAATACGCAGATATCTACTATTTTGTTTGTTTGTTTGTACATGATTCAAATTGAATCTTTTCTTCCGGCGCCGTCACGAATGGCAGCCACTCCAGCAGCTCCCGTGTATCTATCTATCTATCTATCTATCTATCTATCTATCACATTTTGACCATTGTTGTTTGGCGGGCCGGATTAAAAAAAAACCTGCATGTGGCCTGCGGGCTGTAGTTTGCCCACCCCTGCTCTGGTTGCTCAGCATCCTCAAAGCTCTGAACCCAAAACGGCCCCTGGTGTGTATTATTAAGTGCTTCTTGGTGGTAAAAACACCTAATTAATAAAAAAATAAAATAAAAACAATATCTATTTCAATAAAAAGGAAAAATACATGAACTTTCACGTTTTTACAAACACTCTTAGGTCAAGAATTTTGCGTTTATTTTATTTATTACATAGGCGTCATTTAAAGGGAGCTGACTTGATAGTCCGCGATCTCTTACTCACTGACACGACTGCTCTATGCATCACACTACTGTATTCCTTTTCTCCCCTTAAAAATGCCTTCTGATTTTCAAGTCTACTGGGCTACAGGGCTGTCTCAGTAGAGTGGTTAGCCCTGAATCCTGATTGCATTGATTCAAAAAGATTGTTCTCGGATATAAAATAATTCAGCTGCTGTGCCATAACTTTTTCAAGTACTTTAGAAAGAAACGGTAGGTTTGACACAGGTATATAATTACATAAGCTTTCTCGATCAAGGTTGGGTCGTTTCAGTGTAGGCTTAATAACAACGGACTTAAAAGCCGCTGGAACTACACCTGAGGAGAGTGATATGTTTATAATGTTTAGAATTGAAGGTCCAAGGACCCCCAAAAGACCTTGAATCAGCGAACCCTGAAGCGGGTCAACCAGGCAAGTAGTCGGTTTGGCCGTATTCACCACCTATTTAAGATTATCGATTGACAGATCACCAGGTCGGTAGCCTAGATGGTAGGGCGCCCGCTCCGAGACTGGGAGGTCGCTGGTTCAAGCCTCGGCCGAGTCATACATTGGTACTCATTGCCTCCCTGCTTGGCGCTCGGCATTAAGGGTTGGAATTGGGGGATTTGGTCACCTAATGACTAAAATGGCTGCGCCCTGTTTGGCTGCGGCTGCATCGGCTCGCTACAGTTTAACTGTACGGGTCAGGTGTATCGACATTTCGTTCTGTGTGCATTGTTACAAAGAATGACAATGAAAGTAAATTATCTTATCTTATCTTCTAAATTGGGAAAAATTCCCTGGACAGCCACCATGTCACGCATCTATAGATTTCAGCGTATTTTCCGACCGGTGTTTGGGGATTTGTGTGATGTATTAACACTGTCTTGAGAAATTTCTTCCCGTATGCGTTGAATCTTCTTATTAAAGAAGACCATAAAGTCATGGGCTGAATGGGTTGAACTATCTGGGATAATGTGTTGCCTCTTTAGCGATGATACGGTGTCGAAAAAGATTTTGGGGTTATTCTTTTGTGCTCCAATCACCTTCGAAAAATAGGCTGATTTTGCAGAGGTGAGGGCTGCTTTATAGTTTAACAAGTTGTCACACCAGGTTTGACGGAAAACCTCAAGCTTGGTAGCGCGCCATTTTCTTTCAGATTTCCTGCATTCTTGTTTAAGCGATCTAGTTTAATCAGCAAACCAAAACGTGCGTCTTTTAGTTCGTGATTTAAGCCATATGGGCGCTACTGAATCCAGGACACTAGCCAGGGCAGCGTTAAACTCATTCATGAGTGAGTCAATAGAGCCTTTATATAAAGGAAACGACGCAACTACTCCTGAAAGAAGGTCAGAGAGCTCAGAAATCCTTCAGTTTTTTTATACAACATTTAGCCAGCACCTCAAATGTAACTAAATAATGATGAGAAATAACAGTAGTACACGATAACACCGTCACGTCTGAGGTTGACACTCCTCGAGTCAGAACCGAGTCTTGCGTGTTTCCATCTTTATGAGTCGGCAAATCAATCTGTTGATGAAAACCAAATGTATCAATTAGAGACCGAAACGCAACAGTAAGTCAACTGAATGGGGAGTTCATATGAATTTTAAAGTCCCCCATAATTATCATTTTGTCTGCATAGGTTACTAGGTCAGACAACAGTTCAGAGAATTCATCTAAGAAAACTGAGTATGGTCCTGGTGCGCGATAAATAGTTGCTACATAAATTGACATTAAAGAGGACCGCATAACAAGAGCCTCGAACGCCTTATAATTATTAGAGGTACGGGGAGTAAGTTTGAGTATTTTTTCAGAAATTAGCGCAACACCGCCACCCTTCTTCAAAGAGCGTGCTACATGACAGCTCACATAGTCTTGAGGAGAAGCCTCATTTAACGATAAAAACTCATCCGGTCTCAACCAAGTTTCACAGAGACCAGTCAAGTTAAGTTTGTAATCACGAATAATATTATCAACAAGTAGAGCTTTAGGAGCAAGCGATCTAATATTTAAAAGACCAAATTTTAGCTTTGCTGAATCTTTGAACTTAGCTAGTCTTTGTAGAAATCGTCACAAGATGTCACCGTTTGGGCGTGTTGAGTCTCAGGCGTCGATTGACAGGAGAGATCGATGAAGAAATATTGGTGGAATTAGGCACAATTACATAATCTTTTTGTCCTTCTCTGCCATTTCGCCAATTAGCAGTGTTCTCGTTTGCCCGCGTCCCCGCGTCCTAGATGCATCATTTTTGCTGGGGAGGCATAGTGTCGAATCAACGTGCGTCTCCGGGACGCAACTCTTTTGACACAAAATTGACATTATTACCCGATTACTTTTTTTTTAAACAAAGATTTATCGTACTCCAAACTTTTCGTCAGGCAGATCTGCCATTGTTGCTTTGGTCTCGCGGTTCAAAATTTCGTTTGCACGCCGATCTCTGCAAACGAGATCTCGTTGCTTTGAGATTACGTCATTGTTGTGGTGCTTGTCGTCGAGTGAAGGTTAAATATGCCTCCGAAAAAACAGTATTAGGTAAAAATCACCACAAAATTGGTCATTTATCAGTGTCAGTAATAAGTTGAAACATAATGCAGAGAGTGATAACAACGGCAATAATTCCGGCAAGGAAAGCACGTGTGTTGAAGCGAACGATTCGACGAAAGAAAATAAACAAAAGAATACTCCTAGCAAGAAAAGGACTTTTCTGCCAAAATGGACTCAATTATATTCCTGGTTAGGCTATGAGGAGGATGATAATGGAGGCTACATGTTCTGTGATGCGTGCACCCAGCGTGACAAAAAAACTGGATTGCATAAATCATTTCGCAATACGAACTTTCAGAAGAGCACATTCGATCGGCACCCCGACAATGAAAACCACAAATTAGCTATGGAAATTCCGTTGCTGCAATTGGACGTTGAGAAGGCATTACAACTGTGGCGGGACAGCAAACCACAAAGAATATATGAACTGAAAACCTGAAGTGATAACTGCCTTGTATTGCCAATTAACTGTGATGATTAAAATTGCATGAATATATAGACTAATATTTCAGCAATATTATTTTGTATAATGTCCAATATTTTTGTGAACTGAAAACTCTTGAAGTGATAACTGATTTGTATTATCAATAAACGGTGATGACTAAAACGGAATGAATATATAGATTTATATTATATATTTGTCACCGATTTACAATTTCAAAATAACACTAAATTTTGGTGACCCATAGATATATGTTGGGACCCATAGATTTTTGAACATCACTTTTCAGAGGTAAAATGAACACTGCCCTATAAGTTCCTCCCGACTATATGTATTATTGGCCACGCATGTGTCCAGAAAAGAAAGCAAAAAAGACAAGAGAATGGTGATAAAAAGAAAATTAGCTGAAGAGCTGTGAGGCGCTGCGTCCGTGCGCGCCGCCATCATCTTCAAAGGCTTTAGAGACATCTTCAACATGTTTTATTTCACTGTGCAATGCTTGATGATTTGATAAAATCTCAGCATATTCCTACCACTCACCTAATCAAACTGCTGGAGGTGCTCGGTATTTAAAGTTTGTAATGTGGCTTTTCATCATAAAGTATGTCTCTAATGAACATAGATTGTTTAATGAGCTTCCATAGAGAGGATTATTTAGCGATTTGCAGCCAAAACGGGGTCTGTTGGTCTGACACTTTAAATGTAAACTGTATTCAAGACTGTGTCCTATATCTACTGGATTAAACCCTATGAGTGGTCAGGGTTGTCTCAGCTTCCTAGCCCAGTATAAGACAATGGTTTGTCGGTTAGTTAGATCCCTTAACCACTAAGGTCGTAGGGGCACCATTTCCTCTGGTATGCCTGGTGGTGCCCATCCCTCTCCTGGTCAACATAAGACAATACAGTATTTTAAATAAATGCACACTTTAAAAATATATATATCTTATCCATATGTACGCATGAAAAGAGCCATTTATGGCTCGCTAGCCATAGGTTTCTGACCCATGTTACAAAGGGTCACAACCAAGTGGCCTGCCTGATCTTGACAAATTGTACGTTATTTGCTCACTTTGAATCTCGGTAGTTTGTATTTAGCTTGTGCTTTTCAGCATTCGTTTTTGTTTTGCAGCCACATGTAGTGGTCAAATAACACACACTGTCCCTTTAATTACTTTTAAGTAAAAATTACATTATCTTGTAGGTTTTCAAGTGACAAACCACATTTCTAAAGACGTATCCAAAATGCTCGCTGAACTCAGCTAAATCTTAATTATTTGTGTGCCTGATGATTAATTTAAGAAAGAAAGAGAAAGTATTAATTTGACCATTGGTCTAGCAGTGACGTTAGTAGTGACCTACTACTCCTCAGCCCCCTCAAATACCCCTCCCCGTCCAGTCTCATTTGGTCCTCTTGGGGGTCCACATCGTGCATGCAAGTGTATAAAAGGGACAAACCAACGCATTAGAGATCACAGCAAAATAACAAGAGAGGAGGCAACATTAAAACAGGATTCTTGCTCACAACAATTACCTTCTTTCTTCAGAACGTAAGACCATTTGCACTTTTACTTATAATTTAAGAGTGGTTTGTGTTTTGTTCACTCCAAAGTTGTAAGTATTTGACTGCTTTTCGTAGAAATGTTTCAATTAACCTTAAAATATTCTAGTGATTTATGGTCGCGCAAAAGGGTTCTCCAAATTTGAACGGGAGGTGAACAGCGTGCGTTATTACGCATCGGTCTTGCAATGTTTTCTCCTTTTTTATTTTATAGTGTATTGCAAATGTTTGAGGTGTCAAAAATCGCACTGCATGTTATTATTTTACTCTAAAACGCACTTAGGTATACTATTGTCATTATTTGGTTTAAGAGAGGTAACCCAGTCAAATTAAACGTGCCGGGTAGCAAAATGATTTGCTCAGGTTTTGTTATTCCGAGCACTGGTTATTTTATTTAATTACGCAACTGGTTTGCAATGTTTTCTCCTTTTTTATTTTATAGAGTATTGCACATAATTTTGGATGCCAAAAATTACAATATATGTTTATATTTGTCTCTGTCTAAAACGTGCTTAGCTATAATATTGGCGTTATTTGGTTAAAAAGTTACAGCGTAAAGGATTTAACAGTCTTCCTGTACTCACTTCATATATATATATAATATATACATATATATATATATATATATATATATATATATATATATATATATATATATATATATATATATATATATATATATTATATATTAGTTCTAAATATTAGACTTTTCCTAGAGTGGTCCAACCAGAGAGGAAAATGAAGTTTGTTTTTGTTTTTATTCACAGTACAATGGAAGCTGTATTAAAAGGTGCAAAAAATAGACCTAAAATGACAATTCAAGAGTTATTGGATATGTATCAAAAATCGCTCTGTTTGTATTTTACATTGTCTTAAGCGTACTTGGGTAATTTATGGTTAAAGAGATGTAGTTAAATTTAAAAAAAAGCACGTACCAAAATAATTAAACAAAGCACGTAGCAAATTAATTGGTCAAGTGTTATCAAATTGAGCATTAGCTTTTTTAAGTGAGGGAAAAAGGTATGTATATATGTATGAATATATATGTATGTATATATATATATATATATATATATATATATATATATATATATATATATATATATATATATATATATATATATATATATACATATATATATTTATTATTTATAGAATAGTTGGAAATTTTACTTGAAAAGAGTATGGTTTCTCTTGATTTAGTAATTGTTTTGTTTCTTTTTTACTTAAGTTTTCACGGTTTAGAGATTACAGTTGCACATGATTCAAAAAGAGGAGGCTACCAGGACCATTTAACTATCTGATGGGGAAATTCTGTTTCCTTTATTCTCAGGTGCAAAACGATGTCTCAACGGAGTGGTCCCCAGCTTCTTCTCCTCTTCGCCCTCCTTAGTGTGCTCTATTCCAAGACCCTCAGTCTGCCCTATACGTCCATTAGGTTAGAACTCCAATTCCATTATGGTTTCTATTTTCAATTCATGATGAAGGTTAAAAAAGAAGTGGATTGTATGCAGTGGATTCCTTATGATGTTTGGCATTTGTTGATTTGATTATTTGAATCATTTGATGGGTAATACATTGCCAATTGTACCATGCAGACCCACCCGACATGCGGATGGACTTTTCACCAGCGGCTACAGCAAACTTCTGGGCCAGCTCTCAGCCAGGAGATATTTGGAGTCTTTGATTGGGAAGCGAGTCAGGTAGGCGATCCTCTCTGGATTCAGATTTTAAAGATGAGGCTTCAATAAAGATGTGAATGAAGCAGGGGAGTTACTAGAGGGAGGCTGATAAACTCTGCCCACACAAAGAAAATTGGATGTAGGAAAAATTAAACAAAAGAACAAAAAAAGGAAAAACGAAGAAAAAAGCACAAGTAAAAAGATAGCCAAAAAAGAAACAAAACAGAAGAAAAAAGGTAAAAGGAATGAAAAAGCAGGAAAAAGGAAGAAAAAGAAATGCAGATTTTGGGGTCCCTTGTTGAGTATATCACCAATAATAATGTAATATGATGCACAAAAGGAATTTATGATTATTTTTATTGAAGAAAAAATCGATTATTCTACTTAATTATAATAGCATTTTTTTTCACTAGCCAGTGAACGTTTAACTCATTTAAACTTTAAACCATTTTATCCCATGCAACTTTAAAGTCAAGAAACTGTACTCCCCGTGTTTCACAACAAATGTCAATTTAAAATATGTATTGACTTTTCAGTGCAAATCAACAACAAAATACAAGAATAAATTAAACATATTTAAAAAAAATTGTAAAACACATCCCTGGAAAACACTGGAAACATAAGAAATATTTACAAATCTAAAAAAGAAATATAAAATACAAAATAATTTTAACATTTTATGTACTTAAACAAGAGCAGCACGTCGGCGCAGTGGTTAGAGCGTGCGCGGCACAGTTCTGGGGTCATGAAATCAAAACGAGTTTGCATGTTCTCCTCCTGCTTGCGTGGGTTTCCTCCGGGCACTCCTGTTTCCTCCCACATTCCAAAAACACGCATGTCAGGCAGGGGTCATCAGTAATTGATTTTTGGAAAAAAAATAAATATTTAAGTGCGAAAAAATTAATGTTAATTTTTTCGCGGCAAGGCCAATTAATGGGTATTTATTGGATTTCTAGCCATTAATTGGTAATTTAATGGTATACTAGCCGGTGACGACAGGAAATTTTCTATCGATCCAGGATTGGATGACTCCTGCTTCTTTGCATCACTTTCTTTCTTCAAGTGCTGACTTTTAATGTGGCTTTCCAAATTGCTCCAACCGGTGTTGCGCCGTTGGATGCGCTCAGCGCCACATGAGCAGCGCCATTTGCCGTTGACGACATCAATCTGCATGAAGTACTCTCTAACCATTTTTTCCTTCGGTCCCATAACCGTGCGAAGATTACAATCAATACAGCGTAGTAGTAGTGGTGTACAACGTGTGCGTATGTGCATCCACGACGTACGTGCTTGAGGCAAAACGTGAGCCAATCAACAAGCCCGATTTTGTCCCGACCAATAAAAAGCTGCTTTGCAACCACACTACGTACGTACAGCTACCGTATTTCCCCGAATATAAGGCCGGCCTTACTTCAAAATCATCGTCAAAAATTGATGTTTTGAAATAAAAATATGTGCAAAAGTAATACATTTTCGCTAAAAATTTCTTAGAAAAGCATTGCCGTTGTTAAATAACGTTGATATCTACGGTTTTCATAGGTAATATGAGCCCGAATATTTTCGCAATTAATGGGTCGCAATAATTGCTAATTATTTAAATTTTGCAATAAATGGATTTATGAGTTTAAGCAACCATTCCATTAATTTTTCGCAATTAATGGCATTAATTTTTCACCAATCATTTATTGCTGACCCCTGATGTCAGGTTATATGGCCGGTCCAAAATTGTCCCTAGGTGTGAATGAGCGAGCAAATTATCTGTTTTGCTGTGCCCTGCGACTGGCTGGCAACCAGTTCAGGGTGTCCCTTGCCCACTGCCCGAAGATAGCTGGGATGGGCTCCAGCACCCCCGCGACCCTACAGAAGATAAGTGCAGATAATGGATGGATGGATATACTTAAACAATTTAAAGTCAACAACATAGAATCCATGGAAAAACTTCATATTAACCAATCGCAAGGGGGAAAAAACGTCTTGAAGGGAGGTGGTGAAAGGTAAATGTGCTGTTGTTTATGTTTAACATGCATTAGTGCTGTGGAAAATTTGGGATGGGTCATAATAGTCCCCCCCATGCATTTGGTATGCTTCCCTGTGACTGATGTCTGGTGACACCACTGGAATGAAGTTGATTTTACAATTGGCCTTGGTTACCAAATATGTTTTAATTTGTCTTGCCTTTTTACAAAGATTTTTTGGATTGTCCCAATGGGTCCTATAAAGTAATGGTCGGCAACCACCAAGCCGCAGACCGGTTTCGGGCTACACAGAAAGAAAAAAAGTTGCCCTTGCTTCTTGCTTGTAGCGTATTTTTCGTGAGTGTCTGGCAGCAACTTCTATGGCTGTGCATGCAACGGTAATCAAGCCCGTATTGCGGTAATAAGAGCACTATTGAACACTTAGGCAAAGGAATTAGTTCAAGGTTGACAAACTAATTTTAGCCCGGGGGCCACACAGTAGAAAAATCATTCTGTCGGGGGCCGGAATAGTAGATTAGAAAGAAAGAAAGAAAGAAAGAAAGAAAGAAAAAAAGAAAGAGAGAATGAGAGAGAGGGAGAAAGAAAGAGATAAAGGGAGAAAGAGTGTAATAAAAGACAAAGAAAGGGGTGACAAACTAACTTTAGCTCAGCGGCCACACGGTAGATATTTATGTAGCAGTATTTTTGTATAGTAGTATATATATATATATATATATATATATATAATAATAATAATAATAATAATAATAATATTATTATTATATATATATATACTACTATACAAAAATACTATTATTAGTATAGTAAGGTAGTATATATAGTATATATATATATATATATATATATATATATATATATATATATATATATATATATATATATATATATATATATATATATATATATATATATATATATATATATATAGATATATATATATGTAGAGATATATAGATATATATATATATATATATATATATATATATACATATATAATCTTTGTACAGTAGTGTTACTGTAGTGGTATTTTTGTAGTACATATACAGAAGTATTTTAAAGTATTTCCATACTACAAGTAGTATCTTTGTTTTATTTCTTTACTATCTTTTAATATTACCATAGTTGTATTCTTGTAGTATTTCCATTGTAATATTTCTGTAATAGTATTTTCGTATCATAGTATTACTGTAATGGTCTCATCTCATCTCATTAGCTGCACCGCTTATCCTCAGTAGGGTCGCGGGGGTGCTGGAGCCCATCCCAGCAATCATCGGGCAGTGGGCAGGGGACACCCTGAACTGGTTGCCAGCCAATCACAGGGCACACAGGGACAGACAACTCGCTCGCTCATTCACACCTGGGGACTATTTGGACCGGCCAATCCACCTCAAATGCATGTATTTGGAATGTGGGACTAAACCGGAGTGCCCGGAGGAAACCCACGCAAGCACGGGGAGAACATACAAACTCCGCACAGGAAGTCCGGTAGCTGGATTTGAACTCACACAGGAGGTTCCCAAGACCTTAGAACTGTGCCGCACACGTGCTAACCACTGCGCCGCCTTGCTGCCCTACTGTAGTTGTATTTCGAAGTATTTCTATAGTATTTTTTTTTCATCAGAATGAAGACAAAATAATATTTTAGGTTCCTGTTCTTAAGCACTAAATTTGATGTTAAATGTTGTAGTATTTTGTAGAACAGTATTTTTGTTTTATTCCTGTAGTAGTATTTTTGTTGTAAACACACAAGGGGATATTAGGGACAAAGTTGGTACATAAAACAAATTTATCAGTAGTACTATGTTTGCTTTTATATTTATTGTCATTTTATATTGCCCATTTTTGTTTGGCGGGCCGGATGAGATAGCCTGACGAGTCGCATGTGGCTCGCGAGCTGTAGTTTGCCCACCCCTGATCTGGGTTCCCAGCACCCCAAAGCCCCCTGCCGTAGAACCCCAGCAAATTCTGAAAAATGAGCATGAGCAACCGTTTTTCTTTCTGTGCGACCGGGTACTGGCAGTTGAAGACCACAGCTATAAACTATGACTCAACAATTCAGCACAAATAAATGAATAGATAAAAGACTGTTAATCAAATAGTCAAAAGCATTCAAACCAACTAAGAACAACTAAGGAGTGGCTTTGCTCGGGAGAACAGCCTTCTCAAAACATCACTGGTAGGGTCTTATAAACTTTATAACACTCAACAATTTGGCTCTAATTTTAGCAAAAACTAAAAAAATACATAAAATACTTTTAATCAAATGGAAATATTCAAAAGCATTCAAACCAACTAAGGACAGGAGAGGTGCCCACAGACATGTTCTGAAAATAGTTCTAAGTGCTGGGTTATTGGGATTTTCTCGTAAAAGGATTCCTTATTGGTTTTCTTATTTAACCCTATTTTTAACAATTAACCTGGCCATAACATAATAAATTCTTATTTTAGAAATTCAAATGAACATATTCCATTTCATAGGCTTCAAGGACAAAAAATCTCATTATCTCATTAGCTGCACCGCTTATCCTCAGTAGGGTTGCTGGGGTGCTGGAGCCCATCCCAGGAATCATCAGGCAGAGGGCAGGGGACACCCGGAACTGGTTGCCAGCCAATCGCAGGGCACACAGGGACAGACAACTCGCTCGCTCATTCACACCTAGGGACAATTTGGACCGGCCAATCCACCTCAAATGCATGTCTTTGGAATGTGGGAGGAAACTGGAGTGCCCGGGGGAAACCCACGCAAGCACGAGAGAACATACAAACTCCGCACAGGAAGTCCCGTAGCTGGATTTGAACCCACACAGGAGGTTCCCAAGACCTTAGAACTGTGCTGCACATGCGCTAACCACTGCGCCGCCGTGCTGCCGGCTATTATTAATTATTTTCAAGCAATTTGATGAGAGAATAAAATGAAAATCTAATTATGTATTACACAAATTATATTGTATTTATTCATATTTTTATTGATTTATTTTACAGGAAATATATCCAACTAAATTCCAATGTGAAATGAAATGAAATGATCTGCATTTATATAGCCCTTTTCAAGTCAATGACTTCCCAAAGCGCTTTACAGTGTGCTTCACATTTCCCAATAGCAGCCTTGTATTGCAGCCATGTAAGACACTAACCTGCTTATTGGGGGTATTAGGGGTTCAGTGTCTTACCCAAGGACACTTCGACATGTAACACGGACAAGCCGGGATTCGAACTGGGATCCCTTGATCCCAAGACGAGCGCTCTACCTCCTGAGCTACTGCCACCCCAAATGTATAGATCATATAAAGGAAATAAGAAAAAATATACCGTTTTCTTAGCTAGCTATCTGGCTACCTTTATAGCTTTGTTGGTAGCTATTTTCCTACAATTTAGCTACTTAGCAATCTAAAACAATTGCATGCTATTGCTCCCATTTAGTTTTTTCTAACTGTCTACTTTTGTAACTAACTCACAAACGACTTTTTTATCTATTTAGCAAGCCATCTAGCTAAGTAAATACATGTAAATGTTTTGCATTTTTATAGCGCTTTTCAAGTCAATGAAGAGCTCCCTAACCACTTTAATCTCTTCCTTTTACACACACTAATTAACCGATAGCAGTGTCCAAGACAACGGGGGCATTAGGGATTCAGTGTCATGCCAAAGGACACTTCGAACCTGTGACCTTTTGATCCCAAGATGAGCGCTTTACCTCCTCAGCTATTGCCGCCCCAAGTTATTATTTCTATCAGACTGGGTGCCCCTTTGCGCTAATGAGTGATACAAAGCAGACATGGGGACTTGAGACTTAGTGACTTGGACTCGAGTCGACTCGAGTCGCTGTTTTTATGACTTGTGACTTGACTTGGACTTGGCAATCTAAGACTCGGGACTTGACTTGTGACATGACTTGCCCAAGAAAAAAATACTTGGGACTTACTTGGGACTTGAAGGTGAAGACTTGAGACTTACTTGAGACTTGCACATGTGTGACTTGGTCCCATGTCTGATACAAAGTAGCTTGACTGTTGAATAAGGTTAGAGGCCCCTGACTTAGCCTGTCTTGGTGTGAGTAAATAGGTGCCAGGTTGAGGTTATTATCGCTTAATAAGGAGGATTAGCAATTATTAATGCGGTGAGCAATTGGCTGAGTTTGGATGAGATGGTGGGGGAAAAAAAATGAATAGGTGACTGTATGTATATTTTAGATAAATAGCACGTTAACTCAAATGCAGAATATCAACATTTTGGGGGTATTCATTTTGCATTGTGTATCAAGAAATGATGTTAAAAATGGCATCCGATTACCATTACTCAACTACTGTATTGCAAATGGGGGTTTGTTTAGACAGAATGTGTTGCATTGATTCTCATTGTAATTTGTAATCAGATGTTTTTGTTATAAATCTTATGTGTAAAATATTGAAAAATGTGTTTGGCAAAATTAATAAACAGATGTTTCTCAAAGGGGGAGCACGGCGGTGCAGTGGTTAGCGCTTGTGCGGCACAGTTCATGTCATGGGAACCTCCTGCGTGGGTTCAAATCCAGCTCCAGACTTCCTGTGCAGAGTTTGTATGTTCTCCCCGTGCTTGCGTGGGTTTCCTCTGGGCACTCCGGTTTCCTCCCACGTTCCAAAAACATGCATTTCAGGTGAATTGCCCGCTCCAAATTGTCCCTAACTGTGAATAAGTGAATGAGTTGTCTGTCCCTTTGTGCCCTGCGATTGGCTGGCAACCAGTTAGGGTGTCCCCTGCCCACTGCCCGGAGATGGCTGGGATGGGCTCTAGGACCCAAAATTGGGTCACTGACCAGCCTTTTCCTTGGCAAAATAATTAAAAAAAAAAGAAAAAAATCAACGGAAAATGACGCTCCTTAAAAGTAGATGGCGGTAATGCCCTGCTCGATCTTTTCTACCTGTTCAAACAATCTTCGCGTTTGAGAGACAACACATCACATTTTATTGTGATTTTGTCGGTTTTATTTCCTTGTGTACATAATAATGGGTCCCAAGAAAATTAGTGATAAGGAGATTGAAAAGTGGAAAACAGTGGCAACAATGATCATGTCCAAGAAGGATACCATTGCAATATATGAAAATAGTGTACGAGTGTCTGCCTTTGAAGTGCTGTTGAAACGTTGAGTAAATAATTTTAAAAATGTATATTTTTAGCTTTTATCAGTATCCATCCATCCATCCATCCATTATCTGCACAGCTTATCCTCAGTAGGGTCGCGGGGTGCTGGAGCCCATCTTTTATCAGTATATTAATCTATATCAACTACATAATTAAGAAAATTATCGAAGCTCAAGTACATCCTTGTTAATATTTTGAATTTATATAAGTGTGGCTCTTATAAGGCAATTTAAAGGGGTTGCTTGTATGCAATGTAGCAGGAGTCAGGAACCTATGGCACACGAGCCATTTATCGCTCTTTTGATGAGTACATAAGTTCTGAAATCCCTGGCAGTACTGTCCAGTATATATATCGCACATTTTTAACTATAGTTTACAGTCAAGGCGTCGCGGCAAAAAAACTCGTTTAGACTATACATCGATAAGGAAACATTTATGTGGAAGCTCATTAAATAATCTGTGTTCCCTGTTGAGACACCGCATAATCAAAATCCACATAAGAAACTGTAAATACGCCAAAACGCCAGAAGAGCACCCAGAGCAATTTTATTGGGTGAGCAATAGGGATGGGTGGAACCATCCAAAGAGCGCAAGCACTCCCTCCTGTCTCTTGCCCTGCGCCGTCTGCGCTAAAGCTAAATACGTCGGGATCCTCGTTTGCAGAATGTTGTAACATTTTTACAAGATGACTGCTTGCATCTTGTTTTAAACCCATTATTTGTGAAATAAATGAAGGTCAAAATGAGCCTCAACTATCTTAAGTAATTGCGGGACAGAGAAAGTTCAAAGTGGTATATTTGTTGATATTTAGGACACAGGCTCTGGCATTATTCTTATTTTATACATTTTATCAATACATCAATTGTCACACAGTGAAATAAAATACGCTGAAGAATAAGCTTTTGGCTTATATGCCAGTATCTAGGGTACTTTAAGTCGTTTTGATTTTGTAGGTCATTTTGTTTTCTGAAAAAAAGGTAGATACATTCTACTATATCTGCTTTAAACTGCACAATCATTTTATTGGATGGATTGGATAAGTGTAAATTGATTGATATTATTGATTTGGGTCGCAGCTTGTCATTAGGGGAAAATGGCGGGTCCTGAAATCAAACTACTTGAGAACCAGTGTTTTAAACAACAGTCAAACCGCATTTAACTTACACATCTTAATTTGTTCATGCATTAAATGTAAATTGTAACATCCACTGTAGCTGGCTCATCCAAGAACGGAGATTATCTCATGTGTGCCCTTTCTCAATGTTCTTCATGCTAGGTTTTTTTTCAGTTTTGCAGGCCTCTGAGACTCTCTTTGATTAAGGGCTGTGCAAATAAATGTAACTTGACTTGGAGATGCAAATATGCACAAAAACACCCCTTTTTTTCTTAGAGTATCTGTGCCCAAAAGGTCCGTGCCTGCCATGGGTTTGCGGGATACATTGGGGTAATTCACTAATATGAATCTGGAATTTAGCAGTACATGATGATCAGTTACCAACATTTATTCAAAAATGTTACATTTTTTGGGTTCTATTTTTTTCATAATTATGTGGGCAGTTGGCGTAGACAATCCATGTATACTCTGGCCCGACTAGGAGAAGCTCTCCCTCAAAAAAGGCATTGAAAGATGGCTCCCCCCTGTCTTATAGGAATGGTTGATTTTACAAACTAAAACTTTATTTAAAAAAAATAGAGAAGAAAAAGACAAGGAAGTAAAGAGAGAAAAATAGACAGAGATAAAGTGGCAAACTAAGACAAAAAGAGAGGAAAGAGAGAGAAAAGAGAGAGAAACAAAGAGAGAGGATGAAAACTAAAAGAGATAAAAAGAAAAAAGAGGCAGAGGGAGAGACAGAGAGAAAGGGGAACCAGAGAGAAAGAGAGAAAAAGAGAGTGCAAGAGGGAAAGAGATAGAGAAGAAAAATACAACTACAGCATCTTTGTGAGTAGTGCCTGGCTTGGCAACATCAAGTGGATATAGTTCAAACTTGCAATTCCCTCAGTGTTGTCTCGATTCCACCACTTTGTGGGCCTGATCCAGCCTGCAAGCCACATGTTTGGCACCCTTGCATTCAAGGTTATCTCGTCATCACTCTATTTTTACTCGCGGTACCACGTTGTATCACCTATTTTATCTCTTGGGCGAATGTGGTTGCTCAATCGTTGTACAACGTTGTGTTGTCTTAACTCATTCCCATCATGCTCCACTACAACATTCCACAACATGGAACCTTGCTCGTAGGTTGTGGCGCAGCCAGAATGATTCAAGCACCACTATTTAGTGGGGAGGACTAATTTTTATTCTTTCTGTCCGTTCTCTTGATTTCTCTTTATGTATTTCCATCTCTGCAATATGACGTTTTTAAAGTGACGAGTTGATGGAGGAGCCGGTCAAACGCCACTCGGATGCCATCTTCACTGACAACTACAGTCGCTTCCGTAAACAAATGGCCGTCAAGAAGTACCTCAACTCGGTCTTAACAGGGAAGAGGAGGTAAGAAAGCCTAACTGTAGTACACTTGATGGTAGTGGTGACTCAAGAAGTCATCCAAATAATGACTTGAGTATAAGTAAAAAAAAGTACTTGGTGAAAAAAACTACTCAAGTACCGAATAACTGTAGCAACGTCTTATTTATTGATTTTTTTAAACAACCATTCTATCAAATCATTAAACTATCAAAATCATCAATAAATTACATTTCATTTGATTATAGATTAAAAAAGACAAGGTCAATTCAAGTACTTTGATAAAGAATTCAAGTATATTAGTATAAATAAAAGATATACATTAAGCGCAAGTATCAAATTTAAAGCCCCAGAACTTTTTTAAACCGGCTCTGCAGGCAGAACAAGAAGCTATCCCAGGGGTCAGCAAGAAAAAATGTTGAAAGAGCCACACTGGACCAAAAAACAAATTTGTCAGGAGCCACTAAAATAACAGCCTTTTGTAAGCCTTATAACGAAAGCAACATCTATGTTAGCCTACTGTCAAAATTACTAAGTTGGATGCAGCACATCCTGTGGAGAATGACGTGACTACTCTGTTGTATGATACCGCCTAAAGTTTATTAATGAATTACAAAATGTTTGATTGTTTTGCTTAAATTAAAGAAATACAAATCAAAAAATCACATTTTTGATTCCATTTTCATTTTGAGGACTGGCAAAAACAACATTATGTGCCCCAAATCTGGGCAACAAAAACAGTACAATAAAACGCAGCATGCATTCATAAAAATCAAATATGTAGAGTAAATAAAATAACATTAATACAGTTTAGGTTTGATTTATGTCGAGTTATTTTCCTCTTATTACCTTTAGACTCCAAGGCCAATCACACAACCGCCGGTATGGTTCAAAACAGCCACCTATGGGACGCTGCCGCTTTAAAGGGGCGGGGCTTGGACCGCACAGTGGCTCACCATAGAGAAGCAAGCGAAGAAAAATGCGCATATATTCACGTGGAGGGGATTTAAGTTACTTAGAAACGGCTTAAATGTAGAATAATACCGTTTCTTTCTTTACAATTCTACTCAAGTAAAAGTAAAATGTATAGTGATTGAAAAATACTCCCAGAAGTACAAATTGTCCAAAGTCTTACTAAAGTAAGTGGAATTTGTGACTCCCCACCACTGGGCGGTGGAAACCCTGGACTGGTTGCCAGCCAGTCGCAGGGCACACGCAGACATACAACTCACTCGCCACTCACACCTAGGGACAATTTGAACCAGCCAATTAATTTGACATGCATGTTTTGGGAAGATTGGGTGGGGCAAAAGGGGAACATGCAAATTCTGCACGGGGTAGCAGGAAATGAACCCTGGACCCCAGCACAGCGCCGCTGCGCGCTAACCACCCACCCTCTATGTCAATTCAAACTTTCTAGCCTGCTATAATTTTTGAGTATTATTATAATTGTGTTAAACAAGGCATCTTTTCTGAGCATAATGTATTTAGTCACAAAGAATGGGAAAAAATATGTTCATGTTTGGTATTGAATGTGTAAACTGGTTTATTTTAACAGTTGAGCGAATGGTGAGAACCAACCTACCATGCTATACAAACTCAAGTGGGAGTTGCGAAAAAATATAATTTTTGCCTTAATTGTCATACTGGTTTGAAGTAAATGTTAAATATCTAAATATATATCTAAATATATATCTAAATATATATATATATATATATATATATATATATATATATATATATATATATATATATATATATATATATATATATATATATATATATATAAATATATATAAATATATATACATATATATATATATATATATATATATATATATATATATATATATATATATATATATATATATATATATATATATATATATATATCATTCTCATTAACTGCACCGCTTATCCTCAGTCAGGTCGCGGGGGTGCTGGAGCCCATCCTAGCAATCATCGGGCAGTGGGCAGGGGACACCCTGACAGACAACTCACTCGCTCATTCGCACTTAGGGACAATTTGGACTGGCCAATTCACCTGAAAGGCATGTTTTTGGAATGTGGGAGGAAACCGGAGTGCCCGGAGGAAACCCACGCAAGCACGGGGAGAAAATACTTACTCCGCACAGGAAGTCTGGAGCTGGATTTACATTCACATTTTTGACTCTTTCTGGGAGATTGATACAGAGCTTAATAGTGCATTGACAAAAAGATTAGACTACATCAGATCGGACTACTCGGCTTGGGCTATGAAAGTTAAGAGTTTATTCTCTGCATCCCGCCCGTCTTTCTTTCAAGTCAGCGGCACACTTCATGATGGACACATAACTTAACCAACGTCTATTTCCTATTACTAAATCTATGATGGATGGCTTTATTACACATTTACTGCCCTCTAGCGGCCGGAAAAAACATTTGGTTGTCATTTATTTTAAAAATCATAACCTTTGACAGAAATGACCTTCCTTTATAAAATACTTTTGAAATACTCAGAATTGTATGGCAGGTGTTTGTCATGCCTGGCCTATAAACAGTAATCGTCAATTGCTCCCCTATTAAAAGACCCAAAAATTCCTCTCATTACGCGGCATTTATTTACTCACAGTAAAACAGACGATGTAGAATACTTCCACAATATTAACAATCTATGGTGACATCGTCTGTTATCGGTGACCGAGGCAATCCAGATTAGAGCCAAAAGTCGTTATGCAAACCATTCATCCGGCCTTAACCCTCTTATTATCATGGGGAGCCCCCGTTTGACAAGCGCTACATACTGTAAATTACAGTAACTCTGCAACTCTTATTTTCAAAAAAATATCTAATTCAATCAAAGTAGTTCTCCAAAATACCCCAAAAGTGGCAGCAACTTTGAGCAATGGTATTGCATAGGCACGGTCAAGAAATAACTCAGACGGAGCATTTTAAATAATGTATTTTTTAAAGCATAACTGTAACCAATCAAAAAAAACATTTGATGCTTTGAACACTTCTGTGATAGTTTTGATTGTCAAAGGGGCAATAAATTGGGGTACTGATGGGTAATGTATGTTTTCGGATTGTAGGTCTCTGTCTCCATGAATTGCTACACCATCTACCACACAGGCCCATAAAACACCTGGTCATTGTTAAAAATAGTTGACAATACATGGACAAATGAGAGAGATAAACTCAAAAACCTTTTTGTATATACTTTTAACAGTTTGATGTTGTCCTACAATGTGTTTATGTTCAGGTCCAGTCTCAACTCCATTCTAATCCTCAAAATTCCTAATCTGTTCTTTGTTATATTTTTCAATTCAAACCTTTATTACATTGTCTTTACTTAGTTATGGTAGATATTGTTAGATATTGAAAGTTTGGGTTGTTCTGAAAAACATTAATCACCTATAACATGATTTCTGACTCTTTCATGGCCCAAAAAAAAACAAAACCCTTGGTACACTTTGTCAATAAAAGGTTAAAATCCAAATTAAGACAATAGTTATTGAAGGTGTATGTATTTGTGTTTCCTACACTCATAAAGTCTAGAAAAGGCCAGCAAAAGCCAAGAAGATTCCTGGGATGATCCCGACGCCTTCCAGGACAGCTACGACGACATTGACCACCTGCTAAACAACTTCCAGTTGGTGCGCCACAATTAAAAAAAAACACTGATTTTTGAGGATTCAGGTCTAATAACATTACTGCCCATCATTGCTAATCCAGCCACTTTGAGGAGAGGCCAGATATCCGGGGTCACTGTGGTGAAATCATCCTTTCCGGCAACAACGAAAGCAGAGATACAGCAGCATTCATCCAAAGATCCCAGCAAGTCTGTCACAAATCCAGTTTGGTTGTAATTTACTTTAATTTACGAGTTATACCACCCAGAATTAAAAGCCATACTTCATGCCACAAATCTTTTGAAAGCTTAAACTTTTAGGGGTCAAGATATAATGACCATTTCAAAATATACTCATCAGAGAAACATCACGATCACTCTGAAACAAAATACCTGAAAGCTATAGCTCAGCAAAAAAGACCTCTGGGAAGTCAGTTGATGATTGTATATTCTGAGAACATGGAGTTGTTACTTTCAAGAATGTCCAGTGATACAAATTATGTAAAATATTCACTCCAAAACACAAGGTACTGCAGGCAAATTTAAAAAATCCTCCTAAAAGCTTTCTGCATCATTGGATGTTCCTTTTTATAATCCATTTGTTTTGCCACAAATTTCCGTTTATAAATAAACAGACTCGTACATTTTTTTTTCAGTACTGCTGTTAGCCTCTGACCTTTTGATTGACACCAATCTTGGCCAATTGCAGGCTTTTTTTGCAGTCTACAACTTGCATTAGCCAATAAGGGCTTGTTTGATAAAACAGAGATCGCCCCCTTTAGCTCCCAATATCTTCAGACAGTAGTAAACGATTAAATTGATAATCAGCACATTTGTTAGCTAATGAAATTCTGAACAGAAAACTTTGCAGATATTTACTGTGTGTTCAAATTAGACCCCAAAATCAAAGTCATGATTAATATTTAGACACCATTGTTAAGCGCAAGTGTGCACAATCATTGATTGACTTCTGAAAAGGGAAGTCAAACATTTACAGCTCTTCCAAAAAATTAAAAAAATTGGCCAAAGTAAAATACACAGTTGCAAAACTTTTAATGCTGTTAACTTGTCGTCTCAAAATGGCCACTTATGGAAATGACTAGACTTACTATTAGAAAAATGTGTAAAATACAATGCTCAGTTTTTCAGATTGTGATCCAATTCGACAAAGTACCAGTTAAGGGTTCAGGCTATTGTCTCACTTATTGTCAAGCTAAGATTCCCACCCGTTTCGGGCTGTTTACAACTTGTTCTGTGGGTTTTTATCATAAGGTATCTCAACAGCGAACATAGATTGTTTAATGAGCTTCCATATATAAGTTTTCATAGTTTCCAATACAGTGAGGATTAATATGTCCATATTTTATCTCTAAACAAGATGTACTCATGAAAAAAGCCATACCTGACTTGCAAGCCAGACACTCCCGACAATAAAATCAGTAGTGCAAAAAAAGTGTAACCACAATTTGATCGAAATAGAATGTTATAATGTATGCATGATCTTACGACAGATTCACAACATTATTATAGTAAAAGTTAAAATAGGAATACACTGTCAATCTTGAAACAATCGTATCGACCTGATCAAAGTACTCAATTTCATTTGTATCGCTATTTGGTTTGATACGCCCCCTCTTAGCATCAGGAGCAATTAGGAGTTTACTACCTTGCACAACTAAACTTTGACACAGTCAAGAGTGTCAGCCCAGGATCAAACCCCCAACTTCACGGGTGAGAGAGGATCACATTTACCAGTGAACAAACCCGAACCCAGCTTTTCGCAATCATTTTCTGTCAAGTCCCCCTTCATGCTATATGCCATTTGGAGGCTTAATGTAAAAAAAAACTCTGTCGCTAAGAACGCCACTGCCCCCTAGTGTAGTGGAGGTGCAATGTGCTTTCTTCTGGGAAAGTTTTTAAGTCAAACACGCCCGCACCCACAAAAGGTAGCCCACCCCACTATTTGAGAACCACTGCCCTAACCCAAGAAGTAATTATTTGTCAGAACATGTTGCTCAATTATTTTGTTCACATCATAAACGCTGAACGACTGACGCATGAGTAGGAGAAACAACGTGTATTTTTTTCCCCAATGGAAACTATATACCAACATTTAATCACTTTCTACCACCGTACTCGACTTGTGAAGCACTTGTAGAGCATACTAAGTGGCGATGACGACAAACATGTACTATGATGTATGTATGTACTGTATGTATGAGCGCCATTCACCAAATACAAGATGTCCCTTTTATTTTTCAATTCTGAGTCCTTTGGTCTTTTTCTTAAAGAGCATTGAGAAAAAATACATCATTCACTCGATAAAATCGATATTATTCTGTCAATGATTTAGATCAGGTGTGTCAAACTTATTTTATCTCAGGGACACATTGTAAAAAAAACGTTTACAGGGGATGGATTGATAGATTACAGAGAAAGAAAGAGAGATAGGGAGAGAAACAGTAAAAGAGAGAGTAAGAGAGAAAGAGAGAGAGAGAGGGAGAGAGAGAGAGAGATATTGAGTGAGAGAGAGAAAGTAAGAGAACAGACGGGACGGAGGAGTAAAAGCAGAAACGGGTCCAGAAAAAGGTCGGCAACAGGTATCAGGCAGGAAAACAGGGCAGGATAATGTCGGAGAGTACAAAGCTTGCGTAGCTGAGAGCATAGGTTCGCATACGGTGTGACGGCTTCCTTTCGGAAGACGGGAGTTTAAAAAGAGTCCAACAGTCCCGTGGCTGTTGGCGCCAACGGGGCAGCCGCAGGTGCCCCGAATCAGCAATCATGAAGGTATCCCAACCAGGAATTATGAAGAGCACTTACGAAAACAATTGCTGCAGTCCAAATGGTTCCTGTTCAATGTTAGTCACTTTGTATACTAGTGTCACATGAAAACAAATACATTTGACTCATAAATGTTAACAAGAAAGGTTCTTGTTTGGATAATTGCTCAAGCTGAGGCATCCCTCTCATAATGGACACATGACTAATTTTGACTGATGTGGCACAGTCATAAATAAGCAAAGAAACAAAAAGGATTTATGAAGGCCGTTTTTTATTTCACTTGGATTCTTAATGTAGATTTGCCAGAAGACAAAAAATAGTTAATTTTAACAAAAAAAAAGTCCTTTCAGGATCTGGTACCTTCCCACAGAGGACGATAACAAATAAGGAGCAAGACACACCTGAGCCTAATCTCCACACACCTTCCCTAAGATGAAATAAACACCAAACGTGCTTTGCTACAAGCAGAGACTGAAGCAGCAACTACGAATGTGGATGTTAAGCATCTAACTGGTAGTGTTGTGATGTTCCTTCAGACCCCTTCTGCGCACTCAGCAGGTATCTCAGGGTCACAAGTGTTTTACCTCTTAACCTGTACACCAATCCTAAATTGGGAAGCAAGGGCCGAGTCAGCCTTTACCTGCAGAAGGGATCCAGCTACGACCTCTTGACAGCCATACCCACCTGGAACTGCTTTTGGCTACTGTGGCTAGATCCCTGATAGCTTTCCACACCGATTTGGAATCAAGTCCAATCTTTTGCAGGATATTGCTTATAGATGTGGTGGGGAAACCCCGAGCGCCAACCCCAATTGGGTGGAGGGTTGCCTGCCAACCAGGTATTGTCGCCTCATCCACGATGCCCTGTTACTAAGCCTTCTTTTCCTGATAAGATATGGCTAGCCTGTCTTCCCAGGGCACAGTGAGTTTGGCTAAAATGATGGATTTTGAGCTCTTTGAAGAAGGACCTTATCCGGGTATTTGCCACTACCTCCTGAGGAAAGACCAGCTTCTTCCTGAGATCTACCCGCAGCCCCCAATCTTATGCACATAACAATATTGATAGTAGGCGCGGTATTGATGGTAGGTCGAATCTGTTTCCCTTTTGGCCTTTACTGCTCTCTGGTTGAGAGCTTGTGTGCCTCAGTGGTACTGAAGGCTGCTTGTCGTGTCTCCAGTGGTAGTGCCAATCTGCCAGAGCTTTTGTGCTGCAGGTCAGAAAATGGTTTAGTGTGCAGAGGCTTGTGCAACACTGACTACAGAATGCCTCTGGCCCTTTGTCCAATATCTTCAAATTGCATGGTGTGGGTGGGAGATCAGCCACAGCGCACAACAGGAAGTTCATTTTGCCTTGGTCGGTGTCCGGGACCTCCTCACAAGACAATGGTCTCTCGAGCGCACCCTCCCACTGCGTTCAGCGTTACTGGTAGCCCAACCCTGCTGCTTTGATTCAACGACGTTATTCAGCTACTTCTCGCACCCTTTGTACCACCAAGTCCCTTCTGTCTTGCTCGTTGGTTTTTGACGAGCAGTTGATTGTTAGAGATTTCATGCCTAACTTGCCCGTCATGCCAAAAGGGTGCATGCTCCCTTTGCCTTGGTGGTTTGAATTCCTCTATGACAGAGGAACATGGTAACCGGGGTACTGATGACATTGGTTTTGTGACTCCATTTTTGTTTCTTGTTCTGTTGTGGTAAATACACTTGCATTTGTAGAATAGATTTGCATACATGTAGAAATGTAGAATAGATTTGCATACATGTAGAAATTTAGAAAGACTTGCTTACAGTTGTGGGAAAAGGTCGGGTAGACATCCTTGAAGATACTCTTGGCAGACATTAAGTTTCCTTGAAGATAGCGTGCAAGGGACGGGACGCTCTGTACTTGATACGTGATACAGGACCGCCTTTTGGGGTGTACTCAATCGAAGCCTAATCGTCACTACCAGCTTTAAAAACATTGTCATGTTCCCAGCTCTCTGAGATCTTCATTGACGCATCAATAAAGTTGTATCTCCCTCCACGCGGCTGGCTCCTGTCCATTTTCCTTATCCACATATGAGAAGACTTTTCTCTCGATTATCGAACCTCCAATTTCTCCAACATTTAAATGGCGCCTCAACGTGGATTGGCACTAATTAAATAAAAAAGAAAAGGGAGGAGGACTTCTCAGTGGAACTGTCTCAAATGAGCGAGTGAGGTAAGGAAAGTTTTTTCTCTCCTTATTTCGGTTTGCTTGTCGAGATTCGTGGGAGGACGGGAGCCTGTGACGTCGGAGCTAAATTATGAAAATGCGTGCACGTGGAATTTTCCGTCTATAGTCAGGCCCAAGTTCGGACGGATGAGATATATAGACTGAGTTGAGATTTTTATGTCCGACGGGATTCTGAGCTCAGAGAGTCCTGTTTGTTTTGGGACCTAGGCTGCTTGAAAAAGGAAAAAGGCTAATTTTACCTGGATAAAAGGTGCAGCGGCGTCGGTATTTGTATATTTATGATTGTCTTGAGATCTGTGTAAAGCTGTGATAAGACGTCATCATTTGCTGAAGTGACAGTTCGAGAGTAGACGATCTATATATGGTTAATACGGGGCATGTTTTATGTGTTTCCCTAGTCGATTGATGATTGGGAGTCGGACATGTAACCTTGCACTTAAGAAAAAGTGTGGTGCATGGAACCTCGCCATTTTCTACAATCTGAAAGGTTATACCAACGTTAGAAAAATGAGCAGTAATCAGATGTTGTATTATTAAGATATATTCGCATAGAAACAAGCGATACAAAGAATGTGTGAGAATTGCTGACATGTTTTCAGTCTGGGAGATGTCTCATTCGGAAATGTTGGTGTGTGTGCCAGCTGGCGATAATTGTGCGTGTGTCTCTCTGTCTGTGGATGTGTGTTCTGTTCGGTTTGGTTTCTCCCCCGGCCGCCTGAGTGAGAGTGCGCGGGTGATTTATACTTAACTGTTTTTTGTTTTTTTTTGTTTTGTTTGGCGTTGGGAGAGGAGTTAAGGACGCATGGATGAATGATGGAGTGACTGCTTATTCTACATTTTACGGTCTTGTATGTGCGTTAAAGTGTCTTGCTTTTTTGTGGGTTATTCTCGCCCCCACCGCTTACCCCCACCACCCTCCGTCTTTCCCTGTGTGAGTTGAGCTCAACCGTGTGTATTCTCGCTCCGATCACCCCCACCCCACCCCCGTCTTTCCCCCGTCTTTCTCTCCTTTACTATATGGAAAATAAATAAAAGTGGAGGGAGTACTTAATTCGTCAAGTGCTCCGTTTGCGTGTGGCCTTTTGATTTGTGAGATCTTGTTCCGATAAACGTGATAAGTATAGTTTGGGTAAATTGAGGAAACAATTTGGCAAGCATTTTCAAAAGACAATGAGGAGCAGATTACTCGATCTTGAGGAAGACCATGAAAAATTTAAGAATTTAATTGCTAAGGTGATGTCTTCATGGTCATTTAACCTAGACTAAACATCCGAGTTTGTAAACATGACCGATTTAACAGGATTCAGAAGTCAGACGGACTGTTGAAAAGGGCTGAAGATGGACAGAAAAACAAGCAAAGAACAAACAAAGACGTTCACTCATCCGTTGTCTGCGCCGCTTGTCTACAGCAGGGTCGTGGGGACACTGGAGCACATCCAGGCTGTCCTCAAACAGTGAGCAGGGGGCAATCTGAACTGATTGCAGCCAGTTTCGAGGAGAAAGAGGTAGACAACTGGGCACCAAGGTCAGTGTGGCACTGATAAAGCTCATGGGCGCATTCCTACAGCGGATTACGAGTGGAACGTCACAATGGACTGAGCCAGACGGCCAAGGCCGTCGACGGGGCGGTGATAGCGAACAACACGAGTCTGCATTGAATCACGCTAGAATCTTGTTGATTGACGAAGTGTTTACAAATCTGAGGAATATTGATACGTTTGGATTGTGAATTATTTTATTTTTAACACAGAAATACTGCTAAAATTGTATTTTGAATCTGCTTTCCAGGAAATCAGTGATGTGTCTCCAGATGCAGGAGCATCAGGAGGATTATTAAGGAGAATAGGTAACAGGGGAATACCTTTGACTTTATATCAGATACAATTGCACAATTTAAAAATATTATGCAAGGGGGGGATGTGAAATAGCTGGAGAAATAAGGGTGTAGGTCTCCGTATTTACAGGCCACGGTAGACGGAGAGAATAATAATAGGAAGGAGTAATAGGAATAATAGGAGCAGTGCCATCAAAAGATCTAGGTGCGGAAACAGTAATTAGGTTTTTGATTAGAGAAGTTATTCCGCGATTTGGCATACCGTCAGAAATAAGCTCGGATAACGGTGCGGCATTTGTTCAAAAGGTCGTGAAGGGCATCTTACAAAAACTACACATTAAACAACGGTTCGGTGGGGTTTATCAACAAAGTCAAGGGATGGTGGAAAAGAGTAAATGGAATATTAAAATCAAAGATAAACAAGATCTTTGTGAGTACTAGGCTCAACTGAGGGGATGCGCTACAGTTAGCGCTGATGAGTGATCGCATGCAAACTCATTGGATCACGCATTTAACACCGCATGAAATGTTAACAGGCAGACCAGCACCGCATCTGGGAGGTCCCTATAAGGGGCCGCCACTTGAGCAACTACAAAACACTACAAACTGAACTGAGAGACTGTATGAGACAATTGACGGCTGTCATCTACCGGCTGGTGAAGAGACAAGAGTCCAAGGTCGAACAACCATTTGAAAAGACGTCCCAGGGGATCTCGTCTACATCAAGGTTTCAACGAAAGTGGAACCATCCGAGGCGTGAGGGACCGTACACCGTCGTGAGGGCAACGCTGGCCGCAGTCCAGGTCGAGGGTAGCTCAAAATGGTACCATCTGAACCGCGGTACCACGGCTCACGCTGCCACCGTCAACGAGACCAAGCAAGATCAACAGGGCAGTAACGTTAAATTAGGAAAACAAGATGTGGGTGACAAAGCTGTGTGTGATAATAAATTGTCTGATATGATTGTTACTAGGAGCAGAGCTCGAGAAATCGCAGCGGCGAATGGAAATTGCGGTTCCGAAAGTGCAACCGGAGATCCAAAAAGCGACGCTGCAGTTGCAGACCATGACGCATCCTAGAGACAGCGGCCCGGTTAAGTGTGACACTACTGTATAACATGCCAAAACGGTTGAGGATTTGGAAAGTACAAGTACATTTTACCTCATGAAGGGCTCACTGGCCCTGAGGTATGGAAGCTCGAAAGTACCAAAATTAAAAATATTACAGGAAAAAAGAAAAAATGTGAGATATGACGAAAATGTGTAAAATATAATTTTTAGAATATGGTTTCATAAGAAACATGCACTCGAAATCTTTTAAAGGGACAGTGTGTATAAATTGACCCCAAGATGTCTCTGCACTGTGGAGTGCAACCGAAATAAAAGTGCTTAACAGGATGAATAGGAGAGTCACAGTGCCCACATAAGCACTATTTTTCACTGCCTCTAGGTGATGCTCATGTTATGGAAAACTCCAGTAACTCTAGTTTACAGTCACGTAGTCACACCAGCAGTCCCTGTTTTGGATGTAAATTGCTAAAAATACTTTATAAGAAAGCTAATTAAACGACTTAGGTTCACTATCAAGACATTTCTAATAAAAACTCGCAGGAAAAAACCTTAACCGAGAACGAACGTTTTATCCAGAAGCTGTAGCAAAGAAACTCAAACGTTTTGATTGGGTAAGTGTTAGGAACTATAAACAGGACATGCGCACTTTTACTCCATTGCCCAGCGCCTGTGCTAAAAGTAAATACGTAAGTATCTTCAGTTGTAGGAATTTTTGACATTTTCACAAAATAACTTGGCTTGCATCAGGTTTTGAATCAATAATTTGAGACAAAATGACAGACAAAATGAGCCTCAGCACTCATAAGTGACGGCGGGAGGGAGTCGAATTTTAAGTCGCTCGACACTCAAAACGTCACACAGTGAAAATTAAAATCGCTGAATGAAAGTACCGTAGAAATACTACGACAGTAATACGGTAATAGAGAAATGCCCCTAGAGGTATACTAAACAATATCACAAAACTAACGATTCAATATAGTACTTTAAAACAAAGACATAGTACACTACATCAATTAAAAATAAATAAAAAAATAAATAACTACAGAACTAAATACCAAGTTAAGTGCAAGAAGGGCATTTATGAGCTGGCTCTCTTCAATAAATTGAGAAAAAAGCAGTTTTGTCCAATGAAAAAGACTGACTTAACCAATTACCAACAGCAATGACGTAATCTCGAAGCGACGAGATCTCATTAGCTAAGATCGGCTAAAATCTCATACAGCAAAACCAAAGTAACGATGATGTAATGCGTTGAATCTTTGTTAAAGAGGAATTAAATGATAAGGACAATTTAAAGGAAAAGTTTGCGTCCCCAGCATGAATGATGCATCTGGGACACAGGTACATGGTGAAATGAGAACACTGAGTGTATACAAGATAATTATACAGAATAGTTTAAAAAGAAAGAATGTTTAAATAACAAAACTAATCATCTCTCGTTGAATATGCGAATGGCAAAAGGGTAAGAATTTTTAAGACGTGTAGTTATGCTCCTAATAAAGCAAGGGCGAGTAAAACAAAGAAGACGACTGGAGACCGTCCATAATTTCAGTGTCCATCTTTTCGTTGGTTATAAATGGACAAATTCAAAAGAGGCGTAATACGTAAAAGGATTGTTTCCTTAGTTTTTCTCATATTCAATAATAGATTACTAGTGGTATGAATGATTTCGAATTATCAAAAATTGAAAGAAGTTTGAAAATGACGACGTATTATCACAGGAAGGAAAATTCGAGACTAGAAATCATTAATAACGTAGCTGAAGCTATTTCAGTCACTGAATGAAATATTTCTTTTAAAAAGAAAAGAAAAAGAAAAACAAAGGGAACTAAGACAATTGCGTAAAAACGAAGATTGTTGCGCGGAATAAAAGATTAAGATAGTAATATAAAATAAATACGATTCAACAAGATAATTCATAAGTGACAAGTAGGTATTGCTTTATATCGAATCAACAATAAGAGATTATGATTACAGAGGGATGAAAAGACAATTAGAAATTTTTGACATTGAGTTCGAGTTGGCAGTTTTTTTTTAGGACAATTGATTCCACACTGAATTTTTTAGAATGAGTGTTACGTTTGACAAATGATTAATAAATGTGAAACAATAGCTGACTTATGGTTTGGTTAAGTTAAAATGAAACATTGTCTATGGAAAAGAGCATTTTTTTTTTAGAAGACAATGAGAAAAAGATTGATCAATCCTGGAAAGGATTAAAGGAATTAAAAATAACGGATTAGTGGATTTCGAGACATATCATGGTGATTTAAAAATATAACTGCATGGGAAATGAATGGAAATTAATTAAACTAAGATAATTAATGTCTACTAGTACTTAAATTTAGAGAAAAATTTAGAAATTGAATAAACTGGCTAATTTACTTAAACATCTCAGTACGTAAGCACGATAAAACTTAACGAGACTCTAAGTGCCCCTGAATTCCACAAAAAGTTAACCTAGTATATTGTTTTGCTTTAATTCTAAAGGAAAGGAAAAAGACACACTAAGACAAACATACAACATAAGTTATTTAAATAATAATAATTTGCTGAAAATTGGGTATGAAAAACTTGAGACAAAAGTATGAAAAGCAACACATTAGGTAGTGTTTTTGGAGTTCCCCAGGGTCTTGAAAAGTACTATATAAATCCAGACCATTTATGATGGAATGGAATATACCTTTACGGACAAAGTTACAAAACGGGTTCACATATTGTAACTGACAATTAAATTTGGCATGAAACTCCATCTTCAGAGTTAGGTAAAGGAACGGAAAAGATAAGGTTATAGTTATAATTAATACAATATTTACACAAGAATGTGCATTTAAAATGTTACATACAGTTGAGGTTTGTGTAAATATGCATTTGGTGAAAAATAGTCATTTTGGTGCAAAAAAAAAAGTTGTCAGCATTGTGCAAAACATATAACAGTATTTTTATAGATAAGCTATAAAAATAAAAGGAAATTATTAAAAGGATCAATATCTAATTGAAGGCAAATAAACATAGACATAACATGTTGTTTTGCTTTAGAATAAGAAGATACGTACCACGCAATACATAGAATTTTATTATAGAAAAAGATGCTGAGCACAGGGGTGGACGAATTAATCAGATAGATAGACAGATAGATAGATAGATACTTTATTCATCCCCTGAGGGAAATTCACATTTCCAGCAGCATCCCTGAGCTGAGAACAATACAATAATAAAGCCAAAAGAATACAATATACAAATACCCAGTGTGACGTGCAAATGCCCACTTTAGCATGTTATATAGAGTAACTAAATAGTGCTACACCGAATACATATTGCAGTAAGATTAGGTAATGTCCAATGTAGGTGGTGTTGTTTAATGTACGTATTTTTGCGAGTTGAAACCCATATCCATAGGATAGAAAGTAATCCAAGTGTTGCAAGGCACTGATAAAGTAAGCAAAAATAAATAAACAAATAAATAAATCACAAAAGTAGCGAAAATAACACGGGAACTGCTGGAGTGGCTGCCATTCGTGACGGCGCCGAAAGTAACATTATCAAATACATTTTTCCACAATTGGGTCAGAATTAAACCTCTAGGGTTTAATCCAGCCATTCATGTGCAGTAAACCAAAGGAGAACAAGAAATGGGATGGTAAAGTATTACAATAATGTAAATCCTACTACAGAAATTCTATGAAATTACTAGAAAACGGAATATAGAGCTTGAAAACCGGGACATAGTATATGGTACGGCTATAATTCTAAAAAGACCAACTACAGAAATTCTGCAAGAATACTGCTACAAAACTACAACAGCATTAATACTAGCGCTACTAAAGAAATCCTGCAAAAATATAGCCTCAGGTGTACTACAACCTACTTCGAAAATATTACAGAATCTTATTTAATCTTATTTTGTAAATATTATAAGATACTACTGCAGGAATGGTTGAGTTAAGTGCAGACCGGACCAGAACTCAATCGCTTAACGACCAGTTACTTTTATTCAGCAAAATTGTCCAACGCTCAGGGAAAAAACAAAACAGCAACTGGCCTACAGGCAAACAGGAACTCAGACTAGGAATACTCATAAAACAGGCTTTTACTCAGATTGGGCAAGCCCTTAAGAAGGACACACGCAAATTAGACGGTCGCCACGGCGACCATGCTGGACATGACAGAAATACTACATACGTGCACAACTACAATAACACAGTTGTACCTCTACTTATAAGTTTAATTGGTAAATATGGAATGATGAAACTATTGTAAGTCGAAACACATTATCAATTTGAATCAATTGGATTGAAACGGGATTAGTCCGTTCCGAAAGCAAACGAACCTTGTTGAATCAACTGCAATTGCCCTGAAGGTATGCTGGTGTTCAGTAGGGGTTCATGCATATACACAAAATAGATAAACATGAAATAAATACAATGAAATATGACATCATAACTGTAAATGAGAAAAACTGGGTGTGTCCCCAGGCTCGTGACGCCAAAAGTTTGCCCACCCTTGACTTAGAACCATTGTTTTTGGGACGATGGACTGGTGGTTAATTGCGCTTTTAATGACGGATTTCTTTTTAGGTTCTTTTTAAGAAGCAGAATGTTGGAAAAAATTTTGAGCTGATTGTAGGCGATGATGAAATAGGTCGATAAATTCTCTATAGAGCGTGACGTCTCGTTAGGTCTCATGTTATAGTCATCATAGTTCCATTCCACTCCATTTAGTTATTAGTATCGATACGACAACACACACACGCGCACACTGCTGTCGTCTTAATAAAACTGAATCGTCTCTGCACCGCACAACACAGTGGCCGCGATCACACTCTCAGTCCACTCTTGGCGCCCATACTCAGTCATCCCTCTCCTCAGAGCGCCCTAAACCTTGCTTCCTTGATTGAGTAGAAGGACATGTATGAATAGTGCAATTGCGATAGAAGAGAAGTTTGAATTACTGAAATTCCGAGTATTATGGGATGGGTCAGACGAAAGAGAAACGTGCAACCAGTCGGAGTGCCGATGGACTACCAGAAACCAAATGTGTTAACGACAGTACAGACTAAAGTGACGGGTAATATGCTAAACCTTAATGTGACGATACAGGCGAGAAGGGTACCGACACACCAAAGTCCGGAAAAACCTACACCCACGGCGACAGCACGGGAGAGTGAGGTTACAACGCCGACAGCCAACAATGAGTGCACGGCCAGTACGTAAAATTCGGGAAATTGTGTAGAAGAGGAAAACCATAACCCTAACTCGGTAGTTGTGTAGGCGCATGGTCTCAATGTGCACTGACTTAATTAGACTAAATAACTTAAATTTTTGTGGGCCATCTGTCTTGTTTTATGTTTTATGTTTGTTCAATGTTGTAAGTGTTTGTATTCTTTCCTGTATTCTTATCTTTCTTGTCTTATATGGTTGTCCAGCGCTGGCGTTTAAGCGGCCCACGTAACTGAAAGGATTAACAGAAAAATATCGAAGGAAAAGGAAAAAGGGAACAATACAGTGCTCATTGAGACAAGAAAAACGTTTTTAAAGAGGAAGACGGTTTCAAATGTATTGTTTTAGATAGAACCGATAGCACGTCTCGTTAGGAATCGAAAACGTTCGTTTTTTTTTTAGAAATCGTTTTGACGCTAAGGGTGTGCAACATAACGTCCGAGAGCCTATGGAGTTCCCAGAAAAATAAATGTTTTTTCAGTTGGAAAACGGTGAATTTAGGGGTGAAAAGTCTAGAAAAATTATGTTTGGTTATTTTAGGTGCTTTAGATTATGTTAATGCCAGAATAACACCAAGAAAGGATAGAATGATAACAAAAAGAGTTCCGGTTTTCAGTTCAAAATTGGAAAATTAAGGAATGTGAAGACGGGGAAAAATCCAATTGAGTGAATTGGAATGGAGTAATTTGAGAATGAAAAGCATTGTTATACGAAAGTAGTGGAATATCGTGAGTAAATTCTTTCTTTTCATTGAATATGGAGGAAAAATTCATTGAGTCGAATAAAAATGAGTAAGATGAATAATTGTAGATCAATGCATGTCATTTTCACATTAAGTAGGTGAAGCTAAGATAGTAGATTGAATTGGTTTGGAAAGACAAAAAAAAAAATAAAAAAATAAAAATAAATAAATAAATAAGTGAGATGGTTATATGTCAATTTCCCATTAAACTAGTGGGCTAAAAAGCATGTGTTAGAGGGCGTAGGAGAAGGGAAAGTTATGTGGAAAATGGATTGTTGGCAGAGCAAGTAAGGAAGTTACAAATACAGAAAGATAAAAGTTAGTAAAAGAAGGTAAAAAGGGGGAGAGATAGTAGGCATTGAGGAAAAGAGAAGAGGGGGACATGCAAGTGACAAAAGGAAGGAATATAAAGGGGAAAAGGTAATTGAATGAAATATTTTTGTTGACAATTGGCCGCAGTAAAGAAAGCATATGTTCCGGGTAGACGTGTATAGCTAGATACCATCGGACAACCGAGAGGAATTCCAGAGGAATTTAAAGCTAGGAATGAAATTAAGTCTGGATTAGAATCGATATGTATCTGGATAACTCCGAATAAGAACGCAGAATGGATTAATTACATTTATTACAACCAGCAACGTTTTATTAATTACACTAACGAGGCCTTTAGTGCAATAGGAGAACAATTACATGAGACATCTAGGATGGCCTGGCAAAATCGTCAGGCCCTCGATTTTCTCTTAGCCAGTAAAGGAGGCGTGTGTCATATGATAAAGGAGGAAGGCTGTATGTATATACCTTTAAACACAGCCGAAGCAGGAAGCTTCAGAAAAGCACTGTCAAAGATTCGTGAGTTGAGCAATGAAGTGACAGTAAATACTGAAGAGAACAGTATCTCTTTTGATTGGTTCTCGTCTACATTTGGGTACTGGGGTAGTCTGTTAGCGAAAGGGGGGATTCTTGTTCTAGCTGTCGTAATAATTATGTGTTTGTTGTGTTTCTGTGCCATACCTATTCTTAAAAGAGGAATGCTTAAGACTTTTGGAGAACAAATGACAGTAGTGGCTAATACTAGGGTGGCAGAAGCTCAATTAGCACAGTTAGTGATTAAATATCCAAGCCTATTCCTTCGTGAGGAAGAACAGAAGACTCAACTAAATTCAACGCCTTGAATTTTATCTGGCAACGTTAATAGTCAGTCTACATTATAATAAAAAATGGAGCATCTGCGGAAAGAGACACATATGATGATCTGGACTGAATACGATATCAATTAGCACTATTGTTAAACACGCAACACACTATATAGCACTAGGAATAACAGCAACAAATATATTGGTTTCTGATTGTGATTCTTTTGTTGGTATGTCACACTGCCGGGGAACAGGCTGCTGTCTGGGATGGTCAGGATGCATCGTCGCTTCCGGGTTTTGTTATTACATTTGGCAGTAACTCAGGAGGCAAAGCGTTCGTTTTGGGACCAAGAGGTCGCAGGTTACATTCCCGGCTCTTTTGTGTTATATGTCCAAGTATCCTTGGGCAAGACAACAAACCATAATGCCCAAGATGAGCAGGTAGGTGCGTTGCATGGCTGACGCAGCTATCAGTTTGTGTGTGAATGATTAAATGTAAAACACATTGTTAAACGCTTTGGGAGGTCTAGAGTCACTTAAAAAGTGTTAAATAAATGCAGACCATTTACCAAATACCATCCTTAATTTTATTTCCCCAGACTTGTTTCCTGCTTCCCTTCACTTGGGTCCACCCGCAAAACGTAACATCTTCACATTAGAAAAAAAAAAGTTGGAATCAACTGAAAAGAAGAATGACAGAACAGTCTCAATACTGCTAAATCAGAATTGGCAAGTATGTACAGTATAACCAGATATCGCAGGTGTCTCTTAGGTGGTGCCCGCGGGCACCAGGGTGCCCCTTAAGAACAGTTGAGTTGCCCGACGACCTATTCTAAAAGAAACTCACCAGTGCTTGATCATTGTGATTTTCTAGTAAAATGATTTGTTTTAATTGGTTAACTGAGTCTATTTAACCGTATTTTTAATAATTAACCTGGTAATAACATAGTAATAAGATGATAAATAGTTATTTGAGAAACTTGAGAAATCCAAATAATTAACTAGTTAATGGGCTACATGGACAAAAAATATATACATTCAAGTATTGTTCAAGAAATTATTCAAGAGAATAGAATGAGAATCTTGTCATGAATTAAACAAATTGTCAGGGAAGACCAGAACAGAGCAGGAGACCCCAGAGCGTTCGTACAATTCTTTATTTGGGGAAGCGTAAGGGTTAGCGGGAGACATGATGACCGTCGAACGTCAGCAGCAGCAACGACGTGAAGACAACTTCGGAAGACGTAACCAATCGTAGCGTGGGACGGAAGCAGGTCGGATCGGAGGCGGGCAGGCAGAATCAGGTAAACAAGAAGGCACATGTAATCGGGAGAGTCTTACGGGGTACAGAAGTAATCCTCAGACAAACAGGTCTCGGCGTAGCGAGCTTAAAAAGGGAACATAAACCAATCAGGGAGCGCATTCCCGCGCGTCAGATTATTACCCCAGGTGGCTCCACTTGGGTAATCATGACAGAACCCCCCCTCAAGGGACGGCTCCAGAAGTCCCCCAGGAAAAAAAAAAAATTTAATCCAAGACACGACACAGGGAAACACAAGTAATCGGGGAACTATGTAACAGCACAGTACCTCTCAGAATCTCTCCGAATGGAGGGAAGCCCCCTCATCAGCATCCGAAGGGGCGGCAGAGGGTGGGTCCGGAGGGCAAACAGGAAGGATCAGGACCGGCGATTCAGACAGGACAGGCAGAATCAGATCAGGCAAGACAGGGGCGGAGACAGGACAGGCAGAATCAGAACCGGCAAAAACAGGACAGGCAGAATCAGCACCGGCGAACAGAGCAGGCAGAAAGGACAGAATCAGAACAGGCAGAATCAGGGCCGGCAGCGGAGTCGGACAGGCAAGCCGGAGAGTCGGAGTGGGACGGGCAGGCCGCGGAGTCGGACTGGCAGGCCGCGGAGTCGGACAGGCAGGCAAGGGAGTCGAACAGGCAGGCATGGGAGTCATTGTGCAGTCATAAGGCCGATTGGGTGGCAGGGAAGAGGCCTTAGCTTTACTGAAGACTTCCCGTAGGTGGTTGTAACGAACTGGGACCTTGGACAGATTGGGTGAAGCTCTTGTGGAAGTAGAGTGACCCGGGTCAGGAGCGGCTCGCAGACAGGTTTGGTGACAGTCCATGCCCCATTCTAGTATCGACCCAGTGCGCCAGTCGAAATGGGGGTTGTGTTGGACCAACCATGGATGACCCAGAACGAGGGGTTGGCTCGGGGAGTGAAGCAAATGGAATCGGATCCTCTCTTGGTGATTTCCAGACAACTGTAATTCTATGGGTTCAGTTATTTGAGACACGGTGCTTAACAGGTGACCATCTAAAGCCCGAGCAGATATCGGATTAGGAAGGGGTTTAACAGGTATCCCCATTTTGCGTGCGAGGGACAGATCAAGGATATTTACCTCAGCGCCAGAGTCAATCAGGGCTGGGAATGTCTGCATAGAATCGGGAAGGAAGAGAGAAGCCTGGATAACGGGTCTAGCGTCTTTGGGAGCAGATACAAGGACTGAGTTCAATCGGACGCCCCTTACGTCCGACGAGCGTTGGCCTTTTACCAGACAGGTGGCCACGCGATGTCCCTTACCACCGCAGTATAAACATAATTGATTGACAAATCTTCGCCAGCGTTCCTCGGGGGAAAGAGAGACCCGGTCCACCTCCATCCTTTCTTCGATGGGGATGACCGGGACCTGGTCCACCTCCATCCTTTCTACGATGGGGCTGAACGGAACCTGGGGGTTTGGTACATTATTAGCTTCTTGAACTTGCCTGGTGACGGATTGGCTGGGACCCTCCCTCTCTCGGCGTCTCGCCTGAACCCTACGGTCGATCCGGGCGGTCAAGTCAATAGCTTCGTCAAGTGTTGCCGGAGGAGCGTGGGAGACTAATTCATCCTTGAGATAACCGGACAAACTGTGGAGGTAGGCGTCGACCAGCGCCTCTTCATTCCAATCACTTTGTGCTGCTAGCGTACGAAAGTCGACAGCATAGTCGGCAATGGAACGTCTCCCCTGGCGGATGTTCATGATCGAGCGGGCCGCGTCGACCGATGAGGAACCAGAGTCAAAGACCTTAATCAGCTCTTGAGCCAAGAGGTTGAATGATTTGCACGCCGTAGCACCTCTCTCGTAGGCGGCCGTTCCCCAAAGACGCGCTCTTCCCGTGAGGTGATTAATGGCAAACGCTACCTTAGCTGCTTCCGTAGCAAAATTGCGGGGCTGGAGATCAAATATTAATCTACAATTTACTATGAATGGGCGGATCTGAGCGGGATCTCCCCCAAACTTTTCTGGCGAGCCCACTCGCGGCTCAGCGAATCCTGCGCTGAATGAACTGGGAAAGGCCGAAGGTGGCCGGTCAGTGTTGGGCGCCGATGAAGTGGCTTGATGGGTCATTACTTTGGAGAGATAGGACCAGTCCCGACCTAACAGATCCCACTCGAGCCGTAACTGACTCACTTTCTTAGCCAATTCCGCCACGTCGGAAATGACTTGCCGAACTGCACCTTCTAAAGGGGGATTGGGCTGCTGGTTCTGGCTTTCATAGTCGTCAGGGGGCACATGTACGAACGCGGGGTCCATTCTGGTCTGAGGATTCTGTCAGGGAAGACCAGAACAGAGCAGGAGACCCCATAACGTTCGTACAATTCTTTATTTGGGAAAGCGTAAGGGTTAGCGGGAGACGTGATGACCGTCGAACGTCAGCAGCAGCAACGACGTGAAGACAACTTCGGAAGACGTAACCAATCGTAGCGTGGGACGGAAGCAGGTCGGATCGGAGGCAGGCAGGCAGAATCAGGTAAACAAGAAGGCACATGTAATCGGGAGAGTCTTACGGGGTACAGAAGTAATCCTCAAACAAACAGGTCTCGGCGTAGCGAGCTTAAAAAGGGAACATAAACCAATCAGGGAGCGCATTCCCGCGCGTCAGATTATTACCCCAGGTGGCTCCACTTGGGTAATCATGACACAAATGTATTTATTAATCCTTTTATGATTTTATTTTACAGGGAATACAACAAACTAAATTCCTATTTATGGGTGTTATAAAGCAAAAAAAAATGTGCAGGTTTTTAGCTAGCTATGTTCCTAAATTTTAAACTATTTGGCAAGCTTTCTATTTAGTTTTCCCTGGGTAGTTATAAACCTATTTTTGGCCTCCTTTCTGTCTGGCTATCTAGGTGTTTTTTAGCTTTCTATCTGGATATTTAGTTGGCTTTTTATTCTTTGAAAAAAGGTGGAGACCCGCTGCTTTAGGGCCTCTCTTGTATCACTCACACAAAAAATACAGTACACGCAGAAAAAGAAGGCATATTTTTTGTTTCTGTGCGGCCCGGAACTAAACAACTCAGGGCGCAGTAATGGTCCGCGGCCCGGTGGTTGCGGCCTTCTGCACTACATGCATTCCGTTTTGTACCGTCATGAATTTGGGAGGTCTTCAATGACATGAATAGCGCAATGTAAATGCAGACCATATACCATTTACCAAATACCATCCTTATTTTTAGCACCCCTGCCTCGGTTCCTGCTTCCCTTTACTTGAGTCCACCAGCAAAACGTGTGTGTTTGTGCTTCAGGACATATGTGAACTGATTACTGTCTGCTTTGTGGAGAGGCTTCACTCATTAACTCGCATCACTGATTATCTTAATGGTCCAAACAGGGTATAAATAGACAACAGAGAGAGTTTGGACCTTTCAACAACGTGTGTGCACTTCTGTAAGCGTACATCAGTGTGAGCGTCAATTCCATTTTTTGTAAAAATGCCAAAGTACTTTACTCTGGAATACAAAAAAACCTCTACAATAATGTACTCGGTTAAAAAACAGCCATCACAGAATCAAATTATATCTACATAAATAAATAAGTAAAAAAGACGATTGAAAGCTGCATGCTCAAATTTAAGCACGAAACTCAATTTTGTCTTTGTAGAACAGCGCCAGATTTTAAGCCGCAGGCTTAAACAGCCATAAAAAATAACTAATTTACATCCATTTTTTACATTTTAAGCCTGGCACTCTCCCGGCGCTATCGGCGTGGGGATTTAGCGTCCCCGACTTTGGGTGCAGAATGCCAACGGCGCTGTGCGCACACCTGGCCGTGATTTTTGGCAGAAGCGAGGTGGGCAAACTGCCCGGGGCAGCATTTTTACCATGAAACATAGAGGGACATCACGAGAACTTTCAAAAATGTCAAATAATAATCAAGCGTGACTGGGGACAGTTCACGTCTGCCTGGGTCTCTCAAAATGGATGGCCGGGGAGGATTCACTGTATTACTGAACATAAAATAATTAGTTGGCGGCTCTTGTCTTGTTGTAGGAGGTCTCCCCCAGGGAGTCATTTAATGTAAAACCGCCACTGCACACCTCACCCCGTTTTCAGCCGCGTTGTTTTCTATTTTTCTCCAGGTAGTTTACGTCACATGTTTTTCGGAACAAGTGACCATTCGGGATGGCGACTATAAAGACATGCACATATTTAATTCTTGGCCGAAAGAAAGGTGAATAAGGACTGTGTCGTGTAAAATCCAATCTCCATATTTCCAGACCAGTAGTTTACATCCTGTCTATCTTGAGGACCCACTATCCCACCCTAATTACAATCTGCACCGCGGGGGTGCTGGAGCCCATCCCAGCTGTCCACAGCAGTGGACACCCTAAGCTGGTTGCCAGCCAGTCGCAGGGCACATGGAGTCATACAATTTACTCGCTCATTCACACCTAGAGACAACTTGGACTGGCCAAATAACCTGGAATGCATGTTTTTGGAGTGTGGGAGGACACCGGAGTCGCTGGAGGAAACCCATGCAAGCACAGGGAGAACATACAAACTCCGCAAAGGAAGGCTGGTAGCTGTGATACAAAAAAAAATTCACTTCTCTCAGTATCTTATACCCCCCCAAAAAAATCTTTGCACAGCATTTAACATGACCAACAGCCCCTACTGCAACAGCCAGCAACAGCTCCATTATTTAAAACAGTAGACAGCCTCCAGAGCTATTCAAGACTCCTTTTTTCCCCTTGGTGATTGGTCAATATGCATTTTTTCATGTATTCTGTGTTACATCAGAATATTCAAAAGGTTCATTTAAAAAAAATACATTATTTTTATAGATGTAAACATTTTAATGTGTTTAAGGTGTCCTTTTACAAAGCCACAGTGGAGAGCATTCTAACGTACTGCATTACGGTGTGGTATGCTGGGTGCACAGCAGCAGACAGGAAAACGGTCCAGAGGGTCATCAAAACAGCCCAGAAAATCGTCGGTTGCTCTCTTCCCAGTTTGGAGGACATTGTCTGCTCTCGAAAACATCATCAAGGACTTTTCTCACCACCTCGCCACCATCTCTTCAATCAGAAGCCCTGGATGACTGCTGAGATACGCAAACAACTAAAAGTACGGAACCTTGTCTTTAAATCTGGTGACATGGAGGCGCTGAGATCAGCGAGGGCTAACCTGAACCGTGCTATCAGACTAGCAAAGCGAACGTACAGTCAAAAAATCCAGGAACGTTTCCTCAACAAAACCAACACCAGGGATATGTGGAAAGGCATTCAGGCCATTACCAAATACAAGCCAACCACCGCCCCAGTGCAGGACACTAGCATGGACTTTCTGAATGACCTCAACAAATTCTTTGGAAGGTTCGAGGCACAAAACGGCACCACTGCAGCGAAAGCGGTTCCAAATCAGGACGAAAGAGCACTCCACCTGGACTCATCTGACGTGAGGAAGACCCTGAGAAGGGTCAACACAAGGAAGGCTCCAGGCCCGGACAACATTCCGGGGCGGGTACTTAGGGAGTGCGCCGATCAGCTGGCTTGTGTACTAACAGACATTTTCAACACCTCGCTAGACCAAGCCAAAGTACCATCATGCTTTAAATTTGCCAACATCATCCCAGTGCCAAAGAAACCCCAGATCTTATCATTCAACGATTACCGGCCCGTTGTACTGACTCCTATCATAATGAAGTGCTTTGAGAGACTGGTTAAAGAGCACATCACCTCCAGTCTCCCCTCCTCATTCGACCCCTTTCAGTTTGCCTACAGGACAAACCGCTCCACCAGGGATGCCATCTCCTCTGCGCTTCACCTGAGCCTGACACATCTAGAGGAGAAGAACACCCATGTGCGGATGCTGTTCCTGGACTTCAGTTCAGCATTCAACACCATCATCCCACAACATCTGGTAGACAAAATGAGACTCCTGGGTTTCAACACCCCCCTGCGGAACTGGCTGCTGGACTTCCTCTGTGACAGACCCCAATCAGTGCGGATAGGTCAGAACAGTTCAGATGTCATCTGCCTCAGCACGGGCTCCCCCCAAGGCTGCGTCCTAAGCCCCTTGCTGTTCACCTTGATGACACACGACTGCGTCCCTAGGTCCGCCACAAACCACATCGTGAAGTATGCTGACGACACAACAGTGGTGGGCCTCATCAGGGATGACAACGACCTAGCCTACAGAGAGGAGGTGGAGCAGTTGGTGGGCTGGTGCAGGGACAACAGCCTGGTCCTGAATGTTGACAAAACTAAAGAGATCATTGTCGACTTTAGGAAAAACCAGCCCAACCATGCCCCACTCTGCATCAACAACAAGGCTGTGGAGGTTGTCAGCAGTATCAAGTTCCTAGGGGTGCACATTACAAACAAACTCACCTGGTCCGTGAACACTGCATCACTGGTTAAGAGGGCACAGCAGCGCCTGTACTTCCTGCGGAGGATGAGGAGAGCCCACCTGCCCCCACCCTCCCTCATCACATTCTACAGGGGCACCATAGAGAGTATCCTGACCAGCTGTATCTCTGTGTGGTGTGGAGGCTGCAGCGCTACCGACTGGGGTAGTGTGAGGAGGGTAACGAGGACAGCAGAGAAAATAATTGGGACTACACTTCCCTCCATTCAGGACATTGGCCAGAAGCGCTGCCTATCCCATGCTAAGAACATTACCGGGGACCCCTCTCACCCCCATCATGGACTGTTCACACTGCTAGCCTCTGGGAAGAGGTTCTGCAGTGTGCGGTGCAGGACCACCAGGCTCCGCAATAGTCTAGTCCCACTGGCCATTAGACTGTTAAATGGTCAATCTAACATATAGTTAACTTAAATCTAAGCGGCTGCTAATCTGACTTTTTGCACTACTGGCAGTTTTTTATAGCTTGCCACTCATTGCACATTGCTCTCTGCACTATGGTAATTACAGCGTTATTGTTACAGTGTTAATGTTACTGTGTACCTGACTTGTTAACCTGACTGCCCATTTTGCACATCTGGTTAGCTACTCTTCTTGTACTATCGGCACTATGGTAAAATACTATACGTAGCCAATTACAATACGACTTTATTTATATCTGTACATTCAAGGAAACTGTGGGGGTCAGATGCATCGACATTTCGTTCTGTATACACGTGTACTAGAATGACAATAAAGTAGATCTGAATCTGAATCTGAATCTGAATCTCTTCAACCTGCAGCCTTCTGGCAAGCGCCACAGGTCACACAAAACAAAGACAAACAGACTCAGAGACAGTTTCTTCCCCAGAGCCATTACCACCCTAAACACACACCGCACAAAGAACTGAAAAACCCTTGCAAAACACTACCTCATACGAACGTAAAATGGTACTCATGTCTAGTTTTGGCCACTCACCAAACAAGAGACTATTGATCTCCAAAAGATTAAGTGTGGGGAGCACGTTTATTAGGATACCCACGAGTCAGTTGGTGATCGATCACGGTGGGGAGGAAATGGATCTGAAGTCGGGGACTGAGTAAAAGGCCACATTGGCAATTCATCAGCAGCCTCCGCTGTGACCTACACAATGCTGAGGTTGTTTTAAGTTAAAAGAAAGAAGTTACTCCAGAGACTTGAATTGAAATACTTCCAGACCAAAAAGTTTTTAGACATTTTTTATAATTGCCAGGGGTCGGCAACCTGAGGCTCAAGCATGCGGCTCTTTAGCGTTACAGAGTGGCTCCCTGAAGCTTTTCTAAAAATGATCGGCAGTTGTATTTTTGTGGTATTTTTGCAGTGTTTCTGTTGTATATTTAAAATATTACTGTACTTTTATGTCGTAGTATTTTGTAGTATTTCCACAGGAGTCTTTTGTGGTATTTCCATTGTACAATTTTTGTAGTATATCTGTAGTGTTAGTGTACTATTACTGTAGTTGTCTCATCTCATCAGCTGCACCGCTTATCCTCAGTAGGGCCGCGGGGATGCTGGAGCCCATCCCAGCAATCATCGGGCAGTGGGCAGGGGACACCGTGGACTGGTTGCCAGCCAATCGCAGGGCACACGATTGGCAACTCACTCGCTCAGTCACACCTAGCGACAATTTGGACCGGCCAATTCATCTGAAATGCATGTTTTTGGAATGTGGAAGGAAACCGGAGTGCCCGGAGGAAACCCACGCAAGCATGGGGAGAACACATAAACTCCGCACGGGAGCTGGATTTGAACCCACTCAGGAGGTTCCCATGACCCCAGAACTGTGCCGCACACGCGCTAACCACTGCGCCACCGTGCTGCCCTACTGTAGTTGTATTTTGTAGTATTACTGCCGAATCATTTCTGTATAAATATAATTGCAGTATTTCTTTCATAATATTTACGCAGCAGTATTTTTGTATGATAGTGTTATTGTCGTGGTATTTTTGTAGTTATTCTGTAGAAGTAATTTGAAGTATTTCCATACTAGTATTTTGTAGTATTTCTTAAGTATTGTTTTATATTACTGTAGTTGTATTTTTGTAGTATTACTGTTGTTATATATCTGTAAGAGTATTTTTGTATCATGGTATTAAAGTAGTAGTATTATATTTCTAATCAGAATGAAGACAAAATTATTTGTAAGACCCTGTTTTTGAGCAATAAATTTGATATTTAGTTTTGTAGTAATTTGTTAGTATTTTGTTGCAGACACACAAAGGGACAATGGGGACAAAGTTTGCACCCAAAAAACTAACACATTTTATCACTAGTACTATATTTACAATCATATGTAATCTTCATCATATTTGGACTTTTTTGGGGGGGCAGGTCTGTCATGAACCGGAATAGGGGAAAAACCCAAATGCTTGTTTCTTACACAAGCCATTTATTTTACGGGAAATGGGGCAGTCATGCACGTTAGGCAGCTGTCTGTCGTGGAATGACACGAAGCCAGAGGCCGACGAGATCGATACCTAAAGTCGCCCCTGGTTCAGACTTTTTTTTTTTTTAAGATTGTCTGGAGCTTTTCCAAAAATATGTTTTGTTTTAATATGATTTCTGTAGTAAGACAACCATTAAAAGAAAACTTTTAACATTTTCCAATGCCCTACAAATGTATAGAATAGATTACATTTCAAATAGGGGTCCAACCATGTAACTTAAGTCGTGGCTCGCAAGCTTGAACTCCTGCCTGGGGAACTTAGCTGCGATGCAAAACTCCGGCGCATCACTCGTCCGTTTGTTTTCCACTTCCTCCGCTGTCGCCTGTGTAAGAAAAGCTTTGCCTTTTAATAGGGCATCGTTACAAGCCAGGCAGGTGGCTGTTGAACAAACCACTGGGTGTGTGATTGGCCATGGATGTCAAAGATAAAAAGAGAATAATAACTGCACAGAAATCACATTTAAACTGTATTAATGTGAGTGTTTACTTTATCTTTTCAAGTTGCTGCATTTTACTGCACTCTTTCTGTTTCCCAGATAAGGAGCACCAAATTGGATTCCTTTGTTGTATTTATTTAATTCTATCAAAGCAATAAAACAAACTTTAATTCATTAATAATGTAACAAAGTTAAATTTGAGGCAGTATTCTGCAACAGAGTAGTTATGTGGTGCATCATTCACCACAGGACGCGCTGCCTCCAACTGTGTCATTTTGAAGTAGGCTAATATAACTAATATAGATTTATATCAACTCAAATCAAAATGTATTTGTATAGCAGTTATTTTGCTTTCATTTAAAAAAGAAAAAAATGCTATTGAAATCTGACAAGAATATTGCAAAAGTAATGCTGTAACACAAAAATACTATTATTGTCAGACAGGACGAAAGGAAGACTGAGATCACTTGCGCTCGTTTCTTGGTTTTATTGAAAGGAAGGAAATGACAAGGTGTGATTCTTCGATCCGTTGGTTGGCGGATTGACGGAACTTGACAGGCGGGTAAAGGCTTGGCGGGAGTGGTCCCGGACAGGCGTAATCGTAGTGTTGTTGGCCGGGGCTGGAGAAGAAGGACGTCGTAGTATTCGGAAGAGTGATCAGGAGTCAGACGGGCAGGGCAGGTCGTAGACAAATTCGGAAACTGGTCGGCAACGGAGATCACGCAGAAAAACAGGAGGCAGGCAAAGAGTCGGAGGTACGGGCTTTCTGAGCAGATGGCAACAGATCGCATAGTACAATCAGACAAGGTGTTACCGGAAGCTGGGGATTTTAAATGTACAGGGTGCGCCAATCATCTGTCCTAGCTGTTGGCGCCAAATCCTGAACACAGGTGTTCCCGATCCGGGTGATTGTGACAATTATCGAAACATTACAACAGAAATACCACAAAAATACCACTACAGTAATATCAATAAAATACTAAAGCACTGCTAAAAATGTGATACCTTGGAAATACTACAAAAATACTTCAATGTAAACACTTCAAAATAACTATAAAAATGATACTTCCTAAGAAATACTTCAAAAATGCTTCTACCGAAATTCTACAAAAATACCACTACAGTAATACTATAATATTTCTACAGAAATATTATAACATAAATATTGCAAAAATACTACTACATAGATATTACGACAGAAATTTTACAAAAATATGACTAACGTAATACTACATGCATTGGTGTGTTTTTTTTGTACCACTCAGAGGCACTAAATATAACACACTGTCCATTTACATTTCTAATTTTAAACTCAGAAGAGTTTGATATTACGCTATTGACAGTTGCCATTGAACAACACTACCATCTAGTGGCATAAAGTTAAGAGAAATTGTTGTTGGGTATTTTGAGTGTAGCGAGCTAATTATTTTTTGATTCAGGAGTTTATTGCTTTTTTTCCCTTTTCTTGTATTTGTATTTGTTTCCTTTAGTTTCCGTTTACTTTTCTTTATCATTATTTAATCACGGGCGCAACAAGTCCGTTTTTTGGGTGCTCAACACCCCCCAAAATTCAACCCTAGCACCCCCAGAAGTTATATCCTTTTCAAAACTCTCTTTTAATAAAGGACAGGATATGTTGAAATAGGTTGAAAAACACTAGATAAAATAAAAAATGTGAACGAAGCATCGTCGGAATTACTCCACTGCTTTGAAACGGTTTAGTCCATTTGATTTAGCACAGCTTTCAGTATTTAGTTTTGTAGCATTATTGTAGTTCTATTTTTTGTATAATCTTTGCAGTCACACATTTGTTGTATTTCCGTATTTTTGTAGTATTACTGTTGTAGTATTTCTATCATAATACTTCTGTAGAGGTATTTTGTAGTTTTTCCGCCATAATATTTATGTAGTGTTATTTCTGTATTATAGTATTACTGTAGTGCTTTTTTTAGTCTCATCTCATCTTATTAGCTGCACCGCTTATCCTTAGTAGGGTCGCGGGGGTGCTGGAGCCCATCCCAGCAATCATCGGGCAGTGGGCAGGGGACACCCTGAACTGGTTGCCAGCCAATCGCAGGGCACACAGGGACAGACAACTCGCTCGCTCATTCACACCTAGGGACAATTTGGACTGGCCAATCTACCTGAAATGCATGTCTTTGGAATGTGGGAGGAAACCGGAGTGCCCGGAGGAAACCCACGCAAGCACGGGGAGAACATACAAACTCCGCACAGGAAGTCCGGTAGCTGGATTTGAACCCACACAGGAGGTTCCCAAGACCTTAGAACTGTGCCGCCGTGCTGCCCTGCTTTTTTAGTATTTCTATAAATTTATTTTTGAAGTGTTACTAGTATCATTGTAGTATTTATTTAGTATTTTTGATCATTACAGTAGTTGTATTTTTGTAGTATTTCTTTTGTAATTATTCTGTTATAGTATTTTTGTAGTATTTCTATAGTATTTTTTTTCTTCTCAGAATGAGGACAAAATACCAAGTCTCTGCACCATATAACACAGTCGGCACAATCACACGCTCATACAGTCCCCTCTTAACAACCATACTCATACTCTTGTTGCTCATCACTCTCTTCATCGTCCTTTGAAATAAGGTTGCATGGACAGGTGCTGGAAGAAGTTAATTTGGATATAGATACAGTAAAATATAGGAAAAGCAAATTCCTTTATCAGACAAACAGCCACTGAGCCTTTAATCCGTCTCAAAGCAAAGGATGTACATCATCGCCACAAATTCTGTTGAGCAACAAAAATATAAAAGCCAAAGTGTTGCAATGCATATTGTACCATGCAATACTTAAGTAGAAGTGAAAAGTAGTCATCCAAATTATTTCTTGAGTAAAAGTTAAAAAAGTACTTGGTGAAAAAAAATATTTAAGTGCTGAGTAAATGTAGCAATCATTTATTTATTGATTTTTTTTAAACAACCATTAAATTAGATCATCAAAATCCATCCAATCATCAATAAATTGCATTCAATTTAAAAATAAATTAAAATAATCATGGTATTTTAAAGTATTTTAATAAACAATACAATAGTAGAAGTATAAATCAAAGAAATACCTTAAGGATGATAAGCACATTTAAAGCCCCAGTACTTCTTTTTAAGAACAACAAGCTAGCCCAGGGGTCGGCAACACTCATGTTAAAAGAGCTTTATTGGACCAAAACAACAACAAAAATTGTCAGTTATAATGAACAGATGGTGTATGTATTTACAATTGCATACTGTCAAAATGGTGTGACTACTCTGTTGTATGATACCGCCTTGAGTTTTTTAATGAATTACTAAGTGTTTAATTGTGTCAATGAAATTAAGGAAATGCAGTTAATTAATCAAATTTTGATGTAATTTTTATTTTGGGGATTGGAAAATACAATAACAAGGAAACATAATGTGCCCCTTATTTGGCCAGCAAAAAAGTGCAAAAAAATTAAGTACTGTGTGCCATTATGAAAACGAAGAGCATTTTTTGAAAATGTAAAGTAAATAAAATCACATTCAGTTTAAGTTTGATTTATGTGCAATTATTCTTCTCTTTTTATCCTTTGAGCTCCATGGCCGATCACGCGAGGGGGCGCACACATTCACACACACAGACACATGCACACAAAGTTGGTTTTCACTCAGGGGACACGGAAAAAAAGCGAACAAAGAAGAAATGCCTGTACTTAACAGGTTCTATGAAGCTTAATGTAGCAGAGTAAGAGGACCGTTTGTTCTTCACAAATATACTCAGGTAAAAGTATAGTGATTTAAGAATACTCCCAGAAGAACATAATGTCCCAAATCGCACTCAAGTAATTTTAACTCAGTAAGGGTAACTTTTCACTACATGCCTGAGTTTGTGCAGCACGGCGGCGCAGTGGTTAGCGCTTGTGCGGCACAGTTCATGTCATGGGAACCTGTCGTGGGTTCAAATCCAGCTCCAGACTTCCTGTGCGGAGTTTGTATGTTCTCCCCGTGCTTGCGTGGGTTTCCTCCGGGCACTCCGGTTTCCTCCCACGTTCCAAAAACATGCATTTCAGGTGAATTGGCCGGTGTAAATTGTCCCTAGGTGTGAATGAGCGAATGAGTTGTCTGTCCCTGTGTGCCCTGCGACTGGCTGGCAACCAGTTCAGGGTGTCCCCTGCCCACTGCTCGGAGATGGCTGGGATGGGCTCCAGCCCCCCCGCGACCCTAATGAGGATAAGCGGTACGGCTGATGAGATGAGATGAGAGATGAGATGCCTGAGTTTCGCTCCATGGAATGAATCACAATCTCTAGTCAGACAACTGTTCAAGTAGACGTATGATACTGTACTTCAAATATTTTCACACATCAAAAGTAAACAGTTCAACAAATATAAAGTGTGTTTAACACTCCAGTAAATGGTAAATGGTCTTCATTCATAGAGCGCTCTTCAAGTCATTGGAGACGGTTATTGATATATACTATACTATCAAATATAATTAAATTAAATTTAAATTTAATTTACAATTAAAAGGAAGACGTTATTTTAACGGCAGTAGCACAGGAGGTAAAGCGCTCGTCTTTAAATCAAGACGAGTTGTAGAATATAAACTTGTATTTGTAGAATAGATTTGCATACATTTGTTCAGGAGACTTGCTGAAATGTAGAAAGACTTGCTTACAGTTGGGAGAAATGTTGCTTACATCTCGGGAAGGTCTCGGCAGAGGAATTAGTATAAACAATCCTCCTTAAGGGAGGACAAGAGATAACGGCAAAAGGCAAACTGACCCAAACTTAAAAACATTTTCAAGAATGGATGATTACGGAACCCTGGGCATGTACACGTGAAAGGGTGTAGCGTGAAAGGGTGTAGCGTGAAAGGGACGGGGCTAAACCGGTTACACATGTTGTGTTGAAACTATAAAGACCCACGCATATCTGAGATTCGCTGAGTTTCTTGTTGAAATTGTTGTATCAATAAAAAAGAGCTCCCTCTGACGTCATTTAATTCCTGCATTCTTTGAACACGTATGAGACGATTTCTCGACGTATCTTCTTCAACAGAGGTCGCAGGCGCGATTCCGGGCTCCTTGGGCAAGACACTGAAGGTAAGCAGGTAGTTGCCTTGCATGGCTGACACCACTATCGGTACGTGAATGTGAATGTTAGTGTGGAGCACATTGTAAAGCGATTTGGGAGGTCTTCATCGACTTGAAAAGCTCTATATAAATGCAGACCATTTACATTTACATCCGACAGTAGCTCACAGGAGGTAGAGCAAACATTGCTCTGGACCGAGAGTACACAGGTTCCATCCGAGTCAAATCTCGAAGTGTCCTTGGGCAAGAAACTGAACCTCTAATGCCCCCAATAAGTAGGTAGGTGTCTTGCATGGCTGTGGCCGCTATTGGTGTGTGAGTGTGTCTATTAATAGGTAAGTGTGAAGCACATTGTAAAGCGCTTTGGGAGGTGTAAAATAATTAAACCTGAAACATTAGTTAAGTAGAACTAGGCAACTCCTCTTCAAATATTTTTTTCACAACCAAATTAAACGGTAAAACAATATAAAGTTATATATCCAAGCCCGGGCGGCACGGCGGCTGAATGGTCAGCGCGTCTGCGGCACAGTCCTGAAGTCATGGGATCAAATCCATTTTCTCAACTGCCATTCCCAAAAGTCAGCGACCCAAAATGTTGAAAGAGCCATATTAGAGCAAAATACAAAGACATAAATATGTCGACAGCTACATAGAATGTAGAGCAGGGGTCGGGAACCTTTTTGACTCAAAGAGCCATAAAAGCGAAAAATATTAATTTTATTTTATTATAGACAAATTATGAGACAAATTTACTAAATTGCTAAACCCGCGCCCCAGACAAAAGCTTAGTCTTCAGCACATTTATTTTTGATGATTTGATAAAAATTATGAAAAAAGAATAATGCCAGAGCCCCTGTCCCAAAATCAACAAACATACCACTTTAAACTTGTCTCTTTCTTGCAATAACTCAAGATCGGTTAAACTCCTCATCTCATCTCATCTCATCAGCCGTACCGCTTATCCTCATTAGGGTCGCGGGGGGGCTGGAGCCCATCCCAGCCATCTCCGGGCAGTGGGCAGGGGACACCCTGAACTGTTTGCCAGCCAGTCGCAGGGCACACAGGGACAGACAACTCATTCGCTCATTCACACCTAGGGACAATTTGGACCGGCCAAATCACCTGAAATGCATGTTTTTGGAACGTGGGAGGAAACCGGAGTGCCCGGAGGAAACCCACGCAAGCACGGGGAGAACATACAAACTCCGCACAGGAAGTCTGGAGCTGGATTTGAACCCACGACAGGTTCCCATGACATGAACTGTGCCGCACAAGCGCTAACCACTGCGCCGCCGTGCTGCCCCGGTTAAACTCCTTTTGACCCTTTTTTATCATACATATTGGTTTCAAAACCAGATGCAAGCATTTATTTTGTAAAAACGTCACAACATTCTGAGAATAGGGAGCCTTATGTGCTTACCTTTGTCGAGAGATGGGAAGGAGTGCTTGTACTTTTTGCACCCAATCAAATGACTAAGTTCTCTTCCGGTGTTTTGGCGTATTTACAGTTCTGTGGATTCATCATAAGGTATCTGAACACTGAACACAGATTACATAGTGAACTTTTATATAAAGGATTCTTTAGCGTTGTACAGCTAAAACGAGTTTTTTTTTCCCCATTTTTTGTGTGACACCTTGACTGTAAATTGTAGTAAAAAACGTGCCATATATATACTGCGAAGTAATCATTTGTCAGTAAGTTTCGGTTTGGCTTTGCGTGTATCTTAACAGGATAGACGAATCAAGTTTTGGACAAGATGGAGAAATTTTGCATGCAATCAAATCTGTCTCTGAGCCACAGATACTCGTAGAAAGAGCCATATATGGCTCGCGAGCCATAGGTTCCCGACCCCTGATGTAGAGCCTTGAATAAACCTATTTCTAATTCAAAACAAATAGGGTTTAATTCTTAAATGATGGTCATTTAATATTTATTCAAAATAATTTTGAAAGATTTGGACAACATATAAGATGTTTTTGTCTTATTTCTAAAAACACAAAATGATGACAAATATGCATACAATCCCCCCTCAGTTTTCATCATAAATCCTTCGGGGATCTATCTATCTATCTATCTATCTATCTATCTATCTAAACAGCTCCAGTGTCTTTAGACCTTCATCTATGTTGATGAACACTGTTCTATCCATGAGGCAAAGGTTGGCAACCTAAAATGTTGAAAGAGATATATTGGACAACAACAAAAGACATATTTGGAGCCGCACAAAATTAAAGGCTTTATACAAGCCTGATAAGAAAGGCACCATTGATACTGTGTATATTAAATGGAAATTATTATGAATGTTTGTCCTCCTACAGAAATTAACTCCCGTTATGAGGCGACTTGAGATAATTCTGTTACTAACTCCCAAAAGGTTTTCCAGGATTTTAACGCTTCACACACATTTTCAAAATTATTGTCCCACAAATTATCCAATTATTGACACACTCAAATGCAGTTTCATAATACATTTAGAAGAAAATCTCAATACAAAACAGTACAGTAAATATGTACAAACATCAAAATAAACATGTTTATTTCAAACAAAATACTGATAGAAAACCCGTAAATATTTGGTCAGTTTGTTCCCTTAACCACTAGGATCATAGGGGCACCATTTCCTGTGCTGTCTTGGGCAAGTACAGCCTGGTGGCGCCCATCCCTCTCCAGGCCAACATGTTTCACAACTACTAAATACATGTTTAAATACCTTAAAGTGTTAAGATTTTTTTGCAGGTCAAGATGTTGAGCTTAACTAAAGTCTGAAAGACAATGCCAACTGGCTGGCTAGAAAAGTTTTGTGGACAGTCAGTTCATTCGCAGGGTTCGCAACTTTTTCAAGGCCAAATTTAAGCATTATTAAGAACAATTTGTCCAGTACTTTCAAAGGAAAGAAAAATACACCGCTGATCAAAAGTTTTTTTTGTTTTTTTTAAACTTTGATGACCAAAATAAAGCCGCAACCTCAAACTTGTTACAAACACGAAAAGGGATCTATAGGTGTTTGGTGATAACTGAGTTCAATACGGAAGACAAAAAAAAGAAAGTACTGTACGTATAAAAAGCAGAAAAATAAATCAAAGCTGGACTCATTTTAATGATATTCATTGCTTCAAAACAGAATGAACTTAATGTTTTTATTGACTGCTGGCTGATCTTTTGCTTTTTGTTTTACTGAAATGTATATTTTTGCGTGTTTTTCGGAGGATCTGTGTCTAATTTGACGAAAATAGAATTGTTATTTTTGTTATTTATTTTTTGCATTTTTTTATTTGTAGCACCGAAAAGTACATTTTTCATTTTTACTACATTGGTTGGCATTTGCAGGGATTTTGTGTTGTTTTTTTACTTTAAATCTGTTCAGTGTGTAGAAATCTTTATTTCAAAGCGTGTTCTATCGAGTCAGACTGTCAAGAAACAGCACTTAACCCAAAATTCAAGCTGTTTCCCGGCCTTAAAAACAAAACATTAAAATTCAAGCATTTTCAAGGATATCAAGCGAACTAGCGAGAAAGGAGGCCGATATCTATTTATTAACTACCTAAAAAGGTCAAATGATAGCTAGATAGCATGCAAAATTGTAAAAATAAAGCTAGCTTGCCAAACAGCCTAAAAGGTGGGAACATAGCTAGCTACGATGCTAAAAATGTAGCCAAGTAGCTAACTAAAAGAGTAAAAAGTCAACTAAATAGACAGACAGAAAGTTAAAGAAAGGTAGCGAGCTAGCCAGAAAGGAGGACAAGATCAATTTTGATAACTACCAAAAATGGTCAAATGATAGACAGATAGCATGCAAAAATGTAAAAAGCTAGCTAGTGTCAGGACCAGAATGGAGACAGGACCCACTTGAGTGCGTTTTTCTTCCTGTTATTGGGAAGGATGGAAAGGATAGTACACACGATCCGTAGATCGCTGGTCGCGGGGAGCAGGTTGCTCTTCCGTGGCAAGCAATGGTGGTGTCGAGAGCGGAAAAAACAGGTCAGTAGCCGGGACGGGGGAGCAAAAATCGTGGTCGAGTTTAGAAAAAGGGTCGGAGCCGGGAAATAGACGGGAACCAGAACAGGAGAGAGTCAGGATCGAAAAGCTTGCCTAGAGTAAATTGAGGTTCGTAGACGGACTGACAACCGGTGACAGGAAGTCGGGGGTATAAAAAGTGACAGCCAATCAGCGTCCGAGGCAGTTGGCGCCAAAGGAGCAGGCCCAGGTGACTCGCAACAGTAAGTAATCATGACAGCTAGATATCTAGCCAAATGGCTTAAAAAGTGAGAATATAGCTGGCCACAAGGCTAAAAGGGTAGCCAGATAGCTAGCTAAAAGAGTAAAAAGCCAGCTAAAAAGTCAGATAGAAAGTTAAAGAAAGCTAGCGAACTAGCGAGAAAGGAGGGCGAAATCAAATTTCATAACCACCAAAAAAGGTCAAATGATAGCTAGACAGCATGCAAAAATTGTAAAAAACTAGCTAGATAGCTTACCAAATGGCTTAAAAGGTGGGAACATAGCTAGCTACAAAGCTAAAAAGGTAGCCAGATAGCAAGCTAAAAGAGTGAAAAGACAACTAAATAGAAAGTTAAGGAAAGCTAGAGAGCAGCCAATTGCTCCCCTTATAGATTTGTTTTATTATTATTAGTGTTATATTATTATATATAAATAAACAAGTTTATTTACTAAATAAAAAAACAATTATTTTCTTAGTTTCTTCCCCTATTTTCAGTAAATTTAGTGTTCATCATTATACGTATGTCATGGTTCAGTGCCTGCAGTCCCTCCCCTTCTCCGAGGGGTGGCAGCATTGCCTCATTTTCCGGATTTTCTCCCTCTCTTTCTCTCCACTCCCCGGTCCAGATGTTCATTAGCTTTTCTCTACTATAAATACTCCAGTCTTCCACCCCCACTTGCTAGATCGTTGTCATTCCCTCTTTAAGACAGCAAGCTCTTCATCTCAAGATTTTTCTCAAGGTATTCTTCTCAAGATGTTCCTCTCACGACATTTTCCTCAAAGATATTTTTCTCAAGACATTTGCCCCGAGACAACCCCTTCCAGTCACTCTTCGAATGTACTCTCAAATTGGTTTAAATAAACGCCCCTTGTTTGGGTTTGAATAAATCCAACTTTTTTGACTTATTGAGTCCTGCGTTTGGGTCTGTCTGACATGACGTGACAACGTAGCAGATAAGAGACTAAACCTTAAACGGGCAAGACGAGATCGGTTCAGCAAAAAACGAGTTTTATTATTTGTTTCTTTTTTTTCTTACAAAAATGTATATGGGGCGTACAGAATTTGAAATTATTAAAAAAACTTGAAACATATTAAAGGACAGGTATGTAAATACGACTTGACTCGACATTTTGTATTTGCTTATTCACTTCAAAATATAGCGGAGGTTTGAGATATATTCAGTACCCATCAACGACACTGAACATGTTCATTTTTCCGCCTGTCTAGTGTGTGGAGGAATTTTCAAAACAATGCCTAGTGAAAGAATTGACCCTCCAAGCCACATTTTAATCTTTAAACTTCAAGCCAAAATAATGGAAACATTTTTGTAGACTCGACAACATGCGTGACAGTCGTGAGGTGGAACCAAATTAATTCAACATTTTATTATATTTTAAAAACAGGCATGTAGGTTTTGCAAAAATATTGGCCACATGTTCTCTCACTTCAGTAGTTTCCAGATGACTTCTTAGTGATCCAATGTTGACCTAAATGGCTAACAATGACAAACAGAGTTCCATTAAGTCTCTGTTTCAATGCACCTGCTCTGTGATTGGCTCAGAGGTCTGTGAAAGCAGACCCAGGAGAACAGACATCTTTATGAATAAGTCACACACAAAGACACACCAGGAAGGTCCGGCATCAAGATGTGGGAGAGTTCAAAGCAGGAAATGGATACAAGATTTCACAACATTTACATATCCCCCAAAGCACGGTGCGAGCAATAATATCAAAATAGCAAACCTACCAATAGTCCCTCTAGACTTTCCGCCCAAACAAGAAAAAAACTAATCAGAGAATCAACCAAGAGGTCTATTATCACATTTCATGACCTGCTTGCCCAATACTCTTTCAAGGCACTGTGATTGGTTGTCAACCAGTAGGGCTATTTCCGTTCCCTCCTCCGTGTTCCAGTGAGTATTTTCGAGACATTTAAAAAAAAAGCTGCTGGCTAGTTCCAAAGTCAAATTACAGTCTTCAATAACGTGTTCATTTTTTTCGCAGAGACCACTTGGAGCGGCCAAGGGTGGGCGAGTCGGCGTTGTCGGTGAAGCGCTGAAGGAGGCCGTCTATGGAAGCAAACAGCTGGAAAACGCCGCTCTGGAGGTTGTTGAGGTGCTTATTGATTGTGGTAAGCTCCCGCTCCAACATATGAAACACGCTCCTCTGGAGATCCAGGAACTGAGTGTCTCGATTTCGGGCAGGTTCTTTAGCGCTCGACTGCTGGTCAGGGAACCCGCAGTTTACCTTCACCTCACTGCGTCCGTTGTTGTCATAATCTACTTCCGCTACCGTAGGAGGATAAAGTCACAGGATTTGGAAACAATAAATGCATACAGGCGATAATATTAGGTAATATTTTGATTCAAAACAGATTATTGCCTACATGTAAACATACTCAATGAAACGGACAAGAAACATTACCAGGCAGTGGTGAGTTCGGGACAGACGTGTTGGAGTAGGCGCCCAAATGTGTAGGGTGGGGTATGTCTTGACCCGATATCTCCTTACAGATTTTCAGATTATCAAAGAGCTAAATGCGGAAACAGGAAACTTGATGTGGATTTACACATTATTACATTTCACTTTTAAAACATGAGAGTCAGCAAAAAAAAAAAAGAGTTTTGCTAAAATATACAGTGCCTTGCAAAAGTATTGCCCCCCCAACAACTTTTTGCCCCCTTTGAATCACGGGCACATGTCTTTTTGGGTATGTGGCTAGAGGTTTTGCACATCTTGAAACCGAAACATTTGCCGCAGTCTTCCTTACAGAACAGCTCTAGTTCCTCAAGGTTTTATGGTGATTGTGTACAGCATTTTTCAGATCTTTCACCAAATGCTCCATAAGATTGACGTCTAGATTTTGGTTTGGCTATTTTAACACCTTTATATTGTTTTAAACCAGATGTTGGATTTTGCTTAAGGTTTAGGGTTGTTGGCCTGTTGGTAGGTAAACTTGCACCCTATTCATAGGACTTGCAGACTTCAACAGATTTTCTGCCAGAATCACTTTGTAATTGGCTCCATCCATCCGTCCACCAATGTTAATAATTTTCCCAGTTTCTGATGAAGAAAAGCAACCCCAGAGCACGATGCTGCCAGCACCATGTGAGACAGTGGGGATAGTGTTTTCAGGTTGATGTGCAGGGTTACTCTTACGCCAAACTTAACACTTTGCAATCAGCCCAAAAAGTTCAATTGTGGTCTTATCTGACCAGAATATTATTTGTGTCTCTCTTGTGGCTTCTTGCAAACGCCAAAAACACATTTTTATGATCTTTTTTCAGAAAGGGCTGACTTATTGTCACTCTTTCATAAAGGGCAGATTTATGCAGAGAAATAGTTGTCTCATGCAAAAATTGCCCCACCCCAGTTCTGTATGCCCGTGGGTCCTCCAATGTGATCATGGGCATCTTGCTTGCTTCTCTAAATTGTTTTTTCTTTGTTTGGGCCAAACGTTTACGCAGGCGTCCAGGTCTTGGTAGGTTTGCAGAGGTTTTATGCTCCCTCCATTTTTGTATTATTGCTTACACTGGGTTCGAGTTTCAGTTTGTAGCATGTTGAAATAATTTCATAATTTTTATTCCACTTGACAAGTCTCAAAAACGTGGCTAATTTTTATTCCACTTGACAAGTCTCAAAAACGTGGTTAGCACATTTGCCGAAGATGCGAAATGTCCCTGGTTTAAGACTGGGCGGAAACACATGTTGGCCTGGAGAAGGCTGGGCGGCTCCAGGCTGTACTCGCCTAAGACACACCACAAGAAATTGTGCCCATACGACCCATGTGTTTAAGGGATCCAACCAACCAACAAATGCAGCACTTACTTTTGGCCCCTCATGACCCAAATTCTGATCTGTATTACTCTTGTCCGAATGATGTCTTGCAGAGCCTTCCAGTCCAATGTTGTTGGGTTCCAGTCTAATGTGGCACATATCGAGGACACATTGAGTCAAACATATCCAAATATGTATACAATGTAGGCACTACTTATTTTGTGTGTTTCAATATTTTTTTGTTTACAATTTCAATAATATATATCCTAAAAGTAGTGGAGAAACTAGAGGTTGACTTGATTGATCGATCGATACAAGTGGCCTAATGCTGAATGGTAAACATGCCTTGGCCGAGAAAATATTTATCTCACTTTTATCAGACGGCATTATCTTGGCTGTCCATATTTGCATCTATAATAAATTAGAATGTATATAGAGTTGCTGATACAGAGGAAAAAATCACTGAGGAAATGTAGCCCTTTGGTTGTTTATGGATGTAGGGATCTCTCATAGCTAGTGGTTTACCTGACACAAATCCATGATAGTGAAGATTTGCTAAAAGAGTTCAAAACAATAAAATATGTGCACTGCACTTTTAACAGATATCAGTAGACAAATATAACTAGATGTTATTTAACGGCACACATGCCTTGGCTAAAACATTCTTATCAAGTTGAGTTATCTTAGGTGTACAGATCAGTAGCTTTGATAAATGAAAAATTATACAGACGCTCCTCTGCTTATGGACATTCGAGTTACGAAAAACAGTAGATATGAACATTTTTTCTGGAATGTTGAAAAATATCCGTAAGTTAGATTTTGTATTGTGTGCACCTTTTTCCGAGTACTGGACATTACTGTAGTTCTTCTTTCCGTCGCTACCACTGTGGGAGGTCACCTAGCATCCACCCCGAAGAAAAAATCCAGCTTCCTCTTCCTAGTTTGTGTGTAAACATACTATATATACCGTATCTCCAGCGTGCTAAGATCACATAACCGATTTTGGCTAACCTGCATTGGCTCCCTGTTAGCCTTAGATGTGATTTCAAGGTTCTCTTAGTATTATACAAAATCATACATGGACTTGCTCCCTCTTATCTTTCAGATCTGATTTGCCCCTATGTCCCGGTCCGAAGCCTACGATCTGAGAGTGCCGGTCTTCTGGTGATCCCAAGAGCAAAGAAGTGTTCTGCTGGTTCGAGAGCGTTCTCCATCACTGGTGCTGTGGAATGCTCTTCCCCTGAGATCCGATCTGCAACCTCAGTGGAAATGTTTAAATCTAAGCTTAAAACTCACTTCTACTCCATAGCATATGAATAACCTACTCTTCTCGTCGGCTGAAAAATAGTCTGTGTAATATAGTGTAATAATCTGTGAAGCCCTTTGAGACTCTTCGTGATTTAGGGCTATACAAATAAAAATGACTTGACTTGACTAAGAACTTTGACATTTTTATTGTTTAATATCTTGTGCGTCCATTCAATATAGTAGGTGCAAAGTGCAAAGAAGAGGCGAGCCGTTTGTTTTGAAATGAAAGTGGAATAAGAAAGCTTTATGCGGTTGAGAAAATGGCCAATTCACTTTTTTTCTGCCACCTTTTACGATGGAGGAGTGCCTTTTGAAGTGCATCTTCCAAAAGTAAGTTAAACTCAACTTGATCTTTATGGAGCATATTATTGTATGAAATGTTAATTTTTAGTACAAAATAATACAGGTTACTTATACAAGCCTTAAATATACTTATACAAACCATAAACATACAAAATAGAGCACTGAAGCAACTTACGAACAAATTCAACTTACGAACGATCATCCGGAACGTATCTCTGCTAAAGTAGGGCAGCGTCTGTATACAAATGCTACACATGGCTAAAGTAACTTTTGGCCAATTACAGCTGTAGAAGTCTCACCAAAGGAGGACAAAGTATGTAGATATGTACACTTTGTGTCTGGTACGGCAAAGTAAAGCATTTTGTCACGAGTAAGCCACTCGTTTGTGGACTTGGTGGCGAAAATACTTTGTAGAATCAAAACAAAACACAATGTACTCCCCTTGGCCCGATAATTATTGTACATCCTGATATTCAACGAGGTTAAAGCATTAAAGCATTACTTAGACTGCACAAATCTTAATTAAATCTAATTTATGTCATTAATTACAGAAAAATGCTAAGTTATTCGCACCTCTTTTTTAATTATGTTTTATTTTACTCTTAGCATAAACGAAAGGGTAGAGGTTTACCGCATTGTAACTAACACATTTACAATAGTTAAAGGGAGTTTGAAAAAAAAACCTGAAATGAATGTTTAGGTGTTGCTGTTTTTCTTTCTGCAGAGTTTGTTTTATGTAGTCCATTATAGACAGCTTCTCAGTTATTCTCCCGGCATGAGTTCCTCTTTGTGTTTTTAAACACAGAACACACAGCATGCTCTTGTTGACTGAAAAGAGAAGTCTATTGTGCTGACATTGTGCACTAGTCTAATAGTGTTATCAAAGGGGCCCTTATCAGAGTGAGATACCACAATTCTATTATTTTTAATTCTAGTGGCATTATCTTAGCTGTACTCATTAGTAGCTATAATAAATAATATAAAAAAGCTGAAGCATAGACACACTGTCACGGTTGCCATGGCGCCCAATTGGCCCCACACGTGCCAGCTGCGGCTCATTGACAGATTGGCTTTCCATCTATTTAAACTCAGTGCTCTCACTCTTTCTTTGTCATTCCATCAACGAACCTCTGGCCCGCAAGATGTGGGTTTTGACCCGGTCCTGTTTCCTGTTGGCTTTTCCTGTCCGGTGTGGTTCCCGTTTATTTTTGTTTAGTTAGTCAAGTTTATTTCGACCTCCTGTTTCATTATCAATCCTGTCTGTCCCGTCCTGTCCAATATCGACCCCATCTGTCGGATATCTACTCGGGCAATTGGTATCAATCTCGTCGGCCTCTGGCTTCCTATCATTTCACGCCAGACTGCTGCTTAACGTGCATGACTCCCCATTTCCCGTAAAATAAAAGGCTTGTGTGAGATGCGTCAAGCTTTTGGGTCCTGATCCTGTTCTGGTTCTGACTAAACATATAACATATAAATAACATTTAAATAAACAAAGCAAAACACAATGTACCGTATTTTCCGCACTATAGGGCGCACCGGGTAATAGGGCGCACCCCCAAAAAATAGTTTTTGGTCCTATATCTTCCATAGATAAGGCGCACTGGATTATAAGGCGCTACAATGGGAATGTCGACAAAACAGTCAGATGATTCAGTCAAACTGATTACCCCCTTAACATTCCCAAAGCTTGCAAAGAAGCAAATACGTGTCGTAGACACGTGCGGATGCGGTGTCCGTACGGTGTCACTCAAATGCATCATTTCAAATATCATTCGGAAGGTTAAAGTCTTGGGATTCAAGAAATGCCAACCATTCCTTAGTTTCTATTTTCTTTTTCGCTCGCAACTTTACTGTGCATATGACAATAAACACTTGGAATTGAGTTTAATTCACTCAACTCATCACAGCAACATCAAGATCATTCTAAAACAAGATACCGGGAAAATATAAAGCCGCATAGCTCACCTAAGTTATCACGTTCAATAATGATACGCAATCATGGTCTTCTTACAACCGTGAGTGTAGTAAATCCAGGAGAGTAAAATGTTTACAAATACAGACTAATGAAACATGTTTCTTTATGGCGTAGTTTAGCAAGTTTGCTATTCAGTCATCTTTTTCGGCCAATTGCAGGGTTTGTTTTGGCCCTCTAGCCTATCCGAGGCTCCGAATAACTTCAGCCAATAGCGATCGATTTAACGGATGATTGACACATCTTTTTCGGCCAATTGCAGGGTTTGTTTTGGCCCTCTAGCTAATCCGAGGCTCCGAATAACTTCAGCCAATAGCGATCGATTTAACGGATGATTGACGCATCTTTTTCGGCCAATTGCAGGGTTTGTTTTGGCCCTCTAGCCAATCTGAGGCTCCGAAAAACTTAAGCCAATAGCGATCGATTCAAATGATGATTGACACATTGGTTAGCCAATGAAACGCCGGTATATAAATCCCAGCATACACCGCGGACTACTCCACATTCGGGGGAAAATCGAGTTGGCGGCTGTTGCGTAAGTTGCGAGACCTTGTGATTTAATATTGAGCCATATATAAGGCGCACTGTATTATAAGGCGCATGGTCAGCTTTTGAAAAAAATTGAAATTTTAGGTGCGCCTTATAGTGCGGAAAATAAGGTACTCTCTAAATTTCAGAATCACAATTTACTGTATACAAATTGAGCCATGTGATTATGGTCGATCTCTCCAGAGCCTCACGAAGATTTTAAAAAGGTAGGGAACGGACACGACCAAGTTGTTGTAATTAAAATAGATTACAATGACAAAGAGGTAAAGAGGGGATACGACCAAGTCGTGCTACTCAATCTATAAATCAAAACATATTCCAATTACAGAGATGAAGTATAACCAAGTGGTGCAATTCCATCTCCATAAAATCGAAGTATATTTTGTAAGTGAGAGATACAGAGGAGACACAACCAAGTTGTGGCACTTCCTCAATACAAATGTAAAAAAAATTCTAATCACGGAGAGGTAAAGAGAACACAAGACCAAGTTCTGCTGCTACAGTATAAAATCAAAATATATTCTAATCATCGAGAAGTAGAGCAGATACATGACCAAGTTGTGTTACTCCATATATAGGAAATAAAATAATGTTCGATTTAAATGGAGGTAGTGAGGAGACATGACCAAGTTGTGCAAGTACTTCTATATAATATCATATTGTAATTGTGGAGAGGTAGAGCAGCGACCCAGCCACGTTGTGCTACTCAATCCATAGAAAATTAAAATATAGATTCTAATTACAAAGAGTTAGAGAGGAGACACGACCAAGATGTGGTACACCTTTCATAGAAAATCAAAATATATTCTAATTACGGAGCGCTAGAGAGGACACACAATTAAGTTATGCTACTACATCCAGGAAAAATCAGAATGCATTCTAATTATAGAGAAATATAGACCAGAAAACAACCTCATTTTTCTACTCCATCTAGAAAAGAAAATCGAAATATATTCTGATTACAAAGAGTTAGAGAGGAGAAACAGGCAAGTTAAGCTAATTCATCTATAAGTATCAGAATATATTTTAATTATGGAGAAATACAAAAGAGAAAACAACCATGTTTCGCTACTCCATCTAGAAAAAAAAATTGAAATATTTTCAAATAAGAAGAGGTAAAGAGGAGACACAAACAAGTTGTGCTACTGTAACAGAGTTGAAATTTGATTGTTTTGAATGTTTTTTGAATTCTCACAAAATCTGTGTTTTTGTTGTATTACTGTCAATATTCCAGTACTTCATTCAATTGTTAAGTCATGGGCGTCTGCGACTGTCTTTTTCGTATGGCACTTTATGGGCTTCAGCGCTTGCCGTAGCTTCAGCTAATTTGCATCGCGCTGAAGGTAAGATGTGCCCAATATCAGTTGGATAAAAAATGCATATTTTGCTAGATATAGGAGCTGCTTTTAAAAATTATTTTCGTATATAAAGATATATAAGTTGTGCTAAATGATGTATATTAAAAAAGCACTAAATAAGAAGTAAAGTAATACAGCTTGAAACAATGATGCAACATGTTTTGATGCAAACACACCACGAGGTGCGGCCCGTTGAGTGATGCCCCGTTTTTGTATTTTTAATGTTTTAGATTATTGCAGTCGTGAACAGATGCCCTGACTTTTGTATTGTTTTGTTTACTGAATGCAGGCAATAAACAGAGTGACTGTGAAACCTTGTGTCGCGCATGATTGAGGGTCGTTACACTACCACTTCTATAAAAAATCTAAATGTATTCTAATTACAAAGCGGTAGATAGGTAATTGTGTTACTACTTCTATAAAAAATCAAAATATATTTAAACTATGGAGAAACAGAGAGAGAAAACCACCAAACTGTGCTAATTCATCTACAGATAATGAAAATATTCTCTAATTATGCAGACGTAGAGAGGAGAAACAACCAAGTTGTGCAACGTTTTGTATACTTCTACATCACCATTACTATGCATCCCTAAAACAGTTGTGGTCAAAAGTTTACATACACTTGTAAAGAACATAACATCATGGCTCTCAAGTTTCCAGTTATTTTCCAGAAGGTCTTATCTTTGTCCATGTGGTCAGCAGCAAACTTCAGTCGAGCCTTAAGGTGGCGCTTTTGGAGCAAGGGCTTCCTTCTTGCACGGCAGCCTCTCAGTCCATGGAGATGCAAAACACGCTTGACTGTAAACACTGACACCTGTGTTCCAGAAGCTTGTTATTCTTGGCAGATTTGCTTTTTTGTGATTCTCGGTTGAATTTTCACCCTCCTGACCAATTTTCTCTCAGCTTGCGTCTTCTTCGTGATGGTGGCACTGACAAAAAAGTGCCATGCAATTTACATTTTCAAACAATTGTTTGCACCGTTGCTCTTGGGATCTGCAGCTGCTTTGAAATGTCTCCAAGTGACTTTCCTGGCTTGTTTAAGTCAATGATTCGCTTTTTCAGATCCATGCTGAGCTCCTTTGACTTTCCCATTGTAGCGTTTGTGGGCGTTTGCATCTAATGAGCCCTATTTAAATGGCCTCAAAGAAGTCACCAGCCATAGTCACTCATAAGCACTCACAAGTTAGGAGGCCATACTATGAAGCTTGTTTCAATGACACAACTTTCTAAGTCACCAAAATTTCTAATTCGTGCTGCCGTATTTACATTTTTTGACCCAGCACTTTTTCCATTAGCCCATAATAAAGTTATAACCGAACCAAACCTCATAAATGTTTTTGGTGACTGTCACGGTTGCCATGGCGCCCGATTGGCCCCACCTGTGTGGCGCCAGCTACGGCGCGTTGACAGATCGGCTTTCCTTCTATTTAAGCTCACCTGTAGTCAGTCCGTCAACAAACCTTGGGTTTTGACCCTGTTCGGTTTCCTGCCTGCGTCTCCTGTCCGGTATCATTCCCGTCTATTTTTGTTCTGTTTATTATTCTCTTCAGTTTTCGTTCCTGTCTAGTTTGTTTTGTTTAATTTGGATATCCTGTTTCGATATCAAGTCTGTCCCGTCCTGTCCGGTATCGACCCCATCTGTCCGATATCTGCTCGGGCAATTGGTATCTATCTCGTTGGTCTCTGGCTTCCTGTCTTTCCACGCCAGACTGCTGCCTAACGTGCATCACTCCCCATTTCCCATAAAATAAAAGGCTTGTGTGAGAAACGTCAAGCATTTGGGTTCTGATCCAGCTCTGGTTCTTGACAGTGACAAAGATCTATCTGTTCCAATCACTCTATTAGAGAAAAATCAGAGTTGTAGAAATAACCGGAAACTCAATAGAGCCATGTTATTATGTTATTCACAAGTGTATGTAAACTTTTGACAACAACTATATGCATATGTACTTTTCTCAATGAACATTAACTTCAATACCTTAACACGGACTCTTCAAGCTTCCTTGCGATGTCATTGGAGGCGGCCACAGCGGCCTGAGCTTCCTTCTGTTTGAGAGCTGCGATGTTCAACTCTCTTTCTCTCTCATCCAAAAGATCGGCTTGCTCCTTCATTTGTTTCATCGTTTCCGTGTAGTGGGATTCTTTTTCCTGGAGCTACATAAACAAGGGGAAGCCATTTCCAGGCAAACGTTCTGTCATCTCTTTTTTTTTACACTTATTGCATTACAGTTTCTTGCACAATGATTGGCCGCCCAATAACGTTTTGACATTGCCATATTTCGGGCTTCAAACGAATAGATAAAAAACTCAACATTTCATATCATGCTAACAAACACAAAATTCAAAAGTAAGAATTGCAAAAATATCACCGCCCTTTGAGTTAATACTTTGTACAACCTTCTGTTTCTGCGATCACAGCCACACGTTTTTTGGGGTATGTCTCTAAAGTTTTTGCACATCTAAAAACAGAAATATTTGCTTATATTTCAAAACATCATCACAAAACAGCTCAAGTTCCTTAAGGTACGATGCTGATCTTTCCACAAATGCTCTATAGCAGGGGTCGGGAACCTTTTTGACTCAAAGAGCCATAAAAGCAAAATATATTAATTTTATTTTGGGAAAGAGCCACACCATATATTATGAGACAAATTTACTAAATTGCTAAACCCGCGCCCCAGACAAAAGCTTAGTCTTCAGCACATTTATTTTTGATGATTTGATAAAAATTATGAAAAGAGAATAATGCAAGAGCCCGTGTCCCAAAATCAACAAACATACCATTTTAAACTTGTGTCTTTCTTGCAATTACTCAAGATCGGTTAAACTCATTTTGACCCTTTTTTTCATACATATTGGTTTCAAAACCAGATGTAAGCTGTTATTTTGTAAAAACGTCACAACATTCTGCAAACAGGGAGCCTGATGTGCTTATGCGTAGGACGAGAGATGGGAGGGAGTGCTTGCACTTTTTGCATAGCTCCACCCATCACTCCCACTCACCCAATCAAAAAACTTTAAGTTCTCTTCCGGGGTTTTGGCGTATTTACAGTGTGTTCTGTGGATTCATCATAAGGTATCTGAACACTAAAGACAGATCATATAGAGAGGTTTTATATAACGGATTCTTTAGTGATGTACAGCCAGAACGAGTTTTTTTTTTTTTTTTTTTTTTTTTTTGTGTGACACCTTGACTGTAAATTGTAGTGAAAAACGTGCCCTATATATTCTGCCAAGCACTACTTCAATGTCAGCTTTGGTTTGGCTTTGTGTGTAACTGAACAGGATTAGTAGCTTACGTTTTGGACGAGATCGAGAAAATTTGCATGCAATCAAATTTGTCTCCGAGCCACAGGTACTTATAGAAAGAGCCATATATGGCTCGCGAGCCATAGGTTCCCGATCCCTGCTCTATAGGATTGAGGTCTGGATTTTGGCCTGGCCATTTGAACACCTTTATATTGTTATTTCATACCATTCCATTGCAGATTTTGCATTATGTTTAGGGTTGTTGACCTGTTGAAAGGTGAACCTGCACCCCATTTTCTGCCAAAACCGCCTTGTATTTGGCTCCTTCCGTTTTACCATCAACTCTAACGATCTTCCCAGTCCCTGCTGAAGAAAACAACCCCGGAGCATGATGCTGCTACCACCATGTTAGACAGTGGAAATTGTGTTTTCATGGTGATGTGCATTGTTAATTTTAATCCAAACGTAACACTTTGCATTGAGCCCAAAAGGTTCAATTTTGGTCTCATCTGTCCTGAGCATAAGTTATTTGGGGATTCTTGCAAACGTGAAATGGGCTTTTTTATGGTCTTCTTTCAGTAAGGGCTTTCTTTTTGCCACTTTGCCACAGGCTACGATTAGTAGTTGTCATATGCACAGATTGACCCTCCTCAGCTGTGTATCCCTGCAGGTCAGCCAATGTAATCATTGAGCTCTTGGTTGCTTCTCTGATTAGTGTCCTCCTTGTTTAGGCCAAAGGTTTAGGGACAATACGGGTTTGCAGCTGTGTTATACTCTCTCCTTTTTTATATTATTGCTCACTAGGTGCTCCGAGAGATGTGTAAAAATTGCAATCTCTTCTTGTATCCTATTCCTGCTTTGAACTTTTCCACAACTTTATCCTGAACTTGCCTGGTGTGTTCTTTGGGCATCATGCTGTCTGTTCGCCAGTGTTTCCTTTCACAGACCTCTGAGCCCATCCCAGATCAGGTGCATTCAAACAGAGACTTAATGACACACAGATGCACCCTGTTAGTCATTGTCAGTCATTTAGGTCAACATTGGATCATTGAGAAGTCATCAGGGAACTTCTGGAGGCAGTGGACTGAGATGAGAAAACAGTGGGACAGTATTTTTACAATATCTACATTTTGTTTGTTTTTCTTGTAAATATAATGCAAGAATTTGCTTTAACTATACTATTGTGTCCCAGATGTTGTTGATTCTTAGAAAATACTAGCAATTTAAAAGCTTTAGGTTTGAGGCCTGAAATGTGGCAATATGAGGTTTTGGGGGGGCCATCGCCTTTACTAGGCACTGTATTTGATTTTCCAAATGGTTTGTGAAACTCATTTGTATCGGTCTGTCCTAAGAATTACGACTGCTTTGATTCTCGACTGTACCTCATTCTCCGAGCTACTGTACGATTTTGCCTTGGAACGCTTCTTTGTCAGACTGCTCAAGTCCTCTGGGTGATTTTCCTTCTCGCCTGAAAAGAAATTTTACGTAGTCAGGACGAGTCAATTGAGAGAAGATTTAAAAACAACTTTAAGGTGCAGCAGACACATTTCGACCATGCACAACAAAAAACTAGCAGGTTATTTTTCCCATTCATTTATTTATTTCTTCAAAATTTTAACTTCACTTGATTATTACATAAAATACAATAAACCAATATTAATATGACACCAAAATATTCGTGTAATATGGAACATAGGAGAAATAATATGACTAATTTTATTATTACATTGATTTTTTTTTTTTATTTAGAATGATGTTATATTTATTCATTTACTTCATCTTTATTCATCTAATTATATATTAAATTTACTCACTTTGTAATTTCTATTTTATTTATTGTATTAAAACACATGAGATAGCTATAACTAATTTAAATACTATAATTATTTATTTTTATATATTTTGTCGTGTTTATTTTATTATATCTATTTTATTTTTTATTATTTTTTTAATGTATTACTATTTTTATGTCTTATTATATTTATTGTAACAGATACTTTGTATATATATATTTACTGGTATGTATTTACTTATTATCTTTTTATATTTTATCATATTTATTACATTAGATATGTATTTTGTATAAATGTATACTGTTTTATTATATTTGATTGAATTACTTTCTAAAAGTGTTTATTTTGAATCATTTGTAATTATGAAATTTCATGCAAAATTCATTTGAAATAATACCAGAATGACAATAAAGTTGATTAACTACTGGAAATATATATTTTATTTTTAATTTATTTTAAAAATACAAATTGTATTTTATGGCTTTATGAATGATATAAGTCGAAAAATAAGTCTTCAAAAGAGGAAACTTATCTCCCAAGCAAGGTAAATTCTCATTTTCCTTATTTTAATTATTTTTACTAGATCTTAGTTAATTTAGGTGTACTAAAATAAAAACCAAATAATCCTTAACGTTAGCAAAATATTTGCTGATGGGGGTAGGTTTTTTTTTGCATGATGGGAATCACATTTATTAATGAGATTGTTCTGTTTAACAAATACACTACCAAGCAAAAGTATTTTAGATGGCCCTCCGTCTAAACCTTTGGCCCAAACAAGGAGAAAACTAATCAGAGAAGCAAGCAAGATGTCCATGATCACATTGGATGACCAGCAGGCATACACACCTGGTTTGTGAAAATCCGGACTTCCTGTGAGGAGTTTGTATGTTCTCCCCGTGCTTGTGTGGGTTTCCTCCGGGCACTCCGGTTTCCTCCCACATTCCAAAAACATGCATTTCAGGTGAATTGGCCAGTCCGAATGTCCCTAGGTGTGAATGAGCGAGTGAGTTGTCTGTCCCTGTGTGCCCTGCGATTGGCTGGCAACCAATTCAGGGTGTCCCCTGCCCACTGCCCGATGATTGCTGGGATGGGCTCCAGCACCCCCGCGACCCCACTGAGGATGAGCGGTGTAGCTAATGAGATGAGATGAGATGAGATGAAAACAACTAATAGTCATAATCTGCATAAGTCTGCCCATTATGGAAAAGTGGGAAGAAGAAATCACTTTCTGAAAGAACACCATAAAAAGACCTGTTTGGTGTTTGCAAGAAGCCAGATGGGAGTCATAAATCACACGTGGAACAAGATGCTCTGGTCAGATGAGACCAACTATTTTGGGCTGACTGCAAAGCGTTGTTTGGTGTAAGAGTAACACTGCACATCAAAATGAAAACACCATCCCCACTGTCTGACATGGTGCTAGCAGCATCGTGCTCTGGGGTTTTCTTCACCAGCGAATGGGAAAATTGTTAAGAGTTGATGATGAAAGATTGATGGAGCCAAATAATGTGCGATTCTGGCAGAAAATCTGTTGGAGACCTGAGAACGTGGTGCAGGTTCACGCTCCAACAGCACACTAATAAAATTTTAAGGCAAAATCTACAATGGAGTGGTTTAAAACTAACAATATAACGGTGGTAGAATGGCCTAGCCAAAGTCTAGACCTTTATCCTATAGAACATTCGTGGAAGGATCTGACAAATGCTGTGCACAAACAATCACCATCAAACCTTATGAAACTTGAGCTGTTTTGTATGGAAGAACGGGCAAATGTTTCAGTTTCAAGATGTGAAAAACCTATTGAGACAAACCCCAAAAGACTTTTGGCCCTGATTGCAGCAAAAGGAGGTTGTAGAAAGTATTCACTAAAAGGGGGACAATATTTTTGCAACACCTACTTATCAATTTCTTATTTGTCAGAACAACATAAAATGTTGAATACATTTGGTTTCTTTTCACAATTGTATCTCACAAGTTGTTGATTTTTAGAAAATTCTTTGAATTTTTTATCTATGTTGAGTTTTCTATCCATAAGTTTGAGGCCCGAAATATGGCAATACGTCAAAAGGTTCTTGAAAGGCCAATACTTTTGCAAGGCACTGTATTACTGACAATCTTCTATCCAAACAACCAATATTGATGCACAAAAATATCGTATGTTCTAACTTTGAAGTTTTTCTCGAAGTCTCTGCTGTTCCTCCTTTTCTTGAAACAGAGCCTCCTCCATCTCTAATCGTAGTCGCTCGGCCTCCGCCAGTCGAGCATTGGCTCGGCTCACTTCCAACTTTAAGGCCGAAATCATCTCGCTCCATTCCGAGATGCTTTCTTCTTTGCTGTCGCTTGCAAGTTGTCGCTTACTTTGCAGTTGCTCATCGTCTTTTTCTTCAGTAAAATTGCTCTTTTTGGCGCTCTTGTTCGACCGGGTCCCCTCAAGCTCTGTCTTTTCCTGAAAGTTGAACACTTGCAAATCAGGAGTGTGAGTGACTGATATAAACGTCAAGTTATTTACGGTCATTGACGAATGAAGACGTCACCAAACTTTAACTCCTTCAGTTCAGCCACTGATCGCTATCGACAATAAATCTTGACATATTCTCTGTCATTGAAGACTATGGATGAAAACACACTTGACTCATTTATTCCCATTGAAGAGAACAGATGTCAAGGAACCTTATTTCTTTCAGTGGCATTGACAGGTAAAGATGTCAAGGACCCTTTACCTTGCCACTGCCATTGACGGCGGTTGACGTCAATGACCCCTAAATCTTTCATTGCCATTGACAACCATGGGAGTCAATAAAAAAACCTTTACTTCCTCTTTGCTATTGGAGGCTATGGACATCCACAAACTTGTTCACTACCATTGACAGTTACAGATGTCAACAAACTAACTCATTCAGTCAACGAACCTTAAGGTTTATTGTGGTTTATAGACATCAATGGCACTAGAGCTGAGGTTACTAGACGTCTGTTGCCACCAATGGCAGTCAACGAGTCAAGGTTTGTTGACATCTATAGCCGTCAATAGCACAGAATGATTTAGGGTTTTTTGACGACTCTGTCAATGGCAGTCAGGTCAAGTCATGTTTATTTGCATACCCCTTACTCACAAAGAGTCTCAAAAGGCTGCACAGACCACAGATTATTGCAAACCACAGACTATTATAACACCATCCCCTAATCTAAAACCTACATGAGGGGAAGGAAAAACTCAAAAACTTCAACATGAGGATAACGAAGAAACCTTCAGAAGAGACCGAAGGTCTCTGTCCAAGTTTGCTATGTTTATTGTGGAAAGACCTAAAACATGCATCTGCTCTGAAAGGCCCGACTGAAACCACATCACTGTTTTGATAGTTCCATTATGTAGATCACGTCCTGTTGCCACGAAAGTAAACCGGTGAATTATCAAAAAAGACAATTGATAAATGTTACCTAATTGTTTTGGTTCAAACAAATAAAAATCGTATTGATGTGTTCAAATTTAAAGACTTTCGAAAATTGGATTTAGGATATTATAAGCTAAAGAAGGACTTATTTTGAGAATAAAGAATTCAATGCCTTTCCAGACTTTTAGAGGATCCGTAGGTCAACGAGTCAAGATTTATTGTCGTCTATAGCTGTCAATGGTTGTGACTGAGTCAATGGCACTGAGATAGCTAAGATTCCTGGTAATCTGTTTCTGTCAATGGCAGTCAGTGAGCGAAGGTTTATCGTCGTCTATAGCCGTCAATGGTACTTAATGAATTAAGGTTTTTTGATGTCTGTTGCCATCAATGGAAATAAACAAGTCAAGATTTGTTGTCCTCTAGAGTTGTAAATGGGCAGTGAACGAGTTAAATGATAACAAACCTTAGGGCCCGGTCACACAGCCGTTTGCGTCTGTATCGCGGGTAAAATTTTGCGGGGTTTTTTTGCCCGTGGTTGCCCGCGATGGAAAATGCGCAAAATTGGCCAACCCGCTGTTCATCGGTGGTATGCCCGCAAAACAGACGCTGGCGACTGTTCCGCTTCCTCATCGCGTCATTTCCGCGTCATTTTCTCGTGTGGACCACGGGTATAAAAGCAAATCTCGGCAGGGATGCATTTCTCGGCATAACACCGGGCTGTAGAAATCATAACCGCTCAAGACACAGTCCCGTGAAGTATAAGATTTCAAGCTATGGCACCGAAGAAGCCAACATGTTATTATTGTAATAGTTTTTCATTTTTACTTTATTATCTTGTTATGAAATGAAAAGAAATGTCAAGAAATAAAAATGGATTAAGACAAGGTCACTACGGTGACGGGGATCCATGTCCACCCCTTGACGTCTCGAGCACAACTGACGTGTGCTCGGCAAATCGCGCTGTATATACGCGGAGAAAGGCGTTTGACCGTCACACGCGTAACACGCTAATTTCACGTAATAACACCGCGATACAGGCGCAGAACATGCTATGACCGTGCTCCACCTACGATTACCCACTGAAATTTCGCGTCCTACCCATATGTAACCACGCCCTGGCCGCGGCCAGAGCACGTCGTTCCGCGTCATTTCCGCGTCATTACCTCCTGTGCCGCCCGCGGTTATTACGTGGTCTAAAGTTTTGAGCAGCGCAAAACTTTTTTGCGCGGCCAACCTCGTGTAAATTTCCGACTGCGTGTAAAGCACTGCTGTATCTCGTCTATATGGCGATCTCAAAGCGTCCAACTTCGTCTGCTTCACGGGCAGAAATTTCTGGCCGTGATTCAGCCTCGATACGCCTGTGAAAGGCTTGGTGACCGGGCCCTAAAGTTTTGAACAGCGAAAAACTTTTTCGCGCTGCCAACCGCGTGTGAATTTCCGACCGCGTGTAAAGAACTGCTGTATCTCGTCTGTATGGCGATCTCAAAGCGTCCAACAGCATCTGCTTCACAGGCAGAAATTTCTGGCCGTGATTCAGACGCAAACGGCTGTGTGACCGGGCCCTTACAAACCCAATATAGCACCTATTTACTCAGCAAGACAGACTATGTACAATAAAAACTAAGGGTTTGTACACCTTTTTCATGGCCAAGTTCAAGCACTTTTTAAGAACCTTTAAATATTTTTTTTATATAATTCCAGTACCAATTAACAAAGAAATACAGTGTGCATCATGATTTTGGCAGATCCACAAATGTATCTGCATTTACAACTGCGATTTTTTATTTTGCATGTGCGTTTATCAAGACAGATGATTTTAAGATTTTGAGTGAATCACAAATATGTTTGTGGATCTGAACAGTCAAATCCCTCCCCATATAGGTGTTGGGTAAAATGACAGTAATTTGTAGCTTACATTTTCAGTTGCAGGAAGTTCATCCCGTTACAATTTACCCCTAGGAAACACTGCCTTAATTTTTTCAATGGCTCGTCATAAATAATTGATACGGAATCCTTGCACAAATACACGTTTCATCAACTTAACTTAAATAACTTAAAATAACATTCAAATTCCTTTGCTCCTATGTCAATATATGTATAAAAAAAAACTTAAATATCCCAAAATATTTGGCTCTCCTTAATATATCTCCTGTCAAAAGTAGAAATATGAAAATGCTACACAAATTATTTTGTAAAAACGTCACAACATTCTGAGAACAGGATGCCTGATGTGCTTACCTTTTGCGCAGACGGAGTAGGGCGAGAGATGGGAGGGAGTGCTTGCACGTTTTGCATAGCTCCACCCATCCCTCCCACTCACCCAATGAAATAACTTTAAATTCTCTTCCGGTGTTTTGGCGTATTTACAATTTGTTCCGTGGATTCATCAAAAAGTATATGAACACTGAACACAGATTATATAGTGAGCTTTTATATAAAGGATTCTTTAACGTTGTACAGCCAAAACGAGTTTTTTTTTGTGTGGCACCTTGACTGTAAATTGTAGTGAAAACGTGGCCTATATATGCTGAAAAGTACTACTTCATATTTCAGCTTTGGTTAGGCTTTGAGTGTATCTGAACAGGATTAAAGGCTCAAGTTTGGAACAAAATGGAGAAAATTTGCATGCAATTAAATTTGTCTCTGAGCCATAGGTACTCTTAGAAAGAGCCATATGTTCCCGACCACTGGTATATAGTATAGTACAGGGTATTCGTCATATAAGAAGGAATGTGTACAGTGACTAAAACGTCAGAATATGATGTCCAGGGATGAGACGGCATTGTTCATATTGACGGGCCATTGATAACAACAATGTCAAATGGTCTTGTGGGCCGGATTACACGGCAGCCCGGGAGTTTGACACATGTGCTATAGAGGATGATGACGCTTCATAGGTCAATGCCAAACAAACTAATTCTAGGAGCTGTTAAGCGAGAGAGAAAATACCTCAAGTTCACTCTTTATGGGTTCTTCTTCCGCCCTCTGTCGCTTGCAGTCCTGACTCTCTTTTTTGGGCTGCACTATCGAGCGGTTCTGGGATGATTGCGCATTTACGCCATGTTCTGGAGACGCGCGCACAGGTTCCTCTTCAAGCTGTAACGAAGCAAAAACCTCAAAACAAAGAAGATTCTCATTCCAACACTGAGCTATTAGATTCACGTGACGGGGAAAATGCCTTAACCAGGGGCGGAAAAACATCGTAATCCGACCTGTAGTATGAAAACATTGAAAGGTTTACTATACTTTTCCAATTCATGTATTCTAAAAGGGACTTCTGATTGTTGGTGCGAACGGGAAAGGTTTCGAACACAATCAGCAATTTTCAGTCCACTCTTAAGAGTCAACAAAAAGGTTCCTAGAAAAAGCTCGTAAAATACCTCCTTAATTTGTTTACTTTGGTCCTCCTCTACACTGTTCTCTTGCTTGGCATGCTGACTTTGCATCAGCTTTTGTTGCAGTTGCGCATTTGCGCAGCGTTCCCGAGAAAGTTGAGCCCGCGTCTGTCGGAGTTCCTCTTCAAGCTGCGGAAAATAAATCACAAATTGGGGGAACTGACGAATCCGTAAACCGATTTCGAAGTCACTACCGGCAACCGGATTCTGTTTTTCCTCACTTTGTGAATGTTGACTGTGGCCATCTTCACGATTGGTGACAAGGGGTTAGGGCTTTCTTCCTCCTGCTTGATCATTGAGGTTCTGTTGATGTTGACATCTTTTGGGTTTGAGGAGTTCTTGTTCTGTTGTTGGCTTCCTTTTCCTTCCTGTATCACCTTGAATTGATTATCTAGTAAAATAATACATTAATAAATAAGTGAATTCAAGAAATGTTTATTTGTATAGCCCTTAATCTCAAAAAATCCCGAAGGGCTGCAAAGACTACCATCGAACCACCCCAGACGACAGATCGGGTCAAATGTGACACCTAATTTTTGACCGGGTCACTCTGGGTGATATCACATTCGTCAAGGTTCAGAACAGTGTTTGGGAACAAATCATGACATGAGCTGGACCTATCATGTCACGACCAGAACAGAAGTAGGACTCAGATGCGTAACGTTACTCACAAGTTTTATTGAAATATAGAGGAAAGGCAGCCTGCGATTCAGTGCACGCTGGACGCGGGAAGCAAGCCGCTCACGAGATCGGAATGTGTTCCGAATGTGGAAGTGGATCTTTCGGAGCGTGAGATCGCAGCGTAGTTAGACGGAAAAACAGGGGATGGGAGATCAGAACGTGGTCAAAAAAACAGGTCGTTAGCCAGACGCGAGATCCAACCGTGGTCGGGGTCAAAAAACGCGTCGTAACAGGAGACAAACGGGGAAATCAGGAACGGACGAGTGGAAAACAGGTGACAAAACGAAACCGACGGGAATCAGAGTCCAAAATGCTTGCCTTGTGGAAACAGAGGTTCGCTGATGGACTGAAAACAGGCAAGTGAAAAGACTGAGCTTAAGTACGACGGGGAACCAATCAGGTAGCCAAACGAGCGGGCACAGGTGAATGATAGATAGATAGATAGATAGATAGATAGATAGATAGATAGATAGATAGATAGATAGATAGATAGATAGATAGATAGATAGATAGATAGATAGATAGATAGATAGATAGATAGATAGATAGATAGATAGATAGATAGATAGATAGATAGATAGATAGATAGATAGATAGATAGATAGATAGATAGATAGATAGATAGATAGATAGATAGATAGATAGATAGATAGATAGATAGATAGATAGATAGATAGATAGATAGATAGATAGATAGATAGATAGATAGATAGATAGATAGATAGATAGATAGATAGATAGATAGATAGATAGATAGATAGATAGATAGATAGATAGATAGATCGATACTTTATTCATCCCCGGAGGGAAATTCACATTTCCAGCAGCATCCCTGAGCTGAGAACAATACAATAATAAAGCAAAAAGAATACAATATAAAAATACCCAGTGTGACGTGCAAATGCCCACTGTAGCGTGTTATATAGAATATCTAAATAGTGCTACACAGAATACATATTGCAATAAAATTCGGTAATATGCAATGTAGGTGGTAATGAGTCATCATCACATATAATTAACATTTACATTTTTTCAGGGTCAAGACGTGATAAATTAAGTGGCAGCCATCGTCTTATATTAGTGAGGCAGGCCTCCAAATTTCATCAACTCAATGGAGCAATTTATTTCATGTGCAGATACAGTCAAGGGTCCTCTGCATAGCAATTAAAACTAACATTATACTTGAGAATAATATCACCAAATGGAAGAATATAAAACTTAACAGAGGGGGACCAAGTACAGAGCCCTGCAGAACCCCACAGGTAACACTAATAGGCTCAGCGGTCAGATCACTATCTACGAAATGCGTCATATTTGAGAGATAGGATCTGAACCATGAGAGGACAGTTACTTTAGAGCAAACCATCATTCCAGCTGATCGAACAAGATATTGTGGTCCACAGAGTCAAATGCAGCACTGAAAACCAGCAGCATCAACAGCAGGACAAGGGACGCAACCTCCACGTGGTGTCCTGTGGACGGCCACATGGCCGACGAATGCGTCTCCCACCCGCTACACGAACGCTTCGGTACAAGTTACCCAAAGCTGACCTCATCCGCTTTCGGAGCGGCCAATTCGCGGAACTCGTAACACAACCGAAGCGTTCCATGTCGTTCCTAAAGATCATCTTTAGACGACTTGAAGCGATGTAACAACAACAACAGCAGCATCAACAATTATGAAGCCGCGGACTCCATTGCGAGGAGAATACTGTTGGTTACTTTAACCAAGCTGTCTCAGTAGAGTGATTAGCACTTACTTCTGATTGCACAAGTTCAAAAATGTATTCTCAGATGTAGTTTTTCAGCTTCTGTGCAACAACTTTTTCAAGTATTTTAAGAAAGAAAAGGTTTGAAACAGGTCTGTAAATACACAGGGGTTCCGAGTTAAAGTTGGGTCGTTTAAGTGTAGCGTTAAGACAGCAGACTTAAAAGCCGCTGGAACAAAACCCAAGGAGAGCAATATGTTGACAATGTTTAAAAGTGAAGGTCCAACATCCCGAAAAGATCTTTAACTAGCGTGCCCAGAAGTGGGTCAAGCAGGCAAGTAGTCAGTTTGGCTGTACTCACCAGTTGTGTCAGATTATCAAGTGACAAATTACTTAAACGGGGGAAGAAAGTTAACCAACAACCATCCTCCTATAATTTCCAAATCTTGGAAATGTGACATATTTATATGGTCATTACAAATCTCTTCCCATTAAAGAAGCCAATAAAGTCATAACCTGAATGGGTCGAACCATCTAAAAACTGTATTCTGTTGCTTTCAAACTGGTATTTGAGGTTAGAAGACAGCTGAAGAATTTTAGAAGGTCTCCAGGTGATAAAACCTATAAAGGTCACGGTTGCTATGACGCTCAATTGGCCCCGCCCGGATGGCACCAGCGGCGACTCTTTGACATATTGGATTTCCGTCTATTTAACCTCACTGCTCTCACTCTTCCTTTTTCAGTCCGTCAACGAACATCAGCCCCGCAAGACGCGGGTTTTGACTCGGTCCTGTTTCCTGTTGGTGTTTCCTGTCCGGTATTGTTTTGTTTATTTTTTCCTGTTTAATATCGGTTTGCAGTATTGTTCCCGTCTTGTTTGTCCTGTTAAATTTCGATATCCTGTTTTGACATAAATCCTGTCTATCCCGTTGTTTAATATCGGTTTCCAGTTTTGTTCCCGTCTAGTTTGTCCTGTTTAATTTCGATATGCTGTTTTGATATCAATCGTGTCTGTCCTGTTGTTTAATATTGGTTTCCAGTTTCGTTCTCGTCTAGTTTGTCCTGTTTAATTTGCATATCCTGTTTTGATCTGTCCAATCCTGTACAGTATCGACCCCATCTTTCCGATATTGGTATAGATCTCGTCGGCCTCTGGCTTCCTATCATTCCAGGCCAGACTGCTGCCTAACGTGCATAACTCCCCATTTCCCGTAAAATAAAAGGCTTGTGTGAGAAACGTCACGCATTTGGGTCCTGATCCTGGTATTGTTCTTGACAATAAAATGTTATTGTCAAATTTCTAATCAACATTAGGAAAAGTCCTTAAAAATTACTGTGTTGATACTATGGCTGGCTAGAAAAATAGACTAACACTATTTATAGATGGGTACAACTGCGGTATCTGCTATATAGAGATGGCAGTTTCACCAAGGGGGCAGAAATTAAAATGGAAATGTATCGTAGAAATGAACCAACATACAAGGCTTTTTTTGGCGAGTGAGCCGCAGTTTTCCCACAGTGTTTTGTGGGATACAAATATCTGGGTAGTGGGAAACAGCGCAAGCAACACGATTACTCGAATGTGTATTTATGAACAAGTAATTGGAAAATGAAAGGACTAACTCCACTCCAATCAGAATTCTCGCAGACCTTAATGTAATTATTTGCCTGTTTACATAGCTTTATATGTTTAGAACAGTGGAAGTATTAGGTTGAAGGTGATTAATTCAGGTTCAGAGGGATAAAAAGACATCATTTGATGTGCGGGACATCTGAGGTCACCTTCTTCTGGAGTCCGATTGGACGAGGAAGTGATGTCATTCTGTTCTTCAGAGATAGCTTCTGTGTGCTAAACGTGTTGATACATCACAGCATTTTATCAATTCAATCTTCACAAATCGCAAATGCTTTTAATTGAAAAAAAGAGATAACTGAATCCAAGTCCGTTTGGTTCTTATACTTACCTGTTTTTGAGACTTCTGTTTGGGCTGCGACCTGTTACCAACAAACAGAAACATTATTCCTTCATATTTTCATCTCCTTCGACTTTCCTGATACTTAGCTCGGCCTTTACCAATGGGATGTAAAAAACAGAAAATTGGATCTCCTCAGTGAGTCATTCAAGTGTATTGCTTACAAGAGATTTGCCCTCCTGATGCGATTTGATCTTGTTTACTCAGGTCTGGGACCGGCAGTGGCTTGAAATATGTATTTGTAAAGCCCAAAAGTCCTTAATAAGATATTTTGGTGTTATTGGGATTTTTGGGGCTAGAAGTGAGTCTAGAACCCATTTTGGGGGCTATGACATGGACTAAGGGTTAAGACACAGGGTTTGTTTTTGAAATGACCTTTGGTTTAGGCAATCGATTGTTAAGGTTTGGTAAGGAGCTAGAAAAAAACGTATTATGGCAATGGAATGTCTCCATTACGTCTGAAAAACAAAGCTGCGTCTCTGTGTGTGTGTGTGTACCGTATTTTCCGCACTATAAGGCGCACATAAAATCTGATTTTTTTTTTTAAAAAGCTGACTATGCGCCTTATAATCCGGTGCGCCTTATATGTGGATCAATATTGAATTACAAGGTCTCGCAACCTACGGTAAGCAGCCACCAACTCCATTTTTTGAAGAAGAGGTGCGCTGTGCCTACTGGGAAATATTAAACAACGATTCTCTTTTATTTGTGCGTTTGTATAAAGACCCTGAAATGGCTCCTATTAAGAGACACGCTTACAACGCAGAGTTTAAACTCAAGGCGATCAGTCACGCAGTAGAACACGGGAATAGAGCAGCAGCGAGAGAGTTCAACATTAATGAATCGAACACGAAAGTTGCTCGAGCCGGCAACTCGCTAACTGAACAATGGTTCCATGGGTGAATTATGTAAAACCCACTACTACGTTTTACATTTTACAGTTATTATGTTATTTCTTCAATGTTATTGTTTTGCACTTGTTGTTTTTGCACATTACGAGTGTCATTATATTGCAATTGCAACGTTTAATTTACCATAAGAGTATCAGACGTTTTTTTGCGTGTTGACTAAATGGAGGAAAAGTAAAATGTTATGCCTTGCTGTTGTTCAAAGATGTTAAAGATGTGTCACGAAAATGCTTTACCTCAGAGAAAATAATAAAACGGCTGTTTATTCATTTTGGGAGCAAATGGAGTTGTGGAAAGCTTGTTTGTTATATATTAATAAAGTTTGACTGACCTATCTGACTGTTTTGTTGACATTCCCTTTAGCGCGGCACAATCTAACGGTTGCATAACGCAACTACATCCTCTACTGTAGCCAAGTCAAGTTAAGTCACATTTATTTATGACGCACTTAATCACAAAAATGTCTCGAAGGACTGCACAGGATTACAATTACAAAATTGCACAATACCTGATCTTAAACCAGCATGCACTTATAGCGCCTTATAATGGGGTGTGCCTTATGTATGGAAAAAATTTAAAAATATATCATTCATTGAAGGTGCGCCTTATAACACGGTGCGCCTTATAGTGCGGAAAATACGGTACTTGTATTTTGGATATTCGAGGGACCTTTCCAAGATATTTACCATCATTGTTGTGACCAATCAATCCTTGTTATGATTACTTGGATGGTATAACTGGATCAGCTGGTTGAATAGACCTTTTTTTTCTTTCTTTTTATCTCTCGTCGTTTCTTTTTTTTCCCTCTCTTTCTCCTTTTTTTCATTCTCTATTTTTCCTTAACTCTTTCTCCATCTCACTTCCTTCCTTTCTCCTTTTCTCTCTATCTTTCATTTTCTCTTTCTCACTTTCTCCCATTTTCTCACTCTTTTTCTCTTTCTCTTATTGTCTCTTTTTTATTCCTTTCTCTATTTCTCTCCCTATTTCTCTCTCTTCTTCTTCCTTTCTTCTTTTCTCTCTCTCTCTCTTAATTTCTCTGTCTTTCCCTCTCTCTTTCTCTTTGTTTCTCTCGTTCTCTCTTCTCTCTCTCCTTTTCTCCTTTTCTCTATTTCTTTCTCATTATTCTACTAGTTCGGCCCCCAAGTGAGTTGTTTTTATAACATGTGGCCCCTGAGTTAAAGTGAATTTGACGCCCCTGGTATATTCCATACGTTAATGTGAAAACATCATTGAGGAGGGAATGGCGCATCCTGGGAGATTACTGTATGAGTTATGAGCTTGGTCATTAAACTAAATATGAGGAATACGGTACTTCTGAGGAGAATTAAGTAAGTTGGTGGTAAATTGTGCTTTTTACAATATTTTAGGTCAACCTAAAGTTCCATATGGGAAAAAAAACTTTGAAAACCGAGTAGTGCATACCTTGCGGTCTTCCTTTCTGAATACAAAAAGACTTGACCTTGACTTGACCGTTTTTCTTTGCTTTTCATCAATCCGTCTTTGGAGATCCTTTTCTCCCTCGTATTTTCTTCCGATCCTCTTCCGTCATCGTCGCTGGCGCTACCACTGCACACAGAGCCATGTTCATAAAACTAACCCTTTTGAACTCATTCGATGCCAGAATATAAGCAGTGTTTCCGAGTGCCGAAATGTATTGTTTCCGAGTTCCGAAATGTAAACTAAGTTTTTCCAATTTTATTTTAAACAGGGTTTGGCGATGCTCATCTGTAAGTATCAAGCCTCCGGGAATGATGTAAATATTAAAAAACACAATCACCATTTAATAGCTGGAATGGCTTCGATCAGATCTTTGTCGACACATCAAGAAAGCTCAACTTCCTTGTGTTGCTTCCTGTATCCGGTGGAGGAGTGTGTGTCGGCGGCCCCATATGGCGAGTAGGTGTAGTGAAAGAGTGTGGTGGGAGTTGTGATATGTGGACAAATGGTAATAGGCATTGAAATCTTTGGCAGAGCTTATTTCGTAAGATAGCTATGTCCCATCGTCATTGTCTGGTCAGAGAGGGGTGACGAAACGCGATCACCAGTGACCAAAATCGTGTGATTCAAAAAGGCAAAAATCGGCTGACACCGGCCCTTCCCATTTGAGAGAAACGTCTGGCATTGAATGAGTTCAAATATTCAGCGACTCAACATTCTCGTTGCAAACAGAATTTTGAATTACCAAAAGGTGAACATGATCTTGTCGTGGTCCTTAAACAATAAGCAAGAAGTAGTACTGATTAATTTTATAGAATTCTATTACAATGATGATAACAGATGACTTACTGGACACAAATAATGGAATGCAGACACTCCGCTTAAAAGAACCGATTTTTGGATACTTTACAATCATCACCCAGGTTGAATTCCACTCGTAACCAATGCCATTTCACCCCCTGGTTGCTATTTCCCATAAGATCTCATTCCTCTTCAAGTTGATCTGATGTGTTTACGTGATAAAGGATGGTAAGATCTTTAAAGAACCTCTATTAAGCAGTGACATCATGCTCTTGATGCCACGACACCGCCGCTCTCGAGTCATAAGCAACAAGCTGTCATTTACTGCAAATGACTAATAAACACGACAAATATTCATTTGAACTCCACTGCACAAACAATCTTGCCCCTTTGACGTAAAATTTTGCTTATTTGTAGTATTATTTAGTGGTATCTTTTTAATTTTTTTATTAAGCAAAATACAATTCTCTTCCTATATTAAGTAGCCGATATAGCCTACTTACTTTGTCTAATTATCAGTATTGGGGATTAAAAAGATACTTTTAACCATTGTTTGCAGCATTTATCTGCAAATTACCATTATTATTTTTTATTGTAGTTATTCATATTGTCTAATCAGAGGAAGAGGCTTTCTATTGCCAACAAAGTTCTTCTTCTCCACCCACTAAACTTGCTCTTTAGCTACATGCGGGTCTTTGGTGCTCCCTAGAGGCTCCCTGGCACTTAAAAAATGTTTGATAATGGATGGGGAGGAAGAGAGAGCGAGAGAGAGAAAGAGAGAGGGAGAGAGAGATAGAATTTTTCGGTACGATGAGGGAAATTCACTTCCTCTGACTGTACCGGGGGAGAACAACTGTTGCTTGAAAGTGAGATGTCAGAGGGGATCAGGGTTTTCCTTTTAATTGTAAAAACAATTAACTATATTCTAAAATAACAAAAAGAAAAGTCACATTTAAAAAAAAAATCATGAAATGAGTACAATGGTTTTGCTAGTTGGTCAAGATTCATTCTCTTCTATTTGTTTTATGATTTTTTGCAGTGTGAGCTGGCAGTGAACTGTATAAAATTACCTTGCAGTTGTTTTGATATCTTCTCGCCGGCTTGTCGGACTGCAAATTTCATTTTCTGTGATTGAGCCGGATGGGTAACCTGACAACCGAAAGTTCTTGCAATCAGAACAGGACTAGACCATGCCAGTTCACCTGTCCTGGTAAACACTTTTACCATTCCCAACGACTCCTTCATCAAGCAGATCATCTGATTTGCATTCAAAGCAGGATGGGTCATAATCACAATCTGAGAAACAGCAATATCGAATGAAATATTACACAATTAAAATACGTGCCTTGCAAAAATATTGGCCCCCTACGATTTTTTTGACACCGTTCCATATTTTAGGCTTCCAACTTATAGATAAAAAAACTCTTTATAAGCTTTTAGAAGAATTATCAACATGTGAGACAAAATCCTAAAAAGAAACCAAATGTATTCATATTTGGCATTATCCATGCCCCCATCAACTCTAACAGTCTTGCCAATACTTGGTAAAGAAAAGCAATCTCATAACAGGATGCTCCCATCACCATGTTTGACAGTAGCGTTGGCGTATTCAGGGTGATGTAGTGTTCCTCTTCCACCAAATGTAAGACTTTGTTCAATTTTGTCTCATTTTACATGAACACCCTGTTTCACATGTTATTTGTGTCTCACATGTTGCTTCTCACTAATGCCAAACAGGCCTTTTCATTGTATTCTTTCAGAAAAGGCTTTCTTCTTTCCACTCTTATATAAAGGGCAGATTTATGCAGAGTATGACTAATAGTTGTGAATGTCCGAAGATCATCCTAATGTGATCAATGGCCTCCTGGTTTCTTATCTAACTAGTTTGCTTCTTGTTTGGGCCAAAAGTTAAGAGAGTCGGTCAGGTCTTTGTAGGTTTGCAGTGGTCTTTTACTTGCTCCCTTTCTCTCTCGAGTGCGTGCTCCAAATTGATATTATTTGATACTTATTGACACTTAAGTGCATTTTGCCATGTTAGTCATTGGATCGTTCAGAAGTCATCAGGGAACATCTCCAGTCAGTTGGTTGAGCTGAGAGAACAAGAGGCCAATATCTCAGTTTTTTTGTTATAAATATAATATACATTGAAATAATTTGGTTTCGCTTCAAAACCATGTCTCACGTGTTGTTGATTCTTAGAATTTTTTTTACTTTTTTAGCTTTAAGTTTGAAACCTAAAATGTGGCAAAATGACAAAGAGTCGTTGGGGGTGCAGTACTTTCGCGAGGCACTGTATTTGACCATAAGCTTTCAACTCACTGCTCCTTTCTGGAACTAGTTTCTTTGAGCGAGGTTTTGGTCGTGAACTCTCTTCGGAGATGTTATTCTCAGGTGCTTTGCGATGATCAATGAGCGAGCGAGTGGAACATGCAGGAAATTCCTCGGATATTTGACAAGCCGTTGAGCCTTCAGTGGCTTTGGTTTCATCACCGTCTGATGTAAATGCATAAAGAGCAAGGTGTAATAATATGGTGGGTGCCTCAAAACGACTTGAAGTATGAACTGTAGTTATGTGCTTCACTTACGATTCTAATTGTGAAGCTGAATACAAGGGACGCATGATTATTAGTCAGAGAGATATCAAACCCATAATGGACAAATAGGATGTCAGAGTTATCAGCCAGATAGAAAAAAGAAGATCTGACGATTAGTCACTCGACGACATGCTCTAATATTTATTCGGCGATCCCAGGTGGTCCAAATTTTATTAGCAAAGACCTTCAGGAGTTCCAGGAACATATAATCAAGAGCAATCAGGAGGTCTAAGAACCTTTAAGCAAATACCTTCTGGGGGTCCTGGAACCTATGATCAAGGACATTCCGAGGGTCCAGGAACCTTTAGGCAAGTACCTACAGGGAGTCCAGGATACTATAAACAAGAACTTTCAGGAAGTCCAATAACTTTTAGGCGAGAACTGTAGGGTAGTCCAGGAACCTATTATCAAGAACTTTCCGGAGATCCAGGAACTTTTAAGCAAGGGCTTTTAGAAGGTCAAAGAACTTTTAAGCAAGAACCTTTAGAGAACCCAGGAACTTATGAACAAGGACATCCCGGATGTCCATAAACTTTCAAGCAATGATTTTTAGGGTTTCCAGGAACCTATAAACAAGGACTTTCAGGAGGGCCAAACGTTTAGGCAAGGACCTTCATGAGGTCCGTGAACTTTTAAGGAAGGACCTTCATGAGGTCCATGAACTTTCAAGCAAGAATCTTTAGGGTGTCCAGGGAACATATAAACAAGGACATTCCAGATGTCCATGAACTTTTAAGCAAGGACCTTCATGAAGTCTAAGAACTTTCAAGCAAAGATTTTTAGGGTGTCCAGGAACCTATAAACAAAGACTTTCAGAAGGGCCAAATGTTTAGGCAAGGACCTTCATGAGGTCCATGAACTTTTAAGGAAGGAGCTTCATGAGGTCCAAGAACTTTCGAGCAAGAATCTTTAGAAAGTCCAGGAACCTATAAACACGGACATTCAGGAGGACCAGGAATGTTTAGGCATGGACCTTCATAAGGTCCAAAAATGTTTAAGGAAGGACCTTCAGAGGGTCCAATTACCTATAAATAAGGACATTCGGGAGGTCAGGAAACTTTTAAGCAAGGACCTTAGAAATAACCTCCAATCTAAGGTATTTTGAACATATAACCTGAGGGGGTCCAGAAACATTTGATTCTAATTCTAATTTCCTGCGGATTCGTAACCTATATGACAGAGCAGGGATCACCTGGTCAGCCCAACCCCCCAACTTTCTTAGAACACCTGAGTAGCGTGCGGATTGATTCTAGAGCTCACCAGTGATAGGTCATTGTGATTTCCTAGGAAAAGCTGATTTCTAACTGGCTACATATTTAAATCTCTTGTAACCTTTATTCAAGGAAGACTTTTTAGTGGTTGACTGAGCCTATTTTAATACTACTTTTAATAATTACAATCTGGTAAAATCATAAGAGTAATATAATAATGACATAGTAATAACATAATAGGTTTTCATTTTTTTACATGCAAATGAATAGTAGCTCTCACTGTTTGGTGACCCCCTTATTGCTAAATTTGCTCATTTTAAATATTATTCTTATTTTTAGAACGCACACTTGAAAAAGTTGGCCGATCAATTGAGAAACACTTGTTTTGGAGGTCGCTGGTTCGCGCCTCGGCCGAGTCATACCTAAGACTTATAACATTGGTAAAATGGCGGCGCCCTCTGTTGGCTGCGGCTGCATCGGCTCGCTACAACGGGTCAGGTGTATCGACATTTCGTTCTGTGTACATTGTTACAAAGAATGACAATACAAAGGAAATTATTATTATTATTATTATAGTAGATCCTAGAAGTCTGTAACTAGTGACAACTAGTGGTAAGGTAATAAAAAGCAAGCAGCCCAATGAAGCGAGAGAGAGAGAGAGAGAGAGAGAGAGAGAGAGAAGGAGAGAAAGAAAGAGAGAGAGAGAGAGAGAGAGAGAGAGAGAGAATGTGAATATGAAAGAGCAAGAAAGAGCAAGAAAGAAATGGAGGAATAAAAGAAAAAGAGAAAGAGAGAATGAGGGAGCGAATGAGTGGAAAGAGAGCATAAGAAAGAGATAGTAATAGAGGGAGCGAAAGAGTGAGAGAAAGGGACAAAGAAAAAAGAGTACAAAAGATAGAGAGAAAAAGAGAGAAAGAGAGTGAGAGAAAGAGAAAAAGGAACAGAGATTGATAGGGATAGAAAGGGAGAGAGAAAGGAGAAAGAACCATTTAGAGAGAGAGAAAGGGAGCAGGTAAAAGAGGTAGAGAAAGAAAGCAAAGGAAATGGAGAAAATAGAGATGGAAGGGAGACAAAAAGAGAGAAAAAAATCGGAGAACGAGAATAAAGAGATGAACAAAAGAGGGACAGAGAGAGGCAGAGAGAGGGGGACAAAAATGAAAGAGAGAAAGGGAGAGAGAGAAATAAAAGAGAGATAGGGGGAAACAGAAAGACAGAAGGAGGTAAAAAAGAGACAACAAAAGAGACAAGGCGAGAAAATCCGGGCCTGATCCCGTCCACGGGCCGCACGCTTGACACCCTTGCCATGAATGCAAAAATCATGTCCATACCGTCTTCACCGGAGCCATTCTCAAGGAATTTTGAACTCCACGGAACACCGACGGAGCCGTCCTCTTCGGTTTGGTACTCGGCAAAGCAGCCAAAGCTGAAAGAAGCCAAAATGAAAATAGTTTGACGAGAAACATCAAATTTGCGGATTGAAAGAGGAAAAAAAGGGATCATTTTACGGGTTATGGTACTCCAACCGCACAAAATCTTCGTTTATTCGTTCTGTGCTGTCCACCAGATCAATGTGGACTTTAAACTGTAAGAGCAATTGCACCATTTCAAAGTGGCCCTTGCCTGCAGCCATCATCAATGTGGACCTGTGGGTTTGTTGAAAAGAGAAATTCATTTAAATACGCAAGTCACTTTTTGTTATCTAACTTTCAAGTTCTATGCTGTTTTTTTGTTGTTTTTTTTTACTTCCATGCTCTGTTTTTGTTTTGCTTTCGGTGGAAAGCATAGCACTCCTGTTAGTGTTTCCCAATGTTGGTTGTACTGCGACCTTTCATGTTTTGTTCATTTAGAGCTAGGTAATGCCCTATGACAGTGTAAATGGTCTGCATTTATATAGCGCTTTTCAAGTCAATGAAGACGTGCGTAATTTATTTTATCTCAAAGCCCCCTTGGTTAAAAAAAATCTCACAGGGGTCAAAATAGAAGAGAAAGAAAGAAGGGGCAAGAGAGATAAATAGGAAGAGAGGGGTAGAAAAGGAGAAAAGTACAAAGAAAGAACTAGCGAGAGACAGAAATAGAACAAGAGAGAGAATAAAGAAACTAAAAAAATAGAGTGAAATAGATCGAGCAAAATAGAACGAAAAGGGCAGAAAGAGACAAAAATGAAGTAGAGAGAAAAATGCTTGACTGTGAATGCCTGCAGGTCATCCAATGTAATTAGGGTCCCTTGGCTGCTCCTGTGATTAGTTTACTCCTCGTTTGGGCCAAAAGCTTAGAGCAGGGGTCAAAAACATGGCTTTCGAGCGATTTATGGCTATTTTCAGGGGTACACATGGCCCAGAGATAAAATATGACTCTCTGTGGTGTTCCAAGTTAGAGTGAAAATCTTCCCAACTTTGTTACATGCAACCCTGGTTATACAATTGGTTCAGTCCATATGGGGGACACTCCCAACTACAGTTTACAGCCAGGGTGTCATGCCATTATACCCTGTTTTGGTTGCTAAAAAAAAACCTTGAAATGGAAGCTCATTAAACTATACATGTTCACTAATGAGATAATTTATGATGAAAACCTACTGATCAAACTGTAAATAGATTAAAATGCAAGCAAAACACTCAGAGCAATTTGATTGGGTGAGCGGTCGAGGTGGGCTGAATTTGCACCCCCTCCCTCTCTCTCTCTCTCTCTCTCTCTCTCTCTCTCTCTCTCTCTCTCTCTCTCTCTCTCTCTCTCAGTAAAGTCGGCGCCAAAGGTAAACAGGATGAAATCCATATCATTTACAGTATTTTGTGACATTTTTACGGAAGAACTTTGCTCGCACCTTGTTTTGAAACCATTATTTAGGACAAAAAATGACGGTCATGAGCCTCAACACTATTAGTAACGGACAGAGGGAGACCAGATTTAATTGGTATATTTATATTGATATGGGACACAGGCCTTGGTATTATTATTATTTTAAAGATTTGATCAATTCAAATATCACACAGTGAAATAAAATGCGCTGAAGAATTAGCTTTTGTATGGAGAGCGGGTTGAGCAGTTTTGTTGAATTTTTCCTCAAAATATCGTTATAACGTACACAAATTAGTGCTACTCTTGACAGTCACTCAATAAATGACTGTAGCTTTCAACCAAGAGAAGATATTCTCAGGTGGTGTCCAACTGTCACTGGGCGTTTCGACCCTGAACCACAACGCCCTCAAGTTGGCTGGTCGGCAGTGATGGCCAGTCACTGCCCATCTTCTCCTTGTACCCAGCTAAATGTCTCCCTCCTAATCTCTGGATTAGGAGGGAGACCCAACCAGGGTTGTGCAACAGGGGACTCTGTGGTCGAGGGGTGCGGCAGATGCGGAGAGGTCTCCTGTACTGTGGGGTGCTTCCTGACTGGTGTCCTCGTATGTCTCACTGAGTGTTTCCACCATGCGCTGCATCTGCTTTCTCCTTTCCCACCGATAGTCCTGGATTGATGTATCTTGAGGCGTCTTGCGTTTTTGCTGATTTTCCCGCAGTGGCACTTTGCTTCTAACACATCCCCCGGTAGTATGGTTTGGGTAAGCTGTCTCGTCGTCTTTATTCGTGCCATAGCCTTTGCCATTGAATGCGTCCTCCTGAGTCTCTCATCCTCCCCCCTCTCGGGAGACTCTGGGGGTATTGCTTATTGTTCCGTTCCGTAGCAATGGTTGGTGCCCTCTGTGCTGTGGGTGGGGTTGCTAGCCTCACACACCCGTGCCAGACTTTCCTGGAGGTCAACTGTCTTTCCAGCGACACCAATCTCCTTTGGTTGTCATCCTGCCTTTCCTGGAAGTCACTGGTGACCCAGACTTGTCCAAGTTATAACATACACAAAATAGTGCTACTCTTAACAGTCACTCAGTAAGTGACTGTGGCTTTATATAATATTTTTGCTTTGGTGGCTCTTTGGCTCAAAACAGTTCCAGACTCCCTGCACTATTCCAATAACTATTCATTTTCTGTTAATAATAAACAACTGAGACTAACCTCTGATATCTGTCCATAATGTTAACGTTGGCACCGTTCTTCAACAGAAACTCTGCCACTTCTACGTGATCTTCTTGGACTGCCATTGACAACGGCGACATACCCTCCTAAAAATCAATAAAAACGAAAATATCACAATTGAATAATTATCAGTAACTATGTACAAAATTCGTCACCAATTCAAAATATTCTTATTCCGCCTTACCGGATAGGCTAACGCGATAAATCTGGTCACACAATAATATTTAGAAAATGATGTATTTACAGAAAAGGAATCCAGCCAGTGGCACGCGAGTGCACGGCAAAATAATAATATATATATATTTTTTAATGCGCATTTTTACCAGAAAATTAGACATTTCCAGTTGTGCGGCGTGTTATTTATGGTCGTGCCCCTCCTCCTCTGCTTTGTTAGTGAGCATGTGTCTGCACCGCACCGAGGAGAGGAGGATAGATCCGTGTTTTAACCCAGCTAACAAAACGCTGGCGCGCGATAAATGAATGAATCACGACAGCTCCTCCAGCGAAAAAATCTCGTTCTTTTCAGCCAGAGTGGACAGATGACTGGGGCTTTTTGCAAAAAAATGACCGTGCTGTTTGTGCATTATGCTTCGGAGCGTTGTGCCTCGGACATCAAGTGCTAAACGTCATTACGAGACGAAACATGAAGACGAATTTAAGGATGAGTCTGACAAGGCGGAGACATTAAAACGTGCTGTGTCCAGGTGTAAAGTAAGCTACTTTAAGTTTTTGTGTATTTCTCAGACTCCTATGTTACAAATTAACTTGCTATGAAATTAACTTGTTTAACCTGATGAAATTAACTTGTTTAACCTCTCATCTCATCTCTCATTAGCCGTACCGCTTATCCTCATTAGGGTCGCGGGGGGGCTGGAGCCCATCCCAGCCATCTCCAGGCAGTGGGCAGGGGACACCCTGAACTGGTTGCCAGCTAATCGCAGGGCACACGGGGACAGACAACTCACTCGCTCGCTCGCTCAGTCACACCTAGGGACAATTTAGACCGGCCAATCCACCTGAAATGCATGTTTTTGGAATGTGGGAGGAAACCGGAGTGCCCGGAGGAAACCCACGCAAGCACGGGGAGAACATACAAACTCCGCACAGGAAGTCTGGAGCTGGATTTGAACCCACGACAGGTTCCCATGACATGAACTGTGCCGCACAAGCGCTAACCACTGCGCCGCCGTGCTGCCAACTTGTTTAACCTGTTTTTCTATTTCAATACACAAGTAATCATTCACACACACACAAATATATAGCAAAGATTCACGCATTTCAGTATTTTTCTATTGTTTGTAATGCGCATGCGTGACTACAATAAATGCGCTACTGCACCCGGAAGTAGATTAGAAAGATTCGGAGAGCCAAACGTGCCACGTTGCTCTCGCTGACAAATCTTTTTCTTACTGCACTAGCAAAAACTTTAATTCTTGCCTTTGCCTGAATTCCTTGGTCAGCTGTAGACTCCCCTAGTTCAAAGAAACTAGTTGAATTCTACGTAGGACGGCGGAGTCCTCTGTGTAGGGTCTGTCTCTTTTAAACCCTACATTTCATTGGTGCCGAAACCCGGGAGGTTTTTCTGGACGGACGACCGCGGCTCGCAGCACCTCCATGTTAAAGGAAACGGGTCTCCTCCTCTGGCCCCGGCCGTTTGCCCAAACTACACCTCTCACCGATACATTCTGGTCTTGGCATCCAGGTATAGTGCATTTATCGATATAAAAGTAGAATAACACTAAGAGAAGCCATTTAAAGTAAAATAGCAGTAACGATAGGGAGCGGAAGTGAGTGAGAGGAAGCGCGCCAAAGGGCAGTGGCCCAACAAAGGAAAAATCCTATAGGTAATAAATTATCCGTTCACCCAAGAAAGTACGAATAAAAGAATTAGAAGTACTTTAATTTTTAAATTATGCTAGTAGTTTAAACGGGCTCGGGTGTCCGGGTCGAGGAAAATAAACGTTATGTAAGCACGTAATAACTTACACGGAGAGAAAGAAAGTCCACTCACTAGTCCAAAATACACATTTCAAACAGTTAAATTCCGCCGGAGGGTAGACTCTCCTAGTTCAAAGAATCTAGTTAAATTCTACTTAGGATGGCGGAGTGCTCTGTTTCAAACAGTTGAATTCCGCGAGAGGGCGCGTAAGGAAGGAATGTTATGTTGAGAGTGGATTGTTGGCATAGCAGGTAGGGAAGTTACAAATACAGAAAAATAAGAGTAAGTGAAAGAAAGTAGAAAGAGAGGGGAAAAGAAAGTAAACATTTAGGAAAAGATAGACAAGGAGTATACAAGAAAGAGAGAAAGAGAAATATAAAGGGGAAAGGTAATTAAATATTTAAAAAGATCATTTGTTTAAAACTAATTGAGAATAACCGTAATACCATAGATTGGGACAAATAACTTTACTTTTTCAACATTGAATTGTGTCAAATTTAGAATAATAAAATTGAGGATGAGTTTGATGGAGAATGTAAGAACTGGGATTTATGTAGTAAATTTGGCAAACAAATTTGTTACAATGAAATTGGGGAGACTAAAATTTATGAAAACATGGATCAAATTCACGAACAAAGATAATGCAAAAGAGAGAAATAGCGAGAGTTAAAGAAAAAGAGCAAAAAAAAAAAAGAAAAAAAAAGGGGGGGGGGGATGAAGCATTGCAGGCGCAGTCCCAGAGGCGGAGCCAGATGACAATGCGATGCGGCCCCTCCTGTCTCATTTGGACTCCACATGGCGACCCCCCATGGCCAGACCAAGGAGGTACAGAAAAGAGAAAGACAAGATAGGAGGTAAGTAAGTTGATATCGAGTTTGAAGATGATCAAGTTATTAACAGAATCACAGAGGATGGCCAGACCAGGAAATTGAATGAAGAGGAAGGATATGAACAGATAATAGTAACACAGGCAAGTAAATAACAACAATGACAATATTAAATGAGTATGACAATGACTAAGGATATTAATAGGTGAAAAACAAAAATGTTTAATGTTAAATGTGTTTGTATTCAGCCAGTATAAACCATAAACATGATATATATATATATATATATATATATATATATATATATATATATATATATATATATATATATATATATATATATATATATATATATATATATATATATAAGAAATCATTTGACACCGGAACTCTCAATAATGATAATATGATAGATGTAAAAGAATAGAGTAATACAGATATTGTAGTGTATAATACAAGGTAATTATACAGAATAGTTTGAAAAGAAAGAATTTGTAAATAGCAAGATTAGAGTAGAATAGGTCGGAGGAACGTCGTTGGCAAATAATACTAATACATAGTAATCTAATAATTTCTTGTTGAACATGCGAATAGCGGAAGGGTAAAAACTCTTTAAGACGTGTAGTCTTGCTCCTAATAAAGCAAAGAAGGCGACTTGACGGCAGGTAATCAAAGTACCTGTGAGCAGGGTGACTGGGAACGTCCATAATTTTAGTGTCCATTTTCTCGTTCGTTTGATGAATGGACCAGTTCAACCTCCCTCCCATTAATTGACAGTGGCACATGCGGGAGAGGCTTAGTTCGGAAATCTGTTATTTCCTTAGTTTTTGCCTATATTTAATAACAGATAACTCTCAAAAGAATATTGCACACAAAAGAGCAGGTGATCTGAATCGCTTCAAATAATCAAAATTTTGAAATAAGTTTGAAAAGAACGACATATTAACACAGAAAAGAAATATTGAGACTAAAAATCATTGACAATGTGGCTGATCTGTTTCAATAACTGAATGAAATGTGCTTTCTTTTTAAAAGAGAAAAAAAAGGACACACAAGTATTTATAGCCAGGCCAGGTCATGTTTATTTGTATAGCCCTTAATCACAAAGGATCTTGAGGGGCTGCACAGAGCAAAGACTATTGCAAACCAAAGACTATGATAATAATATAATATAATAATGAAATGTGAGTCAACAAGACAATTCATAAGTGACAAGTATGCGTTGTTTTATATTGAATCAATGAGAAAAGGTAGTTGATTATGATTATAGAGAGAGGAAATGACAATTAAAAAGTTTTGACGTTGAGTTCCAATTGGCATTTTTGAGATTTTTGATGTTCAGGCAGTGTGATGGTTTGGAATTTTGATGAGTTTATCCCCAAGGACAAGATTCCCTAGGAGGACAACTAATAATGATGAATAAAGTATCTATCTCTCTATCTATCTATCTATCTATCTAATAAGTCTTTTGAGAGAGGGTGAAGAACAAAAGCCACACTTAATTTTTTAAGTATGAGCGTGTTACGATTGACAAATGATTAATAAATATGTAACAAATGCTGACTTATAGTTTGGTTGAATTAAAAAGAAACAATTTCCATGGAAGGAGCATTTTTAGAAGACAATGAGAAACAGATTGATCGATCCTGATAAGGATCATAGGAATTTAAAAATAACAGATTAATTGATTTTGAGACAGATCATGATAATTTAAAAATATAACTGCACGGGAAATAAATGGATAAAAATTAATTAAATTAATATAATGAAGATGGACAAAATATTTGCTGTGACGGGGAACACAGTTGAGAAAAATTAACAAGACATCCATTCATCCATTGTCTGCGCCGCTTATCAACAGCGAGGTCACGGGGGTGATGGAGCACACCCCAACTGCTTTTCGCACAGCTAACAGGGAATACCCTGAACTGATTGTCAGCCAGTTGCAGTGGAACTGACAAAAGACAATGGCGTCATTTCATTTTTGAGATAGACACATTTTGGAAAAATACTTTTGATGGGCCAAGAGCAACATTCAAGCGGTGAATGTACTGTGGAATACGCAATCAAGGCCTGGAACACAATCAAGGACATTAAAAAATACATCTGCTTGAAGTTACATTAGAGTCTTGTAAATAAAATAATCCATACGTAATGAGGAAGATTGATAAATTTACCTTGCAAAATTATATACGCTGTTTTATTTCACTTGTACTCATAAAATTTGTACTGAGTTTGAACACAGTTGGGAGGAAGTTTTTAGAAGAGGCCTGTGTTTCGGAATGTGCCTTGTCTCCCATTAAACAGATAACAAGACTTTATCACCTTTTCGAGAAGAGGAGAGTGATACCATTCCCTCGGGAGGAAAATGAGTTAACACCCTTCTCCCAAACTTCAAGGACTGCGTGCTGAGCTCAATAAGTTCTGGTAATTTCTGACTGTAGAACGAGACACGTGAAATGTATTCAGTCAGACTTCAGTATAATAAGGGTTAAAATCGTACACTAGCTTTGTCCGCAGTTGATGAAAAATTGTCATAAGCTCTCAAGAATGACAATACAAAGGAAATTATTATTATTATTATTATTATATCATTGTTTTTTTGAAATTCAAATTATGAAGTTTTGGACGGATAGAAAAATATTACAAAAACGATAGAATATGCTATACAGTAATGTAAAACAATAAAACTATCCAAATGTTTGTCAAATAGCTTAACAATAATCAATTCGAATGACCATGCACCGTTAGAGTATCGCCCACATTGAAAACATTTTTGGATGGCGTTTTTCAATTTGGCGGAGTCATTCACCTTGACCGTGAATTACCTGCCTTCTTTGTAAAATATTGTTATCTTAAACAAACTTATTATGGCCTGAGAGGATAATGCATCGGTTATGATTTTTACAAAAAGCTAAACATAGAGTGAATCATAACAGTAAAAGCGTTTTATTTGGCTGGTTGATGATTTAACTATATATCTACCCTGGTCATATGCCTCGAGAGGGATGACCAACAGCAAGATAGCACATACAAACTCAAGTGAAGATGATAAAAAATAAGAAGGGAAAATAGAAAAACACACACACAGAATTTCTGGACAATGGCCAATCCACAAACGAGAAAACACCATGTCACTCAAGTCAGGGTGAGTGATTCTGATGATGTTAATAGTTAAACAAATTCAGTGACTGAAACTAGTACAAAGCCAAATTTGAAATTTAGAGCTAACAATTTTGAAAAATAAATTGTTTATTTGATTTGGAGTCTTGGGATCTGGTGGCTGTCGAGTCCGCCAAGGATGATAAAGTCTGGGGCCTAGTGAGTGGGACATTAGTGTGAATCCCCATTAGACTTGCAGAGAATTAGTTGTTTTTCAAGTCAAACGTACATTCAAGATGATGTGTCGTAAATTCCAGGAGCTGGAGGACATGAAGCAGACATCTGGTTGTGGTTAGAGGAGATAAAATTTACGACTACTTTAATCCCTAGCGGCACTGCACCAGAGCTATTGGGGGCCTCAGGCCCTCAACAAAAAGATAAGGGAAGACCAGCGTCATATCACGTATCCTTATTGATGCCCTTGCCACCATGAAGAACCTCAGGAACACCATGACCCAAGAAAAAGACATACAACAGGAATGGCTCGATTGGCTTTACTCTGGCAGCTGGTCTCAGGTGCTGATGAAGATCCGGTGGCCATTTTCTGGAGTTTTGGTAATCTTCCTTCTCCTGTGTGGCGTGTGTTCCTGCTGCATCGTGCCCGCCACCAGAAGGATGGTGTCAAGAATGTTTGTTGCCCATACGTACCATTACAAACTGATTCCCGACCCACAAGACTCGGATGATGATATCAACCTAGACAGCGTTGTCTTATGGACTTGTCCCTACAGCCCCAAGGGAAACTCCCTTCACTGCACATACCACTGACACACGAAGATCCGAGCAGGTAAGGCCAGTCGGGCCCCTGCTTACATTGCAGCCGACAGACTGCCAACAAGTCACCCAGGCTCGGGTTAGGCCATGTGGACACCACCATGCAGGCAGGGTTCTTTTCTTTTTGTTTTATTTTGTTTGTTTTAACCCCTGGCGGGGTGGGAGGAGGGGAATTTTTTCCTTTTTGAAGGTTTTTGCCTCTTCATGAAATTACCAACCTGTTGTGTTTCTTAATGATGTGTTAACTTGAAACCTCTGGTATTGTTTTTATTGATATTCTTCAAAATTCACGACAGGGGGGAAATGTAAAGTGAGCTACTTTTAGTTATTGTGTATTTCTCAGACTCCTATGTTACAAATTAACTTGCTATGAAATTAACTTGTTTAACCTGTTTTTCTATTTCAATACACAAGTAATCATTCACACACACACACACACATATATAGCCTCACTCAAAGATTCATGCATTTCAGTATTTTTCCATTGTATGTAATGCGCATGCGTGACTACAATAAATGCGCTACTGCACCCGGAAGTATATTAGAAAGATCCGGACAGCCATACGTGCCACGTTGCTCTCGCTGACGAATCTTTTTCCTACTGCAGTAGCAAAAACTTTGATTCTTGCCTTTGTCTGAATTTCTTGGTCAGCCGTGGGGTCTGTCTCTTTTAAACCCGACACCAGGTACGGCCAACAAACACAGACTCTCAGAATGGTAGCTGTCCATATCACTTGTTTTTGATTCTAGTTCATTGTTGATGGCACAGGAGGTAGAGCGTTTGTCTTGGGATCAAGAGATCGCAGTTCGAATCCCGGCTTGTCCGTGTTACATGTTGAAGTGTCCTTGGGTAAGACATTGAACCCCTAATACCCCCAATAAGCAGGTTAGCGCCTTACATGGCTGCAAGGCCGCTATTGGGAAATGTGGAGCACATTGTAAAGCGCTTTGGGAAGTCATTGACTTGAAAAGCGCTATATAAATGCAGATCATTTCATTTCATTTCATCATTGATGAAGAATGGTTGATTCTGGTTGATTCTTATGGTAAAAGGTTGACGTCATGGATGTCTACAGGCCTTTCCACATGTTGCTCACATTCAGTTTTTAGTTTATTGATGAACAAGAATAGTGCTAAATAAATATGTCAGTTATACGATTTCAATGTCTATCCGTGTTGTATACTTGGACTGGTGAAAAATTACAGCTCTGTTGGATATAAAAAATTGTTGTGCAAGTCATTAATCTTGGTGTGGCACACTGATTTACGAGGACATTTAAAAGTGGCACTCCACACGGAGAAGGTGGCTGACCCCTTGTCTATTAAAACAAAACAAGAAAGTTTTCTAGGGTCTGCAGAATTGAAAGACATCAAAACTACTTTATCACAGGACCCGACTAACACAGTAACCCTGTTACATCAATTTTGAAACACTAGCTAGTTCTAAATGAACAAAAGATGAAAGTAGGAGAACCCATGCAATGCTAGCACTAAAAAAATGAATACAAGACCACACAGTATATGTTGGAATACCAAATGGTTGTAACTAAAAAAAAAAACACGAAAAAAGGAGACACGGGGAACATAATCACACATAAATTGAACAACTACATAATATAGACATATATAATAACAAATACATAATATCGACGAAACATTACTAAAAATTAACTTTCACCCCATTGGCAGGAACAAAATACTTTTTTTCATGTATGTTTCTTTTCTTCTGTGATATTGTTTTGTGAATATAAATATTTTTAAAATTAGCGCAATCGTCTAGCAAATGTGATTTGCACTCTGTTTAGAAAAGTGATTTTGACATTTTCAAGTATATATATATATATATATATATATATATATATATATATATATATAAAATACCTGAAGTTTTTGAGTTTTTACTTGCCTGCATGTATGTGTCAGATCAGGGGATGGTGCAATGATATTATGGGTTATACATATGAACATCAATTGACTTGACTTAGGATAAACCTAAATCAGGCTACATTTTCTTCCAATTGGGTGGTATTTTATCGTTTAAAATGTGCAACTGTATTGGTCGATGCGATTTGTTTGCTCTGTTCAAAAGCAATTACCGTGTTTTGTGCGTTGATATCAGCGCCATGCTTCACCAGCAAGGTGACGGTAGAAATGGACGGGATGCTGGAGGCCAAATGCAAAGCCGTGTTTCCATCCACATCCACCAGGTTGGGGTCCGCTTTGTTTTCCAGCAGGATGTTAGCGCATGTGTCGTGCTGTTCTTGCACCGCCTGATAAAAAATCAACAACAAAAAGTTTGGGAAAGAAAGGACATCAATGAGGATCATACAGTGCCATGCAAAAGTATTGGCTACCCCCTAAATGACTACCTGTGTGCCATTAAGTCTAAGTTGAAATGCATCTGAGTAGACGACATTATGAAGCAACATGAAATCATTATAAAGACCAAAGAACACACAAGGAAGGCTTGAGATTAATTTATGGAAAGGTTTAAAGCAGGAAAAGGATACAAGAAGATTTTACAACATTTGCACATCTCCAAGAGCAACGTGCAAGCAATGATATAAAAATCTACTGCAAAACTAACAAGACCTGGCCGTCCCTCTAAACCTTTGGCATAAATAAGAAGAAAACTAATCAGAGAAGCAACCAAGAGAAAAATGATCACATTGGATGACCTACAGGCATACAAAGCTGAGGTGTGACATAAAACAACTATTAGTCAGAATCTGGGGGGGCAATATTTCACTTTTACGACTTTTCATTTGGGATCTTTTCACAATTTGGTCTCACATTTTGTTGGTTCTTAAAAAATATATTTTTTAATCTATACGTTTGAAGCCTGAAATAGGGAAAATGTCCAAAAGTCTTTAGGGGTGCAATACTTTATCAAGGCACTGTATGCGGGTGTCCGAGCTTACCTTAATTAACGCGGATTTGTTTTGGTTGTCGCATAAATTGACCTGCGCGTTATTCTCGATGAGGAAAATCACCACCTCCACATTTCCGCAGGCACAAGCGAGATGGAGTGCTGTTCTATAAAAACATGAAATAATTAGAATTAGGGATGCATTGTAAAAGTCCTTTGTCCTTTTCAACCAATACCAATAACCGATACAATCAGGCTTCTGGATGACTGATACTGAAATCAGTCAAATTTAGATTCGACTTGATGCTATATTTAGAAACTCTGATTATTTTATGTGTGATTATGGCCCAGGTCTCCAGTGCCTCACGGACTTTATGAAAAGGAGAAGAAGAGACATGACCAATTTAATAATAGGACTATTCCATTTGATATAAAAGGCTCAGAAGTCCGTACAATCACAAGAGCCTGTTGTGACTGATTACGGCTGAGCTCCCTGATGACCCGTGTTTAGTACAAAGAGGTAGCGAGGACACACAACCAAATTGAACTCATTGAATATCATAGCAAGTGAGGATTGAGTTTACTAGCCAATAACTGTGACATCATATACAGTCTTGTAAAAAGGGGTTTGTCTCTTTCCTGAATTCTGTGTTTTTTTGCATATTTATCACTCACTGAGGTTTCAGACCTTCAAACCGGATTATATCACACAGGGACGAACTAAACAAATAGAAAATTGCGTTTTAAAAATTTGATCGCATTTTTTAAGGCACAAAAAAAGAACTGTCCTGTCCTATGTCAAAATGTAAGGGTCACAAAGCCATTTACTGTCATGAATTATCAACTTCCCACACCTGCGCTCACCCTTTACCCTCTCCCTATTTAAGCACTTCATTCTCGTTCACTCCGGGTCAGGCCGTCTGCAAACCTCAGCGCATGCAAGGCAAGCACTTTGGACTCTAGCTCCCATTTTGATCTCGACCTGTTTCTTGTATCTATCCCCGATCCAAACTCCGTTCTCCTGTCCCGACTATCCGTATCATGATTATGTTTTCTGTATCGATCCCCGATCCAAACTCCGTTCTCCTGTCCCGGCTACCCGTATCCTGATTCTGTTTTCTGTATCAATTCCCTATCCAAGCTCCATTTTCTTGTCCCGGCTACCAGTATCTGAATTCTGTTTTCTGTATCTATCCCCGATCCAAGCTCCGTTCTCCTGTCCTGGCTAACAGTGTCCTGATTCTGTTTTCTGTATTGATGCCCAATCCAAGCTCCATTCTCCTGTCCCGGCTACCCGTATCCTGATTCTGTTTCCTGTATCGATCCCTGGCTTCCCGCTCGTTCCAGGTACCCGACTTGTTCCGATCTCCGACCACGCTTCGTTTGCGAGGGCATCCCGCTCCTCCTGCCCATCGAACACCAGATTTCAGTCTTTTTCCTCTCACCCTGACCTCCCTGATCCCTCACTAAAGCATTGTGTGAAACATTACGCATTTGGGTCCCCTGCTTGTACAGGTCGTGACATTTCCCAGGCTGTAGAGCTCTGACAAACTACTCTCAGAGCCATTATCCACAAACACAGAAATCTGGCAGATTTGAAATAATTTGCGCCTTAATAAATGGAATCGTTTTGTATTTCCTCGGGTTGTCTCAATGTAGTGTTTGTATGTACTGCCAACATATCCTGTAGGTGTCACGGTCGCCATGACGACCAGTATGCCACGCCCCCGAACTCAGGCTGAAGCAGATCAGCTGATTTCTGTTCTGCTATTTAAGGCTGGATTTTGGGTTTGGCGGGTGCTGGTTCATTACTCTTTACTACTCATTATTCACAATCCCGGTCTGTTATGCCTTGTCCTGTTTTAGTCTGTTATGCCTTGTCCTGTTGAGTTCGTGCCGGAGGAACTCTGTATTGTTCTGTTTTGCCTCGGAGTATTGGGCGACTTTTATTTTATTAAATAAAACCTATGGATCGTCAACGCATTTGAGTTCTCCCTTCATGCCTCCTGCCTCCGTTCTGGTCCGGTCACCTTCCACGCCACCACGTCCCGTGACAGTAGGTGACTCACAATCTTGACTCTTTCTGGGAAATTGATGCTGAGGAGGAGATGTGTTTCACACCTTTCATTGGGAGTCATTAGGTGACCAAACCCCCCAACAATTCCAACCCCTAATGTTGAGCGCTAAGCAGGGGGGCAAAGGGTACCAATGTGTTAAGTTTTAGTTATGAAAGGGCCGGGGAGCGAAGCAGCACCCTCTCAGTCTTTGGGCGGGCACCCAAGACCACTGAGGTGATAGTCTCTGTCCATTCATCCATTACCTGCACCGCTTATCCTCAGTCAGGTCGTGAGGGTGGTGGAGTCCATCCCAGCTATCTCCAGGCAGTGGGCAGGGAACACCCCAAACTGGTTGCCAGCAAGTGACAGGGACAGAGAAAGACAACTCACTCAATTTGGACCTGCCACTTAACCTGACAGGCATGTGGGACAGGAAGAACATGTGGGACGGGGAGTACATGCAAACTTTGCACAGGAGATGGCCCATGACCTCAAAAGTTTGCCGCGGACGCGCTAATCACACAGCTGCCGTGCCGGGTCGCTCTGTGTGATATTAAAATGTGAGACTCCTTGTGACTTGACTTGATTATCTGAAACCTTTAAGGGTGATAAATATGCAAAAAAACACAGAATTCAGGAAGGGGGCCATTTTATTTAAAATCGCACTGTAACTATTGACCCAACAATTTTTGTGCATCCCCTGTTGGTCGATCCATCCGTAGATGCCTAGACTTCATTCAATTTTGGTGAACACAGCTTTGGCCAAGAGGATCTGACGTCATCAAGTGGTTACCAAGACTATCAGGTGTTTCGAACCCTGAACCATGACACCCTCCCACTAGCAGGCCGGCAGTGGTGGCCAAATCACTGCCCATCTCCTCCTGGCTTCCAGTTAAGCGCCTCCAGCATGCTCCCTAACCAGCAAGAAGCTCTTTCTGCTGCTTCCCCCATCCTGATTAGAATCCCACTGAACATTGTGGTCAGTCCGACTGTCCCCACAGACCTGTTGTCCTTGTCCACCTGATTGACGTCGACATTTTTGACAAGCTGCTTCAGCGTTGCCATGTCACACTGCGAAGCGGCTTCATGGAACATTTCCATCTCCATTTCGATAACACGGCAACCAGCGCCCACTACTGGAGTGCTATCAAACCATGACGTTTTCCTCTTTGGGATCTTGAATAGTCGCTTCATCCTTGCACCAAGAGATGCTTTCGCACTTGTGGAGGACCTCTAGCGGGGAGCTCTCATTCTTTGATTAAAAAAAAAAAATAGGGAAACAAATAAAACAGATCTTACTTTTCAATTTTTCCTCAGTCTTATTCTAAAATTGAGAAGCTGAACAAACACGCGAGGAGCATATTTTAAAAAAGTGCCTTGCAAAAGACATATTGCCATATTTCAGGCTTCAAACTCATACAAAGAAACTCAAAATATTGTCCAAGAACCAATAAAATGTAAGACACAATCGGGAAAATAAAATAAATGTATTCAACATTTTATATTGTGCTAACGAATGAAAAAATTTAAAAATAGGCGTTTCAAAAATATTGCAAAAGGCAGAAAGAGAGGGAAAATGGAGTGAGAGAGGGAAATAAAGCCAAAGAAAGATGGGGTAAGAAAAGACAGAAAGAGTAAGAGGAACAGAAAGAAAGAAAGAAAGAAAGAAAGAAAGAAAGAAAGAAAGAAAGAAAGAAAGAAAGAAAGAAAGAAAGAAAGAAAGAAAGAAAGAAATGAAGGGTAAGATAGAGAAAGAGAGAAAAAGAGAGAAAAAAGAGAAAAAGGAAGAGAATAAGAGTAAATGAGAGAGAAAGAGAGAGAAAAAGAGAGAAAGAGAGATAGAGATAGTGTGGGAGAAAGAGAGAGAGAGGGAGATAGAGAGAGGGAGAGAGAGAAAGAGAGAGAGAGAGAAGATAAGAAAAAGAGTACAAGAGACACAGACAGTTTTTTTGGGAGTGGCATCTGGCTTGGCAAAATCAACTGGACATGTTTAAAATTGTGCTTCTCTCAGTGTTGTCTTACAGGTCGGACTGAATCTGTTAATGGGCCTGATCTGGCCGTATGTTTGACACGACTGATCATCTACCTTTTTTAGTTTTTCAATACATGATGAATGATTTTCTTTTCTTTCTTTATATATGTAAATCATTCAGTCCCTATTAAAAGTCAAATATTTTAGTGGTTGACCCGGTAATAACATAAAAATAACATTTCCAACAGTAATTAGGTTTTTATTTTTGAAAAATACATATCAAACTGGTAGCCCTTTACACTAAACTGTAACACAAATGTATTTATATGCTTCAAAAATGTTGTTAGAGAAAACTAGAATTGTATTTTTTACTTTGATACTTTCAATATTTGTTTATTCATCTGCTTTTATTTTATAATGCTTTCGGAAGTTCCGGTAAACGACCACTACCGTGAAACCAAGCTTTATCATTTTAATGGTAAAATGGAAAATCATTTACCATTTAAAATGGTCCGCATTTATATAGCGCTTTTCAAGTCAATGAAGACCTTGATCACAAACATGTGGTTAAAAGTTTGACCATAAATCCTATAAATCAAGTTTTATAAACATAAATGAATTTATGGGTCAGTTTTGAAGCGAAACAAAAGTAAAAGAAGAATAATAACCGAGTTGACTTGAGAGCATACTCACACTCTCTCTAAACGTGCAGGACGGTTCCGATAAGAAACTTTTTTTTAATAATATATACGTTTTCTGTGAAGTGTTCCCAACAAAGTCAGAAAGAAAATAATTCAATGCGTCACGCCATCATTTGGAATACTTTGTTGTGACACATATAATTGTCTCTACCAAGTGACGTCATAAGCTGACGTCATTGTTTTAGGTACTATACAGAATGTGTTCATTAGTATACATTCTTATGTAAATGATTTGTTAATTCATTTTATGGAAAGAATACAGGAGGTGTCTTGGTCTTGTTTTGCGCACTAATTAGAACTCGTTGCTGCTGATTGTTATTGCACTTCTTTTCATTGCGCGATGACACGGTAGTATTTTTCGTTCATAAACATTGCACTATTATTATAACTGAGGACATTCTCGCAGCACTATGTTGTAAAGAGTCTCGCCTCATTATCCTGACAGTCTTTTCTCTTTTTTTTCACTTTAAAGTTTGAAGTTTACCCTGGAGTCAGCAGGGGCGTAACCGGAAAGGGTGGGAATGGGGGTTTAGTGCCCGCCCATGGACACGCTCTGGCCACCCAAAGAACACTCGATGTAACTATCTAAAAAACGAAGAAAAGAAAGACAAACAATAGAAGGAAACAATGAAATAAAAAAGACAAAAATAATACAAATCAAGAAAAAAATAAAAAGCTGGGGGAAAAGAAACGAAAGAATAAAAGATAAAAAGGAAACAAAAAAAGCAGAAAAAATCAAGAATTGAAAGAAAAAGTAAGAATAAAGAATAAACTATAAAAAATAAAGAAAGAAAAGTAAAACATTAGAGAAAAGAGAAGAAAAATAAACAAAGCAAGAAAAAAATAAGAAGCTAGGGAAAAAAGAAACAAGAGAATAAAAGAATTAAGAAAAAAAGAAGAAAAAATTCATCTCATCTCATTAGCCGTACTGCTTATCCTCATTAGGGTCGCGGGGGGGCTGGAGCCCATCCCAGCCATCTCCGGGCAGTGGGCAGGGGAAACCCTGAACTGGTTGCCAGCCAATCGCAGGGCACACAGGGACAGACAACTCATTCGCTCATTCACACCTAGGGACAATTTGGACCGGCCAATTCACCTGAAATGCATGTTTTTGGAACGTGGGAGGAAACCGGAGTGCCCGGAGGAAACCCACGCAAGCACGGGGAGAAAATACAAACTCCTCACAGGAAGTCTGGAGCTGGATTTGAACCCACGACAGGTTCCCATGACATGAACTGTGCCGCACAAGCGCTAACCACTGCGCCGCCGTGCTGGGGAAAAAGAAACCAAAGAAGAAGAAAAAAAATCAAATGAAAAAAAAAAGAAGAAAAAAGGCAGGAAAACCTTTGTTCAGTAAACCACTAATAAACATGTAATATTCTGCACAAAATACATTCATACATTTTTGAAAAATCTATCATTCTACTAAATTAAATAACATTTATTTTTTCACTATGTCGTTAACTTTTAACTAATTTAAACATTTTTATTCTAAGCAACATTGAGACTGGGAGGTTGGTGGTTCGCGCCCCGGCCGAGTCATTCCTAAGACTTAAAAAGTGGTCGGCGGCGCCCTCTGTTGGCTGCGGCTGCATCGGCTCGCTACAACGGGTCAGGTGCAATCGACATTTCGTTCTGTGTGCATTGTTACACAGAATGACAATACAAGGAAATTATTATTATTATATTATTATTAAACCGGAATCCCGGTATGTCACAACAAAATGTCTATTAAAAATATTGAATTTATAGCGCGACGATATATAAACGATAAAATACAAACAATAAATTAAAAAAAAAGATAATGAAACACATCCCTGAAAAACACTGGAAACAGTGCTGTCCAAAAATATTTGGGGGGTGATAATAGAAAAAAATTTTAAGATACAGTGTCTAGCGAAAGTATCGGCCCCCCAGAAAAGTTTTTGTCATTTTACCACGATTCAGGCTTCAAACTAAAAGCTATGAAACTGAAATTTGTCTCTAAATATTTCATATTATATTTACAACGAAAAAAATGAAAAGTGGGTGTTGCAAAAATATTACCTCTTGTTCTCTATCTTTCTCTTTATTTTGTTTTTCCCTCTCTTTATTTCTCCTTCTCTTCTTATCACTTATCTCTCTTTTGTTCTCTCTTTCCATGTAATCTACTCGTTCGGCCCCGTGAGATTTTTTTTCTACCCTGCTGCCCCCGAGGTCAAATGAGTTTGACACCCCTGGTGTTGAATTTGCATTTTCCAAGCAAAAGCCGCCTCTAGAGGTCAATTATAGAAATGCCATTCCACTACGCAAATCCGTTTCTCTCGTTTGCAAAAATACATAGTCGCTTTTAATTCACTAATTCGTTCCCCCGAGAGACTACAAATTTCCAGTATAAATCATTGATTACATTATAGTAGATTATTTTGTTAAAACTTCGGAAGTACTGAATCATTTGTTCACCTAACACAAAAATTGAGTGTTTTTTGGTTTGAACAAATTTATTGACACTAAAAACAGAAAACAATCATGACAATCTAAACAGCAATTAAGCACATTCACAATATTATATTCCAATATTACGTTTTTAACAGCAAACACAAAGTGAGGTTTGAACAAACCTTCTCGAAAATCAAACATATTCACAATTCATTATATAACATCTTTGTTAGTGCCAATAGATCCGTCCAGGCCAAAGTCGATTGTCCTCGGTCTGAACAAATCCACTGACACCAACAGCAGCAAAACACAGCCATCAAGCATATTCACAATTTTTTTATATTTGACAATATGACGTGACGATATGACGTTTTAACATTTTTTCCTGACATTTTCAACATCAATTAAACAATTTCAGAGTTATTTTCTTTTAACAGTAGTTAACCAGCGTGTAAAAGGCAATACTATTGTGCAAGGGCATAGCTCTGCCATCCCAATATGACCGAAGTGAGTGCAATTCTTAATAATGTGTGCTTTTACTCTGTCTTCTGTCTGTTTCTTTTGAAAATGTGGCGTTCAAAAACGTCATTTGATAGAGATCTTAGAGAAATTCTGCTTTGAGTCGTGCAGTAAAGCAGAAAACGTTTGTTTAAAAATAACCGGAAGTTGTCATACAGACCCTCGTGAGCGATATCGCTTAAATCAGGTAGGGTATTTTTAAAGTCCTTTTTAAGAAAACGAACCATTTGAACATGTTCCCGTTAATGGTGATTTTAATGTAATATAATATATATAATGTCATACTCTGTATGATTTTTTTAGAGTTAATTAATATCAACGATGGCGTGCCACGGTGTTAGGCGGGAGGCATTAAAGCATTACTCATTTGTTTTCTGAAATATTTTTTTCAAATCGAGAGGTTTGTAGATCGATCAAACATGTCTTTAAAATGTCTTTTTGTTGGTTAATTAAGAAAAACATCGTAATTAACGAATAGTATTTATCCTTATTTTTTCAATTACGTCATGGACCTTTCCAGGTGACAATTCTATTTTTGTAATGGGGAAAACCGCGTTTAACAATCCAAATAGGTGATTTTTTTGGTCCTAATTTTCATTGCCTTTTTATGGTTTCAAAAACTTAATATAAGATTTAAAATTGCACGGAAATTGATTACGATTTACAGTGGAACCTCGGTTCTCGACCATAATCCGTTCCAGAACCCTGTTCGAAAACCGATTTGGTCGATCACCGAAAATCGTTTTTCCCATTAAAAGTAATGTAAAATCGTTTTAATCCGTTCCAACACCCTGGATGTTTACAATGAACGTAAACATGGAGCTAACCCAGGCTAATGCCAATAGGGTACAGTGGGCATTTGCACGTCACACTGGGTATTTGTATATTGTATTCTTTTTGCTTTATTATTGTATTGTTCTCAGCTCAGGGATGCTGCTGGAAATGTGAATTTCCCTTCGGGGATGAATAAAGTTATCTCTCTCTCTCTCTCTCTCTCTCTCTCAGTAAAGTCGGCGCCAAAGGTAAACAGGATGAAATCCATATCATTTACAGTATTTTGTGATATTTTTACGGAAGAACTTTGCTCGCACCTTGTTTTGATATCTATCTATCTATCTATCTATCTATCTATCTATCTATCTATCTATCTATCTATCTATCTATCTATCTATCTATCTAATCGTAAAAATTTAAAAAAGGATTATGAATAGGATTTCTTACCTTTGTGGTGGACGGTGGGGAGAGAAAAATCATCAAAAGTTTTTCAACCTCTTCCAAAACTTGCGGCAGTTGCTTGCTTATAGCGCTAACTTCCTTAGCCGCATCACTCGATTTCACAACCTCCTTATTCTTAACTATCGTACTGATAGTAGATTTAGCCATGCTGTATTCACTGGCAAGATCGAAAATTCGTACATCCCTTACATATTTAGCTATTATGTCTTTCTTAAAGGCAATAGTTGGACGAACAACTTGTTTTTTTTTTCACCTGTCCTGCTTGCACCGACCTTCTTCAGAGGCATAATTAGGGGCTAAAACACCCGTACGCCGCTCAGCATCGCACCCTAGCGTTCGAACTCCGATTTTTTGACCGAACAGCGAAGCAAGAATTCCTCGAAATTTTGGGTCGAACACCGATTTGTCCGAACTGAGAGGCGTTGGAAAACCGAGGTTCCACTGTATTTAGTTTACCGCTAGAGAAAGAGCTTGAGCATTACAGTGAACCCTCGCTTATCCCGGGGCACTTTCCAAAAAGAACCCGCGGTAGGTAAAATCTGCAAAGTAAAAGCCTTTATTTTGTTATATCTTTTGTTTTTTACAATATTAGTTTATGATTACAGTATTACACAATTCAATAGTGTTTTAAAGCAAGTGGTTCCTAACTGGTCTGATCTGACTATTCCACCCTAATGACAGGGAAAAAAAATCCACTTGTTAAATGTATGGAACGGAAATAAATTTAAGCAGAGATCATAGAATATAAAACAAAACTACCAGCGAAACAATTTCAAGTATTGTATATACTTTCATATAAGCGTACAACGCATTTGAGCGACCCCCTGAAACTGCTTTACATTAGCCACACACTAAAATATGTTTGTACCCAAAATATTAAAACATTCTTTACATAAATAACAATTCTTACATATATGTGTTGATAAGAAAGATCAATGTACTGGTAAAAATGCTAGAATCATAGCATTTTCAAACAATTTACTTTATTCTCTAGCAGACACTCTTACAATATTTTCATTTTTCGCAATCAATTCGATTGTTCTTGTCACTGTTTTCCAATTTCCCTTTCCCTTATCACCATCTTTCCAAGGGCCCATTATAATGGGAAGAAAAGGAAATAAAACAAACAAAATCAGAAAATATGGTACTCTAAAAGTAACTATCTTGTTACAAGTTACCATGTATACTCGCATTGAAGCCAACCCCCTAAAACTGCCTAAAATAGCCACATAACAAAAGTGTAGGCATTTGTACACTCACCTTTAGTATTTTGGAGGGTGAATTGTCTGTACTTATTTACATATCTAGAGTGTAGAGCATTTTTTTTTTTTCAAGTACTCATTTCTGTACAACAAGAAATATCCTACTAAAGCAGTCAAAAAGCACACACAATATCATATACATTTCATAATAAAAAACCTTTGGTTTAGGGAGGGCTGATTTTAGTTAAAGAAGCTTCGGGGGAGCTGAGCACCCTGTCACGGTTGCTATGGCGCCCAATTGGCCCCGCCCGTGTGGCGCCAGCCGTGGCTCCTTGACAAATTGGCTTCCCTTCTATTTAAGCTCAGTGCTCTCACTTACCCTTTGTCGGTCCATCAACGAACCTCAGCCCCGCAAGACATGGGTTTTGACTCTGTCCGGGTTCCTGCCTGTGTTTCCTGTCCGGTATCGTTCGCGTCTATTTTTGTCCTGTTTATTATTGATCTCCAGTTCGTTCCCGTCTAGTTTGTGTTGTTTAATTTCGATATCCTGCTTTGATATGAATGCTGTCTCTCCCATCCTGTCTGGTATCGACCCCATCTGTCCGATATCTGCTCGGGCAATTGGTATCGATCTTGTGGGCCTCATGCTTTCTGTCATTCCACGCCAGACTGCTGCCTAACGAGCATGACTGCCCATTTTCCTGTAAGATAAAAGGCTTGTGTGAGAAGCGTCACGCATTTGGGTTCTCCTCCTGTTCCAGTTCATGACACACCCAGAGTGTCTGACTCGTTAAAAAGATTTTTTTTCATTTCACTTCAAGTAATATAACATGTAAAATCCAATTACGTTAACATATTAATTAAAACATTTTGCTTTAAAATTATATTTTTATCAATTAAATGTTCATTTGAAAGACAAGTCAAGTCATGTTTATTTGTGATGCCCTTTATCACAAGGAGTCTCAAAGAGCTGCACAGACTACAGACTACTATTACTACTATCCCCTGATCTAAAACCTACATGAGGGCAAGGAAAAACTCAAAAACCTCAACATGAGGAAAATGAAAAAACCTTAAGAAAGGACTGCACATTTTTCCCCCCTTTATTTCTCTATTATTTTTTTCTGTTTCTCTTAATTAGTTGTGCTGGCTTCAACAGCACAACCCACTGCCACTACTGCTGTAAGCACAGTGACAAAGGGTTGGGCTGGCGAAACCAGCTCAAATATTAGCTCAAGCTAGCTGTAAACACTGTCAGCGATGAGTTGGGCTGGCATAGCCAGCACAATCATTAAATGGGGCGGGCTGATGCTATGCTAACTCATTGGCATCGATGCTGTAAGCAGAGTGGAAAAGAGTTCGGCTGGCAAAGCCAGCCTAAACATTAGCTCATGCTAGCCGTAAACACTGTCGCCAATGATCTAACAAGTCATAATAATTGCTAAATGCTAACAGCTTCATGCTAACAAATTATGCTCACGGTTACATTTTAACAATAAATGCTAAAAGCTACATGCTACGGATACATACTCATGCATTATGCTAACGGCTACATGCTAACGAGTCATGCTAATGGTTGAATGTTAACTGTTTCATGCTAACAAATTATGCTGACGGGTCAATGCTAATGGCTACATGCTAACACATTATACTAACAGCTACATGTTAACCAGTTCTGTTAAAGGCTACATGCCAACGGCTACATGCTAATGGCTTCATGCTTACAACTTATGCTAACGCTACATGCTAAGGAGTCATGCTAAGGGCCAAATTCTAACAAGTCATGCTAACGGCTGAATTTCGGGTGGGTCCATTCAAAATGAATGGTCCATTTTGAATGGGCCCATTCAGTATGTTATTACAGTGTAACACGGTGTTATTACTTATCTTATTACTATAAATGTGATTGTTTTTTTTTAGGCTTTCCACAATGCATCTCGTTATTGCTAACGACTACATGCTTACGACTACATATTCGATGCCATCGGTATCATCTTCCAGATCCGGCACAACTCTCACGATTGCCTCAGGAATTTTCTAGTTTTCTCTCTGTTTTTCCCTTTTTTCCACTTTCTCTCTTGTTCTTTTCTCTCTCTCTATCTTAATATTTTCTTTCTTTGTTTGTCTTTCTCATTTTTGCTTCTCTTTTGCTCTCTCACTCTTCCCTTCTCTCTTTTTCTCTACCCCCATTGTAATAGTGTCCCCTCTTCCAATGGATTTTACAATACAGTAATCCCTTGTTTATAGTGGGGGTCAGGTTCCAAAACTAAACTGATAGGCGAAATCTGTGAAAAGAAATCTTTATTTTATAATTATTGTACACTGAAACAAAAACCACAACAAAACAAATCTTTTAATTTTGCTTTTAATGAATGCCCTCCAATATGGGAAAAAAAGAACCACTTTAGAGAACCTTTAGGCATTTTATTCAAAAACATGCAACTGGCAATGTTAAGTGGAGCCTTTTTCTCTTAGCCTGAATGCTTAAACATTTTGTTACCCAAAACGATGCTTTTTATACCTAATTATTGGGAATTATCTCCTGGGATAACAATGGGGCGGCAGTAGCTCAGGAGGTAGAGCGATCGTTTTAGGATTAAGGGATCCCAGTTCGAATCCCGGCTTGTCCGTGTTACATGTCGAAGTGTCCTTGGGTAAGACATTGAACCCCCAATTACCCCCAATAAGCAGGTTAGCGCCTTACATGGCTGCACAGATCACGGCCGCTATTGGGAAATGTGAAGCACAATGTAAAGCGCTTTGGGAAGTCATTGACTTGAAAAGCGCTATATAAATGCAGATCATTTCATTTCATTTCAATGGTATATTGCATTCTTAACAATATTGGCGGCATATTATCTCTGATTGACACTTTTATCAGACCTCAGTTGGGTTAAAGCAATTTTAATTAATTGAATTTTTATGGCACTCTTGGGCTTCCATGGTAACATAAGCTAGACTGATACACCGGAGACCTCCACAGATTTTGCCACTATGCTGCAAGTGACACTACCTGGGCGAAAGAGGAGCAAAAGCGGGGCTAGGAATCAAATGGACTGAACCATTTCAAGGCAGTGGGGTATTTCCGTTACTATTTAATATTTTTATGTAGCGTTTTTTAATTATATTTAAGCCTATCTTGTTCCTTTTTATGGAAATAAGAATTTTTAAAATGCTATAATTTTTGAGGGTGCTCTGATAGTCTGGTTACGCCCATGGGTTTTATAGCCTGCTGCTAATATCTGCTGTACGGGTGAAATCCGTATCCAAGTACGAATAAATAACCTGCTTCTACTTTTAAGGATCAACAAGTCAGTCAAGTTTGTGTGAAGATGAAGAAACTGTTTTCCAAGTTGCGGACCCCCAACACTGAGCCACAAACCAGCGACCAGCCGGCCACTGGCTATAATGTCAAAGTAAACAAGCTGGAAAAATTGCACAAGGCTGCCTGGCTCGGTGACCTGAACAAGCTGCAAAGTCTCGCCACGGCCAATCTTGATCTTAATAAGCTTGACAAACACAACAGGTAAGTAAAGAAATCACGCTAATTAGTAGGAACGTACGAATACTGTTTTTCTTCCGTCATGGCACTACCATTATTTTCCCGTGTTTGGATAGTCAAATCAAGTCAAGTCATGTTTATTTGTTTGGCCCTTTATTACAAGGAGTCTCAATGGGCAGCACAGACCACAGATTATTGCAAACTACAGACTATTATTACACCATACCCTGATCTTAAACCTACATGAGGGCAAGGAAAAACTCAAAAACCTCGTGAAAAAAGCTTGAGAAAGGGCCGCACATGAGGTCAGCCCCCTTCCAGGATGACCAGGCTGAAACCAATGTTGTAATACAAAGTTATTGTCAACATGAAATAAGGTCATATAGAATAGAATGGTGTTTTAAGCCTAGATTTAAACAGTTCGACTGAAGTTGCAGATCAAATCTTAGTGGGCAGAAGAGCATTCCACAGCACTGGTGCCCAAATGAAGAACGCCCTCGACCCTTACTCTCCTGTTTCGTTCCGTTAGATCCAGTTCCCGCACATTTTGTGTTGTCTTGCTTCCCTCTCTTGGTTCAGTTTGAGTTATTTATTGTCCCAACACTAAACACTGTTGACTTTCTTTCTTGGTTTTTTTTCCCCCGTTAGAGTTCCAATCATAGATAGATAGATAGATAGATAGATAGATAGATAGATACTTTATTCATCCCCGAAGGGAAATTCACTTTTCCAGCAGCATCCCTAAGCTGAGAACAATCGAAAATAACTGAGAACAATCGAAAATAACACGGGAGCTGCTGGAGTGGCTGCCATTCGTGACGGCGCCGGAGAAACGATTCAATCATGCATTGTCTATCATGTTTTTGTTTTATTACAGCTTATTAGTGTGTCCGCATTTTACAGGGTCTCCCAAAAGTCTTGGGAACATTTTGACATTGAAGATCTCAGAATCTATTAAGGATATAAAATCACATCTGGGTCATTCTGAAGGCTTGTAATCTTGATTTTTACAAGAAATGTTCAAAGATGGAATGTGAGAACTAACGGTCACATGGTCACATGACTCACATGAAGTTGATATTTAAATTATTTCCAAATGCGTCCCAGCATTGCATTGTCAATGGTTGCAACAACCTGTTATTCATGCCTTCAGCAAGTCCATGTCTCTTGGAGTAAGGGGCACATAGACCAATCCTTTCACAAATCCCCGCAAAAAGAAATCGCATGGTGGGAGATCTTGGTGGCCAGGACATGAGATCACGATCTTTCTGCCCAGACTGTCCAGTCCATTTTTCTGGCAGGGGTGTGTTCAGAAACTGTCTAACCCTGAGGCTCCTGTATGGTGGCGCCCAGATCTGTTGGAAAATGAAGTCACCAGACCCTTTCTCACTTAATGTATCCATTAACCACCTTTAGCATGTAGAGGTACTTCTCAACACTGACTGTTGCTTTTTTAAAGAAGAATGATCCATAGACAGCTTTCTTCAACATAACACAAATCACGGTCACCCTTATGGAATCTCGTTGATGCTCATGAAGTTCATGTCGGTTCCCAGTACCTTAATATGCAAGTGTTATACTTGTTATGCCATTTTGGTAAAAAATCACCACATCTCTGAAAAAAAGCAGGTCGGCAAATCCGCCATCTTCTATCTTCTGTTGCATTGCAATGCAAAATTCAGAACGAGCTGGTTTATTCGTGTCCTTCATCAGTAACTTGTAATGCATCATGTGGAGTCGTCTTCTTCAGACATGCTAAACGGTTGTTGTAGGACACTGAAGTTCCTCACTGGCTCTTTAGAGGGGCTCCACTGGAAAGCAGTTCCAACTTGTTCAATCATATCTTCTGAAGTCGAGGGGTATCCCATTCTTTTAGCTGGGCATAACCACCTATCTGTTCTGAATTTACCATGCCATCTCACTATGGACTTCCTCCCTGGTGGCTTCTTTTCCTTCTTTTCTGCTAAATGTATGTTGAACAACTGTCCATGGTTCAGTTTTTGCAAATTCATGCACACAAATCTTCAGGTTGAGTGACCATGTCATGATGACTGATGTGACTCAGCCGTGCCCGCTCATGGAGGTAGAGCACTCGTCTTGGGATCAAGAGTTCGCAGGTTCGATTCCCGGCTCCTCCGTGTTATGTCGAAGTGTCCTTGGGCAAGACACTGAATCCCTAATGCCCCCAATAAGCAGGTTGGCGCCTTGCATGGCTGGCAAGACACTGAATCCCTAATGCCCCCAATAAGCAGGTTGGCGCCTTGCATGGCTGCATGGCCGCTATTGGTGTGTGAGTGTGTATGTGTGAATGGGTAAGTGTGAAGCACATTGTAAAGCGCTTTGGGAGGTCTTCATTGACTTAAAAAGCGCTATAAAAATGCAGACCATTTACCATTTGGCGCCAACCGCAACGGGTTCTTATTGGCTCCCTGTCACTATTTGAACCCACTCCTGTCTGTCCCCTGTTGTCAGGTCGTCTGCGAACCTCAGTGTATACTAGGCAAGCTTTTTTCGACCCTGACTCCCACCTGTCCGGTTTTTTCTCCCGTCCGTCTACGGCAACGACCTGTTTTTCTCCTGACTACGTCTGCTCTCCTGTCCCGGCTTACGACCTTTTTTGTCCCCAACTACGTCTACTCTCCCGTTCTGGCTTATGACTTGTTTCTGACCCTGACCACGCCTTGCTCTCCCAGTCCCGGCTACCGAACAGTTTTTCCGTCCCTGACACCGCCATCGCTCGCTACGGAAGATCCACTTCTGCGTTCGGATCACAATCCGAGTATGAGAGCGACTTGCTTCCCGTGTCAAGTGAGCATCGGATCGCAGGCGTTGCCCTTTCTCTCACGTAGTGATGACGTCACGTCGCGTTGTCCCGGCGCCGATCGAAGGCGACGCGTCACGTCGAGCTCTCATAATTTTCTTCATTTTATCGCTTTTCTTTATCTCTACAACCTACTCTATTGTGCAATATTCTAGAGAGGAACTACTGTTACTACGCCCTGTTGATATTACGCCTTTTAATCCCCCACTTTTATCGGATATTGACAATTTCAGTGCTGAAATAAGAAATGAGAGTTGTCGGGTTCGAACCCGTAAACGGGGAAGAAGAGGTTGATTATTGGTGAAAGCTGGAAGAAGAAATGGACGTACTCCTATTCCTAGTATAGTGCTTGCTAATGTTCAGAGGCTTTATAACAAAACTGATGAGTTGTTTATGAGGATACATACCCAGAAAGATATACGTGATTGTAACAATCTTTGTTTTTCTGAAACTTGGCTAAAACCATCACATCCAGATTCCTTAGTCCAGCCGCCGGGATTTACGATTTTCCGTCAGGATCGGGAAACAGATCTCACAGGTAAATCCCGAGGAGGCGGAGTGTGTTTTTTGGTGAACGACAGCTGGTGTACGGATGCTCGGATTATATCCAGTGGATGTTCTGCTGATTTGGAATACGTGACCATTAAATGCAGGCCTTTCTATCTTCCTCGTGATTTCTCATCAGTGACCCTCACCGCAGTATATATCCACCCCAGGGCCGACGTCGATGTCGCACTAAAAGGATTAGCAAGCACTAAATCCAAGTACGAAAACAAGGATCCCAACACGCTATCCATAGTATTAGGTGATTTCAACAAGGCCAATCTTCGTTCCGTACTACCAAACTATAAACAACAAGTCACATGCCCAACCCGTGGTGACAAGATCCTCGACCACTGTTATTGTCCAGTGAAGCAGGCGTACAAATCTGTCAACCGGTCAAGTCTGGGGAATTCTGATCACTCCACGGTACTACTCATACCCGCCTACAAACAGCAGTTCAAGCAAGTTCCACCTACCAAACGTACCCATCTGATCTGGTCACCAGCTGATGTGAATAAACTGCGTGGATGTTTGGAGTGCACGGACTGGGAAGTACTCAAACACGGGAATGACATCAACGAGTACACGGACACGGTGTCGGATTACGTACGTTTCTGACAGGAGCTCTGTCTACCTACTACGTCCAAAACTCAGTACTCCAATTCAAAACCATGGTTCAACAAGTCCATCCGGAAATTGATCACTGCTAAGGACGCCGCCTATAGACACAAGGACTCGGACCCTGACGCTTACCGACAAAGGGTGTTAAGGCCGCTAAAACGTTCATTCCACGATAGGGTAGACACTCAGGACTCCCGAGCTCTATGGTCAAACTTGAAGCTCATAACTCATTACAAAGGACCCAAAGAAGACTATTGGTAATGTGGACGCTACTCTACCCGATCAGCTCAATGACTTTTATGCCCGATTTGACAAGGCCAATAGTAGTACTCCAGTGCCAGCCCCGGTGACCAAGGACGACAATCCTTTGATCATCAGTGAAGAGGAGGTAAGACGCGATTTCGGGAGCTTAAAAGAGAGGAAATCACCAGGCCCCGATAAACTCTCACCCGGCCTTCTCAAAGAGTGTGCTTCTCAACTTGCCCCTGTCTTTACTGGTATTTTCAATTGGTCTTTGAGTTTTGCTACTGTAAACTCGTGTTGGAAGCACAATTGTACCGGTCCCGAAGAAGAACAATGTCTCATGTTTGAACTATTATAGACCCATAGCACTCACATCAGTGATCATGAAAACTTTCGAGAAGATCGTATTGAAATTCATGAAGTCCTTTCTACCATCGAATCTCGATCCATACCAATTCGCGTATCGTGCTAATAGAAGTTTAGATGATGCCATTTCAATTTGTATTCATGAGATTCTAAGTCATCTTGAGCATTGGAATGAATACGTTAGGGTTTTATTCATAGATTTGAGTTCGGCTTTTAACACTATCATTCCTTCTAAACTGCATTTTAAACTTCTTCATGACCTCAATTTTCCCGTTTTACTATCAAATTGGATTTTAGATTTCCTTTTCAATAGAGAACAGTCCGTTCGCATTGGTGAGAAAGATTCATGTTCTATTGTCCTCAACACTGGTACGCCTCAGGGCTGTCCATTGTCTCCAACTTTGTTTTCCCTATTCACACATAATTGTCAACCCAATTCTGACCATTCACCATTCGCTAAATATGCAGATGACACCACGTTTACTGGCTTTATTTCAAATGGAGACGAAACTGAATACCGAGCAGAAATTGATTCACTTTCCACCTGGTGTCATGAGAGTAATCTGTTATTGAATGTAGGTAAAACTAAGGAGATGATAATAGATTTCCGTACTAAGCCTACCCCTCATGTGCCACTGTCAATTAATGGTAGTGAGGTGGAACTGGTCCATTCATTCAAGTTTCTGGGTACTTACTTGTCAGCTGACCTCACATGGACTGTCAATGCTACTGATATTCTTAAGTCAGCCAGACAAAGGCTCTACTTCTTTCGTCAACTTAAAACATTTGGAGTCTGTCAATCTATTCTAGTCAATTTTTATCGTGCTATCATTGAATCCGTTTTAACTAGGTCAATCACAGTTTGGTTTAGTCGCGTCAGTCAGAAAGAATTGTTAATGATGGAATCAGTAGTGAGGACGACAGAGGAAATAATAGGTACTGGCCTCCCGTCCCTGAAAAGTATCTACATCAATCGAACTAGAAAACGGACACTAAAAATTGTAGACGATCCCAGTCACCCTGCTCGCAGGTACTTTGATTACCTGCCGTCAGTTCGCTGTCTTCGCTCCATTGCGAGCAAGACTTCACGTCTTAAAGAGAGTTTTTACCCTTCAGCTATCCGTATGTTCAACAGGAATTGATTTAGGTTATTATGTATAATATTATGCCAACCGCGTTCCTCCGACCTATTCTACTCTAGTCTTGTTATTTACATATTCTTTCTTTTTAAACTATTCTATATAATTACCTTGTATTATACACTACAATATCTTTTTTACTCTATTCTTTTTATTCTTTTAAATCTATTATTTTATCATTATTGAGTGTTCTCGTGTCAAATGATTTCTTGTATATATCATGTTCATGGTTTATACTGGCTGAATAAACAAATACAATACAATACAATACTCTTTGTTTCAATAAAATTGTGAGAAAACGTTACGCGATTGGGTCTACCCTGTGTGCTGGTCGTGACAGAACACCATTAATGGGGCGGGGGAAAAAAAAATAAGTCGCCTTACAAAAAACTTAATGTAATTCTCTTTAAAATGGCACCACTTTTATCGTACTACAATTTTATAGTATAAAATAGTATAGAGATATGAGGACTTTTAAATGTGCCCAAAACATTATGCATTTTATTGTCTTACTCTCGTCGCTGTTATGTCTAGGTGTGGAAATGTTTCTTATTTCATGTTACTTCCATGTTTTGTTCTGTAAGAGCTGGTTGGCGTTGTAGTTGTTTTATGCACGCTTGAATATGTCCTCAGTGTCCTCTACCTTTCACGTTTCGTTCAGTTAGAACCAGTTGTTACTCTACCATATCTGCGTCTTCTTCCTTTTGTGTTTTTCTTCTGTTAGAGTTAGTGTTCCAAAATACCCTGCGTTGTGATTCTTACAAGTTTTTGGGGCAGTTGCTGCTAGTTAGTGCGCCTCCATTATACTTCATGGTCTTGTCCTCATGGCACTCTTGTTTCGGCCACAGAACTGCGCTTCACCTGGCGAGTGCTAACGGACACAGCGAAGTTGTGCAGTTCCTCCTAGAGAAACAAGCTAACATCGATATATTCGACGAGCAAAATAGAACCGCCTTGATGAAGGTAAGCCCGAACGTGGTGCTTCCTTGAGAAGAGCTGAGTAATCTGCAGACCGATTCTGGAAATGGCACAATAGTGATGGGTCATTTGGAATTTTCTAGGGAATTTGGGTTGTAACTATTAAAATGGTTACCAGTCGCAGGAGAAGCCTCCTAATCTAGGTCAGATACAGCACCTTTATCATCCAAGTAAGGAAACAGACTAGGGGAAGGTTTATCCACACTGATACTGATGGCAGCAAATGGCCTCAGGATTTTCAGCCTTTGAACCTAAACCTAAACCACCTGTGGTTGAACATCTCTCTTCCCCAAAAATCATCAACTTGTAGACCCAGGTCTTTTTCCCAAGACAACCTAGCATCACTATAGGATTAGTCACTCAATGAGAATAGGTAATTATTTTTTAATCCCTTTAACCGTGGTTACGATGACCAGGCGGTGCAATGCCAGAGTGACATCTGCGTAAACATTCTACTGGAGAACGAAGCGAACTCGAATCTGGCGGACGAAGACGGAAACACGGCTTTACATTTGGCGGCCGCCATCCCGGACCTCCCCTGCGTCCTCATTCTGCTGAAGAAGGACGCTGACTTGGAAGCCAAAAATATGGTGACTGTCTCTAGCTGAAAATGAACTAAATATTTTTTAAGTTTGATGACTTTGATGTGTTTTTGAAGAATGGTTTCTCACCCCTGACTGTGGCAGTCCAAGGAGATCATATTGCGGTGGCGGAGTCTCTTCTTAGGAAAGGAGCTTGTGTTGATAGTTTGGATGGACATCTGAGGTTTGGAGCTAAAGTCGTGAAAACTAACAAATGGGGTCAATAGGGGACTGATCCATTTGCTTAAAAGATTAATTACCGTATTTTCCGCACTATAAGGCGCACCTAAAAGCCTTTATTTTTTTCAAAAGCTGACCATGCGCCCTATAATACAGTGCGCCTTATATATGGATCAATATTAAGTCGCAAATTCTTGCAACTAAGGCAAGCAGCCGTCGACTAGATTTTTCCCCCTAAGGCGAAGTAGTCCGCGGTGTATGCTGGGATTTATATACCGGCGTTTCATTTCCTAACCAATGTGTCAATCATCATTTGAATCAGTCACTATTGGCTAAAGTTATTCGGAGGTAAAGGGGGCGGATCCTTTTGATCATTTACAGGCCCGCATAGGCTAAAGGGGCGAAACAAATGAAATGAAATGATCTGCATTTATGTAGCGCTTTTCCAGTCAAGACTTCCCAAAGCGCTTTACAGTGTGCTTCACATTTTCCCAATAGCGGCCGTGCAGCCATGTAAGGCGCTAACCTGCTTTTTGGGGGTAAATAAGCAGTATTTGGGGGTATTAGGGGTTTAGTGTCTTACCCAAGGACACTTCGACATGTAACACGAAGGAGCCGGGAATCGAACCTGCGATCTCTTGATCCCAAGACGAGCTCTCTACCTCCTGAGCCACTGCTGCCCCAAATAATGAAATGATCTGCATTTATATAGCGCTTTTCAAGTCATTGAATTCCCAAAGCGCTTTACAATGTGCTCCACATTTCCCAATAGTGGCCTTGCAGCCATGTAAGGCGCTAACCTGCTTATTGGGGGTATTAGGGGTTCAGTGTCTTACCCAAGGACACATTGACATGTAACACGGACGAGCCGGGATTCGAACTGGGATCCCTTGATCCCAAGACAAGCGCTCTACCTTTACTATTCTGTATTTGTAAATATTTTATTCTCCTGGATTTACTACTCTCACGGTTGTAAGAAAACCAGGGTTACGTATCATTATTGAATGTGATGGCTGCAAGAGAACTTAGGTGAGCTATGCGGCTTTATATTTTCCCGGTATCTTGTTTTAGAACGATCTTGATGTTTCTGTGATGAGTCTGCTTTTAAATTAAATTAAAGTGTTTATTGTCATATGCACAGTAAAGAACCCCGTTTCTCTGCACAATAAAATTCTTACTTTGCTGTCCACACAGTTGCCAGCAAAAAATAAAATGGAAACTAAGAAATGTTTGGCATTTCTTGAATCCCAAGACTTTAACCTTCCGAATGATATTTGGAACGCTGCATTTGAGTGATTGGTGACATCGTACAGACACTGTTTCCGTACATGTCTGAGACACGTATTTGCTTCTTTGCAAGCTTTCGGGATGTTAAGGGGGTAATAAGTTTGACCGAACTATCTGACTGTTTAGTCGATGTTCCCATTGTAGCGCCTTATAATCCGGTGCGCCTTATGTATGGAAAATATAGGACCAAAAACTATTTTTGGGGGTGCGCCCTATAACCCGGTGCGCCTTATAGTGCGGAAAATACGGTACATCTTTTTGAGTTGTTATTTACGGAAAAACCTAATGTTTGTATTTTCTCAGACAAAATCACCCAGTTTTTGAGTTTTGTGCAACTAACCTCCATTTTTGACTTTTCTTCGTAAACATAGGGTGAAAACAAATTATACTTCTAAAAAATATCCAATGAAAGGATTGTACAGTTAAAAGCAGATATAATAGAATATAATTTACTTTTTTTCCTACCCTAAAAATAGATAATAAAACAATTCCCCCAAAATGGGATAATTAGTGGACTGATCCATTACTTTGATCAAATGAATGCAACTTTGTAATAATTACTGAATCTTTAGATTTTTTCAGACAAACTGAACTTCTTTTGTAGATGTTTGGTGCAATATAACTTCAATTGTTGCAAAATGAAAAACATATCACAGTGGAGTCAATAGCAAACCAATCCATTACTTAGATACATTTTTAGGTTATTTTAAAGACAACCCACTTTTTGGGGGTCATTTTACACATGCATTTAGTCATTCTTTTCTATGATTATATGAGTGCCTGGTGAAAGTATTCATGGTCCTATGGTCAGATGAGACTAAAATTTGCCTTTTTTTGTGTGAATGCAAAGCCTTACATTTAGCGTAAGAGAAACACTGCACATCACTCTGAAAACACCATCCCCACTGTCTATCACGGTGTTGGCAGCATCATGCTCTGGGGTTGCTTTTCTTTTGCAGGGAATGGGAAGATCATTAGAGTTGATAGGAAGATGCATGGAGCCATTTATAGGGCGATTCTAACAGACAATCTGTATGAGTCTGCAAGAGACCTGAGAATGGATTGCAGGTTAACCTTCCAACAGGACAAGGTCCCTAAACATAAGGCAAAATCTACAATGGAATGGTTTAAAGCTAACAATAGAAAGGTGTTAGAATGCCAAAGCCCAGACCTCAATCCCATCGAGAATTTGTGGAAAGATCTGATAAGGCTGTGCACAAACGATAGCCATCAAACCTTAAGGAACTGTTTTGTAAGAAAGAATGGGCACATATTTCTGTTCCGGGATGTGCAAAACTACTAGAGATATACCCCAAAAGACTTGTGGCTGCGATACCAGCAAAAGGAGGTTATACTAAGTAACTCTAAGGGGGACACTTTTTTTGCAACGCCTGGTAGCACACTATAAAATGTTGAATAAGTTTGGTTTCTTTTCACGATTGTGTCTCACATGTTGTTGATACTAACAAAATATTACGATACCAACGATATTACGATAACAATGTATGTAACATCCCACATGCCGACATTTCTTGTGTAAATACCATGTAAATTATAACTATAGCCTTATCCCCCTTGTTTTATAACCTTATCTTCTCTGTTCCTTTATCTTCTTGGCTCATACCTCACTGTGAATGTGTAAAACTGGAGTGTCATGCCCAATTTCGTTGTCACAATATCTCATCTCATTAGCTACACCGCTTTTCCTCAGTAGGGTCGCGGGAGTGCTGGAGCCCATCCCAGCAATCATCGGGCAGTGGGCAGGGGACACCTTGAACTGGTTGCCAGCCAATCGCAGGGCACACAGGGACAGACAACTCATTCGCTCATTCACACCTAGGGACAATTTGGTCCGGCAAATTCACCTGAAATGCATGTTTTTGGAACGTGGGAGGAAACCGGAGTGCCCGGAGGAAACCCACGCAAGCACGGGGAGAACATACAAACTCCGCACAGGAAGTCTGGAGCTGGATTTGAACCCACGACAGGTTCCCATGACATGAACTGTGCCGCACAAGCGCTAACCACTGCGCCGCCGTGCTGTCACAATATGTTAACCCATTTTGTAACAATGACAATAAAGGTATATTATATTCTATTCTATTCTATTTTGAGGGTTTAAAGCCTGAAACATGGCAATATGTCAATAAGTTCTTGTAGGGCCAATACTTTTTGCAAGGCACTTTATATATTTATGTAGATAACCTTTTTTATTATTATTTTTTATACAAAAACTCAGGAAATTGGTTCAAATTTGGTCAAGTAATGGATCATTTCTACTTGACCCAAAATCAGTTACTTTGACTGAGTCTTTTTTTAGAGTGTAATGAAATAATATGTAACAAAATTTATCCCTAAAACAATCATGCAGGTCACCGTTAATTATCGCTGCCGCCAACGGACAAATGGACATGGTTCGAGTCCTCTTGACATTTAATGCGGATTGCACACACAAGGATAACAAAGGACAATTAGCAGAGGAATACGCCATGATGAACGGATATCGACTGTAAGTTTTTCTTAATTTTACTCCATTTTAAAAATGAATAAAATGTGTGCCTGGTACTGGTTTGTATCACGGCATCATTAAAATACAGATGTGCTATTGGCTGAAATCCTTTAACTTGAACTCATTCAGTGCCATATACCTATTTTCACATTTATATTTTTGGGGGAAAAAGATCTTACCCCTTGTCAGAAAATATTGCTTTTTTTTTGGGTTATTATATTATATATTTTTTTAAAAATTATAAATAAATTATACCCACATTACAAAAAGAATAAGAAATGTCAAAGTTAAAACTTGAGATTGTATTAGGATGAAGAAAAGAACACACTCTGAGTCGAAAATTAGGTTTTTGATAGCCCTTCTATCCGAGGCGCGTGCTTCCAAGATCGGCTTAGGAAGGAACCACGCTCCCCTCATGGTTATAGACTCATGTATTTGGGAACACAGACATAAAACAACAAATCTGATTGGCTTAAGCAAGATCACTTAAATACATAGATAGATAGATACTTTATTCATCCCCAAAGGGAAATTCACATTCTGATTGGTTTAGACGGAAAACATGTTTAAATGAAGTGACTAATGCTAGATGGCGTGTGAGCATAATAAATGAGCAGTAAGGAAAGTGAAACTTTGTAAACACAAAAGGTACAATGTGTCACTGTAAGAAAAAAGGAATGTAGGGAGGAAAGCTCTACACCTGCACATCCCAACACCAAAGCAAAGGCCATCTTGATTAATATTTAGAAGCCCCAAGAGGATACGATTGTTGCAAGAATACAAACAGCTCCTGGATATAATATTTCGCTTCGTTAAGTCAAGTCAAGTCATGTTTATTTGTATAGCCCTTAATCACAAAGAGTCTTAAAGGGCTGCACAAATAAAAGACTAAGCCACTTTTGGGAATAAAATCATACATAGGCACATTCAAACTATAATTTCCCTTACAATAATTTTAACCAATTGTTAAAAAAAGTTGCTTTTCTCTATTTTTGACATTTTTACTCCAACTTATAACAAAATTACACTCACATTGAAAATAAATAATAAAGTTTGTCAGAAAATGTCGGTTATTATAGTTATTTTTATTTTATTTATTTTTTTACTGAAATTCCTAACAAAAGTGTGCTCACATAAAAAAAACACGATACCCAATTGTGACAAAATATCTCATCTCATCTCATCAGCCGTACCGCTTATCCTCATTAGGGTCGCGGGGGGGCTGGAGCCCATCCCAGCCATCTCCGGGCAGTGGGCAGGGGACACCCTGAACTGTTTGCCAGCCAGTCGCAGGGCACACAGGGACAGACAACTCATTCGCTCATTCACACCTAGGGACAATTTGGACCGGCCAATTCACCTGAAATGCATGTTTTTGGAATGTGGGAGGAAACCGGAGTGCCCGGAGGAAACCCACGCAAGCACGGGGAGAACATACAAACTCCGCACAGGAAGTCTGGAGCTGGATTTGAACCCACGACAGGTTCCCATGACATGAACTGTGCCGCACAAGCGCTAACCACTGCGCCGCCGTGCTGCTGACAAAATATCACTTTTTGGTAATTTTATGATATTGTACTTACTTTTCAACCAATTAATACTCTTTTGGGGTATAAAACTACAAATAACTATTACCCCATTGACAGAAAATATCATTTTTTTAAATTTTGCGATATTTCTACTGAAACTCTATATTTTAAAAAAAAAAGTTATCTTCCAGCAGATTTTTAATTTTGCAGATGTACTTGTTTTTTCTTATCTTGGTAGAAAATATAGTGTGTATTTATTGACCTTCAGATTCAGATGTCATTGTATTTAACAAAGCACATACTTTTGCTCATTCTGCTTTTAATTTTTTTTTATTTTGAAGAATTACTTTGATGAGCGAAACAACATGTTGCTTAAGTGTGATTAAGTGTATTTTATAATAGACAAATTCTAGGATGCAATCCAATTATTTGAGTTTTGCCAGGAAAAAACATAAATTATGTGATGGCATCATGTCTATAGCACTGAGTTCCAATAAATTAATCCGTCCTGCAATTATTTTATCATTCTTTCTTGTTTTCAAAGATCTGCTCCTGTGCAAAACTATGTTGTGTCTTTACATTCTTACAGTTGTGCCCAACTCATTTCTGAGCATGTCAGAAAAAGAAGGGCTGCCGCCTCCCTGGCTCCTATAAATGAGCAGACTATCGAATTAGAGCAAAGTAAGTCAACCTTGGCAAGAAAAGGGCTTTAAGATTTCACTTTTAATAATTATTCATGCTTTTACGTGTTAAACAGGTATCGATTCACCTGACACCAGCGTTGGAGATGATTTAGAAGAGAAATGTCAGCAAATAGAGGTAGGCCTCACACAACAATAGCTACAGTAACAAAGATATTGGCCTCCCGAGAACCTTTTGAGGTATTGCCATAGTTCAAGCTTCAAACTTATCGATAAAAAAAACATAAAAACAACATTTGAGACACAATCGTGAAAAGAAACCAAATTTCTTCGACAATTTATATTTTGCTAGGAACTGAAAAATTGAAAAGTAGGCATTGCTACTTTATTGACCCCCTTTGATTTAATACTTTGTACAACTTCATTTTGCTGCGGCCACAAGTCTTTTTGGTGTATGTCTCTATAGGTTTTGCACATCTTGAAACTGAAATATTTGCCCATTCTTCCTTACAAATCAACTCAAGTGCCTTAAGGTTTGGTGATCATTTTTGCACAGTGTTTTTACACAAATACTCCATTGTATTGAGGTTTGGACTTCAACTTAGCCATTCTAACACAGTTATACAGTTAGTCTCAAACCATTCTATTGTAGATTTTGCTGTATGTCTAGTGCCGTTGTACTGCTGGACGGGGAACCTTCTCCCATCCTCAGGTCTCTTGCAGACACCCAACAGATTGTCTGCCCTGTATTTGGCTCCATCCATTTTTCCATCAATTTTGATTTTCCCAGTCCCTGCTGGAGAAAAGCAACCTCAGAGCATGATGCTTCCAGCACCATGTTTGACAGTGGGGATGGTGTTTTTAGGTTGATGTGCAGTGTTACTCTGACGGCAAACATAATGCTTTGCATTCAGCCCACAAAGTTCACTTTTGGTCTCATCTGAGCAGAATGTTATTTGTATCTCCTATTTGGCTTCTTGCAAACACCAAGCAGGGCTTTTTATAGTATTCTTTCAGTAAGGGCTTTCTTATCGCCACTCTTTCATAAAAGGCAGATTTGTGCAGAGTACGACGACCATGCACAGATTGTCCCACCTCAGCTGTGTATGCCTGAAGGTCATCTAATGTGACCATGGGCCTCTTGGCTCCTTCTCATGATGATTCGTTTTCTCCCTGCTTGTGCCGTCCATTTTCTGGTAGCATTGCAGTGCTTTTTATGCTCTCTCCATTTTGATATTAGTGATATTGCAGTGCTCTGGGAGATGTGTAAATGTTGCAAAATGGTCTTATATCCCTTGAACTTTTCAACAACTTTATCCCAGACCTGCCTGGTGTGTTTTTTGGTCTCCAAAATGCTGTCTGTTCTACAGAAAATCTTTTCACAAACTTCTTTGGACATCACAGAGCAGGTGCATTTACACTGAGACTTAATGACACACTGGTCCACTATGTCATTGTTTGTCATTTAGGTCTACATTGGATCATTCAGAAGTCGTCAGGGACCTTCTGGATTCAGTTGGCTGATCTGGGAGAACAGACACCTACTTTTTTCCTTGTAAATATAATATAAAATGTTGAAATTATTTGGTTCCACTTCACAATTGTGTCTCACATGTTTTAGATTCTTGGAAATTATTTTCAGTTTCTTAAGTTTGAAGCCTGAATTGTGGCAACAAGACAAAAAGTTCTTGGGGGGCTAATCCTTTCACTAAGCCATCTGAAACGAAATTTCTCTCCTTTACCACTAGATGGACCCGAACAAATGGGATGTGTTGTTGAGCGAAAGTGAAGAAGAGAGACTCAAAAATATTGGTAAGTCAACATACGATAACATAGATAGATAGATAGATAGATACTTTATTCATCCCCGAAGGGAAATTCACATTTCCAGCAGCATCCCTGAGCTGAGAACAATACAATATTAAAGCAAAAAGAATACAATATACAAATACCCAGTGTGACGTGCAAATGCCCACTGTAGCGTGTTATATAGAATAACTAAATAGTGCTACACAGAATACATATTGCAATAAGATTCGGTAATATGCAATGTAGGTGGTGTGGTTTACTGTGGGCTTTTACTCTGCCGGGTAGAGTTAAAGAGCCTCATGGCATGAGGAAGAAAAGATCTCTTTAGTCTGTCCGTAGTACAAGACAGTGACAGCAGTCTGTCGCTGAAACTGCTCTTCTGTCTGGAGATAATGCTGTGTAGTGGATGCGATGGATTGTCCATGATTGACCGCAGCTTTTCCAGCGCCCGTTTCTCAGCTACTGTTTTTAGGCTGTCCAGCTCTTTGCCCACAACAGAGCTCGCTTTCCTAGCCAGTTTATTGAGACGAGAGGCATTCTTCTTCTTGACGCTGCCTCCCCAACACGCTGTCGCATAGAAGAGGGCGCTTGCCACTACTGTCTCATAGAATATTTTTAGGAGCTTTTTGCAGATTTTGAAGGAGGCCAGCCTCCTGAGGAAGTAAAGTCGGCTTTGCCCTTTCCTACATAGAGCTTCTGTGTTGGCAGTCCAGTCCAGTTTGTTGTCCAGCTGCACATCCAGGTATTTGTAGGTCTGGACAAATTCTACACATTCTCCTTTGATGGTTACAGGAACCGGGTGAGTTCTGGTTCTCCTGAAGTCCACCACCATCTCCCTGGTCTTGGTGGTGTTCAGGTGCAGGTGGTTTGCGTCGCTCCATCGGACAAAGTCCTGAATCAATTTCCTGTACTCCTCCTCCTGCCCATTTCTGATACATCCCACGATCGCACTGTCGTCGGCAAACTTTTGCACATGGCAGGACTCAGAGTTGTACTTAAAGTCCGATGTATATAGAGTGAATAGGAACGGAGAGAGTACGGTCCCCTGCGGAGATCCTGTGCTGCTAAACACAGTGTCCGATGTACAGCCCCCCTGTTTCACATACTGGGGTCTGCCTGTCAGGTAGTCAGTAATCCATTCTATAAGGTGTGAGCTAACTCCCATCTCTGTCAGTTTCCTACTCAGTAGCAGAGGCTGTATGGTATTGAAGGCACTGGAGAAGTCCAAAAATGTAATCCTCACAGCCCCCTTAGCCCTATCCAGGTGAGAGAAGGATCGGTGTAACATGTATATTATAGCTTCCTCCAGTCCCACCTTCTCCTGGTAAGCAAATTGCAGTGGGTCGATGGCGTGACGGACCTGTAGCCTCAGGTGGTGCAGCAGCAGCCGCTCCATGGTCTTCATCACATGTGATGTCAGGGCGACCGACCTGAAGTCGTTGAGTTCCTCAGGTCTTGATTTTTTTGGGACTGGGATGATGCAGGATGTTTTCCACAGCTGAGGGACCCTCCCCTGTTGACTCAGGTTGAAGATGCGCTGTAGAAGGTCTCCCAGCTCAGACGCACAGGCTTTCAGCAGTCGGGGGGATACTCCATCTGGACCAGCTGCTGGTTCTCAGCCTTCTCAGCTCTCCACACACCTGGGCTGCAGTTATTTTTAGTGGGGGGATGTCTTCAATGCTGGTGTCCAGAGGGGGAGGGGGAAGGACAGCTGCAGTACTCAGGGGTGAGGATGAGGCGGAGTGGTCAAACCTGTTGAAAAAGTTGTTCAACTGGTTGACTCGCCCCACATCTATATCCACAGCCACACCCTGCTTGGTGCTGCAGCCAGTGTGATTTCATCCCTTCCCACACCTCCTTCATGTTGTTGTTCTGCAGCTTTTTCTCCAACTTCCTCCTGTACTGCTCCTTCCCTTTCCGGAGCTGGACTTTGAGCTCCTTCTGTACTCGTTTTAGCTCCTGCTGATCACCATTTTTAAAGGCCCTCTTCTTTTGGTTCAGAAGGCACTTGATGCCCCTCGTATCCAGGGCTTGTTGTTGTCATAGCAGCGTACAGTCTTTATAGGAACAACATTGTCCATGCAGAAGTTATTGTAGTCAGTAGTGCAGTTTGCCATCTCCTCAATGTTCTCACTGCTGGACCCTAGCAGGACATCCCAGTCCGTACGTCCAAAGCAGTCTCTCAGAGCCTGCTCTGCCTCGGTGGACCATTTTCTAAAAGAGCGTGTGGTTGTTGGTAGCCTCCTCACTTTTGGTTTGTACTGTGGTTTAAGCAGAATGAGGTTGTGGTCTCCTTTTCCAAGGGCAGGCAGTGGTTTAGCACTGTATGCATTTTTGATATTCGCATACAGAAGGTCAATAGTCCTATTTCCCCTGGTCTTGCAGTCCACATACTGGACGAAAGAGGGCAGTGTCTTATCAAGAGTCACATGGTTGAAGTCCCCAGAGATTAACATTGCAGCCTCCGGGTGTTGTGTTTGAAGTTTTGCCACCGCGGAGTGGATGACGTCACACGCTACTTCCGCATCAGCGCGCGGTGGGATGTAAATAATGACAGCAATGGCGTGTCTGAACTCTCTGGGCATGTAATAGGGACGCAGACTTACAGCCAAAAGTTCGACATCACGGCAGCAGATAGAAAGCTTTGTTTGTTACACCACCTCGTGTTCACGTAGATAGCCAGTCCCCCTCCTTTGCGCTTCCCACTGACTTTTGTGCCTCTGTCAGCCCGAACAGCGCAGAAGCCGTTTAGCGCGATGTTAGCGTCCGGGAATCTAGACGTGAGCCACGTTTCCGTAAAGCAAAGCAAGCTGCACTCCCTGTATGCTTTGATGTCTTTCACAAGCACAGCCAGTTCGTCGATCTTATTTGGTAGGGAGTTGACATTCCCCATGATTATGGACGGTACCGTGGGCTTATATCGCCGCTAGCCGCTTAGCCTTTACCTTAGCACCGGCTCTGCAACCCCGGTAGGGTCGCCTTACCTCGTTAGGTAAAAGGGGGACTGCGCCGGCTCGAGAATTCTTCAGGTCGAGGAGTATTTTAATATAGTATGTTACAAAATGTTTAAACATGGTAAATAGTGATCCACAATAACTATTTTTCTAACGATAACCGATAAAATCCTGCCCACAAATGTATAATATATTGTTTTTAGTAAATCATTAAAGAGCAACAGAACATGAAACAAATTTGTGTTCAAATTAGATTACCGCACAATAAGCATAAAACGAGAGGTGCATAATGTAAAAAAAACAAAGAATAAAGGAAATAATCAAAATATTCTCTTACCTTTAAACTGCCCTCTTTGTTTATGGAAAAACTGATCTGATGACGTCTGCTTTTGCCGGCTTTTGACATACCACCGGAAATCATAATGAGCAATTGCCCGACCTGTCAACACTTTTTTGGGTTGTTTCCTTTTTTACAAATTCTGAGACTTCATGGAATTTTGCAAAAGTTTTTAATTTGGGCTGTTAGAATGATGGCTCTGTCCTCCTCTTTGTTGTCCCTGAACTCTTCCTGCATGGTGCTGTGTGTTTTAATACTTTCCATTATCTTGCTGTTTTGATAGCCAGAAAAAAGTATCTTCTTTTTCTTTTTTCCTTGTCCACGTTTCTGCATGTCTTTTGTGGGGTTCATTGTGAATCATAGTTCTTAGTAGTGGCACCATACAGTAGATTGTTTACATAGCGGGGAGGGGACACGAAGAGCATGCTAGGATTCACGCATACGCACCGGTGTGCCAGGTGGAACCCTAAGAGCGGCGAAGGGCAACGTGTAGTGTACTCTATTTTTGACCTTGTATCCTGAAACGTCTTTGTAACTAGAGGCAATATTTTCAAGTTATGGTACTTTGTAACCTGAAACTTTTTTACGTAGAGCCAAGTAGAGTTACCACTGTACTTCATTTCAAAAGGCCTTGCATTGTCCTACACCGGCTGTGATTTGAAACCAAGCTCCAATGTTACCATTGATCAGTACCGCACTGTTGGCATTGGCCTGTGTGGCGCAACAAGGGTTGCTGACTAGTTACAATGTCATATTTTGGGATTTTTATGTTGCTTAATCCGTATTTGACTGTTAGGGGAAGCTTATTAGTATTTTTAAGGGCATTGAGTTTTGTAAAGCAGAAAAAGTAAGTGAAGTACCAGTATATTACCACTAAATAACATAGTCACACAGGTCAGAGAAGGGTGCTTGGGCGAAGTCTCACGGGACCTCACGTGATTAAATGAAACTTGCACAATAAATCATCCTTGATGTCAACAAGTAAATGGTGTCGTGTGAGACTGACATTTATCATCTATTTTACAATGAGGTAAAACAACAACAACCAAAAAAAAAATATATATATATATATATATATATATATATATATATATATATATATAAAATAAATGTGTAACACCAGCTGGAGCTAGACCATCCACCTGGGTCCCGTTACACGTGCAGCTGTTTAATGGTCTGAACTATTTTTTATGTTGTACTTCTCTTCTTTGGTGCTCCTTCGCTCCCTGAAACCTGCCTGTTCTTCAGCTGTTTTCAGCCTTAGGTTTCTGTCTGTTCAGTAGGACCTTCAACATAACTTTACTTGCATGCAATGTTCCCTCTAATTTTCCACGGGTCTGAGCTTTCACACAAAGTCGGTGAGCTTGAAACAACAGTGAGCAACAGAAACCCCAAGTGTGGCAACTAAATCATTATCAAACATATCCAAAACTTGACATCACGTTACATTTTGCGGAGTTTCCGGCAATGCAAAATTATTTTTCACTTTTGAATGAATTGACTAATGTACGATTGCAAAGGTTGCAGGGCCTACAAACGTTTGTTTTTACAATTCTTTCACAAGATTTCCATTTCTTTTATTCCTCGTATCTTTTGTCGCATAATACTAACGTTTTTGGGGGCTCATTTAGTCGGTTGCACAATACAGAACTGTATTTAATTACATTTTTTTAGTGGAAGTACAATGTTGGCAACAAGATCAACTTTATACAATTGGTAATTATTTCAGTGTGACACAAACATTTTCCTCTTTTTCCCTGTCTTTTTCTCCTTTTTTTAAAACTCCTTTTTTTAAAAAAAACTCATTGTGTTTATTTTTTCCTAGCTGTTACTTTTTTTCTTGCTTTTTTCCCCTTTATTTGCTTCTTTCTTTTCTTCGAGCTTTTTTTTCTGATTTTTCCTGCTCTTTTTGTCTCTTTTCCTCTCCTTTTGTTCTGTTTTTTTCCTCAGATTTTCACTAGTTTTTCATTTAGGTATTTTATTTTTATTTTGTTCTATTCCCCCTTCCTTTAAGTCATTTTGTGCATAATTTTACATAATATTTGGTCATATAGGGATGAAAAAAGCAAAAACAACCTGAAAAGCCGTATAAGAGACGGTTCCTTTTAGTGAGCCGAGCCGAAGAAGCTGGTTCTCGAAAAACTCTACTGACTTTACTCAACTTCGTTCTACTTCGACATTGACTTCAAAATACCACATTTAGAACAGAGCGTCAGGGGAACCCGTGTATTTTTACCTTCATGCACTGTAACTTTGACTTAATTCGCTTTTATTTTGTTAAGATGATTATAGTTAGTTCACCACCATTCTGTATGAGTTCTACAATTTTATTAAAGTACAACGATCGGTCACTACTTTTTAAATTCATTGCCATACTTTTGTGCCTGTTTGTCAATGCGCTTATACCCCAGAAATCGAAATACCCCATGGTGGAACTCTACTTGAATACAGAAAGGGATTCATAGGTTCTCCCTGTTCTTCTCTAAAAGAAGAGGAAGTGTTTGCATCTCCAAAAGTATCCTCTGTGCCACCTGATGAGAAAAAGATCATCACATCTCGTAGTTCACCTGCGCATCTTCGTCCCTCACATTTCACTGCTCAGGCCAGCGATGGTAAGACTAAAAAATAACCTTTTTTTGATGGTAACTAAGGGGTTGTCAGACATACGATCCCAAGCCCCATTGGGCCGGCCGACGGATTAAATCCGACCTGCATTTCTCATACATTTACTTTTTCTTTATTTCTCTCTCTCTTTATCCTGCTCATTCAGAACTTCTCTGTCTATTTCTGTCCCATCCTTTTTCTCTTTCTATTGTCACTCTCAACTGTCTTTTTCTATCTTAATTTTTTCCTGTTTTTCTCTCACTGATTCTCTCTCTTTCTTTTTCTTTTCTCTCCTACTCTATCTATGTCTCTTTCTTATCACTCTCTTTCTTTATCCCCTTTATGTCTCTCTTATTCTCTTTCTCTCTCTATATGTCTCTCCTTTTCTCTCTTTTGTTCTCTCTCTTGATCTCTCTCTTTTTCATTCTCCTTTTTCTCATTTTCTTTCCATGCCTCTCTTTATCTAACTCATTCGCTCTCTCTCTTATTTTTCTCTTTTACCCATTCTATCTCTCACTTTTCTCTGTCTCTCTCTTTATTGTTTTTTTTAATCTCCTAATTTATCTATGACTCTTTCTTATTTCTCTCTTTCTTTATCATCTTTATGCCTCTCTCATTCTCTCTCTCTCTCTCTCGTTCTCTCTCTTAATGTCTCTCCTTTCCCCTCCTTTGGTTATTCTCCATTTTCATTTTTCTTTTTTTCTTTCCCTCCCTCTCTTTTTTTATCTAACTCTTTCCCTCTTTTTTATTCGTTCTCTTTTCCTCATTCTCTCTCTGTCTCTCTCTCTCTTCCCTCTTTCTCTGTCTCCCTCTCTCTTTTTCTCTTTCTTTCGCAGTAATTTATAAGACTGGGCCCCCACAAAAGTTTTGTCTTTACCGTGTGGCCCCCGAGCTCCAAAGAGTTTGACACCCCCGTGTTAAAAGCACACCACATCATTTTTGAAAATCCAAATGTACTTCTCCAGAGTCTTTTGGTCTTTCTACCCATCCTTCAACCTTCCTATCACTCTTTCTATCGCTCTCTTAGTCCTTCTCTTCTCTTTCTTTTTCTTTCTCCTCCCTCATTTTTGTTCTCTCTGAAGTTCTTTCCCACCCGCTGATTTACTTACGCTCGCTCGTTTGATCTCTGTTTTTGATTCTCCGTTTTCTCTTTTTAATTCCAACCCTCTTTCTTTATCTAACTCCTTGCCCCTCTCTTGATTTTCTCTTTTCTCCATCCTCCCTCCCTCTTTTCTCTTTCTCTGTCTCTCTTTATCGTTTTTTCTATCCTAATTTATCTATGTCTCTTTCTTATCTCTCTCTTTCTATATCCCCTTTATGTCTCTTTCATTCTCTCTCTCTCTTTCTCTCTCTCTCTTTCTCTCTCTTAATGTATCTCCCTTTCCCTCCTTTGGTCATTCTCCTCATCCTTCAACATTCCCATCACTCTTTCTATCGCTCTCTTAGTCCTTCTCTTCTCTTTCTTTTTCTTTCTTTCCCACCCACTCATTATCTTTTGTTTTCTCTCTTGATCTCTCTCTTTTTCATTCTCCTTTTTCTAATTTTCTTTCCATGCCTCTCTTTCTTTATCTAACTCCTTCGCTCTCTCTCTTATTTTTCTCTTTTACCCATTCTATCTCTCACTTTTCTCTGTCTCTCTCTTTATTGTTTTTTTTTAATCTCCTAATTTATCTATGACTCTTTCTTATTTCTCTCTTTCTTTATCATCTTTATGCCTCTCTCATTCTCTCTCTCTCTCGTTCTCTCTCTTAATGTCTCTCCTTTCCCCTCCTTTGGTTATTCTCCATTTTCATTTTTCTTTTTTCTTTCCCTCCCTTTTTTTTTATCTAACTCTTTCCCTCTTTTTTATTCGTTCTCTTTTCCTCATTCTCTCTCTCTCTCTTCCCTCTTTCTCTGTCTCCCTCTCTCTTTTTCTCTTTCTTTCGCAGTAATTTATAAGACTGGGCCCCCACAAAAGTGTTGTCTTTACCGTGTGGCCCCCGAGCTTCAAAGAGTTTGACACCCCCGTGTTAAAAGCACACATCATTTTTGAAAATCCAAATGTACTTCTCCAGAGTCAATCTGGGACGACGACAGTGTGGCTTCATTTGGTCCTGACGCCAAAAGGGATAAACGCCATCTTCAGGAAGAAGTCGAAGAAAGCAAAAAGGATGGCGAGGATCAGCATCAACTGTCTCTTTTAGAAAAGGAAGTTTGTGAGTCTCCTGACACGATACCGAAAACTCTCAGCGCAGATGCCGGGAAGGCAGCGGTAGCTCCAACTCTACCTGCACATCCTCGTTCCGCTCGTGGGCTTATTCAAGAGAGCACCGGTAAGACTGACATTCAACCTTTCTACATTAGACCCCTTGGCAATGTTCACTCTAATTTTCTACGGGTCTGAGCGTTCACACAAAGTCTGTGAGCAACGCTTGAAACAACAGTGAGCAACAGCAACCCCAAGTGTGGCAACGCAGTCATCCAAAACTTGACATCAAGTTACATTTTGCTGAGTTTTCGGCAATGCAAAATTATTTTTCACTTTTGAATGAATTCACTAATGTACTATTGCAAAGGTTGTACGGCCTACAAACGTCATTTGTTTTTAAAATTCTTTAACAAGATTTCCATTTTTTTTCCTGGTATCTTTTGTCGCATAATACTAACATTTTGGGGGGCTTATTTAGTTGGTTGCACGATACAGAACTGTATTTAATCACATTTTTTAGTGGAAGTACATTGCTGGCAACAAGATTGACTTGACATAATTGGAAATTACTTGAATGCAACACAAACTTTTTCTTATTTTTCCCTGTTTTTCTTCTACTTTTTAAAAAATTCCTTAAAAAAATCTCATTGTGTTTATTTTTTCTTACGTTACTTTTTTTCTTTTTGTTCTCTATTTGCTTTTTTCCTTTGTTTCTTTCTTTTTTTTCTGGCTTTTTTCTGAAAATTTTCTTCTTTTTTTCTCTTCCTTTTGTTTATTTTTTTTTCTCAGCTTTTCACTACTTTTTTATTTTGGTATTTATTTTCTTTTTTTGTTCTATTCCCACCTTCCTTTAAGTCATTTTGTGCATAATTTTAGATAATATTTGGTCATGTTGGGATTAAAGAAGCAAAAACAACCTGAAGAGCCGTTTGGGACCCGAAAGACGGTTCTTTTTAGTGAGCCGAGCCGAAGAAGCCGGTTCTCGAAAAACTCTACTGACTTAACTCAACTTCGTTCTACTTTGACATTAACTTCAAAATACTGCATTTAGAACACAGCGTCAGGGGAACCTGTGTATTTTTACCTCCATGCACTGTAACTTTGACTTAATTCGCTTCTTAATTAGCAATTTCGAGCCCTGATTTTTGTGAGTTGGCTAGATTTTCTTGTGCGCGGAAAAGCTCTGGGCAGTGCACAATTGCGCACACACTCAGCTTAGAAGGAACATTGCCCCTTGGTACCATGTTTGTTTTGGCCCCTCGTTGACAAATTTTCCCCACCCTCAAACTTGTTTTTTCAGTATTTTGGGGTTGAAGTTTTCGCTATTTTTGTTACTTTTGGGAAAAAAAGTGTTTTCGAATAGTATATCTTTCAAAATAGCGAAGAATGGAAAAACTAAAATAAAAATTCCTGATTTTCCCCATGTTTTTCGAAATGTATCAGCCTGTCGGTAAAAATAGGACGTTGCCACTCGCGATTTCGGCAGAGCGCGACACATTTCACCTCAGGACAAGTGAATATCTTATCGCAGGGTCTGGTGCAGGGGTGTCAAACAGGCGGCCTTGTGTGTAGGATCAGGCCCGCTAAGGGTTTGGATCCGGCCCGCGAGACAACGCTCAGAGAAGCGCAAGAGAAAAACGAGCTGCAGGTTGAAACATGTCCACTTGATGTTGCCAAAGCCAGGTGCTTCTCACAAATGCTGTATTTGTACTTCTTTCTCTCTCTCTTTTCTTCCCTTTTTCTTTCACTCTCTTTCTCTCTCTCTTTTACTTTGTGTCTTTTTTTATCTCTTTTTTGTTCCTCTTTGTCACTTTCTCTTTCTGTCATTTTTCCCCTTGTTTACTCTCTCTTCTTTTTTTCCTCTCCTCTCTTTCTCCACTCTAATGTCATAGTTTTTTTCAACGACTACAGGCCTGCCGCTCTTCCGCCTGTGGTCATGAAGTGCTTCCAGAGGTTGGTGTCCCAGCACATCAAGGACTCCCTGCCACCCACACTGGACCCCCACCAGTTTGCCTACAGGGCAAACCACTCCACTGGGGACGCCATAAACACAGCACTTCACACCGCGCTGAGACACCTGGACCACCGGGGGAGCTACATCAGAATGCTCTTTCTGGACTTCAACTCAGCCTTCAACACCATTATCCCGGAGATCCTGGTGGAGAAACTCTCACACCTAGGACTCTCTTCCTCTATCTGCTACTGGATAATGGACTTTCTTTCAAACCGCCCACAGTCCGTGAAACTCTGCTACCACGTCTCTCCCACCCTAACATCGAGCACTGGCTCCCCCCAAGGTTGTGTACTGAGCCCCCTGCTTTTCACCCTCTACACCTCCTACTGCTCACCGACCGTACAGGGATGAGGTGGAGCCACTGACAGCGAAAAAATACCTTTATACTGAACACCACAAAAATAAAAGAACTCATACTGGACTTCAGGAGGAAAGGCAGGAACCCAGCACCACTCATTTTAAAAGGAGACTGTGTAGAGAGTCCACTTTTTCAAATTCCTGGGTGTGCACATCTCCGATGACCTCTCCTGGTCTGCAAACACCAGAGCGGTGGTAGGGAAGGCCCAGCAGTGACTCCATTTCCTGAGAGTGCTCAGGAAAAATCATTGAAACGGCAGCTGCTGGTGGCCTTTTACAAAGCCATTGTGGAGAGCATTCTAACATACTGCATTACGGCGTGGCATGCTGGGTGCACGGCAGCAGACAGGAAAACGCTTCAGAGGGTCATCAACACAGCCCAGAGAATCGCTGGTTGCTCTCTACCCAGTCTGGAGGACTGCTCTCGCTACCTCAGCAGAGCAGAAAACATCATCAAGGACTTTTCTCATCCCGGCCGCCACCCCTTTAACCTGCTGCCGTCCGGCAAGCGCTACAGGTCACACAAAACAAAAACAAACAGACTCAGAGACAGTTTCTTCCCCAGAGCCATTACCACCCTTAACACACACTGCACAACAAACTGAAACTCTTGCAAACACACTACCTCATACAGATGTAAAATTGTATTCATGCCTATGCTCACTTTGCCCAATGTTGACTATTTTTTTGCACAATGTTGACTATTTTTGCACTTAAGGCATATTGCACTAATGCAATCCCAAAACTGTATGTAACATCCTACATGCCCACATTTCTTGTGTAAATATTGTGTAAATTATAACCTTATATTCTTTGTTTCTTTATATTGTGTAAATTATAACCTTATCTTCTTTGTTCCTTTATCTTCTTAGTTTTCTTTTATCCTCACTGTTAAATGTGAAACTAGAGTGCCACGCCCAATTTTGTTGTCGCAATTTGTTCAACCCATTTTGTAACAATGACAATAAAGGCATATTCTATTCTATTCACTTCTATTTTTCCCACTCGCTTTCTCTTTCACTTTTTCTCGCCTTCTTTCTCTTCCTCTATCTCCTCTCTTTCTCTCTTTCTCTTTCCATTTCTTTTTGGATTTATTTCTTTCTCTTATATTTCTCTTTTTATCTCCTTTTATTTCTCTCTCTCTCTCTTTCTCTCTTTCTTTGTCCCACTCACTCTCTCTTTTTTTCTCCCTCTCTTTCTCTCATGTCTTTCTCTCTCTTATTCTTTCTCTCTAATCTACTAGTCCGGCCCCCCCGATCGTGTGGCCCCCCGAGGTTAAAATGAGTTCGACACCCCTGGTCTAGTGTCTTATATTCTCAGTTGAAAATACAGATGATGAAATAGAAGCTAACACCCTGTTTCTCCTCTTTCATTTCATTCCGGGGTCCAGAATCCGAATGGGTCGACGACAGTTTGATTTCGTTGGCCGTCGAGACCGAGAAAGACAAACGACCGCTCCAGCAGGCGGTCAAAAAAGGTGAAAGGCTTATTATTTTGGCGGCAGTTAGGAAAAAAAAAAGTTATTTGTGTAAAACGAAATCTCATCCGTCCTTAAGATTCCCCCGAGGTCTCGGAGATGGCGAGTGAGGGAGAAAGCAGTTTTGATTCTGTCAGGCTGCAACAAATGGTAATGTTACCAATTTGCCAGAGTGTTTAAGTCGGGGCTTGCCAACCCAAAATGTCGAAAGAGTCATAGCTCTGTCTCTCTTTCTGTCTTTCTCTCTTTCTCTCTTTTCTCTCTTTTCCTTTCCCTCCATCTCTTTCTAACTTCTAATGTTTCTCTTTAGCTTTCTCTTTCTGCCTCTCTCATTTCTCTCTTTATTTTCCCTTGTTCTTGTTCTGTATCTCTCTTTCTCCCTCTTTTTGTCTCTTTATTATTCTTCTTTCTCTCTCCCTCTCCCTTTATCTATTTTGTCTCTGTTTCTACTCTCTTCTTTTTTCTTTTTTCCCTTTTTTTCTCTCTTTCTCTGTCTTTTTCTCTCTTTCTCTATCACCCTTTTATCTCTCCTTTTCTATCTCTTTCTCTCTTAATCTTGCTTTATTTCTTTCTTCCTTTGTATATTTTTCTTTTTTCTCTTTCTCTTTTTTTCTGTCTTTCTTGATCTTTTTCTTTGTCTATCTTTCTCTGTCTTTGTCTCTCTATGTCTTCTCTCACTTTCTCTTTCTCTCCTCTGTCTCGTGTTTCTTTTCTTATCCTACTCTTTCTCTCTCTTTCCCTTTTTTTCCTATTTTTCTCTCTATTCCTTTCAATCTCTGTCTCCGCCCTTTTCTTTTTTTACTCTCTCTTTTTCACACTTGTTTTCTTAATTTCTCTTAGTCTCAGCCTTTTTCTCTTTTTTATTTATCTCTTTCTCTCTCTCTTGCTCTCTTTCTCTCCTTTTTACTCTTAATTTCTTTCGATCTGTCTCTCTCCTTTTGTTTCATTTTCTTTCTTATTCCATAGTTCTTTATCTTTCTCATTTTCTGTCTGTCTGTCTGTCTTTCTTTTTATACTAACCCGACCCCCGTGATATTCTGCCATGCTGCCAAGTGCCAATTTTGTTGGTAATGATCCAATGTTCAAAAAAAAAAAAGATTTTTTCATGCCGGACCAAAGTGGTACTAGAACCCTCAAAGTCACAACAAATCGATAATGAAATTTGTTGCCAGCGCTTTTAACAATTGATTTTTTTATTTGTTGCAGCCCTGTGCCAAACACAGCGAAGACGAGGAGGAGATGTTCATCTTGTCTAACCTCGACCAAAGTTATATGCTTAAAGCAGTGAATGCTAACAAAGAAAAGCAGAGCAGGTCCACTTCCGCATCACAAAAGACGAGCAAGGAGGAACAGCCCTCTTCTGCATTTGTTTTTGAGCCTAATCAGTCCAAGTCTGGATCTCAGAACTCTTTGATGGAGCCTGCTGAAGATCCTTCGAATAAGACAAAAGCAGACTTTTCTTCGACTGCTTGTGAGAACGAGCTTCGGGGAGCCGAAGATACACCACAGGCGACAAAACTTACAAAAACCAAAGAGACACACGTAGAATTTGCTGCAGGTTACAACCCACTGGAAGAGAGCAAAGGTGGGCCTTGTCAGAACCCCAAATTGGAGCAAGCACAGGTAAGATTGACATAGAGAGTGAACACCCTGCTATTTTCTATTTCTCCCACTTAGAAATAATGGAGGGGGTCTGAAATTTTCATTGTAGGTGCATGTCTACTGTGAGAGAGATAAACTAAAAAGAAAAATCCATAAATCACAAAGAGCTTTCCAAAGACACTGGAGATGAAATTGTACACCTCCACAAGGGCTACAGAGCAATTGCCAAGCAGCTTGGTGAAAAAAGGTCCACTGTTGGAGCATTCATTAGAAAATGGAAGAAGCTAAACATGACGGTCAATCTCAATGGAGTTGAGCCCCATGCAAGATATTACCTCGTGGGGTCTTGATGATTCTAAGAAAGGTGAGGAATCAGCCCGGAACTACACGACAGGAGTTGGTCAATGACCTAAAAAGAGCCGGGACTACCGTTTCCAAGGTTACTGTAGACAATAAACTGAGACATAATGGTTTGAAATCATGCATGGCACGGAGGGTTCCTGTGCTTGAACCAGCACAAGGCCCGTCTTAAGTTTGCATATGACTATTTGGATGATACAGAGCCGTCATCGGAGAAAGTTTTGTGGTCTGATGAGACCAAAATAGAACTTTTTGGTCATAATTCCACTATGCGTGTTTGGAGGAAGAAGAATGAAGAGTATGATCCGAAGAACACCATCCCTACTTGAAGCATGGGGGTGAGTGTGGGTGTTTTTCTGCAGGACGAGTGCGCTGCATTAAACAGAGGATGACTAGAGGCCGCGTATTGTGAGATTTTGGGGAACAACCTCCTTCCCTCAGTCAGAGCATTGAAGATGGGTCGTGGCTGGGTCTTCCAACATGACAACGACCCGAAGCACACAGCCTGGAAAACCAAGGAGTGGCTTTGGAAGAAGCATATCAAGGTTCCAGCATGGACCAGGCCATCTCCGGACCTGAACCCAATCGAAAATCTTTGGAGGGAGCTCAAACTCCGTGTTTCTCAGCGACAGCCCAGAAACCTGACTGATCTCGAGAAGATCTGTGTGGAGGAGTGGGCCAAGATCCCTTCTGGAGTGTGTGCAAACCAAGACTACAGGAAATGTTTGACCTCTGTAATAGCGAACAAAGGCTACTGTACAAAATATTAAAATTCATTTTTCTCAGGTGTTCAAATATTTTTTGCAGCTATATCACACAAATAAATCGTTAAAGAAATCATGCATTGTGATCTCTGGATATTTCTTTTTAGTTTATCTCTCACTGTGGTCATGCACCTACGATAAAAATTTCAGACCCCTCCATGATTTGTAAGTGGGAGTATTCGCAAAATAGCAGGGTGTTTAAATTCACTGTATCTCTCCCTCTCTCTCTCTTTCTCTCTCTCTCTCTCTCCAGAGATGTTTATTTTTTTTCCAATGAAGTGAAAACATCCTTTCAGTCACCAAGGTGATTTCATTCCCCGTGAGCTTACGAAACGTAATCCCTCGCTGACCAGACAATGACGATGGGACTTCGTCATCTTTTGGTCTTTAAGTAATAAGATCTCATTGAGCTCTATTGCCTATTGGTCTCTGCTTTGGAATCTCACCACATTGCTTCACTACTCTTACTTGCTGGGTGGGGCTGCCTACATTCACTCATTGACTGGTAAAGGAAGTGTGGGCTTCCTTGATGTGTGGACAAAAATCTGTTCAAAGCCATTACTGTCTATTGGTGATTTTTCATACTGTAATAATTCCCAGGGGCTTGATGCTTACTGGTTATCAGCGCAAAAAAACCTTCGAATCCGCACGCTTTAGCTCCATTCTAAGCTACAACAAATCTAGTGTTAAACTACTCCAACCTCTTTAAAGAGGGTTGTGAAATGATATGCCTAGGCCTCTGCAAAACTGGATAAGTCTTCAGCCTCTAGTGTTGAATTATCACACACTGTCACTTTAACAGGTATCTTTTTTGTTCAGGTTGCCCACAAAACTCCAGTCAAAACGAATCCTATTGGTGCTCAGGATGACACAGAGGGGCCCTCCAATCAGCGTCCTTCAAGCAGGTTTTAAGAGTTGCTCAATTTTCTAGTTCTGATTTTCAACATGCTAAATTTATCAAATTACTCTTCAGTTTCTTTTGTCCATTTTTATATTTCTTACTAGTGAAAAAGAGTCTGGTGTACCCATATCAAGACTTGAATACAGTACACCCCCCAGGATGCGACATGAGTCTGTTCTGAGGTTGGGATCGCAAAGCAAAATTGCTGTATGGGGGGGATGCAAACTTATGGAAATTGGCTAAAGAGTTCCAAACACCCGGTACACCAAATAAAAACATTAAAACAACCAAATAGGATATAGTAAGTGGTACTTATGTATAATAGACTTGCATATGATCATATAACATTATAAATATGTTTTTAAAGGAAAAATGAAATTGTATTTACTTTTCTCACCCTCTCTATTTTTCTCTTTCCTTCTCCCTGTCTCTTCCCCTCAATTTCACTTCTCTCTCTCTTTGGCTCTCGGTCTTTCTCTTTTTTGTCTCTTTCACTCTCGCTCTCTCTCTCATTTTTTTTTTTTTTTTTCCAATGTAGTGAAAATATCCTTTCAGTAACCAAGGTGATTTCATTTCCCGTAAGCTTACGAAACGTAATCCCTTGCTGACCAGACAATGCCAATGGGACTTCGTCATCTTTTGGTGTTTAAGTAATAAGCTCTCTTTGAGCTCTATTGCCTATTGGTCTCTGCTTTGGAATCTCACCACATTGCTTCAGTACTCTTACTTGCTGCGTGGGGCTTTCTTTCTCTTTTCCCTTTCACTTGTTCTCTTTATTTTTTCTTTCATTTTTTTTCTTTCTTTCTCTCTGTCTCTTCCTCTCTGTCTCTCTGTATTCTTTCTAAATTTATGTTCATCTCTCTCTTGTCTCTGCCTCTTTTCTCTCTTCTATCCATCTCTTCACTCTCTTTCCCCTCTCTCTCTTCTCCCTTTCCCTCTCTTTTTTATCTCTTTCTTTCTTCATTTCTTTTTTCTTTCTCACTCTTTCTTTCTTTTTTCTACTATTTTTTGTTATCTCTTTTTCTCTTTTTTATCTTTCTTTCTCTCTCTCTCTGTTTCTCTATCTCTCTTTATTTTTTTCCTCTCTCTTTTCACCCTATCTATTTCCCCTCTCTCTATCTTTCTCTTTTCTCTCACTCTTTCTCTCTCTTTTTATCTCTATTTCTGTCTTTCTTTCTTTTTTCTTTCTTTTTTCTTTCTTTTTTCTTTCTTTTTTCTTTCTCCCTTTTTATCTCTCTTATTTATCACTCTCTCCCTCTCCCTCTCTTTTTCTTTCCCTCTCTCCCTCTGCCTTTCTCTCTGTCTATCTGTGTCTATTATCTCTCTTGTCTCTCCTTTACTTTCTCTTTCTGATATCTCTTTTTCTTCTCTCTCTCTATTGTCTCTCTCTTTCATTTCTCTCTCTCTTTCTTCTCTCCCCTTTTTTTCTCTCTCTTTATATATTTCTTTTTCTTTCTCTTTCTCAATCTTTCTTCATTCTCTTTTTATCTCTCTTTCTCTCTCTTTTATCACTCTCACTCTCTCACTCCCCCACTCTCTCTTTCTCATCTCTTTCTCGCTCTCTCTTATCACTCTCTCTTCTTTATCTATCCCACTCTCTCTCTCTCTCTCTAATCCACTTCTCCGGCCCCATGAGAGTTTTCTCCACCATTCGTCCGCTGAGCTAGAATGAGTTTGACAGCCCTACATTGTAAGGGGACTTCTGTATTGACTTTTCAATTCTGTGATTTCTTTTTGGGTATTCCCTGCAGCCGTGCGGAATCCCAACTCCCGCATCAGCCGCCCTTCGACACGAAACCCCGCAGCCCGAGCGAACATCCGCATCCTGCTGCTTTGTCGGACTTCCACGTTCTAAATGACGGCCGGACCGAGGAATCGCATTTCCCTTATCAGCTGAGATTCCAACTCGAGCGCGATTTGCGTCGGAGCCCAAAACTTGAGAGAGTCAGAGAAGGATGCGGGCAACATCTCACTCGGAGCAATGGGGGGATCTCAGAAGGCTTCTTCGCTCTCAACGGCACTTTAAGTGATGTGTCGGAAGATGATGGAAGGTACTGATGCACGCTTGAGTTTCTGATGTTAAGGTTTTCGGAAACGTTTTTGGGATTCCAGCAGTACGCTAAAAGTGTCTTTTAAAGCAGTGTTTGTTAAGCATTTTGCTGTTAAACCTTGCCTAGTGTTTATGGTTCGCGGTTCACAGATCTGTTTCCGTTACGGACAAAGTACTCCGTTCCTGGAGTCTGTGTTTTTTGTGTATTTAATATCCCAATTTCAATATCACACAGGAACAACCCGAGAAAATACTTAATGCAGTTTTGAAATGTTGATTCCATTTATCAAGACTTGAAAAATCTAGGCCTCTCTGGCCCTATGATTGATTATTGATTATTGCTCCAGCGAAGGTCGGGGGGTCTCGTCCCTGTGTGTTGAGCCGACCAGATGAACCAGGTTTTTCCAATGCTGGCGGTTTTGTGCCTGCTGTTCTGCATCCTCTACAGCAACGCCGTGTTGTTGGAGGTCGCCCGCAACGACGTCGAGCCATCGAGTGCGGGGTTTCCCTCGTGGTCGTCTCCAGCCTGCGGCCTTTGGGTCAAACTGGAGAATGGCTCGTGTCGGATGGTCTGGTGGTAGACGAAGGACATGGCCAAACCAGCGGGTGCGGCGTTGTGCGACCAAGGAAGATGCTCGGGGCTGGCACGTGCGGGCTCTGAGCTCTTTATTGGAGACTCGCTGAGGCCACCTGATGTTCTCGATGGTTCTGTGAGCCCTGCTATCAAAACCGTCGATTCTTGTGGCCAGGGTGTCGTTCAGGGGCAATGTTTCTGAGCCATAAAGCAGGATAGAGAGTACGGCGAGGTTGTAAATGCGGAGCTTCGTCTTGCGTGCGATGGTCTGGTGCCGCCAGAGTGGTTTCCAGAGAGACTGCAGAGCAGATGCTGCCAGGGCTCTTCTGCGAGGAATCTCTGGTTTTAGGTCCCCATTGTCTGTCACCATGGACCCCAGATACACAAAGCTCTTGACAGGCTCTACGATGGTGCTACCAATTTGGATGGGAGGTGGATCTGGTCCATCACCGACATACATGAACTTGGTTTTCGTCCAACTCACTTGGAGGCCAAGCCGCGCTGCCTCTTCGCTGTAAATGCCCAGAGCGTCTCTCAGCTGGCTGTAGGAAGTGCTGAGCATGATGGTGTCGTCAGCATACTCCAGGTCAGTCAGGTGGTAGTTGCCGAAAGACACTTCGGGGATGTGCTCACTAACCCTGAACATCAGATGGTCGATGATGCAATTAAAAAGGTCGGGAGCAGCCACGCAGCCTTGACGAACGCCGCTGGAGATAGTAAACCAGTCGGAGTCAATGCCGTTGATACGGACACAGCTCTCTGCGTTGCTGTAGAGCAGCTTGAACAGGGCTATGATCTTGGGTGGTGCTCCGAGATCTTGGAGGATGTTCCACAGTGAAGAGTGGCAGACGGTGTCAAAGGCGGCCTTCAGATCAATGAATCCGATATATAGATGGCGGTCTTTACGGAATTCACGGGTCTTTTCTATCAGCAAATGGACGGCAGAGATGTGGTCCGTTGTGGAGCGGTTGGGCATAAAGCCAGCCTGCTGGGGACGGCGGCAGCTTCTGATTGCTGGAAGGGCACGGCTGAGCAAGATCCTGGTAAAGACCTTGCCCGGGATGGAGAGTAAGGTTATACCTCTGTGGTTTCCACAGACAAGCCTGTCACCCTTGCATTTCTAGAAGGGCATGATGACTCCTCTGGTCCAGTCGGTGGGCAGCTGCTCCGATTCCCACACCTGGTTGAATAGGCAGGTTAGCCACTCCACCATGCCATCACCGCCGGCCTTGAGCATCTCACCGGTAATGGCACAGATGCCGGGGGCTTTCTTGGTGTTCAGCTTCTTCAGAGCAGCTCTCACTTCCTCGGGTGTTACAGGGTCTGTGCAGCAGGCGTCGCTAGGAGCTGCCGTGTTTGCAGCCACTAGGAGGGTGGGATCAGCTGGGATGGTGCTGTGCTGCAAGAGGAGGCTAAAGTGCTCCTTCCAGCGCGCGAGGTAATTGGCTTCTGTCATGATGAGGTTGCCGTCTGAGTCTTTTACCTGGGCTGTCTTCATGTGTGGGCCGCTACGGGCTTGGCGTAGTAGACTGAATACGCGGCTCATGTTGTTGTTGTTGGCCGCGGACTCAAGCTGTTGGGCTTCTGCCTGGCAAAACCTCTCCCTATCTTCAGCGATGGCCACATTGCGCAGGCGGTTCAGTCTCCGATACTCCGTGAGGTCGCCTTGGAGCCGGGCCTCACGCCGCTGGTCTATGATGTTGAGTGTCCTCTCTGATATCCAGGGCTTTCTTGGGGAGGATCGCGGGCGTCCGAGGACATTGTGAGCAGACTGGAGGATACTTTCCTTGAAGGCCGCCCAGTCTGTCAGCTTGTCAGGAGCCAGGGCATCGAGAGTGCGGCGGATGGAGCAACTGAAGTCTCTGGCGATGTTGGGGTCGCTGAGTCGGGAGGAGTCGGGGCGAGGCAGAGTCTTGTGCTGGTTGGCTCGGAGCTTTAGCTTGAGCTGGGCCACAAGCAGATGATGGTCTGTGTTGCCAAGCTGTGCTCCTCTGAACACCCGGCAGTTGGTTACAAACGACTTCCAGCGTCGTGATATCAGGATGTGGTCCAATGCCTTCCTGGTTCTGCCATCTGGGCTGTACCACGTCCAGTGATGGATGCGTTTCCGGGGAAACCAGGTGTCAGCAACACAGAGGTTGTTTTGGTGGCAGAGGAGGAGGAGGCGATTGCCATTGTCGTTTGTTGTGCTCTCAACGAAGGTGGTGCCGACAGGTGAGCCGGGGGACCGATCATTGCTCGATAGAGTGGCGTTGGCATCAGTGAGGATGATGGTGACGTCGTGTGGTGGGGCTTGGTCGACAGCCTGGTGGAGTTGGTCAAAGAACGCATCCTTCGCATCCTCATCAGCGACATCGGTGGGGGCGTAGGCGACGATCACTGTCATCTTGCCGTGATGGTGGAGGAAGCGAGCAGACAGTCTGTCGCTTATGGGTGTCCAGCTGATGAGGGACCTCCGGAGGGCTTTTGGAATGGCAAGAGCCACACCGTAATGGCCGGTCCGACTCTCTGGGCCACTCCAGATGTAGCAATGGTTGCCAGCTGTTGTTTCACCATTGCCTTGCCATCGTACTTCACAGAGCCCTGCCAGGGTGATGTTATAGCGACAGAGCTCTCTGGACAGCAGGGTGGCAGCTCCGGGGCGAAGGAGTGTCTGGACATTCCAGGTGGCGACACGGGTCTTATGACTAAGGTCGATCCGTACTCGTTGGTCAGGGGCAGTCTGGGGTCCGTTACCGTGTTGGTCAGTCCGGTTTCTTTCTCTGGTCAGTTTCATAACAAAGGGGTTTTTTCCTGGGTTAGTTGTTAGCCCTCCGCAGGATAGTCGGTTGGTGGGGCTGCCACCTCACAGCGTACCGACACGCTGGGGTCTTTGTTTGTCTGGAACCTACCCCGGAGACCGGCCCGCCATGGGTGACCCTACCAGGAGCAAGCTCCCGACGGTATCGCTCTCCACTGGAACACGCAAGCCCCCTCGCCGCATCAAGGCCAGACCCATCCCTATGTAAGTCAAGTCAAGTCAAGTCATTTTTATTTGTATAGCCCTAAATCACGAAGAGTCTCAAAGGGCTTCACAGATTGTTACACTATATTACACAAACTATTTTCAACCGACAAGAGGAGTAGGTTATTCGTATGCAATGGAGTAGAAGTGAGTTTTAAGTTTAGATTTAAACATTTCCACTGAGGTTGCAGATCGAATCTCAGGGGGAAGAGCATTCCACAGCACCGGTGCCCGGATGGAGAACGCTCTCGAACCAGCAGAAGACTTCTTTGCTCTCGGGATCATCAGAAGACCAGCACTCTCAGATCGTAGGCTTCGGACCGGGACATAGTGGCAGATCAGATCTGAAAGATAAGAGGGAGCAAGTCCATGTATGATTTTGTACAATACTAAGAGAACTTTGAAGTCACATCTTTGGCTAACTGGGAGCCAATGCAGGTTAGCCATAATCGGTACCAACCACACTTTTGGGAAAGCTTAGGCAAATTCCACAGGCTACACCCAAAATTGATTGCCACCGCCTGTGTTGAATCAAGAAATCACTTAAATTGAATCCGCTAGACCAGGGGTCGGCAACTTATGGCACGCGTGCCAGCAGTGGCACGCGAGGGGGTTAACCAGTGGCACGCGAGCGCACGGCCAAATAATGTTTTTTTTTTTTTTTAAAGCGCATTTACCTGAAATCTTGACATCTTCAGTTGTGCGCCATGTTATTTAAAAGATTTACGTTAGGCTTTACGTGGGTTTTTCAGTGTGAGTTTGCCTGGCGCTTCACAGAGAGAGAGAGAGAGAGAGAGAGATAAAATAAAATTTGACTAGAATGGATTGACGGGCTCCAAATGATTTAAGTTGACGAAAGAAGTAGAGCCTTTTTCTGGCTGACTTTAGAATATCAGTAGCATTGACAGTCCATGTGAGGTCAGCTGACAAGTAAGTACCCAGAAACTTGAATGAATGGACCAGTTTCACCTCACTACCATTAATTGACAGTGGCACATGCGGGGGAAGCTTAGTACGGAAATCTCTTATCATCTTCTTAGTTTTACCTACATTCAATAACAGATTACTCTCATGACACCAAAGTGAATCAATTCCTGCTCGGTATTCAGTTTCGTCTCCATTTGAAATAAAGCCAGTAACCGTGGTGTCGTCTGCATATTTAGCGAATAGTGAATGGTCAGAATTGGGTTGACAATTATGTGTGAATAGGGAAAACAAAGTTGGAGACAATGGACAGCCCTGAGGCGTACCAGTGTTGAGGACAATAGAACATGAATCTTTCTCACCAATGCGAACGGACTGTTCTCTATTGGGAAGGAAATCTAAAATCCAATTTGATAGTAAAACGGGAAAATTGAGGTCATGAAGAAGTTTAAAATGCAGTTTAGAAGGAATGATAGTGTTAAAAGCCGAACTAAAATCTATGAATAAAACCCTAACGTATGAATTCTTATGCTCAAGATGACTTAGAATCTCATGAATACCAATTGAAATGGCATCATCTAAACTTCTATCAGCACGATACGTGAATTGGTACCTATCTAGATTCGATGGTAGAAACGACTTCATGAATTTCAATATGATCTTCTCGAAATGAAATGAAATGATCTGCATTTATATAGCGCTTTTTAACTCAATGGCTTCCCAAAGCGCTTTATAATGTGCTCCACATTTCCCAATAGCGGCCTTGTATTGCAGCCATGTAAGACGCTAACCTGCTTATTCGAGGATTAGGGGTTCAGTGTCTTACCCAAGGACACTTCGACATGTAACACGGACGAGCCGGGATTCGAACTGGGATCCCTTGATCCCAAGACGAGCGCTCTACCTCCCGAGCTACTGCCGCCGAAAATTTTCATGATCACTGACGTGAGTGCTATGGGTCTATAATCGTTCAAACATGAGACATTGTTTTTCTTCGGGACCGGTACATTTGTAGCGCGCTTCCAACACGAGGGTACAGTAGCAGAACTTAAAGGCCAATTGAAAATACCAGTAAAGACAGGGTCAAGTTGAGAAGCACACTCTTTGAGAAGGCGGGGTGAGAGTTTATCGGGGCCTGGTGATTTCCTTTCTTTCAACCTCCCAAAATCACATCTTACCTCCTCTTCACTGATGATCAAAGGATTGTCTTCCTTGGTCACCGGGGCTGGCACTGGAGTACTACCATTGTCCTTGTCAAATCGGGCATAAGTCATTGAGCTGATCGGGTAGAGTAGCGTCCACATTGCCAATAGTCTTCTTTGGTCCTTTGTACTGAGTTATGAGCTTCAAGTTTGACCATAGAGCTCTGGAGTCCTGAGTGTCGAATTGTACCTCTACCCTATCGTGGAATGAACGTTTGGCAGCTTCAACACCCTTTGTCAACGCTGATTTCGCTTGGCGGTAAGCGTCAGGGTCCGAGTCTTTGTGTCTATAGGCGGCGTCCTTGGCAACGATCAATTTCCGGATGGACTTGTTGAACCATGGTTTTGAATTGTAGTACTGAGTTTTGGACGTAGTAGGTAGACAGAGCTCCTGTCAGAAACGTACGTAATCCGACACCGTGTCAGTGTACTCGTTGATGTCATTCCCGTGTTTGAGTACTTCCCAGTCCGTGCACTCCAAACATCCACGCAGTTTATTCACATCAGCTGGTGACCAGGTCAGATGGGTACGTTTGGTAGGTGGAACTTGCTTGAGCTGCTGTTCGTAGGCGGGTATGAGTAGTACCGTGGAGTGATTAGAATTCCCCAGACTTGACCGGTTGACAGATTTGTACGCCTGCTTCACTGGACAATAACAGTGGTCGAGGATCTTGTCACCACGGGTTGGGCATGGGACTTGTTGTTTATAGTTTGGTAGTACGGAACGAAGATTGGCCTTGTTGAAATCACCTAATACTATGGATAGGGTGTTGGGATCCTTGTTTTCGTCCTTGGATATAGCGCTTGCTAATCCTTTTAATGCGACATCGACGTCGGCCCTGGGGTGGATATATACTGCGGTGAGGGTCACTGATGAGAAATCACGAGGAAGATAGAAAGGCCTGCATTTAATGGTCACGTATTCCAAATCGGCAGAACATCCACTGGATATAATCCGAGCATCCGTACACCAGCTGTCGTTCACCAAAAAACACTCCGCCTCCTCCGGATTTACCTGTGATATCTGTGTCCCGATCCTGACAGAAAATCGTAAATCCCGGCGGCTGGACTAAGGAATTTGGATGTGATGGTTTTAGCCAAGTTTCAGAAAAACAAAGAACGTTACAATCACGCAAATCTTTCTGGGTATGTATCCTCATAAACAACTCATCAGTTTTGTTATAAAGCCTCTGAACGTTAGCAAGCACTATACTAGGAATAGGAGTACGTCCATTTCTTCTTCCAGCTTTCACCAATAGTCCGCCTCTTCCTCCCGATTACGGGTTCGAACCCGACGACTCTCGTTCCTAATTTCAGCACTGAAATTGTCAATATCCGATAAAAGTGGGGGGGTTAAAAGGCGTAATATCCACAGGGCATAGTAACAGTAGTTCCTCTCTAGAATATTGCACAATAGAGTAGGTTGTAGAGATAAAGAAAAGCGATAAAATGAAGAAAATTATGAGAACTCGATGTGATGTGTCGCCTTCGATCGGCGCCGGGACAGCGTGACGTGATGTCATTCTTGTATATTTGGACTGGTGTAAAATGACAGCTCTGTTGGATATTAAAAAAATGTTGTGCGAGTCATTAATCTTGGTGTGGCACACTGATTTACAATGACATTTAAAAGGGTCACTCCGCACCGTAAAGGTTGCTGACCCCTGCGCTCGACTAAGAAAAGTATGCTACAAAATCTCAAACCCACAATTGACGTGCAAGGATCCAAAGAAGTTGCAGAAAAAATAAGAAAAAGAAAAACGGGTTGGAATCTATCAGTCTGGAAAAGGTCCCAAAGCCATTTCCAAGGCTGTAGGACTCCAGCAAACCACTGCCAGGGCCATTATCCACAAATGGAGAAAACTGGGCACACTGGCAAACCTCTCTCAGAAGTGAATAGAATAGAATATACCTTTATTGTCATTGTTACAAAATGGGTTAACATATTGTGACAACGAAATTGGGCATGACACTCCAGTTTTACACATTCACAGTGAGGTATGAGCCAAGAAGATAAAGGAACAGAGAAGATAAGGTTATAAAACAAGGGGGATAAGGCTATAGTTATAATTTACATGGTATTTACACAAGAAATGTCGGCATGTGGGATGTTACATACAGTGTTGTGATACCGTTGGTATCGTAAGGTTGTGCAATATTGCATTTGGTGCAAAGTCATCATAGTGCAAAAATAGTCAGCATATGCATTGGTGCAAACATAGACATCATAGTGCAGAAAAAAGGAAATGGTCAGACATTGTGCAAGGTGAGCAGTAAACGTAATGCAGTCGACATGTGCAAGAACATAGACATGAGTACCATTATATTCGTATGAGGTAGTGTTGGCACAAGTTTTCAGTTTTTTTGTGCGGTGTCTGTTTAGTGGCTGATAAACTAAACATTGTGAAAGACTCATTACCATTTATTGTAAACGTTTGATTTCTGTTATCACTACCAAAGGTGGCCCAACTCGCTGTTAGGTTCAGGGGGCAATTATTTTTTCACATAGGGCCATATAGGTCTGGATTTTTTTTAGGGGGGGGGCTTAATAAATGGAACCAACATGTCAAAACTGCATTTTGGGTTGTCTCTGTGTGATATTAAAATTGGTTTGGTGATCTGAAACTTTTGTGATTGATAAATATGCAAAAAAACACAGAAATCAGAAAGGGGCAAAGTACTTGTACTTCTTTTACGCTAGTTAAAACAACGTTTCAGAATGTTTCAGGTTAAAAAGATGGAAGAAATTTCATTGCAACCACGTTTTTCATTGTGCTTGTCGATACCAGGTGGCGATCCGCCGATTGTCTGAAAAGAATACCCAGCACTAACCGTGTAAGTTTCAATATTAGATTTTCATTTTCTCTTTTGCTCGAAATTGCAAACGTGTGTATGTGTGTAGAACACTGAGGATGCAGAGCTCTCCAGAGATTCAGATGATCTTGGCATTTCTGATGACTCTGACGTTGCCTTCAGAGACCCGTCAGGTAGAGCTGGTTATAAAGCAACATTGTGTTATTAATTTACAGTGCCCTCCAAAAGTATTGCCCCACCTAATACATTTTAGGACTTATTGCCGTATCCCAGGCTTTAAACATATACTGTAGATAAAAAACTCGAAAATATTTTCTAAAAATCGCCAACATGTTGGACACAATCGTGAAAAGAAATCAAATGTATTCAACAGAGTATATTGAAAAAGTGGAAAGAAGGCCTCGCAAAAAACATTGGCCCCCTTTGAGTTAATACTTTTTACCTCCTTTTGATACTATCACAGCCACAAGTCTTTTTGGGTATGTCTATAGAAGTTTTGGAATTAAAATAATTTCCCACTCTTCCTTACAAAGCACCTCAAGTTCCTTAAGGTTAATGGTGTCATGATTTGACAATTGCCCTCACCTGCGCTCCCTCTTTCAGCCCCAGCAGTCGTTCCCTAATTAGTCCTCCTCCTATTTAGAATAGAATAGAATGGAATATACCTTTATTGTCATTGTTACAAAATGGGTTGAACATATTGTGACAGCGAAATTGGGCGTGGCAATCCAGTGTCACTTAACAGTGAGGATAAAAGAAAACCAAGAAGATAAAGGAACAAAGAAGATAAGGTTATAATGTACACAATATTCACTCCTGTCAGTCTGTCAGCGAACCTCAGCACATGCAAGGCAAGCACTTTTCGACTCTGGCTCCCGTCTGTCCCGACCTGTTCCTGTATCCTGCTCAATTTTGTCCCTTGTTTCCTGTTCTGATCCCTGACCACGCTTCGTTCTCGAGGGCTTCCCAGTCCTCTTGCCCTGCAAGCACCGGATCGCTGTTGTTTTTTTCCTCTCTGCCTGACTTCCCTGTTCCCTTAATAAAGCATTGTGTGAAATGTACGCATTTTGGTCCACTGCTTGTTCCGGTCGCGACAGATGGAGCTAGTTTGTGATAAGCATTTTTCAGACCTTTCCACAAATGCTCTATAGCAGGGGTGGCCAACCCGGTCCTCAAGAGCCGCATGTCCTGCATGTTTTTGGAGTTTCTCTGTTCAAATACAGGTGATCCCAATCACCTGGGTCATTATCAAGCCCCCGCACAGCTTGCAAACAATCTTAAAATTTGCATCACCTGAGAAACCTCCAAAACATGCAGGACATGCGGCTCTTGAGGACCGGGTTGGCCACCCCTGCTCTATAGGATGTAAGGTCTGGACTTGGGCTTGGCCATTATAATACCTTTACATTGTTAGTTTTAAACCATTCTATTGTAGATTTTGCTTTATGTTAAGCGTAGTTGTCCTGTTGGAAAGTAAACTTGTGCCCCATTCTCAGGTCTCTAGCAGACTCCAACAGATTTTTTGCTATATTTGCCTCCATCCATCTTCTTATTAACTTTTAACTATCTTCTCAGTCCCTGCTGAAGAAAAGCAACCCCAGAGCATGCTGCCGCCACCACCATATTGTGACATTGGGGATGGTGTATTCAGGGTGATGTGTAGTGTTACTCTCACGCTAAACGTTAGGCGTTGCATTCAGGCCAAAAAGTTCAATTTTGGTCTCATCTGACCAACACACATTTTTCCACATGTTATTTGTGTCTCCTATAAGGCTTCTTGCAAACACCAAACGGGCCTTTTTATGGTATCCTTTCGGAAAGGGCTTTCCTTTTGCCACTCCTCAAATAAAGAGCAAATCTATGCAGAGTACAACGAATAGTTGGCTTTTGCAAAGATTGTCCCACCTCAGCTGTGTATCCCTATATATACCAATGAGATCTTGGGCTTCTTTGTTGCTTGTTGGATTAGTTGTCTCCTAATTTTCTTGGTTGGTAAGTTGGTTGAGCTGAAAGAACGGGTGGGGGGGGGGGTCAATATTTTCAGTTTTTTTGTTGTAAATATACTATAAATTGTTGAAATAATTTGGTTCTACCTCATGATTATGTCATATGTGCTGTTGATTTTTAGAATACATTTGCAGTTTTCTAGCCTTAAGTGTGAAGCCTGAAATGTGGCAATATCACTAAAGCTAGACACTGTATAACCTCATTAATGCATTTTTTTTATTACTCAGACCCTAGGAAGAATCTGTGGGATGTGGATGAGCGCTGTTTTCACAAATCAAGTGGTCATCATTGTCCTCTTAGAGAGAACGTTAGACAACTGGAAATGGAATATCATATCTTGGAGCAAAGCAACACAGAGTTGAAAAGGAATCTGGCAAACATCAAGTACAAGGTTGGGTTCGTGATATGAATTTGCTGTATAGCGGGGTGTAGAAACCTATGGTAATGTGTAATTACGGTTGTAAATATAATATAATTTTTGAAATAATTTGGTTTCACTTCATGATTGTGTCTCACATGATTCTTAGAAAATATTTTCAGTTTTTTAGCTTTAAGTTTGAAGCCTGTTCTTGAGGGGCCAATACTTTCGCCAGGCAATGTATTTAAAAAGCTTGTATCATAATTTTGTTCAAAGTCTATTATACTTGCTGGGTTTGTTTTAATTTGCCCAGCTCAAGGAAGATCATCTACAAGCTGAAATGCTATTGGCGAAGAATCAAAACACAATCTATGCATTGAATCAGAGGGTCAACAATCATCTTTACAAGCAGAAAGAGATGGAAGAGGAATGCAAAAGATGCAAAAATATTGAGGTAACCCTCATCCAATTTCAAAGTCTTCACATTGGATTAATTAGGCATCCAGAGGAATTATTTTATTTTCAGAAGCAACTGAGAGCTGAACTTGAAAGCTTGCAGGCAGCAAGCAACACAAAACAGAGAAACCTCGCCAACGAGAACGAGGAGCTCAAAGAGCAGCTGGAAGATCTTCAGCAGGAACTTCGACTCAACTACGACAACGAGAACCAAAACGATCTGGATTGGAACAACAGGGTTACCTCGTTGAATTGCAAGCTGGAGGCCGAGCAGGAGGCTCAAAGCAACTTAGTGGCGGAGTTGCGGATGAGCCGAACTTGCCTGGCTGAGGCTGAGCGAGCTCGGTCCGACTTGGAAAAAGCTCTTCTGAAAGAGAAGGAGGACAACCAGCGTCTCTCAAGTGAGTACTGTATTACATTACTTTTTTAAATTAATAAGTGCTACAGATAATTGTGTATTATATGGTATTTTGGCTTCTATTTACAAGCGCCTTTAGACTAAAACCAATCAAGTAACTGCTTTCTGTTTCCTGGGCGCTGATTGGAATAATGCAAATTACAGGCATGAAACTTTCCTTTCAGCGTAATTCGTTGTTTTTAAGTCAAAATGTGTGACCTACGTAAATCGTTTGGGTCCAAGGAGAACATGTTTTGAGGGGGTATTGCAGTGTCTGAAATAACATCTGCCCGGAACCCAGGGGCTTGCATCTTTTACGTCGGGCGTACAACTTACAAAACGTCTATGCCCTGGTAGCCGAAAACTTTTTCAAGAAAGTTTTTTAGACAGGATGGAATGGTAGCTTGTTACAAACGTTTGCTTTATTCCGAATTCGAAATGTTCGTTCAGTTTGGAAATTTGCATACTCTGCAGCCAATGAGAAGCCTGCATCAAATAACTTCGTGCTTCCGGACTTTCCCGAGCCTCAGAATGTCGTGCATTTGCATATCCTTTTCCAAAGTAGACGCACAGAGAACACAAGAAAAATGGTAAAGTGGTAAGGAATCAAGCCAAAACCTCAGCCCCAGTAGAAAGAAGTTAACTAAATTTATGACGCTACAAAACGTAAACGTACATTAAAAGCATCGTGGAAAGAGGAGTTCACGTGGTTTGTAGCAGACGACGCAACGCAAACATTGCATGAATGAAGATAAGTAAATACAGGTACCGTATTTTCCGCACTATAAGGCGCACCTAAAAGCCTTTATTTTTTTTAAACGCTGACCATGCGCCTTATAATACAGTGCGCCTTATATATGGATCAATATTAAGTCGCAAAGTCTTGCAACTAATGCAAGCAGCCGCCGACTAGATTTTTCCCCGAACACGAAGTAGTCCGCGGTGTATGCTGGTATTTATATACCGGCGTTTCATTGGCTAACCAATGCGTCAATCATCATTTGAATCGATCACTATTGGCTAAAGTTATTCGGAGGTAAAGGGGGCGGATCCTTTTTATCATTTACAGGCTCACATAGGCTAAAGGGGCAAAACAAAGCCTGCAATTGGCCGAAAAAGATGAATGTGAATAGAATGTTAGGTCGAACTACGGCATAGAGGAAACAGTATTTTACTATTCTGTACTGTATTTGTAAATATTTTACTCTCCTGGATTTACTACACTCCCTCTGGCTGCGGCTGCATCGACTCGCTACAACGGGTCAGGTTTATCGACATTTCGGTCTGTGTACATTGTTACAAAGAATGACAATATAAAGGAAATTATTATTATTATTATTATTATTATAAGAGGACCATGGTTGCACATTATTATTGAACACAACGACTTGGGTGAGCTACTCCGGCTATATATTTTCCCAGTATCTTGTTTCAGACTGAACTCGATGTTTCTGTGATAAGCGGTGCAGATAATTGATGGAATGGAGTGTCTATTTTTAAATTAAACTCAATTCCAAGTGTTTATTGTCATATGCACAGTAAAGTTGCGAGCGAAAAATAAAATAAAAACTAAGGAATGGTTGGCATTTCTTGAATCCCAAGACTTTAACCTTCCGAATGATATTTGGAACGATGCATTTGAGTGACATCGTACGGACACCGCATCCGCACGTGTCTACGACACGTATTTGCTTCTTTGCAAGCTTTCGGAATGTTAGGGGGTAATAAGTTTGACTGAACTATCTGACTGTTTTGTCGACGTTCCCATTGTAGCGCCTTATAATCCGGTGCGCCTCATGTATGTCAAATATAGGACCAAAACCTATTTTTTCGGGGTGCGCTCTATAACCCGGTGCGCCTTATAGTGCGGAAAATACGGTACATACTGATGGCAGATGGAAAACAGCGATGTCATATACATGCAATGAATTTTATAAGTAGATTTATAATAAACCAAATTTTAAAGAGTTGTTCTGTTATATGTGATTACCAATCCTTAATACTTTGCAACAATGGGTTTTTTTTTGCGTTTAGTCGTCTTATTGTGTTTCAAGTTGTGAAAAATGGGGCAGGCAACTTTATGAGTTGTCTGCCCTGGTGTCCGGTGACTTTTTGTCATGAGTTTCAGACACTAGGTATTGTGATATTTTGCAGAGTTTGAGAAGTTTGAGAAGTTTTTTGTTTATTTGTGACGCCCTTAATCACAAGGAGTGTCAAAGGGCTGCACAAACCACAGATTACTGCAAACCACAGACTATTATTCCACCATCCCCTGATCTAAAACCTACACAGGGGCAAGGGAAAACTCAACAACCTCAACATGAGGAACATGAAGAAACCATGAGAAGGGACTGCACATGAGGTCATCCCCATTCCAGGATGTTGCAATAACAAATAATACAGATATTGTCAACATGAAATATAGGTCATTCAAGGAAAAAGAGCTAGCGCGTATTGAGCATGGCGTCTGACCTGAAGCCCTGTCAAGCCCTGAATTTACAAGCTGGCAGAGATGGGAAGCTGCGTCATGGCCGTCATAAACTTTCTGGACTAGTTTACAGGCTGGGGGCGTCGTTGGTTTCATGCTTTTTCCGGACATCTTCAACATCTTACCTAATGTTTACTATTCTGTGTACAGTAATGCTAATTGTAATTCACCCTGGTCAATCCTGGAAGGGGCATTACCACATGTGAGGTCCTTTCTCGAGGTTTCTGTTTTTTCCTCAAACTGAGGTTTTTGAGTTGTTCCTTGCCCGCATGCGGGTTTAGGATCAGGTAATTGTGCAATTTTGTAATTGTAATCCTGTGCAGTCCTTAGAGACATTTTTGTGATTAAGGGCTATATAAATAAATGTGACTTGACTTGACTTGAATCATAGAGATAGACGTGACCACAGGTCAGTCGTCCCATGTGCCGTAAGCTCAAAATGACCTATCAGTAGCCGCGACATATGTCTATCTGCAAAATGCGCTAGCTCATTCTACTGGATAATCGGGCATTTGGCTAGTTTATATTTTGAATTTCTTTGAAGCACGCGTGTCAACGTGACATCCTTACAATAGCAACGAAAGTGTGTTGAAATAAGTTGCGGAGTTGCCCAAAAGGGTTTGGACGAAAGTGGAGGAAAAAATTCCATACTAACTGAATGAGCCCTCAGTGAACTAGTCTGGCTGGCGCATTTTGGCTTCATTGTTTGGACGTTTGTCGAGGAGAGATTTAGCATAAATGCACATTGACGGCATTTTCACATAGACCCCCGATCGATTTCAGTATCAGGTAGTTTAGTGGAATAGTTTTTGCCTGCCATGCGGGTTCGATTCCCAGCCAATATACTGTATATGTTTGCCTATTCGTGTTTACAATACCTGGCAAGTATTGGCCCCCTAAGAACTTTATATCATTTTGCCACATTTTAAGCCTCAAACTAAAACAATGAAAACGTTTTCTAAGAATCAGTAACATGTGAGACACAATCATGAAGTGGAACATAATTATAGCAACATTTTTTTTAATATCTAGCAAAAAAAAAAAGTAGGTGTTGCAAAAAATATTCCCCTACTGTTATCTCAGCCCAGCCAAGATCCAATGTTGACATAATGACAACAGAGTGCATATGTGTGTCTCTATTAAATACAACTTAACAGACAGCATTATGAAGCATTATGACAGCACTATGAAGACAAAAGAACACACAAGACAGGTCCGGGATAAAGTTGTGGAAAAGTTTAAAGCAGGAAAGGAATCCAAAAAGATTTTGCAAGATTTACACATTCCCCAGAGCACTGTGCGAGTAATAATATAAAAATGGAGAGAGCATTAAAACCACTGAAAATCTACCAAGACCTGGCCATCCCTCTAAGCTTCATCCCAAGAATACGAGAAAAAGACCCGTTTGGCATTTGCAAGGAGCCACATGTGAGAAACACCTAACATGTGGAAGAAGGTGCTCTGGTCAGATGAGACGAAAATTGAACTATTTGGGCTGAATGCAAAGCGTTACGTTTGGCTTAAGACTAACACTACACATTACCTTGAAAACATCATCTCCACTGTCAAACATGGCGGTAGCAGCATCACTCCATGGGGTTTTTTTTCTTCAGCAGAGACTGCGAAGATCATTAGAGTTAAAGGGATGGATGGAGCCAAATACAGCGTGATTCTGGCAGAAAATCTGTGCGAGTCAACAAGAGGCCTGAGCATCGGGCACAGGTTCACCTTCCAACAGGACAAAATCTACAATGGAACGGTTTAAAGCCAACTATATTAAGGTGTTAGAATGGCCAAGCCGAAGTACAGACCTAAATCCTATAGAAGACCGATACTTTCAATTTTTTTTTTAAATTTATTTTATATTTATCATTTAATTATTTATATATTATATTTATTTATTTTTTATTTCAATTTTGCAATTTTGCAATTTTCAATTTGTTAGTACAATATAAAATGTTTAATACTTTTTCTTAATTTTCAAGATTGTGTCTGACATGTTGATTCTTAGAAAAGCCCGAAATATCGCAGTATTTTGAAAAGTTCCTGGTTGGGTGGTCAATAATTTTACAAGGCGCTGTATAACGTAAATTCTCTTCCAGGTGAGGTATCCTGTCATCAAGAAGCCTTCAACAAACTATCCCAGAAGCTGTCAGACATGAAGGCGCACGCCAGCACCGTGGAAGCCAACGTCCACCGATACGAGGTCCAATTAATGGAGAACACCATGCAGTTGAGCAACATCCAGCATGAACGCGAGCAGATATCTTCACACGTCAAGGAGCTCGAAGCCGCACTTCAGGCTGAGAAGGAGATTGCTGCTCGAGCTGTTGTGCATCAGGACAGTGCTCAGGAGCATCTGAACCAAGCTCAGATACAAGTCACGTCACTACGGCAAAAGCTGGAGGAGAGTCGCAGCAAAGCTGCTGCGAATGAGGCTGCCTTGAGAGATTCCCAAAACGATTTTAATGAAAAACTGTTCAAGCTTCGAAGCGATTCTGAGAAAAGGGTTCAGGAGGCGCAGTCGGCACTCAAGGAGCACAGCTGTAAGGCGACCGAACTGGAAAGTCTTGTTCGGAAATTGGAACAGGAGAAAATAGAGAAACAGGTAAGATGTCAAACAGTTGGTTTGAAGCATTTATCCATATTCATCACAAGTCAGCGACATAAAGAGATTCGTAAAAGTGAGGATGCACGATAATTGTTTTTTCCTACCTATTACGAAAACCGATAACATCTTACTTTTGGAGACTTGGAATATTTTAGCCCGCTTTCCTAAGTATAAAAGTAATTTTCAGCCATCAACTTTAAGTATCTTTTGAGTCCTGCTGAAGAAAAGTGTGCCCCGACGGATCACCACCTTATCGTGGTGGGGCACTTTGTGCGTCTCAATGACCCCTAGAGCTATGTCGGCGGGAGTCTCGTACTCCTGGCAGGGTTACCCAAGCCGAACAGGTCGAAGGGTAGAGTCCAGACTAAGAGTGATCCCAAAAGCTGGTGGCGGCACGCTTTGAGGCGGTTTCCCACAGACCTGGATTCCGGCAGCCGCCTGCAGTTGTGGGAAGATGCCGGTCGTCTAGGGTCTCCCTTGCCACTGGATCCATCTTCTCTACAATCAAGATAGTGGCGTTGGGGAAAGCGCACCCCTTACGCCACTTTAAAAACCATCATTGCGCAGGTATCTTCTTTTACCTGAGTCCCCGACCACAAAAGTCTGGCGGCGATGGAGTAACCAGTGACGGGAGCAGGTTTGAATGAGCTGGAAGCTCTTAGCTGGACCTCTGCACGTCAGCGGCACAGGGCAAGGGTCGTTAGCAGCTGGGATTGAGTGGCAGCTGTTTCCGGCAGACCCCTGTGCGTCTGAGCAGCACTATTTAGTGGCCGCACTGCTCACCCCAATTGGGGAAAGGCCTAGAAAAGGTGGCCTAAAGATTGCCCACTCAGCACAGTACCCGGACAGGAAACCGCGCCTGTCGGGACATTCCACTATGCGGTCGAAAAACAATAGCATTTAGAATTGCAGCATGGAACATAAGGACACTCCTGGATACCAGTCTGGACAGACCACAGCGCAGAACAGCACTCATTGCCAACGAGCTGAAGCGATATAATGTGGATGTGGCAGCGCTCAGCGAGACCAGACTCCTTGAGGAAGGCTCACTCAATGAAGAGGGGGAGGGTTATACATTCTTTTGGAAGGGATACCCCATGGGCGGACACCATCTTCACGGAGTTGGTTTTGCAATTAAGAACACTCTACTGCTGAAGCTCACAGAGTCACCAGTGGGTGTCAGTGAAAGACTAATGACTCTTCGCATCCCACTTGCAAAATGCAGACATGTCACATTAGTTAGTGCCTATGCACCAACACTGCCATCGAATGATGAAGAGAAGGATCGCTTCTACCAGGCACTCGATGACATCCTCAGTCACATCCCGAGGAATGACAAAATCATGCTGCTTGGTGATTTCAATGCAAGAGTCGGAAAGAACTTGCAAAACTGGGATGGTGTGATTGGTGCCCATGGCATTGGAAAAGTTAATTCCAATGGCATGAGACTTCTTAGTCTGTGCGCGGAACATAACCTTACCATCACAAACACCATCTTCCAACAAAAGAATAAATATAAGGCATCCTGGATGCATCCCAGGTCCAAACACTGGCATCTGATTGACTACGCGATCGTGAGGAGGGCTGACCTGAAGGACGTGCTCATTACAAGAGCTATGCGTGGGGCAGACTGTTGGACCGACCACCGCATGATTCTGACAAAGGTCAGAATGCATGTCCGGCCCCTAGCACGTCATGGTGGTTCAAAGAGGAAGACACTCAACTGTGCCAAACTCTCCAGTAGCGACACCCTTGACAACTTCCGTTGCTCTCTAGCTGAGAGGCTGGCAAACATTGAGCAGCTGGTCATGTCAGAGGCTGGGATGGATGAGAAGTGGACCTATATATCTACCACCCTCTTTGACACTGCAGCCCAAACCGTTGGTTTTAAAACTAAAAAACACCAGGACTGGTTTGACCAGAATGCCGGAGAGATCTCAACCCTCCTGGACAGAATGCACAAGGCACACAGAGCCACCCTGAACAACCCACAATCTCAATTCCATAAAAAGCTATGGCAAGCCCTTCGTTCCGAGGCCCAGAGAACTCTCAGAAAACTGTAAAATGAGTGGTGGATCTCAAAAGCCAATGAAATCCAGTCTCACGCTGATAGAAGCGATATGCACAGTTTCTATGATGCAGTAAAAACCATCTATGGCCCCAGACACTGCTCACTGGCACCTGTTAGATCTGCTGATGGAACATCTCTAATCAAGGATCAGGCTATGATAGTGGAGCGGTGGGCTGAGCATTTCAACACCCTGCTCAACCAGCCCACCCCAGTGGACCCAACTGTCCTTTCAGAGCTCCCTGAACATCCTACATTGCCAGACCTCGACCTCCCGCCAACTTTCAATGAAATCCTGCATGCAGTCAAAACCCTGAAAAACAATAAATCCCCTGGACCTGACAACATCCCAGCTGAACTTCTCAAGGTAGGAGGCTACCTCTGTACACGGACACTGTTTCAATATATTTCAGAGGTGTGGAGACGAGAGTGTGTCCCGCAACTGTGGAAAGATGCGAACATTGTGACCATCTTTAAGAATAAAGGAGACAAATCCATCTGCTCCAACAGTAGGGGTATCTCTTTGTTGGCCACTGCTGGAAAGGTCCTTGCCAAGGTCATGCTCCGCAGACTCATCTCCAAAATATCGGAACGCGTCATCCCAGAGTCACAGTGTGGTTTTCGAAAGGACAGGGGAACAGTCGACATGATCTTTGTGACACGTCAGCTCCAAGAGAAATGCCGGGAGCAGCACAAGGACTTGTTCATCGCCTTTGTCGATCTTTCAAAGGCATTTGACACAGTGAACAGGGACCTACTGTGGCAAGTCTTGAAGAGATTTGGGTGTCCACCCAAGTTTCTCACCATTCTTGCACAGTTCCATTCAGGGATGACGGCCAGAGTGGTAGTTGGAAGACACAGCTCAGAGCCCTTTGGCGTCGAAACTGGAGTGAGGCAAGGCTGTGTGCTGGCTCCAGTTCTCTTCAACATCTTCCTCGTCTGTGTTACAACACTGCTACGTAGAAGGATGGAGGAGCAGGCTGGAGTTACCATCAACTTCAGGGCTGATGGTAACCTGTTTAACATCAGGAGGCTACAGGCAACTACCAAACTGACTTCAGAGACCATCATTGAGCTACAGTATGCTGATGACTGTGCCCTGGTTGCCCATACACCGGAGGCTCTGCAAAACATTCTCTCGGCAGCTGTAACTGCATACACCAGAATGGGACTGACGATCAACACCCAGAAGACAGAGGTACTCTGTCAGTCCAGTGCTGACCTCTTACCAAACCCAATAACCCTCACAGCAGCAGGGCAACACCTGCTCATGGTGCCCACCTTTAAATATCTGGGGAGCATAGTGTCTGACACCTGCTCATTGGATGATGAGATCCAGAGCCGCCTCAAGCAAGCATCAGCATCTTTCGGTCGACTAAGGATAAGGGTCTTTCAAAACAACAACCTTAGACTCCACACCAAAATGCTGGTCTACAGAGCTGTATGTATCACGACATTACTGTATGGATGTGAGGCATGGACTATCTACAGCCGCCATCTGAAGAGCCTCGAGACCTTCCATGTAAGATGTCTTCAGAAGATCCTTGGCATCACATGGAGGGACAGAGTGCCGCACACAGAGGTGTTGGAGAGGGCAGGCAGCTGCAGCATGGAATCCATTATGGCCCAACGCCAACTTAGGTGGCTGGGGCATGTTGTTCGAATGCCCAGCCACAGACTGCCACGCCGTATCCTCTATGGTCAGTTACATCTAGGCCAACGCAGTGCTGGTGGGCAGAAGAAGCGGTTCAAAGACCAAATGAAGAACATCCTGAAGAGATGTCGGATAAACCCCTCCTCACTGGAGGAACTTGCTTCCTGCCGAGACCTCTGGCGCTCCCACTGCTCACATGGAGTGGATTACATGGAGGAACAGCGCATGCAACACCGTGCAGCAAAGCGTGCAAAGAGACATGCTCGCCAGGCCACCCCTGCTCCCCCCAGCACCCCCTTCACATGCTCTGTCTGTAACCGCATCTGTGGATCCAGGATCGGACTCTTCAAACATCAGCAGACTCACAATTAAAAGAAGATGGTCATCATCGTATCGATGGACAACCCCAAGCTGAAGAAAAGTAACCGCAGAGTGTGATTCTGCCACCACCATGTTTGACAGTGAGGATGGTGTTTTCAAAGCGTTACGCCAAACATAACGCCTTGCAATCAGCTGAAAAAGTTCAGTTTTGGTCTCATCTGACCTGACCACCAAGTTCCACTTGTTAATTTGCGTTGCCCTTGCTGTTCTTTCAGTAAGGGCTTTCCTATTACCACTCTTCCTTAAAGGGCAGATTTATGCGGAGTATAACTAATAGTCGTTTTATGCCAGGGCTTCTCAATTATTTTCTGTCATGCCCCCCCATAGGATGAAGGAAAACATGTAGCGCACCATGACCCCCTCCTCAAGTGAAAGTTCCACTGCCTCCTAGTGTAGTGGAGATGCAGTTGCACTTATCTCTACGGCAGTTAAAATTATTTTTTAAAGCTTATAGAGGAAAAATGCACCCCCCTTAACAGAGACTTCACTCCCCCTTTTGCCCAGAGAGCCGGCCCTACTATTTGAGAACAACTGTCTCCAACCAAAGCTGAATATGGATGCATGTCATCCAATGCCATCATGGGCCTCTTGGCTGCTAATGTGATTAGTTTTCTCTTTGTTTAGGTCAAAGGTTTAGAGGGATAACCAGATCTTGATAGGCTTGCAGTGGTTTTATGTTCTCTCCATTTTGGTATTATTGCTTGCTAGTGCTCCGGAAGATGTGTAAATGTTGTGGAATATTTTTGTATCCCATTCCTACCTTGAACCTTTCCACAACTTCATTCAAAACCTGCCTGGTGTGTTCTTTGGTCATAATGATGTTAGTACTCCAGTATGTTCCTTCTCCAGACCTCTCAGCCGATCACTGAGATATGGTGCATTTAACCTGAGACCCTGGTTGTTATTGTTCGTCATTTAGGTCAAGATTGGATAATTCAGAAGTCATCGGGGAACTTCTAGAGTCTGAACTTAGAGAACAGGGTTCCATCATTTTTGCAACACCTACTTTTCAGATTTTTTGTTATAATCATGATATAAAATGTTGAAATAATTCTGCTCCACTTGACGATTGTGTCTCACAACTGTTTCTCAAATGTTGTTGATCCATATTTGCAGTTTTTTAGCTTTAAGTTTTAAGCTTGAAATGTGACATTTTGACAAAAAGTTATTTGAGGGCGTCAGTACTTTCAACCGCCATTCTATTTCTAATAATCACAGTATTTTGCCTTGGGGTTTTGTTTTTGGGGCACAGACTTGCGTGAGGCTGCTTCAACAGGAGTTGGACGAATTGTTAAAGAAGCTGTCAAAGAGTGAAGCTTCTTTGGAATACGGAACACGGTATCGCTCCGATTTGGAGGAAGAAAAGACTCGGCTTCTGCATGACAATGACACGCTTAAGCGAAAGGTAATTGAGAATGCCTGGCGCATAAAACATCAACGCAGTATTTTCCTTTGATTTATGCAGTTCATCTGTTCTGTATTAATTCAGTTTCCGTCAAGGAGGATCGTCATGACTGAAGATATTTCCTTGCTTTAAAATACTCCTTATACCCAATAACCGTCCAGATCATTCATTGGTTACGGCCCTTTTCCTTAGCAAGGGTAACAATGTGTTTACCTTCTTCTTATTTGCAAGCTTCGTTTTCATGGTTATCATGATTTCCCTTCTTCCTTTAGCTTTACCGAAAACCTTGGGTCCCATAGCAATTAAAATCCATTACAGAAGATATATAGAATTGAATCGCACCATCTTGCAAAGTATTTCCGAAACTCACAATATTTTGAACTGAATGAAAAAAGGCATCATGGGAGGGTAGTTCAGCCAATAGCATATCGGCTTTTTAACACATTTATTACCTCTGACGGATGTAGATGTAAATTTAATATATAATGCTCTCAGCAATACCGTCATTAAAACATGTTTACAGAAAACGACTGCATTATACAGTAAGTAGGGCGTTTTTCTCACATGAGAAAAACAATTTGCAGTCAAATCTACACATTGATTGACTTCAAACAATTTAAATTAAATTTGCGTAAGTTTGGAAAACAAAGCCCTAATTACCGTAAATTCCGGACTATTGAGCGCACCTGATTATAAGCCGCACCCATTACATTTTAGGGGGAAAATCGATTTGTCCATACACAAGCCGCACCTGTATATAAGCCGCATGCACCACATCAAAAAACGTAACACAAACACAAAATTAATCCAAACAAAACCTCAAGTCCCACAATTAAAACTAAATGTTCTTCACTGAAGCACACAGTATAAAAATCATGGCCCCCAAAATGAACCCCAAATGATATAGGTACTTAATGTTTGATGCAAACCTGCAGATTCTGGGTGCCCGTTGATAGTAATCCAAGGAAAAAAGTGTATATTTTCAAAGGTAAGGGTGGGAAAAATATATATCCACTATTGTCCGCCGTGTCCACAAAAACTCACCTTTACTAGACCCGAATTCCCATCAGCCCGCATTTGCTCCGCCCCTCTTTTTTAATTGGCCTGTTCAGAATAAGTGTCTCAAATAAATACAAATAAATAAATTACAAACATATACAGTTGCAAATACATATTACACATATTTACAAAGAAAGACGGTACACCAAGAGAGTTTTCAAAGCTTTAATAATAATAATATAACTTTCATCCTAAACCGTGCCTTTGGCAGGTAGCCTCACGCTACTAACAACACGCTCGCATACCAGCAAACGAGACTGTTAAGGAAACACATACCGTATTTGGAAGGATGGTGATAAACCAATTTCTTCTTCCTACTTTTAAATGACTTCATTTAGGTTAGCTTTATCAGTTTCGTCAAGAGACTTTTTTATGTTGATGACGTCCCATCCTCCCTCATCCCAATTCACGCCAGCATTACGCTCACATGGAACACTATGCATGTAGCAGCTCTGTTTCCATCTATATCGGACTGCCCGATTGCATTTAGCATGCAAGGTTTGTCATGAGCCTTTCCAAATGCAAATTGCATGATGAGGGTATGTTTACGCTCAGAAGTTGCAGTCTTCTTGGCGCATACATTCCACCGGTCTAAATCTTACTTTATATACTCGAGCGCCGCTGGCTGCCTCAAAAAAAATGACATAAATTGGCCGCATCACTGAATAAACCGCAGGGATGAAAATTTGGGGGGAAAAGTAGCGGCTTATAGTCCGGAATTCAAGGTATTATGTAGTTGTTTTCTGTAAACACATTTTTCTGAAATTACTGCTGAAAGTATTACATAATATTGGATAATAATATTGGATTTGAGTGATGTAATTACCCATCAATGGCAGTGAATGAATTAAGTCTTGATGAATAGGCCTTTTCCTTTATTTAGCTGCAAGAAAGAGAGGCCCAATGTCTCCAAGCTGATAAACAAATAAAAGAGCAAGAAAGCCTTCTAGATAAGAGAGAAAAAGACCTGAACGTTGCCTTACGGAAACAGAAGGAAGCTCAGGCTGCTGCGTCCAACTCCAATGAGAATGCCAAGCAGCTTGAGGAGACTTTGCAGGGGTAAACACACACACAAGAAACACTAACAGAACCAAGTTTGCCACATACAGTCCTAGCGAAGGTATTGCCCCCTCCTAAGAACTTTTTTTGTCATTTTGCCACATTTCAAACTTAAAGCTAAATAAATGAAAATATTTTCTAAGAATCTGCAACATGTGAGACATAATCATGAAGTGGAACCAATTGTTTTCAACATTTTGTACTATACAACTAAAAAACTGAAAAGTAGGTATTGCGAAACTATTTGCCTCCTACTCTCTCAACTCGGTCAATTGAGTTCCCTAATGACTTCTAAATAATCCAATGTCAACCTACATGACTAACAATCGAAAAATAGAGTGAGTTAAATGTTTAAATGCACTTGCTCTGTGATGGGCTCAGGTCTGTAAAGCAGAAACTGGAGAACAGACAGCATTATGATGAACAAAGAACACACCAAGCAGGTTCTGGATAAAGATATGGTCTAGTTCAAAGCAGGAATGGGATACAAGAAGATTTCGAAACATTTACACATCTCTTGGAGCACTGTGCTAGCAATAACGTCAAAATGGAAAGAGCATTAAACTACTGAAAACCTACAGAGATTTGGCTGTACCTCTGAACCTTCGGCCCAATCAGGGAGAGAACTAATCAAAGAATCAACCAAGAATCCCCTGATCAAATTGTATGACCTACAGGCATTCACAGCTGAGGTGGGACAATCTGCGTAAAACAATTATTAGTCGGACTCTGCATAAATACGCCCTTCATGGAAGAGTGGATAGAAAAAAATCCCTTTCTGTAAGAAAACTATAAAAGGCCCCTTTGGCATTTATAAGAATCCTCATGGGAGACCCAAATAACGTTTGGAACAAGACGCTCTGGTTTAGATGAGACCAAAATCGAACTTCAGGGCCGAGAGTAACACTGCACACCACCCTGAAAACACTATCGGCATCATCTAACATGGTGGTGGCAGTATCATGCTCTGGGGTTGCTATTCTTCAGCAGGTACTGGGAAAATCATTAAAATTGCTGGAAAATGGATGGAGCCCAATCAAGTGCAATTCATGCAGAAATTCTGTTGAAGTCTGCAAGAGACTTGAGAAGAGTGCGTAGTTTTACGTTCCAACAGGACAACAACCTTAAACAACATATTGAATCATAGAGATTTTATCCATAAGTTTAAAGCCAGAAATATGGCAATGAGTCGAAAAGTTATTGGGTGCGGCAATACATATGCAAAGCATTGTAAAACACTGTTAAACTGAAACTAATTGTGTATTTTTTTACTTAACATAGACTGGAGCTTAACAACATCAGGCTAGAGGCGACTGCAAAGCAACATTCCAACAAATTTAACGCACTTCAAAAGGTGGCACAGGAGGATGCAAAAGTAAGTGCGCCAGTAAATCTGATGTGTTGTGTAATTTGACGTGTAGTGTAAAAATTTGGTTGGTATCCATCCGGATGAAAATCAGTCACGCTGGCCGGACATGAAAGAAGACTTTGTTGACTCAGCTTAAGTGGGTTGGAAGGAGATTTTATTATTCATCATTGTGCAGGTGGTCAACGCCAGCCCACTCTCCCATTTGGACTGCTGGATTGATAACTGTCACTTTAAATTCCTTATTTTATTTGCTGTTACATTAGTAAGACTCCAATTGTTGTGTCCTACAACACCACTGAAGTGCAAATTCCATTGTTTGTATTAAATATTTAGATAAGAGCTCAGTTGGAGGACTTGGTGACAAATCTTCAAAGTAAGATTCTTACATTAGAAGATCAGTTCAATAAAGAGGTGAGCAACACGTTTTCTCACTACTACTGAACATAACAAATACAGTGCCCAGCAAAGAACATTTTGACATATTGCCATATTTGCGGCTTCAAACTTAAAGCTAAAAAACTGAAATTTTTTCCTAAAAACAACAACATGCGAGCCACAAACGTGAAGTGGAACCAAATTATTTCAACATTTGATATCATACAAACAATGAAAAAACTGGAAAGTAGGTTTTGCAAAACTATTGCCCCCTTATTCTCTCAGCTCAGCCAACTGACTAGGTGTTCCCTGATGACTTCTGAATGATCCAATGACTTAAAATCACAAATCAAGTGCACCTGTGTATCATTAATTTCTCAGTTTAAATGCACGTGAACAGACAGCATTATGAAGCATTATGACAGCATTAGGAAGACCAAAGAACACACCAGGCAGGTATGGATTCAAGTTATTAGAAAGTTCAAAGCAGCAATAGGATACAAGAAGATTTTGCAACATTTACACACTTCCTGTGCGAGCAATAATATCCTGTTGGAGAAATAATATAACCACTGCAAACCTACCAAGACTTGGATGTCCCTCCAAACTTTTGGCCCAAACAAGGAGACAAATAATCAGAGAAGCAACCAAGAGTCCCATGATCACATTAGTTGACCTGCAGGCATACACAGCTGAGCTATGCATAAGGCTATTAGTTGTACCCTGCATAAATCTGACCTATGTGGAAAAGTGCTAAGAAGAAAGCCTTTTCTAAAAGGCCATGAAAAGCCTGTTTGACATTTTGCAAGAAGCCACATGGGAGACGTAAATAGCATGTGGAACAAGGTGCTCTGGTCAGATGAGACCAAAGTTGAACTTTTTGAGCTGAATGCAAAGCGTTACGTTCAGCTTAAGAGTAACCCTACACATTACCCTAAAAACACAATCCCCACAATCAAACATGGTGCTGGCAGCATCATGCTCTGGGGTTGATTTTCTTTAGCAGGAATAAGGAAGATTGGTATATTTGATGGGAAGATGGATGGACAAAAATACAGGGCGATTCTGGCCGAAAATCTGTTGGCATCTGCAAGAGACCTGAGGATGGGAGCAGGTTCACCATCGAGCAGTACAACCGCACTAAACATAAAGCAACATCTACAATAGAATGGTTTAAGACTAACTGTATAACTGTGTTGGAATGGCTTAGTTTAAGTCCAAACCTCAATAATTTTAAAAATGCTGTGCACAAATGTTTGTCATCAAATCTTAAGGAATTTGAGCTGTTTTGTAAGGAAGCATAGGCAAATATTTCAGTTTCAAGTTTCACAAAATGTATATAGACATAAATCAACTCTTGTGGCTGTGATCAGAGCAAAATGAAGTTGTACAATGTGTTAACTGAAAGGGGGGCAATATTTTTGTATCGCCTACATTTTTAGAATGTATTCGCACAATATATAATGTTGGACATTCTTGTCATGATTGTGTCTCACATGTTGTTGGTTCTTGGAAAATATTTTGAGTTTTCATTCTATAAGTTTGAAAAGTTATCGGGGGCCAATAGTTTTGCAGGCACTTTAAGTAAATGGCAACCACACATTGTTTGGTCATCAAGGCACTGAAAGTAAATGGCATCCGCACATTGTTTGGTCATCTTTCCAGGTGCACAAGCACAGCTTGTTGTCCAACAGCGCACAGGACACACAGCTCATGTGGGAGGAAGAGCTAAAGAGTCGCTCCAAGCTAGGACTACGTTTGGCCGAGCTGGAGAAAGAAAAACATGAAATGAACATCCAGGTGCTTGTGAAATGACTTCATTTCCTTACATTTCGTGTGTTTGTTCATTTCAGGCAGTTACATTCCTTGTGTACACTTGCAAACACAACTTAAATGCACAACAGAATGACTGAAAAGGGAGTGCGACGAAATAAAACATATTTTTTTTCCACCCCTTATCCCATATAGACAAAACTCAATGTAACTTTTCTTGGACTGACATTCACAACAGGTGCTGCACAGCTCAAAGGCAACTCAAGGACAACATCCATGACTTTCGTATTAATTCAAGGATATGGTTACAGTTTTCCAATTCCCGTCAGGTGGAAATGGAGAGAAAGAAGGCAGAGGACGCAACGGAGCAAAAAAAAGCCTCCGATTCTCGTCTGGAACAGGAAATGAAGAGAAACTCTGAGCTTCAAAAGGAAATGTACAGGTAATGAAGATTTTTGCTGCACTAAAGAATTTCAGGTGGAGGTTTTGGTTACAAAATAACAAACCACAATCTCTTATTTTGGTGAGATGTGGATTCATTTTTTATTGCGATCCAACCATCCATTCATTATCTTCCGCTTATCCGTGGTCGGGTCGCAGTGGCAGCAGCCTTAACAGGGAAGCTCAGACCTCCCTATCCCGAGCCACTTCCTTCAGCTCATCCGACGGGATCCAGAAGCGTTCCCAGGTCAGCCTAGAGACATAGTCTCTCCCGCGTGTCCTGAGTCGCCCCCGGGGCCTCCTGCCGGTAGGACATGCCCGGAACACCTCCCAAGGGAGGCGTCTAGGAGCCATCCTTAGATGCCCGAGCCACCTCAACTGGCTCCTCTCAATGCGGAGGAGCAGTGGTTCTACATACAGTCCCTCTCGGATAACTGATCTTATCACCTTATCTCTAAGGGAGAGCCCGCTACACTGCGAGGGAAACTCATTTCAGCCACTTGTATCCGGGATCGTTTACTTTCGGTCATAACCAACAGTTCTTGACCATAGGTGAGGGCAAGAACGTAGATCGACCGGTAGATCGAGAGCTTTCCCTTTCGGCTCAGCTCCCTCTTTACCACGACGGACCGGTACAGGGTCCGAATGACGGCAGACGCTGCACCGACCCGTCTGTCGATCTCTTGTTCCATCCTACCCTCACCCGTGAACAAGACCCCAAGGTACTTGAACTCCTCCACTTGGGACAAGATCTCATCCCCTACCCGGAGGGAGCATGCCACCCTTTTTCGTCTGAGTACCATGGTCTCGGACTTAGAGGTGCTGATCCTCTTCCCAGCCGCTTTTAACTCAACTGCGAATCACTCCAATGAGAGCTGAAGATCACGGCCTGAGGAAGCCAACAGCATCACATCATCTGCAAAAAGCAGAGATGCAATGCTGAGGCCTCCAAACCGGACTCCTTTCCCACCAAAGCTGTGCCTAGAAATTCTGTCCAAAAAGTTATGAACTGAATCGTTGTGATGTGTTTGGGAATTTGTCGCGAATGTAATGGCCCTGGCAGGAAGGGAGGCGACAACATTTATATGTTTATTTTTCCGTTTACAGATCTGTAGGAATATTTGTTTATTGGCAAGGATACACTGCAACACTGCTTTGGAAATGGCTCCAAGTGACTTTCCTGACTTGTTCAATGATTCGCTTTTTCAGATCCATACTCAGCTCCTTTGACTTTCCCATTGTAGCGTTTGTGGGGGTTTGCATCCCATGGGCCTTATTTAACCTCAGAGAAGTCACCAGCTATAATCACTCATACTCACGAGAAGTTAAGAGGCCATGCTATGAAGCTCATTTCACACTTTCTAAGTCACCAAAATTGGTGTATGTACGTCTTTGACCCAGCAGATTTGATCACTTTTCTGTCAACCCATCATAAAGTCATAAAAGAACCAAACCTCATGAATGTTTTTGTGACAAAGAACTATCTGTTTAGAGAAAAATCTGAGTTGAAGAAATAAATTTTAAAATCAAGAGAACCATGACATTATGTTCTTCACAAGTTTTTTTTAAACTTTTGACCACAACTGTGTAGAGGGAGAGATTTAAAAAAACACAAATGTAAATTGCAGATATACTGTATTTGTGGATATGCAATACACGTGACTCACACCTGATTTCTTCTTTTAATGATACTGGGGATATTGAAATATTGCTTTGAAAGTCCTTAAAAAGTTCCCAATTTTTGGCAATGAAAAGGTTGTATGAACCCTCTCATTCATCATTCATTATCTACACCCCTTATCCACAGTAGGGTCGGGGGGGTGCTGTAGCCCATCCCAGCCGACTTCAGGCTGTGGGCAGGCGACAGCCTGAACTGGTTGCCAGCTAGTCGCAGGGCACACAGAGATAGCCAACTCAGTTGCTCATTCACTTCACAATTATCGTGAAATGCATGTTTTTGGAATGTGGGAAGAAACTGGAGTGCCCGGAGGAAACCCACGCAAGCACGGGGAGAACATGCAAACTCCACACAGGAGGTTCGATCTCATGACCTCAGAACTGTGCCGCACATGCGTTAACCAGTGCGCTGCCGTGCTGCCTGTGTATGAACCCTGTATATACAGTTTTTGTACTCTTGACTGACTGGGGTGCTGTGTTTTTTCTTCTCTGAAAAAATATTTTTTAATTCTTCATTTTTGTGTTTATCTCTTATTATTCAGTCAGACTGGAGCAGGATGTTTTTGTGAGAACATTTATTTTTTATTTATTCATTTTACGATATTATGACTGGGGGCCAGACCTTCTCTTGTAGATAAACTCGCGTGTAATTTCTGCTTTTCCAGGCTTCAATCTCTACTTAAACTTGCTAAGAGGAAGATTCAAGAGCAACAAACGTGTAGCGCAGACAAAGAAAGGGTGTGTTCATTAAAAAAAACACAAACGTCCCGTGAGTAGTGGTTGGTTTGGTTTGATTTTCTACATTCTTTTTTTCATTCGATCAGCTAAGTCATCAGGTCAACCAACTCCAGGCGGAGCTGGAGATGGAGATCTCCTCCCGAAGGCAGTTGGAGATCGCCAGGAGGCAACTGGAAGAGGAGGTCTTGACTTTGAGACGGGCTCAAGTTCCCCTTTTGGATACGGTGGGGGTCCAATGCAAATGCCCCTGTTCCAGAGCCCTTAGCCCTGTTTGCAAAGGACCGAGTACCAGTGTGGAGGACTACTTAGCCAAGGTTAGTGGACAGAGGTTGGCAAAATTTTCGACTGGGATTGTACAGTGGCAGGCAAAAGTATTGGCCTTTTTGACATACTGTATTACCGTATTTTAGGCTTCTATAAGTTTTGCACATCTTAAACAGAAATATTTGCCCATTCTTTCTTACAAAACAGCTCAAGTTCCTTAAGGTTTGATGGCGATCATTTGTGAACAGCATTTTTCAGATCTTTCCACAAATGCTCTATGGCAGGGGTGTCAAACATGCGGATTGAATCGGCCCGTGAGACAACGCTGAGGGAAGCGCAAGAGAAAAACGAGCTGCAAGTTGATATATGTCGACTTGATGTAGCCAAAGCCAGGTGCCTCTCACAAAACTGTTCTTGTATTTCTTTCTCTCTCTTTCTCTCTCTCTCTTCCACCCTTTTTCTCTCACTCTCTATCTCTCTCTTTCCCTCTCTTTGTCTGTCTTTTTCTCTCTCCTTGTTAGTCTTTGTCTTTTTCTCTGTGTCCTTTTACCTTCTTTTGCTCTCTCTTCCTTTGCCTTCTCTCTTTCCTTCTCTTTACTCTCATTCCCCCTTATTCTTCTCTTTGGATTTCTTTCTTTCTCTCTTTCTTTTCCCCTCTCTCTCTATTTCTCCTTTGTTTCTCACACTCTGTTGTATTTGTCTCTCTCTCTTTCTTTCTCTCTTTCTTTGTCCTATCCTCTCTACTTGTCTCTCCCTCTCTTCCTCTTATTTATTTCTCTCTTTTTTTCTTTCTCTCTAATCTAGTAGTCCGGCCCCCGAGAGAACGTTTGTTCTATCGTGTGGCCCCCAAGTTAAAATGAGTTTGACACCCCTGCTCTATAGGATAAAGGTCTAGAATTTGGCTTAGCCCTTCTACCACCATTATATTGTTGGTTTTAAACCATTCTATGTATATTTTGCTTATGCTTAGGATGGTTTTCCTCTTTGAAGGTAAAATGTGCCCCAATTCTCAGGTCTTTTACAGACTCCAACAGATTTTCTGCCAGAATTACCCTGTATTTGGGTCCATCCATCATTCCATTAACTCTAACGATCTTCCCAATCCCTTCTGAAAAAGCAAGTATGGTGATGCTACCACCATGTTTGACAGTGAGGATAGTATTTTCCGGGTGATGTGCAGTGTTACTCTTATGACAAATGCTTTGCAAAGTTCAATTTTGTTCTCAGATCAGAGCACATTGTTCCACATGTTATTTGTGTCGTGCATGTGGTTTCTTACAAACACCAAACAGACCTTTTTTGTTATTCTTTCAGAAAAGGCTTTCTTCTTGCCATGCTTCCATAAGGGGCAGATTTATGCAAAATACAATTAGTAGTTGTCTTAGCCACAGATTGCCTCACCTTAGCTGTGTATGTCTGATGTCATCCAATGTGATCAGTGGCTTTTTGGTTGCTTTTCTGATTAGTGTTCTCCTTGTTTGGACCGACAGTTCAAAGAGATGGCCAGGTCTAGGTCGGTTTGCAGTGGTTTATTCACTCTCTATTTTGATATATTTACTTGCACTCTGCTCCAGGACATGTGTAAATGTTGAACTTTTTCACTTTTTCCCAGACCTGCCTGGTGTGTTATTTGGTCTTCATAATGCAGTCTGTTCTCCATTCACAGACCTCTGAGCAATCGCAGAACAGGTGCATTCAAACTAAAACTTAAAAGACACGCATGTGCACTCTGTTTGTCATCGATACTCATTTGGGTTGACATTGGATCATTCATAAGTCATTACGGAACTTCTGCAGTCAGTTTTCTGAGCTCAGAGAACAGGGGGGCAATATTTTTGCAACTTCTACTTTCAGTTTTTTAATTCTAAATAGAATATAAGGTGTTGAAATAATTTAGTTGCACTTCACAATCGTGTCTCACATGGTGATTCCTGGAAAATAGTTTCAGTTTTTTAGCTTTAAGTTTGAAAGGGGGCAAAATGACCAAAAAGTTATTGTTGGCCCAATACTTTCGTTAGGCACTGTATTTCTATGTCATTGTTAAAATATTTGCAAATACAACAATGCATGTTATCGTTTGTTGAAATTGGTAAATAAAAGCAGTTATCATTCCTAATTATTGTTGTGATTTTTTTATTCAGTTTATTTTGTATTTTTTCAGATGCGGCAAGACCTTGATGAAGCCATGTTGAGAGAATTAGGCAATCGTGAGTACTCCAAAAAAAGCACAGAACCATAATTTATTATATGCTTCATCTTCAATATTCTCAAAGGCTTTCATCAAAATAATAATTGATTTGAATGGTTAATTGCACCTCTATGTACTATGCATTCCCACTAGATAGATAGATAGATAGATAGATAGATACTTTATTCATCCCCTAAGGGAAATTCACATTTCCAGCAGCATCCCTGAGCTGAGAACAATACAATAATAAAGCCAAAAGAAAAACAATATACAAATACCCAGTGTGACGTGCAAATGCCCACTTTAGCATGTTATATAGATTAACTAAATAGTGCTACACATAATGCAGTAAGATCCAATGTAGGTGGTGTGGTTTAATGTGGGCCTTTACTCTGCCGGGTGGAGTTAAAGAGCCTCATGGCATGAGGAAGAAAAGAACTCTTCAGTCTGTCCGTAGTACAAGACAGTGACAGCAGTCTGTCACTGAAACTGCTCTTCTGTCCGGAGATAATGCTGTGAAGCGGATGCGATGGATTGTCCATGATTGACCTCAGCTTTTTCAGTGCCTGTCTCTCAGCTGCTGTTGTTAGGCTGTCCAGCTCTTTGCCCACAACAGAGCTCGCTTTCCTAGCCAGTTTATTGAGACGAGAGGCATCCTTCTTCTTGATGCTGCCTCCCCAACACGCTGCCGCATAGAAGAGGGCGCTTGCCACTACTGTCTCATAGAATATTTTCATGAGCTTTTTGCAGATGTTGAAGGAGGCCAGCCTTCTGAGGAAGTAAAGTCGGCTTTGCCCTTTCCTACATAGAGCTTCTGTGTACTCTTAAAGCCCCCAAGTGTGTATTCTATAGCGACCTCTAGTGTTGTAAAAATACTTCATTCAGTTAAGTAAAACACTATTTATTCAGATAATAATGAAAGACAAGTGTCATATTTCATAAACATGATTTTTGTAGAGACTCCTAAGTTTAGAAATGTGTCATTACATTACACAACTTGAAGAAGCTGAAATGGTTTGCCACATCTTACTACCTCAGAAGCTTAAATCACCATTTTGAGAAGTTCACTTCCCTTTTTATGCTTTAATGGCCACTTGCCTTACACTGGATGTGATGGTCACAGCGTCCAGTGATTCAGGCATCTGACATTTGTCATCTTTGACTTTTTTTTTCACTTTTTCCTTCTCAAGCCCCTCAGGCAGGCTATGGCTGCTGTGGGTAAATAAAGCCTCCTTCGTCTTTTAGGGTCACTCGCGTTTCACAGCTGGTTATGACACCGAGTTTTGTGAGGCACCTGGTTCTATTTTCCACTGTTTCCTTCTCTAGCCACTCATGTTAGCGACTCACCTGCAGGTTATGGCTTGCTACTAGCCGCTATTTTCATTGTTAGCTGGTCTTGCTTCATCCTTTCACTGGTGATCATGCGAGCAAATGTTGCCGAGTTAAGTGATAAAGGCAACTGGTGGATTTTTTTTGCACTATTTCCTTCTCTAGCCACTCATGTTAGCTGCGACGTGGCTTGCTATTGTTATAGTTAGCTTCTTCTTGTAAATAAAGTTTGCTTCGTCCTACATGAAAGTGAATGGCACTGAGTGCTACGATTCAGGGTCCTGACATGCGGTGGATTCAATCTTTTACTGGCCTTTTCTAGTAGCACCTCCTGCTAGCTGCTAAAGTTAGCCACTTACACAAGCTCTGACCAACTCCCGCTGTTGACCCTTTTAGGAGTTTCGGGTATATCCATCTCGCTTAGTCTTTAGTTGTTGTTGGCAGGGATTAACAGCTTTGGGCTTCCCTAGTGTTTCTTCTTCAAATGCACACACTTCAGCTCCATTCTAAGCTACATTGACCTCTAGTGGCGAATTATTACACAATGTCACTTCAATGATGGTTTTGAAATGATCTGCAATGCAATGGTGGGTAATTGCTGGATTCTCCTCCCTCAGCCTCTGTAAAACTGGACACTTCTTCAGCATGTGTCTCCCCTGTGAGCAGAGCAAGGCAGCAGTATGCAGATGCATTGAAGAAAAACCGGGAGATATAAGCGGCATGCCACAGGATACCGAAGTTAGCGGTTTGGTTAAAATGACGAGCTGTGACTGCTGGTGAATGTTAACAGCTTACTTGTATTCAAATGCAAAGTCTACTCCAGTCATTTTGTAAGCAATTTTCGTTTTTCATAAAAAAAATATTAAAGATGCTGCAGAGAATTTGTTGCTCTCTGGTCCCATCTTCTGGCTTCGAGTCATGATCGCAGCCTAAGTTAGCTCATTCCGCAAGTACGTGCATGTTCCAGACACGTTCGAATAAACTTATATCTTTTTAGGGGTTTGGATTGACGTTTTGAACCGAAATGGGCCTTTTCTTACTTTTTCCATTTTTTGCTACACGAACAAAAAACTGATGAAAAGTATAACGTCACTCTCCGACCCTTCGACTTTTCCCCACTTTCCTCCTTCCAAATGTGTTGCTAGTCCCAGAACAGCGTTGGTAAAAGAAAGGTAAAGCAGATAAGTTTAGCGGGGAAAAAATACATAAAGGCTCTTTGAACTCAGGTGGGTGTTTATAACACATAGTTAATAGAGAAAATATTATACTTTTGAGCTCTTTAAGAACACCTCAAACGATGCACCACACCTTTAAATATTTGTGATTAAGTCAAGTCAGGTCAAATTTATTTGTATAGCCCTTAATCACAAAAATGTCTCAAAGGATTGCACAGGTTTACGATGACACCATCCCCTGATCTGAAACCAACATGCGGGCAAGGAAAAACTCAAAACCTCAGCACAAGGAAAATAAAGAAACCTTAAGAAACGGCCTCACAAGTGGCAATCCCCCTTCCAGGATGACCAGGGTGCAATAGATTTAGCATTGGGTAACAGTACACAAAACATGATGAACATCAATAAAAGAAAAGCAATATTATCACTGTGATTACATTGTAGTGTACATTGTTCACAATTGGATTGCATGTGAAACTCCTGAACAAACATGTAATATTAGATTTTAAAGAAGAGGGGAAAAAAGATAAGAAACAGTATTACGATAGATAGGCAATATAAATGTAGTGCTTGTAGACAGCCCTAGTCTGTAAGTACAATGTAAAACAATGCAATGGTATCAAGCAGCAAAAATAAATAAAACAATAAAGAATAAGATATGAATAAATGTTTCATATACATAGGAAATATATTTTTTCAAAGTTTAGTATGCTTGTTTAAGGGCTATACAAATAAACATGACTATTATAAAAGTAGACACTCCGTGTCTCTCCATGTGTTCATTTCAACTTTCTGGATTGCAACCGAATATAGTTGAGGACTTTTATTACAAAGAAACAAAATGAGAAAATACACACAATATTCAGCGCTTATAAACAGTCGTCCTTAAACGAGCATCGAAAAATGGCGGACCACGGTTCTTATGGGAAAGGGGAATGGATTGACAAAAATGAAACTTAGCTGAAAAATGAAACTTAACTAACTTCCAGTCTGAGAGAGTAAAGTGACCTTTGTTAAGACTGAACCCATTTGTGTTTGTTGTGGAAAAAAAGTGATGGCAGAATGATCAGAACACCCCTTAGAAACATTGCTGGGGAAACACTGAATGAATTGACACATTGAAACATCAAATGGATACAGCAATTAAATACGTCATTCAAATATATGTGTAAGCATAAAGTTTGTTTATAACTACTAAATAATGTGATTAACAAAATAATTGTGTTATGATTAAATAATGGAATTAATATAACTGGAAAACTTGTACAATCATGACTACATATTAAGTGGCACAGTTTAATAATCTAACACTTGAAATAAGAATCAGATTTCTTGTATTTTGATGTTGTTGTGTTTGATTCCGTATTGAAGTACAGTATGCTATATGGGCACAAATTAAGCTATGACCCATCACGGAGGATGTTTTTTAGTCAGATACATTTTACTAACATTTCTAACTGGTTCGTCTTACTAATTCAACATTTGTTATTTGAAACGCAATCATTTTTGCTTTTATTTTTAGAAACTATTTTTATTTAAAAAAAAAAAACGGAAGTGGTCGCAAATCGCGCTAGAAATTGGGCGCAAATAATGCATTGAGCCATCATGGAGGCAACTCGTTATGTTGCCTCTTTGTTTTTCTTTCTGTTTCAAAATGCAGGTGAGAAAAAATCCTTCCATGTCTGAGTACGTTATTCAAAACATGTTTTTGTTCTCTATTTTTTTTTGGTTTGAACAAATTTACTGACACTAATAACAGAAAACAATCTTGACAATCTCAACAGCAATCAAGCACATTCACGACATAAACGAAGCTTGAGTGAGTGACTAAAAAGAGAACAGTGAGCTCATTGAATCTCCCCTCCCCACTTCACAGAAAGTGGCGTTTGAAATTGACGCTAAAAAGTAAAGACGACTAATAATTAATATGCACGGACGCCTGCGGCAATAAAGCTTATCTAAAGTGATGATGTCATGATGTATATAAGATTTTTGAAATCATTTGTTTCAATTTCGAGAAATGTATCCCTCTCGCTGCATGGCTCTGTGGCTAGGACCTGACTCTGCATCAAACCTTGAGTACCGGTATCATTTTCCGTTTATTTTGCCGGCTGTGATTTTTGGACTGTGTACTGTAATGAAGGACATTCAGTTTCAATCGCGGGACTTAAAGTAAGGTCTGGGTTAATTTTGTGTTTGTGTTACATTTTTTTAATGTGGACGCATGCAGCTTGTATACAGGTGCGGCTTGTGTAAGTACAAAATCGGTTTTCCTCTTAAAATGTGGTGGGTGCGGCTTATAATCAGGTGCGCCCTATAATCCGTAATTTACGGTAATTACAATTTTCTTGATTTGGGATGCTCTTTAATGTTTGTTTATGGTGCCTGAAGTTGAGGTTGCTCTTTGTTGTGATTTAATCTAAATGATTTTGAAAGATTTGGACATCATATAAGATGTTTTTGTCTTATTTCTAAAAACACAAAATTATGATAAATATGCATACAATCCCCCTCAGTTTTCATCATAAACAGCTCCAGGGAGCTACTAGGAAACTGCTTAAGAAACGCGTGGCTTTAGACCTCCATCCATGCTGTTTTATCCATTTGGCAAGGGTTGGCAACCCAAAATGTTGAAAGAGCTATATTGGACAACAACAAAAGACTTAAAGGCGTTATACAAGCCTGATAAGAAAGGCACCATATATACTGTCTATATTAAATGGAAATCATTATGAATGGTTGTCCTCCTACAGAAATTAACTCCTGTTATGAGGCGACTTGAAATAATTCTGTTACTAACTCCCAAAAGGTTTTCCAGGATTTTAACGCATCACACACATTTTCAAAATTATTGTCCCAAAAGTCAGACTCAAATGCAGTTTTATAATACATTTATAAAAAAATCTCAATACAAAACAGTACAGTAAATATGTACAAACATCAAAATAAACATACGTTTATTTCAAACAAAATACTGATAGAAAACTCGTAAATATTTGTTCAGTTGGTTACTTAACCACTAGGGTCATAGGGGCACCATTTCCTGTTCTGTCTTGGGCAAGTACAGCCTGGTGGCACCCATCCCTCTCCAGGCCAACATGTTTCACAACTACTAAAGACACGTTTAAATACCTTAAAGTGTTAAGATTTTTTTGCAGGTCAAGATGTTGAGCATAGCGAGAGTCTGAAAGACAATGCCAACTGGCTGTTTGACTAGAAAGGTTTTGTGGAGAGTCAGTTCATTCGCAGGGTTCGCAACTTTTCAAGGCCGAATTTAAGCATTATTAAGGCCAATTTGTCCAGTACTTTCAAAGGAAAGAAAAATACACCGCCAATCAAAAGTTGTTTTTTTTTTTTTAACTTTTATTACCAAAATAAAGCCGCAACCTCAAACTTGTTACAAACACGAAAAGGGATCTGTAGGTGTTTGGTAATAATTGAGTTCAATACGGAAGACAAAAAAAGAAAGTACTGTATGTATAAAAAGCAGAAAAATAAATCAAAGCTGGACTCATTTTAATGATATTCATTGCTTCGAAACAGAATGAACTTAGTGGCTGATCTTTTGCTTTTTGTTTTACTGAAATTTATATTTTTGTGTGTTTTTCGGAGGATCTGTGTCTAATTTGACGAAAATAGATTTTTTTTTTGCCATTTATTATTAATGGCGAAAAGTAGATTTTCATTTTTACTACATTGGTTGGCATTTGCAGGGATTTTGTGTTGTTGTTGTTTGACTTTAAATCTGTTCAGTGTGTAGAAATCTGCTTCTTTATTTTAAAGCGTGTTCTATCGAGTCAGACTGTCAAGAAACAGCACTTTCCTGACCTTTTAAACTAAACATTAAAATTTAAGCATTTTCAAGGATATCAAGCACTGAACGAACTTTAGAAATGTGCTGGTAAGGCATCACTTTAAAAACGAGTTTACATTTACATTTAAATGCATCAAACCCCTGTCACAACCTCTTGATGTTCCTCTTGCTCTGGGCACTACCAGGAAGGTGGGAGCCGTTTCTGCCCGAAGCGGGGAAACGACAACGGTAATGTCCTACACGGCACAGAGAGGCGCCATGGAAGGTTTCCAAACAGATTGTGCAGAAATCAAAGTGGCACGAGGGCCGCATACATGTGGCCCGCTGGGATTCGGGTGAGTACTTGGCAGGAAAGCCGCAGTGCTTGCACTGACGCAGGGATTTGTTCTGCTTCAGGGTGCTAGCGGCCTGAAAGGAGGGGCGGAAAAAAATACCAATTGAAGTTAGAATCAACAAATCAGGGTTCGTACACCTTTTCATGACCAAGTTCAAGCACTTTTGAAGCACTTTCAGGGCCAATTATTCCAGTACCTTCAAAGGAAGAAATCTAGCGCTGATCAAAACAAATTTGTTTTTTGTCATCAACTTGGATAAATAAAATAAGGTCGCCATCTTGCTGCTAGCACATACTTTAAGCTTTTTTGAGCCGTTCCTATTAATGATATACCATCTTTTCATGTCAATGGTCTGTTAGAAACTGACAAATTCTGCCGTTCCGATTTAAAAACGCACGCGCAGCTTGGCTACGTCACACTTGTTGAAAAAGCTCTATAATACCAGCTCAGTAGCCTAGATGGTAAAGCGCCCGCTTTGAGACTGGGAGGTCGGTGGTTCGCGCCCCGGCCGAGTCATTCCTAAGACTTAAAAAGTGGTCGGCGGCGCCCTCTGTTGGCTGCGGCTGCATCGGCTCGCTACAACGGGTCAGGTGCAATCGACATTTCGTTCTGTGTACATTGTTACACAGAATGACAATACAAGGAAATTATTATTGTTATTATTATTATAAGTCTTGGGTAATAGTTCAGTTCCATTTGGAAGACTAAAAAGAAAGTACCGTAAAAAGAAAAAGAAAAATTGGCCAAATTTAGACTCATTTTATTGATAGTGATTGCTCCAACGCAGAGTGCATTTAATCTTTCAATCGACTGCAGATACTTTGCTTTTTATATTACTTAATTTAATCTATTTTATTCTTTCCGAGGATCTGTGTTCAATTTGGTGAATATAGAATTGAAAGTAGTTAATTGTTTTGGATTTTATTACTTATAGCACTGATAAGTTAGTACTTTTTATGTACATTTGTATTCAAGAATTTTGTATTCTTGTTCAGTGTGTAAAGAGCTAAAATTAATTTGAAGTTTACAATTTTTGGGTCGATATGTGAATATTTTACTACTCATTTCATGTGGTTTTCAGGGATCCCCCTGCAAAACATATAACTACCAAACCATTTGTTTTATTATTGATGATAGATCATGAAAAGAAACATTTGAGGAACCCTTTTAGAGCCAGAAGAGATGGTTTTCTAAATAGAGCTGTCGTCTAGGGTGCAACCAATAGGAAGCGGTGACGCTTCTCATGACACCATAATGACAAGCCATCAGAGCAGGCGTGTCAGCATCATTTTCACGTACTTAAAAGAATAAATAATTTATTAATTGCATGGTCTATAGTCAGACTGCCAAGAAACATCGTGATGGCAAATATTTCAAACATTTTCAAGCACTTTGCCGACAATTCAAGTATTTTCCTGACCATGTGAATTCAACATTAAAATTAAAGCATTTTCAAAAATTTCAAAAACCCATACGAACCCTGCAATGTCATGATTGGGCCAGGCCGCGAGTATGTAGTCAGATATTAAACTGGTCGGTGGTACAGAAAATATTGCAGACCACTGGTTGAAGCTATATATCAAAAAGGTTTCTTCCTCAAAATATCGTGAATATTTTTTTTAACCTCAAGTCTGTTCTTCATACACAATATGATAGTCAATTTTCAAAACAATTGCCGAAGACTAACCTGAATGTATTCATCGAAGCGTGAACACTGAGAGGTAGACTGGCCCCCTTTTTCCGATGGTGTTTTCCGTCTATTTACACCAGCACTCAATGAGGACGAGGTTGCAGAGGGAGAATGTGGTGCAGCCACGTTCTGCATGCAGGACAGAACAACTCGAGATGCAACCAGTCCCTCGTAAGGACAGAACTCTTTTGCTTCAGGGACCGTAATGACACTTGATTGAAAATTAAGAGGAAAAATAGCAATGTTATGTTTTAGTCTGAATTTCATGTTTCGTACACCCTTTTTAAGGGAGAATTCAAGCGGGTTTTTTAAAGACTCTAAAAGCCAATTTTCCAAATTTTACAGAACAATTTAAAGAAGTCCAGTGCAAATCACAACGGTTTCAAACCCAAACATTATTTAGGAACCCTAAAATTTGTTTAAAACCGTAACAACCCCTACCCCCTAACCCTACAACTAAACCTAGCTGTAACCCTAGCCCTAATCCCGTAACCGTAGCTCGTTACACATTTTTAAATCCTACATTCAGATTAGAAACGTAATATGGCGCTCAAACCCAAGCCCAAACCCCATTTTAAGCTGTAACCCTAGCTCTAAACGCATTTTCGAACCCTACATACAGTTTAGAACCTTAATATGTAGCTCAAACCCTAGTTCCTAAACACACGCCTAGCTCTGGCTAAAAACCCTGGCCCCAACTTTATTTCAGAACCCTTAATTTAGTTTAATACCCTAATAAGAAGCAGTTTATAGTTTATAAAACTAGTCCTAATCCAATTTTCAGGACCATAAACATTTTTGAACCCCTTATTTAAAGCCCAAACCCTAGCTCCCAACCCGAACCTAAGAAACATGGCATCATAGCCTTTACAAGCACTTCACCTAAAATTTAAGTACTTTAACTCTTCAAAACACAACACTAAAATTCAAACATTTTCAAGGATGTCAAGTACCGTACGAATGCTGGAATTAATAGTCTAAACGTTTTCGTTGACATGCAAATACATTTGTGTAGGAAACACTCACAATTAGATTGGTAATATTTACATGGTAATAGTTGTATTCTGGCCTAAATTTTATGTGCAATGACTTTATCAGTAACATTTCACATTAAATATAAAGAAAAATATCTACCATATTTTCACGACCATAGGTACACATAAAATTGTTAGATTTTCTTCAAATTGTGCATCGTGCCGTATCCTGCAGTGCGCCCTGCGAGTCATGTAAAGCCGCAGACAGAGACCAGCTCTGTGGCCTTAGGGTTGGGCACCTACCGGGTACTGGGGGGTCACAGGTTGAGCCTTTGCTGAGTCAAGACCTGCACAACATTTGGTGTTTTCGTTAGACTGTTCACACTTCCAATCTATCCATCTTCTGTGACTTCTATGAATCTGTTTCCTACCCAAGAAGACATGTGACGTTGCACGCAATGCATTGTTTGCAGAAGTACTCATGGATGCTAGCGCTGTAGCGTATCTAGGAATTTTAAATGTTATTGTTATCGTCTAAGTGCTTTCGTTTTATGAAACTGTGTAATTTTTCCACCCAGACCAGGACTACGGTGGCGCAGGAACTTTCAGCAGATTATAATGGACAGAATAGATTAGCGACGCTTGGGTTCACGTGTCTGCCGGGACTTTCGTTTGAGCTTTCCGAAAATGACTCTTTAAGTGAAAAATGTGAACCTTTTAATGGAGATTTAGCAAAGCTGTTCTGGTCAGAATCAGAGGATGAAGATTTTGACGGTTTAGTTTGATATGGAATCACAGTATGAAAACAAAACAAAAGTAAGCACCAAACTGTCTTGCACCAGCTCCATATGTTCTTAAGAATATATTGGGGCACACTTGTGTGCCGTACAACCGATTTTTACAGGCTTGTGTGCTTGTTCAGGGAAGTGATGGCACTGTAGCGGCGTCGCAGAGCCTGTTGGTCTTTGATTTAAGGGACCTTTAGCATCTCCCAGAGTGCATTAGGTCAAAAAGGTGGTGGCCGGGGTGAGAGGAGTGCTCAGTAATGTTACCGGCTCTGCTGTAGTGTCAGGAGCCAGCATTGGCCTAACATTTACATTTGACTTTGATAAATTGGCCATGTAAAACCCTGCATTTACAATTGGTAGACTGGACATGTTTTCTCTTCACATTACTGAAAGAGTTCCTAATCCCAGAAATGGTACGGTAGTGATATTGTAACTCCATCACAAAAATTGTTCATAACCTCACCTGAAGATTCTGCTCAGCTTGCCGGCACCTATTCATAGCAGCGCTGTCCTGACGAATAATCGTTCTCCATGTTCTGCTCACCTCCTCACAACTGCAATTGGTGAAAACACCATTGATATTTCACGGCCACAAGGATGTGCCACCCACTGTGTACCAGAGAACTTTTACTTTACTACTGTACCTCCAAAAACTCTAGGCCCATACGCTGACCAGGTAAAGCATATGATCCTCTGCCACCTTGGAGACAACGCTGAAGTCATAACTAAAACGGAAAAAAAAATCAATTTTTGAGAACTGGAATTTGACACAGGGAAATGTAAGGGAAAACAAATATTATAGTTTTACTTTCGCATTGAATGTTCTTAACAAGGAGCACTCATAAATAAGTAAACAAATATTTGCCTACCATTTATTCAAGCTGTAATTTTTGGCAAATTCCTGACAAACTGCTTGTTGGAAATTGATGGGCAGGAGGAGGAGTACAGGAAATTGATTCAGGACTTTGTCCGATGGAGCGACGTAAACCACCTGCACCTAAACACCACCAAAACCAGGGAGATGGTGGTGGACTTCAGGAGAACCAGAACTCACCCGGTTCCTGTAACCATCAAAGGAGAATGTGTAGAATTTGTCCAGACCTACAAATACGTGGGTGTGCAGCTGGACAACAAACTGGACTGGACTGCCAACACAGAAGCTCTATGTAGGAAAGGGCAAAGCCGACTTTACTTCCTCAGAAGGCTTCAAAATCTGCAAAAAGCTCCTGAAAATATTCTATGAGACAGTAGTGGCAAGCGCCCTCTTCTATGCGACAGCATGTTGGGGAGGAAGCGTCAAGAAGAAGGATGCCTCTCGTCTCAATAAACTGGCTAGGAAAGCGAGCTCTGTTGTGGGCAAAGAGCTGGACAGCCTAGCAACAGTAGCTGAGAGACGGGCACTGGAAAAGCTGCGGTCAATCATGAACAATCCATCGCATCCACTACACAGCATTATCTCCAGACAGAAGAGCAGTTTCAGCGACAGACTGCTGTCACTGTCTTGTACTACAGACAGACTGAAGAGATCTTTTCTTCCTCATGCCATGAGGCTCTTTAACTCTACCCGGCAGAGTAAAAGCCCACAGTAAACCACACCACCTACATTGCATATTACCGAATCTTATTGCAATATGTATTCTGTGTAGCACTATTTAGTTATTCTATATAACACGCTACAGTGGGCATTTGCACGTCACACTGGGTATTTGTATATTGTATTCTTTTTGCTTTATTATTGTATTGTTCTCAGCTCAGGGATGCTGCTGGAAATGTGAATTTCCCTTCGGGGATGAATAAAGTATCTGTCTATCTATCTAGCTATCTAGCTATCTATCTAGCTATCTATCTAGCTAACTATCTAGCTAACTAGCTATCTATCTAGCTATCTATCTAGCTATCTAGCTAGCTATCTAGCTATCTATCTAGCTATCTATCTATCTGATGATGGGCAGGTTAGGGTTGTTAAACTGCACAGAAGGGGTGGAAGACTTGATTGGTTCCCACCTCTGGTGTGGAGGCATTCCCTAAGCTCAGAGTGCAGTCAGAAACAACCTCGTCTTCACATTGGGGTGATTTCTTTGGTATCACAGTAGGCTGAGGCATGAACAGGGGGTTTCGGTGACCGTCATCTTCTCCTCCGTCAATGTGGCTGTTGTGCAAGGACAAGTAGCCGCTGTCGTCTTTCGTATCGCCAAAAGTTCTATCTTGTGCCTTGATGGCCTGGTTCTTCTTGTCACAAGCTGCTCCCAAGGAGTCATCCTGAGGGAACAATACTTTGGACACTGTATCAATGGGGGGCTTATGGGGTAATGGGTACTTGATGGGCAAATATTTTGCACGGAAGCCGGTGTTTTTTTTGGGGGAGCCCTTTTCCATGTTCTTGGCCCTGGCTATGTCGTATTGTGGGCACTTCATGTTTTTAAACACGGATACGCTGGAGATGAAAGATGAATTAACCTGTTTAACGTGTTTGATGTTTCACAAATCACACAAAATGTCACTTTTTAAGAGTCAATTAATGATATTTGCATAACCTTCTGTCCAACATTAAACAAATCACAATGCAAACAAAGGTAAGATTCTACTTTTAGTAATGGCTTTTGTTCTGGTTCTGTTCACCTCCACAAACAATGCCTATGTGGAGTAAAGGACCTACAACTTAACTTTTTGCCCTCTGCAAAACAAAAAATATACACCATAGCTTGACACTTCTTAAAAAAGGTAGGAAATTATATATAATATGTATATATACATATACACACACACACGGGCAGCACGGCAGGGCAGTGGTTAGCGCTTGTGTGGCACAGTTCTGAGGTCATGAAATCGAACCTCGTGTGTGAAGTTTGCATGTTCTCCCCATGCTTGCGTGGGTTTCTTCCGGGCACTCCGGTTTCCTCCCAGATTCCAAAATCATGCATGTCAGGTCAATTGGTCGGTCCAAATTGTCCCTAGGGGTGAATGAGCGAGTGAATTGTCTGTCCCTGTGAGGCCTGTGATTGGCTGGCAACCAGTTCAGGGTGTCCCCTGCCCACTGCCCGAAGATAGCTGGGATGGGATCCAGCACCCCAGCGGGCCGCGACCCTACTGAGGATAAGCGGTGCAGATAATGATCACACACAGACAGACACACACACACACACGCACAAACAGCTTAAATCTCAGTTTCTAACTCTAGCTCCAATCCTATTTTGGAACTATAAAATAAATTTAAAACCATTTAAAGCCCAACACCTAATCGAAGGAACTTGGCAAGAACCATAGCATTGTATGTATGTAATTAGAGTGATATTGAGTGAAAAATAATGATATTTTACGTTTTCGTGACAAGCGAGCGGCAATTGAACATGAATGAAGCGACTCACCAGAATATTTGTTCCAGTTTCTGTATACTTTGCGTCTTGTTAATATTCAGCAAATTTGTCAATGTAGTGTGAACAATAATAAAAACTTAATAAAGAAAAGCAGGATAGAAGTGAAACAGCTATAGCGCTCATGTGCACCAAAGCGCTTTGGAACAGGCGGCGAATCGAGGGCCAGTTTGTGAGTATGTGAGCAAGCGAAACTCAAGGCGCATGCTCAGTGACTCTACTGTTTATTATAATAAAAGTTCAGGGTGTCCCCTGCCCACTGCCCGGAGACGGCTGGGATGGGCTCCAGCACCCCCCGCGACCCTACTGAGGATAAGCGGTACAGATGATGGATGGATGGATGGATGGATAGTTATATTGGCTGAAGCGAACATTTACGTTATATTTAGAAAAGTCAAGTCTAGTCAAGTCGTGTTTATTTGTATTTATAGCCCTTAATCACAAGAAGTCTCAAAGGGCTGCACAGACCACAGATTATTGCAAACCACAGACTATTATTACACCATCCCCTGATCTAAAACCTAAATAAGGGCAAGGAAAAACTCAAAAACTTCAACATGAGGAAAATGGAGAAACCTTGAGAAGGCACATGAGGTAATCCTCCTTCCAGGATGACCAGGCTGCAGTGGATGTTGTAATAACAATTAATACACAGATATTGTCAACAGGAAATATAGGTCATTCAAAGCTAGAGAATAGAAGTGTGTTTTAAGTCTAGATTTAAACAGTTCCACTGAGGTTGCAGATCAGATCTCAGGGGAAAGAGCATTCCACAATGCAGTTCTCATCTTGGCTCTTGGGATCCCTCGTAGACCACCATTTTCAGAGCGAAGGCTCCGGACCGGAACAGAAGGGGGAATTAAATCTGAAAGATATGAGGGAAGTCCATACATGATTTTGTATAATACCAACAGAACCTTAAAATCACATCTTAATCTAACAGGGAGCCAATGTAGTTCAGCTAAAATCGGGGTAATGTGCTTAAACTTTATTGTTTTAGTTAAAAGCCTCGCTGCAGCATTTTGTACCAGCTGAAGGCTCTTGACTTTGGATTTCGGGGTACCGGAGAGCAGTGCATTGCAGTACGGCATTGCTGTCGAGAGGTAACAAACGCGTGAATTATAATCCCCGCATCGGACTGAGACAGCATGGGGCGAATTTTAGCAATTTTGTGACGATGGAAAAAAGCTGTTCAAAGTATTCATGTGTGTTTGGAAGGACAGATTGGGGCTAAATGTGACACCTACATTTTTGACTGAGTCACTCAAGGTTATATTACATTTGTCAATGTTCAGCGCAGGCCTCCAAATTTCCACAGTTTAGTGTGGCAGATTCCTCAATCAGAAGATATTGTTAAGTGTCATCTGCATTGCAGTGGAAACTGATATTATACTTGCGAATAATATCACCTACTGGAAGCATGTAAATGTTGAAAAGAAGGGTGCCAGATGTAATTTCCCCATATTTAACACAGTGTGTCCTATCTGAGAGGTAGGATCTGAACCATAAGATTTCTAGTAAGATATTATGGTCAACAGTGTCAAAGGCAGAACTAAGGTCCATCAGCAGAAAAAGTGATGAAGTACCGGAGTTCATGGCCAGTAGAAGATCATTGGTTATCTTAATCAGGGTGTCTCAGTAGAGTGATTAGTCCTGAATCCTGATTGCATAGATTCAAAAAGGATGATCTTGGATACAAAATCATTCAGCTGCTGTGCCACAACTTTTACAAGTACTTTAGAAAGAAACATTAGGTTTGACACAGGTCTATAATTGCATGAGCTTTTTGAATGAAGGTTGGGTCGTTTCAGTATAGGTTTAATAACAGCGGACTTAAAAGCCACTGGAACAACACCTGAGGAGAGTGATGTGTTTATAATATTTAGAATTGAAGGTCAAAGGAACCCAAAAAGACCTTTAATCAGCGAGCCTAGAAACGGGTCAAACAGGCAAGTAGTCGCTTTAAGATTCTAAATTTACTGATCACTATATCGGGAAAAAAATCCCTGGACAGTCACCATGTCGCGCATCTATAATTTTCAGACCTTTAGTATGTGACGTATAAACATGGTCTTTAGAAATTTCTTCCCGTATGCATTGAATTTTATTATTAGAAAGTTGTGGGCTGAATGGGTAGAACTATCTGGAATAATCTGTTGCCTCGTTAGCGATGCTATGGTGTCGAAAATTTAAATCACATATCAATTGATTAAAAAAAAAAAAAACTTTTCACTGTACATTTAGGGTGTCCAAATCATTTTAACTCGGGGGCTACATGGTAGAAAAACAATTCACAGGTGCCTGACTTGTAGATTAAAGAGACAGAAAGAAACTGTGTGTGTGTGTGTGTGTGTGTGTGTGTGTGTGTGTGTGTGTGTGTGTGTGTGTGTGTGTGTGTCTGTGTGTGTGTGTGTGAGAGAGAAAGCAAAAATAATAGAGATAGAGGGAGAAATACAAAGTACAAAGAGATAAAGAGAGAGCAAGGAAGTGGAACAGAAAAAGGGGAGAAATAGCATGAAAAACAAGAGAGTGTCATGATTACTGATGCGGGGCACCTGAGTCTGCTCCGTTGGCGCCAATAGCCGCGGACGCTGATTGGCTGCTTCCTCTTTTTTAAACGCCCGCTTTCCTGACAGCACTCGTCAGATCGTTTGTGAACCTAAGCTACACGCTAGGCAAACTTTTGACTCCTGACTCGATCCTGCACTATTCTACGTCTGATTCCCGTTGCCGATCTTTTTCTGAAACTATTTACGCTTTTGCTCCTCCGCCCCGGCCATCGAATTGTTTTTTCCTCGCTCTTGACTTTGCCTGTGCTCAACACGGAAGTGCCACTTCCGCGTTCCTGCTATCTGCTACCCGTGACCGACAATCATCGTATCGTGGATGCAAGTCCTCTTTTCTCTTCTACATAAAACTGAGGAAACGCACGCAATTGGGTTCCATCTCCGTTCCTGGTCAGTGACAGAGAGAGAAAAAGTAGAGAAAGTGTAAAAGAGAGAGAGAGATAAAGAGAGAGGAGAAAGAGTAAAAGAAACAGTGAGGGAGAAAGAAAAAGAGAGAAAGGGAGAAAGCAAGAAAGGGAAAAAAGAGAGATGAAGGGAGGGAGAAATAAAGAGAGAAAGAGTGAATGAGGGAGACAAAGTCCAGAAAAAAACAATTGAGAAAACAAATTAAAGAGAGAAAGAAAGAGTGACCAAGAGAGATAAAGTGAAAGAGAAGATGGCTGGGATGGGCTCCGGCACCCCTGCGACCCTACTGAGGATAAGCGGTGCAGATAATGGATGGATCTGAAACTCTTTGGAAAATTAAATGAAACAGAGTAGTTTGGTTTTAGTTTCAGTGTTCATATTACCAAACAGTAAAAACTAACTTAAATTAACAGCCGATCGTAAGCTATTGGAATTTGTACACCTTTTTTTTCCCTTTTCATAAACCTAACCAATTACTTTCTTGTGTTTTGAGGACTAACACTAGTTTCACGTGGTTCAAACAGACTATCAGTGCGCATGCGCCAAGTTTTCAACATGGCTGCGCCCGTCGCAAGGTAGAGTCAATAATTTTCGATGAAATATTTTCAGTTTTAGGAATGTATGGTTGACGGTTTTTTAAAAAATTATCCAGTCCCTTGTTTAGGCACTTGGACCGTGCTTCCCCCTTCCGATGTTTATTGAGCTTCACAATTTATAATTTGTTCAGTTTAACACTACCAGCAAACATCGACTCTATATTATGTTCTCAGATAAATGCGCAACTTTGTTAGCTTTTTGCAAATCCATATGAAAGTTCTTATCCTCTGAGAGTAATACGTCCTCTGCAAGTAATACACACAATCACGATGATGGGGAAAATTGTTGTTTCTGCAAGAAAATAGAAAATTTAGTCATTCAGTCATGTTTTTAAGAAGGGCACTTTCCCTCCTACCTAGAGAAAAAGAATCAGTATTTAACTCGCTCAGTTTGTGCTTTACGAGTTTAGCAAATATCATTAAAGATGTCAGATTTGGTGTTCACTGCATCAGAACTACAAGGACTATTCACAGTGCCAACTGGATGAATTCAGCAAAGTTAATATCCCTCGATGAATTATTCTCAAAGAGATCCCTGCTGGATTATTTGAAAAAGTTGGACTTTGAGTATACCGAGTGTTTGAGGGTGGTGAACAGCAACCAACAGGAGCAGACCAGTACAGAAGTGATGAAAGCTAAGAGGACCAAAGTGTCCCATCTTGCACCACTCATTCAGACCATCAGGGAACTGGAGTACAAGCAAACGGAGATGAGTGAATCAGAGGCACTTCTCAAGGGTAAGATTGACTTCTCGGAAAGTAAAAAAGGCCAATGTGTGATTTTGGGTATTCCCACAGATGAAGATCTACGAGAACTGGCTGAGCAGGAGAGGGAAACCTGTTTGCAAAATATCCATGACCTAAGGCAGAAGGTAGCAGTTATACTTTCAAAATGACAATGAAAAACATTTTTTGTGTTCTTTATTTTTTAAGTTATTTTGCATTGTTTCATTGTTTTTTTATTTCGGATGGGTAAAATCAATTTGATATTTTATCAAAAGAAAGAAACAAATGAAATATTATGCTTATTCGGTGTTGAAGTAATTAGGTAGCTAATTGTTTTACAACCCTCACTAAATATAACGTGGTGCGCAGTAAGTGATAAAATCTGGTGAAAGAAATTATTTTGTTACCAATTATAGGTCGGTAAGGGTCTGATAAAAATGCATTAAAACATTCACAAACATTTGCAGGAGTGTGGAAAAGTTGATAAAGTTTTAAAATGCATCGTATATACATAGATGGTTTGTTCTTCATATTTTTTCATCTTCGCACTCCTTTTTTTTTTTTTTTTAATACCTAAGCCCATTGCTAAGTGAGAGATAACTCTTTGTGCTTTCTGAGAGCTATATGGTTCTGTTTAAATTATTTTTTACTTATTGTTTCAGATATTTGATCTTTTGATCACAGAGGAGGACGACGATTTGAGCGACCTCGTGCTGGAAGTGACAGCGGGAGTTGGTGGACAGGAGGCCATGCTATTCACTGCAGACGTTGGTTTCAATGTGTATATTGCTATTGTATCAACACAATTGGTTCATGGGCTTTCATTAGGAATATAATCCAACTCTTAAAAGATACACAATGTCACCATTATAAACAGCTACCCTATTCAATTGTATACAAAATGAAGCATCGTAACTTGCAATTGTTTTACGTATAATTCATTTGGTCAAGCTCATAAACAAGACATGTTCAACAACGTCAATAAACGGAAACCTTTTAAATACATTCGCTATCCACCTATGATGCTGGATCCTAAATGTTTTGTTTAGAGGTTGCTCATCAACCTTTGTTACAAAAGTATTGCTCCTGAAATACAGATGGGAAAATGCAGACATCATTGATGGCCAGCGCAATTGAAAAAAAGTCACCCCCAGTGTGTTTAAGAAAAATTGTATCCTTTAATTTGTGAATAATACAGAAAGTACATAAATAACGTAAATGAAATTGAAAAAGTATTAATGTTGAAGATCATGATATTTTTTCTATCAAATACTAATGAGAAATTTGAAAGCATGTAGATTATGTGAACAATTTACAAATGTTCAATATGCGCACCGCCTGGGACACGGCATACGTCAAGTTGAGTCGTGAATATAGCTTCTGCCAAACACGCTGACCATATTTTGGGTGACAGTCCAGCAGATTACTATTTTATTTTTAGAAACAAATTACTTGCTTGGGAGTCAATAGGGAAATACATATATTTATTATCATAATTCATTATTAATCTTCAAAGGACAGCATTTCTCTCAAACACACTTGAGTTTGATTTATGCTCTAGTATTAATTGTAAAGGTGCTGAAAAAATTAGGCAAACAGAAGGAAAAATTCTGATCTTAGAAAAAAAACCCTCAAACATTCAGTATGTCACAGAAGTAAGTAAACCCCTCACATTTCTGCAGAGATTTCATTATAATGTTTAAGGAACATCACTGACGAAACATCGCTTTGACACAATGAAAAGAAGTATGTAAACAAAGGCCATGGCTGACTGGAAAGATACCCTCTATTCTGGTGAAACAAAGAGTAATTTACTTGGCTCAGATTGTGAGACGCTTGTTTGGAGAAAAGCAGGTGAGGTGTACAAACATGTTTGTGTTGTGCCTAAAGTCGGCCATGGTGTTGGCAATGTCATGGTTTGGGGCTGCATGAGTGCAACTGAATTTGGGTAGTTGCATTTCATTCAGTGAAACACAAATTCAAGAATGTACTGTTAAAAACTGGCGCAGAGAATGATCCTCACCCTCCAGAAACTGGGTCGCAGGATGTTCCAGCCTTACAATGACCCAAAGTACACTTTTAAGATAACCAGCACTTTTCTAAAGGGGCTAAGGCTAAAGGGGTTACTGGCCAAACCTGTCTTTAGATCTAAATCCAACAGTACGTCTTTGGGGGTCCCTTAAGCGGAAGGTGGAGAAGAACAAGATCTTAAATATCCCCCAGCTCAGTCATGTCATGGAGGAGTGCAAGAGCACTCCAGTGCTGTATTGTAATGCTCTGGTGAAAACCGTGGCCAGAGGATTAAAGTTGATCTGCAAAAACATAGTGCCCAAACAAAATAAAATATTGAACATCAGGAACTTTCACTTCAGGGTATATTCACTTTTGTTACCAGGGTTTTGGCTACGAATGGCTACAGTTTCAGTTTTTTGAGGGGGGGAAATAGATGTACACTGCTACATAAGCTTTACACAGACTTCTTTTCACTGTGTCAAAGCAATGTTTCAGTGTTGTTCAATTAAACATGACTATGAAATCTCTGCAGATGCGTGTACTCACTTTTGTGACACAATATGTTTACTGCATATCTTCTAATGAGCCCCAAGGATCGATTCCAGCTGCCGCACCCTTCCCGTGTGAAGTTTGCATGTTCTCTCCGTGCCTGCGTGGGTGTCCTCTAGGCACTTTGATTTCCTCTCACTTTCCAAAACATGCATGTCATGTTGAATGGCCGGTTTAAATTGTTCCTAGATGTGAATGAGCTAGTGAGTTGTCTGTCTCTGTGTGCCCTACAATTGGCTGGCAACCAGTTCAGGGTGTTTCCTGGCCACTTCCTGAAGATAGCTGGGATAGGCTCGAGCACCTTCCGTGACCCTAGTGAGGTTACGCGTCGCAGACAATGGTTGAATGGATAGACCAGTTGAAGTAGAAATATACTCTTTGGATATGTAATTTGAATCAACTATCTTCCCCGTCCTTTACAGCTGTTCAACATGTATGAGGGCTTTGCTCGGCACAATGGCTGGTCCTTTGAAGTCCTAGAACACGTAAAGAGTGACATAGGTGAGTCAGTAGGACACATAAATTGGGAAAAAACGACTCCCACAAAAGTTGATTGTAGTGTTTGTTTTTGCTCAGGTGGACTGCGTCACGCCTCTGTGAGCATCAGCGGACTTCAGAGCTACAAGAGGATGAAATTTGAAGGCGGCGTTCATCGCGTCCAGCGGGTTCCAAAGACAGAAAAGCAGGGTCGCATGCACACCAGCACTATGACTGTGGCTGTGTTACCCCAACCCACTGAGGTAGAAACTTCTTTGTCAAACTGAGTTTTATGCCATTTACAGTAAGACCTCGGTTATCGCGGTTAATGGGACCAAAACCACCCGCAATAAGTGATAATCCGCGAAGTAGCGGCGCCCCTTCAAAAAAAAAATAAAAAAAATCTCATCTCATTATCTGCACCGCTTATCCTTATTAGGGTGACGCTGCATGCGCCGAACTCGCTCCGTCGCGCAGCCGGGAGAGACCTCCGCCGACCCTCCCTTGTCCCATCAGGCCGGCTGCCTTATCCCGCGTCAGCTGACGTTCTGCCGAAAAACCCCGCAAAAAGTGAAAATCTGTGATTTAAAAAAAAAAAAAAAAAATTTTTGATTTTTTTTTTTTAACCATTACAGACCGCGAAGCTCTAAAGCCGCGAACGTCGAACCGCAAAGTAGCGAGGTCCTACTGTATTATTATATGTATATTTATATATATGTGTGTGTGTTATATGTTTGCATGGGTGCTGGAAATCCTTAAAAATGATTGAATCATAATGTTGCATTTTCACGGTCAGCAAAATGCTTGAATTTGGGGTGGTTGAATCTGTTGCGATTGCCATATTTCTTGGCAGTCTGACTATAGACAACACAATGAATTAAGAAAATTATTTTAAAAGTGCGTGAAAATGACACTGACACACCTGCCTTCTAGTGGCTTGTCAAAATGGGGTTGTCATGTGAAGCGTCACTGCACCAAAGAGGACAGCTCTATTTAGAAAGCCAGCTCTTTCGGCATGGATCACTGAGAAGAGGTCTCTTTCAGCTCCCAAACGGCTCCTCAGATGTTTTTGTTGTTTTAATGATATCAACAATAATAAAACATAATGCACCAAATTATTTAGTAATTAGTAATGTCATATGCTTTGCAGGAGATCTGTGCAAAACACATGAAATATAAATTAAAATATTCACAGATATACAAAAAATGTAAACGACAAAACAATTTTGGCTTTTTATATACTGAACAGATTTCAAGTCGAATAACAGCACAGAATCCCTGAAAATGCAAAACAAAGTACAAATTAAACATATTAACTCATCGCTGCTATTAATAAATAAAAAATGCCCCCCCCCCCCCCCAAAAAAAAAAAAAATATATACGATTCTATTTTAACCAATTAAGTCAGAGATCAACTGAAAAACCCTCCAAAAATATTTATTAAAATGAGATAAACTGAAAGCAAAAGATAAGCCGTTTCTAAGATTGAATGCACTCTGCTTCAGAACAATCAATACTGCTTTTTTTACATACAGAACTTCTTTTTTTTGTCTCCCGGATTGAACTCCAATATTACCAAGCACCTATTGCGCCCTTTCCATGTTTGTAAACAAGTGTGACTCATTGAAGCAGCACATGCATTTTGAAGCATATTAGCAGAATTCTCCTCAGTTTATAGCAGCCCATTGACGCAAAAATGTTGTAGTTTATATATAGCAATGGTTCCCAAATGTTGTAGGCTGGCGCCCCTTTGGCTCCCCGGGGAATTTCTAGTGCACCCCTCACAATCGACAATACAGTTTTGGGGTTGGACACTATTAGACATTTTTAGCTGGAGTCACAGCATTGGTCATTTCTTTGTGCCTTTTGCGAACTTTTTTCGTACGGCGTGAAGGTCGCAAATGCTACTTTGATAGAGGTTTGTTTACCTCGCAGTCTATTTGGAGATGCACCTTCTTTGTCTTTTACTTGTAATCTTTTTTGACATGCCGTGCATTTTAATATGTGCTAATTTTTGAGGTGCTGGTACAAATGACTTGTTTCCCCTGGACCTAGCGACTATGCGAAAGCAAATTCTGCAACGGGCGTTTTCTTCTGTTCAATGAGCCTACAAGGTGAGTGTGGCATAGTGTGGTGCTTGCAAACTTCGTACCGCGTTTATTGCCTCTGATTGGTCAGGGCTTTTAAAACTTAAACAGTAACAATTGTGGTTGGCCAAAACTCCATCACTCACAACAAAACCTTGGAAAAACCCGCAGTGCTTTGCGGTTTCACAACCACATTACGTGCATTTATCTGGTAAATTGGCGATTTTTTTTTTTTTTTTTTTTTTTTTTTTTTTTTTTTTTTTTTTTTTTAAATATCCAGCGCGACCTCATCAAATTTGGGATGATTGTGGATACATACAGGCAACTACCAGGATTGATACGGCATTAAAAGGCCAGTTGTGATCAAGCATTGAAATTTAAAAATAAGGTACCATTCTTTTTTGTAATGGAAATTATATATATACGGCAGCGCAGTGGTTAGTGCATGTGCGGCACAGTTCATGTCTTGGGAACCTCCTGCGTGGGTTCAAATCCAGCTCCAGACTTCCTGTGCGGAGTGTGTATGTTCTCCCCGTGCTTGCGTGGGTTTCCTCCGGGCACTCCGGTTTCCTCCCACATTCCAACAAACATGCATTTCAGGTGAATTGGGCGGTCCAAATTGTCCCTAGGTGTAAATGAGCGAGTGAGTTGTCTGTCCCCGTGTGCCCTGCAATTGGCTGGCAACCAGTTCAGGGTGCCCACTGCCCGATGATTGCTGGGATGGGCTCCAGCACCCCCACGACCCTACTGAGGACAAGCGGTGTAGCTGATGAGATGAGATATATATATATATATATATATATATATATAATATATATATATATATTACACAGTGAAGAAAATAATGCAATGATGTGCACTCGTCCTGTCGCAGGTGCAGAAAACAGCCCCAAAGCATTATAGCACCAACCCCACGCTTCACGGTAGGGATGGTGTTCGTCGGATTGTACTTTTGATTCTTCTTCCTCCAAACACGCTGAGTGGAATTATGACCAAACAGTTCTATTTTGGTCTCATCTGACCACAAAACCTTCTCCCATGAATCCTGTGTATCATCCAAATGGTCATATGCAAACTTTAGACGGATCGTGATATGTGCTGTTTTAAGTAGGGGAACTTTTCGTGCCATGCATGATTTCACGTCATGACTGACGTCTTAGTGTATTACCTACAGTAACCTTGGAAACGGTGGTCCCAGCTCTTTTTAGGTCATTGACCAACTCCTGTCATGTAGTTGCGGGCTGATTCCTCACCTTTCTTAGAATCATTGAGTGCCCACGAGGTGATATTTTGCATGGGGCTCCACTCCGATTGAGATTGACCGTCATGTTTAGCTTCTTTCATTTTCTAATGATTGCTCCAACAGTGTACCTTTTTCCACCAAGCTGCTTAGCCTTTGCTCCGTAGCCCTTTCCAGCCTTGTGGAGGTGTACAATTTTGTCTCCAGTGTCTTTGGACAGCTCTTTGGTCTTCACCATGTTACAAGTTTAAGTCTTACTAATTGTATCGGGTTGACAGATATCTTTATGCAGCTAACGACCTCAAAGAGGTGCATCTGATTCAGGATGATAAAAGAAGTGCAGGTGGACTTCTAATGGGCGGACTAACGGGTCTTTCAGGGTCAGAATTCTCGATGATCCACAGGTATTTAAATACTTGTTTGCACCTTTATCACACAAATACATTGTTAACTAAACATGCATTGTGATTTCTGGATTTTTCTTTTTTGGTTTATCTCTCTCACAGTGAAAATGCATCTACGGTTAAAATTTCAGACTCTTCCATGATTTCTAAGTGGGAGAAATAGCAAAATAGCAGGGTGTTTAATTCTACACAAGGGGGGAATTGTTAATATTATATAATATTTTATATTGGGAATGTTTTGTCGTATTCAAAGATCTAACCCAAAAAAACAGGTTTGTTTACAACATTTTGGAAAATAGGTTTGTATTTTTTGTGGATTAAAAAAGCTACACCTTAAATGAAATGTATTGCTCTTTCTTTTTCATTTTGCATGTTAACTCCAAATATTATATATCTTTAAAATAAGGTAATAGGAAAAGAGAATAATTTTTGGAGGTGTCTGTATTTTTGTTCATTGTCAAGTTAAGTGACAAACACTTGTTGTTTATTTTATATTGTAGCATATTCTGTTATTTTTTCTATCCGTGCAAAACTTCAATTATTGAAAATGGATTTAAAAAATCCAAATACAGTGGGACCTCGATACTTTGCGGTTCGACGTTCGCGGCTTCAGAGCTTCGCGGTCTGTAATGGTTAAAATGTTTTTTTGGTTTTGGTTTTTTGTGGGAAGGGGCGTCGCTACTTTGCAGATTTTCACTTTTTGCGGGAATCCCCCTCAGCCGACGACCTTAGCACGGCGCGCTGTTCTCGTTTCCCGGCGCGCGGCTTCCGCTTTGTTTTTGTGTTGATGTTAGCTCACAGCCTGGTTCTTTTGATGTGTTCTTTTTCAGATCTCTTTCACAATAAACCAAAAGGACCTGAGAATCGAAACGAAGCGAGCAAGCGGTGCTGGAGGTCAACACGTCAACACCACAGACAGTGCTGTCAGAATTTTGCATTTGCCCACTGGTATATTACATAATCCTGCTGGGTTCCCCCCCAGACGAGATATGAAGTATCCATGCCAACGTCTTTGTGTTTTTTTTTCCCAAGGTGTTGTAGCAGAGTGCCAGCAGGAGCGCTCGCAAATCAAGAACAAGGAGAAGGCCTTGAAAGTTCTGCGGGCGAAACTGTACAGTATGAAACTTGAAGAGGAGACCAGTAAGCGCTACAGTCAGCGCAAAGTACAGGTACATGTTCAACTTTATCATGTTTGTTAAATCCTTAGCTAATATATTGGCCTGGGAACACCCCGAGTTCCTGCCGAATGAGCTGGACAAAGTGGCGAGGGATTATAAGGCTGCACATACGTCACAACCAGTGTTCCCTCTAAACTGCGCGCGTGCGCAATTGCGCACTGCTTGCACATTCTCAGCGCACAAGAAAATCTAGCCAGCGCACAAGAAAATCTAGCCAGCGCACAAGAAAATCTAGCCAGCGCACAAAAATGAGGGGTCAAAATTACTAATTAAGAAGCGACTCAAGTCAAAGTTACAGTGCATGAAGGTAAAAATACACGGGTTCCCTTGACGTTGTGTCCTAAATGCGGTATTTTGAAGTCGAGTTGGAGAACGAAGTTGAGTAAAGTCAGTAGAGTTTGTGGGGACTCGGCTTCTTCGGCTCGGCTCACTAAAAGGAACTGGCTCTTCGGGTTGTTTTTGCTTCTTTAATCCCAACATGACCAAATATTATGTAAAATTATACACAAAATGACTTAAAGGAAGGGGGGAATAGAACAAAAAAGAAAAAAATACCAAAATGAAAAATAGTGAAAAGCTGAGAAAAAAAGAAACAAAAGGAAGAGAAAAAAGAAGGAAAAATTTAGAAAAAAGCCAGGAAAAAAAGAAAAGAATGAAATGTAGGAAAAAAGTAAATAGAGAACAAAAAGAAAAAAGTAACAGCTCAGGAAAAAAAAAACACAATGAGATTTTTTTTTTAAAGGAATTTTTAAAAAAGTAGATAAAAAAACACGGTAAAAAGAAGAAAAAGTTTGTGTTGCATTCAAATAATTTCCAATTATATCAAGTGAATCTTTTTGCCAACATTGTACTTCCACTAAAACATGTGATTAATTACAGTTCTGTATCTTCCAACCGACTAAATAAGCCCCCCAAAATGTTAATATTATGCGACAAAATATATCAGGAAATAAAAAGAAATGGATATCTTGTGAAAGAATTGTAAGAACTAACGACGTTTGTAGGCCGTACAACCTTTGCAATAGTACGTGAGTCAATTCATTCAAGAGAAAAATAATTTTGCATTGCCGGAAACTCAGCAAAATGTAACTTGATGTCAAGTTTTGGACATGTTTGATAATTAATTATCTTGCCACACTTGGGATTATGGTTGCTCACTGTTGTTTCAAGCGCTGCTCACCGACTTTGTGTGAACGCTCAGACCCATGGAAAATTAGAGGTAACATTGGTCACAACACCATGACGGTTGTCAGTAGACATCATCAACAACGACAATAAAAGCTTTACTATTCAACATCAGTGGTAATGACTAGTCAATCGAATATTGTGCAGCTGTCTGATGAGGTGGCTCACCTTGTCGGAAAGCACAAAGAGCACAATTTAAAGAAATTAAGGATAACATTAGCAGAGCTTGCTACTGACCCATAGCTTCTTCCTCCTAACATATTCGCACATCAAACTAAATTTTCCAGTCTGCCTGACTTCAGTCCACACGTTCTGTACCACTATATTGTAAAAGGAGTATCCCCATACACCGGTACTGATCTAAAAGCTTATAAAAGTTCTTCGTAGCTTGTTGGGTTACCGTTACACATAGTTCGCTGATGTGGGGAGGCACCTCATAAAGGCAACACGTTAGTGTGTATGCTAATATGTTTGATATAGGGCGCAATCAAATCTCAAATTGACTGTACCCAAACCTGCTGAAAAATCTTTTTTTTTTTATAGCTACAGTATTTGGCGTGACTTTGAAGGAATCTTTTGCCGAACGTGTCGGCATCTTAGATGTTTTGTTTTTGTAGTCAATAATAATAAAACATTATTCACCAAATTTTTTAGTATTGAGTAATTTCATGTTTTGCAGAATATCCCTGAAAAACACATGAAATATAAATTAAAATATTCACAGATCTACAAAAAAATGTAAACACTGGACAGATTTAAAGTCGAACAACACAAAATCCCTGAAAAAGCCAAACAAAGTAAAAAATAAAAATATTACCTATTCAGTGCTATAAATAAATTATAAAATGCAAAAATATTAACCACTTATAATTTTACTTTAACCAATTTAGACACTGATACTCTGGAAAAAACATGTCCTCTGCTTCTGAGCAATCAAGTTCATTATAAAATGAGTCCAAATTTGCTCTGCTTTTTAAACATACAGTACTATGTTTCTTTTTTTTTTTTTTCTTCCGTATTGAGCCTAAATATTACCCATTACCTATAGAGCCCTGTCTGTGTTCGTAAAGTAGTGTGACATAGCTAAGCTGCGTGTGCATTGTTGAAGCAGACTGGCAGAATTCATGTTAGTTTTATGGCAGCCCAGCTTGGTGGCCTTGGGGGTAGGGCGCCCGCTCCGAGACTGGGAGGTTGCTGGTTCAAGCCTCAGCCAAGTCATACCTAAGAGTTACTACATTGGTACTCATTGCCTCCCTGCTTAGCGCTCGGCATTAGGGGTTGGAATTGGGGGGTTTGGTCACCTAATGACTCCCAACACATCAGTTGGATTGAGCGAGGGGAACCCTCCTCTGTATCAATCTCCCAGAAAGAGTCAGGAATGTGTTCTTGACTCTAGCCACCTCCCACTCGGGGGATATGGCTCCGGTAACAAAGACTAATTACAACAAAGTCAGTTAGTTCTTTGTTCCTTTGTCTCTTTGTTTCCTTATCCTCGCTGTAAATGTGGACCTGGAGTCGTCCAATTTCGTTGTCACAGCATATCCCATGTTGTAAAAAGTTGTTTTGTTTTTTTTAAATTATTTTTTTAGACCCGGTTAATGGGGACCCAAACCACCCGCTAAAAGTGAAAATCTGCAAAGTAGCGACGCCCCTTCAACAACAAAAAAAATAATAAATAAATCTCATCTCATTATCTGCACTGCTTATCCTTATTAGGGTCGCGGGGGGGTTGGAGCCCATCCCAGCCATCTCCGGGCAGTGGGCAGGTGACACCCTGAACTTGTTGCCAGCCAATCGCAGCTGCAAATCACATTAGTTCTCGCAGCTAGCTGCGTTCTTCGACGCCAGGCCGAGTGATCCACCGCTAAGAGTCGTAAAGCTGGGCGATTTTACGTCCGCCCGGGACGATCGGAGACAAATTCACGACAGGGTTTTTACTTGCGCCGTACCGCCGGTGCCGTTCGGTCGCTCCCGCAAGCGAGCCCCTAACCCGCGGCGCGGGTACTTCCGGGCGTGATACGCACGACACCGACACAGTTACGGAGGTCCCCCGCACGTCCGCCGCCTTTCGCCCGCCACGCGCGGACGAAAGCCTGTCGTCGTGCCGCGCTACTGGGGTCGTCGGACGAGCGGGCTTCCCCCAGTTACGGGGGTAGCCCGATCACGCCCGCCGCCTTTTCTCGCGTCGCGCCGTGTGACACCGCGTCCGCCGAACTCGCTCCGTCGCGCGGCTCGGAATTTCTTTAAGCATGTCAAGAAGTCCAACTTTGTTGGCGATCGAAAGCATCATCCTCTGCATTTTATGCCCAGCCACAGTAGAGCTTTGTGAAAAATCTAATTGAAAGATGTGTGCTAAAGTCAGGGGTCTCCAACTTTTTTCAAGTTGAGAGCTACTTTTTGTTTCTAATTGGTGCAATGGGCACCCAGTTTGATATAAATTTCTAAAATAGTAACTTAGCTCGATGGCTGGCTGAATAGCTAAAAAGTAGCTTGATATTTAGCTAGAAAAGTAAACCGGTAAAAAACTCAAAAGGGGGCTAGATAGCTAGGTAAAAGAGTAAAAGGCCCGGATAAAAAGTTATAAAAAAGAAGCTAGATAGATAGCTAGAATTGAGGCCAAACTTTAGATTGATCCCTAGCAGAAAAAAGACAAACTGTTGCCGAATAGCATGCAAAAATATGTAAAAAGCTAGTGAGGGTCAAACAGAGTTACCGAATGTTTGATCTTACATTACACAGTCCAGCGTTTTCCGAATTGCTCAGGTTACCAGGTTAATTATTAGAAATAGGGTTAAATAGACTCCGTCAGGCCCTGCAATTGGCTGGCAACCAGTTCAGGGTGTCCCCTGCCCACTGCCCGATGATTGCTGGGATGGGCTCCAGCACCCCCGCGACCCTACTCAGGATAGGCGGTGTAGCTAATGAGATGAGATGAGATGAGACTCCGTCAGCCAATTAAAGAAACATACTTGAAAATCCCAATGACCCAGCATTGGTGAGCTATTTTCAAAACAGGTCTGCAGGCACCTCAAGTGTTTTTTGGCGACAACACATGGAGACCCCTGGTTATAATGAATGTACTTTTCCATTACATCATCGTGTATTTAGATGCAATGGTTTTCCCCACCATCTTCCCACAGATTGGAAATAGAGGCAGGTCTGAGAAAATCCGCACGTACAACTTTTCCCAAGATCGCGTCACGGATCACCGGATCGCTTTGACCCTGCATGATGTCAAGACTTTCCTACTTGGAGAGGATTTGCTGGATGATATGAACTCTTCCCTCATGCGATATTCTAACCAGGAGGAGCTCATGGTACTGTTGGAGCAAAACGGCTTTAAGGAAGGGTGGTCATGAATTTGGACCCAATTCATGACATTATGTCCGTCTGTGTTTTTAGTGTTTCACATTGTTGGGTGGGGAAAAAAAGCAAGGGATATTATTTCCTTACTGTACACTGAATGTTTTATACAGCATTTTGAGTGAAAAGTGCTTGACACATAGCTTTTGTTTTGATTTTTCTTGATTTTGAACAATTTTAATGGGAAATTGTGGTGTACTATGATCAGATCAGCAAGTTGATCGGATGATATGTAGTCATAAGAGTCATTTAAGATTGATTTCAATGTCTAGGTTAAAACTTGAGATTTTCTTAAGGTAAAGAAAGAGGAGCGTCCCGCCTGAGCTTTCCACTAGGTCTGCTTCCAAGATTGGTTCAGGGGGGAATCACACACACTTAATGGCTAGAGGCTAATTTATTGAAAACACAGGCGAAAAAAAAAAACACATCTAACTGGTTTAAACGAGATCACATGAATACATGAAATGAATCTGATTGGTTTGTACAAAAATCACAAGTTTAAATGAAGTGAATAATGCTCGCCGCTAGATGGCGTGCGAGCGAAATAAATGAGCAATAAGAAAAGTGAAACTTTGTAACACAAAAGTACAATGCATTAACTGTAAAACCAAGGGAGTGTAGAAAGGAGGCACTTCCCGGCACTAAAATGAAGGACATCTTGATTTATAGTTAGTGGGCCCCAAGAAGATACAATTGTTGTTGGAATAGAAACAGCACCTGCATACAATCAACTGTGGTTATAAAATTGTGAATTACAGCATGGCACTCCACGCATCGGCCCGGTATTGCAGTACCTCCGGGAACGGTGCATTCGCAATGATCGCAGCAAGGCTTTAGGGCTAGGACCTTAGCTTGGCCTTTTGGCTGAGAGTAAGAGACCCGGCTCCTAGGCTTTGCAGCGTATTATGAACTGACCGATAACGGATAATGAATAAAGAAGACAGAACAATAACCCTTACAAACTTGTAACATGGCGAAAACCAAAGAGCTGTCAAAAAACACCAGAGACAAAATTGTACACCTCCACGAGGCTGGAAAGGGCGACGTGGCAATTGCCAAGCAGCTTGGTAAAAAATGTCCACTGTTGGAGCCATCATTAGAAAATGGAAAAGGCCAATCTCAATCGGAGTGGAGTCGACATTTGCACACGGGGGCAGATTTATTTTCCTAACAATTTAACTAAGTGTACTCTATCGAAGACGGATGAAGTAGAAGTGACGTTGGAGTCTGTGTGAAGCCTTCTTCTAAAGTCCTTTAGCTTTTACTTATTGGCCCACGTCTCCCAGCATGATGGTGTGCTGGTTCCTCCCATGGGCCTGCCAAGGAAGCCCCCTGGGCTTCACAATCTCATCCACGAGCGCCTTGATGTCTGGCTTCCCAAAACAACGTCGCCTCCACGAGTCCTGTTATCAAAATTCCCTAGACAAAATATGCATTTCGAACAACCTGCCTTGACTTTGTACATTGAACTAAAGCCCATTCAGTGAAAATCTTCATTGCATTATGAGTCAATCGTATAAAATCCTTTATAGTCAAAATGTATAAAGTCCTTTAGTATGCAAAGAAATTCAGAAGAATTGTGCTTTGTACCTTGTCGTAAAATCAAGTGTTGTGAACTTTAATTGCATGTGTGCCTCTTGGCACAGCCAAAGAACTGGTGGGTGTGTCCATCCTGCGCTGTATCAGCTAAACAACTGATAGATAGGTGATCTGAATGATTCCCGTTGGGAAGGTAAACAGTTCAACTATTATTGTTCAGCTATTTGAATCCGATTGGAAGGGAAATAGCTGATGAAGTGCTGCATCTGGTCATGGAGGGGAAAAAATGAACCGGGTTTTTTTTTTCTCTGACTCCTCGGACTGTTCCGACGAGGAGTTTGAACCAGATTGCTTGGCAGAAGGGGGGACAAACGGAAGAGGTTTTTGACGCCGATGAACAAGTTGACTATGTGTAGGAGGATGGCATGGAGGAGGATCTAGGTGACGAGAATGTAGACGAAAATGTGAGTGGACAAATCATTTGGCAATCCAAAATGAAGAAATAATGTGGTCTCTTTCTCACAAAATAGCTGCCCACTTTGTGCACTGCAGGACCCCGGGCCAACATTGTATGCCATTGCCCGCCTCAGTAGCCTCGTCGGAAATTATTGACAACATAGTTGTAATGATTAATTTACAAGGTGAAAGAACAATTATATGCTGGACCACGATCACCGCAGAGCAACTCCATGCATACAGAGAACTTCTTATTTTAGCTGGCATGTACAAGTCAAAAGACTAATCTTCAAAGAATTTGTGGGACAAGGAACTAGGTGGTCTGATGTTTGCTGCTCTAATGTTTGTCTTCAAGTTTAGGGAGTAATTAATAACTTAAAATCTACATTTGTATAGGTAGGTCTGATGCAACTGAACATTTGAGTGGTTGAAGTAAAAAAACATTCAGATATGACTGAGTTATCACTCTTCAAGATCACTTCAAAAAAATGTACACTGACATGCATTGTGCAGATTTTTGGGGAAACTGCTTTTGTTAAAAAGTTATACTTTTGCTCTCTGGATTGAAGTATATTAATAAAACCAACTAGACAATTCCCGCGGCAATTGTAAGAGTTGTGATTGATCTGGCAGATGTTGGTAGAGAACGGTAGCGTTGAGTTGTTAGCATTAGAGTTAGCATAAAGTTTTTAACTCAGAGAGATGTATTTGTAATTTTTAACTTGGTTCTGTGGGGGGAATTTTTTAGCATGAAGCAGTTAGCATTTAACCATTAGCATCACTTTTAAGCCTTTAACGATTAGCATAACTCATCAACATGTACCCATTAGCATAGTTTGTAAATATGAAGTTGTTAAAAAAAGCCGAAATGTCACCGAAATGTTTTAGCATGAAGCAGTTAGCATTTAGCCGTTAGCATCACTTTATAGCATGTATCCATTAGCATAACTCATCAACACGAGTCCATTAGCATAATTTGTAAATATGAAGTCGTAACAATATTGCCATTACCAAAATTTTTCAGCATGAAGAATTTAGCATTTAGCCGTTAGCATCACTTTTTAGCATGTATCCGTTAGCATAACTCCTCAACATGAGCCCATTAGCATAATTTGTAAATATGAAGTCGTTAAAATATTGCCAATACCAAAAATTTTTAGCATGAAGAAGTTAGCATTTAGCCGTTAGCATCACTTTTTGGCATGTATCCATTAGCATAGCTCATCAACATGAGGCCATTAGCATAATTTGTAGTTATGAAGTCTTTACAATATTGCCTCTACCAAAAAAATTTTGCATGAAGAAGTAAGCATTTAGCCGTTAGCATCACTTTTTAGCCTGTACCCATTTGCACAACTCCTCAACATGAGTCCATTAGCATAATTTGTAAATATGAAGTCTTTAAAATATTGCCATTACCAAAATTTTTTAACATGAAGGAGGTAGCATTTAGCTGATAGCATCACTTTTTAGCATGCATCCGTTAGCATAACTCATCAACATGTACCCATTATCATAAATTGTAAATATGAAGTCGTTAAAATATTTCCATTACCAAAAATTTTTAGCATTTAGCCGTTAGCATCACTTTTTAGTATGTAGCCATTAGCATAACGCATTAACATGAACCCATCAGCAAAATTGGTAAATATGAAGTTGTTACAATATAGCCATTCCCAAAATTTTTGGGCATGAAGAAGTTAGCATTGCCCACAGTGTTTACAGCTAGCTTGCGCTGATGCTTAGGCTGGCTGTGCCAGCCCAACCCATTGCGGACAGTGTTTACAGCTAGCTTGCGCTAATACTTGGGCTGGCTGTGCCAGCCCAACACCTTGCTAGTGGCGCACATAGCTGTTAGCATCCTCTCGCTAGCATCCACTCTTTGGAATTCACCATTTACCCATGGTTCAAGGTAATGTGGGTCGGGCCCCCTCAAGCCACCCTGGACAGTCCCTGCTTAGTCCCTACTAACCTCTGAAAAAGCCTTTGTTTCCATGACTACCCATAGAAATGAATGGGCCCATGTATTCCGGATTGGAGATTCTCAAAACCCATTATTCCGGATGGGGACTTTTTTTGGTCTCCGGGGCCCCTTCCCGGAGACTCGTATCGCTTATCCATATCGTCGCAGGGAAGTCCTGATCGGGCCGGAATTTTTGGTATATGAATCGTTGGGCTACTCCAAAAGCTCTGGGAGGAGAGGCCCGTCAAAATTCTGCGGAAGAAGATAGTTAGATATAATAATAATAATATTATTGAATAAGATCTCGGGGGATTATAATAGTTGTGCCTGCTTCGCTGAAGCAATCACAACTAATAAGCTGACATGACTGCCTGCACTACTGTGTTTATTCACCATCCACCATGTCGGTAACTTCCTACTCTTGCGGGAGTTTGTGATGTCAGAACTACGGCATCTCCCTCGGTCCATACGCTGTGCAACTTAACGTGAGTGTGAATACTACAACCACTTTGACTTAGGCCATTTGAAATATTCACCTATAAATTTTATGTATATGTAACCGCGGTGTACGTGTCCCACCAAAGATCCACATTCACGCAGGACTGGATGATGAGGTTTTTATTATTACAGTTTCTGCAAATGGATGAGTCACAACATTAGCTTTTCTGCTGGCTTTGATCTCTTTGATCTCATTGCAGTTCTCTCTGGTAAGACTGCCAACAAACCCCGCCTCCCGGTCACATGTCAGAAGCCAAAACCAAACCCCACCCCATACCAGCAGATGGCACTGTTGGACTCATCATTGCAGGACATTTACCAAAAACTATACACAAATTTCAGCAGGAATTTCAATAAAACAAAAGTTATTACTACACCCGTTACATACATCCCCCTGAAATTCTGCTAAATATGGGAGTGCTACACTAAACAGAAAAAAAAATCACCTGCCAAAAGTGCAAATACTGATGAAAAAAGGACACGAAAACTGGTACAGTATTACAAGGAACAAACTGAAGTGCATGTCAGTTCTAAAACTCTCCCAAAAAGGAGTGTGAAAAGAAGGAGGCGATCAAACTCCTAACTAAGCACAGACTCAAAGATGCCTGTTACATCTCTGAAATATAAAACATTGTTCCTGTAGTTTCAAGCGCTCACATAGGCACAATTCGTGTTTCTTGCTCAAGCTTTGTTACTCAAACCGAAAGTGCATCTCTAAAGAACTTAAACAAGGAACTAACAGATATTGCGGACACGGAATTGTCACCGACAAACTGGTCATTCAGCTGACAAATAAGACGACTGGGAGGCCTGATGGACTGGCGGACCCTAAGATCATAACGGCTAGGTTGAGTACAAATAACCTGAGCTTGAGGGTCTGGGACAGTCAATTCTAAACAGTATCAGGGGAGACAGTGTCCGGATGGTCAGTGTTCAATGGGGTCTCATCTGGGAGGACAGTGTCTGGTGGGCCCATACCCAAAGGGATCATGTTTTTAGAGCACCGTGGTGGGCTTTCCGTATTGTCACTTGCAGTATGATAAACATCTTGTTCGGGGATGTGCTGACTTCCTTGACTGGATGTATCGACTGTGAGAGAGTCAGACGGGACATCAGATCTGCTGTCTAGTGAGTTATCCTCCACCTCTGAATGAACGTTCTCTTCACCTGACTGTATCACCCAGTTTACTGTACGGACATCACTGCCTTCGACTGCGTCAGGTAAATCAGGACATACATCACTTCCCTGCATAGCAGTATCACACCCTTAGTGTTCAGATTCACTGGCCAGATCTCCCTCACAGGGCAAGAAGCTCGTAGAGAGCAGCAAATTCCTGTGAACTACCTTCTCTTTGCCCGTCAGGCAATCCTTGACTCTATAGACATTGAGATCAGGCTTGACTGATATGACTTCATACGGGGTCGACTCCCACTTATCTGCAACCTTGCGTTTCCCTGGGACACCTCTGTTGGCGATCAACACCCGGTCTCCCACGACGAGGGGTGATCCTTCGGCCCTACGGTTGTACAGCTTGGCATGGCGAGTCTGTTCTCTGAGAGTATTCCTCCGTACAATCTGAGCAGCTTCATTTAGATCCTTCTTCAGATGGGTTACAAAGTCAGAGTAGCTGACAACAGCATAATTGGTACTAGCATGTTGAAACATGACATCGACAGGGAGACGAGGGATCCTACCAAACACTAAGTAGAACGGTGCAAAGCCTGTTGTCTCATGCTCTGTGCAGTTATAGCAGAAGGTGAGTTAACTTCTTTTGTGGAGCACCAAAAGATGTGTCTTACCATTGCAGTTCTCTCTGGTAAGACTGCCAACAAACCCCGCCTCCCGGTCACATGTCAGAAGCCAAAACCAAACCCCACCCCATACCAGCAGATGGCACTGTTGGACTCATCATTGCAGGACATTTACCAAAAACTATACACATATTTCAGCAGGAATTTCAATAAAACAAAAGTTATTACTACACCCATTACATATATGTATATTGTTTTTCCATATTGCAGTGGTTAGCACATTGGTCTAACACACAAAAGGGCCCCAGTTTGAGACTGGGCAGAAACATTTGTTGGCCTGGAGAGGGATGGGCGCCACCAGGCTATACTTGCCCAAGACACACCACCGGAAATGGTGCCCTTACGACTCTTGTGGTTAAGGGTTACACCCTCACAAATATATAATTTATTTGGTTTTCTTTACAGTACCATTTAGGATTTGTACTTTCCTAGGGGGCAGGGGTATGAATAATTACATGAAAAACTATATGTATATAGATAAGTCTGATGCCACTGAACACTTTGAGGGGTTGGAAATAAAAAAAATCATAAATGGCTGAGTTATCACACTTCAATATCATGTTTAAAAATGTACACTGACATATATTGTGTGTCACATTTGGTATGTTTAAGAATTTGGGTATCCTGTAAGTCTTATGTGTCGAACACGCATCCTGGCGTACAATTATATCTGGCCCGTGAAATAATTTAAAACCTTTTAAAACTGAGTAGAGGCTAAATATTTGTTAACTGAAATTGCCAGTAAACCCGTGTGTATTCTTTGTAAATGGTAAATGGTCTGCATTTATATAGCACTTTTCAAGTCAATGAAGACCTCCCAAAGCGCTTTACAATGTGCTTCACACTTACCCATTCACACACTCACTCACACACTAGTAGCGGCTATGCAGCCATGCAAGACGCCAACCTGCTTATTGGGGGCATTAGGGATTCAATGTTTTGCCCAAGGACACTTCGACATACAACACGGAGGAGCCAGGAATCGAACCTGCGATCTCTTGATCCCAAGATAAGCGCTCTACCTCCTGAGCTAATGCCGCCCTTTGTGGAGCTAATGTGGCCATAATTAAGGAATTTAATGCAAAACGGCAGCATAAGACAAAACATCAGTGTAGGCTGAAAAACCTGAATGCAGAGCAGAAGATACAGAAAGTTGAAAAGATAAAGAATATGAAGACCCAGCATATGTTTTTCACAAAGTGAAAACCACAAATTCTATTCCATTTTTTATATTTTCAATTTGTATAGTTTTGACAGGTGATATTTTTTTGGAGAGCAACATTTTTAAGTAAGTTAATGTTTAAGTTTGTTAATTATGGAATAATATTGCTGTCTGTTTTACATACTTGTCAACAATGTTCCCTCTAAGCTGCGCGCGTGCGCAATCGCGCACCGCCCGCACATTCTCAGCGCACAAGAAAACCTATCCAGCGCAATGTCCCATCTAAACTGCATGTGTGCGCAATTGGTACTACCCAGAGTTTTTCTGCGCACAAGAAAATCTAGCCAGCTCACAAAAATCAGGGCTCGAAATTGCTAATTAAGAAGCGAATTAAGTCAAAGTTACAGTGCATGAAAGGTAAAAAAAACACAGGTTCCCCTGACGTTGAACGTAGAACGAAGTTGAGTGAAGTCGGTAGAGTTTTTCGAGAACCGGCTTCTTCGGCTCGGCTCACTAATAAGAACCGGCTCTTTTAAAATTGTGCACAAAATGACTTAAAGGAAGGGGGGAAATAGAACAAAAAATACCAAAATGAAAAAGTAGTAAAAAGCTGAGAAAAAAGAAACAAAAGGAAGAGAAAAATGAAGGAAAATTTCAGAAAAAGCCAGAAAAAAAGAAAAGAAAGAAACAAAGGAAAAAAGAGTAAATAGAGATCAAAACGAAAAAAGTAACAGCTAGGAAAAAATAAACACAATGAGATTTTTCAAAAGGAATTAAAAAAACAGAAACAAACAGGGAAAAAGAATAAAAAGTTTGTGTTGCATTCAAATAATTTTCAATTCTATCAAGTCAATCTTGTTGCCAACATTGTACTTCCACTAAAAAATGTGATTAAATACAGTTCTGTATCGTGCAACTGACTAAATAAGCCCCCCAAAATGTTAGTATTGTGCGACAAAAGATACCAGGAAAAAAAAAGAACTGGAAATCTTGTGAAAAAATTGTTCTAAAAACAAATGACGTTTGTAGGCTGTACAACCTTTACAATAATACATTAGTCAATTCGTTCAAAAGAGAAAAATTATTTTGCATTGCCGAAAATTTAACGTGATGTCAAGTTTTGGACATATTTGATAATGATTTAGTTGCCACATTTGGGATTGCTGTTGCTCTCTGTTGTTTCAAGTGTTGCTCACCGACTTTGTGTGAACACTCAGGCCCGTGGAAAATTAGAGGGAACATTGCTTGTCAACCTGTACGTTTTTGCCGTACAAAGTACGTTTATTATGCATTTTAAGACGTGTATGACGTACAAGAAAATCTGTACGGAAAAACGCAAATTTATCAATTATGGGCACCATCCGGTATACACCGACTATCACGAAACGGCAAATCATTCAAGTCAAACGAGTTCGCCGCTATCTCAGTATCGTTTTATTTCGTTCCAAAGGAAGCGAGCGGTTTGATGCTACTGTGCGCATGCGTCTGCAGCCTTGGATTTCATGTGGTAGTTATGTAGTGAAAGGAAGTCCGTCTCTTTTTAGAGAACCAGCTTTTTCGGCTCAACTCATTAAAGAGAGCCGGCTCTCAAACGGCTCACTTGCTTTGATGCATTATAATAATAATAATAATAATTTCCTTTGTATTGTCATTCTTTGTAACAATGTACACAGAACGAAATGTCGATACACCTGACCCGTTGTAGCGAGTCGATGCAGCCGCAGCCAACAGAGGGCGCCGCCATTATACCAATTAGGTATGTCTCGGCCGAGGCGCGAACCAGCGACCTCCCAGTCTCAAAGCGGGCACACTACCATCTAGGCTACTGAGCTGGTTTATATTATGAATTATTATGTTGTATAAAGAAGTTAACAAAATAAGAAGTATAAAAGGAGAAAATGAAAAAAAAGACAGGTTTGTGGTTATCCCTTTAATCAGTATATTACCGACAATAATTTAATGCAGAAAATAAATTACTAATTTGAATAAAAAAATGTATTATTCTACTTAATTATATTTGCATGTATTTTTACCTTCTACGGTGAACGTCCAAGCTACTTAATTTTCGAACCTTTTTTATAATAAGACTCATTCATGTCGAGCAACTCAGTATCTCACAACACAGGCACAGTTCTAAGGTCTTGGGAACCTCCTGTGTGGGTTCAAATCCAGCTACCGGACTTCCTGTGCGGAGTTTGTATATTCTCCCCGTGCTTGCGTGGGTTTCCTCCGGGCACTTTGGTTTCCTCCCACATTCCAAAGATATGCATTTCAGGTTGATTGGCCGGTCCAAATTGTCCCTGGGTGTGAAAGAGCGAGTGAGTTGTCTGACCCTTGTGCCCTGCGATTGGCTGGCAACCAGTTCAGGGTGTCCCCTGCCCACTCCTCGATGATTGCTGGGATGGGCTCCAGCACCCCCGCGACCCTACTGAGGATAAGCGGTGCAGCTAATGAGATGAGATGATATAGCGAAACACATGTCAATATAACATGTTAAACTACATAAATAAAAACGTATGGTGTAAGATTATTTTGTATTTTGTAAGGGAAAATACAACATTTTGTAAGGGCATGGAGCCGTGGAGATTGACAGGTATGGTTTTAGTGTATTAAAAACAAATATATCCAGTTCGGTCCACGACCAAAGGTGTTGTTTGAGTTTTGGCACCCCTGCTTTAAGTGGTCCTTTCCTGAGCAGCTGCTTTAGCCGATCGACTACGTTTCCCGTAATTCCCCGCCTCATCCCAAGGTCGACTAATCGAGTGCATAACTCATTATTCGATTGTGCGCTCGTCCCCTCGCCCACGCAGACCCAAGATCCTTTTTTTCCGGTTCCACGGACTTCCCCTCTTCCTGATTCGTTGTCATACTCCCCTCTTTAGCTAGCTCGATGAGCTATTCCTTTCTGTGTAACACTACGTCATTTGAAACCTTTTATACTACGGTTGATTCGTCTAGCAAACGCCCTTTTTACCCCCCGGAAAGAGGACTTTATTTTTGTAATAGCCAAATTGGCGAATTTTGAAGGCCCTTTCTTGTGTGACTGGCGAGTTGAAGGGCTAACAAAAGCGCTGCTGTCGCCACCAGCCAATGAAGCATTTCGACCTTCGGCGGCGAAAGTGTTCAAGTTTGACAGTGGAGGGATAACGGTTCTTTTCGGGAGCCTCTGGTGGAAGGGAGAAGGGACCGGGGGCGTGCGGAGAGCGCGCTGGGAGGGCGTCGAGCCCGCCGGAGAAGCACCACCACAGTGTTGCCTCGACAAGAACAACATTTATCACTGTAATGGCAAACGAGACGATCATCCTAAATGTCTACGATATGGTAAGGTCACAAACTTGATATTTTCTTAAATGACTGTTATGACAGACATCGTTTATATATATTGTTGTGAACTGAGTAAATTACTGCCCCGTTTGACAGTAATATTGCCGTGTCCTGAATTGAATTGAATCGTCTTTACTGTCATCGATATCGTCGTTGGGAAACATTGTATGCAAAGAGAAAAGACATGGCACTCCATGGTATACATGTAATAAAGACTTTACAGAGATAAAAGAAACAAAGGATCCTCAGCTTAAATAGGCAAGAAATGTTTACGACGTGGCCAAGACACACCATAGGAAAGGATGACCCTTGTGGTTAAGGGATACAAATAACCACCCACACACAGTGCCTAGAGCAGGGGTCTCCACAAATCCCATTTCCAAAATGATCCATATTGTTAGAATAAGATATTGTAAAATTGTGGATGTGTTTAATTGCTGTTAAAAGTGTCGATAAATAATGTTCAAACCTTATATTGTTAGAATATGGTATACTGTAATGAAATTGTGAATGTGTTTAATTGCTATTAAAAGTGTCAATAAAAATTGTCAAAACTAAACTAAGCCCCTTGACGACAGTTGAGTTGAGGTGCCCGCGAACCTGTTCTGTAAATAGCTCACCAGTGTCATTTTGATTTTCTAGTAAGCAAATTGTTTTAATTGGTTGACGGAGTCTATTTAACCCTTCAAGTAAATAAATAAATAAACCTGGTAAAATGTAAAAACTGGTATTTTAAAAATTTAAATAAATTCCAGTTCATAGGCTTTCAAGTATTGATAATTACTTTTTAGCAAGGAAGAGAATAGAACGAGAATCTATTAATGTATTAAACAAATGTATTTATTCACCTTTATATTGATTTATTTTACAGTAAATACAAAAAAACTAAATTCCAAATTATGGGTTTTATAAAGCAAATAATAAAAAAATGCAGTTTTTTCTAGCTACCTTTGCAGCCTTTTAGCTAGCTATCTTCCTACATTTTTAACCATTTAGCAAGGTATCTAGCTAGCTTTTTACCTTTTAATTCATGCTATCTCGCAAACATTTTATCCTTTTTTTGCTAGTTATCAAGCTATATTTTGGCCTTCTTTTTATCAACTTATCCAGCTTATTTTTTTTGCTTTCTATCTGGATATTTATTGGGCTTTTTCCACTTCCAGCTAGCGATCTAGCTCCCTTTTAGTTTTTTACCTGTTTAATCTCCTGGCTAACCAGCAAGCTACTTTTTGAGCTTTTCTAGCTAAGTTGCTATTTTAGAAATTCATATAAAATGGGTGCCCTTTTGTGCTAATAAGTAACAAAAAGTAGCTTGACAGTAGTTTGAGACCCCTGGCTTGGAAACTTGCCCAAGTTATGTTTATAATGCGCGTTACTGAATAAAAGTTGGAAGTAAATGGTTATTGTTACTAGTTACTTCATTTAATACGTAATTAATTAATACGGATTACTGACACACAAAAGTAGCACATTACTGTATTAGTAAGTAAAGAACCCATTTTGTTTAAAATTACCTTATACACTCACATTGAAGAGGACCCCCTGAAACTCCTTAAAATAGCCACATTATAAAAGTAAAAGAAGAAAATGTGTAAACCAAACCATGGAATCGACCCTTTATATTTTTTGGCTTGTGCAATCTTGAGAATTTTCAAACAGACACTCGGCCGAGACACTCCATATACATTTAATATTTGGGCTTCAAATCACTTGAACATCTCCTTCTCCATTTCTGGATACTGTCCAAGACATTTTCCCTTTTTCCCAGGAATGGTGTATTGCAAAAATAATGTACAAATAAAGAACAAAATTCAGCACACTTTTACTGTAAATTAATTGAGTTGGTTCTGATAGAAAAAGATAAAATGCAAAAACATATCTATAACTATATTTTAACCAATTCAGACACAGATATTCTGAAAAACACGCAGAAAACATAAATAAAATAAGTAAAACGAAAAGCAGGCAGCATGGCAGCGCAGTGGTTAGCGCGTGCGCGGCACAGTTCTGAGGTCTTGGGAACCTCCTGTGTGGGTTCAAATCCAGCTACCGGACTTTCTGTGCGGAGTTTGTATGTTCTCCCCGTGCTTGCGTGGGTTTCCTCCCGGCACTCCGGTTTCCTCCCACATTCCAAAAACATGCATGTCAGCTTAATTGCCCAGTCTAAATTGTTCCTAGGTGTGAATGAGAGATTGAGTTGTCTGTCTCTGTGTGCCCTGTGACTGGCTGGCACCCGGTTCAGGGTGTCCCCTGCCCACTGCCCGAAGATAGCTGGGAAGGGCTCAAGCACCCCGGGACCCTACTGAGGATAAGCAGTGGATGGATGGATGGAAAACAAAAGCAGAAGATCAGCAGTCTCTAAGATTGAAACATGTACTCTTCTTCGGTGCAATCAATATGATTAAGATGAGTTCAAATTTGGCTAATTTCTTTTGCTTTGTAGACACACGGTACTTTCTTTCTTTTTTTGTCTTTTGTATTGAACTTCATTAACACCTATTGACCCCTTTCCGTGTTAGTAAACAAGTGTTATGTAGCCATCTGCACATGTATTGTTGAAGGAAAATGGCAGAATTCGTGTCAATTTATATCAACCTATTGACATAAAAAGATCATAGATAGGAACAGCGCAAAATTTATTTTAGTCATCAGTCAACAAAAAACATGTTCTTTTGATCTGCAATGGATTTCTTCCTCTAAGCTACTGAAAAAAGAAAAAGAAAAATTGGCCATGAAAGTGCCTGAAAAGTGCTAGACTTTGGCCATGAGAAAAGGTGTACAAACCCTGTGTAATCCGTCGTAATGCCTCAGTGTTTCCTTAAAGCAGAGCGTCTTTGAGAGTGGGTGGTCGGCGCCTTGCATGGCTGCATGGCCGCTATTGGTGTGTGAGTGTGTGTGTGTGAATGGGTAAGTGTGAAGCACATTGTAAAGCGCTTTGGGAGGTCTTCATTGACTTGAAAAGCGCTATATAAATGCAGACCATTTACCATTTTACCATTTGATGCCAGCAGAATCGCAGTATTGTCATCATGCGAACGAGGCGGGGGTGTGAGTCAGTCTCTCAAGTATTGATGAATCATTGATTGACACTGGTGGACTCTTCTGCATTAGGCAGGGAGTCTTTGTTGTGAGTCCTTGGAGTGGTCAGGGTGCCCTTGCGTCTGCAATTTCATCTGCTAACAAGGTTGTTGGTGGTATGATCACACACATCCAAGTCTTGTGTGTTCTGTCCATTGTATTTGGTTTTATTTTGGGAAGCTTTACTGCAGTATAGAGTTTTTACAGCCCTTCATGAATGGACGATATATATATATATATATATATATATATATATACAGGCACATTATAAAAGTAAAAGAAGAAAATGTGTAAACCAAACCATGGAATCGACCCTTTACATTTTTTGGCTTGTGCAATCTTGAGAATTTTCAAACAGACACTCGGTCGAGACACTCCATATACATTTAATATCTGTGCTTCAAATCACTTGAAGATCTCCTTCTATATGAAAGCCCCCTGCAATATATATATCTCATCTCATCTCATTAGCCGTACTGCTTATCCTCAGTAGGGTCGCGGGGGGGCTGGAGCCCATCCCAGCAATCATCGGGCAGTGGGCAGGGGGACACCCTGAACTGGTTGCCAGCCAATCGCAGGGCACACAGGGACAGACAACTCATTCGCTCATTCATACCTAGGGACAATTTGGACCGGCCAATTCACCTGAAATGCATGTCTTTGGAATGTGGGAGGAAACCGGAGTGCCCGGAGGAAACCCACGCAAGCACGGGGAGAACATACAAACTCCGCACAGAAAGTCTGGAGCTGGATTTGAACCCACGACAGGTTCCCATGACATGAACTGTGCCGCACAAGCGCTAACCACTGCGCCGCCGTGCTGCCCCATATATATATATATATATATATATATATATATATATATATAGTTGGAATTTCCTGTTATATCAAAACAAACTTCAATTAATCATATGACTCCAATTTGTGACCTTTCCCAATCACCACTCATCCAAACAACTTGCGCGCTCTTTTCTGCACGGAAAGTTCTCCAGAGGCCGGCATTTTCACTCATGAGTGGATTTATTTCTAACACACAAATCAATACAGCTCTGCACGCTTCTCCTTCCAAAAGCCGACTTCTCCTTCTTCCGAGTTGCTCAGCAAAGAATCTTGGTTGGATTCCATTGGCCTCTCGTCCCGCAAGAGTGGCGCGTCGACTCCGCCTGGTCGCGGCGCAGCCCGCTCCCATTGTTCTCCCGTCCCGGAAGAATGGCGCGTCAACTTCCTCCGCCTCAGCCCCCAGACAGCTGGTCACCTCCCACTGCCAGAGGGCTGCCCCAAGTCAAAATCTACTCCAAAAAACTTTTGCACAAAACACAGAGAGTCCAACAGACACACCCAAATTCAAACTTCCATATTCCTTTAATATATATATATATATATATATATATATATATATATAAATATATATAGGCTTTCAGGTACCCTAACCATTCATTTTATTTGCTGTTCTTTGAAATCAGTTGCACTTTTTCATGTCTGGAACATACCTCCAATTAGTTGTGTCGCGATTACAAATTTCTGGAAACGATTAATATTACATGTACAGTGTTAATTTTACCTCTGAAAAGTGATGGGTCCCAGGGACTCGCATGCTCAAAAATCTATGGGTCCCAACAGAGATCTATGGGTTCCCAAAATTTAGTATTATTGCGGTTGAAATTATATAATATAAATCTATACATCCATTCAGTTTTAATTATCACAGTTTATTGGTTGTACAAATCAGTTATCACTTCAAGATTTTTCAGTTCACAACAATATTTTACATTATAAAAAATATTATTGCTTAAATAATTATATTAATCTATATTTTCATTGTTTTAATCATCACAATTAATTAGTAATACAAAGCAGTTATCACTTCAGATTTTTCAGTTCACAATATTGTACACTATACAAAATAATATTGCTGAAATATTTATATATTCTTGCAGTTTTAATCATCCCAGTTAATTGGTAATACAAAGCAGTTATCACTTCAAATTTTTCAGTTCATATATTCTTTGTGGTTTGCTGTCCCGCCATAGTTGTAATGCCTTCTCAAGGTCCAATCCATTATCATTCTTCTCATAGCGTAACCAGGAATATAATTGAGTCCATTTTGGCAGAAAAGTATTTTTCTTGCTCGGAGTATTCTTTAGTTCATTTTCTTTCGTCGAATCGTTAGCTTCAAAACACATGTTTTCCTTGCCTTCGCGGTCTTCTGACGAATTTCTCTGCCGTTTTTTTTGTGCCGGAATTATTGCCATTGTTACCACTTTCTGTGTTATGTTTCAACTTATTACCGACACTGAAGAAATTACCAATTTTTTGTTGATTTGCACCTAATACCAACTGTTTTTTCGGCGGTATGCTTCTCTTTCACTCGACAACCGCCTCAACAATGACGTCATCTCGAAGCAACGAGATCTCGTTTGCCGAGATCGGCGCGAGACCAAAACAACAATGGCGGATGGCGGATCTGCCTGACGAAAAGTTTGGAGTGCGGTAAATCTTTGTTAAATAAAAAAAAGTAATCTGGTAATAATGACAATTTGGTGTCAAAAACGTTGCGTCCCAGGGACGCACGTTGATTTGACCCAATGCGTCCCCAGCAAAAATGATGCGTTTAGGACGCAGGGACGCGGGCAAACGAGAACACTGCATGTGCTGTACACCTTAATAAAGGAGAGCAATCCATTGGCCTGGAAATCAAGTCAAGAAATAATCAAGAAATCTTTATTAACTTACATTGTGTTCCTTTTGTTAAAACAACTGCAACAGCCTGTTACGTTAAGATCTTTTGAGGAACAATGCACAGTTGAGGGAAAAGGTCATAATCTCTTTGACTCAACTTTTAAGTTATACAAAATTGAATAAAGTGAAAAAATGGCTTGCACACATGAGGAAAACATACTTCAATTTCAACACACACACTTAAAGTGAAAACAGCAGCAGAGCAGATTAATGACTCTTTGCTTCACAAGTTTTAAGATTTCAACACATATGAAGTGTGAATGCAGCTTACAGCAGCAGAAAAATGTCTCTTTGCTTCAAGTTCTTAGGCTTTTTAAACAAAGACTGGTACACAGTAAAAGTAGGTATGCAATACTGTTTATCTTAGAAACTAAAAATCAATTGCACAGCTTAAGCTCTGTTAACGTGACATCAAATTGAAAATGAACTTATAAACTTAAAATTGCACGGTGCAAACGAAAATATATCTTGGCCTTCTGGACTCAAAGCTCAGTGTAATAGCTGTGTGACGATGAATTTTTCTTGTTGCAAGGAAATGTAAATCGAAATTGAACACAATTGGTCACAAAGGGGGGTGGAGAGAAAAAAACCTAATTGCTGATGTGAAAAATACTTGGAATTAGACAAATGTGTCATACTCGTGACAGCTCCACTTCTGATGCGACATTGTAGTGGACTGCAGAGCTTACAGAGAAAACATCTCCTGAAAATGGCTCATCCATCTTTCCATTTGAAGATCAATAGTGTCACATGACTTTCAAGATTATTACCGAGGGGAGCCCACTGTGAAGCGTCCTGGTCTGGTCTTGGCTAAGTGCATTTCCTGTTTTTCTCTGAGAGTTTGTATTCCTTGCCTCTGTAATAAAGCATTAGGTATTTTGTCAAAATCACTGAGCACAGAAGATTAAAATATTTAAATGTCAGTTCCAGCCCTATTTATGACTGTGTGTACTGTGTGCTGCCGCGGATAGCTAACAATTGTAATAATTAATCTGTTGGTTTTTGTCAAAAGATATTTGGTGAAAGACCTGTTTTAATTTTCAACACTTTTTTTTATCGTTTTCTTGTGCTTTTAACATCGTTGATGGTGAATAATTGCACCAACACATCTGAGTTTGAATAAGAAATAATTTTGTTCCCTTTGTAAGTGCAAGGGGTCTCACCCCATGCACAATCCCAAGGTGAATTGTAAGGCATGTACATAAATGAAATCTTTGTCTTTGCTGTTTTCAGACAGTACTGTGTTCAAAAACAACTCAAGAATTGATTAAAACAGACAACTGAAAAAGATGTTTAAAATAATTTGCTCTTCAAATGTACAGTAAATGTATTTTATTTTTTAGTTTTGACAGAACCATTCCATCCAGTTATATATTCCTTGAAATACATGAATAATTTAAATGTAGATACACAACTAAACAAACTGCAAAGAGCCTTTGAGACTTTAATATGTCACAAATGCAAAGGACAAAATGATGTGACAAAATAGTTTTTCCTCAGTGATGTAGGATACAGTACCGGGTGGAAATGTATGTTGGCCTGGTGAGGGAGGGATGGGCGCCACCAGGCTATACTTGCCCAGGACATACCACAGGAAACGGTGCCCCTGCAACCCTAGTGGGAACCAACCAACCAACCATCAGTATTGGCCAGCTTTGGCTTTGTAAAAGTGGCATGGCGTTTACTTTGAAAAACCGGCGCCCATCTAATAAGGGTGCTGTATCCAAGCCAGATCCGGAAGCCTCACCTGCTACTGGTTACCACGGATGACGGGGAGCAAACCCTTATATGACCAGGAGAGGGATAGGCTGTATTTGCCCAAGGCACACCACAGAAAGTGGTGTCCCAACAACACTGGCGGTTGAGGGATCACTGAACCGTGAGCTGTTTTTAAAATTTCAGTGCCAAGCCACGTCAAGCCATGTTTATTTGTACAGCCCAGGGGTCAGCAACCTTTTCGGTGCGGAGTGCCACTTTCAAATTTCCTTCTAAATAAGTGTGCCACACCAAATTTAATGACTCGCACAACATTTTTTTAATATCCAACAGAGCTTTCATTTTACACCAGTCCACATATACAGCATGGATATACATTTTAATCGTATAACTTGGTGTTTTTCAACCCTTTTTGAACCATGGTACACTTTTATTTATAAAAAAAGTTCCGTGGCACACCGTCCGTCGAAAATGTTTGAAAATTAAGTTATGTCAAATTTTTTGCTGGGGCAGCACGGCGGCGCAGTGGTTAGCGCTTGTGCGGCACAGTTCATGTCATGGGAACCTGTCGTGGGTTCAAATCCAGCTCCAGACTTCCTGTGCGGAGTTTGTATGTTCTCCCCGTGCTTGCGTGGGTTTCCTCCGGGCACTCCGGTTTCCTCCCACATTCCAAAGACATGCATTTCAGGTGAATTGGCCGGTCCAAATTGTCCCTAGGTGTGAATGAGCGAATGAGTTGTCTGTCCCTATGTGCCCTGCAATTGGCTGGCAACCAGTTTAGGGTGTCCCCTGCCCACTGCCCGATGATTGCTGGGATGGGCTCCAGCACCCCCGCGACCCTACTAAGGATAAGCGGTACGGCTAATGAGATGAGAGATGAGAAATATTTTGCTGTACTACCTCATAAGCAGATAGTATATAAAAAGAAAAAATAATACTTAAAATAAAAAAGAATGATGTGCTTTATGTTTTTAATTTTTACAGTGCAATCTTAAACCTCCTTTGTTAAACAAATTAAGTTATTAAATGTACTGTGCTACCTAAAGAGCAGATAATTAGTACATAAAAAGTATATAAAAATGTACTGCCACCTACTGATATGGATGACTGTTACAGTTCTTCGTCTAAAGAGTGCAAAAATACTGAATAATGGCCTGATTTCTTGGAAAGATAAAATTTTAGCAGCACACTAGACAAGGTCTCACGGCACACTGGTTGAAAAACACTCGTATAACTGACCTATTTATCTTCCACTATGTTTGTTCATCAATTAACTAAAATATGAATGTAAACAAAATATATGGAAAAGAATATCTTCCATATTTGCAGGTGTATAGCATATATTTGTATTTATTTTTGCTTGTTGTCAAGTTAATAGACAATTAAAAAAAAAAACGCTTTATATCATAGAATATGCTCTTGTTTTGTGCACTAGTTTTGTATCTACAAAATTTCAATATTTGAATGAAAAAGATGAAGTTAAGAGTGTCTTTAAGATATCCTATTCATCAATTATTTAAAAAAAATAGTCGTTAGTTTCAGCCCTACAAACAGTGTGAGGGAAACATGATTGCTATCACCTCATCTTTGGAAATAAAACCAATATCCCCTGAATTCCTGGATGGATATTGCTGAGAATTGCTTGGTTGCAGGTTGTTGCTTTTCGTCGAACCTAGGACTAAATTATGCTATTTTTGCATGAAAAGTTTGTAGAAAAAAACCCATCCTATATTACTATTAAAGAGACAGACAGACACGCACATGCGTATTATGCCAGACAGGTGAGGTGGCAGGTTTTAACAAGCTCTGAGATAATAGTCTGATGTTACCATGTGCAAGGAAAACACTAGCAGCATTTCTTTTCTCAGCTTGTGCTTTTTGTGCTTTCTGCAGATGGCCACTGTTAGAATATTGAAACGTGTCACTGCATATAGCCATTATTGTGTGAGTTTTCCACTTATATACTTTCATTTCTTTTAAATCGTCACATTAATATTTTAATCAAACAAATTGTTTAGTGGTAATTAATGCACCTTATGAATATCCATATATTCAAATGTACTTTATTACTTCTTGGTTTTTCTACTTTTCCCCACAATATAGGCATTTATGTAGTCGCTATACAGCCTCTACAATCGGCGTCTTCACTTTAGTGCCCGCAGTCCCCATGTAGCCCCCTAAGAGCACCTGAGTAGCCCACAGACTGATTCCTTAAATAGCTCACCACTGATTTCCGATAAATTTTGATTTCTGACTAGCATGAAAAATCATTGACATGATCAGTGTCTTTAAAAATATGTTTTAATGGTAGACTGTTTCTACCCTATTTTTAATAATTGCAACCTGGTAATAACAATATTTTAACAGCATAGTATCAACATACGTTGCTATTATAGAACTGCATTTCAAACTGGAAGGCCTTGGGGTAATCGATAATAAAAAAGGAGCTCTATGGTTTGAAATGGTTGACTACCTTTGCTCTACAATGTTATCAAACCACCTCCAGGATTCAGTCTGGACAAAGGATGGGTGTGAAGCTTGTGCCTTGTGATTTTCCAATAACTTCTGTGTCCTACCTCTTTCCTATGTAAAATATTTTTTGCCGTTTTGGAAACCCCTTTTGAAATCAAACCATGACTCGTCTCATTTCATCACCCAGATGTTGATTGAACACATGGAGGAAGAAAAACTATGTTCTTCAATATGGATTAAAATGCTTCACAGTTAAATGACGTTACATGGTGTTGCCTTAGCAGTGTTTATGCACTTGGGCGTCAAAGTAATTTCCCCCATTAAGTTTCAAACGCATTACCAAGATGTCACATTGCTTTGGAATTTTAATTCAAAATAACTGAAATCATGTGCATCGTCTCGAGACTGTTGAAACTCAATTATGAAATATAGTAATGGAAAAATACTACTGAAAAAGTAATTGGTTGTAGTTACTCACTGCTTCCTCCAAAAAGTAACTGACTTAGTCACCGACTTACTCTATCGTGAAAGTAACTATTTCCGTTACTTTAAATAAGGTGTTGTATGTCAAAGAATTTGAAATATCCTGAACGGTATTTGAGTCAGTTGAATAGAGAAGAAAAGACGGGTAGTTGTGTTATAGAACTTTGTAATATTTATTGCACTTTACCAGCGACAGATGTACACTTATATGGCAACAAATATAAACAAAAAAAAAATAATAACAATCAGCAATAAATGATATTAAGATATTTAATTGAACGGGAAAAAGAAAAAAAAAATACAATAACAAAACGAAAAAAAGAGCAATAAAAGAAAAAAGGAATCCAATCTACATTTTTACACAAACACATTAACACTGAAAAACACAGGAAATAAAAATTAAAATATTTATAAATCCCCCCCATAAAAAACAATTTTATCATTTTCTATGCTCAACAAAGTTAAAGTCAACAACACAGAATCCCCCAAAAAGGCGTCTCATAGAGACGTTTCGTTTGCGAACAACACAAGTCAGTTGCCGAACCTATGTCAACCCTTATTCGCCTTTTCCGGCGCATTAGTAAATACTCTATTCGTAATGGCAAACTGTATGGTAGTCGCTGTTTTGAATGGGGACATGATCCCTAAAGACATGACACTTTTGATTGTCAGTAACAGTAACGGCGGAAAAAGTTATCTAGCCCCGTTCCCGAGACAAATAACACTATCATGTAACGGCGTTATTTAATACTGCGTTATTTCCAACACTGTAGACGAGGCAAGACGATGCGACAGCTATCAATCCAAATGGGAGGTTTGAGGCGAATATGTGGCTCTGACATTGCTGAGGTCGCTACTTAGAGCAGAGTTCCCTGCCTTCTTGGAATTAGATCTGAAACGGATATTTGGGGACAGCCCAGAGCGGGTGGAATTTCGACGGAAGCGAGAAGGAACTGTGCGTGTTCACATTTTTCTTGAAAAGAGATCACGAGTCTGTGAGTAGCTGCAGCTGTTTTAAGTGCAATTCATGGTTCCAAAATATGATTAGAGCAAGGTCTAGAAAGGTTTAGGCTCCTGATTAAGGTATTAAACTGAATTTAGTGTTCTGGAATAGGGTTGGAGCTAGGGTTTACAACTAGAATTAGGTGTAGGAGCTAGGGTTTGAGCTCCATTTTAGGGTTCTAAACTGACAGTAGGGTGCCAGAATAGGATTTGAGCTAGGGTTGATGTTTGAAACAGGATTAGGGCTAAGACTAGGGTTTGTGCTCCATGTTAGGGTTCTAAATTGAATATAGTGTTCCAAAATAGGTTTAGGGCTAGTGTTATGTTTTGAAACAGAGTAAGGGCCAGGAACCAGAGTTTGAGCTCCATGTTAGGGTTCTAAACTGAGAGTAGGGTGCCAGAATAGGATTTGAGCTAGGGTTGATGTTTGAAACAGGATTAGGGCTAAGAACTAGGGTTTGTGCTCCATGTTAGGGTTCTAAATTGAATATAGTGTTCCAAAATAGGTTTAGGGCTAGTGTTATGTTTGAAACAGAGTAAGGGCCAGGAACCAAAGTTTGAGCTCCATGTTGGGGTTCTGACCATTGGGTTTCCAAATAGGTTTAGATCTAGGGTTACAATTTGAACCAGGGTTAGGGCTAGGGTTACAGCTAGGGTTGTATGTAAAGCTAGGGTCTTGGCTTCAAGTTATGGTTTAAACCAAATTTTAGGGTTCCAAATAAGTTTGAGGTTAGAAACTAAGGTACAGGCTCTCATTCTTTTGATCACTGCTGGATTTCTTCTTTTCACAGTACTGGAGAAAATGGAAAAACGGATTAGTTTTAAAAGTGTGTAAAAAGTGCCTGAATTTGGCCATGAAAGCGTTGTCCTCACCCTGTTTCTACTAGTTTTTAAACTTTAACACTTGTTTTTTTTCTTTATTTTCGAGCGACCAATGAACAACGACTTTGACAAACTGTGTTTTAATCCTCAGTATTGGATCAACGAATTTACAAGCACGCTTGGCATCGGCGTCTTCCACTCAGGAATTGAGATCTATGGCCGAGGTGAGCTCCTCTTGTGCAGATGATGCCACATGTGGCCATAAAAGTTTTTTCTAAATGTGTATGGGTGGGTGATTTTCTAGAGTTTGCCTATGGTGGACACCCGTACTCCTTCTCAGGGATCTTTGAAATCACGCCAGGTGACGCCAGCGAGCTAGGGGAAACCTTTAAATTCAAGTAAGTCAAACAACAATCCATTGACATCCTCATTTTCAACCCACATTTTTGTGTGTGTATTTTTGTGTGTGTGTCATTCCCCTTTATTCTTCTTTATATGATATTCCCATGTGGTGTTTGACAGACATGAATCTTTGCTGCTTACTAAAGACCTAAATAGTACAAATACAATAACCAATAAGTCACTTTTTACCGGTGCTTGAAATCTGTAAAAAAAACTATTTTAATGTTTTGATTTCAAGGTCATGAAAAAGCTTCAATTTTGGGTGAAGTGCATATAGCTTTTAATTATTGCCATACCCGCGTCTTGGCAGCCTGACTGTAGACCACGCAGTAAATTAGGACAACAAAGAAGTGCGTAAAATGACGCTGCCACGCCTGCTCTGGTGGCTTGTCATGGCGTTGTCATGTAAAGCGTCATCGCCCCCTGCTGGTCACACCCAAGAGGACTACTCTATTAAGTAAAACGTCTTTTTGGCTCCGCTCCCTTTATTTTTCTGAGATATTATCAATAATAATGAAACATTATGCACCAAATAATTCAGTGATTTGTAATTTCACGTTTTGCGGGGTATACCTGATAAACATAAAATATTTCCACATCTACAAAAAATGTTGTGAAATACAATTTTTTTTTACATTTTTACACACTGATCAGATTATAGTAGAACAACAACAACAAAATAAAATCCATGAAAATGCAAAACAATAAAAGATAGATTTAAAATGTTAACTTGGTATAAATAAATGATTAAATGCCAAAAAACTACAATTCTATTTTAACCAACTTAGACACAGATCTTATAAAAAACACGTAAAAAATATAAATGAAAATAAGTAAAACGAAAAGCAAATGATCACCAGTCTCTAAGATTGAAAGACCAAATGCACTCCGCTTTGGTGCAATCAATATTAATCTATTATATCATACATTTTCTGCTTTTTATGCATACAGTAATTCCTTTTTTTGGTCAATTATAACCCACAACTTATTGAGCCCTGTACGTGTTTTTAAACAAGTGTGACGTATTGAAGCTGCGTGTGCATTGTTGAAGCAAAACGCTAGAATTCATGTCAGTTTATAGCAGCCCATTGACACAAAAAGATCGTAGTTCATCGATTGGAACAGCTCAAAATAGCACAAACTATGTGCTAGCAGCAAGATAGCGACATTATTTTAGTCAAAGTCAACAAAAAAGAAGTTTTGATTGGCGCTGGATTTCTTACTTTGAAGGTTCCTCAAAAACTTAGTGCCTGAAAAATGTTTGAATTTGGCTGTGAAAATTAATGAATGAAAATTGATCATCAGGATGAATTGACTTTTCATTGTGACTGTGCAGAGAAGCCATTGTGCTGGGCAGCACCGACTTCACTGAGGATGACGTGGAGCACATCATGGAGGAAATGGGCAAGGAGTATAAAGGAAATGCTTACCACCTTATGCACAAGAACTGCAACCACTTCTCCTCTGCGTTGTCAGAGGTAATGATAGCTACACGGCTATACACACAAATGCTGAGGTGGATGTTTGGATTTGCATTAGTTACAGTCACTCTGTTGACATACAGGGAGTGCAGAATTATTAGGCAAATGAGTATTTTGACCACATCAACCTCTTTATGCATGTTGTCTTACTCCAAGCTGTATAGGCTCGAAAGCCTACTACCAATTAAGCATATCAGGTGATGTGCATCTCTGTAATGAGAAGGGGTGTGGTCTAATGACATCAACACCCTATATCAGGTGTGCATAATTATTAGGCAACTTCCTTTCCTTTGGCAAAATGGGTCAGAAGAGGGACTTGACAGGCTCTGAAAAGTCAAAAATAGTGAGATATCTTGCAGAGGGATGCAGCACTCTTAAAATTGCCAAGCTTCTGAAGCGTGATCATCGAACAATCAAGCGTTACATTCAAAATAGTCAACAGGGTCGCAAGAAGCGTGTAGAAAAACCAAGGCGCAAAATAACTGCTCGTGAACTGAGAAAAGTCAAGCGTACAGCTGCCAAGATGCCACTTGCCACGAGTTTTGCCATATTTCAGAGCTGAAACATCACTGGAGTGCCCAAAAGCACAAGGTGTGCAATACTCAGAGACATGGCCAAGGTAAGAAAGGCTGAAAAACGACCACCACTGAACAAGACACACAAGCTGAAACGTCAAGACTGGGCCAAGAAAAATCTCAAGACGGATTTTTCTAAGGTTTTATGGACTGATGAAATGAGAGTGAGTCTTGATGGGCCAGATGGATGGGCCCGTGGCTGGATCGGTAAAGGGCAGAGAGCTCCAGTCCGCCTCAGACGCCAGCAAGGTGGAGGTGGGGTACTGGTATGGGCTGGTATCATCAAAGATGAGCTTGTGGGGCCTTTTCGGGTTGAGGATGGACTCAAGCTCAACTCCCAGTCCTACTGCCAGTTTCTGGAAGACACCTTCTTCAAGCAGTGGTACAGGAAGAAGTCCGCATCCTTCAAGAAAAACATGATTTTCATGCAGGACAACGCTCCATCACACGCATCCAAGTACTCCACAGCGTGGCTGGCAAGAAAGGGTCTAAAAGAAGAAAAACTAATGACATGGCCTCCTTGTTCACCTGATCTGAACCCCATAGAGAACCTGTGGTCCCTCATCAAATCTGAGATTTACAAGGAGGGAAAACAGTACACCTCTCTGAACAGTGTCTGGGAGGCTGTGGTTGCTGCTGCACGCAATGTTGATCGTGAACAGATCAAAGCACTGACAGAATCCATGGATGGCAGGCTTTTGAGTGTCCTTGCAAAGAAAGGTGGCTATATTGGTCACTGATTTGTTTTTGTTTTGTTTTTGAATGTCAGAAATGTATATTTCTGAATGTTGAGCTGTTATATTGGTTTCCCTGATGAAAATAAATAATTGAAATGGGTATACATTTGTTTTTTGTTAAGTTGCCTAATAATTATGCACAGTAATAGTCACCTGCACACACAGATATCCTCCTAAAATAGCTAAAACTAAAAAAGCCCCACTCCAACTTCCAAAATATTCAGCTTTGATATTAATGAGACTTTTGGGTTCATTAAGAACATGGTTGTTGTTCAATAATAAAATTAATCCTCAAAAATACAACTTGCCTAATAATTCTGCACTCCCTGTAGTGAACTTGAATGTAATGGCTTTCTCATATGAAATCATGGAAGTAACAATGTATAACGTCCTTCCTTTGCCAATAGTCATATTTATTTTTTTCTCCCCTGAATGTAACACGACAGAGCATGTACCGTAAATTCTAGACTACAGAGTGCACCTGATTAAAAGCCTCATGCGCAAATTTAAGGAAGAAACTCAACTTTGTCTTTGTACAAGCCGCACCAGATTTTAAGCCGCAGCCTTTAACAGCCGTAAAAAAGAACTGATTCATGTCCATTTTTTACATTTAAAAAGAACAGCGGGGAAATTTCTACTACAGCAGAGTAACTCATTGTGCTGCGATAAGGACACTCATTTGCGGACTGTGTCCAATGCTCAGGGATCAGAATTTTCCGCGGATCCGCGGATTTCCGCTGTTTTTGAACCCAAAAGGCATTCCGACTTTTTCACTTTTTCTCTTGCGTAGCAAACAAATTCAAAATCCGACTGTCTCACTCTTTCCTTTATTGCTCTGGCGCACCCTGGCGGCCGTTAGAAAAATTGGCCGCATTGTTGGGGGGGATGGGGGGGCGCTCCGCCCTGCTTTATTCCTGGACCCTGGCTATTTCAGCTGAAAATGAAAATCTCCATTCTGATCCCTGAATGCTGTCAAACTTATAAGAATTGGAGCAGTAGTCGATATAATCAAATTTCCATTAACATATACATACTGGTGCGGCAAAAACATTATCTAAACAGCTCAATATAATGCATTGACCAAAATCCAGAAGACCGTACAATCACAAAAGGCTGTACACATGCTGAGCTATGCGACTTAAGTTCTCCCATGCTCTGCGCACATGACAAGGTGATCAAGAGGAGACCAAGTATTGCTACTAATACATGAAAAAAAATAATCATTGTCCATTAAAACTTGTACTCTTTCTAACAAGCCGTGTCGGCTGATTAGGGATTTAAGTGTGGCAGCAAGTGTCTTAACTATTGGGTATATTTTTCCTTTCGGGCCGAAGACTGTGACGTATATGAGGGTGTGATTAATTCGATAACTGTCAGCCCGATAATTATTGTGTGCCCTTCCTTAGTCAATCACTAGTGTCGGCATGTAAAATGATTTTTTTTTTATATAGTAGTGGCAATACTTGTTCATCTCTCAATCACTTTTGTCATGTGCGCAAAGAATGGAAGAGCTTAATAAATGTTGCATGGATCTGCATGTCCACATGCAGTAGTGATAGGACGGGCTTCTGAATCTAAGTCAGTACATTAAGTTTTGTTTTGAGAATATTTTTGTCGCAGTACTGCATATATGTCAAAACCAATTTAAATAATATTAACTGCTGTGAAGGTTGATTAAGATTGACATCTGCAGACACAGTCTGCAAACAAGTATATTAAGGCACAGTGTGTTTCTTTTTTGTATTACATGTTTCCCCGCTAATTCTGCCAAGCCCGTTCTCTTGGCTCTGTTTTTGCTGGCTTTACTCGATAGTTGCGCGTAACCAATTGGATGACAATGCATTTGGCTACCGACGATAGTCAGAGTTGCTCCCGCTCTATACGTGCAGTTCATTGATGTTCTTCACTTTGGGTAGATTCACACTGCAGGGAAATTCTTTCCACAAATGCAACCTGTATCTAAATTGTCAAAGTCTGTGTGAACGGCACAAATACACTTTTTTCACACCAGACCCAGGTCACCTTCATAAATTGTCCTAAATCCGATACCTATTAGATCTTTTGGAATGAGACTGCTGGGTGAACGGTAGACACATTCATGCAACCTGCACGTCATCGATAGGCGTTCAACGTCACTTTTCTGCATTCAATCAGGCGGGCGGTAGCAGAGAATCAACAACCACGGCATAAGAAAATGAGGAGTATTATGAATTCAAACATTCATGGAAAATGAACTCTATATTTGTAGCTTAAGGACAGCCAACATCCCAATGCATATGAATCTGTGGTCTGTGCAGCCCTTTGAGACTCCTTGTGATTAAGGGCTATACAAATAAACATGACTTGAGTTGAGTTGACATACTACTGGATTTGCAGAATGTTGCTCGACGTCACTGTTGTTAACAACAGTGGCACTCATTTATAAAGCAGTAGGATCCTCTAGTGCAGGGATGTTAAACTCAATTGCACAAGGGGCTAAAATTCAAAACACACTTAAGGTGGCGGGCCAACCAGGATAAACATTTATTGAACACACTTAAACTGAATGTTTTTGGAACATAAATATGAATAAAAACAGACAAGAATATTAAATTTAAACCTTAAATCACTTATACAGTATTTATTATTTTGCTGTAAACTAAAATATCTTGTTAAATTATACAACTTAGAACTTAACTTAAACAACTTAACATTAAAATAACATTCAAATTCCTTTGCTCCTATGTCAATGTATATATTAAAAAAAACTTAAATATCCCAAAATATTTTGTTTTCCCTAATATATCTTCTGTCAAAAGTAGAAATATGAAAATGCTACACAAATTATTTTCTAAAAACGTCATAACATTCTGAGAACGGGGAGCCTGATGTGCTTACTTTTGGCGCAGACGGAGTAGGGCGAGAGATGGAAGGGAGTGCTTGCACTTTTTGCATAGCTCCACCCATCCCTCCCACTCACCCAATCAAATAACTTTAAGTTCTCTTCCGGTGTTTTGGCGTATTTACAATTTGTTCCGTGGATTCATAAAAAAATATCTGAACACTGAACACAGATTATATAGTAAGCTTTTATATAAAGGATTCTTTAGAGTTGTACAGCCAAAAGAGTTTTTTTTTTTGTGACTGGTATATAGTATAGTATACGTCATATATGAAGGAATAGGTTCAGTGACTAAAACGGCAGAGTATGATGTCCAGGGATGAGACTGCGTTGTTCATATTGACGAGCCATTAATAACAATAATGTAAAATGGTCTTGCGGGCCGGATATGATGACACATGTGCTCTAGTGGTAGATAACAATATTTACATTCGAATCATGTCACACACAGAGCATTCATAGGGGGAAATTAATATTTTGGCGGATAACGCTCCGTCGCATACAAGTCGCTTTTAGTTGGAAATGTAAAGAATTTCACAAAAATTGAGCATTGGGCTCTGTAGTGTGAACCTAGCCTCTGACATTCAGTGCACTGGGCAGAAATCCCATTGCATCATCACCCGCCACCGGCCCTCGCGATGCAGTGTTTAACATGTCGAAATAAGGTAGCGGCTTGTAGTCCATAATTTACTGTAAATCAAACATTGTGCTGTTTTCAACAAATATCAGTAAAAAAGCAAATGGATACCTGACTTTTCTCTAATACAGCCATGCAAATGTCCCATGTGTGTGTCTGTGTGGGGTATAAATTGGCTTATCTTGCTCTGACTAATGAGGAAGAGAATCTCACAGTAAGTCCCAACACTGAGATGGGGATTAACATGTAACGATACAAACAAGCCTAGACATGCACTGCCAGCTGCTGCACTCGAACACAAAAACACGCTAGCAGTGCAATCCTTAAGCCTTTTTTCCAATATTCCTTAAAAGCACTGTGACCGATATTGGTGTATGTTTTGTTGTTGACTCAAGTGAAACTCCCTAAAATAAACATAATGTTAATTCTCTGGCAGCAGCAGACTTTGGAATTCATTCCATTACAGTGTATATCACTCATTGGTATAATTATGCGTCCTGGTGGCTGAGATGCAGAAACCGAAAAGAGAAACTCAATGCCCAGTAAAATAAAATTTCCACATATGTGTCATCATCAGTGTTGGCCAGTGTTGTTATTGAAAAATAGTAATTTGTTACAGTTGGTAGTTCATTTAAAATATTTTTTTTGCCTTCTTAAAATGGCGGCGCCCTGTATGGCTGCGGCTGCATCTGCTCCCGACAGTTTCTCACATTCTGGTCAAAAACCCCAATCTTCGACTCAGTTTATGAGGGCGAACAAAGACAACTCTAACTGCAGATTAATATACGATCGCAGTTTTTTGCTGGATATGCGAACATCCAGAAATCCAGCGCAAATTTCGACGATCACTATGGAGTGTTTACTTAGCCTCGGAGTGCTACGTCAACAGAACACAGCGGCCTACAAAGCAGCGAGTAAAAGTGGCAAGCGGAAGCGCTGTGACCGGGGAAGGAAACGAGGTTGTCGGTCCGGGCTAACGGCTCGGATGAAGGCCAAACCCTTCAAAACGCCTCTACCATCCATTTTCCTATCCAATGTCCGCTCCCTGGACAACAAACTGGACCATTTACAAGTGGAATTCACATCGAACCGCGAGTTGACGAACTGTTGTGCTTTAATTCTGACGGAGACATGGCTAAACTCATCTATCCCGAATGACGCTGTTAGCATTGTGGGGCTAACTGCTTTCCGCGCTGATAGAAGCGGCGTGCTCACCGGCAAAAGTAAGGGTGGCGGTCTATGCATTTATACAAACAACAACTGGTGTAGAAATGCGAAGATAATCTCGAATCACTGCTCACGAGACATTGAACTTTTGACGGTGATCTGCAGACCCTTCTACCTACCGAGGGAGTTTAGCGCGACCATCATTACTGCCGTGTACGTGCCCCCCAGCGCTAATACGAAGGAGGCAATGGACGTTCTCTACCGAACTGTGAGTGAACTGCAGCATGCTTACACCGAGTGCATTTTTATTGCGGCGGGGGACTTTAACCAGGCCAATATGAAAACAGTTCTCCCGCATTTCCATCAGCATGTAAATTTTGCTACAAGAGGTAGGAACACATTAGACCTGGCCTACACAAACATCAAAGGTGCATATAAAGCAGCCCCCCGCCCCCACCTTGGCTCATCAGATCACCTTTCTGTTATGCTAATTCCAGCATACAAGCCCCTGCTGACCAGAGAAAAACCTACAGTGAAGCAGGTGAGGGTGTGGTCTGAGGGGGCAATGGAGGCACTACAGGACTGCTTTGATTGCACTGATTGGGACATGTTTAAATCGGCTGCCACTTACAACAACAAAATAAATATAGATGAGTACGCCATTTCTGTGTCAGCCTATATCAGTAAATGCGCAGAAGACGTCAGCAATACCAAAACTATATGCACCCGTGCCAATCAGAAGCCCTGGATGACTGCTGAGATACGCAAACAACTAAAAGTACGGAACCTTGTCTTTAAATCTGGTGACAAGGAGGCGCTGAGATCTGCGAGGGCTAACCTGAACCGTGCTATCAGACTAGCAAAGCGAACGCACAGTCAAAAAATCCAGGAACGTTTCCTCAATACAACCAACACCAGGGATATGTGGAAAGGCATTCAGGCCATTACCAAATACAAGCCAACCACCGCCCCAGTGCAGGACACTAGCATGGACTTTCTGAATGACCTCAACAAATTCTTTGGAAGGTTCGAGGCACAAAACGGCACCACTGCAGCGAGAGCGGTTCCAAATCAGGACGAAAGAGCACTCCACCTGGACTCAACCGACGTGAGAAAGACCCTGAGAGGGGTCAACACAAGGAAGGCTCCAGGCCCGGACAACATTCCGGGGCGGGTACTTAGGGAGTGCGCCGATCAGCTGGCTTGTGTACTAACAGACATTTTCAACACCTCGCTAGACCAAGCCAAAGTACCATCATGCTTCAAAATTGCCAACATCATCCCTGTGCCAAAGAAACCCCAGATCTTATCATTCAACGATTACCGGCCCGTTGCACTGACTCCTATCATAATGAAGTGCTTTGAGAGACTGGTTAAAGAGCACATCACCTCCAGTCTCCCCTCCTCATTCGACCCCTTTCAGTTTGCCTACCGGACAAACCGCTCCACCAGGGATGCCATCTCCTCTGCGCTTCACCTGAGCCTGACACACCTAGAGGAGAAGAACACCCATGTGCGGATGCTGTTCCTGGACTTCAGTTCAGCATTCAACACCATCATCCCACAACATCTGGTAGACAAAATGAGACTCCTGGGTTTCAACACCCCCCTGCGGAACTGGCTGCTGGACTTCCTCAGTGACAGACACCAATCAGTGCGGATAGGTCAGAACATCTCAGATGTCATCTACCTCAGCACGGGCTCCCCCCAAGGCTGTGTCCTGAGCCCCTTGCTGTTCACCTTGATGACACACGACTGCGTCCCTAGGTCCGCCACAAACCACATCGTGAAGTATGCTGACGACACAACAGTGGTGGGCTTCATCAGGGACGACAACGACCTGGCCTACAGAGAGGAGGTGGAGCAGTTGGTGGCCTGGTGCAGGGACAACAGCCTGGTCCTGAATGTTGACAAAACTAAAGAGATCATTGTCGACTTTAGGAAAAACCAGCCCAACCATGCCCCACTTTGCATCAACAACAAGGCTGTGGAGGTTGTCAGCAGTATCAAGTTCCTAGGGGTGCACATTACAAACAAACTCACCTGGTCCGTGAACACTGCATCACTGGTTAAGAGGGCACAGCAGCGCCTGTACTTCCTGCGGAGGATGAGGAGAGCCCACCTGCCCCCACCCTCCCTCATCACATTCTACAGGGGCACCATAGAGAGTATCCTGACCAGCTGTATCTCTGTGTGGTGTGGAGGCTGCAGCGCTACCGACTGGGGTAGTGTGAGGAGGGTAACGAGGACAGCAGAGAAAATAATCGGGACTACACTTCCCTCCATTCAGGACATTGGCCAGAAGCGCTGCCTATCCCATGCTAAGAACATTATCGGGGACCCCTCTCACCCCCATCATGGACTGTTCACTCTGCTAGCCTCGGGGAAGAGGTACTGCAGTGTGCGGTGCAGGACCACCAGGTTCCGCAGTAGTCTAGTCCCCCTGGCCATTAGACTGTTAAATGGTCAATCTAACATATAGTTAACCTAAATCTTAACGGCTGCTAATCTGACTTTTTGCACTACTGGCAGTTCTTTATAGCTTGCCACTCCTTGCACATTTGCTCTCTGCACTATTGTACTTACAGCGTTATTGTTACAGTGTTAATGTTACTGTTTACCTGACTTGTTAACCTGAATGCCCATTTTGCACATCTGGTTAGCTACTCCTCTTGCACTATCGGCACTATGGTAAAATACTATACGTAGCCATAATACAATACAACTTTTACTTATATCTGTACATTCGAGGAAACTGTGCGGGTCAGATGTATCGACATTTCGTTCTGTATACACGTGTACTAGAATGACAATAAAGTAGATCTGAATCTGAATCTGAATCTGAATAAATCCTTAAGCCTTTTTGTATTGAGTTTAGAATAGATTCCCTGTCATCTGCGATTATAATATGTAGTGTAGGCTTCTAAAGTAGTCTGATTATATAAAGCATAATACTGAAAAACAAAGCTATACATTTGGAGGTGACATCCTTTTACTCATTCGGCCCACTTGAGAACAAGAAGTCTAGATCTGGCCCGATAGCCCAAATTAGTGTTACATCCCTGATCTTGTGGTAGCCTGTGACTGCCTGTAGTTTGGTCTTAATGTAGTATGTTGAGTGATATTTTTGTTCTAAATTAAACTCGTATATCGAAATTTTTGTGTTTAGAGGTCCTCGTGTAATTTAGGGCTGCAACAAATAATTGATTAAAACCGCTTATCAAAAGCACTGGCAACTAGTTAGGTCATTGATTAGTTGTAACACGTGATTTATAAGTCACTTAGTACTTTAAATCAATGCAAATAAGAGCGCACACAATTTCGTTGTGGCGCTGTGAGTTGTAGTACCACTTTGGTTCGGCAGAGGTCGCCAAGGCCATTTTTATAAAAAAAGTTTTTACATTTTCTATAATCTTTTTTCAATTAAACATTGCATCATAACAAAGAAAATTGGCTGAAACTTTGTAGTGACTATTTTATCATGAAACAAAAGTGAACAATTTTCAAGGGAACAAAAGTTCCGCAGAAGTACAGAGAGAAAATAAGATACGTGAATCAAATAAGTAAAGTAAAATAATGGCAATGACATGTTTAACTTTACACAAGGGGCAGTTTCTTAAGCAGTTCATATATGATTTTTGTATTGAGTTTGTTTGTTTTAAGATTTAACCAAAAACAAATTGTTGACATTATTTTTAAAAGTAGGTTTACATTTTCGATGTTTTTTTCTTTTTGTGGACAAGAAAAAAAATATACATATTGCTTGTTCTTTTTTGTTTTGTATGATAAGTCCAAATATAATATGTGGATATAAGGTGATAGGAAAAGAGTAGCTTACATATTTGCTGGTGTATAGCATTTATTTGTATTTGTTTTAGTTTATTGAAGAAGAAGAATTTACTTTTAATGTCATTCTTTGTAACAATGCACACAGATTGAAATGTCGATACAACTGACCCGTACAGTTAGACTGTAGCGAGCCGATGCAGCCGCAGCCAAACAGGGCGCAGCCATTTTAGTCATTAGGTGACCAAACCCCCCAATTCCAACCCTTAATGCTGAGCGCCAAGCAGGGAGTCAATGAGTACCAATGCTTGAGGCTTGAACCAGCGACCTCCCAGTCTCAGAGCGGGTGCCCTACCATCTAGGCTACAGAGCTGGTCATTGTCAAGTTAATTGACAAACACCTGGATTTTGATTTATATTATAGAATCTTTTGTAGATTTTCTCTCCGTTCAAAACTTCAATACTTGAATAAAGAGGTGAAAATGAAAACTTCTTTAAGCAATCCAATTCATGGAACAATCCACCGATTCATCGCCTATAAAAATAATCCTTAGTTGCAGACCTACTTTAATTTTGCGTTCCAGAAACGTTCATTTGTAAGACATTGGTTCCAAAAGTGGTCATTATTCACATAATTTTTGAAACCCATTTTTTTCTCTTAACCAGAAAAACATTTTAGAATGTGATGTCCACTTCCCTGCTCTTTGTCGTTCAGATCCTGTGCGGCCGTGAGATCCCGCGCTGGGTGAACCGCCTGGCCTACTTCAGCTCTTGTGTGCCCTTCCTGCAGAGCTGCCTACCCAAAGAGTGGCTGACGCCGGCTGCTCTGCAGTCCAGCGTTAGCCAGGAACTGCATGCCGGGAACAGGACGGAGGAGGCAGAGGATGCTGCCGCCTCCGCTTCGCTGGCGGCCGTTGGGCCGTCATCTTCCTCCACGCGCCACCAACCGCGGCGGTAGGGAAACCGGGACTTTCCCAGAAGATGCAGGGTGTATCAAAAAATTGATATCTTTTAGGATGTAAATATAACAGAAAGTACATGATTTACCTCTTAACGAAGCAAAGTCCGTGTCTTCACTATGTCACTAATCAATGATATACGTTATACCACATATCATCGGAAAGCTGAAACTCTTGGGATTTGGAAAAGTTATTATGACCATTTCAAAACATACTTAGCACAGAAACATCACGATCAGTCTGAAACAAGATACCCAAAAACTATAAAGCCCGTATAGAGCACTAGCTACGTCCCCTGGCAGTTATCAAATTAGTTGATTGTCCGCAAACATGGAGTCATTACATCCAGGATCGTCCAGTGAATCTAACAGTGTAAAATATATACTCCTAAGCACATATGGCCAACAGACAAAAAATAAAACAATTCTGCATCAATGGATTTTCCTTGTTCCAATCAGTCCGTTTCGCCACATAATTTCTGTTTAAAAAGTAGACTGTTAAATTAATACGGCCGTTAGCTTCTGACCTTTTGATTGATTTTGGAATAAAACTCAATGAGATTCTTTTAGACCTATACTACAGTTCCGATGAGAATTTTGATTTTAAAAGCAAGGTGCATTTTCTGTGTTAGTTTTGTTTTTCGGTGAGAACGCAAACCAACCGCAAAATTGCCTTGACGTGATGTAATTATAGACAGCGTAAACGACTCTTAAAATAAAATAAAAACAAATATGGACCTACAAATTGAAAACTATACAGAATTGCAGTTGAATAAATTGTCTAATTGTCATTATAAAAAAGAATGATATTGGAGGGCTTCTCCTTTTAGAATAGGAGAGCGATTTAGAGAGCTGCTGGCTAGCTGCATACTACTACTGTATAGTCTAACCCTGACTTCAGCAATGTCAAGTCATGTTTATTTGAATATCCCTTTTTTGCAATGTCTTTGCGATAATTAAAATTAAACTGTCATGAATGTAGCAGTTTCCCACAAGTTGTACCTCAAGGGCGTCTGTTTTATGGGTAGTAGATCTGGCGTTGGTTAGCTACATGCTCGGGAGTAGTAGCTTAAGTGAGTTGTTAGCCTAGCCCTTGCTGTAGGCCTGACCCGGAGCCTCGCTGTTGCTTTCTCTACTGACGCCACATGAGTCGATTCCCTGATGAGATACCAATCCACTGAGCACCCGCTGGTGATTAGCATTTCTTTGAACTCTTTTGACTTTCCTCAGACTCCAATTTGTAATGAGCCACTAAAATATTACCTGTAGCTTTGTGTCGTGTTTGTTTTGGGGAGCAAATGTTGGACTGGCAGCATACAGCAGCCTGTCACAGTTTCGCTCGTAACATTTGTCTCGCCTTCATTGCCTACTGCCGTTAAAATTTGCTACTGACTGGCCATCGATGACAATTCTGGCCAAAGACAATCATGGAAGTATGAATCATTGTACAAAAACGCAGTGTGTTGCGATAACACAATCGCAATATGTTACACGCAGCATCGCTTATATTCCGGTTAATCGTGCTTCTCTACTGTTCGGTAGCCCTTACTCTTACACAAAAAACACTGTCAAAATGCTTTCTCGGACTCCACAAATCATGTAAACTGGATGGGCAAATTCCCATGCACCCTCAAGGTCCCTACAGAGGGTAAAGAGCTGGTCCACTATTCCATGGGCTGAACAAAAACAACACGGCTATTCTTGAAGCTGAGATTTGACTTCCTGGAAGACTCTCTTCAGTACCCCCAAATAGACTTAAAGATTTTCAACATAAATTATTTCTAATTTATTTGCCTTAACCCCTTTACATTTTGCGGGCGAGCTGTCAGATGTCACTAGTCACTAAAACATGTAATGCCACGCATCATTGGAAAACTTAAACTCTTGGGATTCAAGATGTAAATAAAACACTTCAAAATGTACACTGCACAGAAACGTCAGGAGCATTCTGAAAAAAAATATACTCAAAAACTATTAATTCTATATCGCTCACTAACAACATGCTCTGATTGTCAGCTGAACGATTCTTCGCATACATGGTCTTGTTACATTCAGGACACTCCAGTAAATCCAACTGTGTAAAGATATTTACTCCAAAAAACACGATAATGCCGACAGGTATATTTATATATTTTTGTACGTTTGACGATCAATGTTATAATCAGTTCGTTTCGCTCCATAATTTCCCTTTAAAAATAAGATCTGTAAACTGGTCGTCTCCAAATAACCGCTTTTGGAAACACTTTGAAATACCTTTGGAATATTGTGTAAAATACAATGTTTAGTTTTTCAGATTGTGACCAAATTTGACCTAGGACCGGGTAAGGCTTCATACTATTGTTCCAGCTGTTTTCCAGCTAATATGCCCATTCTACACTTTTGCAGGCATGCGATTGCAAAAAAAAAGAAAATTGGGCGAGAATAAAAACATTCTATTTCTGTGTGTTTTAACTCGTATTACTCTGTTATTAGCACTTGCAGTCATTACTTTAGTTTGGGACAAAACGTGAGTGTGTTACCTTTCAAAAGAGACCGAAACCGTCCACATGTGGTTCAAGAGCAGCATTTAATTTACTTGAGGTAAGTCTTGGATTGGGATTTTAGGCAAAGTTCACAGGAACGTTAACGGGTTGATCATGTACTTTCTGTGATATTTACAACTTAAAGGACATCAGATCTTTTGAAACACTTTGTATTCAGCCACGACGTCACGCATACTTCCGGTCAGCAGAAACCTTTGTGACTTTTATGGACAAAACCAAACTCGCATTGCGATTTTTTTCCCCAGTTCCTGCCTTCCGAAAGTATCCCGGCGCCGATTGTTTACAAACACGAAATGGTCTGTTTCCGGTTTTAACCTTCACCAGCCACATAAGGACTCAACCACCTTTGTTGATGGTGCTTATTGCCTGTTGCAGGTAATCCGAGCCAAACGTCCCCAATGTGGACCGTGTCAATATTTTATTTGTTTTTTGACATCAACTTTTCTCTGACCTGATTTTGTCATTTTTGAGGCCAAACGAGAAACTTAGTAGTAGCAACCTGCCGTGGTGCCTTCGTGCTGGCTCGCCAGGAAGAGCAACCCAACTTTTGTGTCTTTTCTTTCCATCACCAAGCCCTCTAATTAATGCCTCCTGATGTTTCAAGTATATGATTTTCAATGTCTGAACTTGCAATGAATGAGACTGCATAGCCTTTTCCTTTTACTACTGCTTTCTTTTGTATAAACTCAGGAACTCAACAAAGGAGTTGGTCATTGTTTTAAAGGAAACATAACAAACAGGTTTGTTGCTTTTTAGTGCTGTTGTCTGTCACTCCAACGCCAGCAACACACGGCGACAGTTTTGGATGAAAACAGAAGAAATGCAAGAGTGCATAGCCTATTGTCATTTTCCTGTGTGTCTGAGATGTGTTACAAATGAAAAACATTGTATGAATGATATGATATACCCTAGATGCGTATTCAATGAACCCCCCTACTATAGTGCAGGAGTGGACAAATCACTCTTCAGCATGTTAAATTCCGCACATACTGATGCAATGTCGCATCCAGTAATGGCAGATGGGCGCGTCATTATGTATATCCAGAAGAGTCAGTGTCCTGACTTCTGAGAGAGAGGCTCCACGGAACCTCAAACTCCCTCACCAAACCACTACACTGTTCTAGATTATTTAAGGGTTTATTTGGGGTGCAATACAGTAATGGAAAAATATTACTCCACTGAAGGTGGAAATTAGAATATTACCAGGTCTCCATACATCATGGGTCTTTTTTTTTTAACTTTAAAACAAATAATAAACTAGCTTCTCTGAAACATGCAAAATGATTTATGTCCCTAGGTTGTTTTGCTAAATCTCCAGGGTGCGATTGAATCTTAAATCAAAAGCTTAGAAGTACAAATGTTTTGTCAGACCATATTTTTCAATCTAAGGTGCCTAAAATACAATAGTAAAATGACAAGTGTAACATTTTGGTAAATTAGAGTTACCCTCGTATTTTCACAAACGACTCAATTTTTATTTCCTGTAAAGAACTAAAACGGCATCAAAAACAAACAAAATCTGTATCAATGTATAATAAATGATTAAGAAAATGATGTACTATAACAGCCTTGTGGCTACTTCGCTACTACAGCTTCTAAAGGCTACAAAAACATCTCCCCCAAAATCAGTCGCTACCACACAGAGAAATATATATATTTTTAAAATAGGAAAATAAATGAGTGATACACTACACAGTTTAGAAGCATAAGGGTGATTGTCCAATGAATATGAAATGAAATGATCTGCATTTATATAGCGCTTTTCAAGTCGACTTCCCAAAGCGCTTTACATTGTGCTTCACATTTCCCAATAGCGGCCGTGCAGCCATGTAAGGCGCTAACATGCTTATACAGTGTCTTACTTCGACATGTAACGAACTGCGATCTTTTAATCCCAAGACGAGCGCTCTACCTCCTGAGCCACTGCCGGCCTATCGATTCAGACATTGCCCATACCCATTTTCTGGCCCTGGTCTCTAGGCACAAATGTAAACTTGACTGGCTTGGTAGGCTGGTACTTCCAGTCAAATTCCAGAGGAAGCTAAAAAAGAAGAAATGGACATAAGGTGCTTAAAACGTAACCTGACTGTCGGGACAGCAAGTGTCTTACCATGGTGTCCTTGCAGGTCTCCACGTTGTATTTTTGCAACAGGCGGACCAGGACCACCTTGACGGTAAGTAGGGCGTAGCGCATCCCCACGCAGTTGCGAGGGCCCAGGCCAAAGGGCATGTAAGAGTACGGGTTTCCCTCTTCACTGCCTTCTTTGCTGAATCTGCAAGGACAAGTCAAGATTGAGATGTGTGAAGTTTGCATGGAATAGAAAATGAACTGGGTTGATTGCCAAAGTCATTACATGTCTAGAAACCCCTAACGTCACTTTAATGAGGTGATGAAAGCATTATTTAAAAAGGGTTCCACTTCATACAAAAGTGTGTTTTTGCTTGCTGGCTTTTTTCTTCCTCTCACTCGCTATTTGGGTAAATTCGTTAATTAACATATTAATGTATCCTTTATTATTGGATGATTAAAAAAAGGTTTTGTTTCTCTCCTATGTTCCCTGGAGCGGTGGGGAGATTGTTGAATGATGCAATCCCCATGGTGTTTTCTTTCAATCTACAGTGAACCTTTACCCATGGGTGTAACCAGCCTTTTATGGGGGTCCCCCAAATTGAACCTAAGCACCCAAATAATTATAGCATTTTAAAAAGATGTGAACAACGCAGCGTGAGAAATACTCCACAGCCTTGAAATAGTTCTCTACAATCAAATCCTAGTTGGAGCTGGGCCAAATAAGGTTTTCTTCTGATTAGAAGCATTCCACTGTTCTCAAATCCATCCATCTTTATCCGCTTGTCCTCAGTACGGTCGCGGGGGTGCCGGTGCCCATCCCAGCTATCCTCGGGCAGTGGGCTGAGGACACCTTGAACTCGTTGCCGGCCAGTCGCAGGGCACACAGAGACAGACAACTCACTCGCTCATTCACACCTAGGGACAATTCAGACCGGCCAATTCACCTGACATAGATGTTTTTGGAATGTGGGAGGAAACCGGAGTGCCCGGAGGAAACGCACACAAGCACGGGGAGAACAGGCAAGGTCCAGGAGGCAGGAGGTTTGATCTCATGACTTCAGGACTTACACACGCTAACCACTGCGCTGCCGTGCTGCCCCTTTTGTCAAATATATCTTTTAATTCACTACACAAAAATAAGATATTAAACAAAAAAATTAGAATCAAGGTGAAACTATGTCAAAATGTAGAAATCTGTTACTTGCTTGGGCTTTACTTACATTACCCGGACAATGTGTATTGTTTGATTACTAAATGTTGCCTTATTGTGTACTGCAACCAAAAACGAGTGCAAGGAAGAATACAAACTTTGGAGATTCAGGGCGACCAAAATGCACACTTTTACCTTCCATTTTCTTACCCAGCCTTTTTGTGGTTTTTAGTTACCCCTAGCCGCAAGATGGCAGACAATTGGCTCATGTTATGTCGTGTCCTGTTGTGTTAGTTTGTATCGATTTCCCCTTAATCACAAAAATTCTCAAAGGGCTGAACACACTGACAAACATCCCCTTGATCAGGAACCCACCAGAGAGTAAGGAAAAACTCAAAAACCTTGATGAGGAAAATGAAGAAACCTTGAAAAGGTTTGGCACATGAATTAATTCCCCCTCCAGGATGAACAAGCTGCAATGGATTTTGCAATGGCAACAACAGAATACACACAGACATCTTCAACATTAAATATAATAATAATAATTAATAATTTCCTTTGTATTGTCATTCTTTGTAACAATGTACACAGAACGAAATGTCGATACACCTGACCCGTTGTAGCGAGTCGATGCAGCCGCAGCCAACAGAGGGCGCCGCCATTTTACCAATGTTATAAGTCTTAGGTATGACTCGGCCGAGGCGCGAACCAGCGACCTCCCAGTCTCAAAGCGGGCGCCCTACCATCTAGGCTACTGAGCTAGGTAATAACCAGTATTTGGCACGTTACAATAAAAAATAATTAGTAATAGTTACTCATTACTTCTTCCAAAAAGTAAATGAGTTAGTATCCGAGCTACTCTATAGTAAATATTACTAGTGACCAAGAAAATTATGTTACTTTAAGATGACATTTTCTGAGCAGTATTTTTGGCAGTTGAATAGAGAAGAACAAACATGGAAAATGAATACAATTTTACGAGGCAACAGGTACTTTCTTTTGAATGCACTTTTATATAATAGTTTTTTTAGTATCAATTTAAAATCAAGATTTTTCTTTTTAATCAATAACATTTAATTCCACTGGGAGGGGCTAAAAATACAACTGTCCGTTTAAACTTTCATTATACAAAACTCAAATGCAGTTTTCCATAATGTTCACCTGATGGCGACAGAGTCTCTTATAAAGTAAAGGGTGCGTCAAAGTTAAATAGGTTCAAAGTTAAATATTTTCTCGATTAAGTATGTATTAACAATGCCAAACTGAGTTCGAAGAGGTCTTCCGATTTATTTTCGATGGCACCTATTTACTTTATCTTACTTTTATCAAACCTGTTCATGGCGGAACAAAACCCTGAAAAAAGGAGTTTATTAGAGCCCGGCCAAGAGATGCGATGTACTTACAGGCAAATCATGTGTTACTCTGCCGCCATTTTCTGGCGTAAAGTCATAATTGCAGCCTCAAATTTCCAAACACCTCACCCCACCCTTAATCCAGAGAGTTAAGCAATTAAATGGCAAGCTTATTTTTAAAATCAAAATTTTACAGCACAAAAGTTTTTTTGGGTAAAAACAAACAAAAAAAACAAGTTTTGGAAGTACAGTACTTTTATTTGTTGAACAAATACTTGAGCCTGAAAATTGGGTTTGTTCTTGAGCAGGGGTCTTCAAGGTGGTGCCCGTGGCCAACAAAGTGCCCCCTAAGGACCTGTTGTGAAAATAGCTCACTCGTGCTGGGTCATTGTGATTTTTTTTTAGTTAAATGTTTTTTTATTGGTTGACTTATCTATTTAACCCTATTTTATTAATTAACCTGCTAATAGCATAGCAATAACATAATGAATTACGTTTTCAGAAATTCAAATCAATTCCAGTTCATGGGCTTCATGGACAAAACATCTATTCAAGCATCGATAATAATTTTTAAGCAATCAAGGGGAGAGAATGAAAATCATGTCCTAGAATCTGTCATATTCATGTATGAAACAAATCTATTTTTTTCATTTTTTATGGATTTATTTTACAAGAAATACAACAAACTAAATTCCAATTTATGGGTTTCATATAGCAAATGATCAAAAAAATGTGCATTTTCTTTAAACTATCTGCCTACCTTTTTAGCTTTGTAGCTAGCTATCTTCCTACATTTTTTGGCAAGCTATCTAGCTAGCTTTTTACATTTTTAAAAATGCTATCCAGCTAATATGTCAAATGTTTAAGTTACCAAGCAAAACTGTGGCCTCCTTTCTAGCTAGCTATTTAGCCCTTTTTTAGTATCTATCTGGCTTTTTTGTTGGCTTTGTACTCTTTTAGCAAGCAATCTAGCTCCACTTTAGTTTTTTCCATTTACTTTCGTAGCTAACTACCAAGCTACTTTTTTAGCTATTTAGCAATACATCTAGCTAAGTTGCCATTTTAGAATTTCATATCAAACTGGGTGCCCTTTGCGGCAATTATAAACAAAAAGTAGCTCGATGCTTGAAAAAGGTTGGAGACCCCTGTTCTTGAGTAATACAAAAAATAAATGATAAAATCTACTACGCAGGTTTTGACTACTATGGGACGTTTTTGGAACGCAGGAGTAATGAAATAATAATTTCACAAATTTGTTTCACAATTAGTCACACAAACTGAAAAAGTTAAAACGCAATTTATAGATGGTAATGACCACATGTTTACCTCTCTGGCCTGAAGCTATTGGGGTCTTTCCAATAGCGGGGGTCCTTGTGTACTATTGTGACTGGAACGGTGACCAGAGTCCCCTCTGGAATTGTGAGACCGTTGACTTGAATGGTCTTCTTGCACATGCGCTCCAGTCGAGGAGCTGGCGGAATGATGCGCAGGGACTCGTTAATCACGTTGTCCAGGTACTCCATGCTCTGCACCATGTCGTATGAAATGGAACCCTTGGGGTAGGTCAGTAAAGCACAAAATTGTTTCAACAAAAGTCCTCCCTCAATTAATCAGGGTTTGTACACCTTTTTTCATGGCCAAATTCAAGCACTGTCAAGGCCAATTTTTCCATTTTTTTTCCATTACCTACAAAGGAGGAAATCCAGCACGGATCAAAATATTCGTTTTTGTTGACTTAGTTGACTAAAATGCAGTTGATAGCTTGCTGCTAGCACATACTTTGTGCTGTTTTGAGCTGTTCCCATCTATGACCTATGATCTTTTTGTGTCACTCGGCTGCTATAAACTGACATGAATTCTGCTATTCTGCTTCAACAATACACGCACAGCTTTGTTTACAAACATGGAAAGGGCTCTATAATTGTTGGGTCATAATTGAAAACTAAAAAAAAGTACTTCAGGTATAAAGAGACGAAAAATGAGCCAAATTTGGACTCATTTTAATGATATTCATTGCTCCAAAGCAGTGCGTGTTTAATCCTCAATCTTAGAGACTGCTTATCTTTTGCTTTTCTATTATCTGCACAGCTTATCCTGAGTAGGGTTGCAGGGTTGCTGGAGCCCATCCCAGCTATCTTCGGGCAGTGGGCAGGGGACACCCTGAACTGGTTGCCAGCCAGTCGCTGGGCACACAGACAACTCACTTGCTCATTCATACCTAGGGACAATTCAGACCGGCCAATTAATCTGTTTAGGGATATGGTAGGAAACCGGAGTGCCCGGAGGAAACCCATGCAAGCAAGGGAGAACATGCAAACTCCACACAGGAAGGTTCGATCTCATGACCTCAGAACTGTGCCGCACACGTGTTAACCACTGCTCTGCCGTGCTGCCCTCTTGCTTTTTGTTTTACTTATTTTCATTCATATTGTTTTTCAAAGGATCCGTGTCTAAATTGGTTAAAATACAATTGTTTGCTTTTCATAATTGATTTACAGAAAGTTATATTTTTAATTTCGATTTTATTGTTTTGCACTTTCAGGGATTTTATTTGTTGTTGTTCGACTATAATCTGATCAGTGTTCAAAAATTTAAAATTGTTTTGTATTTTACGTTTTTTTGTAGATCTTGGAATATTTTTTGTGTTTTTCAGGGATCCCCTGCAAAACAAGTGAAATTACTAATTACTAAATAATTTGGTGCGTAATGTTTCATTATTGTTGATAATATCTTAAAAAAAGGGAGCCGCACCAAAAAGCCGGTTTTCTAAATAGAGCTGTCCTCTTGGGTGTGACCAGTTGGGGGCGGTGACACTTTATATGGCAAGCCACCAGAGCAGGCTTGGCGGTGTCATTTTCAGGCACTTTTTGCATTTTATCATTTATTGATAGCAGTGAAGAGTTAATATTTTTAATTTTTACTTTATTGTTTTGCATTTTTAGCGATTTTGCGTTGTTGTTCGACTTTAAATCTGTTCAACGTGTAAGGAGCTAAAATTGTTTTGTATTTTACAAAATATTTTTTGTAGATATGTAAATATTTGAGTTTAAATTTCATGTTTTTCAGGTATCCCAAAAAACATATTACGTTACTTAATGTGCTTAATGTTTTATTATTATTGATAATATATCATTTAAAAAAACAAAACCGTCTGAGAAGCCGTTTGGAAGCCAAAAGAGCTCTTTTCAGTGAGCCAAGCCAAAATAGCTGGAATTCCAATGACTAGTCTGATAAACCTGTCCTCTTGGATGCGACAGTAGGGGGCAGAAACGCTTCACATGACAACTCTAAAATGAGGACTGGAGCCACCATCGGCGTCATTTTTCCCACTTAATGAAAAAGCAAATCTTCATTCAAAAGCGTGTTCCATTGATTCAGACTCCCAGGAAACACAGCAATGGAAAACATCAAGATTTTCAAGTACATCTCCCAAAATTCAAACATTTTTCTGAAAACACAACATTAAAGTTCAAGAATTTTCAAGGATTTCAAGCACCGTACAAACCCTGTTTAATATTCCAATCCATCGATTACCTGCACCACTTATCCTCAGTAGGGCCGCGGGGGTGCCGGAACACCCTAAACTGGTTGCCAGCCAGTCGCAGGGCATACAGAGACAGACAACTCACTCGATTATTCACACCTAGGGACAATTTTGACCTGACATGCATGTTTTAGGAATGTGGGAAGAAAACAGAGTGCCCGGAAGAAACCCACGCAAGCACGGGGAGAACATGCAAACTCTTCACAGGAAGGCTGGTAGCTGGATTTGATCCCATGACCTCAAAACTGTACCACAGACGTGCTAACCACTCATCCGCCGTGACGCCCAACGGTTAATACATTTCAAACCATTAATTGACTTACCGCACTATAAGGCGCACTGAGTTGTTATAAGACGCACCCCCAAACAAAAAGTATTTTGTGATGATTCTTTACATATATAAAGTACAGCGGACTATCAGGCTTTTAGAATGAAAACTACTGTAAAGGCTAGGGTTGCACAAAAACTAACAAGTGCCGTACTTGTGCATTGAATTGATCAGTCAGATACCATCCACGTAGACCTAAGATTTATGGCCCGAGCCCGAACCCGAACCCGAGGCAATTTCGGGCCGGGTCGGGCCTGAAATGTCAGTCATACGGTCGGGTCGGGTCGGGTTCGGTCCTGCTTTTTTTTTTTTTTTTTTTTTTTAATTAATTAATAATTATAAATATATGTTCATTAAAAATATATACTTAAACTATGTATGGATACTAGACCAAGGAATACTTGTTATAAAATAAATAATTTGGATAAAACGGAGAAGGAGCTGTAATTGCTTTTAACGGAGCCAGAGCATGCTCTGTGCACGTGACGTGACGTGAATGCTGTCCTCTTAATAATCTTCCCCTCCGCAAATTCGCGTGATTTTGGCCTGGTATCCCCGATATGGAGTCGGACCAACAAGAAGTTAAGGATAAACTCAAGAGAGGAGAACTGACGATTAGCTCGCTTTATTTTGTTTTAAAGCGTATTATATAGAATACGATCGCTTTTGTCGGAAGCGTACATTGACGTTGGTGACATTTTCATCCGCGTTAAAAAACGCAATTTGTAGAATACGATCGCGCTTTATTGTTTAAATAAACGCGTTATATAGACTAGGATCTCCCAATTATTATAATTAGCTCGCTTTATTGTTTTAATAAGCGTTTTATATAGAATACGATCAGGGGGGGGGGAATTTGCATAGGAGTCGGAAAAGGGCACAACACGTCAACACCCCCTGAATGAAAGTGCTGCGCTAAAATCTTAAGGACGTACTACTACTGCTGCTGTGGATTATGGCCCAATGATCAAGTCGTCAAAATGACGGACGCCCTTAAATGTTTTCGCTACCTCAAAAAAAAAAACCCGTCAATGACAGATTGTCGCTTAATGTAACATCTGCAGTGCAGACACAGAAATATAAAAGATGTAAATGTTTATACAGTTTTATTTAACTTAGGCCTAGATGTTGTAACAAAAGGCAGAGTTTAATTTGTTATCATAAATCACCCCTCCTTATAAATAAAATATGTAATTTCGGGCCCCTTCGGGCCGGGCCAGCAAATCCAGTTAATTAGTCGGGCTCAGTCCGGGTCGGGTTTAATACCCCTCGGGCCTGCGTCGGGCTCGGGTGCTTTTTTTTGGCCCGATCTTACCTCTACATCCACGAGACCAGTAGAAGTGCAGATGACGCATTAAAAAGAAATTAGGCCTTTGGGCATTAATGTTTTTTTTTTAGTCATTGGGCTGTTATAAACTGACATGAATTCTGCAATTCTGCTTCAACAATGCACGCATAGCTTCAATACGACACACTCTATACAAACACGGAAAGGGCTTTATTGGTGTTGGGTAATACTGTATTGGGTTCAATACGGAAGAAAAAAAATATAAGACATTTTCAACATGGTCAGACATTAACCTGGTCCATGGGACAGCAGACTTGCAGTCTTTACAAAGAACAAGATTTGACAATAAGGGCATTGTGGGAAGTAATTTGTTGGTTCTGAACTGAATGAAGAAAATGGCATTGTTGGAAATAATTTGGTCATCCTGAAACATATAAATGAAAAGAAAGCACAGAGTCAACGTCGCCGTTGACTCGGCGGATTTCTTTCGAAAACCAGTGCAGGAAGGAGGCCGATTCGTCCTGCTTTCAGAGATCGGCCATTGTTGACGCTGGCAAACATGGCGGCGCTGCTTTGTAAAGCGACCAAAGGCCGGGAAAACTAAGTCTGGCGAAATAACAACCTGAGAGTCAAAAGGCGATCGGGTGAGGCGATCAGCGGACGGTGCCGTAAGAGAAGCGTGGAATTTTCAAGATGCCGAGCAGGGATAAAGAAAAGTCACTCGGATTTTTAATGGACAAAATGGATATATTCACTAAAAAACAAGATACAATCATGAGTTTAATGGCTGAAATCAAAGATCTAAAAAACGAAAACATGGAGAAAGACAAGAGGATTATAGCGCTAGAAGGACGCGTAGCAGATCTGGAACAGTACACTAGGATCAATGACATTATTATCACAGGTCTGGACATCAAACCTCAGACCTATGCCAAGGCTGTGGCAAATAAAAGTATTGCAACGGATGCTGATCAAGATTCTGCTGAGCAACAGGTAATTGCTTTTATGAGCAAAAAAGGGATATCCATCAATGCTGAGGACGTACAAGCATGCCATCAATTAACAAGAACTGAGAACCGACCTAAAGCAACCATCGTGAGATTTGTCAACAGGTAACGAAAACATGAAATCCTTAAGCAAGGAAAAAACTAAAAGGGACAAATGTTTATTTAAATGAACACTTAAGCAAAAAAAAACCTGGCATTGCAAGATAGGCTCGATTTTTGAGGAAAACAAACAAGATACAAGGAACTTGGACTTCAAACTTTAGAGTATACATAAAGTTAAACGGCACTCCAGAAGAATCAAAAATACTTTGGGTCCGAGAAATGCAGGAGCTGGACCGATTTGCCTGAAGTGATACAATGGCATCCTGGACTGACAATATGGACACCTTTATTACAGATCACAATAAAAACTGACTCCAATAATTCAAGATTAGATGACTTCGATCCTGACCACAAATTTCTATCAACTAGCTCAGACAATTGCAAATATTATACTGAAAATGAATATAATACTTTTGTTAAATCTGAAGGGAAATTCTTAATAATACACTTTGAAAGTAGAAGCATGTACACAAATTTTGATGACGTCACTGAATGCTTACAGCAACAAGATTCAAATCGAAGATAATACAAAACATGTCATTTGTCATTGACGATTTGCTTGTATTACAATAGAAATTATAAATGAAAAAAAGGAAAAATATAGTCAGTTGTGTATAGAGCTCAGCGGGCTCAAATCTGGAAACCTTCACAAACTGGGCTGAAAAACCATATTCAACAATGGGCGCCAAAACACTATTCATTTGTGGAGATTTCAACATCGATCTAATGAATCCAAACAAACATAAAAACATTGATGACTATAATAATATAATGTACAGTATTGTTGTGTATGTAGTAGGGTTGTAGTAGGATTCAGAGACAGGCACGGACGGTACATTCATAGAGCGTTTACTTAACTTCTTCCTCGGTAGTTCTCAAGCACAAGTACAAGGCTGCACATTAGTATACAGCGACACCGCAGGAAGGGGAGTGTATTACACGACACCACATATTCCCTTTTTTGTTAGAATAGGACACAAACAGTAGCATTAATCTGAAATACGCAATAACTCTTCGGTAAGTATGAGCTTATAGAAAACAAACATTTCAATATTCATTACCAGATTAGAGGTAAATATTTATCAAAGGTAAGCAATATTGTAAGGAACTATACTGTCAATATCGGTAAGCAAAAGTGTGTAAACCTTGTAAACTTAAGCAGACTGTATGAAGATCACATCATAAACAAACATGACAATTTTTTAAACAATGAACATTCATCATGCCTTTTTTTTTTTTTTTTTAAACATCACCACATCTTTCTGTATCTTTTTTTTTTTAAGTCACGTAATCTTGAAGCCATGCAGGCGCATGTCGTATTCTCGGTGCACTCGGAGAGGGATGTGGTGAGGGCACAGTTTCAGGTTCAGGTGGCTCAGCACCTTGGTTGCTTGGCAGGAGGCAAGCATTAGCATCAGCAGGCCGTGGCGCTGAAGCAGCAGCACAGGTGGAAGAATGGGCAAGGTGGAAAGCATTCCACACCTTTCCATCAGACAGCAGATAAGTGGCTGGACCCTTTTGGGCTACCACTATCAGTGGCTTGGTGAACTTTGAGTGTCCTTTGGCAATGATTCCAGGTTTGCGGATGCGAACCGCAGAGCCAATCTGGAAGCTGGGTGATTTTGCACCGCGACGTTTGTCGGTGTATCGTTTGGACTTCCGTTGTTTGTTTTGTATGTTTTGTAGCATGTTGCCTTTGTCAGCAGTGGGACGCATGGAGTGAAGACCTGTGATGTGAAGCTTTGTATTCAGTGGTCTACCATGCAACAGTTCAGCGGGGGATACTGAAGTCACGGCATGTGGTGTAGCTCTGTAAGTCTGTAAAAACTCAGTGAAGAAGGTTTTCAGTGGTTTACCTACAATGTTGGCTGTTTGTAGACAGTCCTTGAAGACTGTTGAAACGCTCAATTTCACCTTTGGCCTGTGGGTAGTACACAGAGCTGCGACGGTGTGTGATGTTCCTGTCACTAAGGAATGCTTCAAACTCGGTCGACACGAACTGAGGGCCATTGTCAGTAACAATTTCCTGTGGATTACCTTCTCTGCTAAACACAATGGAAAGAAAAGTCATAACAGAGGCAGAAGTAACATTTGAGCAGAAGGCAATCTCAGGCCATCGGCTGTAATAGTCAATGAGGGTGATGGCGAAGCGGCAATCAGCAGGGGCAGAGTGAATAGGACCAACAATGTCCACAGCAACCTTTTCCCAGGCAGCAGTTGGGGTAGGCACAGGCTGTAACGGTGCAGTACGTGTGGTTGCGGTTTTGTCATGCTGCAAGCAGGTGGTGCATGATTTGATGGCGAGCTCAACGTGAGAATCCATTCCAGGCCACCAGTACAAGTCTCTCAGTCTTTGTTTTGTGCGAACGATCCCTTGGTGTGTAGCATGAGCAAGTTGGATCATTTTTTCCTTTAGCTGTTGTGGTATCACAACACGATGAGTGCCACGCACAATGACACTGTTTGCAAGGCAAGCTCATTTTGCACACGGAAGTATGGCACGATGAGGGGGTCAAGGCCTTTTGCAGTACGAGGCCATCCCTTCTGCATGTAGTGTCGCACCTTCTGTAGCACTGGACATTCCTCACATGCACTGGAGAGCTCATCAGCAGTGACTGCAGCAAAATCAGGAGACACAGCAGCTACCATCTCCATGATGCCATCATTTTCCAGTTTCGTCAGCTCCTCCGACACCTTGTCACGCACGGCATATCGGAGTCTGTGTAGCTTTTGCTGGACTGGAGGGACGTCTGCACGCACTTTAACTTTGTGTATAAAACCTGTAGCAACGCCTAAAGCATTTGTAGTGTTGACAGTGTGACTCATCTCCGATGCAGCAGGTGTTGTAATCTGCCCATCTTGTATGTGGAGGCGAAGTGCAGTGAACAGGTCCATTCCCAGTAGTGGAGTACCGTCAGGAACTATGCAGAAGTCAGTATGTGCACTCTGGTTGCAGTATGTAGCAGTAAGTTGAAGACAGCCCAACACTGGAATTGGCTTCTTCATGTAGGTCACCAGACGTACAGTAGGCTTTGAGAGAGGCAAATGCATGAATGATTGTCTGTAAATTCTCTCTGGCAGAATTGAGACTGCTGAACCAGTGTCCACAAGCAGGTCAGTAGTAATTGACTGTTCATCATTCGCATGGAGAGCAACTGTACACGTAAGGCGCTTTGGGACTGCAGCTGTAGGGGCTACATGACACACAGTAAGTTCTGGGGCAGTAACTTCTCTTACTGATCGAGTAGGAATTGCACTGCGGCACACTTTACTAAAATGTCCAATTTTTTCACATTGGTTGCATTTTGCATTTTTAGCAGGGCATTTGGGGTCATTTGCTAGATGAGAGTTGGAGCCACAACGGTAGCAGGTTTTGTGTTGATTCCTTTTATCTCTCGAGCGCTGTGTATGCGTACTGCTCTGATTCCTTTTATCTCTTTGTTGCACAAGCTTCACAGGAACGTCGGGCACGTGCACAGGAGCAATAGCATTAGCTTCTGACATAGCGGATTCGATTTGTGTAGCAATAGCGATCGCTTTGTCAAGTTTTAAGTCCGTTTCCAACAGCAAGCGTTCTCTGATTCTCGAAGAGGACATCTTCTCAATGAATTGATCCCTAATCATATCATCAGCAAACGTGCCAAAGTCACAGTTAGTAATTAATTCCCTTAATGCGGCAATGAACTGAGCAGTGGTCTCGCCCGGTCTCTGAGCACGCCGACGGAACTTGATACGCTGAGCAACGACATTAATCTTCGGTACAAAGAAAGTTTCTAGCGCATCACAGGCGGATTTGTAAGAAGTGCCAGTGTCGGGAAGGGAAAGAAAAATTCTCTGCCCTTCTGTGCCTAAACAGTGCAGCAGTAGTGCGCGTTTTCGTTTGTCTGGCATTTCGTTAGCAGTCAATGCTAGCAGGTAATTTTCGAACATCAGAATCCACGTGATGTACAACATCGTAGGCTCACCCGGGGTTTCAAGCAAAGCAAGGGGTTGTGAGATTCCGATCCAAGTCATCCTCGTCGCCAAAATGTTGTGTATGTAGTAGGGTTGTAGTAGGATTCAGAGACAGGCACGGACGGTACATTCATAGAGTGTTTACTTAACTTCTTCCTCGGTAGTTCTCAAGCACAAGTACTGTTGTGGAAAATAGACTTGCATTTGTAGAATAAAGTTGCATACATTTAGAAATGTAGAAAGACTTGCTTACAGTTGTGAGAGAATGTTGACATCATTTCGGGAAGGTCAATGGCAGCCTTAAAAGGGCATGGGACCTTCAAGGACTCTCTGAGCAAACTAAGGCGAACAACATGTCCTAATAAGGGTACGACAGCATCTTCCTTGTTGTTACGTGAGATCTCCGCCGCCTCTTGGGTTGTACTCAAATTGAAGCTATAAAAGCATTGTTATGTCTGGAGTTCTCTGAGTTCTTTGGGATGACGCAATAAAGAGCTCCCCCTCATGGCAAGCCTCCGTGCATTTGTTGAATCACGTAAGAGAGGACAATCGATTATCGAACCTGCATTTTCCCCTACATTAAATGGCGCCCAACGTTTTAATTTCCATTCAAAGTGGGAGATAAACTCCCAAAGGGGGGATATGTTGTGGAAAATAGACTTGCATTTGTAGAATAGAAATGCATACATTTAGAAATGTAGAAAGACTTGCTTACAGTTGTGAGGGAATGTTGACATCATTTCGAGAAGGTTCTTGGCAAGACAGTTGAGTTTCCTTAAAAGGGCATGGGACCTGCAAGGTCCCTCTGAGCAAACTGAGGCGAACAACATGTCCTAATAAGGGTACGACAACATCTTCCTTGTTGTTACGTGAGATCTCCGCCGCCTCTTGGGTTGTACTCAAATTGAAGCTATAAAAGCGTTGTTATGTCTGGAGTTCTCTGAGTTCTTTGGGATGACGCAATAAAGAGTTCCCCCTCTTGACAAGGCCTCCGTGTACTTGATTAAATCACGTAAGAGAAGATCTAAAAGATTATCGAACCTGCATTTTCCCCTACAGTACAAGGCTGCACATTAGTATACAGCGACACCGCAGGAAGGGGAGTGTATTACATGACACAGCAAGTATGAGTTTGTACCCAACTATATTAAGGCCTAGTAGATTCACTTCACACAGTGCAACACTCATTGACAATATATCTACAAATAATTTGGAATTTACAAAAGTCAGCGGATTACTGGTTTGTGATATTTCTGATCACCTACCAGTATTTACAGTGTATGATGAAAAGGTTACTAGACAAGAATCAACTAAGGATTATGTTTACAATCGAGTTAGAACTGAAGAGACTATTACATCACTCTATGATGACTTAGTTAAACAAAACTGGATGATATGGATCGTGCGTTTGACATATTTTTGGAAATATTCACCAACAAGTATAACAAAAATTGCCCAATTAGGAAAACTAATATTAATAATACATCTGTAAACCATCCATGGATAACTAAGGGTTTATATAATGCTTGTGAGATAAAAACCCACCTTATATAGAAAATTTATTAAACTAAGAACTGAGGAAGCTGAATCCCAATATAAAACGTATAAAAACAAATTGACAGGAATATTAAGAGCGAGCAAGAAATTATACTATACCAATTTATTACATCATAACAAAAGTAATATCAAAGGTATTTGGGATATATTAAATAGTATAATAAAAGGAAATAATGTAAGTAATGCATATCCAAACTATTTTATTGATAAGAACAGTGAAAATTCCAATTTAAAACAAGTTAGGGAGAATTTCAATAGTTATTTTGTAAATGTTGGACCAGAGCTAGCTGCAAATATCCCAGAGTGCAGTAGCAAGCAATTTGAGTCACTGATAAAAATGACCTCCAAGACCATGTGAATTTCCCTGCGGGGATGAATAAAGTATCTATCTATCTATCATGTTTTTATCTGGAGTTACGGAATCAGAAATCTTAGACGTGGTTAACAACTGTAAAAACAAAACGTCTATGGATTGTTTTGACATCGATATGGTACTAGTTAAGCAAATTATAAATAGCATTGTGAAACATTATCATTACACTATCATTTCTAACAGGCACATTTCCAAATCAAATGAAAATAGCAAAAGTTATACCAATATACAAAAATGGAAACAAGCACATTTTTACAAACTATAGACCTGTATCTCTTCTTCCTCAGTTCTCTAAAATATTAGAGAGACTTTACAATAATAGACTAGAACAATTTGTAGATAAACATAAATTGATTAATGAAAGTCAATATGGTTTTAGAGCAAACAGATCAGCAACAATGGCTATTATTGATGCAGTAGAAGAAATTACCCATAGTATAGAACAGAAAAGATACGCAGTCGGGGTATTTATTGACTTAAAAAAAGCATTTGATACTATTAATCATAATATACTATTAAAAAAACTGGAAAGATATGGCATCAGGGGAGTGGCTTTGCAATGGATTCAAAGTTATTTGACGGGGAGGAAGCAATATGTAAAAATGGGAGAATTGTCATCAGAATACTTGGACATCTGTTGTGGAGTACCACAGGGTTCTATCCTGGGACCAAAGTTATTTAATTTATATATTAACGATATTTTTAATGTTTCAAAACTATTGAAAATAGTAATATTTGCAGACGACACTAACATTTTCTATTCAAATGATAACTATATTGATTTGGTAACCTGTATTAATTGTGAACTAATTAACCTAAAAGTATGGATGGATATAAATAAATTATCTTTAGATTTAAATAAAACCAAAGTAATATTCTTTGGTAATCGCAAGGCAAATCAAGATTTAGAAGTAAAAATGGATGGTGTTGCAATAGACATTGTATCAGAAATTACGTTTTTAGGGGTCATAATGGACAATAAATTAAGTTGGAAAACACACATACAAACTAAGGTATCTAAAAGTATTTCAATAATTAATAAAGCCAAATTTCTTTTAAATTATAATGCATTGCAATTATTATATTGTTCTCTAGTTCTGTCATATTTAACATGTTGTGCAGAAGTCTGGGGCAATAATTACAAAAGTTCACTACAGCCCCTTTTTATCCTTCAAAAACGTGCAATAAGAACCATACACAGGGTAGGATATCGGGATCATACCATTTTTTTATTCATGCAGTCCAAATTATTAAAATTGGATGATTTAATAAATTTTTTCACTTCACAACTGTTATTTAAGGTCAACAAAAACATAGTGCCAGAAAACATACAAAAATTATTTACTTGGAAAGGGGGAAATTATAACTTGAGGGGCTGTAGTGAATTCAAAATCCCAAAGGTGAGAACAACCAGGAAAATTATGTGTGTGTCTGTGTGTGGAGTCAAACTTAATAATTTACAAGATGAGATCAAACAATGTCCAACTATCCATGTGTTCAAATTTAAATACAAAAAAGCATTACTGGCGAAATACAGGGATGAAGAAAATGGGATATGAGGGAGATTGGAAATGCTGCGTTTAAAACTATGGTTAACTTGTTGTTATTGTTGCTATTATTATATCAGAACTGTTATTATAAATATTATGTTTATTTTTATTATTGTTATTATCATTGGTGCCGCAGTGACATTTGGTAACTAGGCGCATCATAACGTTGAGGAATGGGTATTACAAAGATGAGTGTATAAATTATGTGAATATTGTAATTATTATAATTATTGATATCTGACCTATGTAATAAGTATATCCATGACATTTTGTTATATTAGACATAATAGGAAAGGAGGATTTGTAAAATGTAACACAGATCCTCTGTAAATCACATACAAAATAAAAATAAAAATAAGTAAAACAAAAGGGAAAAGATCAGCAGTCTCTAAGATGGAATGTACTCTGTTGGAGCAATTAATATTATAAAGTTGAGTCCAAATTTGGCTCATTTTTCTGATTTTTATACATTCAGTACTTTCTTTTTTTACTTTTGTATTGAACTCAATTATTACCCAACACCTATGAATACCTCTCCGTTTTGTAAACAAGTGTATTGAAGCTGCGCGTGGATTGTTAAAGCAGAATGGCAGAATTCAAGTCAGTTATAGCAGCCCAGTGTCACAAAAATATACTCTATCATAGATAGGAACATCTCAAAATTGCACTAAGTATATGCTAGCAGCAAGATAGCGACTTTATTTTAGTCATCAGAGTCAATAAGAACAAAAAAAACATTCTTTTGATCGGCGATAGAATTCTATTGGAAAAAAAGGGCCTTAAAAGTGCTTGAACAGTGCTCGGATTTGGCCATGAAAAAGGTGTACAAACCCGGTTTTGATTTTGCAGAAAATAACACCTGCTCTTGAAAAGACTTTTTTACACGGTACAGATGAAGCAGGGGTGCATAGATGTGTGATGGAAATGTTTTTAAAAAAGTGCATTTTTTGGTGATTCCCACTACTGAAGGGGACCTTGAACTCTGGGAGTGATTCTTTGCCGCTTTTATTTCGAACCACACTCAAAACAAGCCAATCATTTTCTTAAACTGTCTTGTGGTACATCCACTTTGCAGGACATTAAACATCATCAACATACACCTTGTCTCGCGGTTCATGGACTATTTAACTAAAATACTCAGCCCACGCTTCAGGGATTAGAGGGGAGTGTTTAGTTATGGTAAACCCACTACTTCTTCCAAGTAAACATTGGCAACTGAACAAAAGTTATTCGTAAAACAATAAGAAGTGAGTTTCACTCAGTAGCAGAAATCACAGTCTAAAGTCGGAAAACTGGTCAAGTAGACAGACATATGCTACTGTACTTCAAAAATTTTTTCACAGCAAAAGTAAACAGGTCAACAATAAAATACACAATAAAGTATGTTTTAACACTGCAGTGTAAATCTAACAATCGGAAACAATGAGAGAGTCCATACTTCTTCTATCATGTATCCAGTCAATTATACTATTCAACGCCCTCTCAAACCAATGTTTGTATCTGAGGAGCAGAAGCTCCGCAAACCTCACATCAGATAGCCGAAAGACACTCGAACCAAGGGATAACAACAAACCAGTGGTCAAAAAAACGTTTGCCTTTCAGGGTCAAATACCTGCCTGACAATACAGGCATTGCTACCTTTATAAACCACCAAATGAACGTGCGCCACCCAACGGACAAATCAAGAATACCAATGAATGACACGAGTACATTGTGGCTCTTGGGGCGTTATTCTCAGACATAGAAGGATGAAAAATAAACAGAGTAGACCTCCTATGGAGTTTCTTCAATTTATGTAAAGTAACGCACCGCTTGTAATTGTCAATAACAGTAACGGCGGAAAAAATGATTAGCTAGATTACCCAGGTACTGAAAAAAATAACGCGTTACGTAAAACCATTATTTATAACGACGTTATCCGGGGCACTGCACATCACTAGGAACCGGCGCGCTCCATACTGTGAACTGAGTTTGATTCCTGTTGCATACAAAGTTATGCAATCGTTCAAAACACATATCTATATCTCAAGCGACTTGATAGTAAGGAATCAGTGCTGTAAGTTCAATCCCCATATCGACTGATACATACATGTTAACGTATTTTCCAATTTCGTCTGCATATAAGGCACGCCAGGTTATAAGGCGCATGTTCAAATGATTGTTTTTTTTGTGTGCAGCTTATAATGCTGAAAATAAAGTATACTAAAGTTTTCAGTTAATACATTTCAAAGCATTCATTGGTGTACTTTACATGTTTTGGAACGTTTGCGTCAATCTCAGCTTGCAGGGTCTTCATGACTTCGGGGTGGGTGACAATGTTGTACAGGATGTACGTGAGAGTAGTGGCGGTGGTGTCATAACCACCAAAGATGAAAATGAACGCCTGCGACAGAATCTCCCTTTCCGTCAAACCTGCCAACAAAGAATCAGAGAAAAGCCGTTCAGCTGTCAACAACCCAAACTTTCAATATATGGCACTATCTACCATAACTATGTGTTAATACAATGTAACAATGAAATGAAATGAAATGATCTGCATTTATATAGCGCTTTTCAAGTCAATGACTTCCCAAAGCGCTTTACAATGTGCTCCACATTTCCCAATAGCGGCCTTGCAGCCATCTAAGGCGCTAACCTGCTTATTGGGGGTATTAGGGGTTCAGTGTCTTACCCAAGGACACTCGACATGTAACACGGACGAGCCGGGATTCGAACTGGGATCCCTTGATCCCAAGACAAGCGCTCTACCTCCTGAGCCACAGCCGCCCCAACAGTTTGAAATGACAAACAAAACAAAAAACGTACTTCAATCTTTCAAGATTATATTCAAGTAGAGACGGGAACTGAACAGAAACACATTGTAAGACAACATTAACTGAAAATATGAACTGTTATAAATATATACAAAAAAACGTTTTTGAGTCTTGCTCTCTCAGATGTCCATATATTGCCAACTATTTTTCCCCATGACCAGACATTTTATGGGGAAGATAGTGACGCAATTACTTGAGAAAGTGATCCACATCATGGATGACCCATCAGTACCCCAATTCACTGCCCCTTGGACAATCAAAACTAATAAAGTAATGCTCAAAGGATTCAAGTGTTTTTATGGGGTTTGTTTGTTTGTTTGGACCCCTTAACCATTAGGGTCGTAGTGGCACCATTTTGTGTGGTGTGTCTTGGGCAAGTACAGCCTGGTGGGGCCCAGCCACCTCCAGGCCAACATATGTGTCCAACCAGTCACAGAACAAAAAATACTTAACAAAATGCCTTACTCATTCTGACTTTCTGTGTCTTTTCTTGCCTGTGATTGGTCCATTGCCAAATGTGGATGCCTGTGAGATACTATTGTAGGAAGTTGCTGCCACCTTGTAGGTATTTTGGAGAACTGTTTTGATTTTTTTTTTTAATATCGCTGCAAAGCCCTCTACTATTCTTCGTGGAACTGTTTGAATGTTCTCTTTAGCCAAACGGTCTCTAATTAAACAGTGCTTGTAAAACAAGGGTGCCAGCACCCCATGGTAATAAGAGGGTTAAACCCCCACAGTCGTTAATAGGTTATGCATGTTTGAAAATTATGTTTTCATTTTTTTGTTAATTATACCAAATAATGAGATATTACGTTGACAAATTCTAATGAAACTACAACGAAACTGCAGCTTTAAATACGGTGAGGCTTACTCCTTTCTTTTTTTTTTCTCATGGCGGCACCGAGGAAAAAGGCAAGCTACTGTTCTCCACAACACATGTGCTCTTACTACAAAACGCCGTGGTGAAGTCTGGAAACATTTATGAGGCCCTCTATTAAAAATGCCACTCTTCTCCTCCCTTTAGCATTGGCATCATTGCCGGGTGGCTGGAGTTTCCTTTAGTCTTTGAGGAAAGATGACAAATAAATGCAATTCAGTCCATCACCACAGCAACCACCAATGACAACAGCGCTTAAAACAACGTCTTGTTTTGCACTCTGGCACTATTCCACGGTATGGTTGCCCTGGCGCTGTTGTCTCGAAATATAGGGCTAATGGTTTACGCAACGCAGCTCTCATTCGCGTTTTCTTTCCAGTGCGCTATAAATTTACCTTTCAAGATTTTCCTTATTATTATTATTGGCCGAAACAGACTGATTACAACATGAATTGTCAAAAGAAGCAGGAATGCTTTCAGGCATATTTTTTTTATCATCAGGTGTTTTGGAGTAAATATTTTACACGGTTGAGTTTTCCAAATGTTTGCAGATAATTGTATCATCAGCTGACTATCAGAGCACGCTATTGGTGAGCTAAGCAAGCTTTATAGTTTTTAGGTACCGTGTTTCAGATTGATTGGGATGTTTTTGTGATGATTATATTTTAAAATGGTCCTTATAACTTGAATTCCAAGAATTTAAGCTTTCCAATGAGATGTGGCAAGACGTCTTTCGGTGACTGGTGACACAATGAAGACTTGTATTTGCTTCAACCGGCCATAACGATAAGGAGTTAACATGTCGTTGTTTATTGTGACACTAAAAAAGATTTTAAAATGAATGCACCACATGCAAAAACACTCATCTACTGTCAGGGTTAAAATTATTTAAAGACAACTGTAAAAAATGCCATACCTTTACTTGGCTGCTCATGTTCGTTCTTGGGATCCAACTCTGGTATTTCATGCTGGATCAGGACTTGCAGGAAGTCTGCGTGATTCTGCATAAACACAATATAGAGATCATTACGAGGGCCATGTTTTGAAATCATTTTGTATGACATGATTTATCAGTCAGGGCAGAAGTCATTAATGCCAACCGTCATTTCATATAGTTTTTATGTTTTCATTACAAAGTACTTCAAGAAAATAACTAAGTGAAAGTTTTATATTAAGCTTACACTGTTGTAAACAAACAAAAGAGTCTGGTAAAAATTGGAAAGTCACCATAATTACAGTGTCTTGAAAAGGTATTTGCTCCCTTGCAGGTTTCTCTTAGGTTCAGGATGCAATTACAATTTCACAAATAGGTTTAATTTTTTTTTGTCTTAATAGTCAAGTCAAGTCGTGTTTTTTTTTTGGTATAGCCCTTTATCACAAGTAGTCTCAAAGGGCTGCACAGACCACAGATAATTGCAAAGTGCAGACTACACCATCCCCTGATCTAAAACCTACAAGAGGACAAGGAAAAACTCAAAATCTCAACATGAGGCAAATAAAGAAACCTTCAGAAGGAATCAACATTTCAAAACTGCATTTTGTATTTCTTTAGTTGTCTCTGCGTGATGTTAAAATTGTTTTGATGCTCTGAAACCTTAGAGAGTGATAAATATGCAAAAAAAAAACTCAGAATTTTGGAAGGGGGAAAATACTGTAAAACAATTTTAATAGTCATGTTTTTAATTAAAAACATAATGATGTAGTAATTTATTTTGCAAGATGAGGATGAGAAACCTAAAACTTGCCAATGTCTAAAGCAGGGGTCTCCAACCTTTTTCAAACTACTTTTTGTCAGGGAGGACCAGAACAGAGCAGGAGACCCCAGAGCGTTCGTTACAAGTCTTTTATTTGGGGAAGCGTACAGGGTTAGCGGGAGACGCGATGACCGTCGAACGTCAGCAGCAACGCCGTGAAGACAACTTCGGGACACGTAGCCAATCGTAGCGTGGGACGGAAGCAGGTCGAGTTTACCGGGACTGGAGAGAAGATCGTAGCGTGGAACGGAAGCAGGTCGGATCGGAGGCAGGCAGAATCAGGTAAACAAGTCAAAAAGACACAGGAAAATCAGGCGAGTCAAACGGGGTAAAAAGTAATCCTCCGACAAAGAGTTCTCCGCGTAACGCGTTTAAAAAGGGAGCATTAACCAATCAGGAAGCACATTCCAGCGCGCCACATGATTACCCCAGGTGGCTCCACTTGGGTAATCATGACAGAACCCCCCCCTCAAGGAACGGCTCCAGAAGTTCCCCAGGAAAAAAAAAAAAATAAACCCCCGGCACGTCACAGGGTAACACAGGAAAATCAGGAGAGTCAACTCAGAAGAGTCGGACTCAGGGGGGTCGGATTCAGAAGAGTCGGACTCAGGGCGGGCATGTTCAGAAGAGTCGGACTCAGGGCGGGCATGTTCAGAAGACTCGTACTCAGGGCGGACATGTTCAGAAGACTCGTACTCAGGGCGGGCAGGTTCAGAAGAGTCGGACTCAGGGCGGGCAGGTTCAGAAGAGTCGGACTCAGGGCGGGCAGGTTCAGAAGAGTCGGACTCAGGGCGGGCAGATTCAGAAGAGTCGGACTCAGGGCGGGCAGGCAGCGGAGTCGGAGTCGAACAGGCAGGCATGGGAGTCGAACAGGCAGGCATGGGAGTCGAACAGGCAGGCATGGGAGTCGAACAGGCAGGCATGGGAGTCGAACAGGCAGGCATGGGAGTCGAACAGGCAGGCATGGGAGTCGAACAGGCAGGCATGGGAGTCGAACAGGCAGGCATGGGAGTCATTGCGCAGTCATACGGCCGGAGGTGCCTTAGCCCATTTTGCCACGTCGGAAAGGACTTGTCGAACTGCACATTCTGAAGGGGAATTGCGCTGCTGATTCAGGCTTTCATAGTGGTCAGGGGGCAAATGTACGAACGCGGGGTCCATTCTGGTCGGAGGTTTCGGTCAGGGAGGACCAGATCAGAGCAGGAGACCCCAGAGCGTTCGTTACAAGTCTTTTATTTGGGGAAGCGTACAGGGTTAGCGGGAGACGCGATGACCGTCGAACGTCAGCAGCAACGCCGTGAAGACAACTTCGGGACACGTAGCCAATCGTAGCGTGGGACGGAAGCAGGTCGAGTTTACCGGGACTGGAGAGAAGATCGTAGCGTGGAACGGAAGCAGGTCGGATCGGAGGCAGGCAGAATCAGGTAAACAAGTCAAAAAGACACAGGAAAATCGGGCGAGTCAAACGGGGTAAAAAGTAATCCTCCAACAAAGAGTTCTCCGCGTAACGCGTTTAAAAAGGGAGCATTAACCAATCAGGAAGCACATTCCAGCGCGCCACATGATTACCCCAGGTGGCTCCACTTGGGTAATCATGACACTTTTTTCGATTACTTAGCGCAAAGGGCACCCAGTTTGATATGCATTTTTTAAAATAGAAACTTAGCTAGATGGTTTTCTATTTAGCTAAAAAGTAGCGTGATAGTTTGCTAGAGAGGTAAACAGGTAATAAACTAAAAGGGAGTTATATAGCTAGCTAAAAGATTGAATAGCCACATAGAAAGCTAGACTAAAAGCTTGATAGCTAGCTAGGAATTTAGCTTGTTACCTAGCAAAAAAAGATACAAAGTTAGCAGGATAGCATGCAAACCTAGCTAGTTCACGTGCCAAATAGCTAAAAATAAAAAATAATGTAAAAAAGCAGGAATGTGTGACTGTTGCAAAATTTACCAGCTGCTCTGTGCGATGCTCGTCTTTAAACTTCTTAATGATGTTGAAGAAAAAATCTGTGCTGGCTTTTGGCATTAAGTCCAGCTTCAACAGTTGGTACAGCTTGTCAAGACCCGGAAAAACAACTGCAAAGATAAATAAAACATGTGTTCATACATAAAACCATATTAGGAAATCTCAATATTAAAACTGCCTCCATGTATTGTCTCTATCTATCTCATTGTACTGCAGGTATTTTAAACTCAGTTTGACTCTGGGGCCAGATCCAAACTTTCCTTTCTCAGGCGGACCAGAAAAGTAAAATATTCAGCCTTCATCCGGGATCCTTTTGAAAACACATTTATTCACAAACAATTTTAAGTGGATGTGTTAAATGGTTTATTTCAAAAGTTGACCGAATGCAGTTTTACACCTGAACCAACTCACTGCGCTATACAAACTTGACTTTGCGCTCTAGCGGCCTCAGAGAGCATCTGGTTTGCAATTATTCAAAAAAAAAATTACTTTTGACAGAAATCACCTAGCGCAGGGGCCGTGAAGCTTTTTCACCCAAAGAGCCATAAAAGCAAAAATATTTATATTTTTTGGGGAGAGAGCCACGCAATATATTTTAAGACAAAATCCAGCAAAACCGCCAAACCCGCTCTCTAGACAAAATCAAATTTTTCAGCTTACAGTGGAACCTCGGTTTTCGAACGCCTCTCAGTTCGAACAAATCGGTTCTCGACCAAAAATTTCGAGAAATTCTTGCTTCGCTTTTCGTTCAAAAATCGGAGTTCGAACACCGGTACGCTAGGGGCGATGCTGAGCGGCATACGAGTGTAGATTGCCCCCACCCCTCGTGAAGAACTGTTGTCACGGCAACGCGCACTCCTTTCCTGCCTTCGTTTCAAGCGGTGCAGAAAGTGTTTTAACCCCTAATTATGCCTCGAAAAAAAGGTTGGTGCAAGCAGCAAAGTTGCTCCAGGTGAAAAAAAGAAGAGTAGTGCGTAAAACTATTGCATTTAAGAAAGAAATAATAGTGTAGTGGGTTTTACATAATTCACTCATGGAACCATTGTTCAGTTAGCGAGTTTCTATGGGGACTCTTTAAGGTATGGGAATTCAGTCTGAGTTAAGTTCCATTTTTCACTCGCCACCCGCCACTCTCGTGTTTGTTTTTTAAGTTTCGACTGCAAGTTAAAATGTCATTAAAGCAGCTTTCGTTGGCACCTTTGTTTGACACTCCGCCTACGACTCCCGTCTCTGCCCGCTACAATAGCAAAATAAGAAGGTGTGCGAGTTTCCCTTCTTTCGAGGGAATAGACCACCGACAGGTAAGAAATCCTATTCATAATTCTTTTCTTTATCCTTTAACCGCTCACCACTTGTTGTGGAGACCCAGGTGCTAAATGACGTGTAAACGACCTGATTTTTTTATTTTTACACGTTCATGTTAGCGTAATCTTTCGTACGGAAGATTACGCTAACGTGAACGTACGATTAGCCTGGGTTAGCTTTACGTTAAATATTCAAGATAAACATTCAAGGTCTTGGAACGGATTAAAACAATTTTACATTACATTTAATGGGAAAAAACGGCTTCGGTGATCGTACAAGTCGGTTTTCGTACAAAGAAATGGAACGGATTATGGTCGAGAACCGAGGTTCCACTGTATTTTATTTCACTGTGTGACGTCAGATGATTTGATAAAATGTATGAAATAAGAATGCCAGAGCCTGTGTTCCCTATCACCAAATATACCATATTTAATATCGTTCAGCCTCATTTTGACCTTCATTTTTTTCATTAATTTAAAACAAGGTGCAAGCAGAGATCTTTTATAAAAATCTCCCAAAAAATTGCAAACAAGGATACTGGCGAACTTACGTTCAGTGCTACGTACATAGCTCCGCCCACCCCTACCGCTTACCCAATCAAATTGCTCTGTGTGCTTGGCTGGTGTTTTTGGTGTTTACAGTTTGTTATGTGGGTTTTCATCCTAAAGTGTCGAAACAGTGAACATACATTGCTTAATGAGGATTCCTTAGCGACATACAGTCAAAACATGGTCTGTTGGTGTGACACCTTGACTGTAAACTGTAGTGAAAACTGTGCCCTTATATACTGAACCAGACCACTTATATTGCCAGTGCTACATAGCCTCATGTACCAATCTCAGCTTTGCATGACCAGAATTAGAATCTAAATTCTATTAAATCATCCAACAGGCCGGATCAGGCCAGCAGACCATTGTTTCAAATGGATGTTTTACTGTATTAAAAGTTTCACATCTGTTAAAAGCCAATTACATTTGTGAAGTTCTAGCACAGTCCAGTAGCGTGTTAAATAATGTTTTATTTTGATTTATGACCGTTTGGCCCCCTATTGTGGTTAAAGGGACACTGTGTAATATTTGACCAGTAGATATTGCTGTGCTGTCAATTTTACTCTTTCGATTTTCCATTTTCATGTGCCAATGATCCTGCCAAAAAGGGAACGCGGATGACGCTCCAATGGCACACACCGCTCAGTGATAATGTGGCATTATGGCTAATGTAGTTCTTATGTTATTAAGCACATAACATCACGTAGAGAGAGGGTTCGGATAGTCACTTTGTATTGTTTTACTGTTGACCTCTGTTATTACCAAAATAATTGAAGAGCAGTTAGCTATTTATACTTGACCAGCGGTTCAGGCTGTGAGAGTGAAAATGCTTGAAGCACAGTAGAATATGTCTACTGAACAGTTGTCTAACTACAAATAGTGATTGAATCTATGGGGTGAAACTCACCCTTATATGGTTTTACATTTGACTTTTATCGTGAACAAAATATTTGAAGTACAGTAGGCTATGTATACTTGACCAGTTGTCTCAGGTTGTGAGAGTTAGTTATTATACTCACTTTATAATTTTATTTTACTGCTGTTATTATTATTTTATTATATTGTTTAAAGTATCTCGCTATCTATCTATCTATCTACTGTTTATTTTTGTTGCACTTCAAGGGTAGAATAAATCTGTTGCTGGTAACGTGCAATAAATATTCCAAGGTTCTATAACACAACTATTTGTTTGTCTTTTCTATTCAACTGACTTAAATACTGCTCAGAAAATGTCCAAGTTACTTTCCCTGGTAACTAGTTACTTTGACGATAGAGTAATTCATTTACGTACTCAATTACATTTTGGAAGACGTAGTGAGTAACTATAACTAATTACGTTTTGAAAGAATATAAATTGCCATAAATTGTGTAGCATGTTGTATTCTACCTACGCATTAATATTATGGGCCAAAATTTGAAGTTCAAAATGTTCTTTAGGTGAAGAACGAGGGGGTCGTCCGGCCGGTTGATGGAGTCTGTGTCCACACTAAAGGAGGCGCTGGTTACCACATCCAAACTGTACGGACCGAAGAATCTGAAATAAAAATAAAAGTTGTAAGATAACAACCAGGGAAAAATACGAATATGAATATGAAGTTGTAAAGTTACTATTCGCTTTTATACATCAATTAGGTCGAAAAAGTTTGACTTTTCAAATTGTGGTTAAAAAAAGGGGGCTCCAGGGTCCCCCCTAAGACAGGTTAGGGGCCCGCTGACTTGTTCTGAAAATAGCTTATCAGTACTGCGCCATTGTGATTTTCTGGTCGAATGATTTTTTATAGGTTGACCGAGTCTATTTAACCCTATTTTTAATAATTGACCAGGTAATAACATATTAATAACATGATAAATTGTTATTTTAGAAATTCAAATAGATACATTTCAGTTCATGGGCTTCATGGACAAAAAAAAATCTAATTAAGTATTGATCATTATTTTTAGGCAATTAATTAAGAGAGTCGAATGAGAATCTATTCGTGTGTTAAAAAATGAATATATTCATCTTTTTATTAATTTATTTTACAGAAAGGAAACAAACTAAATTCCAAAAGGGTTTTACAAGGCGAATGAGTTTTTTGTTTTAGCTAGCTATCTAAACTTTTTTAGCTTTGTAGCTAGCTATCTTCTTACATTTTTTAGCTATTTCGCAAGCTATTGAAAGGATATCTAACTAACATTTTATCCTATTTTTCCAGTTATCACACTAAATTTTGACCCCTTTCCAAGCTAGCTAACTAGCTTTTTTTTAGCTTTCTATCCGCCTATTTAGTTTGCTTTTTACTCTAGTAGCAGGTTAACAGTATTTTTTTTTTTTTTTACCCCTTTACTTTTCTAGCTAACTATCGGGCTACTATTTCAAGCCATCTAGCTAAGTTGCTATTTTAGAAATGTATGTCAAATTGGGTGCCCTTTCCGCTAATTAGTAACAAAGGGTAGCTCAGCACTTGAAACAGTTTGGAGACCCCTGTGGTAAAGGCTATTCTAGAAAAAAAGTTCAAATTATCAGAATAGGCCATGGAATGTTTTGAATAATCTAAAGCAGGGTGAGTCAACCTAATTTCCACAGAGGACCACTTTAGCGTAATAACTGTACTAAAAAGGCTTGATGTAACCAAATGTAATTGAATGGTATGTAAAAGAAATGAACTATTCCTTGGTGTAAATTAGCTCTGAATATATAACCGATTCAAGTCAAAAACATTACAGTTCCATGAAGAAAAATGTAACTACACACACACTACAGTTCAAAAGTTTGGGGTCACCCAGACAATTTTGTGTTTTCCATGAAAAAAGTCACACTTTCATTTATCAAATGAGTTGACGAATGTCTGTCTTATTTTGCCGATATTAATGTCTTCCTTTTGCCAGCAAGTCTCAAATATGGCTGTTTCTCTGCAACTCTGCCTTGAAGGCAGGCATCTCGGAGTCGCTTCTTCACTGTAGATGTTGATACTGGTGTTTTGCCGGTAATGTTTAACAATATTGCTAGTTGAGGACCTGTAAGGTGTTTATTTCTCAAACTATAGACTCTAATGTACTTGTCCTCTTCCTTGGTTGTGCAGCGGGGCGCCACCTACTTTACTTGTTACTCTGATAAGAGCATGTTTGTGCTGTTCTCTTAAGGGATTAGTACACCCCGTTTTAAGAGATCTTTGGTTTCTTGGCAATTTCTTGCACGGAATACTCTTCGTTTAGTAGAACTAGTATAGAATGTCAAGTTTTACATGAAAGTTCTCTTTTTCTGGCCATTTTGAGAGCTTAATTGCACTTACAAACGTGATACTCCAGATACTGGACTAGCTCAAAGGGAGGTCAATATTACAGCTTTTTTAACCAGCTCAACTGTTTTAACCTCAGCTAACATAATTGCACAAGGCTTTTCTAATAATCCATTAGCCTTCTGACGAAATTAGCGAACACAATGTACTATTAGAACACTGAAGTGCTGGTTGCAGGAAATGGGCCTCTCAACTCCTATTTCATTAAGAAAAAAAACGACATTTGCAGCTAAAATAGACATTTACCAAATTGACATTATGTGGGGTGTATTTCTGCTTCGTTTAATGTCATTTTAATTTATCCCAAAAAATAATACTTTTTCTTCAGAAATAAGGACATGTCTTAACGATCGCAAAATTTTGAAGAGTAGTGTACATATGTTATGAACTAAACATGGTAAAATAAAGTATTTTTGGACAGGGTTTGGGATATTTTTCAAATCCACTAATTGCCATTTACAAGTAAAGTGTATCACTGATTGTATTTATCATAGTTAACAGGCATTGTAAAACATGTAGTTGTGGGTCAAAGCACTTGATACAATGTTTTTAGCTGTCATATAAAACACAGGTGTCAAACAAGTGGCCCGCGGGCCGATTTAGGCCCGCCAAGGATTTTAATCCGGCCCGTGAGTGTCACAATCACCCGGATCGGGAACACCTGTGCTCAGGATTTGCCGCCAACAGCCAGGACAGCTGATTGGCGCACCCTGTCCATTTAAATCCTCAGCTTCCGGAAACAAGCTGTCTGATAGTACTATGCTACCTGTTGCCATCTGCTCAGAAAGCCCGTACCTCAGAATCTTTGCCTGCCTCCTGTTTTCTTCTGCTTGATCTCCGTTGCTAACCCGTTTCCGAATTTGCCTACGACCTGCCCTGCCCGTCTGACTCCTGATCACTCTTCCGAACACGACGACGCCCTTCTTCTCCAGCCCGACCAACAACACGACGATTACGCCTGTCCACGACCATTCCCGCCAAGCCTTCACCCACCTGTCAAGCCTCATCAATCCGTCAAACAACGGATCGAAGAATCACGCCTTGTCATTCCTTCCTTCCAATAAAAACCAAGAAACGAGTGCAAGTGATCTCAGTTTTCCTTCCGTCCCACCTGACAGAACTATCAGACCAAATCATGAGATCAGCGCGCGTTTCTCCGAAGGAAGAACCAAGCAACTCGGAGCCTCGTTCCGCTCTGCAGCGGCTACAATGGGCCGAGAGCGCCGTACAAAAATCCGCAAGTGACGTCGCCACACTATTACAACAAGTCCAACAGCAACAAGGTCTTTTACAACAGCAACAACATCTATTACTGAAAAACCAACAACAAGTAGCGAGCCTGTCAGAGCAACTGTCAAAATTACTGACGTCACCATTTCCGCAACCTGTCAATCCGTCTCCGAGCCCACAAACACCCTCGCGGATCATTCCATTGCCTACCTCGCACGTCTCCGAAGCAGCAGAACCGCGTGTGGGCGCACCCGAAAAGTTTTGCGGTGACTCTACCCAAGTTCGTGCCTTCCTCGTAAACTGTCGACTCATTTTCGACCTGCAACCCCGAAACTTCATGTCCGAAGCAGCCAAGGTAGCGTTCGTCATTAACCACATGACTGGGAGAGCCCGGCTTTGGGGAACTGCTGAGTTCGAGCGAGGATCGGTGGCATGTTCCTCGTTCGCCCTATTCTCCCAGGAAATTCTGGAAGTATTTGACACTGGGTCAGCCTTGTCTGACGCATCGCGCTCCCTTCTGAACATACGTCAAGAAAAACGTTCGGTCGCTGATTACTCCATAGACTTCAGAACACTCGCTAGCCAGAGAAGTTGAAATGAGGAAGCGTTAGTGGACGCTTATCTCCACAGTTTAGCCGACTATTTAAAGGACAAGTTGGTGTCCCATACCCCGCCTTCTACCCTTGACGAAGCCATCGCACTGACGGCGCGAATTGACCGTCGGGTCCAAGCACGACGACAGGAAAGGGGAAGAACAACACGAATCCCGATGAACTCGCCCAAAGAGCCAAGTGGGTTCCAAACGCCCCGATCCCCGATGACAGTCCCCCACGAAGCAATGGAGGTTAATCGGGCAGCGTTATCGGCCGAAGAGTGCCGGCGGCGGGTTTCTGAGGGACTCTGTCTTTATTGCGGTGGCAAGGGGCATCGAATTTAAACGTGTCCGTTAAAAGGGGGAGCTCGTCGGACAACGGAGGCGTCCGATTGAGTTCAGCCCTTATCCTGTCCTCCAAAACCTCAAGGTGCATCTATTGATTGCCGGTTCCCCGCAGAGACTTTCCGCGCTAGTGGATTCCGGGGCCGAAGCTAACATTTTGGACCTCTCCCTCGCCCGCAAACTCAAAATTCCTTTGAATCCCCTCGCTACTCCTATCATCGCCTGAGCACTAGATGGCCGTCTTCTGGGCACAGTTACCCAGGTTACTGAACTAATGGAGATGAGACTTTCTGGCAATCATAGGGAGCAAATCCGGTTCCACCTGCTCCCATCCCCCAGCCAGCAACTCGTTTTGGGCCATCCATGGCTGGTACGGCACAACCCTCACTTTGATTGGCGTTCGGGAAACATGATGGAATGGGGCGTCGAGTGCCATCAATCTTGTCTACGTTATGCTTCCAAGTCTCCTCCTGACCTGTCCAAGGCCTGCTATCACCACCTACGGGAGGTCTTCAGCAAAGCCAAGGCCACTTCCCTTCCTCCACATCGCCCCTATGACTGTGCTATCGACCTTCTGCCTGGCTCTACTCCCCCGCGGTGTCGTCTTTATTCCCTTTCTGCACCCGAAAGACATTCCATGGAGGAATATATCTCGGAGGCCTTGGCAGCCGGAATAATACGGCCGTCCTCTTCCCCGGCTGGAGCTGGTGGTTTTTTGTCGGCAAGAAAGACGGTTCCTTACGACCGTGCATTGACTACCGGGGCCTTAATGACATAACAGTTAAGAATCGCTACCCTTTACCACTGCTTGCCTCCGCCTTTGAACTGCTGCAAGGGGCCACGGTGTTCACTAAATTGGACCTCAGAAACGCTTATCATCTGGTCCGTATCCGGGAAGGAGATGAATGGAAAACGGCCTTTAATACTCCCACGGGGCACTACGAATATTTAGTCATATTTAGTCAACTCCCCCGCCGTCTTCCAGTCCCTTATCAACGACGTGCTGCGTGATGTACTCAACAAGCTTGTGTTTGTCTACTTGGATGACATTCTGATTTTCTCTAAATCACTGGAGGAACACACGCAGCACGTCCAACTTGTCCTTCGACGACTCCTAGAGAACTCCCTCTTAGTTAAGGCTGAGAAGTGTGAGTTCCACGCCCAAACAGTGTAATTCCTGGGGTATATCATCGCGGAGGGGAGATTACAGATGGATCCTGCAAAGGTGTCGGCAGTCACCTCCTGGCCAGTCCCCATGGATCGCAAGAAGCTCCAGCAGTTCTTGGGTTTCGCCAATTTTTACCGACGATTTATTCGGAACTATAGCACGGTAGCGGGTCCGTTGACGGTTCTCACTAGCCCCAAGGAAACATTCAGATGGTCTCCTGCAGCCGACAAAGCATTCACCACTCTCAAGGCTCGATTTTCGACGGCGCCCATCCTCCAAGTACCTGACCCGGGGCGTCAGTTAGTCGTTGAAGTGGATGCCTCGGACGTAGGAGTTGGGGCTGTCCTCTCTCAAAGGTTGGCCAAGGATCAAAAGATGCACCCCTGTGCATTCTTTTTACGACGCTTATCCCCCACCGAACGCAATTATGCCGTGGGGGATCGTGAGCTGCTAGCCATAAAATTTGCACGGGAGGAATGGCGCCACTGGCTGGAAGGGGTGCCAGTTCCGTTCCTGGTTTGGACTGATCACAAAAATCTTGAGTATATCCGATCTGCTAAACGTTTGAACCCGAGACAATCCCGCTGGTCACTCTTCTTCACCCGTTTCAACTTCACCCTTTCCTACCGCCCCGGGTCCCGTAATGTCAAGCCAGATGCCCTCTCTCGCCAGTTCCAAAAGGAGGACGATCGTTCCCAGGGTCCGACAGCCATCCTTCCTGATTCCCGGGTACTGGCCACACTCACCTGGGATATCAAGGACCGCGTCAGGGAGGCCCTCCAAGACCAAGCAGGCCCCAGTACTTGCCCAGTGGGGCGGCTATTCGTCCCGGAAGCTCTACGGTCGGAGGTCCTTCAATGGGGGCACGACTTTCGTCTCTCCTGTCACCCGGGTGCTACCCGCACCAGCAACTTCCTGGCCCGACATTTCTGGAGGCCCTCATTGGCAAAGGACGTCCAGGAGTATGTCGGGGCTTTCCAAACCTGTGCCTGGCAGAAGGCTTCGAATCGGCCCCCTGCCGGATTGCTTCAACCTTTTCCAGTCCCCCGACCTGCCCTGCCCGTCTGACTCCTGATCACTCTTCCGAACACGACGACGCCTTCTTCTCCAGCCCCGACCAACAACACGACGATTACGCCTGTCCACGACCATTCCCGCCAAGCCTTCACCCACCTGTCAAGCCTCGTCAATCCGTCAAACAACGGATCGAAGAATCACGCCTCGTCATTCCTTCCTTCCAATAAAAACCAAGAAACGAGTGCAGTTTTCCTTCGGTCCCGCCTGACAGCGAGACACTCGCTAAGCAACTATATCAGGGGTGGCGAACAAGTTTGACACAAAGAGTCGAAGTTTTTAACTGTGAGAGTCAAAGAGCCACACACCACGCACTTGAGACTGTCTTTTTACCTGGCTTGGGATATCGCGGTAGTGCATGGTAAACAGAGTGATTTGCCATTCCGTTCAACAAAAAAGTAAGCATCTTCCCATTCTTCCTGAAATGTCCTGTGTTCAACTTCATAATTCTGTTTCGCTTTGCATTTTGCCATTTTGACCATGAGGGCAACAGTCTGCACGCTAATGAAATGTTTACCTAATTTCCCGGCATTATACGTAACCTACGCAGATGATTGGCAGTCAGTTATGTGTCCGGAGCAGCATAAAAACAACAAATCTGCCAAATTAATTTCAAAATTGTATTTATTATTTGTTATTAACTCTGATGGATTCAAGTGTGTTTTAAGAGGGGAAAAAACTAAACATGAAACAAGGCAAAGAGCCACAGTATATAGAAAATATGATGAGGCAAAGAGCCGCATTCTTATTGGCCCGATATTATATTTATATTTGAAAACAGCCACAGTCTCTTGCCAAATTAGAAAGACGCAATTGTTTTGGATTTTGGTGGAAAAATACTTGAATTTCCACTTGTCCTGTGGTCCTCACAGTCAACTTTCCCTTTTTATTTACAGTTGCCATGTTGGAAATGTGGTGGGCTAAAATTCACACAGAATGCCCTGGGCAAAGTAAACTTTTTTTTAAAAATGTTTTTATTTCATACCGTGGTCAAAATTACTGGTGGGCCACGAATGATCAATTTTATGACAAAGGCCGTGGGCCAGTAAAAATTAGATCACGGGCTGGACTTTGGACATGCCTGTGTTCAATAAAGACGTGCATTTATGATAATAACGAGAAAACATTATCTAAAGGCAGTCAAATTTATATACGGTGAAATTATCTGCCTTTGATACGCACTGTTTGATGTCCACAGATTCGTTCGAGTCCTTCGTGGCCAGGCTCTCGATCAGTCGATCCGTCGAACGAGTAACCAGGGAAAACACCTGAAAAACATTTTTTTAAGATAAAGCTTTCTTGTTAATCACAATTCAAAAAAGTATTTGCAAATTAATTCCTGCAGTTTAACATTGTTATTTTTCCCTCCACAACATTGTAGCATGAGAAACCTTTACTTTTAACTGTTGTCCATGTTGTAACATTACAGTAATCCCTCACTATATTGTGGTTTTGATATTTGTCGAATTTTCATCATCATTGTGTTCTGCCGGAGACAACACACAGCAAATGCAAACATGTGGGCAGATCGTGTTACGGGTCCCAGAATACACGAAGATTCACACCGCAATATTAATTTAAATTGGCCTAGGCCTTACCCACAGGGTTTCTGTAAAATAAGGAGATTGTGTGTTGGAATGAGGCTCTTTGAAACATTTCTTGAATCCATCCACTGATATGACTTGGGCGGAAGTAATTCACACTGTAAAGCACACCAGTGAATAGTTACCTCGCAAAGGTTCCTACCCCCATGACAACATATTGCAGCAATACTGTAAATTCCCGTCAGTTTTCCACCATGTAAATAAATAAGTAAAATGATAGAAATTGTGTTCAATACTTTTCAAAATAGTTCTCCCACTCATATTAGAGGGTAGCAAAATCGTAGAAGGCTGTGTATGTTGGGTGGTTGTGACTGTCTTTGTGAGCGACTGTGATAAGCTGGTGTATGTTGTCAGTCGAGCAGTGGGGCGGGTCGACAAGTTAATTTTGCCACTAAAACAAACTGCAAAGCACGGCGACAGCTAGTATTCCAGTGGCCTTTTAATTTGAAAAGAAATTCATCAATTAAACCCGTCTCTGGGGAAAGTCAGAAGAGCCCAACAAAATGCTGATCACCAAGGGATGCTCCGTAGATTGTTATCAGGTCGGGGATGAGACAGGAGCTGCGTCCGGAGAGAAAGCAATAGAGAGGCTCCAGGTCCGGCTTACTGCTACAGGTAGGCTTCGTGAAAACTCTCAAGAGCCACCCCTAAAGAGCCTGTATCTTACCAATTGTTAATAAGCATGTGCCTTACCCAATTTGGACCGGCCAATTAACCTGACATGCCTGTTTTTGGAATGTGGGAGGAAACTGGAGCGTCCAAGGAAACCCACGGAACTACAGGGAGAACATCCAAACTCCGCACAGGGAGGATGATAGCTGGATTTGAACCCAGGACTTCAGAACTGTGCCGCTGACAGACTAACCACTCATCTGCCCATTTTGTGATGTTGTTCCACTTTCAATCAGTTCATTGTGCAAAAAGCTAAAATTGTTTTGTAATTTACCATTTTTCTTAAAGATCGGTGAATATTTCAATTTATATTTTATGTGTTCCCGTCAAAAAATATGAAATTACTTATTACTAAATAATTTGGTGCATAATGTTTTATGTTTATTGATAATATATCATTAAAAAAATCTGAGGAGAGCCTGTCAGCTGAGCCAAAAGAGAAAAAAAAAAGACCTTTCCTCTTTGGTATGACCTGTAAGGAGCGGTGATGCTTCACATGTCAACACCATAATGGCAAGCCACCAGAGTAGCTGTATCTGCGTCATTTTGACACGCTTTACTAATTTTTTTCTTCATTCATTGATGGGTCTATAGAGTCAGACTGCTAAGGAACATGGCAATGGCAACAATTTCAAGCATTTTCAAGCACTTTATCCAAAATTCAAGCATTTTCCTGATCTTGAAATAAAACATTAAAACTAGAGCATTTTCAAGGACATCAAGCACCCGTACAAATCCTGTATATAAAGCCTTTATTTTTTGTGGCTACAGATACTTTTTTATGTTTGTTCGGTCAAATACTGCTCTTTTAACACTTTGGGTTGCCGACCCGTGTTTTAGGCCCAAAAAGTAATGCTTCTTATGTCGATTAATGACATTTCTCCCTAAAAAAATTGTCACAATTGAGAGGTGAAATTTCTTATCCGGTAAGATCAGACTCCGTACCTGCTTCAGTCTTCCACTGGTGAAGCACGGCGACACAGAGCTACGGATCCTTTTCCATCTTTCATCTTTTACAATTGTGATGGCGTCGGCGAGAGCCCCAAAACCAAGGTTGTCCTGTGGGAGAAAATGTACACTAACATTGAACACAAAAACCTTTTCAAAATCTGTGAATCCAAAATAACAACTTCAACTGTATTCAAACAGTGTTGGGAATACTTAACGCTGTTATGAATAACGGCATTATGAAATGGCATGATTTTTTTTCAGTGACGCGGTAATCTAATTACCGGTAACTATTTTTTCCGCCGTTACAAAGGCATTACGTTACTGACGGTCAAAAGCGGTACATTATTTTGAATAAATTGAGACAAGGCGTGTCGGCGCGGAGGGTGTTTACTTTCGTGAACTTCGCAAGTTAACCATAACATACATCTGTAAACATTAGGGGACGCAAGGCACATGCTCATTAACAATGTTGCATCATGGGTATTGTTTTTCTCTTGTTAATAAGCACATAACATCACATTGAGAGAGGGATTGGATAGCCACTTTATTTTTGTGAAGAAAATACTTGAAGCACAGTAGCATATGTCTACGTGACCAGAGTTAAATTTAATTTATTAAACTCACTTTGTATTGTTTACTTTTCATTGTTATTTTATTATATTGTTTATTATTCATTTTTGTTGCAAGTGTCGGATATATCTGTTTCTGCTGAGGTGCAATACATAATGCAAGGTTCTATAACACTTCTCTATTGAAACACTGCTCACAAAAATTTTAACTCTTTGACAAACAACATTCTCTTTTTAAAGTAACGGAAATAGTTACTTCCTTGGTAACTGACGGGTCTCTTATAAGCCTTGGCTTCAACCTAGCGTGTCTTTTTTTCTTTTCTGGTGTTTTTTTTTTATTTTGTGATGTTTGTTGCATCATGACTGAAAAGAAAAAAATAAATGAGAAAAATACAAAAAAAATACTTTCACTGATTACTAACTCAGGTACTTTTTGGAAGAAGTATCAAGTAACTATCATTAATTACTTTTTAAAAGGATGGTAGTTTAAAGCACCTGCCTGTGTATTATTTGTATGGTGTTGTGCAACTGAAAACAAGTGCTAAAAAGCACAAGAATAAAAAAGACAGAGACTCAAAGTGACCATAGCACGGCATTTCTTCAAATTTTTTGCCCGGCTTTCGCCAGGTTTTTGGGGTACCCGTTGCAGCAAGATGGCAGATAATTATGTCAGCTCCCTATATGTGAGCCTCATGTTATGTTAAATAAATACAAATTTCTTTACCTACGTGTATTTAAAAAAAATGCGTTTTTGTATGATAGTTTGTGTATATTTGCTTATTATTTAAATATTCTTTTTTAGATGAATGAAGTTATTTCAATTACGGAGACGCGATAAATAATACACATTGTCCCTTTAAGAGACCAAATTGCTGTGAGATTATCACAGTGTGAATACTGTTAGTAAATGCTATAATTGATCAAAATACAGTGGAAACTGTGCGGGTCAGATGTACAATAATTACTTAAACAAAAGTAGGCAGGTGCATAAATTTGGGCACTCTTGTTGTTTTATTGATTTGAATACCTTTAGCACTAATTTTTGGAACACAAAATTTGTTTGGTAAGCTCATTGACCCTTGACCTACATACACAGGTAAAGCCAAACATGAGAGAGTATTTAAATTTAAATTGCAAGTTGTTCTCCTCTTTGTATCTTCTCTGAAGAATGGCAACATGGGAGCCTCGAACAACTGTCAAATGACCTGACTCCAAGATGGCGGCACCCTGCTCGGCTGCGGCTACATCGGCTCGCCACAGTTTTTTACATTTTGGTCAAAAAACCCAGTCTTCGACTCAGTTTTTGACAGCGAACATAGTCAACTCAAAGTGCAGATTAATATACGATCGCAGGTTTTTGCTGGATATGCGATCATCCAGAAATCAAGTGCTCGTTGCTACGACCACCCTGGAGTGTTTGCCTTTGAAACGGCGGTGAGGCCCCATCTGAAGAGGAGCAATTTAGACTCGAACATTTTCAATAATTACTGTTCAGTGTCCAATACTGTATACCATTTTTAAGCATTTAAACCAAATTTTTATTTCCGAAAAAGAAGACACCTGGCCCGGCCTCGGGATACTTAAATTATACTTGAAGTTCACTCAAAGATGCCTTATCACATACAGTGCATCCGGAAAGTATTCACAGCACTTCACTTTTTCCACATTTTGTTATGTTACAGCCTCATTCCAAATTGTATTAATTTAATCTCTTATCTCAAAATTCTGCACAAAATACTCCATTAGTACAATGTGAAAACGTTTTTTTTTTTAACTTTTTTTGAATTGATTAAAAATAGAAAACTAAGAAATCACATTTACATAAGTATTCACAGCCTGTGCTTAATACTTTGTTGATCCACCTTTGGCAGCAAATACAGCCTCAAGTCTTTTTGAATATGATCCCACAAGTTTAGCACACCTATCTTTAGGCAGTTTTGCCCATTCTTCTTTGCAATAAGTCTCAAGGTCAATCAGGTTGGATGGGAGATGTTTGTGCACAGCCATTTTCAGATCTCTCCAGAGATGTTCGATCGGATTCAAGTCTGGACTCTGGCTGGGCCACTCCAGGACATTCACGGAGTGGTTCTGAAGCCAATCTTTTGAGATCTTGGCTGTGTGCTTTGGGTCGGTGTCCTGCTGAAAAATGAACCTTCGCCCCAGCCTGAGGTCAAGAGCGCTCTGGAGCAGGTTTTCATCCAGGATATCTCTGTATATTGCTGCATTCATTTTTCCTTTTATCCTGACTAGTCTGTCAGTTCCTGCTGCTGAAAAACATCCCCATAGCATGCTGCTGCCACCACCATACTTCACTGTAAGGATGGTATTGGCCTGGTGATGAGCGGTGCCTGATTTCCTCCAAACATGGCGCCTGCCATTCACACCAAAGAGTTCAATCTTTGTCTCATCAGACCAGAGAATTTTGTTTCTCATGGTGTGAGAGTCATTCAGGTGCTTTTTGGCAAATTCCAGACGGGCTTCCACGTTCCTTTTACTAAGGAGTGGCTTTCATCTGGCCACTCTACCATACAGGCCTGATTGGTGGATTGCTGCAGAGATGGTTGTCCTTCTGGAAGGCTCTCCTCTCTCCACAGAGGAACGCTGGAGCTCTGAAAGAGTGACCATCGGGTTCTTGGTCACCTCCCTGACTAAGGCCCTTCTTCCCCGATCGCTCAGTTTAGAAGGCCGGCCAGCTCTAGGAAGAGTCCTGGTGGTTCCAAATGTCTTCCATTTACGAATAATGGAGGCCACTGTGCTCATTGGGACATTCAAAGCAGCAGAAATAGTTCTGTATCCTTCCCCAGATTTGTGCCTCAAGACAATCCTGTCTCGCAGGTCTACAGACAGTTCTTTTGACTTCATGCTTGGTGTTTGTGCTCTGACATGCACACTCAACTGTGGGACCTTATATAGACAGGTGTGTGCCTTTCCAAATCATGTCCAATCAACTGAATTTACTGCAGGTGGACTCCAATTAAGCTGTAGAAAGATCTCAAGGATGATCAGTGGAAAAAAGATGCACCTGAGCTCAATTTTCAACTTCATGGCAAAGGCTGTGAATACTTATGTAAATGTGATTTCTTAGTTTTCTATTTTTAATAAATTCAAAAAAAGTAAAAAAAAAATCTTTTTCACATTGTCATAATGGAGTATTTTGTGTAGAATTTTGAGATAAGAGATTAAATTAATACAATTTGGAATGAGGCTGTAACATAACAAAATTTGGAAAAAGTGAAGCGCTGTGAATACTTTCCAGATGCACTGTAAATATATCTACAGTCAGCCTCCTCCATATGGGTTGGAAATCCAGTTTGATAAAAAATTAATAGCTATAGTGAAGAAAATAAGTATTTGAACACGCTGCTATTTTGCCATTTCTCCCACTTAGAAATCACGGAGGGGTCTGAAATTTTCATAGGACGTACATGTCCACTGTAAGAGAGATAAACTAAAAAGAAAAATCCTGAAATCACAATGCATGATTTTTTTAACTGCAATAAGTATTTGAACATCTGAGAAAATGAATGTTAATATTTGGTATAGTAGCATTTGTTTGCTATTACAGAGGTCAAACTGTCAGGGCGGACCAGAACAGAGCAGGAGACCCCAGAGCGTTCGTTATAAGTCTTTTATTTGGGGAAGCGTACAGGGTTAGCGGGAGACGCGATGACCGTCGAACGTCAGCAGCAACGCCGTGAAGACAACTTCGGGACACGTAGCCAATCGTAGCGTGGGACGGAAGCAGGTCGAGTTTACCGGGACTGGAGAAAAGATCGTAGCGTGGAACGGAAGCAGGTCGGATCGGAGGCAGGCAGAATCAGGTAAACAAGTCAAAAAGACACAAGAAAATCAGGCGAGTCAAACGGGGTAAAAAGTATCCTCAGACGAAGAGGTCTCTGCGTAGCGTGCTTAAAAAGGGAACATAAACCAATCAGGGAGCGCATTCCAGCGCGTCAGATGATTACCCCAGGTGGCTCCAATTAGGTAATCATGACAGAACCCCCCACCCTCAAGGGACGGCTCCAGAAGTCCCCCAGGAAATTTTTTTTTTAATCCAAGACACGTCACAGGGAAACACGGGTGATCGGGGAACTATGTAACAGCACAATACCTCTCAGAATCCCTCCAAATGGAGGGAAGCCCCCTCATCAGCATCCGAAGGGGCGGCAGAGGGTGGTTCCGGAGGGCAAACAGGAAGAATCAGGACCGGCGATTCAGACAGGACAGGCAGAATCAGGACCGGAGATACAGACAGAACAGGCAGAATCAGGACCGGCAAAAACAGGAGAGTCGACTCAGAACAGGCAAACAGGAGAGTCGACTCAGAACCGGCAAAAACAGGACAGGCAGAATCAGAACAGGCAGAATCAGGGCCGGCAGCGGAGTCGGACTGGCAGGCAGCGGAGCCGGACAGGCAGGCCGGAGAGTCGAAGCCGGACTGGCAGGCAGGAGAGTCGGACTGGCAGGCAGGGGAGATGTACGAACGCGGGGTCCATTCTGGTCTGAGGATTCTGTCAGGGCGGACCAGAACAGAGCAGGAGACCCCAGAGCGTTCGTTATAAGTCTTTTATTTGGGGAAGCGTACGGGGTTAGCGGGAGACGCGATGACCGTCGAACGTCAGCAGCAACGCCGTGAAGACAACTTCGGGACACGTAGCCAATCGTAGCGTGGGACGGAAGCAGGTCGAGTTTACCGGGACTGGAGAGAAGATCGTAGCGTGGAACGGAAGCAGGTCGGATCGGAGGCAGGCAGAATCAGGTAAACAAGTCAAAAAGACACAGGAAAATCAGGCGAGTCAAACGGGGTAAAAAGTATCCTCAGACGAAGAGGTCTCCGCGTAGCGTGCTTAAAAAGGGAACATAAACCAATCAGGGAGCGCATTCCAGCGCGTCAGATGATTACCCCAGGTGGCTCCAATTAGGTAATCATGACACAAACGTTCCCTGTAATTTTTCACCAGGTTGGCATACACGGCAGGAGGGATCTTGGCCCACTCTTTCACACAGATCTTCTTTAGATCAGTCGGGTTTCTGGACTGTCACTGAGAAACACGTAGTTTGAGCTCCCTCCAAAGACTATTGATTGGGTTCAGGTCCGGAGACTGGCTGGGCCATGTTAGAACCTTGATATGCTTCCTACGGAGCAACTCCTTGGTTTTTCTGGCTGTGTGCTTCGGGTCGTTGTCGTGTTAGAAGACCCAGCCATGACTCATCTTCAATGCTCTGACCGAGGGAAGGAGGTTGTTCCCCCAAATCTCACAACACACGGCCCCAGTCATCCTCTCTTTAATACAGTGCACTCGTCCTGACCCATGTGCAGAAAACCACCCTAAAAGCATTATGCTACCACCCCCATGCTTCAAATTAGGGATGGTGTTCTTCGGATTGTACTCCTCATTCTTCTTCCTCCAAACACGCGGAGTGTAATTATGATCAAAAAGGTCTATTTTGGTGTCATCTGACCACAAAGCATTCCCCCGTGACTCCTTTCTATCATCCAAATGGTCATATGCAAATTAAGAAGGGCCTTGACATGTGGTGGTTCAAGCAGAGGAACCTTTCGTGCCATGCATGATTTCAAACCATGACGTCTTAGTGTGTTACCTACAGTAACCTTGGAAACGGTGGTCCCAGCTCTTTTCAGGTCATTGACCAACTCCTGTCATGTCGTTCCGGGCTGATTCTTAGAATCATTAAGACCCCACAAGGTGATATCTTGCATGGGGCTCCACTCCGATTGAGATTGACCGTCATATTTATTCATTTTCTAATGATTACTCACAGTGGACCTTTTATCACCAAGCTGGTTGGCAATTGCTCAGTAGCCCTTTCCAGGCTTGTGGAGGTGTACAATTTTGTCTCTGGTGTCTTTGGACAGCTCTTTGGTCGTCGGCATGTTACAAGTCTTACTGATTCTACAGGTTGGACAGGGGTCATTATGGAGCTAACGACCTCAAACAGGTGCATCTGATTTAGGATGATACATGGAATGCAGGTGGACTTCTAATGGGCGGACTGACAGGTCTTTCAGGGTCAGAATTTTAGATGATACACAGGTGTTCAAATTCAAGTCAAGTCAAGTCATTTTCATTTGTATAGCCCTTAATCACAAATAGTCTCAAAGGGCTTCACAAGTTATTACATATAAGAAGTTTAGGTTATTCGTTTGCTATAGAGTAGAAGTGAGTTTTAAGCTTAGATTTAAACATTTCCACTGAGGTTGCAGATCGGATCTCAGGGGGAAGAGCATTCCACAACACCGGTGCCCGGATGGAGAACGCTCTCGAACCAGCGGAACACTTCTTGGCTCTTGGGATCACCAAGAGACCGGAGCTCTCGGAACGAAGGCTTCGGGCCGGGACATAGGGGGAAATCAGATCTGAAAGATATGAGGGGGAAAGTCCATGTATGATTTTGTATAGTAATAGGAGAACCTTAAAATCGCATCTTAGGCTAACAGGGAGCCAATGCAGGTTAGCCAAAATTGGGGTGATGTGATCGTACTTTTTTGTCCTAGTTAAAAGCCTCGCTGCAGCATTTTGTACCAGCTGAAGACTCTTGAGTCTGGTCATCGGAAGACCGGAAAGTAGTGCATTACAGTAATCGAGACGGGAGGTAACAAACGCGTGAATTATGATTTCCGCATCCGACTGAGAAAGTATAGGACAGATTTTAGCAATGTTACGGAGATGGAAGAAACCGGTTCTAGTAATTTTCTTCACATGTGTTTGAAAGGACAGATCGGGGTCAAAAATGACACCTACATTTTTAAGTGAGTCGCTCTGTGTGATGTGGCAATTGTTGATGTTCACAGCGGTTTTAGAGAATAAGTCACGGGACTTAGATGGACCAATAACTAACATTTCAGTCTTTTCAGAGTTAAGACGCAGGAAATTGAGTGACATCCACTCTTTTATCTCAGTGAGGCAGGCCTCCAAATTTCCACAGTTTAGTGTGGCAGATTCCTCCCTCGGGAGATAGAGTTGAGTGTCATCTGCGTAGCAATGGAAACTGATATTATACTTGCGAATAATATCACCTATGGAAGCATATAAATGCTGAAGAGAAGGGGGCCAAGCACTGAACCCTGCGGAACACCACAGGTAACACTAAAGGGCTCAGATGTCAATTCGCCATATTTAACGCAGTGTGTCCTATCTGAGAGGTAGGATCTGAACCATAAGAGGACGTTTCCTGAGAGACCAATCCATTTTCCAACCGTTCTAGCAAGATATTATGGTCCACTGTGTCAAATGCAGCACTAAGGTCCAGCAGCAGCAAAAGTGATGATGCGCCAGAGTCCATTGCCCGTAGGAGATCATTGGTTACCTTAATCAGAGCTGTCTCAGTAGAGTGGTTAGCCCTGAATCCTGATTGCATTGATTCAAAGAGATTGTTCTCGGACATGAAATCATTCAGCTGCTGTGCCACTACTTTTTCCAAGTATTTTAGAAAGAAACGGTAGGTTTGACACAGGTCTATAATTACATAAGTTTTCTGGATCAAGGTTGGGTCGTTTCAGTCGTTTCAAATACGCAATATTTTTCTTTTTAGTTTATCTCTCTCACAGTGGACATGCATTTACGATTAAAATTTCAGATCCCTCCACAATTTCTAAGTGGGATAAAAAGCAAAATAACAGAGTGTTCAAATACTTATTTTCTTTACTGTATATAACCAAAGACACAAATTCAAATTCGCAGTTTCTCAACAGACTTTATTATTCCTAAAATAGTACAACAATAATAACGTTTTAAAACTTGAATGAATTACTGATAAAAAAAATAATGCCTCCTGTTTTAGCTGTCTTTTGAATTCTTACTGTAAATATAATCTGAAATAAATGTTCTAAATAAAACTTCTTCTGTAGAATATCCAGCTTTAACAAAAAGTTCAAACAGAGGCCTCACAACGGTACTAACTTAACAAACAAAAACCGTCACTTAAGTCTTTATTTTTCTTCCTCATGCCTGTTTTATTATTTTTGCTTTTCTTCTTCACCTTCCTTGTCTGCCCATCCATATTTTGCTGTAGAGCTGATCTTTCCCAGATGTTTTCGGTTACTAAACAAATAAGTATGAAAGTCTTTGCAAGAAGTTAGATTCCCCTTCAATGACTCAACAGAAAGAATGTTCCTCTCATTGGTCCACTGGCTCTGCATCAATGAGAAAACCCTCTCAACATTGGCATTATAAGAAGGAAATGCAAAGACAAACTGCAATTTTCAGGAGTTCTGAATGAAATGCAATGCTTTTGGCCTTCTCAAAATATTTTGTCCACTTCTGGTGGGCCTGGAAGCCACTGAACTCCTCATCACTGTTGCACCTTTTTAGTGAATTTCCTCAGATTGGTCACCTGGTCAAAACACTTTACATAATCAATTAACACCCACTTTTCTCCTAGGTACTGGATGCAGGCCTCCACATCATTCCAATCTGGTGGCTTACTCAGATCCATCCACATGAATGTTGAGAACTCTTCCATGGGAGTCATCCACTTCTCCAGATACTCCAGACATGCACTGCACAGGCCTTGCGCATCGGCACAGAACTGGTCACAGCCCTTACCAAGTCCATCGCTGCGCTTTTGTGCTAGTAGTAACTTAACTTTAAGAGACAAGAAGTTGCTGCTCTTGCATTCAAGAAGAATGGCGTTGATGTTGTTCAGAATTTTCTTCACCTCCATAATTGACTTGTTTTTCTTTTCTATTTCTTGAATGCAGGTGTGGAACACAGACATGAATGAGTGTATGTGCCAGAGGTAGATCTCACTGAAGTCATTTTCAAAAAACATCTTGATCACTATGAGTGTTTTTGCTGAGACAGAAAGAATGCCTTTAAAGCTGGTAACATCTGTATCATCCTCTCAATACCTGGAAACAATGACAGCCACTTTGTCTTGCTGGGAGAAAGCATCCTTCTGTATTCAAAGTCAAGAAAGTCACAGTACTCCTTGAGGTTCTCAGTGCGCACTGTGTAAATATGAAAGTGCTGGTAGATTTTGAACATGACACTCTCAAGGTCAACATCTATTGTGTCTGCCCGTCGATAAACACAATTATTCAGTATGTGTGCAAGGAAACCCACACCAATCAGAGTCTTGTTGTGCAGCCTCCTCTTTAATTGTGCAAACACATTCTTTCCCTCTTCATCACACCGGATTCCTCTGAAATTTGTGTTGTCACCAGTAAATGCAATACATTTTCTATAGAATTGTTTTTTGCCAATGTTTCAATGAGATATTGTGCAATGGTTTCTGCTGTTTCATTTGGTGGGTCTTTAACTTCAACTAATTTTGTTTGCACCACCCTTCTTCCAGTCAAAGTAATCGATTATAACAGGGAATATTTTCACTGCTCCATGGAATTTCAACAAGGCATTTGTGCAACCCATGGACCTGTAGCTGTTATGGTGTTTAACAATGTGAAAAGCAAACACACCCTCCGCTGTTTACAGCATCCTCTGTTTTTCCGGGTCTTACAAGGAAGTCGGTCGGCTTATCAGAAGAAATCTCACCACGCACAGCTTTTTTGTGTTTCTCTGTGTCCATGTGAGCTCTCAGGTCTCCAGCATCTTTGTTAGACACCGAAACATATGTGCCAGCTTCGCACACAGTGCGCTCTACCTCCCATTTGTTTCGACCGGGACGGTATGTGGGGAATTTCTTTTGCAGCTCATCTGTGAAGATGCACTTTGCTTAGGCATTCTCGTTCTCTCTGTTATTGAGCACAGCAGAACCAACCGCTAGGCAGGCTCCCAGGGAATACATCACATGTAACCCAGTGCAGTAGTATTCAGTGCAAAGCGTCAGACAATTTCAACCCATGCAAATTGGTCACATTAAAAATAATTAAAACCAGGCATTTTCATGAATTTGGTAAACCCCAGGATGTAAAAAGTGGACATGTCCGGGCGAAGGAGGACGTTTGGTCACCCTATTTATTTTAGAGACATTCCAACCTGGTTTCAGGATTTTAGAGACTGCCGTTTTAAAGATTTTAAATGACCAGGTATAATATGGATTTTAATAAACTTACAGTTCTGTGCTACAGGACTTCAGTGTTGCTTTTGACACAGTAGATCACCAGATTTTATTAAATAGACTAAGAAACTTGGTGGGCATCTCTCGTACTGTTTTGAACTAGTTTTGTTCTTCCTCACAGATTGACATTTCTTAGTAGGTATGGATGTATGTTCCTCAAGAAGCCATGGAGTTACATGTGGGGTTCTCCAAGGTTCAAGTCATAGTTACACTGACGACACCCAGCTCTACATTGCCGTGTTCCCTGATGACACAAGTCCTATAGATACTCTTTTAAAATGAATTTCAGATATTAGGTCATGGATAGCAGATAACTTCCTACAGCTCAACCAAGACAAATCAGATGTCTTATTCATTGGTCCTGAAAGTCAGAGAGAGAAACTTTGACCAAAACTACAAGATTTTGGACCTTTAGGATTTGTAAGAAATTTGGATGTTATTTTTTACTCTAAATGTAATTTTATTCAACATATGAAAAATATAGCAAAAATCGGGTTTTATCGTCACAAGATCATAGCCCATACCGGCCCATTTCTCTGTCAGGCAAACACGGAGGTGCTCATGCATGCTTTTATATAGTCTTGTTTAGATTATTGTAGTGCCCTCCTCTCCGGTCTTCCCAAAAAGAAAATTTTTAGCTTGTAGCTGCTACAAAATTTAGCAGCACATGTCCTTACGGGGGCCGGGATCACATTACACCAGTTTTAAGATCGCTGCATCGTCTCCCTGTGCATCAATTTTGGATCAATTTTAAGCCATTTTAAAAAGTCTTATTGGTCTTGGGCAATCCTAGCTTTCTGGTTTTGCTTTTATTTTATCAGCCCTCAGGGTCCCTGTTGACTGTTCCCAGGGTGAGGACCAAAACCTATATTTATTTATGATATGTTTAACTTCTAATCCCGTACAGCAAATTTCATGTTATATTTCACGTTTTAATGTTTTGTCATGCAGTTGATTTTATTCATATTTTTATATTTCAGTGTTTCCCTATTTGGGTGGCCCACACTGGTAGGGTGTGGTTAAATGGCTGAAAATCCTGAGGCCATTAGTTGCCACCCCTTTCAGCTTGAATAAGGACCCCTTAGGTCCCTTTCCTCACATAGTTACTCTGTGCCTTGCATAATAAAAAAAATGTTTTCCCTATTACTATTTATTCTTGCTGTATTTCAACCATTGTATGTGATTGTGTATTAAGTGTTTGGGGTTACTGGGTGGGGATTTTAGGGTCTTATTGTACGCTGAATGTTTTCATACATCTTTGAGAGACAGTTTATTCAGAGTGCTCTACAAATTGATTCAAAGTATTTTTTTTGTTTCTTGAATAAACGCCCCCTATTAGGGTTTGATCACATTTTGGTTTTATGTCTCCTTGTGTCCTGCATTTGGGTCCGTCCAAAATCCCATGACAGTAAATAGTCTAGTCTGAAGAAGGCAACAAAAAGATTTGACATTGCTCACCCTACGATTAGTGAAGGCAGTGTAGCAATCTTTCACCATCACCGCTTTGATTATTTCGGGATCCGTCACCATCAAAACGGGAGTTCTGCCGTCATACAACCTACACAGAAACAGAATTTTCACATCCATTTTCTTTATTAAACTGAATTAATTGATGTGGCAAATGCTTAGTGCATTGTTTTTCAAGCAGTGTATTTACCCAGCTAAATAACCTGTATCACCAGCTGTGCCACAGTGACCACAAATGACTAGAAAAACTTGATATTTTGCATGCCATCATCTAGAACAGAAGCGGGCAAACTACTGCCCACGGGCCACATGCAGCCCGTCAGCCTTTTTAAGCTGACCTGCCAGATGAAAAAGGTAAATATATATGGTAATATATACAGTATAATGTAAAATAAAGTACCATTAATAAAATATTGTTGTATTTGTGCCACTCTTGTCCCCAGAGTCAATTTGTGAATCCAATGAAAAATATATTTTCTTACGAACCACTAATGTGTAAAGGCCAACATTCAAGTAGCTGACTACATGTTCTGTACTTACAATTTCTTTGATCACTTGTTTCTTTTATCAAGATATTTGTCAATTTTCATGCAGGAAAAAGAAATCTTCTGATAAATTCCTAATGCATTTTGTGTTTTTCAATGCATATACAAAATATTTTGTAGTTAAAAACTAGGACCTAATAGAGTATTTTGCTTTTATTCTGACTGTTCAAAAACTAAATTGATGAATATATTCTTTTCATAAACAAATATAAAATGAAAAACAACATCTATGTGTGGATATCTGACTATACTGTATATTTATGAATAGATGAAAATGAGAAAAATTTTCAGAAAAGTTTTTTTTCCTAGTGCATTTCTGTTGTATTGGACCTGAGGCCATTTGCAGCTACAAAGATATCAAAATCATTTATCCCTCCTGGCCCAGCTCTCTGTCAATTTTTTAACCCAATGCAGCCCGTGACTGAAAATGTTTGCCCACGCCTGATCTTGATAGAACCTGCTGCGCCGGGCGACGTTTTGAGATAGGAAGCTTATCATTGTTGTTAATTGGACTTTTGGCACAATTTTATTTATTACTTTGGTTTATTGTTTAAATTGACTGTGTATTGTGTGTTGATGCCGTTGAATCATCAATTGCAGCCAGGTCATCCTAGAAGGGGAGTACGTTATGTGTGGCCCCTTCTCAAGGTTTCTGAATTTTCTTCATGCTGAGGTTTTTATTCGTTTTGTCTGCTGTGCAGAGACTTTGTAATACAGGGCTATGAGAATATGTTTGATTTGATTGAAATTTAGGCAACATAAAGATTTAACCAGTTATGGGACGTCACTTCTTTGCTAGCCTGAAAAATATGTAAATCGTGTGATGATAATTTTATTTTGGACTCAAAGACGTATTAAATAAATCCAAGCTGACAGGCTTGATTTTATTGCTTTCCCCCTGGTTGTACTGCTTCCAGATGTGTGTTTTCATGTCCTGGGGCGGCAGTGGGTCAGGAGGTAGAGCGCTCGTCTTGGGATCAAGAGATTGCAGTTCGAATCCCGGCTCCTCCGTGTCACATGTCGAAGTGTCCTTGGGTAAGACACTGAACCCCAATAAGCAGGTTAGCGCCTTACATGGCATCAAGGCCACTATTGGGAAATGTGAAGCACATTATAAATCGCTTTGGGAAGTCTTGACTTGAAAATTGCTATATAAATGCAGATCATGTCATTTCATTTAACCAATGGCATTTCAGCCATTACTTTTTGCCAAAGTCAGAAATATACACAATACAATACATTCTGCAGGCCCTGTAGCATAAAGTAAGTGTAAATAAAGATATTGCTTTAAACATTAAGATTTTCAGTTTGTAAAACCAGGGCCTTCTAGCTGGCATAGGGAAACGTCAGTGTTCTCACAAACTATGATTGGCAAGTGTGCGGTAATGCACCAAAGTGATAGTGCCAACCGCCGTTAAACTCGAAGAGAACAAAGAATGATTGGCTAGTGATAGATTTTAATTGCTTGACGTAGCAAACTGTTCTCTGTTGAAGAAATTTGCAAAAGCAAATTTATGGTTGTGTTGCTTTAATAGCGGTTCTGTCAACCCACATAGGATGAAAGAGGAGACAAAATGGATTTTGTTGCAGATTTACTGTCAGACTCATTTTTAGACAGACTTTTCAAAAAGGTTGGACGTCATTAAGAAATGTCGGTTAACTCCAAAGCTAGCAAGCCTGTCCCAACTGGGGAATGCAGGAACTTTCATTTTGGAAACACGATGAAAGGAAAAACAAAGGAAACTATGTAGAGCTTCTTTCTCTCATTGCTGAGAGAAAAAGAGATTTACATTACTACCTGTACACTAATAAGTGAAGAAAGGAAGATGGATTTGGTGGAGCATTAACATGATTTTAGGTGAGAAACATCTGTCTATATTCCTAATGATATAATAATAATAATAATAATTTATGCAATTTCATAAGATTCTGTTTAATGTGCCACAGCTGTTACTGCTGTAAAGGTTTCATAGCCAGATAAAAGTTATTGAGGGTTGGATTGATTCAGCCTACTGAAGGCCTCGGTGTGAAACAAGTGGCCCACCACTGGATTCAACCTTTTAAAAAATGAAATTGGTTCCAGGCAGGAGTGGACGGATCGCTCCAAATATCAATACTAAGGAAATTCTTAGATTGTATTGATTATATTGTCCTGGAAACGACATTTCACTCCTCCACCAACTTTTCAAAGTGCCGTTTCTATATGTAGATAGGGCAAGTCCTGCTCTCTGTCACCCAGCGCCTCTGGCCCCTCTCTAGGTTTACGCCTGTTTGTGTGACTGACAAGCCATTTTAGCACCTATCCCTGCCTGCTCTGCTGCTGCACCCTGCCTGCCAGGCGGAGGAAAGAGACAAATCTAGGCATGCACCCCTTATCAGAAGCTAAATATTACAGCGGCAAATGGGAAGTGCAGCGCTGTGTGGACATTGTTTTTTTCAACAACAGAAAAAGGACAATGCCAGGTGTCAATTGTGTGGTAAAGTGGTCCGCAACTGAGGCACACTTACATAACTGCATGAAAAAAATCACCCTCCAGAGAGCAACAAGCTGCAACCAAAAATGTAAACATGATTCTGTTTCTGAACAAAAATCCTGTAAATCTATTGTCATTATGGCAACAGAGCTAAAAGGGGTTGTTCATTCCATTTCAGATTTTTTTATTTGAGTCGCTTGACTTTTGTTCAGATGTAGTTTTTATATTAACCCCACAACATCACATGGAGAGAGAGAATGAATAGTCACCTCATATTGTTTTACTGTTGACTTTTGTTATGAACAAAATATTTCAAATGTAGTTAACTATTTCTGCTTGACCAGTTGTCTCAGGTGGTGAGAGATAGATCTCATTTATTAAACTCACTTTATATTGTCTACTGACAATTGTTATTGTATTATGCATTGTTTACTGTTTTGTGTGTATTTATGTACTTTTTGTGCATCTTTACATACAGTTTTGTGCGTGTTTATGTACATGCTGGTTGTTATTTTATTTTTATTGTATTATTTGTTGTTTACTTATATTTTGTAGCACTTCAAGTGTAGATACAGCTGTTGCTGGTGAGGTGTAATACATATTGCAAGGTTCAAAAACACAATTACCTATCTGTTCCTCTCAATTCAACTGACTCGAAATATGCTCAGAATTGTTCAAATTACTTGACATACAACTTATTTAAAGTAACGCAAATGGTTACTTTATCCAGTAAATAGTTACTTTTACTATAGAGTAATTAAACTACCAACTTAGTTACTTTAAGGAAGAAGTAGTGAGTAACTATAACTAACTCCTTTTATAAAGCAATGTGCCTATAACTGCTCGTGGCATAATTTGCGTTGAGTCAGCCTCATTGGGTAACACCACTCACCTCCACACATCTCCATACTTGGCGTGACATTCCCAGTCAGTAACGATCAAGCCCTTCTTTGGAGTTCCGTGAAAATTACGTCGTCAAATAGGAAAAAAAGCTCGAGTTTTAAAAAGACAGTAAATCATTTAGAGTTGTCGTTTTTGTGTCCCACCTTTCTAAAAATCCACAACGTGCCTGCAAAGGGGAGAATCCTGGGCCCTTTAATCCCCGTTGTTTTGAAGTGACCATAGGGCCATACGCCATACCTACACAAACAAACATATATTTATATATTTTTTAAAAAATATTTATTTAAAAATATTACAATACTCACAGAAGAAGCAAACTGAGAAACAAAATGACTAAAGCCAATGTCGTGGCCGAAAAAAGTTCAAAAGAGAGCATTGTACTAGTCCGTGTATTCACTCACAACTGGCCAAACAAGGAAGTGCGCTAAACACTTTGAACCCCTCCTCGGGACACGTAGGCAATCCCAGCCATTGCATGACGCAATTTGAAGTATCAGTGCGTTATTTTACATTCAAATTATTTGGTTAATAATTAAGTAATAAAGTAGTTAAGTTGGAAAACTTTGGACTTGCTGGACAAACTTTTCTCAAAGGACGTTAGGTGGTTAGTTCGCGAGCAAAAAGCCTTTATGAGCCGACTCCCTTCGAATCGTTCTATCTTTACTTGTAAATCTTGACTGCCATGATTGTATCTCTCTCTCTCTCTCTCTCTCTCTCTCTCTCTCTCTCTCTCTCTCTCTCTCTCTCTCTCTCTCTCTCTCTCTCTCTCTCTCTCTCTCTCTCATTTTCTGTCTCTCCTTTTCCTCTTTTTCCTCTCTCTTTCTTTGTTTTTCCCCTGTCATTGTCTCTGTTTTTATTTTTCTCTTTCTCTCAGTTTCTCTCTCTCTTCCTGCCCCCCTCTCTCTGTATTTCGACCTCTCGTTTTTATTTTATTTTTATTTTTTTCCTCTTTCTGCATCTCATTTTCTTTCCATCTCCCTCCCTCTTTCATTCTTTATTTCTCTTTCTTTCTCTTGCTCACTCACTCTCTTTCTTTTTCCTATCTTTCTCTCTCTCTTATTTCTTGCTTTCTTTTTCTCTCTCTTAATTCATGCTTTCTTTCTCTCTTATTTCATGCTTTCTTTCTACCTTATTTCTTTCTTGCTTTCTTGCTTTCTTGCTTTCTTGCTTTCTTGCTTTCTTTCTTGCTTTCGTTCTTTCTTCTCTCTCGCCCTTTCTCTTTCTTTATTTGTCTTTCTCTCTTTTTCTCTTTTTCTTTCTTTTTGTTTCTTTTTTATTCTCTTTCTTTATTTCTCTCTCTCCCTCTCTTTCTTTGTATCTTTTTTCTTATTCTTTGTTTTATCTCTCACTGTCTTTCATTCTCTCGCTCGCTCTCGCTTTCATTCTCTCTTATTATTTTTCTATCTATCTCTCTCCCTCATTTCTCTCTCTCCTTTGTATCCCTCTTTCTATCTCTCCTCTCTCTCTCTCTCTCTCTCTCTCTCTCTCGCTCTCTCGCTCTCTCGCTCTCCGTTTTGTCTCTATTTCGCTCTTTTTCACTGGGTTTCTCATTTTCTCACTCTCCCTTTTTCTTTCTATTTTTCTCTCCCTCTTCCTTTTGGAGGTGCTCATGAGGGGCCAATATGAAAGGCATTATCTTTGTGTTGTTTGCCGAGCATGAACATATTTGAAAGTTTAAATTAGGTAAAATCTCACATCATTCTACAGCTTTAAGGCTATTATTATATGACTCGACACCCCCTGATCTTTACAGGGTGTTAAAATAACACACTCTCTCTCTCTCTCTCTCTCTCTCTCTCTCTCTCTCTCTCTCTCTCTCTCTCTCTCTCTCTCATTTTCTGTCTCTCCTTTTCCTCTTTTTCCTCTCTCTTTCTTTGTTTTTCCCCTGTCATTGTCTCTGTTTTTATTTTTCTCTTTCTCTCAGTTTCTCTCTCTCTCCCTGCCCCCCTCTCTCTGTATTTCGACCTCTCGTTTTTATTTTATTTTTATTTTTTTCCTCTTTCTGCATCTCATTTTCTTTCCATCTCCCTCCCTCTTTCATTCTTTATTTCTCTTTCTTTCTCTTGCTCACTCACTCTCTTTCTTTTTCCTATCTTTCTCTCTCTCTTATTTCTTGCTTTCTTTTTCTCTCTCTTAATTCATGCTTTCTTTCTCTCTTATTTCATGCTTTCTTTCTACCTTATTTCTTTCTTGCTTTCTTGCTTTCTTGCTTTCTTGCTTTCTTGCTTTCTTGCTTTCTTGCTTTCTTTCTTGCTTTCGTTCTTTCTTCTCTCTCGCCCTTTCTCTTTCTTTATTTGTCTTTCTCTCTTTTTCTCTTTTTCTTTCTTTTTGTTTCTTTTTTATTCTCTTTCTTTATTTCTCTCTCTCCCTCTCTTTCTTTGTATCTTTTTTCTTATTCTTTGTTTTATCTCTCACTGTCTTTCATTCTCTCGCTCGCTCTCGCTTTCATTCTCTCTTATTATTTTTCTATCTATCTCTCTCCCTCATTTCTCTCTCTCCTTTGTATCCCTCTTTCTATCTCTCCTCTCTCTCTCTCTCTCTCTCTCTCTCTCGCTCTCTCGCTCTCTCGCTCTCCGTTTTGTCTCTATTTCGCTCTTTTTCACTGGGTTTCTCATTTTCTCACTCTCCCTTTTTCTTTCTATTTTTCTCTCCCTCTTCCTTTTGGAGGTGCTCATGAGGGGCCAATATGAAAGGCATTATCTTTGTGTTGTTTGCCGAGCATGAACATATTTGAAAGTTTAAATTAGGTAAAATCTCACATCATTCTACAGCTTTAAGGCTATTATTATATGACTCGACACCCCCTGATCTTTACAGGGTGTTAAAATAACACGGGCTCGTGTAAAAAGCGTCCCTCACGTTTGAGATATTTTTCAATTGTCTGACACAATTTGCCCAATAAATATTGTAAATTGTATGGCAGTTTATTTTTATTTTATTTCATTTATTTGTGATAGTTTGGGTATCAAACTAGATTGAGCCTTTTACCGTTCCGTAGACAATCCGGAAGTTTGTGGCTGACCTCTCGTGTCCCACAATTATACCTCTACGTTAAATTTGAGCTTTCATATTGTTTTGGATTTATAAGTTATTTTGCACACCAAGAGCCAAGGTAAAATGAGTATGTTGCTCCTTAAAAATAATTGAATTCCTATATTCTACGACCTAAGGTCTCGTTTGCTTGCTATTTAGCTTTCTGTTATGTACCACTCAATAAGATTTAAACGCCGTGTGTTACTGTCGTACCCGTTGAGTTGTTATGACATATGTTTGCATGTCTTTAAAAATATAGATGTAGGTTTTTATACGGATGACCGTAATTTAACATGTCTCACGAAGTATGAATCTGTATAAAAATTATATTTTGTAATTGCACTTCCAAGAATGCTTCCATTCGTCTTCGTAAGTAATTTGAGTGGAGCGAAAAAGAAAGATATCTTTTTAAAGATGTATTTTTTGTTCTTTTCTTCCTGTTGAAGAATTGCTGATAAGTGACAAAATAAATTAGCGTCTTGATTTTAGTGTACGTACACAGTGCACGATGGAGACCTCTGTTATGGAAGACCGATCCTGCCATATATAGAAATAAATGTAACAAGTTTATTAACAAATTACATTTCATGCAATAAAACATTTCTGATTAAGCCCTATTGCATTGAGTTTTTCAATGCAAATGATCAAATTTCGTGCTTAAAACGGGACATATTACTTTTTTCTTACTCTTGGACAAAGTTTTTTTATATATATAAATGAATATATTTGCATATTCTGTGTGTTTCAAAACCAATTGGATAAAATGATCCCTTTATAAACAAGCAGACCGATCCTGCTATATATATATATATATATATATATAAATACATGTAGAAATAAAAATACATATAATGTAAATAAATATACACTTAAATCGGATAACACCTGAATTTGTTACATAATTGCAATTCAAAATGTATTGTCATTGTGAATGTCGAATACACATTGAAATTAAAAAGTGCCATCCTCATGGTGTGAGAAAAAAAATAGAAGATCAAATACCAAAAGCTTAAAAAAAGAATTAATGGGCTCTAGTTTAGAAAGTAAAGAATTAATTCCTTAGCCTTTTTGCTCATTCCTTATTTATTTAGTCAATGATTTAGTAATTTATTTATTTTGGTACCTGTTTTGTCGTGTATTACCTAACAACAAAATGACCCAGTTGCCTGAGCTTTTGAATGAATGAATGAATGAAAACTTTATTTGGAACATAAAAATAAAAACAGGACAAAAACAATGAGTCAACAACGAAATAATGTCACACAACATGTTCGAAAAGGGGTAGTCAGAAGCAGATGCTTATTTTTCCTACCCCTTTATCTTCCCTATTAAATACATTTTATAGATAGCTCCTCTTGTGTCTAATACAACAAAATCTCATGGATATACTTATTACATAGGTCAGATATCAATAATTATAATAGTTACAATAATCACATATTTTATACACTAATCTTCGCAATACCCATCCCTCAACGTCATAATGCGCATAATGTCACTGCGGCACCAGTGATAATATCAATAAAAATAAACACAATACTTATAACAGTTCTGATGTGATAATAGCACAATAACAACAAGTTAGCCATAGTTTGAAGTGCAGTATTTTCAGTCTCCCTCATATCCCATTTTCTTCATCTCTGTATTTCGCCAGTAATGCTTTTTTGTATTTAAATTTGAACACATGGATATTTGGACATTGTTTGATTTCATTTTGCAAATTATTCCAAAGTCTGACTCCACACACAGACACACACATACTTCTCCTGGTGGTTCTCACCTTTGGGATTTTGAATTCACCACAGCCCCTCAAGTTATAATTTCCCTCTTTCCGAGTGAATAATCTTTGTATGTTTTCTGGCACTATGTTTTTGTTGACCTTAAATAACAGTTGTGAAGTGAAAAATTTTATTAAATCATCCAATTTCAATAAATTGGACTGCATGAATAAAATATTGGTATGATCCCGATATCCTACCCTGTGTATGGTTCTTATTGCACGTTTTTGAAGGATAAAAAGGGGCTGTAGTGAACTTTTGTAATTATTGCCCCAGACTTCTGCACCATATGTTAAATATGGCAGAACGAGAGAACAATACAATAAATACAATGCCTTATAATGTAAAAGAACTTTGGTTTTATTAATTATTGAAATGCTTTTAGATACCTTTGTTTGTATGTGTCTGATGTGTGTTTTCCAACTTAATTTATTGTCTATTATGACCCCTATAAACTTAATTTCTGATACAATGTCTATTGTGACACCATCCATTTTTACTTCTAAATCTTGATTTACCTTACGATTACCAAAGAATATTACTTTGGTTTTATTTAAATTTAAAGATAATTTATTTATATCCATCCATACTTTTAGGTTAATTAGTTCACGATTAATACAGGTTACCAAATCCATATAGTTATCATTTGAATAGAAAATGTTAGTGTCGTCTGCAAATACTACTATTTTCAATAGTTTTGAAACATTAAAAATATAGTTAATATATAAATTAAATAGCTTTGGTCCCAGGATAGAACCCTGTGGTACTCCACAACAGATGTCCAAATATTCAGATGAAAACTCTCCCATTTTTACATATTGCTTCCTCCCCGTCAAATAACTTTGAATCCATTTCAAAGCCACTCCCCTGATGCCATATCTTTCCAGTTTTTTTATTAGTATATTATGATTAATGGTATCAAATGCTTTTTTTAAGTCAATAAATACCCCGACTGCGTATCTCTTCTTTTCTATACTGTGGGTGATTTCTTCTACTGCATCAATAATTGCCATTGTTGCTGATCTGTTTGCTCTAAAACCATATTGACTTTCATTAATCAATTCATGTTTATCTACAAATTGTTCTAGTCTATTATTGTAAAGTCTCTCTAATATTTTAGAGAACTGAGGAAGCAGAGATACCGGTCTATAGTTTGTAAAAATGTGCTTGTTCCCATTTTTGTATATTGGTATAACTTTTGCTATTTTCATTTGATTTGGAAATGTGCCTGTTAGAAATGATAGATTACAGATGTAGGTCAATGGTTTCACAATGCTGTTTATAATTTGCTTAATTAGTACCATATCGATGTCAAAACAATCCATAGACATTTTGTTTTTACAGTTGTTAACCACGTCTAAGATTTCTGATTCCGTAACCCCAGATAAAAACATGGCCTTGGAGTTCATTTTTATTAGTGACTCAAATTGTTTACCACTGCACTCTGGGATATTTGCAGCGAGCTCTGGTCCAACATTTACAAAATAACTATTGAAATTCTCCACAACTTGATTTAAATTATAATTTTCACTGTTCTTATCAATAAAATAGTTTGGATATGCATTGCTTACATTCTTTCCTTTTATTATACTATTTAATATATCCCAAATACCTTTGATATTACTTTTGTTATGATGTAATAAATTGGTATAGTATAATTTCTTGCTTGCTCTTAATATTCCTGTCAATTTGTTTTTATACGTTTTATACCGGGTTTCGGCTTCCTTAGTTCTTAGTTTAATAAATTTTCTATATAAGTAGTTTTTTTTCTTACAAGCATTATGTAAACCCTTAGTTATCCATGGATGGTTTACAGATTTATTCTTAATATTAATTTGTCTCATTGGGCAATTTTTGTTGTACTTGTTGGTGAATATTTCCAAAAATATGTCAAACGCACCATCCACATCATCTGTACCATGTATAGCATTCCAGTTTTGTTTAACTAAGTCATCATACAGTGATATAATAGTCGCTTCAGTTCTAACTCGTTTGTAAACATAATCCTTAATTGATTCTTGTCTAGTAACCTTTTCATCATACACTGTAAATACTGGTAGGTGATCAGAAATATCACAAACCAGTAACCCGCTGACGTTTGTAAATTCCATATTATTTGTAAATATATTGTCAATGAGTGTTGCACTGTGTGAAGTGAATCTACTAGGCCTTAATATAGTTGGGTACAAACTCATACTGTACATCATATTAATATTGTCATCAATGTTTTTATGTTTGTTTGGATTCATTAGATCGATGTTGAAATCTCCACAAATGAATAGTGTTTTGGCGCTTATTGTTGAATATGTTTTTTCAGCCCAGTTTGTGAAGGTTTCCAGATTTGAGCCCGGTGATCTATACACACAACTGACTATAATATTTTTCCTTTTTTCATTTATAATTTCTATTGTAATACATTCAAGTAAATCGTCAATGACAAATGACATGTTTTGTAATATTTTCGATTTTAATCTTTTGTGCACATATATAGCTACTCCACCTCCTATTTTGTTTGTTCTATTTACATAGTTCAGATTATAGTTGTTTAATTCAAAATTTACACCCCTTCCCTCACTGAACCACGTTTCAGAAACTGCAATAACACTAAACGGGTTCTCAAATTGTTGTAAGTATTCAGTGATGTCATCAAAATTTGTGTACATACTTCTACTGTTAAAGTGTATTATTGAGAATTTGTCTTCAGATTTAACAAAGGTATTGTATTCATTTCCAGTATAATATTTGCAATTGTCTGAGCTAGCTGATATGAATTTGTGGTCAGGATCGAAGTCATCTAATCTTGAATTATTGGAGTCAGTGTGATTAACAATGCTCAGTTCCGGTAAATCATGGCCTAATATATTATGATGGATTTTTTTATTGTGATCTGTAATAAAGGTGTCCATATTGTCAGTCCAGGATGCCATTGTTACACTTCAGGCAAATCTGTCCAGCTCCTGCATTTCTCGAACCCATAATATTTTTGCTTCTTCCGGAGTGCCGTTTAACTTTATGTATACTCTGCAGTTTGAAGTCCATGTTCCTTGTATTTTGTTCGTTTTCCTCAAAAATCGAGCCTGTCTTGCAATGTCAGAGTTTTTTTTTTGCTTAAGTGTTCATTTAAATAAACATTAGTCCCTTTTAGTTTTTTTCCTTGCTTAAGGATTTCATGTTTCCGTTTTCTGTTAACAAACCTTACGATGGTCGCCTTGGGTCGGTTGTCACCTCTTGTTAATTGGTGGCATGCTTCTATGTCCTCAGCATTGATGGATATGCCTTTTTTACTCATAAAAGCAATGACCTGTTGCTCCGCAGAATCCTCATCAGCATCTGTTGCAATATTTGTATTTGCCACAGCCTTGGCATAGGTCCGAGGTTTGATGTCCAGACCGGTGATAATGATATCATTTATCTTGGTATACTGTTCCAGATCTGCAACGCGTCCTTCTAGCGCAATAATCCTCTTTTCTTTCTCCATGTTTTCGTTTTTTAGGTCTTTGATTTCAGCCACCAAACTCAAAATTGTGTCTTGTTGTCTGGTGACGATATCCATTTTATCCATTAAAAAGCCGAGTGACTTTTTAATTTCCTCGAGTTCTTTATCTCTGCTCGGCATCTTGAAAACTTCACGTTCCTCTAACGGCACCGTCCGCTGATCGCATCACCCGATCGCCCTCTGAGTCTGAAGTTGTTATTTTCGCCGGACTTAGTTTCCCCGACTGTTGGTCGCTATACAAGTGGCGCCGCCATGTTTGCCAGCGTCAACAATGGCCGATCTCGGAAAGCAGGCGAATCGGCCTCCTCTATCTATCCGCCGAATCAACGTCAACGTCGACTCCGTGCTTTAGGTTCTTTTCAAAAACCCACAGACGCCAAGTCGTGGCATTCAAGTGGCCATAGCAGATTAGCTTCACTCATTAGCTTCACTCGCGGTGCGGAGCTCACTAGTCATACTTAACTGTTTTTCCCCTATTGGTTGAAAGTGTTGGGCACTTTACTGAAAAAAGTAATTATTTACAGTTACCTATGACTTATTTTAAAAAGTAATTCTCTTAAAAAAAAAATTCAGAACACGTTTACGATAAATTCTTTGTTGACATTTGTCTAATTGATTAATCGATGATGAATCTTATTGGTTGGTGGTTCCTGTACAAGCCACACCCCCTCCTCATGTTCTTCATTCCATTGGCTACTGATGGCATACAACAAAACTTGTGCATTTAAACTTGGGGGGTTGGGGGGGGTTGGTTGGGGGGCTCCGCCCTGCTTTATTCCTGGACCCTGGCTATTTCAGCTGAAAATGAAAATCTCCATTCTGATCCCTGTATTAAGTTGTACTTTGTTAGGCCATATAAACAGACCAACTCCACTTTTACAACATGATTAGTGGTGTGATGTGGCAGACTCGAGGTTCATTAATCTCCCCGAGCAAGGGTGTTGATATTCATGAACTGTTTTTGATAAATGGCAAAATAACAACGTTGAAGTTAAAATGATTTATCAATAAAGCGTTACAGTACTTGTTACAGAGAGAAGTAATTGCGTTCCAGGAACATGTTCCTTTGTAATGCATTAATTCCATCACTTTCCCTGACCCACTCCTACTCCCCAAAACCCATTTTTTAATTCCTGTTGGTTCCATCAAACTTAACTCTGTACTTTTTTGTGTTTTCCATCCAATAGGTCTGTGGCCATCATGTTCCTTACCCTGGCTCTGCTCCGGAAGGGAATTCCAGGGAAGCAGTGGATTGGCAAGTATCGGCGTCCGCGGGCCGTCACGTGGCAGATGAGGCGCAATATGATAAAGCATCTCGAGCGGGAGGCTGAGAATGAATACTGGATCAGCCGACCCTACATAACGGTGGAGCAGGAGTTTCGGCACGCTGAAGAGCGTCGGGCACGCACCTGGGAAAATATCAAGAACGCAAAGTCGCAAAATTTTCCCAGTCACAAGACTGTCACTGACCATCTCGCCCACCTTGGGATCTCAAAGAACTGGGTGTCTTAATGTTTTGGTTTTGGCAAAGAACGGCTTTCTGGAATTTTGCAAACATGGAACGAGATCATCAATGGTTCAAGCTGTTAAAGCATAAAACTGCAAAGTGGCTTACTAAATGTAATGTTTTGCCTAAAGTGTATGGATGCTTCACATATAGTATTAGACATTCATATATAAAACTCATTTGGAAAACCTGAATTTCTATGTTTTTTATTTTTTTCGACCTCGTGATTTGGCGACTGCAACTTCAGTTAAACGCTGGGGACATCGTTTGAGGTGTCCTTCAAAAGTTGAAAGAAGAATATTTTCTCTTTTAACCCTCATCTTGTCTTCATTTTAAAAACCATTGATAAGTTGTTTGGTTTTGATTTGTTTTTGTCCTTAGTTTACACTCCAACTTAAGTTTGTGGTGGTGATGAAGGGGTTCTTAGTTCAAAGTCCCCGCGGACCCTTGACAAGTGTTTAAAGGCATCCAATTAATTATTCTAAAAATAAGGCCTTAAATGACAAAGTTGTCATAAAATCAAACTTCGTAAGTCTTTAAAATGTAAACACATTTATACAATTATATGTTTTGTAACTAAAAAGATTTAGTAACATTTATCAATTGTCTTTTTTAATAATTCACTGATTTACGCGTGACCACAATAATGGAACTTTAAAAACAGTGATGTTTTAGTCGGGCCTTTCAGATCATACGCATTTTTTAGGTTTTCCCGCATTACACCTAGCAACTGGGCACAGAAACATTTAATTTGGACCATGGGAAAGTGTCAATTTAACGAGAAGTGTCTGTCCGACGAACTTCTTTGGCCATGGCTAAATGTTGTGCCAGGTTATGTGTACGGGGCACAATGTATTGTGAGCAAGACAAGAAAAATTTGTGGGATTTTTTTGTTTTGTTTGATTCAATTGTGTTTTTTATTGTCGTCTTGGTCTCATTTGATTTCAGAAGGTATTTAAAAGGAGGAAAAGTCTTGAATTTAACTTGCATTACGCTATAGGAACCCTTCTTGTTGCAGTAGAAGAGGAAGTGAACAGTTAGGTCACAGACAACACCTAGTAGTTACCAGGTTAAAAACCTTAAAACACAAGAGTGAAAAAACATTATTAAAGAGTACACATTGCTTCAAAATAAATAATGAAAACAATACTAATCACTGTAGTTACAAGTAACGACAAATGAAATTCAATGTACAAGTGCCTTAACATCCAAAAGCTTAGCATCCGGTGTGCTCATCATTGACATATCTAAGTTTATAATTTAACTAAACTTGATATCACTCGCCTCAGGTGTAGTTCCAGCTGCTTTTAAATCTGCTGTCATTAAACCCACACTGAAACGACCCAACCTAGATCCAGAAAACTTATGTAATTATAGACCTGTGTCAAACCTACCGTTTCTTTCTAAAATACTTGAAAAAGTAGTGGCACAGCAGCTGAATGATTTCGTGTCCGAGAACAATCTCTTTGAATCAATGCAATCAGGATTCAGGGCTAACCACTCTACTGAGACAGCTCTGATTAAGGTAACCAATGATCTCCTACGGGCAATGGACTCGGGCGCATCATCACTTTTGCTGCTGCTGGACCTTAGTGCTGCATTTGACACAGTGGACCATATTATCTTGCTAGAACGGTTGGAAAAATGGATTGGTCTCTCAGGAAGCGTCCTATTATGGTTCAGATCCTACCTCTCAGATAGGACCCACTGCGTTAAATATGGCGAATTGACATCTGAGCCATTTACAGTAGTGTTACTTGCAGGGTTCAGTGCTTGGCCCCCTTCTCTTCAGCATTTATATGCTTCCACTAGGTGATATTATTCGCAAGTATAATATCAGTTTCCATTGCTACGCAGATGACACTCAACTCTATCTCCCGATGGAGGAATCTGCCACACTAAACTGTGGAAATTTGGAGGCCTGCCTCACTGAGATAAAAGAGTGGATGTCACTCAATTTCCTGCGTCTTAACTCTGAAAAGACTGAAATGTTAGTTATTGGTCCATCTAAGTCCCGTGACTTATTCTCTAAAACCGCTGTGAACATCAACAATTGCCACATCACACAGAGTGACTCACTTAAAAATTTAGGTGTCATTTTCGACCCTGATCTGTCCTTTCAAACACATGTGAAGAAAATTACTAGAACCGCTTTCTTCCATCTCCGTAACATTGCTAAAATTCGTCCTATACTTTCTCAGTCGGATGCGGAAATCATAATTCATGCGTTTGTTACCTCCCGTCTCGACTACTGTAATGCACTACTTTCCGGTCTTCCGATGACCAGACTCAAGAGTCTTCAGCTGGTACAAAATGCTGCAGCGAGGCTTTTAACAAGGACAAAAAAGTACGATCACATCACCCCAATTTTGGCTAACCTGCATTGGCTCCCTGTTAGCCTAAGATGCGATTTTAAGGTTCTCCTACTACTATACAAAATCATACATGGACTTTCCCCCTCATATCTTTCAGATCTGATCTCCCCCTATGTCCCGGCCCGAAGCCTTGGTTCCGAGAGCGCCGGTCTCCTGGTGATCCCAAGAGCCAAGAAGTGTTCCGCCGGTTCGAGAGCGTTCTCCATCCGGGCACCGGTGTTGTGGAATGCTCTTCCCCCTGAGATCCGATCTGCAACCTCGGTGGAAATGTTTAAATCCAGGCTTAAAACTCACTTCTACTCTATAGCATACGAGTAACCTAATCTTCTTATATGTAATAACTTGTGAAGCCCTTAGAGACTAATTGTGATTAAGGGCTATACAAATAAAAATGACTTGACTTGACTTGATGGCATGTTACTCAAATAACGATTAAACATATATATCATCCATCCATCAACCCCACCACTTGTCCTCTGTAGGGTCGCGGGGGTGCTGGAGTACATCCCAGCTACCTTTAGGGAGTGGGGAGGGGACACCTGGAACTAGTTGCCAGACAGTCACAGGGCACACTGAGACATACAACCAATCTCATAATATGAGCTCAGTCAAAACAGTATCAGCTCTTTAAAATAAATATGCTTGAAAAACTACAATTAAACAAAGTAGAATATCAATATTTTCAAAGCAGGTGAAAATCTCCACAAAGAAGATTTTAAAAAATAAAACTGCCTAGATCCAAACTCATTGGAAAAATTTTTTTTAAATAAAAATGAATCGGCACTTATGTTTCCCTTCTCTTTTCACTTGTGACACAAAACTTAAAGTAACAGAACAATTCATGATACACTCTTACTCTCTTAATACACTCCATCCATCCATCATCTGCATCACTTATCCTTAGTAGGGTTGCTGGAGCCAATCCAAGCCATCTTCAGGAAGTAGGTAGGGGACACCCTGAACTGGTTGCCAGCCAGCCACAAGGCACACAGACAGACAACTCACTTGCCACACACATACACACACCCACGCACGCCGCACAATGAAATGAAATGATCTGCATTTATATAGCGCTTTTCAAGTCAATGACTTCCCAAAGCGCTTTACATTGTGCTTCACATTTCCCAATAGCGGCTGTGGTCTGTGCAGCCATGTAAGGCGCTAACCTGCTTATTGGGGGTATTGGGAGTTCAGTGTCTTACCCAAGGACACTTCGGCATGTAACACGGACAAGCCGGGATTCGAACTGGGATCCCTTAATCCTAAAACGATCGCTCTACCTCCTGAGCTACTGCCGCCCCCGTTCATTTACACCCAGGGACAATTAGAACCAATTAACCTGACATGCATGTTTTTGGAATGTGGGGGAAACCAGAGTGCCCAGAGAAAACCCACGCAAGCATGGGAAGAACATGCAAATTCCACACAGGAGGGTTCAATCTCATAACCTCAGAACTGCCGCGGACGCGCTAACCCCTCAGCCGTGATGCTGCTTTCTTAATACACTCATCAACTATATATGTTTTGTATTAAGAGTGTATTTTACACAAGCATATTATACAATTTTCCCTCCACATTAATAATAATAATTATAATAATAATTTCCTTTGTATTGTCATTCTGTGTAACAATGTACACAGAACGAAATGTCGATACACCTGACCCGTTGTAGCGAGCCGATGCAGCCGCAGCCAACAGAGGGCGCCGCCATTTTACCAATGTTATAAGTCTTAGGTATGACTCGGCCGAGGCGCGAACCAGCGACCTCCCAGTCTCATAATCATCTTGAAGCCCTTACGTGTGTGTGTGTGTGAATGCGTGTGTGCGGCGTGCGTGGGTGTGTGTATGTGTGTGGCATTTTTATGAAGGGGTTCACTTTATGGGGCTTTATTGTGCTTACGTTAATTCTGTTTATATTTAAAAAAACGTTTTGTTTGCTTTGTCCCTGGGGCACATGTTGGTTTGAAGCCGATACGGCTGTCTTTAGGAAGTTGCCATCACCAGACAGTGAGTTGGGAACTTTTTATTTACCGATTGTGGTTCAGACCCCTGCAGGTCCGGATGAAGACATACTGCGAGTGTTGTGAATGTGAATGAAGATGTGGATGTTTTTTTTGTACCCTTTTATATACAGGGTTTGTACGGAGGCTTGAAATCCTTTAAATTACTTGAATTCCAAGGTTGTGTTTTCAAGGTTTGAAAGTGCTTGGGTTTTGGGCGAAGTTCTTGTAAATGCTTGAACTGGTCACCATGTTGTCTGACTCGATAGACCAATCATTAAATGAAGAAAAAAAAAAATCAAATCTACTTAAAATGACATAGAAACGCCTGCTTTGTTGGCTTCGATTAGCAATTGCATTTCTTCTTACTTCGTGACTGTTGGCAGTTGCATACCTGTCAACCTCCACGGTTCCATGCCCGTACAAACTGTCGTATTTTCCCGTACAAAATACAAAATAATCGTACACCATATTTTTTTTTTCAGAATGATGCATGTTGGGAAATCCCCAGGCAGCAGACGAATACGATTGACAAATTTGTTTTTCCGCACAGATTTCCTTGTACGTCGTACTCGTCTTAAAATGCATAAAAAACATACTTTGAATGGCAAAACCGTACCGGTTAACAAGTATGCAGTTGGCATATGATTGTATGGCATGGTCATCTGAAGCGTCATCGCCCACTACATAGTTGACTCAAGAGGACAGGTAACCCAATCTAGGAAAAGTAATAAGATTTAAAAGTAAATAAAATATAATTCAAAGGAATTTTTCTCTCGTTTTAACGACAGAGTTGCGGGCCATTTTGACAGAGGAAAACAGGAGGGAGGAAGCACGGCGGCGCAGTGGTTGGCGCATATGCGGCACAGTTCATGTCTTGGGAACCTCCTGCGTGGGTTCAAATCCAGCTCCAGACTTCCTGTGCGGAGTTTCCATGTTCTCCCCGTGCTTGCGTGGGTTTCCTCCGGGCACTCCGGTTTCCTCCCACATTCCAAAGACATGCATTTCAGGTGGATTGGCCGGTCCAAATTGTCCCTAGGTGTGAATGAGCGAGTGAGTTGTCTGTCCCAGTGTGCCCTGCGATTGGCTGGCAACCAGTTCAGGGTGTCCCCTGCCCACTGATTGCTGGGATGGGCTCTAGCACCCCCGCGACCCTACTGAGGATAACCGGTGCAGCTAATGAGATGAGATGAGATGAGAAAACAGGAGGGTTAGGAATGTGTTAACAATGCCCACAAGAGTCATTATGATTTTTTTTCCTCCCCGCCAATCTGTTTTGATCTTACTTTTATTATCGCCGTTCCGGCTAACAAAACACATTAGGAACCTCATCTCATCTCATTTGCTGCACCGCTTATCCTCAGTAGGGTGGCGGGGGTCCTGGAGCCCATCCCAGCAATCATCGGGCAGTGGGCAGGGGACATCCTGAACTGGTTGCCAGCCAGTCGCAGGGCACACGGGGACAGACAACTCACTCGCTCAGTCACACCTAGGGACAAATTGGACCGGCCAATCCACCTGAAATGCATGTCTTTGGAATGTGGGAGGAAACCGGAGTGCCCGGAGGAAACCCGTGCGAGCACGGGGAGAACATACAAACTCCGCACAGTAAGGCCGGGAGCTGGATTTGAACCCACGCAGGAGGTTCCCACGACCTCAGAACTGTGCCGCACACGCGCTAACCACTGCCCCGCCGTGCTGCCCACATTAGGAACCTTTTTCTTCTTATTTTAATTTTTTTTTCTTTCTTTTCATTTTTAATTCCTCTTTCTTTTACCTTGTTTGTCTATTTTTATTTCTTTTCTTCGATTTTTTTTAAATTTTCTTTGTTTCTTTTCCTTCACTTTTTTCTTTCTTTGTAGAAGGCTGGTTCAAGAAATGTTTATTTGTTTGACATCAGATGAGGCTCACCTAGAGGGAGCTGACATGACTGTCGGCCATCTTGCTGCTACGGGTACCCTTAGAAACAAAAGCTTTGCAAAAGACTTGGCAAAAAAATGTGAAGAAAAATGGTAAGTTTTGTTTCTTCATTTTGAGTCTCTGTGGTTTGTATTCTTCTTTGTACTTTGTTTGCAGTTGCTAGACAGTGACATCTAGTGGTCAACTAGTACAAACTGTCACTTTAACTGTAGAAATTATCAACTTATTGTGTAAAATGGAAACACCAGACTGACAGTGAGGTAAAATAATCTTAGAATAGTATTTATTGTCATTGGTTTAAACATTGTGAAACATTGTATGCAACAAGATTAGACATGGCAAGACTGCAAAAGAAGGCAAAAAAACCTCTAGAGAATGACCAAAAGTTTGCAATGAAACATTTTACGGTAACATTAGAAGCATAAAAAGTCCTGAATAAAATTGCATGATACATCTTTTCACAGTTTTGCTTGCTTGTTCCGGGTGGTGATTGCTCTGAGCCTGTTTGTCCTTGTTTTAATCTACCTTTAGCCCTTACCAAAGGGCACCAGGGTATGATAAGCGTCCCTTATAATGTGCGGCGCATCATAAGGTGGCAATGTCCTACAGACTGGGCAGAGAGCAACCAATGATCTTGTGGGCTGCGTTGGTTACTCTTTGAATGTTTTTCCTGTCTGCTACCGTGCTCCCAACTTTTTTTCCTGTGCTCCATTTTTAATTAGTTTATCACCTATTCCGTACAGGAGCCCTGCACTTTTCCATGGCAACCACCAGATTCTAATCTTTGCACATATATATATATATATATATATATATATATATATATATATATATATATATATATATATATATATCATCTCATCTCATTAGCTACACCGCTTATCCTCAGTAGGGTCGCGGGGGTGCTGGAGCCCAACCCAGCAATCATCGGGCAGTGGGCAGGGGACACCCTGAACTGGTTGCCAGCCAATCGCAGGGCACACAGGGACAGACAACTCACTCGCTCAGTCACACCTAGGGACAATTTGGACTGGCCAATTCACCTGAGATGCATGTTTTTGGAATGTGGGAGGAAACCGGAGTGCCCGGAGGAAACCCACGCAAGCACGGGGAGAACATACAAACTCCGCACAGGAAGTCTGGAGCTGGATTTGAACCCACGCAGGAGGTTCCCATGACATGAACTGTACCGCACATGCGCTAACCACTGCGCCGCCATGCTGCCCATATATATATATATATATATATATATATATATATATATAAATTGTCCCTAGATGTGACTGAGCGAGTGAGTTGTCTGACCCTTGTGCCCTGCGATTGGCTGGCAACCAGTTCAGGGTGTCCCCTGCCCACTCCTCGATGGTTGCTGGGATGGGCTCCAGCACCCCCACGACCCTACTGAGGATAAGCGGTGCAGCTAATGAGATGAGATGATATATATATATTTCAAGGGACACAGTAAAAAAAACAAGAAGATATACAGATAACTAATGTTTTTTATGTAGATATTTCCTGTATTAAACATTTTTTTCTTATTTATAAAAGCCTTCTGAAGAAGAATATTGACTCTCTTACATAGTGTCAGTTCTGTACGCCGGCGCCCATTCTATGACCCAGATACTCTCTTTTCCATTCCACTTTTTACAGACCACCCCTATGGAACAACCTATGGCAATTTCCTGGTCAGTGTTCTTTGACTGGTTTACATTTTGTTTCGAAGCCAAGGCGGGAAATTATAGTTTTCTATTCATCAATGACTGAACAGACTGAAACCACAGGATGTAAAACATCCTAGCTGAAGAACAGGCAGCTTTCAGGGTGGGAAAGAGCACCACAGAACAGATTTTTAATCCGCGCATTTCAACATCACTGGAAAAACCTACATCACGCCTTTGTGGATTTCAAGAAGGTGTTTAACAGAATATGGCAAGCCACCTTTTGGGCCACCATGTGGGAGTACAACATAGACTAGAAACTAGTTCGGATCATTGAACAGCTGTATGCCAAGGCCAATAGTGCGGTAGAGATCAATGGTAACATTGGAGAGGGGTTTCAAACCACAGTTCTTGTGGGACGAGGCTGCATTCTCACTCTAACTTTATTCAACATCTTCCTGGACAAACATGGAGGTACAGCCATCATCGGGGGACACAACATTACTAACCTCCATTTTGCTGACGATATTGCCGGACTGGCAGAAGAACAACAGGAACTTATCAATAGGAGAGCTCGTCAATCACTGGACAAAGCATTGACCCAGTATGGAATGGAAAATCATCACAGAAAAAACAAAAGTAATGACCGACAATCCCCAAGGTATCACCACAAAACATCAACAACCACCACCAAGAGCTTGATCCTGTTGCCATGTTTAAATATCTTGGACCTGTCATAACAGAATAGGGGTCAGAAACAGAAATCATGGCCATGATAGCTTAAACTATAGCCCCACTTGCCAGACTTGAACCCATGTGGAGGGACAAGAACATTGAAGTGAAATCAAAGATTAAACTCACTTAAGCGCTGGTTACTCCCATTTTCCTCTACGCTTGAGAGACTAGGATTTTCACAGCAAAACTGGAAAGGGAAATTGAGGCCATGAAGATGCAGTGCTACAGGAATCTTCTAGACATCAGCTACAAAGCTCCTGTGATAAATGAAACACACTCAGACGGCACATTGGACCCTACAAAGAACTGTTGCGCAGACTACAGTGTCATCAGGACTGGCACAGTGCAAGGGGCCAGCAGGAGAGGAAGACAGAAAAAGAAATACACACAAAAACATATGTAAACCCACGCACAAAAACGAATGTAAAATCATACAAAAATGTGCGTTGTGCACCGCTTTGACCATCAGTAATAGTATGAAATGAAAATGAAAATTTATATAGCGCTTTTCAAGTCCATGACTTCCCAAAGCGCTTTACATTGTGCTTCACATTTCCCAATAGCGGCCATGATCTGTGCAGCCATGTAAGGCGCTAACCTGCTTATTGGGGGTATTGGGGGTTCAGTGTCTTACCCAAGGACACTTCGGCATGTAACACGGACAAGCCGGGATTCGAACTGGGATCCCTTAATCCTAAAACGATCGCTCTACCTCCTGAGCTACTGCCGTTGTAAAAGTATGTTTACGGTAGAAAAAAATAGTTAGTTAGATTACCCTGTAACTGAAAAAATAATGCTGTTACCTAACAATGTAGTTTATATAGCTATTCCCAACATGTGCCAGAACACAGCTTGTTTCCTAGGAAAAAATAGAGAAAACAACAAAAACACTAACTGCCACCCAATGGAAAACCACTCAAGAGCAGTGTTGGGAATAACCCTGTTATAAGTACCGCTGTTACTCAACGGCGTTATTTTTTCAGTAACGATCCAACCTAAAAAAAAAAGATTCCGCCATTACAACGCCGTTACCATAACTGACGGTCAAAAGTGATGCATTACTTTGAATACATTTTGACCAGGCGTGTTGGCATGGTCATGTGTTTGCTTTCGTGTCACTTCCAAGTAAACCATAAACTACAACTGTAAACAAAAAGGGTACACTGGACATGCTCAATAACAGTGGGGCATTATGTAGTTCCTATGTTATTAGGCACATAACATCACACAGAAAGAGAGATTGGATAGTCACTTTATATTATTTTAATGTTCACTTTTGCTGTGAAGAAAATTTTAGAAATGCATTTCCTATTACGACTTGACCAGTGTTTCAGATTGTGAGAGTCTGATTTCTTTATTTTACACTGCAGTGTTAAACGTACTTTATATTGAGGAACTGTTTACTTTTGTTATGTGAAAGTACTTGAATCACAATAGCATATGTCTACTTGAGCATTTATTGATATTGCAATTCATTCTAAACAGTGAAACCCACTTGGTTTTGTTTTAGTGTTTTCTTGTTGTGAACAAAGTACTTGAAGTACAGTAGAATATGTCTACTTGACCAGTTGTCTCAGGTATTTTATTAAACTCACATTTTATTGTTTACTGATGATTGTGATTCTATTATTCATCCTTTTCTTGTAAATTTTTATGGCACTTTAAGTTTAAGATTGTTGCTGGGGAGGTGCAAGAAATATTACAAGGCTCTATAACACAACTATCTGTCTGTTCTTCTCTATTTAACTTGACTGTTAATAAAATTTCAAATTCTTCGACATACAACTTCTTTTTAACATAACAGATACAGTTATTTCCCTTGTAACTAGTTACTTTGACAATAGAGCAATAGTGTTACTAACGCAGTTACTCTTTGGAAGAGTTAGTGAGTAACTATAACTAAGAGTGTGTGCACACTTTTATCCTGCAGGTGTCACTGTGGCCCCTCTTCCCACTCCACGAGACGTGGGCGGGATGACGAGGGGAGACAGGAGGCGGAGGAAGTCCCCATACAGTCGGGGAAGCCCCTCCCCACATCCAAGTCAGCATCTCCAGCTCTCTTTTTCTCCTCCCTGGCGATGATGCTGATGAAGCACCGCCGTACCAGTGTCCCAAAGAAGAGCCAAAAGGGGACCCGTAAGAGGAGCCTCAAAAAGAGCCACAAAAGGAGCCACAGGAGGAGCCAGAAGGGAAGCCAGTAGGGGAGCCAGAAGGGAAGCGAGCATCTGCCGCACATGCAGCAGCAAACTCAGCTACGTCGCAGCACCATGCATCGCATGGACCTTAGCCCAGAGCAGGACGAGTGAAAGCGGCAGGATGGCAGGGGGCCGCAGGGGACTTGTGGCCCCTCAGAATACTTTTTTGGAGAATATTGTCAGGCGCTCCAACGGTAAGACTAGCTTTCTCGCTCTCCCCTGTTTGTGTGCGTTGTCTGAATGCCCGTGCGCATGTGTGCTGAGTGTATTGATCCATTGAGTCCCAACATATCCACTGCCACAGAGTAATTAGCGACTCGTTTATGATGGGTTTAAAGAGTAAATACACAGTTTTAATAATGCTGCAAATTAAGATCAAAACCCTTGCAGCCACCATTCCCCTCAAAACGGGTCACCACACCCTATCAGTACATCTCAAAAATATTTTCTTGTCAATACCTATAGATAAAAATATTTATTTGAGTTTTGTTAAATGGACAGGGTGTAATATTTGACCACTACATGCATAACTGTTAAACTCAGGCAATTGTTCTCCTTACTAACTCATTCAGTGCCATATATCAAGTCAAGTCAAGTCACATTTATTTATACAGCCCTTAATCACAAAAATGTCTCAAAGGACTGGACAGGATTACAATTACACAATTACCTGATCTTAAAACAACATGCGGGCAAAGAACAACTCAAAAACCTCAGCGTGAGGGAAAAGAGAAACCCTGAGAAGGGGCGTCACAAATGGTATAGATGAATTTTCACGTGATTTACTTTTTTTAAATTTTCATTTATATTTTCTCTTTACTAGTGGCACAGATGATTAAAGGAGGCAGTAAACATAAGGGGTTGCCATTAAAAACATTTGTAAGTATGACATTTCCCACTTATAAAACACACATTCAAACCTACTCAAAACCCCCCGACTGAATATGTAGTTAAATAAAATAAGAAAAGGGATAGAAATATAGTAAGAACATATACAATCAATAAGTAATAACAGTAATAATCAATTTCATAATGAAAATAGAAATAAGAGAAGAAAAAAAACCTAAAACAATATATATATATACATTGAAGTAAAAATATTTGAAAAAAAAAATCAAATCTAGAGTTCTAAATATAAAAATAGCGTAAAATTGATTGATTTATTTTTTAAAGTGCCGTTTTTGGACAATGGAGTAATCACAGAAAAAAACAGAATATAAACTTCTTATAAATTTAAGAAAAATCTCACAATACTAGTGGGAACATTTTTTAAATAAGAAATATTTTGTGACAATAGGGTACGATTATTTTTTACAATGTTAGTGTATTTTTGCTATAAACTGAAGTAAAAGTATCATTAAAATTGCAATTCCCCTTGAAAAATGGTTCAGTCCATTCCATTTCTAGTACCTTATCATAGTATTTCTGCAGTCAAATTTTTGCAGAATTTTCCATTGTAGAATTTTTGTAGTATTTCTTTAATCGTAATGTTCTTGTATTGCTGTAGTAAAACTGTAGCTTTATTTTTATTATTATTTTTCGTAGTAGTTCTGCAATTGTATTTTTGTCGTATTAGCATAGTCGAACTTTTGTAGCCTGAAAAAAATATACGGCTTCTGTAGGAAGATAACATGACACAAATATTCTTATTGTTTTCCAATAAATATATATAACATTTGAAGTGCAGTTTGCTTAGTACATGACAAGTTGTATATATATATCTCTATCTATCTATCTATCTATCTATATCTATCTATCTATCTATCTATCTATCTATCTATCTATCTATCTATCTATCTATCTATCTATCTATCTATCTATCTATCTATCTATCTATCTATCTATCTATCTATCTATCTATCTATCTATCTATCTATCTATCTATCTATCTATCTATCTATCTATCTATCTATCTATCTATCTATCTATATATAAAGAGGGAGAGAGAGAGAGGGAGAGAGATAGGGGAGATAGGTTCGTGGATATATATACTGTATGTACATATATATATATATATATATATATATATATATATATATATATATATATATATATATATATATATATATATATATATATATATATATATATATATATATATATATATATATATATATATCATATCATCATCATCACATGCAAAATGTAAAAAGAGCAACTTTATATGAGAACTCTTTGAATCATCAACGGATGAAAGACTGTTCACTCACTTGCATTAATGCATTTTTAATTTCTTGCATAATTACACAAGAGCAAAACAGGTCTCTGGTGTATCTTATACAGACAGTAATGAATATGTACAGGCTGCTCTCAATTTTACCATATACACATGACATACAGAAATAAGTTAATCATTGGACTATGAGGTCGTTTGTGGTAAGTGTTAAAACTTTAGCCAGGCCAAGGACGGCCTTTGTATACCACATAGTTAAAGAGCAAAACTTACTAAATAATTTTTTTTTCTCGACTTCACACATTCGTGTCTGCCTGCATTCAACTCCCTGGACCAGACAGTGTAATTTGATAAAGAAAAAAAGCTGAAATGAAGCAGTTCAGCTGAGGACTTTTATTACAAAGTTACAAAATAAAATATAACAGAGTATCCTCAGGGGCCAGTGATCAGGATACAGTCATCCTGTCTCGCCCCTCCCCTATAGGAAAAAGACATGGATTTGACAAAATAGAGAATGAAACTTACATTGGCTGTATTTTTTCGGGAACAGAAACTTTCACAAGAAACCTTTGTTCAAACAGTATCTGACTGGCTTTTCTAACTGGCACTTGGAAACATTACTGGGAAAGTACAGAGTTAGAAAGTACACTTCATTGAAATATGTGTATAAGCATAGGATACTTTTTCAACAACTAAAAGAGTAATGTGTATATCAAAGTAATCATGTTATGATTAAATGATTAAACTAATGAAATTGGAAAACTCATGCGATCGTGACTACATACTTAGTGACGCATTTTAATATTGTAATTAGCTACGTTGGTTTGTACAACTTTTGTTCCTTTGATCGGAACGCTGGGAAAATGCTCACATTCATCCTGATCTCTACAGTATGTGTGGATCTGTGAGATCTGGAATTGGCAAAATCTACAAAAGAGGATGAAAATCCATCTTTTCAAAACAAAAGACAATGGGACATTGGGTGGTCAGCGGATTAGTGGCACTAAATCTGGATTTCATGGGAGCCAAGAGTGCTAATCTTAAAGAGCGCTAGCTGCTTAGGTGGATGGATGAAACAAAGTCCCACACTCGTTTGAGTTTTTCTTGTTGTCTTTTGTGGCATTTTATCTTCATGATTCTTTTTTGTTTGTTTGTTCTACCTACATGCATTACGAGTGAACCTGACTTCCCTTGTTCTGTTATAAGGGCCTATATCATGGGTCGGAAACCTATGGCTCGCAAGCCAGATATGGCTGTTTTCATGAGTACATCTGGCTCACAGATAAAATAATACTCATGAAAATTTCCTCTGTAATTTTCCAGTTCTGATATCAGAGTTCGTACAATCCTTGAATATGCTTAAACTTTAATGTTGTGTTTTCAAGGTCAGAAAAATGCTTAAATTTCCTGTGAGGTGCTTAAAAATGCTTGAAATTGTTGCCATTGCCATGTTTCTTGGCAGTCCGACTAAATGAAAAAGGTGCTTGAAAATGACGCGACAAGTCTGCTCTGGTAGGTTTTCATTATGGCGTTGTGATACGAAGCAGCACCGTCCCCTACTGGTCGCACCCAAGATGAAAACTCTCTTTTTACACACTGAACAGTTATAAAGTTGAACAACAACACAAAGTCCCATAAAGTGTAAAAATTCTCGAGAGGGGTGACCGACATAAAGACAAACACATACACAAAAACAAAGAAAAGAAAAAAGGAAAAAAGTAGCAAAAAACACAAAAAATTGACCATGGCAAACCCAAATGCCCAAACACCCATACAAGTTAAGCACCTCGGCACCAAAGTTGGTCCTGCTTTTGTTCCTCCAGATGAAAATGCAAAACAATCAAATATAAATTATATATATTAAGTCTTTGTGCTAACCAGTTCAGGGTGTCCCCTGCCCACAGGGCGATGATGGCTGGAATGGGCTCCAGCACCCCCGCTACCCTAGTGAGGATAAGTAGAGCAGAAAATGGATGGATGAATGGATGTGCTGTAAATAAATGATTGAATGCAAAAAAAAGAAAAACCTAACTACTCGACCCCCCCGCACCCTCCCCCCGCCCCAAAAATAAATACAATATGAGGAAAAAAAAGCAAAAGATCAACAGTCTCTAAGATTAAAAGATTGAATGCACTCTGCTTCAGAGCAATCAATATCATCAAAATTAGTCCAAATTTGAAAGATGTTTCTGTTTTTATACATACAGTACTGTCTTTCTGATTTTGTCTTCCATATCTAATGCGATTATTATCCAACACTTATAGAGCCCTTTCCGTGTTTGTAAACAAGTATGGCGTAGCTAGGCTGTGCGTGTATTGTTGAAGCAGAATAGCTGAAATCATGTCAGTTTATAGCAGCCCATTGACACAAAAAGATCATAGATCATCTATAGGAACAATGTAAACAAGCACAAAGTATCTGCTAGCAGCTAAGATATTGACTTTATTTTAGTCATCAAAGTCAAAAGAATAAAAAACAACCTTTTGGCGCTGGATTTCTTCCTCTGAAAACAATATGATAAGGTATTATTTATTCTTTGAATGGTACTGGAAAGATTGAAAAATTGTCCTTGAGAAGCTTTTTAAAAGTGCTTAAACTTGGTCATAAAAAAGATGTACTTGAATGTGCAACATGAACGTGCATCATGAACGTGCTTGACAGAGGCTGCAAAGATGACACAAGCCAGAAGTGGCAGACGCGAGAAAAAAAGTTAAAAAATCCGTACAGCTCCTTTGAGTTTCACCTTCTTCAAGTTGTAGTTAGGCAAATAGTATTTTGTCTGTCACAATTTAAGAACCATATTTACTTCCCAGTTTTCTCATTGTTTTGTATGTTGGCACGTTTCACCTTTTCCTTTTTGTTTTGGTCACACATTCAACCCGATGTTTGTCATATGAATCTGTTAACTCTTGTTTTTCTTTTCACAAATTTCAGTATGGACACTGTCACATAGACAGACAGGTAGTACGCTCTAAACTAGCTTCCAATGTTTCCCTGACACTATTTATTTACCGTACGTTACCGCTTTCTTTTCATTGCAGTGTCTCATTGAAATGTTCTATACCAATATAAATGTTGATCTACAAAAAGCTCACCAATTCCTGAGCTCTAGTCATAAAAAAACAAGTTTGCCTCAACATTAAAAAAATTGGTTTCGCAAGAGTAACATCCATCTAATCGTTGTAAAATAACATGTTGGCATGGAACATTTTGTGCATTTTATTGTGTTTTCATGACTTAAGTTAACATGATAAAAGAAATGTGAGTTTTTGTAAGTGTGAGTGTTAGTATCTATGTTCATGTGTGCTATGAATTTCAAAATGTGCTCCTCTTGTCCTTTCCCTTTATGTAATTTGTGTTCATCCAAAGATGCCTCTTTTTGATTTCACACCAAACCTTTTTATTTTTAGTAACGTTATTTTCTTTTTGGAATGGATTCGCAAAATAAAAGTTTTCAGCAAATTTTAACAATCAATAAATGACAGTTCAAAGGAACTTCCTTGATGATAAGTTTGTAGTTTAGTACACGCTCAAAATATCAATACCGCAGATAAGATAACAATTATGGCAAAACATGTATTTTTTTCATACCTCCCTCTTAAGTTTGTATAACGTGGTGAGTTGATTCAGGTGTAAAACTGCCTTAACTCAACTAGTAAAATAAACCACTTAAAGCATTCAGTTTCAAGCCCAGTTTGTGAATACGATATGTTATGTATAAAAAAGATCCCTTGTCATACGTGATTACAATATGTAGGGTAGGCCTCTAAAGTAGCCTAAATGATAAAGCAGAAGACTAAAAACAAAAGTAAAAATTTATAAAAAAGTTGAAATCATTTTACTGTACTGAACTCATACCTGTCAACCTGTACGTTTTTGCCGTACAAAGTACGTTTATTATGCATTTTAGGACGTGTACCACGTACAAGAAAATCTGTACGGAAAAACGCTAATTTGTCAATTATGGGTACCATCCGGTATACACCGACTATCACGAAACGGCAAACGAGTTCGCCGCGGTAGCCTATATCTCGGTATCGTTTTTTTCGTTGCAAACGAAGCGAGCGTATTGATGCTACTGTGCGCATGCGTCTGCCGCCTGGGGATTTCCAATCATGCACCATTCCGTGGTAGTTGTGTAGTGAAAGGAAGTCCGTCTCTTTTTAGAGAACCGGCTTTTTCGGCTCAACTCATTAAAGAGAGCTGGCTCTCAAACGGCTGACCTGCTTTGATGCATTATATTACGAATTATTATGTTGTATAAAGAAGTTAAGAAAAAAGGAAGTACAAAAGGAGAAAATGAAAAAAGACAGGTTTGTGGTTATCCCTTTAATCATTATATTACCAACAATAATTTAATGCAGAAAATGAATTAATAATTTGAATAGGAAAATGTATTATTCCACTTAATTATATCTGCATGTATTTTTTCCTTCTACAGTGAACGTTCAAGCTACTTAATTTTTGAACTTTTTTATAATAAACCTTATTCGTGTCGAGCAACTCAGTATCTCACAACAAAATGTTACTTAACAATATGTATGATATAATGAAACACATGTACAATATAACATGTTGAACTACATAAATAGACAAGTTTGAAAAAAATATGGTGTAAGATTATTTTGTATTTTGTAAGGGAAAATACGACAGTTTGTAAGGGTATGGACCTCTGGAGGTTGACAGGTATGTGAACTGGCTGACAAGAGAAAGTCTGGACCCTGCCCTAGAGCCAAACTGAGTTTTACTTACCGTATCTGGTTTAGTGAGAATACAATTCGGCAAATACGGCATGGTAAAGTTCGATTTGTGACCGTATGACACAGACATCTTTATGTTTTTATTTCACATTTCTGAATTATCTTGTCATTACTGTAAATGTGCCATTACGATTATAAATATCTCTAATAAAATATGCTTCAATGCATTTCCCAATGTATGGCAAAGTGAAATGATTTGATTCAGTCCAGAAAAATGCACCAACATCTGTTGAATTAACCTTTTTAGACTGAAGAAAAAGAAAAATACCTTCCCTAGTGAAAAGAAATGTCCATACTAGGGGTGGGCAAACTTTTTAAGTTGCGGGCCATATTGGGTTAAAAAAAATATTGCTTTTTTTATATACAGTATACCTTGACAATACTAGTGGGAAAAATACATTTAATAAATACTTATCTTTATTTCTTGTGTTTTAAAAAAAAATTGCAATTTTTTGCACATTTAAAAGGCAAATAAAAAATGACCCCAAAAAATTTTTTTTTTGAGAATTGCAGCAATTTATGTTTATGAATTCAAAACAATGTTGATATTTACAAATCCATAATAAAAATGTAATCTTTTACTGGATTATACTTTAATTTTACTTCACATTTTTTATGTTATGTTCTGCAGTTGTGTTTATTTTTATTTATAAATTTTAGTGTTTCCTCATTTGGGGTGCCCACACTGGTAGGGGGTGGTTCAATGGCTGAAATCCTGAGGCCATCTGCTGTCATCCCTATCAGTGTGGATAAGCCTCCCTCAGGTCCCTTTCCTCACATGGTTAGTCTGTGCCTTATCATTATTCACATTTTATTTCTATTACTCTTTATTTTGTTTGGATTGTATTTTCACTCTTATGTGTGTCGTGTATTAAGTGTTTTGGGTTGTTGAATAAAGGAGATGATTTTATTGTCTTTTTGTACACGGACTGTTTATACAAAGCTCTTTGAATGGCAATTCATTGCCTGAAAAATGCTTCAAAATAAATGTACGTAATTTGATTTGTTTGGTTTAAAATAATAAGAATTACAACAAGGTGGTAGACGATGTCCCCTTTTAAATCACTAAGTTTGATAATGTGCATTGAAAAACTCAAAATGAATTCAGGTAGCTCAGAATTTGTATTTTCATAAAATTGAATCAATACCTTGATACATAAAATACATGAGAAAAATAGCAAATAAAGAGAAATTTAGTCATTTTTTAAAAACCAATTTATACATATTTGGAACATTTTTGTTTGTTGGGCTGCATGTACTATGGCAAATAGCGAACTTCAAATGAAATATGGCCGATGTAGATATAAGATCCTTTTCAGATTTTTACTTTACAGATGCTTGAAATCATTTTGAGTTGTGTCCTTTCCTCTCCTATAGTACACCCCAAGTATTTGCTTTTGATCCCGGTCAATGCCAAATATTTCCGACCAACTTGAGTTTTTTAAAATGCTAACGACATTAACTTGGCAAGTGTTTGCCTCCTCTGCTTTTTGTCCCCTCGGGCCGAGCAGACACCAACTTTGTGCTGGGAAACGCTCAAATTGTGGACTGGCCCATTGTCTACAGCAACGACGGCTTCTGCAAACTGTCGGGATACCACAGGGCCGAAGTAATGCAGAAGAGCAGCACCTGCAGGTAGGCTTTCCTTTTAATAATAATAATAATACTAATAATAATAATAATTCACTTCATTTGGTACCCTCATTAGTGTCTTCCCAATTGCCTAATTGTCGATTATTTTATATCATTATTATCTTTTCAGTCTTTATCATGTGATTATTTTGTTTGTCCTGGCGTGTCATGTCTATTCTTGTTCAGAGTTCAAATGGGTGCTTGAAATCCTTGAAAATGCTTGAATTTAAATGTTGTGTTTTCAAGGTCATAAAAATGCTTGAAGTGCAAAAAAAAACCATACAAAACAATATGATTAAATAACACTCAACAGTTAACAATATAAAGTGAGTTGTAGAAATTAAATCGAACTCCAATAGTCTGTTGTAGAGTTGTGAATTCCGACTCTTTTTAGAGAACCGTCTTTTTCGGCTTGGCTCACTACAAAAATTGGGCTCTTTCAGCTCCCAAGGGCCTCTTTTAGGTGTTTTTTGTTGTTTAATGAACATATTACTATTTATTATGTACTATTATGAATGACTTAAAAAGGGAAACATTAAAATAGAATTAACACTTACACGTTAACAATGAAAAACACCATGAACATAGAATTAAGATACAGATGCTGCCCTACTTACGAATGAGATACGTTCCGGACAATTTTTCGTAAGTTGAATGTGTTCGTAAGTTGCTTCAGTACTATATTTTGTATGGAATGTATGTTTAAGGTTGATAGAAGGCTTGTAGAAGTAACCTGTATTGTTTGTACTAGAAAATAAACATTTAATAAGATAATATGCTCTATAAAGATGAATAAAGTTAAGTTTAACTTACTTTTGGAAGATGAGCTTCAAGAGTTAGGCGACTTCCTCCTCCGTGGTAGAAAGAGGCGAAAAAAAGAGGTCCAACCATTTTCTCAGCCGCATCAAACTTTATTGTTCCACTTTCATTTCAAAAGAAACGGCTCGCCTCTTCTTTACACTTTAGAGCAGGGGTGTCAAACTCATTTTAACTCTGGGGCCACACGATAGAACAAACATTCTGTCGGGGGCCGGACTAGTAGATTAAAGAGAATGAAAAAGAGATACAGAAATAAGAGAAAGAGGGTGGGAAAAGGAGGGAGGGTGGGACAAAGAGAGACAAAAGAGATACAAAAGAGAAGTCATGAGAGGGGGAAAGAAAGCGAGCGGAAGAAAGAAATCCAAACAGAAATAGAAAGACAGAAGAAGAGAAAAGAAAGCGCGAAGGGTAGGAAGAGAGAAAGATAAAAGAGAGAAAAGGAAAAAAGGAAGTTAGAGCAAAATATGTTAAAAAGATACAGAGAGAGAAAGAGACAGAGCAACAAAGGAAGAGAAAAAGAGAGACACAGAAAGTTAAAGAGACAGAAAGTGGGAGAAAAGAGGTGAGAGAGAGAGAGAGAGAGAGAGAGAGAGAGAGAGAGAGAGAGAGAGAGAGAGAGAGAGAGAGAGAGAAGAAATACAAGTACAGTGTCTTTGTCCGAGGCACCTGGCTTTGGCAACATGTAGTTTACATATTTCAACCTGCAACTCATTTTTCTCTTTTGCTTCTTTGAGTGCTGTCTTGCGGGCCGGATTCAATCCCTTAGCGGGCCTGATCTGGCCCGCGGGCCGCCTGTTTGACACCTGTGCTTTAGAGCAACCATATTGAATACATGCACGAGATATTAAACAATAAGTTCTTAGTGCGCTGCAGATACAGTACTGTATGTTTACACATGTCCTGTCTCTGTGACAAGAAGAGGAAGCCGGTGGATGCTGGGTGAGTTCTCACAGCGCCACACGCCGTTAGCGGCGGAAATAAGCGCTACAGTACTGTTCTGTACTCAGAAAAAGGTGGAAAATATTTTTCGACATCCTAACAAAAATGTTTGTATCCAACGTTTTTCGTAACTCGAATGGTCGTAAGTAGGGGAGCGTCTGTATGTATAAATCTACAGAGAAAATTTTAAAATACAAAACAATTTAAAGTCTTTAATACTCAAGAAATTCAAATTCAACAGCACATATTTGCTAGAGAAAATGCATTTTGACCAATCACATGAGAAAAAAATGTGTCTCGAAGAGAATCAGCTCCTGATTGATGGAGAGCCAACTTTCAAGACAGGGCTCATAGAGCCGTTTTGTTCGCGAACAGAATTAGTCGGTTTCCTCATTCACCAATTATCCTATTATTTAGACATTTAAGTTATGGTTAGCGTTTGGGTAGCGTTAGGGTTAGGGTTAGTGGTAGGGTTTAGGTTAGGGTAAAAGTATACGTTATAAGTGCTTGAAAAGTTCCTGAATTCGGCCATTAAAAAGGTGTACGAACCCTGTATCAATGAAGATAAAGACTATTCAATTCCAGTCAGTTTGGACAATTCAAATTTTAACACCAACTTTGAGTAATTCAAAGTAAATTCTCCCTCTCAAATACACGACTTGGCAAATTGTCCATTTACATAATAATCAAAATTTGAAGGGACAGTGTTCAATATTTTCTCTTGTGGTTAAAACAAAAACAATATGGATTTAAAAAATAAGCAAAAATACATGAACTTTGGTACGAACAAGTATTTTTTAAAACAGCGGTTGGCAACCACCGGTCTGTGGACCGGTACCGGTCTGTTGGTCGTTTGGTACCAGACTTATACTGTGTTGTGTATACAAGGGGTCTCCAATGCTTTTCAAGCTGAGAGCAACTTTTCGTTACTGATTAGCGCAAACGGCACATAGTTGGAAATGCGTTTCTAAAATAATATTGTTATCACTATGTTGTTACTATGTTATTATGTCAATTGTTGTAAGTTGGGTTCTGCATGGACAATGTTGTTCCTATAAAGACTGTACACTGCTATGCCAACAACAAGCCCTGGATCACGAGCGACATCAAGTGCCTTTTGAACCAAAAAAAGAGGGCCTTTAAAGATGGTGATCAGCAGGAGCTAAAACGAGTACAGAGGGAGCTCAGAGTCCAGCTCCGGAAAGGGAAGGAGCAGTACAGGAGGAAGTTGGAGAAAAAGCTGCAGAACAACAACATGAAGGAGGTGTGGGAAGGGATGAAAACAATTACTGGCTGCAGCACCAAGCAGGGTGTGGCTGTGGATGTAGGTGTGGGGCGAGTCAACCACTTTTTCAACAGGTTTGACCACTCCGCCTCATCCCCACCCCTGAGTACTGCAGCTGTCCCTCCCCCTCCCCCTCTGGACACTAGCATGGAAGACATTGTCCCTTCCCCTCCCCCTCTGGACACTAGCATGGAAGACATCCCCCCACTCAAAATAACTGCAGCCCAGGTGTGTGGGAGCTGAGGAGGGTGCGAACCAGCAAGGCAGCTGGTCCAGATGGAGTACCCCCCCGACTGCTGAAAGCCTGTGCGTCTGAGCTGGGTGACCCTCTACAGCGCATCTTCAACCTGAGCCTTGAAGAAGTGAGGGTCCCTCAGCTGTGGAAAACATCCTGCATCATCCCAGTCCCAAAGAAATCAAGACCTGAGGAACTCAACGACTTCAGGCGGGTCGCCCTGACATCACATGTCAAATCAAGTCAAGTCAAATTTATTTTTATAGCCCTTAATCACAAAAATGTCTCAAAGGACTGCACAGGATTACAGTTACAAAATTACACAATTACCTGATCTTAAACCAGCATGCATGTGATGAAAACCATGAAGCGGTTGCTGCTTCACCACCTGAGGCTACAGGTCCGTCACGCCATCGACCCTCTGCAATTTGCTTACCAGGAGAAGGTGGGAGTGGAGGATGCTATAGTATACATGTTACACTGATCCCTCTCTCACCTGGATAGGGCTAAGGGGGCTGTGAGGATTACATTTTTGGACTTCTCCAGTGCCTTCAATACCATACAGCCTCTGCTACTGAGTAGGAAACTGACAGAGATGGGAGTTAGCTCACACCTTGTAGAATGGATTACGGACTACCTGACAGGCAATACTGTACATCGGACACTGTGGTTAGCAGCACAGGATCTCCGCAGGGGGCCGTGCTCTCTCCGTTCCTATTCACTCTGTATACATCGGACTTTAAGTACAACTGTGAGTCCTGCCATGTGCAAAAGTTTGCCGATGACACTGCGATCGTGGCATGTATCAGAAATGGGCAGGAGGAGGAGTACAGGAAATTGATTCAGGACTTTGTCCGATGGAGCGACGCAAACCACCTGCACCTGAACACCACCAAGACCAGGGAGATGGTGGTGGACTTCAGGAGAACTAGAACTCACCCGGTTCCTGTAACCATCAAAGGAGAATGTGTAGAATTTGTCCAGACCTACAAATACCTGGGTGTGCAGCTGGACAACAAAGTGGACTGGACTGCCAACACAGAAGCTCTATGTAGGAAAGGCCAAAGCCGACTTTACTTCCTCAGAAGGCTGGCCTCCTTCAAGAGCAGTTTCAGCGACAGACTGCTGTCACTGTCTTGTACCACGGACAGACTGAAGAGATCTTTTCTTCCTCATGCCATGAGGCTCTTTAACTCTACCCGGCAGAGCAAAAGCCCACAAAAACCACACCCCCTACATTGCATATTACCGAATTTTATTGCAATATGTATTCTGTGTAGCACTATTTAGATATTCTATACAAGACGCCACAGTGGGCATTTGCACGTCACATTGGGTATTCGTATATTGTGTTCTTTTTGCTCTATTATTGTATTGTTCTCAGCTCAGGGATGCTGCTGGAAATGTGAATTTCCCTGCGGGGATGAATAAAGTATCCATATATCTATCTATCTAGACTAAAAGAAACCACCCAAAAAAAAATTCACTTTACTAGAAAATCACAATGACCCAGCACTGGTAAGCTATTCTCAGAGCAGGCTCGTGGGCACCTCAGCTTTCCTTGGGGGCACCCTGGTGCCTGCAGGCACCATGTTACAGACCCTTGGTGTTTAGAAACCCTAATGTAACCTTAATGTAATTAATTGATGATTTGAAAAATATCGTTGACCAGATTTCCTTAGCACGGAATGCAACAGGAATCAAACCCAGATCTGTCATGGTTGCCATGGCGCCCAATTTGTCCTCGCCGTGTGGCGCTAGGTTCTGTAACAGTTGCCACGGCGCCCAATTAGCCCCGCCCATTGACACCAGCTGAAACGCGTTGACAGATTGCTGCCGGACTATTTAAACGCGGTCTTGTGAGTCGCCTGGTGTCAGAGCGTCTGCGAAACTCCTGCTAGACTCTGTGTGATATGCTAAGCCCAGTGATTCCCTGTTTTTGCCTGTGTTTTGATCCTGTTTTATTTTCAGCCCGATTTGTTTGATTTTGACCATTCCGTCGTTCTGATTTCAATCTACTTCCACCACCATCGATCTCTGGATCGAGTGTGCGCGCATTCCTCCTCTCCCAATAAACTGTGAGCAAACGTTACGCGATTGGGATGTAATTTCAGTTTCCTGTCCTGGTCTGTGACAAGATCGCATATCCCATCTACTAGATCTCTAGAAATGTATCCAACATACGAATAGGCATTAGGTTTAATCTCATCATTACACTATTTCTACTCACGGTGCCACATTGTACAAAATTGTAATGGAGCATTATGGGAAAGGCTTTAGCCAAAAACTCATTGTACAATGCTTAATAGCAATGGCGGTCTCAGGCACGGGCGAGGCGGGCAGCTGCCCGGGGAGGCATTCTTTCTGTGTCACATGAGGGGAGGCACGAGAACTTAAATAAAATAAAAATAATAATTATAAATGTGCGCCACAAAGTGGTTTTGGTTTATCTAACAGCACATGACTTTGCCTCAAATGGGTGCCCCTTCGCTCCAGCTTTGACGTTTCTTTTTGCAGTGATGGTTTGCAGACAGACTGACACTCAAGCTGTGCGAGCAAGGAAATGCAAAGGGTAGGGGCTGCACCTGGGGGGCTGTTATGCATAGGGAGGATTTACTGAATTACTATACATAAAATAATTAGCAGTCAGATTCTGTCTTCCAAATAATGCACATTATTCATAACTTCCAAAATACAGGCTGTGCATTTTTCAGAACTGAGTGAAATGGAGGTGACTGGCCTTGCTGTAATCAGCATTAATCACGAAATAGGGGCGCAGATTGCTTATGATGATATTATCGATGATTTTGTTTTTCTTATTATTATACAACTACATTATCTTTAGTGTGTTTTCGAATGTGTGTGATTGTGTGATTTGCTGTATAAAAACATAAATCCATTTTTTTGTTTGAATGAATGAAAACTTTATTCGAACATCAAAATTAAAAACATAACAAAAACAATAACTCAACAACAAAATAACATTACATAATATGTTCAAAAAGGGGTAGTAAGAAGTAAATGCTTATATTACCTACCCCTTCATCTTGCCCACCAAATATACCAATGATATAACAGCAAACGTAATGATATTGATAATAACGGTTTTGATATAGGAATAGCAACAATAACACAAAGTTAACAAGACGCACTATTCCAAATCTCCCGCACCACTCATACCCCATCCTCCTCATCCCGTATTCCGCCGGGAATGTTCCTTTGTATCTAAACCTGAACAAGTGAATATTTGGACACCGTTTGATCTCGTCTTGCAATCCGTTCCAAAGCTTGACTCCACACACAGACACACACATACTTTTCCTAGTGGTTCTCACATTTGGGATTATGAATTCACTACAGCCCCTTAAGTTATGATTTCCCTCTTTCCGAATGAATAATTTATGGATGTTTTCTGGCACTATGTTTTTGCTGACTTTAAATAGCAGTTGTGCAGTGAAAAATTTTACTAAATCATCTAATTATAATAATTTGGCCTGCAGGAATAAAAAATAGTATGATATCGATATCCTACCCTGTGTTTGGTTCTAATTGCATGTTTTTGGAGGATAAAAAGGGGCTGTAGTGAACTTTTGTAATTATCGCCCCAAACCTCTGCACAATATGTTAAGTATGGAAGAACTAGAGAACAATATAATAAATACAATGCATTATAGTTTAAAAGGAATTTGGCTTTATTAATTATTGAAATGCTTTTATATACCTTAGTTTGTATGTGTCTGATGTGTGTTTTCCAGCTTAATTTATTGTCTATTATGACCCCTAAAAACTTAATTTCTGATACAGCGTCTATTGCAGCACCATCCATTTTTACTTTTAAATCTTGATTTGCCTTGCGATTATCAAAGAATATTACTTTTTTTTTACTTTACATCATCACAATTTTTGATCAATATTTGCCATATTATGTTTGTTGTGTATTTGTATTTACTATTTAAACATTAATTGATAAGTATTTGCTATTTTAATGTATTGAAGGTGGGCTCACCCAGGGAGTAATTTAGTGTAGAACCGCCACTGCCTAGTATTCTAATGGTCCAGTGCTTAAAATCCTTGAAAATATTTAAATTTTAATGTTGTGTTTTCAATGTTTGAAAAGTGCTAGAAATGTAGGTGAAGCGCTTGTAAATGGGGTTTTTAAGGGGTATTGTTATGTTTAAAATTGTTGCCATGTTTGTTAGGTTAGGTGTTAGGCTAGGGTTGGGAGCTATCGTTATTATTTCGGGGCATGGCTGCATGAACAGTCGGTGGTACAAAAAGGTTGCGGACCACCGTTTTAAAACACTCTTAGATCGAGAAATTACATTTACATAGTGAGAGCCTCACCTAAAAAGGAGCTGGCATAATTGTTCACCATCCTGCTGCTACGGGAGAACCTCCACTACCCCCAACGGTAAAAAGCTGGCAAAAGGTTAGACAATAAATAACAATGCTGTGATCCAGCACATCTTTGAAAAGTGGGATGAGGCTTTACACTGAAAAAAAACAGCGACCAAATGATGAAAGTGATGTATCTGAGTCGGCTCAGGAGACATCTTCTGCAAGCCCCTCCCCCAAAATATGGCCTGGAGAGGGATGGGCATCACCAGGCTGGACTTGCCTATGACAAACCACAGGAAGTGAAGCCTGAATAACATAGCGACAACATAGTAATAACAGGCTAAGTTGCTATTTTAGAAATTCATGTCAAACTGGGTGTGCTTGGCGATAATGCGTAACAAAAGTAGCTCTCAGCTTCAAAAAGGTCAAAGATCCTTGTACCACAGACTACACAGACATTGAATGGTTAAATAATATGCACTGTCCCTTTATTCAAATTCATTTAATTAATTGTCCAGCTCCGAATTAAGTCGATTCAACATCTATTTTTTCAGTAAAGGTGTTTTAGTGTGCAAAAATGTAACATGCAATGGGAAATACTTGTTTTGGAAGTGTGCTTGGTTGTTTACCTAAAAGGACGCAGAGTCTCTGAATACTGTACATGGACACAATCCTGGCTCCTGCCTGAGCTTCAGAAGACTTGCCTGGAACAACACCAATAGTGTGAGAGTATGTGTGCTCATTTTATTTTTAGTCTATTTTTGTAAGGAGGAAACAGACCTAAAAATCAACTGACTGTTTTTTAGGTGAGTCATTACTTTGATTTGTTTTGTAATCATTTTAGTCCTTGCTAAGGCCTACTCGTGCTCAGTCAAACTCAACCCAATTTTGGATAAAAAAAGTAATTTCACCCCAGCTTTCTCAGGTTTTTTAGACCTGGGGTGTCAAACTCTTTTTAGCTTGGGGGCACACGTTAGAAGAAAGAACTCTCATGGGGGCCGGACGAGTAGATTACAGAGAGAAAGAGAACAAGATAGCATGAAAGTGAAAGACAGGCAGAGAAAGACAGAAAGAAAATAAGAGAGAACAAGGGAGAGTAAGAAAAAGGGAGGGACAACAAAGAAATCTGTAAGGAGAAAGTGAGAGGAATAGAGAACATGTCACGGACCAGGACAGGAAACAGGAAGGGAGAACCCAATCGCGTAACGTACTTACAGTTTATTAGGGAGTGGAGGAATGCGCACACACTCGATCCAGGGATCGATGGTCGCGGAAGTGGATTGAAATCCGAACAAAAGAGTTGTCAAAATCAAACAGGCCAAAAATAAAACAGGATCAAACACAGGCAAAGTACTCCCAGTGAGCAATCTGTCAACGCATTTCAGCCGGTGTCCATGGGCGGGGCCAATTGGGTGCCATGGCAACCGTGACAGAACAGAGAGAACGAAATAGAGAGTGAGAGAGAAAACGAGAGAAAGAGAAAAGAAAAGAGTGCAAATTATTCAGAGAAAAAGCCAGAACAATTGAAGAGACATAAAAAGAGAAAGAGACAGGAGACAGTGAAGGAGAGCTAAAGAAAGAAAGAACAAGACATATGTACATATATATATATATATATATATATATATATATATATATATATATATATATATATATATATATATATATATATATATATATATATAAAGCTACGGCCGCCCCTTTGCATCACACACAGGACGCGGCGCACAATTTGAAGAAAATCTGAGACTTTTATGTGCGTCTTATGGTTGTGAAAATACGGTATTTCTAGGCCATCTGAGAAGGCCGTGCATGCCCTGACGGCCCACCACAGACGCATACTCATTTTCAACATCTGAACCTGCTTTCCTGAGCATCACAGATTTGTTTCTGGAGTCAGAAAAGACAAAGCCTGTCGGAATTCCCCTGTGCACGACATAGGAGCCGCTAGTGGAATTTTTAATTGACTTCCTTTGAAGAAAGTGGGCGCAAAAAGAGAACATTTAGAAAAAACTTTAGACTCTTCTGAGAAGTCAGCTCGCGGCGTTCAAATGCGGCGTTGTTCGTCTAATTTGGCTTTGCGTTTCATAACAAATCTGCCTGGTGCTATATTTAGATCAGGGCTTGTGTGCACGTCTTGTGGATAATATATTGAAATGAAATGAAATGAGCTGCATTTATATAGCGCTTTTCAAGTCAAGACTTCCCAAAGCGCTTTACAGTGTGCTACACATTTCCCAGTAGCGGCCGTGCAGCCATATAAGGCATTAGGGGTTCAGTGTCTTACCCAAGGACACTTTGACATGTAACACGGAGGAGCCGGGATTCGAACTGCGATCTCTTGATCCCAAGACGAGCCCTCTACCACTGCCGCCCCCCAAAAATATTAATCACAATAGGTAATATTCTGCACTTTTCACCCCAACAAAGCACAAAAATCAGGGGTGTAATATTCATTTTACCTTGGGTGCACATAGTAGGAAAAAAAGGGAAAGAAAGAAAGAAAGAAAGAAAGTAAGTTTGACAAAAAGAATAAAACAAATCAAGAAATGAAGGCAAAGAAAAATAGAGAGAAAGAGAAAGAAAGAGAGAGAAAGAAAGGGAGTAAAAAAGAGAAAAAGAAAGACAGAAAGGAATGAAGGGAGAAAGATTGAGAGAAAGAAAGAGAAAAAAACATAAAGAGAGAGAGAGAAAGAAATAATAAAAAAGAGAAAAGAAAAAGAAAGAGAGAAAAAAAGAAAGGATGAGAGGGAAAGTAAACAAAGAGACCAAAAAGGGGAGAAATAAAGAGAGAAAGAGAGAGAGAGATGGAAGAAGAGAGAAAAGAAAGAAAGAATGAAAAAGAGAGAAAAAAGAGAAATAATAAAGAAAAAAGAAGGGTGACAAAGAAAGAAAAAAGAGAGAAAACATTTGAGAAAAAAGAGAAAGAGAGAGAAAGGGATAACAAGAGAGAGAAAGCAATGAAGAGAGTACAAGAGAGACAGAGAAAACAAGAGAGAAAGAGAGAGAGAGAGAGAGAAAGACAGAAAGAAAGAAAGAAAGAAAAAAGGGAAGAAAGAAAGACAGAAAGAAAGAAAGAAAGAAAGAAAGTAAGAAAGAAAGAAAGAGAAAGAAAGAAAAAAATACGGCAAAACTTGCTTTAGGGCTGGCATCTGGCTTTATTGAAAACTGCATCTTGTTTTTTAACTTTCTTTTTTACCTGTTGAGCTTCTCTTAGCCTTGTGTCGTGGGCTTCAATTTGCCGGTGGGCCTGAACCGGCCCGCGGGCCGCATGCTTGATGCCTACGCCATAAATGCTCTTCTGGTCCTGCTCAATTTTTCATGCTGCAATCAGTCTCACAACCTGCGGGTATACCTTGATGAATAGCGTGTCATTTTAGGCTTTCTCAGGGGGAATTTGGGGAGGAAAGCAAAAAGCTTGGATCCAGATGGATGCTTTGGAAAAAAGTGTTTTAATCATCTGACGAATAAAGATTGGTATTTTAATTTGTAACCTACACCTTACTTTCGCCTAAGCATGGACCATACTGGGAATTTTTGTGGCAATTCAATTAAATACATGGTAGTACCAATAGCGATCCGATACAGATACTTTTTGCTTAGGAATGTCATGATTATTAAATATTTGAACCCTTAACCCTTGATTTAGTTTATATTTGGGATGTTGGGATTTAATAATTAAAATGTACCGTTTACCAAATTGTTCAAATTAGTTATCTGACTCCATTAACCAAACACAACCTACATTCACCCAACAATTTATGCACGCTCGTTTCTTGATGGAAAAAATGAACAAGAGAGCTGACATTTCCACACGGGGGCAGCTTTAATTTCTTTAGCAATTGAACTAAGTGAACTCCAGCGAATACTGCTGAAGTAGCGTCGTCGGAGTCTCTGGCAAGCCTTCTCTCTCCAGTCCTCTAGCTTCCCCTCTCGGCCCACGTCTTTCCGCAAGATGGTGAGCCGGCTCCTCCCATGGACTGTCAATGAAGCCCAACGTGAGCTCCACCACCTCGCCGTGATGTCTGGAAAACTCATAACAGCACCGAGCGTTTCTCAAAACAATGCCTGCCATCCGCCGTCATCAGGGCCTTTCTACGTCTGGATGTGCTGATTATCTTATCAGCCTTACGTCCCATTCCCGCCATTCCTGTAAACAATATTTCCTACCAGGGTGCCCTGAACTTTCACTGCTCATTGAATGAAGGCACAGTCAGTAAATAACTACAGCATTAAACTCAATAAATGTGACTTGTATTCAATCGTATAAAATCCTTTATAGTCAAATGTATAAAATCCTTAAGGGATAAATACAGCACAAAGATTTGAATCACCAATTATGTTTTATTTTTTTTCAAATTTGAAAAAACTACATTGGAAACTAACAGTATAAAAAAAACAAAATTAACTACTTCTATTTCGATGACAATTGCCAAGAGAGTCGAATCAAAAGTCAGCGATGTAATGAAAATGCAAATACTGCATAACAATGTCATCTAGAGCAGGGGTCTCAAACTCATTTGAGTTGGGGGCCGCTGGAGTTATGATCTGGGTGAGGTCTGGCCAAACGGGGTTTTACACAAGGACAGCGCTGATAAAAACATTCCACTGTTCCTAAAGGGAAAGTGCTTGATATTTGTCCTCTAGATGTCGCTGTAATGTGTAGTGCAACCAAAAATGAGTCCAGGGAAGACTACAAACTACAGAGACTGAAAGGGAGCAAAGAGCAACCTTTTTCTTTCAGCCTTTCTCAAAGAAAGACAAAAAGAAAGGGAAAAACATGGATTGTTTTTAAGGAATTAGAAATTAGGGAAGAAGAAATAATGAAAAGAGGCAAAAAGGGAAAAAAAGAATAAAAAGAAAAGTAGGGAAAATAAAGCAAAATTAGGAGAATTGAGAAAAGGAAAGAAAAAATGAAACAAGTAAAGAAAGGAATTGAAGAGAAATAATGACCAAAACTTAAAAACTGAAGTTTTCTCTCTTTTTATTTTCATTTCCTTTTTCTTTTCTCATTTATTTGTTTATTTATCTTCTTTTCAAAGGTAATAAGGTGCGTTTTGGTCACTTTGAGTCTCCGTGTTTGTCTTCTTCTGATGTGCTTTTAGCACTTGTTTACTAAGGCTCGACAGCATACAGTGACATCTAGTAGATTACCTCATGTGCAGTCCCTTCTCAAGGTTTCTTCATTTTCCTCATGTTGAGGTTTTCCTTGCCCTCATGTAGGTTTTAGATCAGGGGATGGTGTAATAATATTCTGTAGTTTGCAATAATCTGTGGTCTGTGAAGCCCTTTTAGACTCTGTGATTAAGGGCTATACAAATAAACATGACTTGACTTGACAACTAAATGGAAGGAAACCAAGAGGAAGGTCGTGATTGACATGGATGGATGGTGATATGAGTGCACTGGAGGAAAGAGGTCTAAATGTAGAGGAAGCTAGAACGCTTGTTGGTGATAGGAATGAGTGGAGAGATGTTGTGAAAGAATAGTGGGATGTTTGGACGCGTTCTAAGGGATGGGCAGGGCACCTGTATGATGCGGCAAGGGTAAACCAGTGAAAGCTGTCGGGCCCTGCTGTTGAACAGAAAAGTGTGTTGTGTCACCCTGACCAGAGTGACATGGCCGCTTTCTTGTGTCCCGTTTCATTTGGAGGGACGTAAGCATGACCAACTTGGGTGCCGAGGTGCTTAACTTGTTTGGGTGTTTGGGCATTTGGGTTGGCGATGGTCAAAGTTTTTTGCTACTTTTTCCTTTTTTCTTTGTTTTTGTGTATGTGTTTGTATTGCTGTCACCCCTCTCGAGGGATATGACCATGGTAGATAGATAGTAGATATATAGATAGACTTTCTCTTTTTTATATTTTTATTTTTATTTTCTTACTTAATTTTTTTTCGTTTTCTCTCTTCTGTTTTCTTCTTTATGTTTTTCTTTTTTCCTTTCTCGTTTTTTTTTTAAAGTTATAAAGTTTGGTTTCATCACATTGAGTCTCCCTGTGTTGTATTCTTCCGTTGTGCTTTTAGCACACATTTTCAGTTGTACGACAGAATACAGCGACATCTAGTGGGCAAATAATAGACACTGTATCTTTAACATTCATATTAAGGCAGGGGCTTCAAACTTTCACCAGGGAGCCCTTAATTTGAGAGCCATGCTTTAGATGCTCTTGACTTTATTCTAAAACAGTTATGCAGAAGAAGTATTTTATCTGCAGAATAAATATTTTACTGCCGAAAGGTTCTTTACTTCATTTATTTTTGTCGTCCTTAAGGTTTTACATTGTACGATTTACTTATTCACACTTGACTTTCCATAACTTTGTGAAATGGAAGATTTTTGAGTTGTTACGTTGTCGGTTACAGTTTTAGGTGCAATTTCAACCAGTTCAAGTACAATATCACGGATGTGTACAGTCATTATTTCAGATTGTAAATAAATTATAATAGAGGTCCACACCTTCTATATACTTTCTTTTATCTAGTCATCAGTCTTTATGTTTTTTTTTTTTGCAGCTTCATGTATGGAGAGCTAACAGACAAAGACACGACGGAAAAAGTGCGTCTGACGTTCGAGAATTACGAGATGAACTCGTTCGAAATACTTATGTACAAGAAAAACAGTAAGTATGCTGCATTCTACTTATAGTGCAAATGTATTCTAGGAAAGAATGCGGCTGAATTTAATGTTGACTCAGAAAACTTCCTTGCCACCTGATGCCCACTAGTTTACATTTGCATACCTGTCAACCTGTACGGTTTTGCCGTACCAAGTACTTTTTTTATGCATTTTATGACGAGTACAACGTACAAGGAAATCGTTACGGAAAAACGCAAATTTGTCAATGATGGGTACCATCCGGTATACACCGGCTATCACGATACGGCAAATCAATCGAGTCAAAGGAGTTCGCCGCGGAAGCCTCTATATCGGTATCATTTTTTTCGTTGTAAACGAAGCGAGCGGTTTGATGCTACTGTGGGCATGGGTCTGCCGCTTGGGGATTTCCCATCATGCATCGTTTAGAAAAAATAAATATGGTGTACGATGATTTTGTATTTTGTACGGGAAAATAAGACAGTTTGTACGGGCATGGAGCCAAGGAGGTTGACAGGTATGCATTTGTTTTCAGCGCGGAATTTTTGTGACATTTGTGATTGTGGTTATTGTGATTAAGGGCTATACAAATAAACATGACTTGACACTTCAAGCTGATCCTTTTGTTTCTAGGGACGCCTGTATGGTTCTTTGTGAAGATCGCGCCTATTCGAAACGAGCAGGAGAAGGTGGTCCTGTTCCTATGCACCTTCAGTGACATCACGGCCTTCAAGCAGCCCATTGAGGATGACTCGTCCAAAGGTTGGTAATCTGGCCATTTTATTTTAAAATCATTTACAAATGAAATAATACGAGCTGTCTGCTGTGTAAGATTTTCAAGTGACAAACTGGAAAAAAAAAACGACAGCCACCATCCCGCGCATCCATAATTTCTTTGACATGTTACGTATTTACATGGTCATTACAAATCTGTTACATGATGCCTTCAATCTTTTTATGAAAGAACACCATACGGTCATTAGCCTGAATGGGTAGAACCATCTGTTTCCGCATTAGCGATGATTTATTGTTGAAGAGAATTTTGGGGTTATTTTCATGTACAGCAAGTACGTCAGAGAAATAGGCTGTTTTAACTGAGTGCTGCTTTATACTTAAGCAAGCAGTCGCACTACCCCTGCTCGGAATATACTGGTCTACTTTTGATCCCAAGAGCCAAGAAGAAATCCGCAGGTTCAAAAACGTTCTCCGTTCGGGCCCTAATGCTGTGGAATGCTCTGCCCCCTGAGATTCGTTTTGCAACCTCAGTGGAAGTGTTAAAATCCAGGCTTAAAACACACTTAATTCTACATCTTATGAATGACCTTTGTTTTATGTTGATAATGTCTGTGTACTGTTGATGCCCTTGCAACATCCATTTCAGCCTGGTCATCGTGGAAGGGTGACGTTCTCACACAAGCTTTTATTTTACGGGAAATGGGGAGTCATGCTCGTTAGGTAGCCGGTCTGGCGTTTAAAGACCAGAAGCCAGAGACCGACGAGACCGATTCCAATTGCCCGAGTTGATATCGGACAGATGGGGTCAATACTGGACACAAAGTGACTGACAGGATAGATAACGGCTCAGGATATCGAAAATTAACAGGAGAAACTAGACGGGAACGAAAACAGTTGAAAATGATAAACAGGAAAAAACAGATGGAAACTAAACTGGAACCCGAAATTTAGCAGCACAACAATAAATGGGAACAATACCGGACTGGAGATATCACAGTAAAATAGGACCAAATCAGAACCCACGTCTTGTGGGGCAGAAGTTCGTTTGATGGGCTGACCCTGAAGCGAGAAAGCGCCGAGCTTTATATAAACAGAAAGTAAATCTCTCAACGAGCCGCAGCTGACACCACACGGGTGAGGCCAATTGGGCACCACGGTAACCGTGACACACACGGGCGCGGCCAATTGGGTACCATGAATGAATGAAAACTTTTATTTCGAACATTAAAATAAAAACAGGACAAAAACAATGAGTCAACAACAAAATAATGTCACATAACATGTTCAAAAAGGGGTAGTCAGAAGCAGATGCTTATTTTTCCTACCCCTTTATCTTCCCTATTAAATACATTTTACAAATCCTCCTTTTCTCTTACGTCCAATACAACAAAATCTCATGGATCTACTTATTACATAGGTCAGATATCAATAATTATAATAATTACAATAATCACAGATTTTATACACCAATCTCCGCATTACCCATGCCTCAACGTCATAATTCGCCTAGTTACCAAATGTCACCGTCGCACCAATGATAATAACAACAATAAAAATAAACATAATATTTATAATAACATTTATGATATAATAATAGCAACAATAACAACACGTTCACCATAGTTTTAAACGCAGTATTTCCAATCTACCTCATATCCCATTTTCTTCATCCCTGTATTTCGCCAGTAATGCTTTTTTGTATTTAAATTTGAACACATAGATAGTTGGACATTGTTTGATCTCATCTTGTAAATTATTCCAAAGTTTGACTCCACACACAGACACACACATACTTTTCCTGGTTGTTCTCACCTTTGGGATTTTGAATTTACTACAGCCCCTCAAGTTATAATTTCCCTCTTTCCGAGTGAATCATTTTTGTATGTTTTCTGGCACTATGTTTTTGTTGACCTTAAATAACAGTTGTGAAGTGAAAAGTTTTATTAAATCATCCAATTTTAATCATTTGGACTGCATGAATAAAATATTATTATCCTACCCTCATCTCATCTCATTAGCTGCACCGCTTTTCCTCAGTAGGGTCGCGGGGGTGCTGGAGCCCATCCCAGCAATCATCGGGCAGTGGGCAGGGGACATCCTGAACTGGTTGCCAGCCAATCGCAGGGCACACGGGGACAGACAACTCACTCGCTCAGTCACACCTAGGGACAATTTGGACCGGCCAATTCACCTGAAATGCATGTCTTTGGAATGTGGGAGGAAACCGGAGTGCCCACGCAACCACGGGGAGAACATACAAACTTTTGAACCCACTCAGGAGGTTCCCACGACCCCAGAACTGTGCCGCACACGCGCTAACCACTGCGCCGCCATGCTGCCCATATCCTACCCTGTGCATGGTTATTATTGCACGTTTTTGAAAGATGAAAAGGGGCTGTAGTGAACTTTTGTAATTATTGCCCCAGACTTCTGCACAATATGTTAGGTATGGAAGAACTAGAGAACAATATAATAAATACAATGCATTATAGTTTAATATCCATACTTTTAGGTTAATTAGTTCACGATTAATACAGGTTACCAAATCAATATAGTTATCATTTGAATAGAAAATGTTAGTGTCGTCTGCAAATATTACTATTTTCAATAGTTTTGAAACATTAAAAATATCGTTAATATATAAATTAAATAACTTTGGTCCCAGGATGGAACCCTGTGGTACTCCACAACAGATGTCCAAGTATTCAGATGACAATTCTCCCATTTTTACATATTGCTTCCTCCCCGTCAAATAACTTTGAATCCATTGCAAAGCCACTCCCCTGATGCCATATCTTTCCAGTTTTTTTAATAGTATATTATGATTAATGGTATCAAATGCTTTTTTTAAGTCAATAAATACTCCGACTGCGTATCTCTTCTTTTCTATACTATGGGTGATTTCTTCTACTGCATCAATAATTGCCATTGTTGCTGATCTGTTTGCTTTAAACAATATTGCCTTTCATTAATCAATTTATGTTTCTCTACAAATTGTTCTAGTCTATTTTTGTAAAGTCTCTGAACTGAGGAAGCAAAGATACCGGTCTATAGTTTGTAAAAATGTGCTTGTTTCCATTTTTGTATATTGGTATAACTTTTGCTATTTTCATTTGATTTGGAAATTTGCCTGTTAGAAATGATAGATTACAGATGTAGGTCAATGGTGTCACAATGCTATTTATAATTTGCTTAACTAGTACCATATCGATGTCAAAACAATCCATTCACGTTTTGTTTTTACAGTTGTTAACCACGTCTAAGATTTCTGATTCCGAAACCCCAGATAAAAACATAGTCTTGGAGTTAATTTTTATCAGTGACTCAAGTTGTTTATCACTGCATTCTGGGATATTTGCAGCGAGCTCTGGTCCAACATTTACAAAATAACTATTGAAATTCTCCACAACTTGATTTAAATTATAATTTTCACTGTTCTTATCAATAGAATAGTTTGGATATGCATTACTTACATTCTTTCCTTTTGTTATACTATTTAATATATCCCAAATACCTTTTGATATTACTTTTGTTATGATTTAATAAATTGGTATAGTATAATTTCTTGCTTGCTCTTAATATTCCTGTCAATTTGTTTTTATACGTTTTATATCGGAATTCGGCTTCCTCAGTTCTTAGTTTAATACATTTTCTATATAAGGTGTTTTTTTTTCTTACAAGCATTATATAAACCCTTAGTTATCCATGGATGGTTTACAGATTTATTCTTAATATTAGTTTGTCTCATTGGGCAATTTTTGTTATACTTGTTAGTGAATATTTCCAAAAATATGTCAAACGCACGGTCCACATCATCTGTACCATATATAGCATTCCAGTTTTGTTTAACTAAGTCATCATAGAGTGATATAATAGTCTCTTCAGTTCTAACTCGTTTGTAAACATAATCCTTAGTTGATTCTTGTCTAGTAACCTTTTCATCATACACTGTAAATATTGGTAGGTGATCAGAAATATCACAAACCAGTAATCCGCTGACGTTTGTAAATTCCAAATTATTTGTAGATATATTGTCAATGAGTGTTGCACTGTGTGAAGTGAATCTACTAGGCCTTAATATAGTTGGGTACAAACTCATACTGTACATTATATTAATACAGTCATCAATGTTTTTATGTTTGTTTGGATTCATTTGATCGATGTTGAAATCTCCACAAATGAATAGTATTTTGGCGCCTATTGTTGAATATTTTTTTTCAGCCCAGTTTGTGAAGGTTTCCAGATTTGAGCCCGATGATCTATATACACAACTGACTATAATATTTTCCTTTTTTCATTCATAATTTCTATTGTAATACATTCAAGTAAATCGGCAATGACAAATGACATGTTTTGTCTTTTTTTCGATTTGAATTTTTTGTGCACATATATAGCTACTCCTCCTATTTTCGTCTCATCTCATCTCATTAGCTGTACCGCATATCCTCAGTAGGATCACGGGGGTTCTGGAGCCCATCCCGGCAATCATTGGGCAGTGGGTAGGGGACACCCTAAACTGGTTGCCAGCCAATCGCAGGGCACACAAGGACAGACAACTCACTCACTCATTCACACCTAGGGACAATTTGGACCGGCCAATCCACCTGAAATGCACGTCTGAAATGTGGGAGGAAACCGGAGTGCCCGGAGGAAACCCACGCAAGCACGGGGAGAACAAACTCCGCACAGTAAGTCCGGTAGCTGGATTTGAACCCACACAGGAGGTTCCCAAGACCTTAGAACTGTGCCGCACACGTGCTAACCACTGCTCCGCCGTGCTGCCTCCTCCTATTTTGTTTGTTCTGTTGGCAACCATGGCAGAACCCCCCCCTCAAGGGACGGCTCCAGAAGTCCCAAAAAACAAAATACAGTGCTCGGCAGGCCGACGGGCGTCAGTTAAGGTGGGTCGACTGAAGACGGACGTGCAGGCAGACGAACGAGTCAGGCAGGCAGACAGGTATGCAAACGGACGAGTCAGGCAGGCAGACGGATGATTCACGCAGGCAGACGGATGACCCAGGCAGGCAGGCGGACAACCCAGGCAAGTAGGCGGACGACCCAGGCAGGCAGACAGATGACCCAGGCTGGCAGACCTGCAGGCAGACGAACAAGCCAGGCTGGAAGACGTGCAGGCAGATGGACGAGCCAGGCTGGAAGACGTGCAGGCAGACGGACTAGCCAGGCAGGCTGACAGACAAGCCAGGCAGGCAGACGGGCGGGTCGACGTACGATTCAGGCAGGCCGATGGCCGCGATGGAGAGGCCGACAGCCGCAGCGAAGAGGCCGACGGGGGACCTCAGACAGATCGGCGCCAAATTTTTCCAAAAACCCCATTCGAGGCACAGCAATTGCCATGGCGGGCGGGTCCGTGGGCTGAATGGGCAGGAAACACGACAGCACGGCAGGAGGAGAGCCCCGGGAGGCGGGGCCGTTGCCGACAGCCGATGCGATGGGAGCTCAGTAAGCTTAGCTAATTTCAGCTGCCGACGCCGACGATCTGTTCAATTTGCTGGAACAGCAGCTGAAGGACGGTGACGTCACTTGACACCTCTCCCCAATCCGCGCCTTGTGAGCATTCGCTGGGTCCATTTTGTGGTCAGCCTGTACTGTCAGAACCCAGAACAGGATCAAGACCCAATCACGTGACGTTCTCACTCAAGCCTTTATTTTATGGGAAATGGGGAGTCATGCACGATAGGTGGCCGGTCTGGCGTGTAAAGACCGATTGCAATTGCCCGAGTTGAAATCGGACAGATGGGGTCAATACCGGACAGGAGGTGACAGACAGGATAGATAACAGATCAGGATATCGAAAATTAACAGGAGAAACTAGACGGGAACAGAAACTGGATAAAATAATAAACGGGACAAAAACAGACGGAAACTAAACTGGAACCCGAAATTAAACAGGACAACAATAAATGGGACTGGAGGTATCACAGGAAAAAAGGACCGAGACATAACCCATGTCTTGTGGGGCAGAAGTTTGTTTGACGGGCTGACACTGAAGCAAGAGAGCGCTGAGCATTATATAAACAGAAAGTCAATCTCTCAACAAGCCGCAGCTGACACCACACGGGCGGGACCAATTGGGAACCACGGCAACTCTAACACACACGGGCGCGGCCAATTGGGCGCCATAGCAACCATGACATTCTCAAGGTTTCTTCAATCTCCTTTAGGCTTAGGTTTTTGAGTTTTTCCTTGCCCTTATGCTGGTTTTCTATCAGGGTGTGATAGTAGTCTGTACAGCCCCTTGAGACTTCTTGTCATTAAGGGCTATAAAAATAAAAATGACTTGTCTTATGTTCTTGAATATCATAGTTTTTTTTTTTTTATTGATGACAATTTCTTTTTCTATCTGTTTTCATCCTAGAAGCATGGTTACAATAAGTTCAAAAATTCACAGTCGAATTGAAATGAAAACCAAAAGAAAAAAAGGGCTGGCAGAAAAAAAATCGAACCTCATTTTTGTCCCGTCCCCTTAACTGTCTTGACACATTTCACATTTGTATTTTAAAGATAATAACAAAGAATAAAAAAAAATCACATTGTAGAGATCCCTCAATCCCTGCGAGGTAGCTTCGCACCTGCGTAAAAGCCTCCAAAGGATTAAACCTATCTCACATTGACGTGTACAACAGTAACAAAAAATATATAGATCAACAAAGAATAACACAAAAAACAACATTGCAGTTGAATACTTGATTTTTTTGTCATTATACAAAGTAAGATAACATTTGAGGGCTTCTCCTTTCAGTGTAAGAAAGCAATTTAGAGAGCGGCTGGCTAGCTGCGTGGTAGTATCAGGTATCCTCGGATGGACACAGATCTTCGATGATTCAAATAAGACCGTCCTGAATGTAGTTGTTTCCCACGAGTTGTGGCTCCATGTCATCCATTTCATAGGTTATGGACCTGGCGTTGGCAAGATACAGGGTCGGCAGGCTTTGAAGAGTTGTTAACTTTGCCATTAGCAGTAAGCCAGACCAGCAGCTCTTACCTTTTCCCAGACGCTGGCCGAGTTGCTTCTGGAACCTAATAATCCACGCAGCACTTGCTGGTGGTCACCATTTTGTTCTTTTTCATCGTTCATTTTCTGACTATCCTTACAATTAGAGTTTTTGATGTAACCAGCTGCTAAAAGCTATCGATCGCTAGGCTTCCCAGTTTGTTTACAGAGGCACCGCTGTTTAACTGACGGCATACACTAGTGACTAGCCTATCATGGCTGTGCACACAGACAGTCACACCAACCCACCACAAAGCTTCCTCCCTAATCTGTCCCACTGCACAAAATGCACAATACAATAATATTAATGACGAAAAAAGACAAAATCAATTTATTTAAAAATCTTTGAAGGCGTGAACAGGCGATAACCGAAGCGTAAAGAAGCGAGGGGATCTCTCTGTATCACCGTTGTTCAAAAGAACAATGTGCTGCTAGTCTGGGTTACGAGGGGATCGGCAATGGGCAACTCAATTTAGAGCCTCCAACAGACAAGAAACACTGAAACTGAAAACTAACCCTTACTTGCATTGAAGAACAAAGAATATTAGTTGGGAAGCTTTTAACGTCTCTTGAACCCAAACGTAACAACAACAAAAATAACAGCAGTTCAACAAATTCCAACTTATACGAGCACCTCTACACATGAAAATTTCGATACACAAGTTTATTTTTCTTAATAAAAATCTACCTAGCTTTAAGAAGGAAAATCGAGTTCACAAGCAGTCCCAGTTGCTACCACTAGAGCCTGTTTGATGCTTGTGACCGCTCACCACCATCAACTCGGTCCTGCGGCTCCTGTCATCAGGCACCTGAATCAACGCCCTTGCTTAAAACTGGTACCTTGCGTATACAGGCTTTTTTAATTGCTTCTCTTTAAGCGCCTTTGTTGGTAATAACGATGTTACTGACAAAAATATGTCTGTTACGTAACAGCCTTATTTTTTCAGTAACAGGTTAATCTAACTACCATATTGTCACAACCATAGTGCGCACCGTCTCCATAGGTGGTTCTATTTCTGTATTCAACACTACACAGGACGCACCGCACAGTAGGGCGCGTGTGCCCTCTGCTGTGGCTGAGTTACAACAACACAGACAAGCATACAAGTTAGCGTATTTTAAAATACACCGGAAGCAACACTGAGTTTTGTTGGGTTTTATTTAAGTATTGGTTAATAGTAATTTAAAAAAAGTTTGGCGCTCACATTTTTCACCGATAATCCATAAACCAGAACCGCTTTGGTAGATCTCCATTAAAAGCTTCACTTTCTTCACATTCAGAGTCACTTTCTGAAAGCTCAAACAAGAGACACATTAGCACAAGCGTCGACAAACCATTCTTTTCATTATAAACTGCTGCCAGTTTCTGCGCCACCGTCGTCCTGGTCTGGATGGAAAAATGGCCCTGTTTCGTGAAACAAAGCGCCACGACGATAACAATAATTATCAAATTGCTACATATGCTACGCCGTTATCATCCATGAGTACTTCTGCAAACAGTGGACGGATTTCGTGTGACGTCACGTGCCCTCTTCTGCTTTTGGGAAACTTGGGGTGGTTCACACGGAAGAAGGTATGAAAATCACAGGAGTATACAAGTTGCAATTATGTTGAAATGTGAACGATCTGACAAAAACATCGGATTTCACGCAAAACTGTTGTAAGTCTTGACCAAGGCTCAAACCTATGACCTGTGAGCCTCAGGGCGGATGTTCAAACGTAGGACCAACAAGCTAGTCTATATTTCCTGCACTGTATTGTATTGCATGATAAGATACCACAAGATTTGAAAATAATCTGAGACTTTAATGTGCCCCTTATAGCGGTCTGTTGCTATGGCTGCATGTTCAGGATCATGTCACCATTCAAAATAGCGACTACCCTGTAGTTGGATAGTGATTACAAATACAGTACAGTGTTTACTAATTGACAAAAGAAAAAACAAATGAAGGCTGCGCTGCAAAACATGTGTGCCCGATCTTTACAATCGCTAGTGTCTCTCAGTCATTGCTGAATGCCGCAGCAACCGACACGAATCGTTTGTGAACGAAGCGTCTCTTTAAGCCGACTCTTGGAAATGAACGGATGGAGCCGGCTCCCCAACAGCTGGTTTCCACTGAGACGCCTTTTTCCCACGTGATTTGTCAATATGCATTTCTTTGGGGTGGGATTCTATGTTGTTAACTTCACATTTGGTTTAGCATAAAAAATTGAAATGAATTGGCAATGTTGTTTCGTATTTGATCCTTTTTGGTAGTTTTATAAATGTTTTTGCATTATTTTCCGTGTTTTTCTGTGTTAATTTCTCATCTCATCTCATCTCATTAGCCGTACCGCTTATCCTCATTAGGGTCGCGGGGGGGGCTGGAGCCCATCCCAGCCATCTTCGGGCAGTGGGCAGGGGACACCCTGAACTGGTTGCCAGCCAATCGCAGGGCACACGGGGACAGACAACTCATTCGCTCATTCACACCTAGGGACAATTTGGACCGGCCACTTCACCTGAAATGCATGTTTTTGGAATGTGGGAGGAAACCGGAGTGCCCGGAGGAAACCCACGCAAGCACGGGGAGAACATACAAACTCCGCACAGAAAGTCTGGAGCTGGATTTGAACCCACGACAGGTTCCCATGACATGAACTGTGCCGCACAAGCGCTATCTGTGTTAATTTGTTTATATTAAATTGTCAAGTTTATTCTTTTTTTATTCTTTCATCTCTATTTTTTCCTTTTGTTATTGTACTGTCATCATTTTCTTTAGTTTAATCTACTCAACACTGAATATTTTGTACTCACTTTTTAACGGGGGTTACATAAGACCTCCATCAGTCCCCCCAACGTTGACCTCCTCATGAACATATTTTTAATACTTCGCTAAAAATATCTCTGCTCTTTTTATAGCTGTGATCAGCAACAGCAATAAAATACTGTATGGCATCATACCGGCATAACACTCTTTTTTTTGTCTTGCATGAAAGTGTGTTTACCAGTGCACGGGAGATAATGGCGCACTTTCAATGATGAAATAAAATGTAAAAGCATGAATTTGAGGGGAGGTTAGTGTGAGAAGGTAAAACGTATACAGTTATCTGGGTTTAATTCATTATGATTCCAATTGCACAATGGTTAACCCTCGTGGCATGAAGAGACATGTTTTTACATTTTCAGGTTTTTTTTGTATTTTCAATCAAACAGTGAACATTAAAAAGTTAAGAATTTCCTCGGGTTGTGAAAACATGTAGATGTTTTGAAATGGCATTGTGCTGTGATTTATATGTTATTGCCCCCAATAAGCAGGTAGGCGCCTTGCATGGCTGACTCCCTATTGGTGTGTGTGTGAGTGTGTGTGTGAATGGGTAAGTGTGAAGCACATTGTAGAGCGCTTTGGGAGGTCTTTATTGACTTGAAAAGCGCTATATAAATGCAGACCATTTACCATTTACCATTGCATTTCGGAGTCAATCACATACTATACAAAAAACACACAATGCACATTATTTGAACGTATAGGTATCCAATATGACAAACATTCTTTAATATATCATAAACCTGGGGTATTTCAATTCATTACCCAGGATTTTCGTATTTTTCTCTTTAGTACTGTAGAGTCAATTGTATGAATTGAATTTTTGTTGAGTGGTTACACAACTACGCCAGCAGGGGGCATTAAAGCCCAAATACTAGTGATTTACAGGCAAAACTAACTACAGTGGGATTTTTGGGGAAACAGCTATAGAAAAAAAATATCTATGAATTAAAAAAAGTCACCACTTTTAACTAGGATAATTCAACTCTAATTAGGTCATATGAAATAACCACCTAAACATTTTATGTATATGTACATGACCTGTTTACGGCCATACCACCCTGTGAACGCCCGATCTCGGGATTCTAAGATGGGTCAGCCCTGGTTAGAACTTGGATGGGAGACCACCTATGAATACAAGTCGCATTGGATGATGAAGGTATCAGGTTAATCCAGACAAGTGTGACTTAGGGTTATTATTTTAAGGCTTTGAGGTTTTTGTAAAAAAATGTTAGGACTGTGCGCTGTGGGCAAAATCAAAAGAATAATATTCAAAAATATACATGCATTTATTGCTAAGAACATGGCATCCTACCAGTAAGTGTGGGCAATACAAGGAATTTTGGTATCGATGAAATCCAAGTGAAAAGATGGTGGTATCAATCGATACCAATCAAATACCGTTTCTCTTTGCTTGGAAACGTCATGATCATTGAATTAATTTACCCTGCCCTTTAGTTAGTCTATAATTACATAATCCAAGTAAAAACATGGTAATATCGATTGATACCAATCCAATACCGATTTTCTTTGCTTAGAAACGTCATGATCATTGATTAAATTTACCCTGGCCTTTCGTTAGTCTATGATTACGATAAACACGGCACAAAGATTTAAGGTGTAAAAATGTTTTATCAAATAACTACATTACAAACTTTAACAGTGTAAAACGAATTATAAAAATATTTCTATTACAGCTATTTCAGAAGAAAAGCCAAAAGAGACAGACCAAAAAAAGCAGTAATGTAACACAAATACATATATTATATGACAATGGCAACTAAAATACCTTCGATTGCACAATACCTGTATTTTGAAAATAAAGTCAGTCGTAGGGCAGCACGGCAGCGCAGTGGTTAGCGCATGTGCGGCACAGTTCTGAGGTCATGAGATCGAACCTTCCTGTGTGGAGTTTGCATGTTCTCCCCGTGCTTTTGTGGGTTTCCTCCAGGCACTCCGGTTTCCTCCCACATTCCAAAAACATGCATGTCAGGTTAATTGGCCGGTTCGAATTGTCCCTAGGTGTTAATGAGAGAGTGAGTTGTCTGTCTGTATGTCCCCTGCGACTGGCAGGCAACCAGTTCAGTGTGTCCCCTGCCCACTGCCCTAACATAGCTGTGATGGGCTCCAGCACCCCCGCTACCCTACTGAGGATAAGCGGTGCAGATAATGGATGGATGGAAGTCAGTAGAACGAATAAGGGTTCAATTGTCTCTCATTGGCTTTGTTGCCATGGTGACAATGTGTTTACAGGTTTTTGTTCAACGAACAGTCACAAGACTTCCTTGCATGTTGCAGGCTGGGGTAAATTTGCCAGACTGACCCGAGCTCTGACCAGCAGCCGAGGGGTCCTGCAGCAGCTGCAACCAACCGTCCACAAAGGAGAGAATGTACACAAGCACTCACGCCTGGCTGAGGTGATTTGCGACTCTTTTCATGTTCATTCTTTCACATAAGTCATATGTTAAATCATGGGCGTAACTGGACGTTTTTTTAGGGAAGACTCAAATGCGGGACACAAGGGATGCTTATTTAAACAGCAACAACTTAAGAGGAGACGATCTTGAGAGGGAAACTTGAGAGGAGTGGCGAGAATCTTGAAAAGGAGATATGTTTTAAAGAGGGTTGGAGTGGCAGGTCTTGGAGTGGAGAAACTGGATCACGAGGGAATTGAAGGGGCAAGCCCTGGGAGGCGAAGCTTGTCATTTTTGTGTGTGAAAGTCTTCAGGAGTCAAAACAGTTCAGCAAAGTGAGTTGGGAGCTCTGGATATTTATAGAAGTGGCTGATTGTCTAATTGAAAACACCCGATAAGGGGAATAGTGAAGGGGATTGGAAAATGTGGTAAAGCTGCTGTCTTTTGGGCAGAAGAATGACTGCAGGCACCAAACCCTGACAAAATTAAGAAAAAATATACTCCAGATTGACAGTTCTTTGTGTACAGGTGCTTCAATTGGGTTCCGAGATCCTGCCCCAGTACAAGCAGGAGACACCCAAAACTCCCCCGCATATCATCTTGCACTACTGCCTATTCAAGACAACCTGGGACTGGGTCATCCTCATCCTAACATTTTACACGGCCATCATGGTGCCCTATAATGTATCCTTCAAGACGAAGCAGAACAACGTGACTTGGTTGGTGGTGGACAGCATCGTGGACGTCATCTTCCTGGTGGACATTGTGCTCAACTTCCACACCACTTTTGTGGGGCCCGCCGGCGAGGTGATCTCAGACCCCAAACTAATCCGCATGAACTACTTGAAGACCTGGTTTGTCATCGACCTTCTCTCCTGCCTGCCCTACGATGTAATCAACGCCTTCGAGAACGTCGACGAGGTGAGTCATCGCAACAAATGACCTAAAAAAATATTAGACAGATCTGGAATGTAGTTTCCATGATGTTCAGTGGGACAAATTTAAGAATTTGTTGTTGGTATCGGCACGCCCAGTTTGGACTAAATAAGCTGTTAGGGCACCTATGTCCAAGTAAAGGCTCGTTAATTGTTTTATTAGATGAAATGTATCTATGATTGTACATGGGTCTTATGGTCAGGGGGCAAATGCCACATAATTTTTTGTGGTCCACGAGATAATGCTGAGAGAAGCGCTAGGCAAAAAAGAGCCATAAAGACTTGCATTTTTAAATATGCCTATTTGAGCACCAGATGTATCTGCTTACTACCTTTACACAACCATAGACATCGAAACCCATTTCGATTATATTTCATTTACATTTAAAGTCACAGATGCTGTGTTTAAGGCAATAGGAAAAACACAAAATTAAACAAAATAGGTCCTGGATGTCTTTGCAGAGTTCTAAAGAAGCTTTTAGCTGCTTTCAATAATAGATCTAACAATGTTCACTTTTTCTGCCCTTTATTTATTTTTATTAGACCCCCCGTTAAGATGTTTTTTTACCATGTGGCCCCCAAACTCAATTTAGTTTGACACCATGCATTATTGGTTTATTGGCCAGGAATCATTGGGTATTTTCTTTCGCTGTACGGCAGGGGTATCAAAGTCAAACAGATGAAAGGGCGGAACAAGCAGTTGACCCAAATGCGTAACGTTTCACATTATGCCTTATCAAGGGATTGGGGAAGTCAGGGTAAGAGGAAAAGACACCAATCTGGTACTCGCTGGACAGGTGGAACAGGAAGCCCCCACGGCCGATGACAGGAGGCGAGGTGGACAAGCGGAGAGCAAAGCATGAACGGGTAGCCGGGACGGGAGAACGGAGCGTGGTCGGAGATCGGAACAATTCGGGGAGCCAAGACAGGAGAACAGAGCGTGATCGTGGATCGGAGCAAGTCGGAGCAAGGTGGAAAGCAGAGCGTGACCGGGTAGCTGGGGCGGGAGAACGGTGCGTGGTCGGAGATCGGAACAATTCGGTTAGCCAAGACAGGAGAACAAAGTGTGGTCGGGGATCGTTACAGGAAACAGGGGTCGTAATCAGGCAGGATACAGGAACAGGTCGCTTCCTCATTTAAATAAAATTTTGTTTTGACAAAAATCCATACAATACATGACATAAATGACAAAAAAAGCCCAAAATGCAAAGCAAAATACAAAGCAAAATCAATGACAAAATATATTTAAAAAAATACATGACAAAATACACGAACAAATACCCTTGAAAATCAATGATAAAATAAATGACAAAACACACAAAAATACACAACAATATACACATTAAAAAAACACAACAAAACCGGAAAAATAAATGACAACACCCAAAAACTACATGACAAAATACACAACAAAATACTCGGGAGAGCACAACAAAATACACAGCAAAATAAATGACAAAGTACATAGCAAAATACACCCAAAAAAAGCCTACAAATTACACAGCAAAATACACGACAAGTTAAATGACAAAATACACAACAAAATACACGACAAAATACACAACAAAATACACGACAAAATACACAACAAAATACACGACGAAATACATAACGAACTACACAACAAAATACACAGCAAAATACATGTGAAAATTCATGTGAAAATACACTGCTAAATAAATGACAAGATATATGGCAAAAAATGACAGAACACACAAAAACACTCAACAAACTATAAAACAGAATGCACGACAGAAAACACGACAAAACACATGATAGAATACACAACAGAATACACCAAAAAATACACAACAAAACGAATACCGAATTCAATACATGACAAAATGCAAATATGAATGAATAAATGCCTTTTGGTGTCATATATTTAGCTATTAAATGACTTAAGTTATTGTTCATTTATTTATATGACATATACTTGTAGTTTTCTATTTTTTTCTGCATCTATTTCTATATATGGTAGGATCACTCCATACATTGTAGTAGAAAGGGTTGTGCTTGTTTTTGTGCTTTTGTAATAGAGGAACAATTGTTGATCCAATGTTTCTGGTTGACACCTTACAACATACACCCACGCATGCTAACACAAGCACACAATGATTAAATTGAGCCAGGAGGTCCTGCACTTTTCATGATATCAATCCATCTATTGTGTGTATTTCAGTGTGCTGTGTGCTTATATTTTTAACGCCTGTGTTGTATTTGTGTGTGTGCGTGCTATAAATTGCAGTGCTAGCGTTCCGTCTCGCGGAATGTGTGTAGGGCTCTCTGGGGTGGCATGTGGTGTTATCAGACACTGTAAAGGGAGCGTTGCTAGCTTGAATGCACGAGAAGCATTTTGAGTCTGTCTTGTGTTTCCTCGCCTCAGCATTGTGGATGCTGACCAGTTCAATAATCAGTATTGGACACTTAACTGGACACGATGCAATATATCTATCTATCTATCGATCTACCTTGGTCATATCCCTCAAGAGGGGTGACCGACAGCAAGACAAACACATACAATAACAAAGAAAATAAAAGGGAAAAAAATGGCAAAAAAACACACACAAAATTTGCCCAAACACCGAAACAAGTTAGGCACCTCGGCACATAAGTTGGTCATGCTTTCGTGCCTCCAGATGACATGGGACACCAGAAAGCGGCCTTGTTACTCGGGTCAGGGTGACACAACACACTCTTTTGTTCAACAGCAAGGCCCGACAGCTTTCACTGGTTTACCCTTGCCACATTATACGGGTGCCCAGCCCATCCTTAAGAACACGTCCACAATCCCACTATCCTTTCACAACACCTCTCCACTCCTTTCTATCACCAACAAGATATCTAGCTTCCATTATATTTAGACCTCTTTCCTGCAGTGCACTCATAACACCATCCATCCACGTCAATCGCGGCCTTCCTCTTGGTCTCCTTCCATTGACTTCTGCTCTGTAGATTCTCTTCAACATTCGCTCCTCATCCAACCTCTCCATGTGTCCAAACCAACCGAGTACTCTCTTATCAACACGCTTGCTCAGTTCCACGACTACTCCAGTTCTGTCTCTCACAATTTCATTTCTCAATCCATCTTATCTTGTCACTCCTAAAATAATCCTCAAACACTTCATCTCAAAAACATTCAATTTCCATGTTGGTTCCAGATCAGGGGATGGTGTAATAATAGTCTAAAAAATAGTCTGTGTAATAACCTGTGAAGCCCTTTGAGACTCTTTGTGATTAAGGGCTATACAAATAAAAATGACTTGACTTAACTTGACTTCTTAAATCTGCGTTCAGGCTCCGAGTCTCTGCACCATACAACACAGTCGGCACAATCACACTCTCATACAGTCCCCTCTTAACATCCATAATCATACTCTTGTTGTTCATCACTCTCCTCAGAGCACCCAAAACCTTGCTTCCTTGATTCACCTCGCACTTCATTCCACCAACTGCAGCCACTTCACAACCCAAGTACCTAAAGCTTTCAACTTCTTCCAGCACCCGTCCATGCAACCTGATTTCTAACGTCATGCCCACTCCATCACGTGAACACTTCATCACCTTACTCTTCCCAACATTGACACATAACTTATGCCTATCACATACTCTTCCAAACTCCGTTACCAACCTTCTCAATGTTTCCTCAGAATCATCCACAAGCGCTGTGTCATCTGCAAACAACAACTCACTTACCTGCCACACTGTTCCACTGTTGTCCATCATCTCTACACCTCTGCCAAATAATCTTGCATTCACCTCTCTCACCACACCATCCACGTACACATTAAACAGCCATGGTGACATCACACACCCCTGTCTCACACCAGTCAACACAGGGATCCACTCACTTGTCTCACTCCCTACTCTTACACATGCTCTGCTGTTCATATAAAAACTCTTTTACTCAGCACAGACAACAAACTAAAACCTCTCGAATTGCTACATTCATACTTATCAGCTTTACCCTTATACAATGGCACCACACATGCACTACACCAATCAACAGGAACCATACCACTTAAAAAGCATACATTCAACAAGCGTACTAACCAGTCAATCATAGCTGTGCCACCTTTTTTCAGGCATTCAGCAGTACAACCATCCAACCCAGGTGCCTTCCCCCCTTTCATTTCTTTCACTGCCTCTTGCACCTCCCATGTTTCCACAGGCTTCACATTTAAACCACCCAAACGGGCATTCTCTCCATACCATCGATCGCCTCGACTCTCACTTCTCTCCCATCCTCCACATTTAGCAACTCCTCAAAATACTCTGCCCATCTCGTCCTGACTGCACTACCGCTAACCAGCAATCTACCATCCTCATCTTTCACTTTCTCTTCCTTTCCAGACTCACTGTTTCTTACTCTTTTCACTTCTTTCCAGAACACTTTTCTCCTTTCCTCAAAGTTCACTCTTATCTTTCGACACCATTCATCATGTCCTTTCCTTTTCGCTGCTTCCACTGCCGCTTTTACCAACCTTTTCTTCACTTAATATCTTTCATACGCATCGCCACTCTTATTTTGCAGCCACTCCTCAAAGGCACGTCTCGGTGCCCGCTTTGAGACTGGGAGGTCGCTGGTTCGCACCTCGGCCGAGTCATACCAAAGACTTATAACATTGGTAAAATGGCGGCGCCCTCTGTTGGCTGCGGCTGCATCGGCTCGCTACAACGGGTCAGGTGTATCGACATTTCGTTCTGTGTACATTGTTACACAGAATGACAATACAAAGGAAATTATTATTAATTATTAATTATTTTCTGCCACAGCCTATGATACCTCATCATTCCACCATTCACTTCCTTTCCTAATACCTCGACCAACTTTTCTCATTCCACACACTTCTTTTGCACTCCTCAACACTGCCTCTTTAAGGCACTTCCATTCAATTTCCACACTCTCCATTTCTCTTCTACTAATCCGTTCATACTCTTCCCTTATCCTCTCTTTAATCTCTTTCCTTTTTTGCCTTATTCAACTCTGACATTGTCACCTCTTCCCTCACACTCTTCTTATAACTAGCCCTCCACGATCCATCTATTCTCAGTTTCCCTCCACATAAAAATGATTAGACATACCACTCATTTCACCTCTGTAAACATGCACATCCAACAATTTACTTAACATCCCTTTCTTAACCACTACATAATCCATCGGTGCTCTGTCCACCATCTTGCCACTATCCTCTCTGACAAAGGTATACTTATTCGGGTCCCTCTTTTTAAACAATGTATTTCCAATCACCAACTAATTTTCCACACATAACTCAATCAATTTTTCCCACTCTCATTTCTTCCTGGTACTCCATATCTACCAATCACATTTTCAACCGTTTCATCACCCACTCTAGCATTCAGGTCACCTAGTATTACCACTATCCACCCTTCTTTCGCACTTGCCACACATTCCAAAAGTCCTTTCAAAACTCCTCTCTCTCCTCAGCGCTTCTTTCTGAACCAGGTCCATATGCACTTATAAACATCCATACTTCTACACCCCACTTCAACCTCACCTACATAATTTTGGAAGATATCTCTTTCCACTCCACCAGTTTTTCCTTTGCTTTCTCACTCACAAGCACAGCCACTCCTTCTCGAGCATGTCCACCCGTAACTCCAGACCATACATACCTCCAAGCTGTAATTCACCCATTCTTTTCATCTTTGTTTCAGTCAAGGCTAACACATCAACCTTCCTTTTAGTCATCATCCTTCCGATCTCCTCTTTCTTCCACTCAGTCGCTTTACTTCCACATCCTCTCACATGTAGTGACCCTATAACTAGGGTTTGCGAGACCTTTCGGTCTCCCGCCCCCCTTTCTTTGCCTTGCTGTCTCTTAGGGAGTAGAGATAGTCGCCTCTTACGACACACAGCGGACCATGGTGGGAGAATTCTCTTAACTCTCACAAGGAGAGGGCCCCTCACCACAGGACAAAAAAAACAGATCAGATATGATCGTAAATGCATGGGCAGTGTTGGGCAAATTACTATTAAAAAAAAGCAATTATATTCAGTTGGTAATGATTTCATTAAAAAAGTAATTCAGATACTCCCAAGATTACTGATAACAGACATTAGAGCATTACTCTAAAAGTAAATACAGTAGTAACTGGTTTTAAAATCAACCCATCTTTCAAATGTTTTGGTATCCGAAGTTTGTCAGACTAAAATCTTCCTCGTTATAAGATCAGTTTTCTAGTATCCCAAATCAATGTAAACTGTCTGAAACATTTTAAAAACATTCTGAGATCAAGACAGAAACAACATGGATCACTCATTTATAATGGTCCAGGGACACAGTGAGTGGAAGTCATGTAACTAACTTTTTGCATTTTATCATTTTTATTTCGGTTGTCGTTGTTGTATTTTTGTTACTGTTCTTGGCTATAAAGCTTTGTACTGTACAGTAACTTTATCTTTTGCATTTTTAGCCTTATTTCTTGTTTTATTTATACTATTCAGTATATTGCTGATTATTGAGTGAACTTTACCTGCAGGGCAATTGCGGTGGGTTTAATGGGAGGTTGGTTGCATTTGATGACCTTGGAATTTATTAATACTGTTTCGTTCCATTCCAATGAGAACACGTGTTTCGATTTACAACGGTTTCATTATACAACATTACTGCTGAAACCAATAAAATTCATAAGAAGATTTACCACTGTATCTAGTTACAAATGACCGTAACAGCAATTTTTCGGTGTTTGCAGTTAATGGGAGGGGGTTGGGGCAGAACCCCTCGCGAATTGTAAAAATCGGCAAAGTAGAAACCCCCTTCATAAATGCCCCCAAAGGGTCAAACTAACCTCGAGATGACATCCTTTCCGACTGAGAGTATAAGACTGTAACAGAATAACAACTATAGTTATACAAATAAAAACACAGGACACAGAATTGCAGTCTAATGAATGGTCTTTATTGTCATTATACAAAAGTACAACAGAATTGGTGGGCTTCTCCTTTCAGTACCAGAAAGTGATTTGGAGAGCAGCTGGTTAGCTGCACGCTAGTATCCGGTGTCCTCGAATTGAGTTGGGTCAACGCAACAATTAAAATACAGCCGTCCCAAATGTAGCAGTTTCCCACGAGTTGTAGCTCCAGGTCATTCGTTCAATGGGTAATGGATCCGGTGTCCGTGATATACAGGCTCGGCAGGGTTGGCTAAAGGGATTTCTTAGCCTAGCCAAAGCAGTAGGCAGGACCTGCAGCCCCGATATTGCCTTCTCCCCGACACTGTTTGTCTGGCAGCATACACCAGCCTATTACAGTTGCGCACAAAAAGAGTCGCACCCACCCAAAACACAAATTTTGGTTAAACAAGTCAAATTCGCAGTATATTCATGAACAAAGTAGGAGTTTGCCGTCTAAAATGCATGATGCACTTCTTATAACTTAAAGGGGGGTTGCGTACTTTTATTTATTTATTTTTCACCATGGTAATCTGCTTTTATCTCATTTTTATCATCGGTGTTCCGGCCACCGAGCGCATTAGGCTGGAGGAAAGGATTCAGGTGGGGGTGTGTGGTGTATAGTAAATCCTCGCTTGTGCTCGAGGTTTTCTTTAACTGTAGGATAAAAATTGGAAATTAAGAAAAGGGCTGTTTTAAATACAGTCTAAATGCGAACTCAAACACCCAAAAAGATTTAAAAAAATAAAGAGTTTATTTGAGTGCGTCTCACAGAGATACATTTGTTCACGCACAACAGAAGTAGCTTGAGAGGCTGCATGGTTATTTCAACCAGAAAATAGCATCAGCAAATAAAATATTTTGAACTTACATACCCTACCTTTAAGTCCGTCTTCAAGCCAGGGGTCTCCCAGCTGTTTTGAACTGAGAGCTAATTTTCTTTTTTTTTACTAAGGGAAAAGGCAAAGGGAATGAACTTTTATACAAATTTGAAAAATAGCAACTTAGCAATATAGCTAGCCAAAAGAGTAAAAAGCCAACTAAATAGCCAGATAGAAACCTAAAAATACGCTGGATAGCGAGCTAGAGAGGTCAACATTTAGCTTAATAACTAGCAAAAAAGATGAAATGTTAGCAAAATAGCATGCAAAAAATACAAAAAGCTAGCTAGCAAACTTGCCAGGTGGCTAAAAATGTGAGAAGAAAGCAAGCTTCAAAGTTAAGAGAGCTAGCTTGAAAAAAACTGCAAACTTTTTGCTTATTCGCTTTATCATAACCCAAAATTGGAATTTACTTTGTTGTCTGTCTTGTAGAATAAATCAATAATAAAAATGAATAAATACATTTGTTTAATACATGAATAGAATCTCATTCTAATTTCTTAATTAATTGCTTGAAAATATCAATACTTGAATATTTTTTTTTGTCCAGGAAGCCCATTTACTTGAATTTATTTATTTGAATTTCAAACATAACAATTTCTCATGTTATTAATATATTATAACAACATTATTACTAAGTTAATTATTAGAAATAGGATTAAATACACTCAGCCAACGTATTAAAAAAAAACATTTTACTAGAAAATCACAATGACCCAGCACTGGTGAGCTATTTTCAGAACAGGCAACAAGTTTGGGACCATTGATTTGAGCACTACATTGTAAATGTTTTTGCCAATTTATCCTGGGAGTCTTTTATCTTATTTTTGTCTCTCAGGTTTATTACATGTTGACCCTAGGTTCCATATCTAATAATTTTGCATACAGAATTTCACTTTGTTATTATCAATGAAAATCAAGACATATCAATTCAATAAAAGTCACAGCAATCTTCAGAACCTTGCCAAATGATGAGACGTTTGCAATTGCAATTTCAAACAATGGCATTGATAAACTTCTTGTCTCTGGGGCAACCTCCCCCACAATCTCCGAGGTGTCATTCCGTACCACTCTGCAAATTGTCCCTCAAAATTCTCCGAGGTTGGTCAGCAATTTGACATCCAATCAAGGATCTTAATGAGCAATGTGGAGAAACTGTGATGGCGAGGGAGGCGAGGCAGCCTTGATTAGCAATTTGCTTGTTCTTGGCCTTGGGTCAAGTCACATTTTTTGTATAGCCCTTAATCACAAACTGTCTCAAAGGACTGCACAGGCCACAATTACACCATCTCCCGATCTTAAACTGATATATGGGCAAGGAAAAACCCTTCCAGGATGACCGGCCTGCAATACATGTTGCATTGGGTAACAACACACAAAACGTTGTCAACATGAATTTAAAACACATAGGTAAGACGTAACATTGTCCAAGAAGTCCATGACAGCAACGAAGCAGATTCCCATCGCAGCCGGCCGGTCGATGCAAATAATGACACGCTTCAGGTCAAGGTGCTGGTCCGCTAAATCATTCCGATACGTTCCTCCTCCTCATTTCACCACCAGCCAGACAGCCGGAAAGGACGGGAAAAGAAAAGTATGAGGTCGGCATCAATCAGAAGCTATACAATAGAAGTGAGTCTTTATTCTAGTTTAGAACTACCACTGCGATTGCAGATCTAATATCTGGAAGGCAGAGCATCCCACAGCACTAGGGCCAGGATGGAGAACCCTCTCGAGCCTGCAGACTTTTTCTTGGCTCTTGGAGTCACAAGTGGACCAGCCTTTTCTGAGTAGAGGCTTCGTGCAGGAACACAGGGAAATCAAATCAGAGAGTTAAGAGAGGGCATGTCCATACAAGCATTTGTATGTTAGTAAAGTTGTAAGTTAGGTTGTTTTATCATCTTGTTTTGCTTTTTGTGTAATGTTTTTATTCATTATTTGATCATGTATTCATTTTTCTTTGTCTTCTTTTTCACCCCCCCTCCTTTTTTGTTGTTTGCATGACCCACAACACCCCCTTCAACCATCACCCCCTATGCTCTATGCCTGTTTGCATGCACGGAACGTGACGTGGGAAGAATTGGAACCGGCGAGCTGTCACTCAAGTAGGCTTCACTTTGATGTGAATATCATGATGAACAAGTGTTTCTCTTGTTTTGTACAAATGCACATGTATTGCTGACCTTGAAATTAATTGACTGTCGCCAGAGTGTGCATGCAATCACTGGACACGGAGTGATTCCCATGAAAAAGCCTTTATGAGATAGGAAGCCACTTTAGTTACAAAACTGATACGTTTATAGTTTAGCAGTAAAGAGAAAAAAAGCCAATTAATTTTGAACTTGCAAGGAGAACGGGAGAGGACAGTACAAAAACCGTCACAATGCCTAAATTCCAAACCTTTATTTTGATTGAATCAACATTTTGTATTGATAATTGCCTCCTATTGGTAAAACACGTAAATGATTAAAAATAATAATGATAATAACATGGACTCTCTGTAGTTTGTAATCTTCCTTGTGCTTTGTGGTTGCACGACACCAGGGGTTAGGGTTAGAGAGGGAAGAAAATAAAAAGAGGGTAAAAGAGGGAAAAATAAAGACAGAGAGAGAGACTGATAAATAGAGAGAGAAAAAAGAGAGAAAGATGAAGAAACAGAGTGAGAAAGAAAGGGACCAAAAGAGAGAAAAATGAGAGAGAAAAAATGAAAGAAATAAAGAAAGGGAGACAGTGAGAGAAAGAAAGACAAAGTGAGAAAGAGAAAGAGTAAGAGAAAAAGAAAGAAAGAGAAAGAAAGACAGAGCAAGAATGGAAAAAGAATGAAAAGGAGAGAAAAGGAGAAGGAAAAAGAGGGAGAATAAAAAAAGAAAGACTGGGAAAAAGAGAGAAAGAAACAGAGAAGGGGGGAAAAGAGCAAAGGAAAGAAACAAAGGGAGAGAGAGAGAGATAAAGAGAAAGAGAGAGAGAAAGAGAGAGAGTAAGTCATGTATACAGAAGGAAAAAGAGAGAAGAGAAAGAGAAGGAAAACTAGAAAGGGAGAAAGAGAAAAATAAGGAAGAGAGACAGACAGAGGGAGAGACCAAGAGAGAGAAAGAGAAAAAAAGAGATATAAAAAGAGATTGAAATAGAGACAAGGAGTCAGAGAAAGCAGGAGAGAGACAGAGAAAGAAAGAAGGAAAGCAAGAAAGAAAGCAAGAAAGAAAGCAAGCAAGAAAGAAAGAAATATGACTGATATACAACAAATATTTGGATATGGACATACTACAAAATACAACAGAGATAGTACAAAAAAATCCCCAAAATGTTTTTACAGTAATACTCCAAAAATACTATAATCATAAAACTACTGTAATAATACAAAAATACTATAAAAATACTACAGATACACAACAAAAAACTAATTTTGAAATTCAACATAAGTACTACAGAAATACTAATAAAATACTACTATGGAAATACTACATAAAATTAAAATATTACAAAAGTAGTAAAAAATATTACAGTAACACTACACAAAAACTGCAGTACTTCAATAAAAATCAGACTTCAGAAATACTACAAAAAACCTACCAAAAACTTAATAATTAATAATACTATTTTGCTCTGAATTTGGTTGTTTCAAAACCAATTTGATGAAACTAATCTAAAAAGAAGGCCAGCACGGCGGCGCAGTGGATAGCGCGTGTGCGGCACAGTTCTAAGGTCTTGGCAACCTCCTGTGTGGGTTCAAATCCAGCTTGAGTGGGTTTCCTCCTTGCACTCCGGTCCAAATTGTCCCTAGGTGTGAATGAGTGAGTGAGTTGTCTGTCCCTGTGTGCACTGCGATTGTCTGGCAACCAGTTCAGGGTGTCCCCTGCCCACTGCCTGATGATTGCTGGGATGGGCACCAGCACCCCCGCGACCCTACTGAGGATAAGCGGTGCAGTTAATGAGATGTGATGAGAATCTAAACAGAAGTATAACATTTTACATATGGCCCCTGGAGCAGAACATGGAATGAGTTTTAGTAGGTATGCAAATTAACAAGTAATATAAGGCCCCCAACTCTAATTTTGCTTAGTGCCCCATGAAGGCTTGGGGCGGTCCTGGGCAGATTCCTCCGGTGGAAGATACATTTGAGTGTCATCTGCAAAGCAATGTTGACTGATATTATACTTGTGAATAATATCACCGAACAGAAGCATGTAAATGCTAAAAAAAGGGAAAGTACAGAACCATGCCGAACGCCAAAGGTAACACTAAAGGGCTCAGAGGTCATATCACCGTATCTAACACAATGCGTCAAATAAGAGAGGTAGGATGATGAAGCGCCAGAGTCCATTGCCGGAAGTTCCCTTGTAACCTTTGATTATAATATGTAGGTTAAGTTACTAATGTAGGCTAAATGATAAAGTATAACACTGAAAAACAAAGCTACGAATTTGGAGTTGACATTCTTATACTGATCCGGCTCGCCTCAGAACAGAAAGTATGGATCCGGCCTCAAACCAAACTGAGTTTGACGTTCCTGAGTTAACAGATGTTTCATGCAGCTCTTGAGCTCGCCATGATCCCTGCTGACAATGATGATGTTACAAAACAAATAAGACTTATTTTTCATTCTCAAATGGTTGCGTGGTGTCCCAGAGCAGCAGGACACTGAAGTATAAAAGCAAACATTCCATTAGCTTCACACTGCAGCATGTGGAGAACTAACCCCTCCATTAAACACATGCTAACTTAGCAGATTCCATATTAAGTTACATACTTTAAATCTTGTACAAATCGCATAATTGTCACAGACATAAAACAGGACTTGTACGGCTACTTGAATTCCTTGAAAATGCTTGAACTTTAATGTTGTGTTTTCAATTTCAGGAAACTGCTTGAATTTTAGGAGAAGTGCTTTAACCACGCTTTTAAATTGAAAAAGTAATACTAAAATGTGGGTAAAAAAATGACGCCAATGGTTGCCCCAGTCCTCATTATCAAATTGTCATGTGAGGCATTACTGCCCCCTGCAGTCACATCCAAGAAGACAGTTTTATCAGACATGGGAAACCGTCCTTTGACTCGTCTCACTGGCTTTTTTGGCTCCCAAACAGCTTCTCAGATTTTTTTTCCCGTGATATATAATCAACAATAATAAAACATTATGCACCAAATTATTTAGTAATTAGTAATTTCATATGTTTTGCTTCTTGAAAATAGCATAGTTCTGTTAAAATAGTCACAGATCTACACAAACATTTATAAAACACAAATTTGTTTTAGATTTTTATACACTGAACAGATTTATAGCTGAAACACAGCACAAAATCCTCCAAAATGCAAAACAATGATATTTACAAATAAAAACATTTAACTCCTCTGTGCTCCAAGTAAATGATTGTTCGCTTTATCATAACCCAAGTGCAAAAAAAAATACTATTTATAATTATATTTTAACCTATTTAGATACAGATTATCTGTAAAACACGCAAAAATATATAAATTAAAATAAGTAAAGCAAAAGGCAAAATATCAGCAGTCTCAAAGATTGAAAATTGAATGCACTCTGCTTCGTAGCAATTAATATAATTAAAATGAGTTCAAGTTTGGCTCACTTTTCTGCTTTTTATACATACAGTACTTTCTTTTTTGGCATCCGTATTAAACTCAATTATTACTCAACACCTATAGAACCCTTTCCATGTTTGCAAACAAGTGCGTCATAGCCAAGCTGCGCTTGCATTGTTGAAGCAGAATGGCAAAATTAATGTCAGTTTATAGCTGCCAATTGACACAAAAAGATCGTAGATCATCGATAGGAACAGCACAAAATAGCACAAAGTATGTACTAGTAGCATAATAGCAACTTTATTTTAGTCATTAAAACCAACCCCCCAAAAAAACCCTTCTTTTGAACGGCGCTAAATTTCTTTATTTGAAGGTACTGGAAAAACTGCCCTTGAAAATGCTTAAAAAGTGATTCAATTTGGCCATGAAAAAGCTGCACCATCCCCGATAAAATGATTAGTTTTCAAAATAGAAGGCCTAAACCACGAGAACATGGTTCCAGAGATACTAATCCATTTTTCGGGCCATTGCGGGCCTCATTAAAAACCTTGGCGGGCCTGGTCAGGCCTGCAGGCCGCATCTTTGACACCCGTCAATTAAACCCTCAAAAATTGTCCATGGTAACCTAGAGAAAAATCTGACGGGACTGTATAGATCATCCCAGAAATATGGTTTCAAACCAGCCCAAAATGATGTCTTTAATAACCCTAAAAAAACAAGTTAATTTGGTTTGACAACCTCTCAAAACTGGGTCATGTTGTACAAAAACAAATGTGCAAAACGTACGTAAACACATAAAAGTATGTAAACACACAGACATACGTAAACACACACCAAACCGTATGTAGGCAAAAGACATACGTGAATACACCCAAAAATGTATGTAGACATACACAAAAATGTTCGTATACACATATTTAGAACAGCGTTATTCCCAACACTTCCTGTGAGGCAGACATATGACACTTTCCTTTGGGGAAGAATCTATTCCAAATAGTTTCATCTCATCTTGTTAAAATCTCGTTCTTCCGAGTGATTTTTCTTTCTCAGAGGGCAATGTGTCCTGTCGGACGCCGCTGAGATAGGATCAGGTGATGGCCACTTGTAATGCACACTGCATCCTAAACAGATGTCGCAACACATAGACATTTATTATTGTTGACGCATCAATGAACACAATCTTTCCGGAAGCTTCTTATTTCTCAAGGCGCCTCACATAGACTCAGGGTTCGTACGGGTCCTTGAAACCCTTGAACATGCTTGAATTTAAATGTTGTGTTTTCAAGGTCAGGAAAATGCTTGAATTTTGGGTGAAGTGCTTGAAAAGGCTTGAAATGGTTGCCATATTTCTTGGCAGTTTGACTCCATGCGCGATGCAATAACTAAAGAAAATGATTTAAAAAGTGCGAGAAAATGACGCCAACACACCTGCTCTGGTGGCTTGTCATTATGACGTTGTCATGTGAAGCATCACCGGCCCCTAATGGTTGCACCTAAGCGGACAGCTCGATTCAGAAAACTGGCTCTTTGGGCTCTTTTTCAGCTTCCAAACAGCTACTCAGATTTTTTGTATGTCCAAAGATTTTATTGATAATATACAAACATCATGCCCCAAATTATTTAATAATTAGTCATTTTATATTTTATGCATTAAATATTGATAAAAATATTGACAGATCAACAATTTTTTTTTAAATACAATAAAATTTTACACACTGAACAGATTTAAAACCAAACCACAAATAAATGATAAAATGCCCCCAAAAAGACTAACCAATTTAGCCACATATCCTTTTTCTTTCTTTTTTTTTTTTTTTTTTTTTAAATAAAGTAAAACAAAAAGGAACTGGTTGCCAGCCAGTCGCAAGGCACACAGAGACAGACATCTCACTCGGTCATTCACATCCAGGGACAATTCAGACCGGCCAATTAACCTGATATGCATGTTTTTGGAACGTGGGAGGAAAACGGAGTGCCCGGAGGAAACCCACGCAAGCACGGGGGAGAACATTCAAACTCCTCACAGGAGCAATCAATACAATCAAAAAGAGTCCAAATTTTCAGCTTTTTATTCATACAGTACTTTCTTTTTTTTGTCCTCCGTATTGAACTCAATTATTGCCCAACATCTATGGATACCTTTCCGTTTTTGTAAACAAGTGTGAAGCATTCAAGCCGGGCATTGAACCAGACTGGCAGAATTCATGTCAGTTTATAGCAGCACACTGACACATAAATATCTTAGATCATAGATAGCAACAGCTCAAAATAGCACAAATTATGTGCTAGCAGCAAGATAGCGACTTTATTTTATTTAGTTTTAAAATGTTGTAAGACATCCATAGAGAAAGAATGTCTTAGTGAGGGTGCTGTAATGCATCCATTCAGAATGCAGTGTGCAATGTGCATGTCCGTTGGAAGGGCCAGTGGTGTACATTTGAAATTTGGATAAAGCATAGAGTTGGCATCAAGGCCGAGCTGTAAATCTTTCTGCACATTTCTTGATTGAATCCTTTTTAGAGCACGCACATTCAGGTGTAGTGTGAGTGTCATATTTTTGTGGAAATACTTTGTCTTTATTTTGGTTGTACCTTTTTAGAATTTCTGTAGTAGTATTTCTGTAGTATTTGTCCCATGATTTCTGAAGTTGCATTTCTGTAGTAGCATACTGTAGTATTTTTTCGGTTTTATCTGTAATAGTATTTCTGTAGTAGTATTTTTGTAACATCTCCGTGTCACATTTTTGTAGTACAGTATTATTGTAGTATTAGTGTATGTGTATATTTTCAGCATTTTGATAGTACTTTTGTAGTTTTTCTGTCGTAGTAAATCTGTTGGGTTCTTTTTTGGTATTTCTGTAGTAGTATTTTTGTAGTATTACTGGATAATTCCTGTACTAGTATTTCTGTAGCAGCTTTCCGTGTCAAATTTTTGTAATATTTTTGTAGTATTTTGTAGTAATACTTTGGTTTTACTTTTGTAGCATTTTTGTGCAATTTCTGTAGTAGTATTTCAGTAGTAGTATTTTTTTTGTTTTTTTCTGTATTTTTTGTTGTATTACTGTAGTAGTATTTCTGTAGCATTTCCTTGTCACATTTTTGTATTCTTGTAGTATTGGTGTAGATGTATATTTTTAGTACTTGTGTAGTACTTTTGTAGTATTTCTGTAGCACAAAAAGGGGCTAAGTCCGTGGGCTATAGTTGGCCAATCACTGATTTATAGCCATGCATCAAGCTAAACATGTAACTTGTTAGGTTAGCATTCTTTACTAGGAAGGCGTGTCAGGTTTGTTATTTGTGTCTTTGTGTCTTAGGGCATCAGCAGCCTGTTCAGCTCCCTGAAAGTTGTCCGGCTCCTGCGTTTAGGCCGAGTCGCTCGCAAACTGGACCACTACATCGAGTACGGTGCTGCCGTGCTGGTTCTGCTGGTGTGTGTGTTTGGCCTGGCCGCTCACTGGTTGGCCTGCATTTGGTACGTATGCACGGTACTCTATTTTATGCATAATATGCATTGTAAGGGGGATCTCCCCCCTAAAAATAATTTGTAATATATTTGTTCATATATAGGCCAGGGGTTTCTAACTCATTTTACCCAGGAGCCACATGATTGAAAAGAAATGTCACGGAGGCCAGAATGGTATAAATTAAAGACAGAGAAAGAGAGAGGGAGAAAAAGATAGAAGTAAAGAGAGATATAAAAAGAGAGGGGGGATGTAAAGGGAGAGGGAGTAAGAGGTAGAGAGAGAGACAGCCAGACAGAAACAGAGAGAGTGAGCACAATACAGAGAGAGGTATAAAAAGGTGAGTTAAAGAGAATAAAACACAGAGAAAAGAGATAAAAGAGAAAGAAAGAGATGAAACAAGAAAGCGAGAAATGAAGAGAGAAAGAAAGTAAGAACAAGAGAGACTAAGGAGAGAAATAAAGGGAGAAAGAGAGTAAAACAATGAGAGAAGGGAAAGAGAGAGAGAGAAAAAAATAGAGGGAAAAAGAGTGAGCTTGAGAAAGAGAGTGAGAAAGAGAGGGAGTGAGAAAATGAGAAAGGGTAAAAGAGGAAAGAGAAAGAGAGAAAAAAAGGAGAGAGACCAATGGAAAAAAGGAGAGAAAGAGAGAGAAAAATAGTGAAGAAAAAGAAAGAAAAAGAGAGTGGGATGGATAAAAAAAGTGAAAAAAGGAAAACAAGTGTTCAGTGTGAGAAAAAGAGAAAATGAGAGAAAGAAAGAAAGGACGGGAAATAAAGAGAGAGAAAAAGACAAAAATAAAAGAAAGAAAGAACGAGAGAGAGGAAGCTGGACTTAAAGGAAAAACTCTCGATTTACCGGTAGATCTACGTTCCTACCCTCACTTATGGTCGTGAACTGTGGGTAATGACCAAAAGAACACAATACTGGATACAAGACGCTGAAATGAGTTTCCTCGGCAGGGTGGGCGGGGCTCTCCCTTAGAGATAAAGTGAAAAGCTCAGTCATCTAGGAGGGACTGTGTAGAGCCACTGCTGTATCACACTGAATTCATTTCACACACATATCAATTCTGAAAAATGTGCAGTAGTTGGCCTGAATTTTAAAAGTTATAAATAATTTGCGTTATTTGGAAAACAGGAGCTGCCAACTAATTATCTTATGTATAGTAACACAGGGAATTTCCCCCCATTTTAGTACAAAACTTTAATACAAAACTGCTTTGCGGCGCACATTTTTTTTTGTTCTCGTGTGTCAAAAAAGAAGGAATAAAAATATTTTTAAATATTTTTAAAAGTAAAAATATTGCCCGCCTTGCCAGTGCCTAAAACCGGCACTGAGTATGATTTAAAAGAACAGTCAACCAAAGGCAAGATAACCTGACTCTTGGAAATGTGATTGTACTGGCAAGGTTGCAGACACAAACCGTACTTAAATGCCTCACTCAAATACACAACAATGAGTGAATGCCTTACTCAAATGCATAGATAATCATGAAGTGTATTAACTACAACCAAATGAACAATTTGATGATTTAAATAATCAAACCGATAGAACATGAAAACTCTTATATTAATGACAAAAAATAGAATATTATACCACGGGCTATGCCTTGCCCAACCTCAATTTACAGAACATTCCTTTTAACACCTTTTAAAATGAACATAAGACCAAGTCGACAAAAAAAAATTGAAACAAAACTATATGAATTAGGCAATTTTAAACCATTTTATTTATATAGTTTAATCAGATTTTGGTCCAGTTGAAAACTTTTCATCTGAAAAACATGGCGCTTTCCAACGTTTTAGACATGAACAAGAATAAATAAAAAGGAGTTTTACAGTACATCATGGATTCTCAGTCAAAACTGACGGATGACTACCAATTCCAAAGAACATTTCTGCTAAATTCATGAAGCATCTTTATCCTGATCTGTGTGAAGCGCTTTGGAGGTCTTCAGTGACTAACTAAAAGCACTATAAAATGCTGTTCATTTACCATGATGCATTAAAAACTACTTTATTTTCCCAAGTCTTTTTAGTTCAAATAAATAAAATTATCATCATTAATGTTTCACATTTTTTAAGGATTTCAAAAATCGGATATATGACATTTTAATGCCAATTAAGGCCTTATTTGTAAAATAATTAATTCAATGCCTATTCAAACTTTTCAAACATATGCAGGAACCCTGTAAAAATGTAACATGAAATGAATCCTGGCCTGTTAAAAATAGCTCCTGTGCGCATTGCTGAAGAGCCGTGTTGGCGGTTGCTATGGTCGCATCGCAAGCGGAAGAAGGAATAAAAAACAAGGTTAACTGCCTTTACCTAGGATGACAGCGACAGTGTCACATGAAATCTCTTTTGTTTTGACTGTTTCCTTTGTGTGGTGGATATTTGGGTTGTGATGGTGTAAAGAGGAAAATAAATCTGATTTAAAAAAACCTTCTCGTACAATGTTGACCTCATCTCTTGTCCCCTTAACGTTTCTGTAAAATTCGCCTAGAATTCCTATCCAATACGTACCCAAAGTAAATTGAATGCTCTTCCTGAAGCGTTTGGAGAATGTGGACGGTTTTTTGGTCTATTTTGAAGGGTAACAAACTGAAATAATCACTGCAAGTGCTACTAAAATTAGGTTGAAACACATAGAAAATAAAAGGTTTTTATTCTTGTCTAATTGTTACTTATTTTTTGCAATCATATACCTGCAGATAATTGTACCACGTTTATTTTGGTGTCTGATTTTAATACTCTCTGAACATCTGCCTACAGTTCTTTTCATAATTTCATTGGCTAACCAATGTGTCAATAATCATTCGAATTAGTTACTACTGGTTAAATATATTCAGTGCTAAAGGAGGCAATGTCAGTTTTATTAATGCAGGCTAATGCGGGCTCTGGAGCGTGACAAAAAGCCAGCTTTTGGCCGAGAGTGGTGTCAATCAAAAGGTCCAAGGAAAACGCCTAGATTGGAAACACGTTGATGAGTTTACTTGTAAACGGAAGTTATGTGGTGAAACAGATCGATTGCAACAAGGAATGTCCAATGATGCAGAAATGATTTTAGGCTGATTTTTTGTGTGTTTCTGTTGGAATTATCGTGTATTTTGGAGTTGATATTTTACGTGATTGTTCACTGGACTTATTCAATCGTTAATTGCAAGTACAATTCTCCTTTTTGCCTAAACTTAGGTCTGCGGGGACCTTTGATATTCTAACAGGATTTGTAAGAGTGCTTAATCCTTAAACAGGATTTGTACAAGTGCTTAATCCTTAAATGCACGATTTTTGATGTGTACGATTGCAAAGTGCTTGGATTTTGGGCAAAGTACTTTTAAATGCTCTAAATTTTTGCAATGTTTCTCAACCAGTCTGCTTAAAAATGACACTGCTCTGTGGTGGCTTGGCTTTGCCATTGCATTTCTTTCTCCCCTGTGATTAAATGCACCTTGTATTTGACATTTACTATGGGCCACGCAAATAATTAAGGTTGTGTTCTCTAGTGGTAAATTGCATTGGGAAAAACTTCCTGCAAAGTTACATATTGATGTAATTTTTAACTCAACACCTACCTATATGGGGAAGATTGTCCCTAAAACAAATATATTCTCAACTTACTCAAGATATAAAATGTACATGTAAGATTAAAAATGACATATTAGTGGAGATTATTAATATCTGTGTGAAAGCAGAGTGGAAATTGATCAGGTTTCTGTAGGAACACAACCATGACACATCCTTAACATTTTCCAATACATCTAAATATACTGTATGCATTCCTTATAAGGCATATACAAAGCTCTGTTTTTTTTGCGGCTCCAAATTAATGCTTTTCTATCAAATTTTGGGTTGCCAACCCCTGGATTAGTTGTTGCACCTCTACTTTGAGGTAAGGAAGTATGAATATTCTGGGAATTTCTGCGCATACCCATCGACTGCTCTCCTTTGCTACTTAGGAAGGTTGAACCTGACTTTTGATATCGTCGCTGATTCCAGGTACAGCATCGGTGACTACGAGGTGATCGACGAGGAGACCAACATCATCCGCATGGATAGCTGGCTATACATTCTGGCCGAGACGGTGGGCACCCCGTACCGCTTCAACGCCAGTGGCTCGGGCAAGTGGGAGGGCGGCCCTAACAAGGACTCCGTCTACATCACCTCCCTCTACTTCACTATGACCAGCCTGACCAGCATTGGGTTTGGTAACATCGCACCCACCACCGATGGGGAAAAAATCTTCGCTGTGGCCATGATGATGATCGGATGTAAGTTTCCGACGTTCCTGATTAGCGCTTTTATGAATGAGGGGTTTGAAAATCCAGAGAATAGTTTCTCTATATCAGGGGTCTCCAACCTTTTTGAAGCTGAGAGCTACTTTTTGTTACTAATTAGCGCAAAAGGTTTAATATACATTTATAAAATGACAACTTCGCATGTGACAATACTAAAACTTTTTTTTCTAAATAATGTGTACCTCACACTGTCACGATCACCTGGATTGGGAACACCTATGCTCAGGTTTTGGCGCCAACAGCCAGGACAGCTGATTTTCTCTAAATCCCTGGAGGAACACACGCAGCACGTCCAACTTGTCCTTCGACGACTCCTAGAGAACTCCCTCTTCGTTAAGGCTGAGAAGTGTGAGTTCCACGCCCAAACCGTGTCATTCCTGGGGTATATCATCGTGGAGGGGAGATTGGAGATGGATCCTGCGAAGGTGTTGGCAGTCACCTCCTGGCCTGTCCCCACGGATCGCAAGAAGTTCCAGCAGTTCTTGGGTTTCGCCAATTTTTACCGACGATTTATTCGGAACTATAGCACGGTAGCGGGTCCCCTGACGGCTCTCACTAGCCTCAAGGAAACTTTCAGATGGTCTCCTGCGGCAGACAAAACCTTCTCTGCCCTCAAGGCTCGATTTTCGACGGCGCCCATCCTCCAAGTACCTGACCCGGGGCGTCAGCTAGTTGTTGAAGTGGATGCCTCGGACGTTGGTGTTGGGGCTGTTCTCTCCCAAAGGTCAGCCGAGGATCAAAAGATGCACCCCTGTGCATTCTTTTCATCTCGCTTATCCCCCGTCGAACGCAATTATGACGTGGGAGATCGTGAGCTGCTAGCAATAAAATTGGCCCTTGAGGAATGGCGCCACTGGCTGGAAGGGGTGCCAGTTCCGTTCCTAGTTTGGACTGACCACAAGAATCTTGAATACATCCGTTCTGCTAAACGTTTGAACCCGAGACAATCCCGCTGGTCACTCTTCTTCATCCGTTTCAACTTCACCCTATCCTACCGCCCCGCTTCCCGCAACGTCAAGCCAGATGCCCTTTCTCGCCAGTGTCAAAAGGACGACAATCATTCCCAGGGTCGGACAGCCATCCTTCCTGAGTCCCGGTTACTGGCCACTCTCACCTGGGACATCGAGGACCGCGTCAGGGAGGCCCTCCAAGACCAAGCAGGCCCCAGTAGTTGTCCAGAGGGGCGGCTATTCATCCCGGAAGCCCTATGGTCGGAGGTCCTTCAATGGGGGCACGACTCTCGCCTCTCCTGTCACCCGGGTGCTACCCGCACCAGCAACTTCCTGGCCTGACGTTTCTGGTGGCCCTCATTGGCTAAGGACGTCCAGGAGTACGTCGGGGCTTGCCAAACCTGTGCCCGGCAGAAGACTTCGAATCGGCCCCCTGCCGGATTGCTTCAACCTTTACCAGTCCACAGCCGTCCTTGGTCCCACATCTTCTTGGGCTTCGTTACTGGGCTGCCTGTCTCGGAAGGGATGGCAACCATTTTGACGATTATGGACCGGTTCAGCAAAATGGTCCACTTCGTGGCCTTGCCCAAACTTCCGTCCGCCAAGGAGATGGCGCAGGTGGTCCAGCTGCATGTCTTCCGCCTATATGGAATCCCAAAAGACATTGTTTTAGACCGAGGTCCTCAGTTTGCCTCGGGATTTTGGAAAGAGTTCTGCCATCTCCTGGGGGCCTCGGTCAGTCTCTCGTCCGGGTTCCATCCGCAATCTAAGGGCCCGGTCACATAGCCATTTGCGTCTGTATCGAGGCTAAATCACGGCCAGAAATTTCTGCCCGTGAAGCAGACGCTGTTGGACGCTTTGAGATCGCCATATAGACGAGATACAGCAGTGCTTTACTCGCGGTCGGAAATTCACACGCGGTTGGCCGCGCGAAAAAGTTTTGCGCTGCTCAAAACTTTGGACCACGTGTTAACCGCGGGCGGCACATGTGGTACACACGAGGCAATGACGCGGAAATGACGCGGAACGACGTGCTATGGCCGCGGCCAGGGAGTGGTTAAACGTGGGTATGACATGAAATTTCAGCGGGTAATCGTGGGTGGAGCACGGTCATAGCATGTTCTAAATCACTTTTGAGAACTGTTATGCACTCTACCGTAAAGCTTATTATGCAGAAATAAGTTTTTTGGTAGAGTGCATAACAGTTTCAATACGAGTGATTTGGATAGAAAAAGGCAAAATAAACATGTTACCTGCTCAAAAGTGATTTGAATACGGCGTGCATTACCGTTCGATTACATTCACAACAAATACAAAGACGGAATGGTTTAAGTTGTATTACATTCCCAACAAATGCAAGACGAAGTGGTTTTGGTTATATGTTCGCCATTAAATTCCCTAAAAGTGATATAAAAGTTAGATAAAACGAGGTAAAAGTGGTTGTAATAGCGAGGGGATGCAAATCTCGGCAAGGATGCATTTCTCGGCATAACGCCGGCTCGGCAGCTTTTATACCCGTGGTCCACACGAGAAAATGACGCTGAAATGACGCGATGAGGAAGCGGAACAGTCGCCGGCGTCTGTTTTGCGGGCATACCACCGATGAACAGCGGGTTGGCCAATTTTGCGCATTTTCCATCGCGGGCAACCACAGGCAAAAAAAAACGCAAAATTTTACCCGCGATACAGACGCAAACGGCTGTGCGACCGGGCCCTAATGGACAGTCTGAACGCCTCAATCAGGAACTGGAGACGGCTCTCCGCTGCCTGGTTTCCCGTGAACCTCTTTCCTCGGCGCAACAGTTGGTATGGGTGTAATACGCCAACAACTCCCTTGTCTGCTCCTCCACTGGCATGTCTCCCTTCCAGTGCGTCTATGGCTACCAGCCACCCTTGTTCCCCAACCAAGAGGAAGAGGTTTCCTGTCCGTCGGCTCTTGCAAATGCCCGTCGCTGTCGTCGCACTTGGGCTCAGGCACGGGCTGCTCTTCTTCGGGCCGTCCAAAGTTATTCAAAGGGGGCTAACCGAAGAAGAATTCCGGCCCCAACGTACCAGGTGGGCCAGCAAGTATGGTTGTCCACCAAGGACCTTCCACTCCGGGTGGAGTCCAAGAAGTTGGCCCCCCGATTCCTGGATTCCTGGGACCGTTTCCGGTGGACAAAATTATTAGTCCATCGGCAGTCCGCCTGTGCCTGCCCAGCACCATGAGGGTTCACCCGACGTTTCATGTTTCCTGCAATAAGCCTGTCCGCCAGAGCCCTCTGGTACCAAAAGTCATCCTTTTTCCTTTTTCTGGGGACTTCTGGAGCCGTCCCTTGAGGGGGGGGTTCTGTCACAATCACCTGGTTCGGGAACACCTGTGCTCAGGTTTTGGCGCCAACAGCCAGGACAGCTGATTGGCGCACCCTGTCCATTTAACTCCTCAGCTTCCGGAATCAAGTTGTCTGATTGTACTCACGCTACCTGTTGCCTTCATCTCAATAAGCCCGTACCTCTGACTCTTTGCCTGCTCCCTGTTTTCTTCTGATTGATCTCCGTTGCCGACCCGTTTCTAAAATTGCCTACGACCTGCCCTGCCCGTCTGACTCCTGAACTCTTTTCCGAATACTACCACGCCCTTCTTCTCCAGCCCCGGCCAACAACACTACGATTACGCCTGTCCGCGACCATTCCTGCCAAGCCTTCACCCGCCTGACAAGTTCCGTCAATCCGCCAACCAACGGATTCGAAGAATCCCACCTTGTCATTTCCTTCCTTTCAATAAAACCAAGAAACGAGCGCAAGTGATCCCAGTCTTCCTTTCGTCCTGTCTGACAGACACATTAATGTTTTTTTTAACATTGCTAGCCAAATTGTAATTCTTAGAGGTTTTTTTTTCAGAGGAAGTTGTAGAACTCATTCAAATAACAACGGAAAACTTATTTTGGCACAATTTGACCTTGCACATCAGACAGACTCCCTCTCTGTCCATTTTGTTAAAACTAGTCCTAAAACACATTTTTGTTTTTGGGCTTTTAATTCAAAAAGGTCACTCTGTTCCTCTTTTTTCTTGTTTTATGGTCTGATTTTTTTTGTTAATCATTTTTTTTATTTGTGTACAGCACTTTGTCTTCAGCTATGGCTATTTATTTGTTATTTTAATCTTTGTTGATAAAGTTGAGTTGAGTTGGTAGTTTTCTTAAAAGTCCAAATAACAACTATTCACAAACAAATATTTTGAAAGATATGCCAACGCAGAAGATAAAAGTACTCCAAAAAGGAAAATTAGTTATTAGATCTGTTATTACCAGGTTAATTATTGGAAGTAGGGTTAAACAGACTCAACCACTAAAAAATATTTTCAGAACATGTCCGCCGGGACCTCAGATTTTCCCAGGGAGCACCGAGGTGCCCGTGGGCCCAACATTAGAGACCCATGCTCTTTTCTTTGTACAAGTTTCAGAACAACAATTGGAAATGTGCAAGAACTGGGATGTATTTTTTTTCACCAAATCAGTCATAAGCTCTTTTGCTCTTTTGGGTCAAACAGATTCTCAAACCCTGTTTTAGATTCTCTTTCAAGGTAAGGCCCAAGTTAAAAGTTAGAATATGAAATAGTGTTGGAACCTGTGAAATGTACTTTGCCACAGTTAGGAAGTCACAAAGTGCAATTTCTATCACTGCAAGCCGTTAGGCTTTGAATACAGCTCTGGCGTCTGCCTACATGTGTCAGTTGGCCTTCAGCGTCTGTTATTCTTTCCTTCATTGGGCTCATTATCTTCAGTCGGAGCTGCCGCTGAATTATTAAGATGTGCCAGGCGTGATGCATGGCTCCTTTCTCATGCCGCCTCTAATAAAAACGTCTTGTAAAAAATAATACCGGCAAGAAAGCAGAGTGCAGGCTGGAGAGGAGCATTTTTGGATAATATGAAAGGTTTTACGCTGAGCAAAGCTGAGCTGAAGGGAGATAAATCCAGTCAAATGCCTTTGATAGGATACCAAGAAACACTATAAAATGATCAAGGCTATCAGTGGAGTGCATACAGCTACCAAAGACGAACGATCTCAATTGAGATGAAGCACCTCCCACATATGTGACAGAGACCAGAAATGGACAGTCCGGTGATCGTCGGTCACGGGTAGCAGATCGCTTGGAACGCGGAAGTGGCACTTCTGTGGTGAGCAAAGGCAGTGTCGAGAGCGTGGGAAGAACAGGTCCATGACCGGGACGGTGGAGCAGAAACGTAATCGAGTTCAAAAAAGGGGTCGGCGCCGGGAATCGAACGGGAATCAGGACAGGATAGAGTCAGGGTTGAAAAGGGCTTGCCTAGCGTGGGCTGATGTTCGCAGACGGACTGACAACCGGTGACAGGAAGACGGGGATTTGAAAAGAGATAAACAGCCAATCAGCGTCCGAATTAAGATGACTAATTATTGTCTACGAACTTCTCAAATTGTTACACAAAAATAAGTGGAGCAAATAATTCCAAAATTCTTGAGTTGAGATTGCATGCTAAAGTTTGTCATTGGTAAAAGATATGGGAGGGGCAAGTAATGATTAGAAGTAATGGTATCAGTTTCATTTGTTACATGAACTTTTTATGCTGTCTTCTTTAACTGCAGATCTAAAATATTTTGTATGACATCATCGGCCACACATGTCAAACTCATGGCCCGGTGGTGAAATGTAGTCCATCACATAATTTAAAAAATAAGCTGCAGTTTTAAAGATGTCCACTCTGTCACCAAAGCCAGGCGCCACTTCCAAAGCAACCATTTTTTTTCCCCACATTGTTTCCTCTTTACTTTGTCTTTCTCTCTGTTCTTTCTTCTAATCTTTTTCTCTCTACCTATCTCTGGCTTTCTCTATTTTGTTATTTTTCTCTGTGTGTGTCTTTTTCTCTCTCTCTTTTGTTCTGTTTCTTTCTTTCACTCATCATCTCTTTCTTTCTCCCTTTCTCTTTCTAACTTTCTCTCTCTGTCTTTCCCTCTCTCTCTCTTGCTTTTTCGTTCTCTCATCTTTCTAACTTTTTTGTCTTTCTGTCTTTCCTTTTCTCTTCTTATCCACCTTTCTCTTAATCTCTCCCTCGCCGTCTAATTTTCTCTTTTGATTTTACTCTGCCTATCTCCCCCTCTCCTTTTTTTGTCTTTTTAATCTACTAGTCCGGCCTCGTGATAATGTTTTTTCTACCAAGTAGCCCCTGAACTACAATGTGTTAAACACTCCTGTCATTTAAGAAACAGTAACGTTTCTTTTTACAAATGCTTCTCATGCAAATGTATTACTAAAGGCGAATAATACCGTCCACCAAAATTGAGGAAGATCTTCTTGAACATACTTGGTTGCTGCAAACTAATTGACCCAATCTCAATGTGCAATACAATTGTATACAGTGAAACCTCTACAGACGAGATTAATTCATTCCCAGATTATGCTTCCATCCAGAATTGCTCATATCTCGGGTAAATATTTCAATACAAAATAATTGTAAACCATTTAATCTGTGTCCCGGCCTTCATGAAGCATTTAAGCTAACCCTAAATAGCTATAAAACATGGACGATTTCTAACCCGCAGCCTGGCCACCAGTGAGCGGGTTGTTGCGGCGTTTCTTGGGCCTCATATCTCCACCCACAAGATTTTTGTTCCAAACACTTCTCAAATCTTAAATTGCTAGTGTCTTGAGTAGCGCGTGGGGTAAGGGTGGGGGTGGGGGTGGGGGGGGTGCTTGGTTGGGGTTTAAGGGTTATTGATCTATCTTCGTTATTCATTATCCATTATCCGTTATCGGTCAGTTCATAATACGCTACAAAGCCTAGGAGCCGGGACACTTACTCTCAGCCAAAAGGCCAAGCTAAGGTCCTAGCCCTAAAGCCTTGCTGCGTTCATTGCGAATGCACCATTCCCGGAGGTACTGCAATACCGGGCCGATGCGTGGAGTGGACAGAGCAAGCTCATATTCCATCTCCGAAATGCAAAAATCAAAGATAGTGACTTCATAGAAAGTACACAAAGGCCAAAAGGCCAAGCCAAGGACCTAGCATCAAGGCCAAGCTATGAACCAAGGTGCACACCAACACTTTTAAATTTCTTACGGCAGAGGTATTACTGTATTTAGAACAAATGTCTCAAATTGCGGTGGCCTGCGGGACCCTAGTTATAGGCCCCTGTCTTAATATAGGGTACTGGTGCTTAAAATCCTCGAATGATAATGTTATGTTTTCCAGGTCAGGAAAATGCTTAAATTTTGGGTGAAGTGCTTGAAAATGCTTGAAATGTTTTCCATTACCGTGTTTTTTGGCAGTCAGACTCCATATAAATTTTTTTTAAAAAAGGGCGTGAAAATGACGCAGACACGCCTGCTTTGGTGGATTGTAGTTATTGCGTTGTCGTGTGAAGCGTCACTGCCCTCTACTGCTCCTAGCCAAGAGGACAGCTCTATTAAGAAACATGGCTTTTTGGCCCTGCACACTGAGAAGAGCCATATTTGGCTAATTTTTCTGCTTTTTATATACACATACAGTACTTTCTTATTTTGTCTTTTCTATTGAACTCCATTATTAGCCAACACCTATGGAGCCCTTTCAGTGTTTGTAAACAAGTGTGACATATTAAAGCTGCACATGCATTGTTGATGCAGAATGGCAGATTTCTTGCCAGTTTATAGCAGCCCATTGACATTAAAAGATCATAGATCATAGATAAGGACAGCGCAAACTGTGCTAGCGGCAAAATAGATACTTTATTCTAGTCATCAAAGTCAACCAAAAAAAGGTTATTTTGATCGGCGCTGGGATTCTTCATTGGATGGTACTGCAAAAATTGAAAACTTGGCCTTGAAAGTGCTTTAATTTGGCCATGAGAAAAGTGTTGACACAAAAAGATCATAGGCAGGAAACGTTTAAAATGGCACAAATAAGTGCTAGCAGCAAGATATTGACTTTGTATTGGTTATCAAAATTAACATCAATAAGAAAGTTAATTTCTTTGAAAATACTGGAAAAAATGGCATTGAAAATGCTTGATTTGGCCATGAAAAAGGTGTAAAAACCCTATTAAAGATACTTATAAGAATGTTGTCGACCCCAAGCCAATAGTCTCTATGGCAGCAAGACATATGCATAGCTGTACCCCTCCGCCCACATCTCCATCCCCACCCCCATAGCCCCAATCCCCCTCCTAGCACTGTGATCTTCTGCTGGCAGCACCGGTATCCAGAGCTGACGATAAAAATAGAACACTATCGGGGCATCCATATTTCATAGACAAGCGCAAATGGACGACAAGTAAAATTGCATCCGCGCACGCGCATCCTCTTGAGGCTTGGAGGCCTTTTTTCCTAATGACGCTTTAATGGCGCAATTTCTGTCGAAACAGTGGCAGAAAATGTAGGCGCCCGCCAAATGAGCCGAGAAGGGGTTTTTTTGTACTTTGCCTCCTCTGTTCAGATAGTGACAAGAAAAAAAGGCAGAACGCTGTGAGGGAGGGGGGAGATAATCAGCCTGGAGCTGGCCGAAGGTGCAAGAACTTGATGGGCTAAGGCGCTCACTTGTAAATGGCAACGCGACGCCTTGTAGCATGCTGGGAAAGAAAAAAATTGCCACGCAGTTAGGGCCTTTGCAAACAAATATCGCATTGAAGAAAGCTGTGATGATTGAGGTGTCAACCCAAGTTGGAGATTTTGAATACAAAAGGACTAATACAAACATCTTTGACCAACCAAATAATCTGTGGTAAGAGCAAAAATGTTAGTGTAAACTTGAGCCCTGTTATGTTCATCTCATTCCAGGGGCCTCATCCTTCGGAGCACACAGACTAAACTGGCAAGCAGACTTTATTTACGGTCAGAAGGTTAACGGTTAAAGACTGTCAATACACATATTTAAACCAGAAAAAATACAGTGGAACCTCGCTAGTTCGTGGGACCACTTTCGCGGGTTCAGAGCTTCGCGGGTCTAAAAAATATTAAAAAAATAAAAATATCAAAAAATATTTAAAAATTAATAATAATGAAAAATATTAAATTAGAAATTACATTATTTTACAAAATTTGAAACCATAATATTCAATTAGAATTAATAATTGCATCATTTTACAAAATTTTAAAACATAAAAAAATGCACATACAGTAATAATGAAAAATATTAAATTAAAATTAGTGTATACTGTATACCTGTATACGTTTTTTTTAAGCATTTTTGATGGGGCGCCGCTACTTCGCGGATTTTCAGTTTTCGCGGGTGGTCTCAGTCCCCATTAACCGGGATAACCGAGACTTCACTGTAATAGCTAATTGTACCCACCAACTATGCAGGTATGTTGATGTGCGTCTCCGACTCACATAAATAAAAATGTTTTTTATGTAGCATTAAAGAGACATGGTGTATTATGTCTCCTAACGGTAAAACAAACGTCATTCATTTAAAAAAATAACTACTACAGTCATTTGAATAATAAACTAAAAACCATAGCTATCATATAAACGTGTAATTTTAAAATATTCAAAGGTCTTGAAATGTGTATATAACATGAGGCTCACTGATAAGTTCATACTGTTTTTAATATTGAACCCCTAAAAAGTAGATTTCGTAGGATGTCAGTTAGTTATTTTGAATAGTATAGCATTTTTCTGTCAAACAGGGTTTGTACAGATGCTTGAAATCCTTAAATTCTTCAGTGCTATAAATAAATGATGCAATGCAAAAAAACAACAACTTTACATTTCTCTTTCAACACAATTGACACAGATCCTCTAAAAAATGTGCAAAACTATACACTAAAATAAGTAAAATAAAAAGCAAAAGATCATCAGTCTAAGGAAAAATTGAATGCACTCTGCTTCAGAGACATCAATATCATTAAAATGAGTCAAAATGTGGTTTATTTTTCTGCTTTTTATACATTGAGAACTTTCCTTTTGTATTTCATATTGAACTTGATTATTACCCAAACCTATTAAGAGCTTTTCATGTTTGTAAACAAGTGTGACGTAGCCAAGCAGCACGTGCATTGTTGTTGCAGAATGGCAGAATTCCTGTCAGTTTATAGACCCCATTGACACAAAAAGATCATAGATCATAGATAGGAACAGCGCAAATTAGCACAAAGTATGTGCTAGCAGCAAAACAGATTCTTTATACTAGTCATAAAAGTCAACCCCAAAAAATACTCTTGTTTGGTGCTGGGATTTTTCATTTTATAGTACTGCAAAAATTGAAAACTTGGCCTTGAAAGTGCTTGAATTTGGCCATTAAAAAGTGTACTAACCCTGTAACACATACTTAATAAAGATAGTATCCTATTTTAAACTTTTTTCAGACACCTCAAACGACACAACCTTTAAGGCTTGAAAACAATTTAGTCCAACCCAAAAGAGCCCCACAAAAGACATGTTTTTGCTTCCTGATGTCTTCCACAAGCATGTTGTGCAACATCAGATCACAGGGATGGGTGTCTGAAGTCCTCGGGGGAGTTTGGAGTACTTTTTAATTAGCGATATTGTGTTGATTGTGCCAACAAACACAACACAGGTTACTGTCATCAGCATCAGAGGATAATTGAAATGTGAACCTGGCATGGCTCTCCGCCGACCCTTGTCGGCAAGGGCTAATTAGACCCCCATGCACATAGGAACACTTCGTATACCCCTTTGATCAGCTCACAGATGCCAGCCCACAGCTTCAGACGGCTTCAACAACTTGACCGATTTTGAACTTGAACGAACAGGGGAGCCTAAACCTCAGATAGGAAATTCCAACCTGTTCTACGACCCCTAGCAAAAAGTATGGAATCACTAGTTTTGGGCAAGCCCTCACTCAGACATTTTATTCTGTTGAAAAAACTCAGATCACAAACATGAAACAGTCGTAAGGTCATTCCACGGTGCAACATATTGGCACTCAGAAACTCTAAAATAAATTAAGAAAAAACATTGCAATTTTCAGTAACTGTGCAAGAAAATATGGAATCACTCCATTCTAAAGAAGAAAATATGGAATCACTCCATTCTGAAGAAAAAAACATGGAATCACTTCATTCTGGGGAAAAAACATGGAATCAGTTCATTTTGAGTTGAAATTAGGGACGCACTCAGTCAAATTCCTTTCTTCAATTGGGCACGTGGCTTAGATTAAGTCTGCTTATTAGGCTGGAGTCAAAAACGATGCAGTCATCACACCTTGGAGAGCTCCTGGACTAAGTGGATTGGCAAGAATCATGGCGCTAACAAGAGAGATGTCTTATGAGACGCAAGACAAGATCGTCAAACTTCCTGAAGAAGGTAACTCTACTCGTTCGGTTGCCAAAGATGTTGGCTGTTTACAGTCAGCTGTATCGAAGATTTGGACTAAGTACAAACAGCATGGAAAGGTTGTTAAAGTAAAGCATAATGGTAGGCCAAGGAAGACATGTGTACGTCAAGAAAAACAACTAAATGCCATATGTATTGAAAACAGAAAATGGAAGAGGAAATGGGAGGAAGTCAGAGTCAATGTATGTGACAGAACTGTGCAAAATAGCTTTCATATAGGAAAGCTAAACAGAAACCATTGTTGACGCTTAAACACAAAAGAACAAAACTGCAATGGGCTAGGGAGAGGCAATCATGGACTGTGGATATTATCTTCAGTGATAAGTCAAAAATCTGCATTGGACAAGGTGATGATGCTGGAACTTTTGTTTTGTGCCGTTCCGGTGATATTTACAAAGAGGACTGTCGAAAGAAAACATCAAAATTCCCACAGTCCTTAATGATATCTGCAATAAATGCACAAGTTTATATTGACATTTTGGACACCTTTTTTATTCCTTCAATTAAAAAATGTTCGGGGATGATGAACTTATTTTCCAAGATGGCATTGCATCATGCCACAGAGCAAAAACTGTGAAAGCATTCCATGGAAAAAGACGCATTCAGTCAATGTCATAGTCTGCAAATAACCCAGATCTCAACCCAATTGAAAACCTGTGGTGGAAATTGAAAACAATTGTCCACAGTAAGTCTCCGGCCTGCAAAGATGATCTTTCGACTGCAATCAAAGAGAGTTGACACCAGATTGATAAAGAATACTGTTTGTCACTCATCAAGTCAATGCCTCAGAGACTGCAAGTTGTCATAAAAGCCAAAGGTGGTGCAACTTAATAGTAGTGATATTGTTTGACTGTTATTACTTTATCTGTTTTCATGATTCCATATTTTTTTGCTCAGAATGGAGTGATTCCAGGTTTTTAATAATGCAAAAAGAAACAAAGAATATTTGTTATAAGTTCAAATAAAGCTTTAATGGCTCCCTGAAACATTTAATGGTAAATAAATTAGAATTTCAACATAACTCACTTAACGATTATTTTGTTTATACCAAAAATCAATAGTTTTGGAAATAAGATAAGGCTTAGCGGCAACTCGTGACAAGGTACATAAAACATAAATGGCTCCCTGAAACGGTAATTTACTATTTTAACATAAATAATATGACTATTTTTTTTTACCTAAACCAAAAATCAACAATACAGGAAATCTAAAAAGTCTGAGCTGCAACTTGTAAAATCTATATATATACTGTATATATGCCGAAGTCATATACCCCTAGTGGGAGGTGGCAAAGGTATATAAAAAACTTTATTAGCTCCCTGAAACTTTTTACAATAAGTGAATAAAAATGGCAATACAACTAACATGACTTAATCTAACTTAAAACAAAAAGTGCATCGAAATTTCAATGGAGCTCGCTTATCGAAAATTGTGGACACTCCTGTTCCACTTTAGCAGGCTTTTTATGCTCTCTTTTAATAGCAAACACACACACTTGATTGTGTGTATTGCTATGATAAGAGCTAATATATCAGTCTCCGCCTGAACGTTATTTTTTTTATGTCATCTCTGAGTTACACACACTCTTTTCTACCACAAACTTTTGAATAACTAAATACTCCTGGCAGTCTTGAGTCATAGTCATGGCCAAACTCAGGAGTTACCAGAGCTGCCACTGTTTACTCTGCTCCAACGTCTCTCTAACGTTCTAATACAGTATATAACTGCTTTAGTGACTCGTCTCCGGTCGCGTGTGATACAGAAGGCATGAGAAGTGCGAAAGGCTTGGCTGTATCTAAGTCTTAATAATAGGCCCGTCAAATAAATAGAAATGCCAAAACAGATATCACTCAAATTCCCAAATATCGGTGCCGATAATTGTCGCGCCCGATAATTCGTCGACCTATAGCAGTTGCCTGCCGGGGTGTGCAACTGTCACGTTGTAAACAGGGATTCCTGCTCGCCAAAGATACAGGATCGAAGTGACGTTTTGTGTTATATGTTACGATAGCAACCAGAGTGTGTTTCTGTTAGCACATTTGCCTCACAGTTCAGAGGTCCTGGGTTCAACTCCAGTTACCGGCCTCATTGTGTGGAGTTTGCATGTGCTCCCTGTGCCCTCGGGCACAACGGTTTCCTCACACATTCCCAAAAAAACACAACTGGGATGGACCAATCGGTCCCTGCGACCCTTTTTAGGATACGCAATTCCTAAAATTGAATGTTTTTTTTTGGTGCAATGTTACGAGGACATCCAAACGTTCCACATGACTTCCTAACGGATTCAAGCACATTATTACTAATAATAGGCCGGTTCGTAAAAGTTTTGTCCTGAACAGTTCCATCAGCTTCAAACTCATCTCTAATTCGAGTGATGGTAACTGATGGTGATTTGATAAACTCCCTTCTAAACTTTAGTGTTTTTTATACTTCCGTTAGCATTTCAGAATAAATTTTCTTTCCTTCAAAGTCAAGTCTGGTTGCCATCACTCGGTTCAATGGCTTTCTAAAATTCATAAACTTTATTCTTGGATAAGGAGTGACATTTTACAATGTCCCAACTGTGATTTTACTATTGAATAGAGACTCCTGATGACATTTGTTTCCTTCTTTCCCGCAGCTCTCCTGTACGCCACCATCTTTGGTAACGTGACCACCATTTTCCAGCAAATGTACGCCAACACCAACCGCTACCACGAGATGCTCAATAGCGTGCGCGACTTCCTGAAACTCTATCAGGTGCCCAAGGGCTTGAGCGAGCGGGTGATGGACTACATCGCGTCCACCTGGTCCATGTCAAGAGGCATCGACACAGAAAAGGTATGCTGCAACAATACCAATCATTTTACCTGTGCAAAATGTCCTTTTCCAAATTACTAAAAATACTTGTATTTTAACAGTAAATGTATCTAGTATCTACTGCAGCTGAAGCAGTGTAGTTCTATTGAGATCCTTTATTACAGTAAAACAAAGTACAACAATAACAAATAAAATAAATGAAACAAAAACAATAGAATATATTTTAGGCTAGTTTAGAATGACACGTCTACCAGAAAAAAAAGTATTAAGAAATTAACAGGCTGGTGTTTCTCAACACATTGGTGTGGTTTGAAAGAACATCTTAGTGCAGTGGAGTTTTCCCAAGAGAACTTTAATTCAAACACACAGGATAAGCTGCCCAATCGCAATAACTAAATTCTTCATTCAAATAAACCAGTAGTAAATCTCATCTCATCTAATTGGCTGCACCGCTTATCCTCAGTAGGGTCGCGGGGTGCTGGAGCCCATCCCAGCATAATCGGGCAGTGGGCAGGGGACAACCTGAACTGGTTGCCAGCCAATCGCAGGACACACGGGGACAGACAACTCACTCGCTCAGTCACACCTAGGGACAATTTGGACCGGCCAATTCACCTGAAATGCATATCTTTGGAATGTGGGAGGGAACCGGAGTGCCCGGAGGAAACCCACGCAAGCACGGGGAGAACATACAAACTCCGCACAGTAAGGCCGGGAGCTGGATTTGAACCCACGCAGGAGGTTCCCACGACCTCAGAACTGTGCCGCACACGCGCTAACCACTGCGCCGCCATGCTGTACTCAAATAATAATAATAATAATAATAGGTAATCATAAAGTGTATTAACTACAACCAAATAAATAATGTGATGATTTATATATCCAAATAGATATTACTGAAACACTGATATAATTATATATATATATATATATATATATATATATATATATATATATATATATATATATATATATATATATACATATATATATATATGAAGTGGGATTTTACAGTATACTAACAACCTTTAATTTGTGTATTGTTTTTTGGTTTTGTTAGTATTTGTAGGTAGGACCAAAACGTGGATACACATGCAGTATTGATATCTTTTTTTGGAGAGTAAAGGAAAACTAGACAATTCCCGCGGCAATTGTAAGAGTTGTGATTGATCTGGCAAATGTTGGTAGAGAACCGATAGCGTTGAGTTGTTTGCATTATGAGTTAGCATAAAGTTTTTAACTCAGAGAGATGTATTTGTATTTTTTAGCATAATTTGTAAATATGAAGTCGTTAAAATATAGCCATTACCAAAAATTTTTAACATAAAGGAGTTAGCATTTAGCTGATAGCATTACTTTTTAGCATGTATCCGTTAGCATAGCTCGTCAACATGTACCCATTATCATAAATTGTAAATATTAAGTCGTTAAAATATTTCCATTACCAAAATTTTTTAGCATAAAGAAGTTAGCATTTAGCCGTTAGCATCACTTTTTAGCGTGTACCCATTAGCATAACTCATTAACATGAATCCATTGGCATAATTTATAAATATGAAGTTGTTACAATGTAGCCATTCCCCAAATTTTTGGGCATGAAGAAGTTAGCATTGCAGACAGTGTTTATAGCTAGCTTGCGCTAATACTTGCCAGCCCAACACTTTGCGGACAGTGTTTACAGCTAGCTTGTGCTAATACTTGTGCTGGCTGCGCCAGCCCAACTCGTCACCAACAGTTTTTACAGCTAGCATGAGTAAGCATAGCATCAACCTTTCATCGCCAATACTAATCACCAACAGTGTTTACAGCTAGCTTGCGCTAATATTTGCCAGCCCAACACTTTGCTAGCGGCGCAAATAGCTGTTAGCATCCTCTTGCTAGCATACACTCTTTGGAATTCACCATTTACCTATGGTTAAAGGTAATGTGGGTCGGGCCCCCTCAAGCCACCCTGGACAGTCCCTGCTTAGTCCCTACTAACCTCTGGAAAAGCCCTCGTTTCCGTGACTACCAATAGAAATGAATGGGCCCATGTATTCCGGATGGGAGATTCTCAAAACCCATTATTCTGGATGGGGACTTTTTTTGGTCGTATCAAAAATCTGTATTGTCGCAGGAGAGTACTGATTCGGCCGGAATTTTTGGTATATGAATCGTTGGGCTACTCCAAAAGCTCTGGGAGGAGAGGCCCGTCAAAATTCGGCGGAAGAAGATGGATATAATAATATTATTGAATGTTTACAGCACTTGGCAATGTAGTTGTGCATTGCTGAAGCAATCACAACTAATAACAAAAAGCACTCTATTGGGAGAAAGGAATAAAATGAGGCAAAACATCACAGTTCAAATACTCAAGGCCTATAGTATTATAGTTTGTGTCTACCGTCCAGGTGCTGCAGATTTGCCCAAAAGACATGCGCGCCGATATTTGCGTCCACCTGAACCGCAAGGTGTTCAAAGAGCACCCAGCCTTCAGGCTGGCTAGTGATGGCTGCCTGCGGGCCCTGGCCATGGAATTCCAGACTATCCACTGTGCACCGGGCGACCTCATCTACCATGCAGGAGAGAGCGTTGACAGCCTGTGCTTTGTGGTGTCGGGCTCACTGGAAGTCATCCAGGACGACGAAGTGGTGGCCATCCTAGGTGAGTCGGAGTTTAGGAATGGACGTTCTATGGGGGGGAAAAATCACAGATTCTCATAAGGTTTTGCACACATTTGTTGATAATAAGTTTCACATTTGTTGCTAATAAGTCAGAGACTAATCAGTTGAGGTTTACTCAGAATTATTGCAAAATGGTAGTTATTAGCGTTATCACTCTAAAAGGACGTGTCAAGAAATGTTGCTTAATTTTATGACAAAGGCCTGTGTCCCGTTACAGGCTACGTCAGAGGTTGGCAACCTGGTCCTTGAGGGTTCTGCATGTTTGTGGAGGTTTCTCTTCTTCAACTGTGTGAATACAAATGATAAGCTCATTAGTAGACCGACAAGAGTATGTTTAATGATACTGGTGATTTGAATCTCAAGAGTAGCAGAAGAAAAACTTCTAAATTCATGGAGGACATGCAGCCCTTGGAGACCAGGTTGCCCACCTCTAGACTGATGAATTTAAAGTCATTCGAAAAAGGAAAACATAACTTACTTCAGGCTTTTCAAATGTTGATTACGTAGAACAAAGCTTAGTTTGTCTTCAACCACACTCGAGAACATAAGGTTGAAGATCATCACGGTTCATGGATCCCATAACTGCCTGGGTTATCAGGGCACCACTGAGGACCAGTGTTGGAAATAACCCCATTGGAAATAACGCCGTTAAGTAACATGTCCCCGAACACCTGACGCCGTTTTCATCCGACGCAGTTTTAACCTCTCCTCAGAGTTTTTTGGTTTATGTGACCAAAATAGTCAAGTCAGATTTATTTGTATAGCCCTAAATAGCGACTACCATTTAATAAGATCATGGTTACAAATATATTATTTACTAATGCGCCAAGAAACAAAAGGCCAATGAGGTCTTAGTCGCAACCGACTCCTGTCGTTTGCAAACAAAACGTATGAGCTGGCTTTTTGAAGTGAACGAGGGGACCAGAGGCGTGTTCAGGAGAGTGAGTGATTGCTATCGCGAGCTATCGCTAGCTTCTGAACGGCCAGTGATTATTGAGCGCTCGCGTGCCCGAGTAATCACGGGAGAAAGACCGCTTACTTTGATTTCCAACATGGCGTCGACAGTGCAGAAGATGGAGGATCTCACCCTGACGAGTGCTGTTGGCGATGTAATATATCGTCTTACATTGCCTGGTAATGTTTGTGAACAATGCAAGACAGGTATGACCCTTCCACTGCGTTTAGGATAACCTTAACTGTGTCAATATGCGAACTGTCGCTCATATCAGCCAACTCGCTCAAAGCAAGCTGTAGAACGAAATCCATTGTACTGTCGTCGGCCATTTTGGATCAGTAAGGCAATCACAGTGAGCGATTACAACCGTTCAGCAGTGCGCGGCAAGCGATTAACAAGAGACTTCATGTCTGATCACTCTCCTGAACACGCCTCTGGTTTTCACCAATCAACAGCTGGTTCCCTCTGATATGCCTTTTTTCTATTGTGGTTGCTCAATATGCATTTTTTTACAATTTTGTCTTTGAAATTAAATTTATTGATCATGAAAAAATTAAAACGGTTTTGTGTATCTCTTTTTGGAGATTTAAGAATATTTTAATTATATTTCCTATGTTTTTTTTAGAGTTAATGTCTTATAAATAGAGAAATATTCTTATTTATCCCTCTTTTTCTTTTGTTATTGTTTTTTTCTTTCTTTTATTATATATTTGTCCTTTTTCTTTATTTCTACCCCTTTTTTCAGTCATTCCGTGTATAATGTTATACATAATAATCGGTAATTTAGGGATTAACAAAAACAACCTGAAGAGCCGTTTAGGAACAGAAAGACGTCTTTTTTTCGTGAACCAAGCCAAAAGAAAAACGTTCTCTAAAAATAGACAGGATTCTCTTCAAGTAAACTCCGGTAAAAACGTCATTGCGGTGTTTTGTATTTGCTAAAAAAAAAATCAAATTCTCTGACATACAACTTCTTTATAAGTAACGGAAATATTAACTTTAGCTGGTAACTAGTTACTTTTATTATATAGAATTCAGTTACTAATTCAGTTACTTTTTGGAAGAATCAGTGAGTAATTATAACTCATTACTTTTTTCAAAGTAACAGGCCTAATACTGCTGAGGCCACCACTCTGGATAACCTTTCTTCACTGCAGACTGTTGTTTGGGTTGTGGCAAAGTTTGCGCCAGCCCATTTCTTGATGTTGTCAGCGCAGTTCTATTTATGTCTTCCTCTCCTCTTGCCCCTTGTGGTGTGTCTTGGGCAAGTACAGCCTCGCGGCGCCCATCCCTCTCCAGACTGAAAATACGTACATTGTCACAAATGCTGAAAGGTTGCTTACATAAATGACAATTGGTCAATCCCGAGGCCAAAAAAGGTATCTTGTCGGAAAATAAGTCAATCTGTAAACTAAAAAAGACCACAGGATCAACAGAGGCAATTTAGTGGCATTTTTGGAACTTTTTTTGTGTTCAAGCACTTTTGAAAGTACTCCCAATTGTTTTGAAAGGGCAGCATCTTGTTGTTTTCTGAGTCATAAACTTGTACTTGGTTACACGCAGCAGAACACTTTTGAGGACAATTTGGACTTGAATACACTTTATAGGTAATTCGCAATCCTTGCAGTGCTGTTCGGATAGGGCTTATAGATTGTTGTGTAATTAAGTGGCTCTGTTTTCGGAGTGCTGTGTTTCTGAGCGAAAATGGATCCTTTCGAGCCTTCATGGAGACTCCTGTGCAATCATTCTAAACTCCGAACAAGGCTTGAGAAAAGAGTGAAAAGTACAGTCAAAGGTTTTCTCTTCAGGTTGCATGTCGCGGTCCTGTCAGAACACACATGAGGACTGTTTGAACTTGTGTAGAAAACAAATTGTCTTTGAAAAGTTTACAAAGTAGGAGACACTTACAATAAGGAGAAAAGACATCAATGGATTTTGAATTTGCAAGGATAACATAAGAAGACTGTACCAACCCTCAAATAAGACATTTCGACCTACTCTAAAAGATCCAAAAAGCAGACATGGGACCAAGTCACACATGTGCAAGTCTCAAGTAAGTCTCAAGTCTTCACCTTCAAGTCCCAAGTAAGTCCCAAGTATTTTTTTCTTGGGCAAGTCAAGTCACAAGTCAAGTCCAAGTCAAGTCACAAGTCATAAAAACAGCGACTCGAGTCGACTCGAGTCCAAGTCACTAAGTCTCAAGTCCCCATGTCTGCCAAAAAGCACATTAGAGTTAAGTGGTGTGGGAATCAAAGAAAGGACACAAGATTGGCCTGTACTAAAGATTATGGGAATAGCGCATATTGGTCTAAATCATGAGCAACAGTGCAAAATGTCAGTCAAAGCAATCAAGAGTGAGCCAAAACAATGGACAACTGTGCGCAATAAAAGTCCAAATAACTTCCTATCCTGACATCCTATACTAAAAAGTAAGAGTGCGCAGGTATATATCAATATCGATATTACCGATACATAGCAAGTGATTTGATCGGAGCGTTACTATTGTCCAGGGATTGATACTTCAGTCCTCAACCATTTTCCTTAAAGCACCGCATCTCGATGTAGATAACACAGCCTCTTTCTCAATCAACCAGAATCCTTGGTCACTCTCCAAGTGGGTGGTTGACAGGTAAACTTTAAGCACCTCTCTCTAGCAGACCTGCTGCTGCATCTTGCCTGCAAGGCAGTGAGGGCTACCAACAACCACCAACAGCTGAAAATAGCATAGGCAAACAGGAAGTGCAGCGAGGCGTGGACTTTTCTCATGTACAGTAAGGGATAATGCCAGGTGTAATTTGTGTGGTTAAGTGATCTGCTACTGTTGCAATACCACAAATCTACATGAAACAAAAAAAAACTGTCCCTGCAGAAAGCAACAGGCTGCGATAAAAAATGTAAAGATATTACTGTTCCGGAAAATAACCCTCGAAATCCTTTGTCAGAGCCAATGAAAGACAATTGATACTTTACTTGCTTTTGTGACTATATTTTGAAACTTTATATATTTTAGTTCTCCTGTTGACTTTGTTATGAAATTTGTTATCAATTATTCAATGATCATGACATTTCTAGGTGAAATGTATCGGTATTAATCAATACTACAATGTATTTAATTGGATCGGATCAATATCAAAATTCCAAGTATCGCTCACCCCTAGGAAAAACAGAATCAATTATTTTCTTCTCATTCCCCTTTTCTATAGCACAGAATCAAAGAAAATATTTGAATTTTTTATTGCATAAAAAACAGAATAACATACATTAAATGATTTACTTAACAGTCTTATTGAAGATCGCTGTCTGTTTTAGCAGCTTACAACTTCATCAATTATTCCACCACACGATACGTAAGAAAGCCTATGCTTCTTCTAAGCTCCTTCGATCTCTTTCGCGAAAAAGTCGATACTCCCTTGGTGGCCCGGTGGGCCCAACCCCCAGTGATAAACAAGTTACTACCGTGGATCAAAATCTCATTAGCCTAATGGTGCTGAAGAAACAAACGCAACACAGAGGATAATGAAGGCCGGCAAGGTTGTGGGCAAGATCTTGTCCCTCGATGCTTAGCAGACTAAACCTGAAAACCTTACATGGTGGTGGGGGCGTAGCTGCTTAAAGGTAATCCTAAATTCTTAAACATACAAAATGCGAGGAAATGATACTGTCAGGGGTTGGTGCCTGCAGCTTTACCCCATTTTCCAGTACCCTTCTCTTTTCCTCTCCCCGTGTGTTTTTCTAACTGCAATCAGCCACCTTTACTTTAAATATTCTGGGCTCCCACCTCACTTTGCTTAACCGTTTTGTTCCTGAAGAGTTTCACTCACCAAAACAACAAGCTTTGCCTCCCTCAACCTCCTCCTTCAATTTTTTCCAAGTTTCAGTTTCGCCTTTCCAGGACCTGCCACTCCAACCCTTTCCTTATAGGTATTTCTTTTCAAGAGTGTCTCCACCCCAAGATTACCTCTCCACCCCAAGATATTGCTGGTCCCACACCCCCTTCTCGCCGGCTAAAGTCTTTTGTTGCCATTTAGATAAGCGTCACCCTACACGGGGTTAGCCCACACACTTGTGATAGATACATGGTCTATGCAATAAAATGTAAATATATTCAATTGGTATATTCCAATAATTTCCCGAGATACTCCATTTTGAAGACAGCATGTCTTGTTTTCGTCATCCTGAGATGTGACTTAATTGGAAGAACACCAGCACCCTAGCAGGCAAAGTCCCTATATTGTTTTACGTTTGTATAATCAAAGAAGTTTTAAGTTTTTAAGCAAAATTTTGGTAGTTTTTGTGGAGAATGCATAGGTGTTCTAATGCAGGTGGATGCAGTAATGGTGCAACAAAGGGCGAGCACCCAAAAAAGGGGCTAACTGGCTAAATAAAATGAAGGGTAGTAACTCAAATCACTTAAAAAAAGGCAGCCACATACTCGGCAAAAAGACGCAAGGCTAGCCGGTCAAACAACACGCAGTGAGCAGCCAGTCTAAAAGTGGAACCAACAACCAAAAGCGGAAACAGCTATGCTAACCTGCATTGGCTCCCTGTTAGCCTAAGATGCGATTTTAAGGTTCTCCTATTACTATACAAAATCATAGATGGACTTTCCCCCTCATATCTTTCAGATCTGATTTCCCCCTATGTCCCGGCCCGAAGCCTTCGTTCCGAGAGCGCCGGTCTCCTGGTGATCCCAAGAGCCAAGAAGTGTTCCGCTGGTTCGAGAGCGTTCTCCATCCGGGCACCGGTGTTGTGGAATGCTCTTCCCCCTGAGATCCGATCTGCAACCTCAGTGGAAATGTTTAAATCTAAGCTTAAAACTCACTTCTACTCTATAGCATACGAATAACCTAAACTTCTTATATGTAATAACTTGTGAAGCCCTTAGAGACTACTTGTGATTAAGGGCTATACAAATAAAAATGACTTGACTTGACTTGACTATCGACAAAAGCAAAGCTGGCTGAAAATAAACTAACCAAGAAACACAGGAAAACCGGTGCTAACGACAGGCTAGCCCGTCAAAAAACACGAAGTGAGTAGCCAGGCTAACTAGGAACCACCAACGAAAAGCGGCTACGACAATAAATGCAAAACTGGCTGGGAATAATCGAAAGAACACGGCAAAACCATATCTAGCGTCAGGCTTGCCCGGCAAACGAGTGCCAACTGGGAGCAAACAAAACAGGAATGTCCTCTGCACCCCTGACGCTAACGGAGAGCTAGTTGGACTATTGTAGAATAAAACAAAAAATCTTTAATGAGCTACAAGGACATCATCTCGTATATGTGAAATTTTTGTGGGAGTGCACAATGCGTATTGTTATGCAGGAAAGCGAGAATTACCGAATCAGCAGGAAATGTTTTTGGAATAACTATTCTTGTTGATAAAAATAACTAACAAGTTGATTACATTGTTATGTAATTGTTAGGTAAGCAAAGAGTATATAACTGTCTAATAAACGTCTGGGCTCTTGGTCAGAGAAGCTGCAAGCTGATTTACCTGGTCTTTTAGTGTTTTTCGTTTAAAAAGACGACCGGTCAAAACTATACAAACAGTGAAACACGTGGCGAAAAACATAAAAGCTACCTCTAAGCAGAAATGAGTGGTATGCCATCACTGTTCACTATAATCACTATCTGTTTACAAATATCAGTAGGAAGAAATTACGCATCTGCATACTGTGTGCTTGAAACAAAGCCACGGTAAATTTCTGCAGTTGTATTTTATTGTATTTAAAAACATCCCAGCCTTACCATGGTGATGTGATTAACAATGAGTTGCTGGCAGGTGGGGGATAAGAAGTCATCAATGAAAAGAATGCGTTGTAATTTCTTATCTGTTTTTAAAAAGTATAGAAGCGCATCTATTGTCACAACAATTGGGAGAGAACAATTTTATCAATGAAGATTACAGTACTTGTTACAGGGAAAAATAATTGATCATGGGTCAACTGGTCAATATATGTATGTATGTATGTATGTATGTATGTATGTATGTATGTATGTATGTATGTATGTATGTATGTATGTATGTATGTATGTATGTATGTATGTATGTATGTATGTATGTATGTATGTATGTATGCATGTATGTATGCATGTATGTATGTATGTACCGTAAATTCCGGACTGTAAGCCGCTACTTTTTCACCAAACTTTCAACCCTGCGGCTTATTCAGTGATGCGGCCAATTTATGTAATTGGAGCTCGAGTGGGGTTTTGGGGTTTTTAAGGGTTATTGATCTATCTTCGTTATTCATTATCCATTATCCGTTATCGGTCAGTTCATAATACGCTACAAAGCCTAGGAGCCGGGACACTTACTCTCAGCCAAAAGGCCAAGCTAAGGTCCTAGCCCTAAAGCCTTGCTGCGATCATTGCGAATGCACCGTTCCCGGAGGTACTGCAATACCGGGCCGATGCGTGGAGTGGACAGAGCAAGCTCATATTCCATCTCCGAAATGCAAAAATCAAAGATAGTGACTTACAAAAGGTAAGATTTAGACCGGTGGAATATATGCGCCGAGGAAGACTGCAACTTCTTGGCTTGTCTAGTGGCGAGACATCTTTCACTAAAACTGGCCGCATGCGAAAGGCAACTTTTTTGCAAGTCTGCGAGTGGATCCTGACAGCGTGGGGCAGCATCAAAAATTCCACTATCACCAACGGGTTCCGAAAAGCCAGTCTGCTGCGGAGAGGAGGGCACAGAATCAGGAGTGGATGGGAGCATGGGACGACGTCTATATGACACTGTTTCTTTCCGACACTGAGGAAGACGACTTTGATGGTTTCAGTCCTAAGAAGGAAGATGAGGACGGTTTACCGTGATTTTTACAAGAACGGTATGTTTTTTTAACAGACCCGTTTACTGTGTTGCGAGCGTGTTGCTAGCGTGTTGCTACCATTAACTGCCCGGATGAAAGTTATATTATTGTTACTAAAGCTTTGAAAACTCTCACGGTGTACCGTCTTTCTTTGTAAATATGTGTAATCATGTATAATATGTATTTGCAACTGTATATTTTTGTAATGTATTTATTTGTATTTATTTTGGACACTTATTCTGATATGTTTTGGAGGGGCGAATTAAAAAGAAAGGGCGTAACAAACGCGGGCTGACGGGAAGTGGGGACCGGTAAAGGTGAGTGTTTGTGGATACGGCGGACAATAGTGGATATATATTTTTCCCACCCTTACCTTTGGAAATATACACTTTTTTCTTTGGATTACTTTCAACGGGACCCGGACCCTGCCGGTCTGCATCAAACCTTAAGTACTGGTATCATTTTCCGTTCATTTTGTCGGCTGTGATTTTTGGACTGTGTACATTAATGAAGGATATTCAGTTACAATCGCGGGACTTAAAGTCGGGTCTGGGTTAATTTTGTGATTGTATTAAATTTTTTTAATGTGGGCGCATGTGGCTTATATACAGGCTTGTGTAAGTACAAAATCGGTTTTCCTCTTAAAATGTGGTGGGTGCGGCTTATAATCAGGTGCGCTCTATAGTCCGAACAGAAATATTATGACAGAAATGCTGTTACAGAAATACTGCTACAGACATATTGCGACAGAAATGCCGCTACAGAAATATTATGACAGAAATGCTGCTACAGAAATGCTTCTATAGAAATACTGCAACAGAAATATTGCGACAGAAATGCTGTAACAGAAATACGTCTACAGAAATATTGCTACAGAAATGCCTCTCCAGAAATACTGCTACAGAAATATTCTGACAGAAATGCTGCCAGAGAAATACTGCTACATAAATATTGCGACAGAAATACTGCTACAGAAATACTGCCATAGAAATATTGCTACAGAAATGCTGCTACAGAAATACTGCTACAGAAATATTATGACAGAAATGCTGCTAGAGAAATACTGATACAGAAATGCTACGATAGAAATACTGCTACAGAAATCTTATGACAGAAATGCTGGAACAGAGATAATGCTATTGAAATATTGCTACAGAAATGCTGCTACAGAAATGCAGCAACAGAAATATTACGACAGAAATGCTGCTATAGGAATACTGCTACAACATATTATGACAGAAATACTGCTACAGAATTACTGCTACAGAAATATTACGACAAAAATATTACGACAGAAATACTGCTACAGAAATATAACGACAGAAATACTCCAAAAATGCCACACAGAAATATTATGACAGAAACTGCAAAATACAACCACAGTAATACTACAAAAATATACTATGGAAATACTACAAAAGTCCAACTATGGAAACACCACAGAAAATACTACAAAAATAAAACCAAAGTAATACTACACCATTATGTCTGCCGAAATACTAGGAAAAATAGAACTACAGTATTACAACGCATATACTACAACAGTTCTACTATATGAAATACTACAAAAATACTGCAGCAGAAATGCTATTTGGTGTCAAGAATCAAATGGACTGAACCATTTCAAGGCATTGGAGTATTTCCGACGCTGCGTTGTTCACATTTTTTTTTTGTTTATCATGTATTTACCTAGTAACTTGTTCTTTCGTCATATTTTAGACTATCCTGTCCTTTAATAAGAAAAATAGTTTTGTCTAGCTATCTACCCTGGTCATATCCCTCGAGAGGGGTGACCGACAGCAAGACAAACATACAAAAACAAAGAAAATTTAAAAAAGGGAAAAAGTAGCAAAAACCACACAAAATTTTTTGGGGACCATGGCCAACCCAGATGCCCAAACACCCAAACGACTAAGCACCTCGGTACCTAAGTTGGTCATGCTTTCGTCCCTCCAGAGGAAATGGGACACCAGAAAGCGGCCATGTCACTCGGGTCAGGGTGACACAACACACTCTTGTTTTCAACAGAAGGGCAGGGCCCCACAGCTTTCACTGGTTTACCCCTGCCGCATCATACAGGTGCCCTGCCTATCCCTTAGAACGCGTTTAAATATCCCACTATCCCTTTACAACACCTCTCCACTCATTCCTATCACCAAAAATAGTTTTTAAAATGCTATAAAATTGGGTCGGTTATGCCAATGCTCGCAACACTACAGGAGAGGCCCAAATCCCAGTATTAACGTCCTTTTCCTTTTTCTACGGAGGCAAGGGCGACGTCTTTGGTGACGTATTCTGGAAGGAGGTGACGCTGGCTCAAGCCTGCGCCAACGTTCGAGCCCTGACATACTGCGACCTCCACGTCATCAAGCGTGATGCTCTGCAGAAAGTGCTGGAGTTCTACACGGCCTTCTCCAATCACTTCTCACGCAATCTGCTGCTTACTTACAACTTGCGCAAGAGGGTGAGTGACGTAGCTCGCCAGATCATTGGCTATATAAGCTGTGGTGGATAGTGATGTGTTGTCCGCGAACTGAGCGGCTCTATGAGCTGGCTCTCAGAAATGAACAACCTGAGCTGGCTCCCCACCAACCAAGCTTCTATTCGCGATAGTGGTGTGTCGTTCAAGAACCCAACTGCTCTATCAGCAGGCTTTTAGGAGTAAAAGACAGCAGCTAGTTCCCCACCAATTAATAGAAGGCTCCCATTACAATTATTAAAATACACAATGGTAGATGGCTCCCCTCTATTGGCGAAAACAATCCATGGCTCGCTGTGTGTTCAACTTTCAGGATTTGGACCGAATATCTGGACAAAAACATGAGAGTTAAAGAGATCAGTTCGGTTGAAGGCATGTTACAGAAAAAAATAAAACCGAGTACTCCGGGATTGTCATCAGGATAAAGTCACAAGCATCGAAAAATGGCTGACCACTCTATGGATTTTGACAGCGTATGATGAGATAAGTTAAGATAATGAGAACACCACTTAGAAACACTGTTGAGAAAGTACTGAATGAATGATAATGTGCTGTTTTTGTGTTTTAAGTTGAATGTTCTGTGCATGTATTGATAGCATCGTCCCTTTAAGAGACTAAGGAAGTTATATTAGAGGATGCAAACCAAAAAGTAGAATCACACGGTGATAAAATACAAGTCCAACTGCCTGTTTAGTCCAGAGACATTTGGAGACATCTTTTGTCATATGAATCATTGTCCGTATGTGAACCATTTTTATGTTCATATGGTCAATGTTGATGCTTTTTTTGGTGTTTTGGGATTGTTATTTTCATGCATTTTGTATGTGTGGAACAGCTGTGCAGCACGGCGGATGAGTGGTTAGGGCATCCGCAACACAGTTCTGAGACCATGAGATCGAATCTTCCTGTGTGGAGTTTGCATGTTATCCCCTTGCTTGCGTGGGTTTACTCCGGGCACTCCGGTTTCCTCCCACATTATAAAAACATGCATGTCAGGTTAATTGGCCGGTCCAAATTGTCGCTAGGTGTAAATGAGCAAGTGAGTTGTCTGTGTCTGTGCCCTGCGACTGGCTGGCAACCAGTTCAGGGTGTCCCCTGCCCACTGCTAGAAGATGGCTGGGATTGGCTCCAGCACCCCCGCGACCCTACTGAGGATAAGCGGTACAACTAAGTAGTACTACATGTTAAAAGGAAACCAGTGGTTTTGTTGATTATCAAACAAGTAGTAAATAAACATTTAATATGTGAGCACAAGTGCGCTAACATGTTTTAGGGAGTAATTTAATTTCTGTATGATAGACTGCAATCTTAGGGTCGGCTCCCATTTGAGTGTAACAAAGTTCAAAGTTTAAATCAGTTAGAAGTTCACTGTGGAGTGAAAAAGTAAAGGCCAATTTAATGTATTAACTTTTTATTTTTTTTATTTTGTGATGTGTCGTTCACAAACGTAAAGGTTCTATGAGCTGGCTATTTTAAATAAACTACTGGAGCTGCCTCCAAACCAGTCACAGCTTACTAACGGGTTCATGGTTTGAATCAGCTGGGATCGAGAAAATAATCCAACAAAACCCTGTATGACATGCGGCCCCATAAAACTGGGTTGCCCACCTTTTGGGATTAAGCAATCAAAAAATCTGAAGAGCTCTTTTAATTGAGCCGGTCCAAAAGAGCCGTTTCTCTCGAACGAGACGGAAGTCCCATCACTAGTGGTGGACAGAGACTGTAAATTGGCTCTGTATATTACAGGCGCTTCTCCTTGATTTTTCAAGCCCGGGATTGAACGAGCACAGTTGCAAGTAATCATTACCTCCATTCATAATAAGGTCACCCTGCCCAAGAGAGAGTGAGGCTGAGATTCAATTGCTGGACTATAATGAGGCAATCTCATCTGCAGCGCTGAATAAACGCTAGGCCGTTTGGGGGTAGGCAGGGGTGTGTTGAGTTGATTTGTTTGTGATGTTCTGCTATATTCCGATGCACATAGCTGTGAATGACCCCACTCCGGGGTGCAATGTGTTCATGTTCAGTTTCAGTCTCTACTTCATTGTAATTCTGGAAAATCCAAGTCCGTTTTTTGTTTTGTTTTTAATTTCAAACTGTCTTAACACATAGTTGTAGATATTGCCAGATATTAAAAGTTTGGGTTGTTTTGGAAAAAAAACAGGCCAAAAGTAATCACTCATACTAACATGATTTCTGACTCTTTCATGGCCAACGTAACCCAAAAATTTCAGGCGGCCTGTATAATACTTGGTCAGTAGAGGGTTAATATAGGGAAAAATTGGCTGAGGTTGACAGAAAAAGAAACAAGCTAATTTTCAGTTTCAAATTCAGTCTTTTCTCATTCTTTTCTGTACAAAAAATAACTTAATGATCAGCACGCCATAACCTCTTCTCAGATTGTCTTCCGAAAAATCAGTGATGTGAAACGGGAGGAAGAAGAGCGGCAGAGGCGGAAAAACGAGGCACCCCTCAACTTGCCACCAGACCATCCTGTGCGAAAACTCTTCCAGCGATTCCGCCAGCAGCGGGAAGCTCGCGCGGCCACGGAGAAGCCCGGCGAGGCCAACGACGTGGAGAAAGGCGCGGTCTACGTTGAGGTCCCCAAGACCTCCATTGTAACTACTACCAGCATCGTGACAGTGACGGAGAGCCCAGCCACACCTTCCGCGTCAGCACGCTCGCCCCCAAGTTCTGCCGCTTCGGACAAGGTGAAGCTGCAAGTCCCTCCTGCCACATCCCTAATCGGTGCACGAACTGTCACGGCAGAGCCAGGCAAAGTCAAAGGCTGGGGCCGCTTCAAAGAGTCCATGGCCAAGCCGGACAACTGGAAAACTGTGTCTAAGTCAGAATCCATGGAGACACTGCCGGAGCGGGCAAAGGGCCACGAGTCGCAACTTTCCCTAAAGAAGACTGACTCATGCGACAGCGGCATCACCAAAAGCGACCTGCGCCTTGATAAAGTCAGCGACTTCCGCCTTACGCCGCAGGACCGCAGTCCCGTGCAGCCGCCCGAAAGTCGCCGCTCCTTCTGCCCCATCCCTGAGCAGAGCCTGCAGGCTTCTCTTCAGGAGCTCAAGCTGGAGCTCAAGGATGACCTCAAGAGCCTGGACGTGCGTATGTCAGGTTTGGAGGCGCAGCTGGCCGAAGCCCTGCAGCTTTTGAAAGCCAGGACGCCCACCCCGCAAGCCCTCTTTGACATTTCCAGGCCCACATCACCAGAAGGCAACAAGGAAGACATCTTCTCTTGAGCGTCCGACTGACGTGTTACCTGCAAACAAGCCGACAACCTGTAACAGCCGAATGATTACAGGCATATTACGAAGCCCTGCTGACAAGAATGAAAGGGAGGTTGCCTTTTACATCGGGCATCCGAGCGCAGTCTATACAAGACGAGCGGGCCTCCTGTAGCGCGGAGCCGGAGCCTGGTTGCCAAGGGGGAACCCGGTACAGGTCAAACCCGAGCTGCCTTTTCTCTGTAGATAAGCACCATGCTCGAAACAATTGAGAGCTTCTGAAGTAAAAATGGCATGACCCGACGTTGTATGATGTACGGTTCCTTGCATGTCACAGTATAAACCTTTTCACCGTGAGGTTGCGTATACTACCAGGTGGCAAAAGCGCAAGTGTTCTCAAGGAAATAGGCACAAGCGAATGTGGAAAATGGTGGAAAACTGGTTAAAGGTTATGTATAGGATACGGGATAATTTACAATTTGTAATAAGAACGTAATGGAAACCGTTAACCACCATTGAGGGGCTGCCAATTGAAGTCATTCACTTGTTAAAATCGAGCGCCAATGGTTGTGAGTGCAATATTGTAACATTTGGGGTAAAACAAAGCATTTTTTTACCCTCTTCAATCGAAGAATGTAACAAACGATCAAAGAATCACAGCCTTCCAATCAAGATCGTTTTAAATCCATAATTATCGTGTTACTCCTATGATACACCAAGGTATTCTTAAATCACACTTTACAGATTATTGTTCTTGCACTTTACACGCAGTCGTAAACTACAGTATTTTTGTTGCTTTATTTGGTTTTTAATCTTTTTACTTCTCGTGTTGGTGCTTTTGAAGGTCTTTCTTTTCATAAATGTAAAGCATATAAAGTTATGCATATGAAATTTGATTTCAAGTCCCATGTAAAATTACTATATGATATAGACAAATGATGACTATATTCTCTAAACCAGATTTTTGTTTTTGGTTTAAATGTTATAGCTAAAATATTACTGATTCGCATTAGCGTTTGCTGTATTATTCTGAGACAGCAATAGAAAGCTTTTCAAACATACCCATGAGAAAACGTCTTCCAGTCAATAGCTGTAGAATTGGCTAGTCTACTCCCAGGTATATTTGTATCTTTGATATAGTGATGCAACAATATTGACAATACTGCAATACCGACATATCGATGTTTTTTATTTATTTATTTCTTCTTGTTCACTTCAGCAGCTTTTTGAAACCCATAGAACAAGACACTTTGCGCCGCTAAGCTAATCTGTGACATGACAATGACAAAGCCAAGCAAAATTTGTCACTGCCGTGTGTCTCTACCATATTGTGAGGTTTAAATTAATTAATTAATTAATTTTATTGTGACACTTTTATACTGTCAAATCCCTACTTCACTTTTAACATTTTAGGAAATGTACATATTTGGTTTCAATATACCGGTAAAAGTTAAATTTTGAGGGATTATATGTGCACCCCAAGACATGTTTTTTTTTCCCGGCCTTTTTTAGTTCATGTTGGCAGTAGCAAATAATCACTCTTCCAGCAGACCTCATTATTTTACAAGTATTCATAAAATGTTTTGCAAGAAGGATTCGTACGGGTGCTTGAAATCCTTGAAAATGCTTAAATATTAATGTTGTGTTTTCAAGGTCAGGAAACTGCTTGACATTTGGGTAAAGTGCTTGAAATTGTTGCCATTGCCACGTTACCTGGCAGTCCGACTCTATAGACCATGCAAAAAATGAGGAAAAAATAAAAGTGCGTGGAAATGACACCTGCTCTGGTCGTTTGTCATTATGGTGTTGTCATGTGAGGCGCCAACGCCCTTTGGTCGCACCCAAGAGGACAGTTCTATTTAGAATTCCGGCTCACTGAGAAACTCTTTTCCTAAACGGCTCCTCAGGCTTATTTAGCTGTTGGTATCTTATCAATAATTAAAAAAAAGAACTTTATGCACCAAACTATTTAGTAATTAATAATTTCACATGTTTCGCAGGGGAACCCAACATAAACATGAACTATAAATTAAAATGTTCACAAATCTACAAAAAAAGGAAAATAGATATTTTGGTAACTTTTTACACATGGAACAGATTTAAAATCAAACAACACAGAAAATGCAAAACAATAAAATGAAAATTAAACATGACCTCTTCAGTGCTATAAACGAAAAGATAAAATGCAAAAAACGAAAACAATTTACAATTTATTTTCACCAACTTAGACACAGACCCTCAGAAAAACACACAAAAATGATAAATTATAATAAGTAAAACAAAGGGGAAAAGATCATCAGTCTGTAATTTTGAAAGCACTCTGCTTCAGAGCAACCACTGACATTAAAAGGAGTCCAAATTTGGCTCACTTTCCTACAGTACCTACTTTATTTTTTGTCTTCACTATTGTACTCTATTATTACCAAACAGCAATTGAGCCATTTTCTGTGTTTGTAAACAAGTGTGATCTATTGAAGCTGCGTGTGCATTTTTGAAGCAGAATGGCAAAATTCGTGTCAGTTCATAGCAGCCCACTGACACAAAAATATCATAGATTGGAACATCTTAAAATAGCACAATGCATGTGCTTGCAGCAAGATACCAAATTTATTTTAGTCATCAAAGTCAACAACAAAAAATGCTGAATTTGAATACGGTGCGGATTATTCTTTTTTTTTGTGGCGGCACCGAGGAAAATGGTGAGCTGCTCTTTTCCACAATGCACGCAGTAGCAGGTTTTGAACATTTTTTTCATGGCTAAATTCAAGCAATTTTTTAAGATTTTCAAAGCCAATTTTCCAATTTCTCTAGAGCTATTCAAAAAGGTAATCCAATGTACGTAAAAATTTAGCCCTGTTGTTTGAGGTTACTGGGTGCTGCCTTTGGGAAAAAGAACCAGTTTTTTAAAAATCCTCAGCTAAATATAAGCTAGCAGCTATCGTTCATGGAATAGGGTTTAGAAAATCAAACTGAGATTTGTGCCCCATTTCATTAGTTTTGCTGCCGCTTATTTGGTCTATGTTGTATCACAATATCTTGCTTTTCTTACTGATAGCATTCGGTGACATCAAACTGTCAAGTAAGGAAACTACATTTTTCTAAAGTTTAACTTATGTGGACATTAAGGCATGCCAGTGTCATTTTTAAGCAGGCTTGTTTTATTTTTATTTATTTAATGTGTAGTCTATCGAGTCAGGCTGGTGAGAAAAATGGCAACAATTTCAAGCATTCTGAAATATTTTAAGCACCCGTATGAACCCTGAGCTGGAAACATTTATGACACCTTTTGAGAGAAAGTAGTCCAAACTTTTTCAAAAGTTATTTTTATCATAGATAACAGGAAAACTAGAGGTTTGACAGTACCTTTTGGATATTGACATCAATCTCATGATATTTCAGTTTTTCATCCACAAATCAAGTCCTCAATTTATACATCCAAATTGAACACTAGTGGAAGATATCTACCGTATCAAAAACGCTACACTTCTCTTTTCGCATCATTCAAATTCTAATTTAAATTCAAATTCAAAGTGTTTGTTGTCATATGCATAGTAAAGAACCAGGATTCCCTGCACAATGAAATTCTTACGTTGCTGTCCACACAGTTGCCCGGGTAATAGAACTAAGAAACTATATACATAAAAAAAACATTACAAATATTAAAAAGATAAAAATACAGGATTATCTCAAGATGAGTTAAGGCAATAAGATAAAAATCATCAGCGTCAATGTCTGAACGCTGAAGTTTCCTTTAATCCTCGAGGAACGATGAAAAGCAAATGTTATTTGGTTTATTACCGTGGCAACTACTAATGACAATAACACAAAGTCTGTGTTCTCCACAGTATAGTTGCCCGCGCTGTCGTCTAGAAGTACAAGGGCTCATATTTTACACCATGCAGTCCTCATTCGTGTTTTCTTTCGACACAGAGGTAAATATGTACTTGTCTTTGTAAACACCATCTTCAATGGTATCTAAAAATGGTCGTGAATGAGTTCATTCTTATGGCTGTTTAAGCCTGCCACTTAAAATTGTTCTTGACTTTGAGTAAGTGTTTATGAATCGGGAATGTTTTGTAGTATGGAATTTACAGGAAACAGTATCACCATAGTAATATTACAATATTACTACAAATGTACTCTAGAAATGCAACAAAATACCACCACGATTATACTAAAAAATACTACTACAGAAATACTACAAAAAAATTAAGATAGTAAAGTAATAATTCTACAAGAATACTATGAAAACCCTACAAAATATGAATACAGTAATACTACAAAAATACTAATACAGAAATACTACCAAAAATATTACCACAGAAATAATACAACAATGCAGCGGAAATACTATTAAATTACTACAAAAATATAACCATAGAAAAGTTACCACAGTACTACAAAAATACAACTACAGTATGACAACAAAAATACAACTAGAGTTATACAAAAACTCTCCAACTAGAAACGGTGCCGCTACGACCCTAGTGGTTAAGGGATCCACCCACCCAATAACACAAGAATACTATAAAAATACTACAGAAATATGATTACAGTAAGACTACAAAAATACATCTACAGTAATACAAATTTTCTACGATAGAAATTACATAACATTAATCAAATAATAATGCCGCAGAAATACTATAAAAATACTACTGAAATGCAACTACGGTAATACAGTTTAGCGGCAGACTTGACCCCAATTATCGTGATTAAACAGTTTCCAATGGTTGGGCATCCTAGATGACAAATGGAAGGCGGTTTTAGGAGCAAAATGAGATTTTAAAGTTCTTCCTACATACAGTACACACAGTCACTTAGCATGAAATCATGCATCAATTTAAACATTTTCATGTTAATATATATAATTTCGAGCATTAATCTTAGTGCACGATCAAATTTTGAAAGGCGTTCCAGCAGGGGTCTCCAACCTTTTTCAAAAGTCGGGCTACTTTTTGTTACTAATAAGTGCAAACATCCAGTTTGATAGGAATTTCTAATGTGGCAACTTAGCTAAATGGCTTGCTAAATATCTAAAAAGTAAATTGATGGTTGACAAGAAAAGTAAACAGATGAAAACCTAGAGGCGAGCTAGATACCTAGCTAAAACAGTAACTAGCCAGATAGAGAGCTAAAAAAAGGCTAGATAGCTAGCTAGAAAGAGGCCAAAATTTAGTTTTATAACGAGAAACGAAAGATAAATTTTTAGATAGATAGCATGCAAAATATGTTAGAATCAAGATAGGTACTGTAGCTTGTGAAATAGCTAAACATCTAGCAAGCTACAAAGCAAAAAAGGTAGTTCGATAGCTGGCTAAAAAAACGGCACATTTTTTGCTCATTCGCTTTATTAAACCCATGAATTGGAATTTATTTTATTGTATTGCCTGTAAAATACATCAATCAAAAAATGAATAAATACATTCGTCTAATACATGAATGTATTCTCTTAATTAATTGCTTAAAAGTAATTATAAATACTTGAATCGTTTTTTTGTCCATGAAGCCCATGAACTGGAATTCATCTATTTTAATTTCTAAAATAACAATGTATCATGCTATTACTATGCTATTACCAGATGAATTATCATAAATGAGGTTAAATAGACTTAGTCTATCAATAAAAACATAATTTTACTACAAAATCACAATGACCCAGCACTGGTGAGCTGTTTTCAGACCAGGTCCTTGGGCACCTCAACTGTCCTCAGAGCACCACGTTGGAGACCCCTGTGTGACAGGGTTAGGCAACAGAGGGGTATTTTTGGAAAAGAACATATCGATAATGTATTTATATTTTGTACTACTTGTTTGCATGTAAGCTTGTTTGTGAAAACAAAACAACAATCAAACCTTTTGTAGGTTACAGTGCATTATTCCTGATATTGAAACATGTTCGAAAGCAGCTAACATATTTCAGGTCGGTTGGATTGTCAATTTGTTATGCTATACATGAGCTCCACTGTCTCATCTCATCTCATTAGCTGCACCGCTTATCCTCAGTAGGGTCGCAGGGGTGGTGGAGCCCATCCCAGCAATCATCGGGCAGTGGGCAGGGGACACCCTGAACTGGTTGCCAGCCAATCGCAGGGCACACGGGGACAGACAACTCGCTCGCTCATTCACACCTAGGGACAATTTGGACCGGCCAATCCAAATTGGCTCCACTGTATTTTTTTTAAATGCCCCAAACATTCACAAGTAACCTCTCTGTATGAAAATGCAAATTCATTTTTTATGACTAATTGTCGTAAAATGAACATGCCCATGTAGCAGATGGTATTTTGTTCGGACACCGATAATCCACATCAATAAAAATCATTTCTTCGATTAAGACTGTGTGTGCGCTATTCCTTCTAGAACAAATGTGACTGTGGTAACGAATTGAATAAGAAGAAAAATATTTTTTTGAACATTTATGAGTATTTATTGTAATATTTAGCGCCTCCCAGTGGTAAAAAACTTAATTTATCACAAATAAATAAATACACAAAATATTGTATAAATGTGCATTTTTTCAATAATGTGTAGGTCGAGAAATTAGCATTTATTATATACAACTTGAGATTTACCTAAAGGGGGGTGACAGAAGTAACACAGTTCACAGATCCCTAACTACCTGGGTCATAGGGGCCCCACTTTCTGTGATGTGTCTTGGGCAAGTTCAGTCTGGCGGAACCCATCACTTTCAAGGCTGTTTTATTTGGTAATGATTTGCTGCCATGCAAAAAACAGACAGTACTATTTTCCATGGTTACTACTAGCAAGGGCTGCTTGCTGATCTGACTCAGATACAGCACCTATACTACTTGGTTGCTGTTTTTTGGTGTAAAGCATCTTCAGAGATGAGTTAGGCAGACGGCGGTGTATGATTGTCAGATTAATTTGGGATATTAATCTTTGGCTGATATGAGAGTCAAGGAAGATGCAGGTTTGATATCAACAGGAGGCCTCCAGTAAACGCAGGGAGAAAAACGGACCCACTCCTTTGAATGACTCCCCTTTTCTCCTCGTGGCCCAGTGACCTGATTGGTTTTATTTAGAAGAAGTCAAGCAGTTGTAAAAACATACCATGATGACTTTCCTGTATCCTTCAAAATAAAGACTGAAAGTATGCATATATTTTAAACAGAATCATATAAAAGAGTAGAAAAATAGAGAATAAGTAATAAACATAGTATGAACTCAAGTATATTCCATCAGAGCCATTTGTAACGTGAATAATAGAGATAATAGAGAAAATTACAAATAACTAGATTTAATATACCTTACAATGATAATACTGGTCCTGGAACCTAAATCACTGAGGAAAAACTACTTTAGGAGGTGCTAAATAATATACACTGGACCTTTAACAGTATCAGAAACATTATGAACTTAGTTACTTTGATATATGTGTAAACAACAGGCAGACTTGGTGCTACATTTACTTAATCAAATTGATTTCACAGTCTTGATCATTGGTGCAGCAGCACGGTGGCTGGCTGGTTAGTGCGTCCTCGGCAAAGTTCCGTGGTCATGGGATCAAACCTTCCTGTGTGGAGTTTGCATGTTCTCCCCGTGGTTGCGTGGGTTTCCTCTGGGTACTCCAGTTTCCTCCCACATTCCCAAAATATGCATGTCAGGTTAATTGGCCGTGGGAGGTGGCTAGAGTCAAGAACACACTTTACTCTCTGTGCCCCCTGGCGGCACAGAGCAGTACTGCAAGTCCCTTTTCGGCCCCCCAAAGCAGCAATAGGTGGTACTGCATCTCCAGATTTACGCTATCTGGCAGCCCGGGGGCAGTACTATAAGTCTTAAAATAACCGCCCCTAGCGGTCATAGGCGGTACTGCATATCCCAGTCCTGCTGGCTGCCTCACATAAGAAGCTTCTCTAGCAGAATTTGGTGATATTGCAGCTCCTAAGCGCCATCAGGCGGGCAAGAAGGGGTACTTTGAGTCTGTAAAATATGCGCCCCCTAGCAGCAAAAGGGGTATTTTGTTTGTTATGTGTTACAAAACCCTTTGAACATTAATCTTACTTTTTGCTTTCGAAAACCATTATTCTTGCTGCCATACTGCAGTCCACACTCTTCCGTGTCAGAAAAGAAGCGCCGTTCTTATATTATTCATTATATTAATATGGATAATTTATGTTTCTACATGACTTGTCTTTTATCAGGAAAGCATGCAGCAAGAGGGGCGAAAGAGAAACACCCCAAACGCTTTTTTACATAAAAAATTCAGCTGACTAAAAATAAAAATGTGGCCTCTCCTCACAGTCTAACTGATCTGCGGTCACATGAAGAAAATAACCTAGATAATTTGATAAATAAATCATTCCGTTTATCATGCAAGAGTGAGGAAACGCAGATATTCATTCGTCCTCTGTGATGTACTCATTTTTATAAAAGCTTTTACTGGGCTTGTAACATTAATGCAGGACATAGTAAATTTCATCACGACTCGGTGGAATGAATTTATTACCTGTGAGTGTAAACTGTGGACGTGTGGCCAATCCCATTGCGCTCAACCTCTGAATGTCAAACGAAATGTCTCATTACCTTTTTAGTCAAATGGTTTTTCCTGTGGTGTATCTTGGGCAAGTATAGCCTTGTGGCACCCATCTCTACACAGGCCTACCGGATCCTAAATCACTGGGTATTTTTTGGGAGTGACGATAATGAGGAAAAAAAAGCTTTATTCCCATTTTTCAATACAACTGGCAAGGTATATATATATTTTTAACAGGTCTTGTGTTCTTGTTTAGTGTAGTGATGGTGTTAGGGTCTGGTATACCTCCCACCTCAAGAGGGCCCCAACTGGCGTTTTGAATTGGGCACAGGTGAGTCCAATTATCATACGCCTGTGCCCAACTATCCTGATCCCTTTAAAAGGAGATTTTTGTCCAGTTAATTTTGTTGGGTCATTGTCATTTCTGAGTCCTGTGTCATTTCATTTTCACTGCCATGTAAGTATTTTTTTTTTAATCTTGTTTACTTTGATTCTCGCATCTTCCAAATTTCAGTCGTTGTTTCTAGTTAAAACTATGTCAAGGTTGTTTTTTGTTTCTAGTTTCCTGTTTGGACATCAAAACTTAACCGATGGTCTTAGGAAAGTGACGATTTTAAAGTTTAGTCGACACTCAAAATAAGCCGAGAAGACATCAATGGATTTTGAAATTGCAAAAAACAGAGAGAAAACCCAAGCCTCCGATAAGAGATTGTAACCTGTTCTAAAGTAAAGGTAAGATCTTAAACCATTATTCTTGCGAAATCCGGGCCAGGTCAAGCATAAAATGTTAATCGTTACGTTCTGGGCGGGCTTGTCTCTCGTAAATATTTTTTTTTTCCATTATTCACACGTCATTGTCACTCACTCGCTCTCTCTCTCTCTTAAAGTGCCACGCAACATTCTTAAAGACTTACTGCTACTGGTTAATGGGTTAATAGCCCAATTTTCAACACATTTATATGACAGATGGCCTTAAAATGTTCCCATCAACTCTTAAAAAAATCTGTCAATGATGGAAAATTGTCAGTTAACCTCTGCAGACAAAGAAGGTCAATTATTTTAGTCTTGTTTAACTTAGATTTAGTTGCAAAAGATGGGCTATAACCTATTTTCATGAATCACATCTCCTCCTCCCGAGTCCTCACAAATAAAATACGGAATGTTGGATTGGGTCGGGCTTTAATACCCGCAGGATTTTATTAGGTCCCAATCTCACCTGTTTTAAATTGTAATTGTCATTAAAGAGTTGTTGAATGTTTTTTGTTTTTTTTCTTCCACGAAAGAACTCAGCCAGAACCTCTCTAATCTCCTTTGTAGACGCCAGCTTCTCTGGTTTATCCCCTACTTTCCTTTTTGGTAAGAGGAATAAAACCTCCTTCGGAAAACACTGCAGTGGATTACTGCTTAAATCAATCTGCAACTTTGTGATCGGCACTCTCTGCTTAGATATACTCCTTGGTTTGGTCACTCACACAAACGCTGCACTCGTGTTTTTCCATTGTTTCTTGGTTTACTTTAATTCAATTTCCTTCTTTTCTCAGGCACCTTTCGCTTTCCATTTTCGGAACTCATGGCTTAGATCACTAAAAGGAGATGCTATAAACAGGGTTCATACACTATTTCATGGCCAGATTAAAACACTTTCAATGCCATTTTTTTCATTGTTACAGCAAGGAAGAAATCCAGCGCCGATCAATTTTTTTTTTTTGGTTGTCTTTGATGACTAAAATAAAATAAAGTCGCTATCTTGCTGCTAGCACATACTTTGTGCTATTTTGAGATGTTCCTTCCTATGATCTTTTTGTATCAATGGTCTGCTATAAACTAATTTGGTGCAAGATTTATTTTTTTATTGATGATGTATCTTAAAAAACAGCAAACAGATCAAAATCTGAGTCGAAATAACCGGCTCTTCTCAATAAGTGAATGAAAACAGCCATTTTTCTAAATAGAGCTGTCTTGTCAAGTAGTGTTTAAAAGGGCTGCACTGACCACAAGCTCTTACAGACTACATACTATTCCAACACCATCCCCCTGATCTAAAACCTACATGAGGACAAGGAAAAACTCATAACCTAGGCATGAAGATAACGAAGAAACCTAGAGAAGGGAACATGGCGTAACACCTTTGGGTGCGACCAGTAGGGAGCTTTGACCCTTCACATAATGGCGACATTTTCACCTGCATTTGTTTTTTCTTCGTTTATTGCATGGTGTTTTGAGTCAGACTGCCAAGAGACATGGCAACAATCTTAAGCATTTACAAGCACTTCACCCAGAACTCAAATTTTCTGAGCTTAAGCTCAACATTAAAATTCTTTAAAGATTTCATGCACCTGTACGAAACCTGTTACACGTTGACTCCAGCTGGCCCAGTGACAGCAAAGGACAGAGTAACTCCCGGCTGCGACAGTACTCCAAAGTGTAACTTGGCAGCTATAACTTGTCCCTCTCGATCACCTTAACCGAGATGAAGCTCACACTTAGCTGCTCCTTTTGAGAGGATTGGATGCTTAGCCCAGGCTCAATGTCGCCAACGCGATCATCCCCGACGACACGCATCAACTAATGGAGACTTAAAGGTATCACTCGTCCCTTTCGATTAAAACAAAGTGGCTGTGGCAGGACGCAAATTTTACTTTAACACGTCAAGCTAAAAAAACGGGGGGAAAGCCCTTTTTGTTTGTTTTGTGACAATTACATCCAAACACGATGCTTTAATTTTCTTTTCCAGTGCAAAATGGCTGAAAATGTGGCTTTCCTTAATTACCTTCCCAAAAAGGAGTTGGTGCGAGGAGTCCAGAGGATAAATGTCATCCATTAAAGTGTCTGGTGCCCCCCCCCCCCTGGCTGCAGCTCTTTGAGTAATACATCTCGTTATTACCGTCAGCTAAATTACATGTGGAGTGGCAATAATGATGCCAGTTGGGACAACGCTGCAGTTGCCGCATACCGGCAACCTTCCTGGGGGACTCATCTTGCCATTTGTAGAAATAAATGTAAGATTAAATACGTAACATATGCCATATAAATACATGAACATATAAATACATTCCGTTTGCTTTCATATTATATATTTAGGTAATCAAATGTAAACAAAATTACTTTATAAATCCTGATTTGTGTGTATGTGACTTATAGGCTCTGGAACGGCATAATCGATTTTCGTGAAAATGTACCCAGTTAGACTGAAGCCTCCGTGAGTGTCTTTAGCTAGGTTTTGTGTGAATGCACCCTCAACAAATACCAACAATATTCCAAAACATGGCCCAGCCATGCCGAATATTCTACTTGGGAGAGGTTGTTAGGGTCATGGTTTGTTGAAACATCTGAGTTACAATTAGACATTGAACTGAGCCAGTGCGACAATGGACATCACTAAATGGTGGTGAGAGCTGGTGAGGTGGGGCGTCATTATTTTTTGCGTGTTGGTGCACTGGGGTTTATCAAGGGCAGGGTCAATGCAGCTTGCGATCAGAAAATTTTGGAGCAACTCATGCTTCAATCTGCTGAAAAGCTTAATGGAGATGAAGATTTTATTTTTCAGCATGACCCAGCACGTGCTCACAGTGCCAAAACCACTGGTAAATGGTTTATTGACCATGGAGTTACTGGGCTCAATTGGCCTGCCAACTCTCCTGACATGAACCCAATACAGAATCTGTGGGATAATGTGAAAAGGAAGTTGTGAGACAACAAACCCAACACTGTGGATGAGCTTAAGGTCGCTATTGAAGGATCCTGGGCCTCCATAACACCTCAGCAGTGCCATCGGCAGATTGCCGCCATGCCGCATTTAAGCAGTAATTTCTGCAGAAAGATTCCCAAGTATTGAGTGCATAAGTGAACATAATTATTTAAAGGTTGACTTTTTTTGATTAAAAAAAAAAACTTTTTTATTGGTCAGATGAAATATGCTAATTTGAGATAAGGAATTTTGTTTTTTTTCTTACTATTTTTACCAAAATCAACAATAAAAGGCTTCAACTACTTCAGTTGTGTGTAATGAATCTAAAATATATGAAAGTCTAATGTTTATCAGTACACATCAGAAAATAATGAGCTTTATCACAATATGCACATTTTTTAGAAGAACCTGTATACTGTCTAATCTAAAAAGGAATATTTTTTTTTTCCCATCCGGCCAATTGCCGTTACAAAGATTTGAAACTCTTCTTTCAACATATTTTTCATTAAAATTGCAAGATGATTTGAACATATGAAAAACAGAAACACAAAGAACACAACTCAGACGGATCATAGAACACACAAAGATCGTACATTTTATTAACACATTTTCCTGATACATGTTTTATTTATTCAATTTCTTTATTACTGTAACTTTGAAAGTTCAAAATACTGCCGAAAACATGCACCATAACCATCATACATTGCATGATCCATGGTTTATTTTTCAAGTGCATTTTTTTGGACTATTGGAATCACGTGATTTGAAATGTGTACTATATGTTTATAGTGAGCTTGCTACTTATCTCCTTATATATAATATATATATATATATATATATATGCATGTATAAAAAAAAAAACACTCTTTGCAAGTCCTTGCTTACACCTTCACTTCAGCCAATTCGCATCGGGCCAGGTCTTGGCACGGATGATTTTTCGGTTTATTATGTGTGAGAATTCCACTCCATTCCCACCTGGACGAAGCAGTAAAGGAAGGCCAACATGGGTGGAGCTAACGTAGACCAGCCTGGTATGAGCAAAAGCACAAGTAAGAAGCCTATAAAATATTTTTTCGCTTCTAAATAATACTGCATGTAATGAGCCCATGAGTTGTCTGTGTTATATTTATAAGTAGGCAGCTTTTTGGCTTCACTTCATGAACGTGCACTTGCAGAAACAACCGCTTTTGGGATTTTTGTTCCCACATGTTGACAAGTGTTTGGGAGTCACAAATACAAATTACCGGTACATTTCCCTGAATATACACTGGAGATCAAAATTAAAGAACAACTTATAACAATTGAATATTTTGGAAATAATCCAATCTCCATTGTTACAATGAAATGACCTATTGTGTCCATGACATGTTACTACACACTAATGCACTGACTTCAATTAGAGACTACAAAACGAGAGATGACTTTGAGATGGGGGAAAAAAAGTGAAAGTTACAACAGTCAGCAATTAGTAAGATGTGTACAGGCTTCTGCTGTGAAAAACTTTAGCACATCTGCGGACACAGGATAGCACTAGTGTCTCACATTACTCGTGTGATTTTGATCCATTCTTCTTCCAGCCTCCTCCACAGTTCGGTGATTGCAGTGGGTTTCTTGACCATAACTCTGTCACCAAGGATTTTGCAGAGGTTCTCTCTTGGGTTGAGATCAGGACTCTGGGCAGGCCTTGCCATTAAATCAATGTTTTCACCTTCAAGGAACTTCTTGACCTTTTTTGCTGTGTGGCGTATTGTCCTGCATGAAGCCTGCAGGCTGATTAGGCGTTGAACACAAGTAAGAAACCATGTGCTATTGGAGAATGTTCTGGTACACATTTGCATTCTATTAGAAGCATTGAAGAGTTATCATCTGTTAGTAGGGAGTGAGACAAGTGAGTGGTTTCCTGTGTTGACTGGTGTGAGACAGGGGTGTGTGATGTCACTATGGCTGTTTAATGTGTACGTGGATGGTGTGGTGAGAGAGGTGAAGGCAAGTGTATTTGGCAGAGGTGTAGAGAGATGATGGTTAACTGTGGAACGGTGTGGCGGGTAAGTCAGTTGTTGATTGCAGATGACACAGCGCTTGTGGCTGATTCTGAGGAAACATTGAGAAGGTTGGTAATTGAGTTTGGAAGAGTGTGTGATAGGCGTAAGTTATGTGTGAATGTTGGGAAGAGTAAGGTAATGAAGTGTTCACGTGATAAAATGGGCATGGCGTTAGAAAAAATGTTGCATGGACAGGTGCTGGAAGAAGTTGAAAGCTTGAGGTACTTGGGTTGTGATGTGGCTGCAGTTGGTAGAATGGAGTGCGATATATTGCACGGAGTGTATCACGGAAGCAAGGTTTTGGGTGCTTTGAGGAGAGTGATTAGAAACAAGAGTATAAGTATGGATGTCAAGAGAGGACTGTATGAGAGTGTGATTGTGCCGACTGTGTTGTATAGTGCAGAGCCTGAACGCAAATTTGAGAAGGAAATTAAATGTTTTTGAGATTACGTGTTTGAGGAGGATGTTAGAAGTGACAAGATTGGATTGGAAATTGTGAGAGACATAACTGGATTAGTAGTTGAACTGAGCAAGCGTGGGGATACGAGAGTACTCGGTTGGTTTGGACACATGGAGAGGATGGATGAAGAGCGGATGTTAAAGAAGATCTACAGAGCACAACTAAATGGAAGGAGACCAAGTGGAAGGCCGCGATTGACATGGATGGTGTTATGAGTGCACTGCAGGAAAGAGGTCTAAATATAATGGAAGCTAGAGTTCTTGTTGGCGATGGGAATGAGTGGAGAGGTTTTGTGAAAGGAGTGCAGTTATGCAAGAGGTTAGAAAAGTCAAATCACACATGACTACATGTCGCTACATGTAATACAGGTTTTTGTACTATTTTCAAAACAACAGTAATAGTATAAAAAACTATACCGAGTCTCGAGTAGGTTATTTCCGTCCAGGTATTAACAGAGCACAATCAGAAATATTAAACATCTGTGTTAGTGGTCTCATAACCTCTACAAGTATTTTTTTGCAAGATGAGATGTGGAACTATGTGTATTTTTACTTTTTAATCACCTGCAACTGTCCCAAAGCAAATAAAGGTCTCTCTCTGTGTGTGTGTGTGTGTAGCAATGGGGATTGGAGGGGTTGAGGCCTTGCAACGTCTGCACTCAAAACACTAAAGTGATTTTGGCTTTGGATGTTAAAGCCCACAACAGTCTGTTAAAAAAAATAGAACTACAATAGACTTTTGGGATACTGTCCCCGCTTTACGATGTTTTTTTTTTTGTTTTTTTTTAACTTTCCGGTGTTCTCTTGGCCCCTCTTTACAGCATTTTCTTCACTGTACAACAAATTATTTTGCAACTTTACGACCCTAAATATGCTATTGGCCAACGTTATATAAAACATTCGTCAGCTAATAGTTTGCGCCACGGCATCATGAAAAAGCCAATATCCAATGAACTGAACTACTTCCCTCAATGTCTCTCTTTCTTCATTCAGGTGAGAATCTCATGTTTTTTTTTTTTTTTTTTTTTTTTAAAAACACTTTTAGAGTCAGTCATACAATACTGAATTTATCACCTTCACGCTGACCAAGGGTGGTGTTAATGTTTCGTTTGGAATCAAAGTAATGATATATATATATATATATATTATAGGGAAGCACAGCTGAGGTCATGGGATCAAATTCAGCTACCTTCGTGTGCAGAGCTTGTATGTTCTTCCTGTGCTTGCGTGGATGTTCTTTGGGCACTCCTCCCACGTACCAAAAACATGCTTGTCAGGTAATTTGGTCCAAATTTCCCCTAAGTATGAATGAGCGAGTGAGATGACTGTCTCTGTGTGCCCTGCGACTGGCTGGCAACCACTTCAGGGTGTCCCCTGCCCACTGCCCGAAGACAGCTGTGATGCACTCCAGCACCCTCGCAACCCTACTGAGGATAAACGGTGCAGATAATGAATAGATGGATGGATCTATATATCGTACATGTATAGGCAGTAGCTCAGGAGGTAGAATGCTCGTCTTGGGACGAAGTTTGACCCCCTCAGAGTAAATGTAAAAGTGTCCTTGGGAAAGACACTCAACCAGCAGGGAGGTGCTTTGCATTGCTGACACCTCTATCAGTGGGAGAGTGTGAATTGTGTGAAGCACATTGTAAAGCGCTTTGGGAGATGTTCAGTGACTTGAAAAGCGCTATACACAACCCCTAGCAAAAAGTATGGAATCACAAGCCCTCACTCACACATTTTATTCTGTAGAAAAACTCAGATCACAAACATGAAACAATCGTAAGGTCATTCCAAAGTGCAACATATTGGCATTCAGAAACACTAAAACAAATTAAAATAAAACATTGTAATGGTCAGTAAATGTTACTTTTATAGAGCAAGTGCAGGGAAATATTCGCTCGATTCTGAGGAAAAATATATTGAATCATGAAAAACAGATAAAGAAATAACAATCAAAATATATCACTAGTATTAAGTTGCACCACCAGTCTCTGAGGCATGGACTTGATGAGTGAGAAACAATATTTGTCATCAATCTGGTGCCAACTCTGATTGCTGTTGAAAAATCATCTTTGCAGGTCAGAGATTTGCTGTGGACAATTGTTTTCATTTTCCCTCACAGGTTTTCAATTGGGTTGAGATCTGGGTTATTTGCAGGCTATGACATTGACTGAATGTGTCTCTTCCCATGGAATGCTTTCACAGTTTTTGCTCTGTGGCTTGATGCATCGTGAGCTTGGAAAATAAGTTAATCGACCCCAAACATTTCTTCAAGTGAAGGAATAAGAAAGCTATTGGAAATGTCAATGTAAACTTGTGCATTTATTGCAGATTTGACCACAGCCTTCTCCCCAGTGCTTTTGCCTGACATACACCCCCATATCATTGAGGACTGCGGGAATTGTGATGTTTTCTTTAGGCAGTCCTCTATGTAAATCTCACCGGAACAGCACCAAACAAAAGTTCCAGCATAATCACCTTGTCCAATGCAGATTTATGACTCATCACTGAAGATAACCTTAATCCAGTCATTTACAGTCCATGATTGCCTCTTGTTAGCCCATTGCAGTCTTGTTCTTTTGTGTTTAACCGTCAACGATGGTTTTTGTTTAGCTTTCCGATATGAAAATCCTATTTCCTTAAACGATTTTGCACAGTCTGTCACATACATTGACTCTAACTTCCTCCCATTTCCTCTTCCATTTTCAATATGTATATATGCCCTTTAGTTATTTTTCTTGACGTCTACATGTCTTCCATTGCCCACTATTACGCTTTACTTTAACAACCTTCCCATGCCGTTTGTACTTGGTTCAAATCTTTGATACAGCTGACTGTAAACTGCACACATTTTTGGCAACCATACGAGTGGAGATAGCTTCATCAATGTTCATTTTACCTCTGAAAAGGGATCTTTCTTTAATTGGACCTGAAAACACCGCATAGCAATAAAAACCCTGCACAACCAATTAGAAGCTCCCTGCCCAAAAAAGCTCGCTACGGTCCTGCAGAGGCTCGGTGAAAAATATGAGGGGCTATTCCTAAAGAAAAAGGAAGTTGACTGTGGGTGCATTGGCCCATATTGAGTAGAAGCATAATGGCGGCGACAAGGCGAGCTCCCTGCCAAATAAAGATTGATGTCACTGTAAGTTTGGCAAGCTGGCCTCTATCTAGCAGATGTGTCCCTATTTAGGAGGTATAAAAAATAAAATGAAAACAAACAAACCGCCAAAAGCTGAGTGGAGCTGCATCACCTCTCAATGCAAGAGGTTCTAAAAGAATAAAAATACTCGACGGATGTTTTTTTAATGTGAGTACAGTAATGTTATTGGTATTTTTGGAGGTTTTCACTAGCTCAATTTCTATAAGCTTTCTTAGCAAAAGTGAAGTGTAAATTTAACAATTTCCATTACCATCTCTTGAAAAACCCTATATATTGAGCAGTTTAAAAGTGCGGCAGACCGCAGCCAATTTGTAAAACTCAGGTCCTCCTCTAACCCTTCTCCAGTTACCACAGGTATGACCTTTGGTTCTGTCCGACGCGCCCCCCTTCTTCATTATCTACCTCCTCGCCCTAGTCCTTCTGTAAATTTAAGATTTCTTTCCACTGCTTCTCAGTAGATACCAAACTCTACCTTTCCTGGAAACCCAAAGCCACACTCTCACCCCTGTCCCTCACCTCCTGCATTGTTTTCTATAAACTTTTTATGATTAAACAGCAATAAAACAAAATTTCTTCTCATTGGCACCATCCACCCTCACTAAAACACCTTCTCTCTCTATAGACAGTTCCTTACTCTTTCCCTCCCCTCAAGAGTATGGGTGTCATCCTTGATCGTACACTATCCTTTAATTCTCAAATATCCTCACCCGTTCTGCTTACCTTCGTTCCATCAACTGTCTTCTCCCCTCCCTTAAACCCTACACCAGGGGTGGCCAACCATTCGGCGACTAAGAGCCAATTTTTCGTCTGTGTTACTACAAAGAGCCACATCATGGTTGTCGACGGTGGCGAGTCGATTGTTTTATGTCTTTGTTACTAAAAAGCCACAATTATTGGGTACAACATAATCTTTTAATCATGTATGCACGCATACACAGATTTGTATCGGCTAGATCTGATGAAAATAACCACATCAACATGATAATATCAATAATTTTCAACAGTTAACATTGTGAGCACTGTTCTACACACAAAAACCTTCAGTTCAAGCATAACATATTTCTCTTACTTTGCTGCTTAGTGAGACTTCTGGCAATCCTTATGTTGAACAATCCTCTTCAAATCTATGTTGCATTCTGTTTCTGCTACTCTAACTAATTCTTTTAAATGAGTTTCAGTCAGAAGAGATCGATGCTTTGAATCCACATGCCGCAGGATGGAAAACACTCAGACGTACGTTGATCCAAACATTGATAGTATCTTAAGCGCAGCTTGTTTGATGTTGGGGTATTTTTCAATTAGGTTACTTTTCCAGAACTCAACTGTACCTTCTCTTATAACAGCTTTCAGTCGATCCTCCTTACAAATGTCAATCATCTCCAACTCCGCCGCAGCCTCATCTGTTATGATTGGGGCTTTCAAACAGTCTGTCTTCGCATTAGATGGGTTGACGAGGAACATTATCTGTGGTCTTTTCTGTTGTAGATCACAGAACCGGGTCACAAAGCTTTCAGGTTTCCAATCAGTGTTGCAAATCTGTCTTTTCTTTTTTAGGGCGGCGCTGATGACTTGCTTCCTACCTTTTAGCAGAGTTTGAAAATGTGTTAAATCTCCCTTTTCAATATTCGCCATAAACAGCTTGAGTTTATAAACAAATTCAAATAGACTTTGCATTAGGTCAGGCAGCATTTTTAACTTACCCTGCAGGGTAAGGTTCAGTCTGTTCAGGTGGCATACGATGTTGACTAAAAATGCCAGATCCATAATCCACTTTAGGTCTGAGAGCTCGGGATAGTCCTTGTCCTTCTCTTCCATGAACAGTTTCACTGCATCCAAAAGCTCAAAGAAGCGAGAGAGTACCTGGCTTTTTGACAGCCACCTCACAGTGCAGTGCAGTGGCAGGTCACCTGGAAGCCCTTGGTCCAGCTCAGCGATGAGATTCCTCAATTGCCTGTGGTTTAGCGCATGTGTGCAGATTAAGTTGATGATTTCCATCACAGGTTTCATGATGTTGCCAAAATTTAGTGATTTAGACACGAGTTGCTCCCTGTGGATGATGCAGTGGAAATCCCAAAAGTCTGGAAATGTTTGAGCTTTGCAGAGCACCACAAGCCCGTTCATGGATCCGATCATGGCTGGCGCTCCATCCGTAGCTATTGCGGTTAGTTTCTGTGTGGGTAGATTTGCTTTTGCATACGCAGCCATCATTGCTTATTTCACATCTATGCCACGGGTTCCGTCTTTTAATGGCACAATATCAAGGAGTTCTTTGATCGCACATTGATTTGACACAGACCGCGCAATATTGCCAACTGAGGCTTGTCTTGTATGTCACAGCTCTCGTCCAATGCCACACTAAAATATTCACATGTTTGAAGGTCAGTGTGAAACTGTGATTTAACAGCTGCATTAATATCGGATAGTCTTCGTTCCATACAGTGGCGAGACAGTTGAACATCTGATATGCTCTGTTTTAGTTTGTCTCCAGGAACCAAAATTTCAAAGGCGTCAATGAGGCATTTTTTATGAATTCCCCTTTGTTGTATGGCTTTTTAGCCTGTGCTATGTTCCAAGTTTACTGATACGATGCAAGTGTTACAGTCTCTTGAGTGTTTCATAATTTTTGGGAAAAAAATGCAACCGTTTTTCTCCCTTGCTTTTCATAGTTAACAATTTTTTCTTCCGAAGTTCAGTCCCTTTTGAAAATTCCTGTTTGATGTTAGAGTGGAGTGAGCTGAAGTGACGCTGAAGCGTTGAAATGTGCTAATGCAGCGTCACATATAAGGCAGATCGGCTTGCCATTATCTTATATAAAAAATATAAACTCTCCCACTCTGGCAAAAACATCCCATGTTCTTCACCATATTTTTGTTTGGCTGTGCTTTTTTTACCTGCCATTTCAAGAGGTAATTTCACGTAAATTGGCTACAATATGTTTTGTCAAGCAAATATTTTCTCGGCGCTCGTTTGACCTCACTCAAACAGGCTTACATTGTCTGTGTGCAATCTAGCTGTAGGGAAGGCAAATTACAGTGCCGGCTAAACATTTTTGATGCATGTCATGAGCCGCATTAAACCAGTTTATAACAGCACCTAAAGAGCCGCATGAAACGAGTTTAAGAGCCGCAAGTGGCTCGCAAGCCGCGGGTTGGCCCTCCCTGCCCTACATGACTGCCATCCTTGTCCATATCCCTGCCACCTCCAGGCTGGACTATTCTAGTTCTGTCCTCTATGGCCCACCTCTAAAGTCCTTCCATTAACTTTAGCTTGTCCAAAATTCTGTTGCCCGGATCATAACCAAAACCCCCTCGCCACCACATCACCCCTCCTTCAACAACTCCACTGGTTCCCGATCAACCAAAGAGTCACTTACAAAATCCTTATGCACACCTTTAAGGTCATCCATAACATCACCCCATTCTACATGTCCACGCCATCCTGCGCAGTCAAATCATCTCCCTTCATCTCAACGTTCCTGCATTTGTTTCAGCTCTAAGGGGAGCAGAGCGTCCGAAAGCTCTGCTCCCCAGCTCTGGAACTCACTACCACCTGACCCTCAGAATTCTGTCACCCTGTCCATCTTCCAAACCGGACTCAAATCCCACCACTTCAGACTCTCTTATCAAACATAAACTGGCTCACACGAGAACATCGAAAAATATCTGGACATTGCTGTGAATTAGATTTTGTATCATGTGCACATTTTTCTGAGCACAGGACATTATTTTAGTGGTTCTTTCCGCCGTGTGGTGGCGCTGTGAGAGGTCACCCAGCATCCACCCTTAAGAAGAAACCTGCTTCCTCTTCCTAGTTTGTGTGTAAACCCTCTATTCTGTTTCTCCAGCATGCTAAGAACTTTGATATTTTTATTGTTTAATACCTCGTGAATTCATTCAATATGGTTGGTGTAAAGAAGAGGCGAGCCGTTTCATTTGAAATGAAAGTGGAATAAGGAAGCTTGATGCTTTTGAGAAAATGGTCTGATCACTTTTTGTCTGACACTTTTTACCACGGAGGAGGAAGTCGCCTAACTGTTGAAGCTCATCTTCTAAAAGTAAGTTAAACTTAACTTTATCTTTATAGAGCATACTATTTTATAAAATGTTTATTTTTTTAGTACAAAACAATACAGGTTACATATACAAGCCTTAAACATACTTATATAAACCTTAAACATACGTTCCATACAAAATATAGCACTGAAGTAACTCACAAATAAATTCAACTTACGAACGTTCGTCCGGAACCTATCTTGTTCGTAAGTAGTGCAGTGTCTGTACCGTTTAAGCATGGTAACCAGTGTTTTATTTTGCAGTGTCAAGGGTGATTATAGCTTTAGTGTAGAAGATGTTTTTCAATCTACTAGTTCAAGACCTGATGGTCCTGAATCGTCTACTTGAGGGCAACAGTTCATACAAGTAATGTCTGGGGTAGGCACATGGAGAGACTGAATCTTGTCCATTGCTCCTTGCAAAACAGCTACAGCTTGGGAAAGTTGGATGAACAGTGTTTTTGAACAGCAGTCTTCAGCTCTGCACACAAATTCTCAATCAGATTTAGGTCTGGACTCAGTCATTTGAACATATGGATAAGTTTATTTGTGAACTAGTCCATTGTAGATTTGGCTGTAGGTTTTGGATAATTGTCTTGGTGGAAGATAAATCTCTATCCCAGTCTCAGGTTCATCGCAGACTAACTATTTTCTTCCAGAATGGTCCTGTTTTTGGCTCCATATACATTTCCTTACATTTCGACAATCTTCCCTGTCCCTGTTGAAAAATAGACAGCCCAAACGCCGAGGCTGCCACCACCATCTTTGACAGTGAAGTTGGAGTATTTGGGGTGATAAGCTGTGTTTCTTTTATGTCAAACAAAGCGTTTTGCATTGTGGCCACAATGTTCAATTTAGGTTAAATCTGACTGGAAAACCTTATCCCGCCTTCTTGGTGTGTCTCAGGTTTGTCGTGGCTAACACTAAATAAATTTCTATAGATATCTTCAAGAAATTGATTTTTCTTGCCACTCTTCTATGAATGTCTGATTTGTACAGTGTACAACCGGTTATTGTCCTAAGGACAGACTTTACCATTCAAGCTGTAGATCTATGCAGTTTTGATGTCAAGAGCTTGATAAAGCTTTTTGTATCCAAACTCTACTTTAAACTCCTCCACAACAGTATCTCATAACTTTCTGATTTGTTTCTTGGTATTCATTAAGCTGTCAACAGTACCCTGAGATTACCAGAGAGCAGACTGAGACGCGATTACCCACGGGTGGATTCTATTTATCAACATTGGGACAACTGTGGATCATTCATAGATCCTTACTAAGCTTCAGGAATGAGATTTTGCACTGAAAGTAAAGGAGCCGAGTTAAATTGTTTGGCCCACTTCTTAGTTTTTGATTCTTTATATAAGACCGCTTGATATAAAATTTAATATCCGAAAAATTGCATTCCACTTGACAATTGTCCCACTTGTTCTTGATTTTTGACAAAAAAACATGATTACTTTTGAGGCCTTAAATGTAACGAAAGGTTGAAAAGTTTTTGGGTCTGTATGTATTTATTTTGTATCTCATGTTGTTCCATTTTAGGTGTTATTATCCTATTGATATTCATAAGGTGTTTAATAAATATGACTGCCTGTAGTGAATTGTGACATACATATCTCTGAGTTACTGAGTAACTGTATAACCATTCCACTTTTGAGAAAAAAATATTTTTGACAGGTCTCGAAAAACACTTCATCAAATATTCCCAAAAAAGAATTCCAACCTTTTAATCATCACATTTCTTTTGTGTGATTTGAATTTTGAGAAAAACTAAAATTCTATAACAAAAGATTGATTGCATTGTTTGAGTGATAAGCTTTGGAAAGTTTCATGGGCCTCTTGCATTATTGTACGCAGCATGTCATCAAACTTTAATCTTTCCAAATGTACCTTTTTTTTCACGTACTTCACTGGAGCGACGGCAAATCAGGCAAATCAGCATGGAAGGCCGGCATTACCTTGAAGGAAGACACGCTTCCAGAAGATCCTACCGACGTGAATCCCCCCGAGGAAGAGCAGATTAGAGAGGATGAGCATGGCCGTGGAGAAGGCGCAGAGCAGTGCGGCACAGCGCCTCCTCGTTGCCGCGGAGGAATGCCGCTCCTGGTAAATCAGCGCACAAATAAGCCAAGTGTCGCGTGAAGTGGCACAATGCTGTGACGGAGACGCCACTGAGCAGCAAAGACAAACGCGTGCCAAGCCCCACAGCAGAGCCAGAGTCAAACCTTATTACCACTTGGAGGATCCGGGGCTTCTGACAGCGAAGAGGAAATTGGAAACTACCACATTGGTGCTTTGTGTTACACCAACACTTAAATGCAATTTGACCTTGCAAGGAAATTAAAGTTGACAGCATCATGAACCAAACCTTTTTAGCGAACAGGCAACTAAAGGGAAACCTAATGCTGCTATAAACCCTTCTATAACCTGCACAATTGATTATCTTATTTTGTGCTTTTTATCTTCATTAACAGTGCCATGAAAAAGTATTTGCCCTCTTCATGATTTTTGTGTTTTTAACACCAGATGTAATGGGCTGCACACCTTCCAAAAAGCTACATTTTTCACTAATCAGTCCACAGAATGTTTCTCCAAAAATCTTGAGGATAATCAAGATCCTTTTTGGCAAACGTGAGACGACTTTTTATGTTTTTTTTTTGACAGCAGCGGTTTTAGCCTTAGAACTCACCCATGAATGCCATTTTTGGCCCGTTTCTTTCTGATAAAGGAGTAATTTACCTTAACCGAGGCCAGCGAGGCCTGCAGTTCCATGGCTGTTTTTCGAGGTTCTTTGTAACCTGTTTGATGAGCCTTCGCCACACTCAGAGTGATTTTAGTTAGTAAATCACTCCTGGGAAGATTTAGATAGATAGATAGATACTTGATTCATCCCCTAAGGGAAATTCACATTTCCAGCAGCATCCCTGAGCTGAGAACAGTACAATAATTAAGCCAAAAGAATACAATATACAAATACCCAGTGTGACGTGCAAATGCCCACTGTAGCGTGTTATATAGAGTAACTAAATAGTGCTACACAGAATACATATTGCAGTAATATCCAATGTAGGTGGTGTGGTTTAATGTGGGCCTTTACTCTGCCGGGTGGAGTTAAAGAGCCTCATGGCATGAGGAAGAAAAGATCTCTTCAGTCTGTCCGTAGTACAAGACAGTGACAGCAGTCTGTCGCTGAAACTGCTCTTCTGTCTGGAGATAATGCTGTGTAGTGGATGCGATGGATTGTCCATGATTGACCTCAGCTTTTTCAGTGCTCGTCTCTCAGCTACTGTTGTTAGGCTGTCCAGCTCTTTGCCCACAACAGAGCTCGCTTTCCTAGCCAGTTTATTGAGACGAGAGGCATCCTTCTTCTTGACGCTGCCTCCCCAACACGCTGCCGCATAGAGGGCGCTTGCCACTACTGTCTCATAGAATATTTTCAGGAGCTTTTTGCAGATGTTGAAGGAGGCCAGCCTTCTGAGGAAGTAAAGTCAGCTTTGCCCTTTCCTACATAGAGCTTCTGTGTTGGCAGTCCAGTCCAGTTTGTTGTCCAGCTGCACACCCAGGTATTTGTAGGTCTGGACAAATTCTACACATTCTCCCTTGATGGTTACAGGAACCGGGTGAGTTCTGGTTCTCCTGAAGTCCACCACCATCTCTCTGGTCTTGGTGGTGTTTAGGTGCAGGTGGTTTGCGTCGCTCCATCGGACAAAGTCCTGAATCAATTTCCTGTACTCTTCCTCCTTTCCGTTTCTGTTACATCCCACGATCGCAGTGTCGTCGGCAAACTTTTGCACATGGCAAGACTCAGAGTTGTACTTAAAGTCCGATGTATATAGAGTGAATAGGAACGGAGAGAGAACGGTCCCCTGCGGAGATCCTGTGCTGCTAACCACAGTGTCCGATGTACAGCCCCCCTGTTTCACATACTGGGGTCTGCCTGTCAGGTAGTCAGTAATCCATTCTACAAGGTGTGAGCTAACTCCCATCTCTGTCAGTTTCCTACTCGGTAGCAGAGGCTGTATGGTTTTGAAGGCACTGGAGAAGTCCAAAAAATGTAATCCTCACAGCCCCCTTCGCCCTATCCAGGTGAGAGAGGGATTGGTGTAACATGTATACTATAGCATCCTCCACTCCCACCTTCTCCTGGTAAGCAAATTGCAGTGGGTCGATGGCGTGACGGACCTGTAGCCTCAGGTGGTGCAGCAGCAGCCGCTCCATGGTCTTCATCACATGTGATGTCAGGGCGACCGGCCTGAAGTCGTTGAGTTCCTCAGGTCTTGATTTCTTTGGGACTAGGATGATGCAGGATGTTTTCCACAGCTGAGGGACCCTCCCCTGTTCAAGGTTCAGGTTGAAGATGCGCTGTAGAGGGTCTCCCAGCTCAGACACACAGGCTTTCAGCAGTCGGGGGGATACTCCATCCGGACCAGCTGCCTTGCTGGTTCGTAGCCTTCTCAGCTCTCCACACACCTGGGCTGAAGTTATTTTTAGTGGGGGGATGTCTTCCATGCTAGTGTCCAGAGGGGGAGGGGGAAGGACAGCTGCATTACTCAGGGGTGAGGATGAGGCGGAGTGGTCAAACCTGTTGAAAAAGTTGTTCAACTGGTTGACTCGCCCCACATCTATATCCACAGCCACACCCTGCTTGGTGTTGCAGCCAGTAATTGTTTTCATCCCTTCCCACACCTCCTTCATGTTGTTGTTCTGCAGCTTTTTCTCCAACTTCCTCCTGTACTGCTCCTTCCCTTTCCGGAGCTGGACTTTGAGCTCCTTCTGTACTCGTTTTAGCTCCTGATCATCACCATTTTTAAAGGCCCTCTTCTTTTGGTTCAGAAGGCACTTGATGTCGCTCGTGATCCAGGGCTTGTTGTTGGCATAGCAGAGTACAGTCTTTATAGGAACAACACTGTCCATGCAGAACTTAATGTAGTCAGTAGTACAGTTTGCCATCTCCTCAATGTCCCCACTGCTGGACCCTAGCAGGACATCGCAGTCCGTACATCCAAAGCCCCTGTTCTCAGTTTTCTCCATTTCAGGATAATGGATCTTACAGTGGTTTACTGGAGTCCTACAGCCTTAGAAATGTCTGTGACCTTTTCTGGACTGATAGATTTCAATCACTTTTTCTATAATTTATTTCGGAATTTCTTTGGATCATGGTTTGACCTAAACAGTTCAGGCTCGAAAACCTTTCCAAAATAGCAGATTTGAAAAAAATTTGCAAAGAGGAATGGCCCAAAATTCATCCAAAGCGTTGTAATTACCAATTATAGTAAATGTTTGATTTCTGTTACCGGTGCCGAAAGTGGCCCAACTGACTTTTAGGTTCAGGGGGCAAATACTCTTTTACATTGGGCCAGATAGGTTTTGATTTTTCTGTGCCTCAATAAATGGAATCAACATTTCAAAACTGCATTTTTGTGTTTCCTTTGGTTGTCTTTGTGTGATCTTAAGATTTGTTTGATGATGTGAAACCTAAGTGAGTGATCAATATTGCTGGAACTCTTCCATTAAGTTTGCAGGATTCAAAGCACAGGAAAACTCTGACTAATGTTCCCTCTAAGCTGTAAACGCATGCAGTTGCACACTTCCCAGTTCTTCTCAGCGCACAAAGTACATCTATCCAGCGCATGAAGATCAGGGCTCGAAATTGCGAAATTCCTTCACTTGCACATTTGGCTAAAGTTATAGTACATGCGGGTGAAAATAATGCAGGCTCCCTCTGTGGTGAGTTTTAAATGCAGTATTTTGAAATGAATGGCAGCATGAAATTGAGTAAACAATGGAATGTACATGCCAGGAGAGAGGTGGAGGGGAACGATGGAGGAAGTTTTCACTGCCGTTGTACTGTTGGATACACCTAGTATGTAACATTCAGTACGTTTCTGACTTTACTTAGTGGGTTAAACATAGAGCTTGACATTTTTTGCATCAGTCGTGTTGTCAACGTCACAGGTGTTTCACTTTTCACATTAGTAACTTCATATAAAAAAGATTCTCTTTTTGGGTTGTACGTTTCTGAAAAATCTTTGTTACCTATAAAAGTTTGTCAATCTGTTTGCCAACACTGCGTTACCTATAAAAGAAGTGTAATTACATACTGCTCAGTATTGTGCAACTTACTAAATAAATCCACAAAAGTTTAGTATTACGTAACAAAGGACATGATTAAGAAAGATGAAAATCGAATGTATAAGTCGTTGTAAAAACCACAGACGTTTGCGGACAGTAAAACCTTTCCAATATTACATTAGACAACTCATTCAAATTTGAAAAACTAACTCGTGTTGCCAGAAACCCAGCAGAATATAACTTGATTTATATCAGGTTTTGGACATGTTTGATAATGATTTGGTTGCCGCATGCAATATTGATGTTGCTCACTGACATTGCAAGCAATGCTCAATGACTTTGTGTGAATGCTCAAACCTGTGGAAGATTAGAGGGATTGTTGCCTCTGACAATTTCAATTTTAATGTGATATAGACTGACTTACGTTTGATTTCCTTGATGTTAGGCTTTGCATAGCTGCCTCTTTTTGTTTGTTTTCCACACATTTTCCACGCCACCTTCAACATTCAATATATCATATTATGAACCCAGTCCTAACATGTAAAACTGAATATATTTGAAATTCAACATACCATCATAAAGTATATTTGGAAATGGGGATTAAACCATTCTGGAACTGCGGTGAGCCTTTCAATTTATATGCATAAAAATCTGTTTATCTAGGATCAGATATCTAACCGACTTTTGAATATATGTGCACTGTCCATGCATGGAAGGAGACCCCCCAGGACTCCATCCATCATCTCATTAGGAGCATGACTCCACGTTGTCAGGCATGTGTTAAAAGCACATGGGGGGCATCCAAACACCTGAGAATCATGTTGCTACAATGACATTTTGGCAAGATAGGCCAGTCTGTTGCCTCATTTTTTCAGTTTTACTGTGAAAATAAAGCATTAAGCTTTTTTCTTTATCGTGGTAATGCTTACAGTATTCAACTTGGGTTTTTTTGAATTTTCATTATCATTATGATTATTATTGATGCACTGAATTTTCTGCAAGCTTGTTTCAACCGATAATCAACCAAAAAATACAACAGGAAATAAAGAGAAAAAAAACCTGTTGCAAAGTCTTTTCGAACATGATGCAAGCCCTGCCAAGATGGCTTTCACCTGGGGGAGTTTTAGTACGACACAGCTGCTTATTTTTAATTTTGGACAAGCACAGGAAAGAGATGGAGCAGACCATTAAAACAGAAGCTATACCAAACGTTTGCCATAAAGACTATTTCCTAAAGATTGTGTGTCCCTCTGCTCCAATGTTTTTGGATGCCGCAGTCTGGACTTTGACTAATATTTACATGCTAACACTTATTAGCTAAATTATTATAGTTCAGCAGTTTTAACTTATGAACATATTAAGTGTGTAAAATTCAGTGTGTTTGTTGCCGAAGAAGTTTGGTTGGCGCTAGCAGAGATTAATTTACAATTATTACTTTACATTAGATGGTAGGGCGCCCGCTCCGAGACTGGGAGGTCGCCGGTTCAAGCCTCGGCCGAGTCATACCTAAGACTTACAACATTGGTACTCATTGCCTCCCTGCATGGCCCTCCGCATTAAGGGTTGGAATTGGAGGGTTTGGTCACCTAATGACTCCCAGCACAGCAGTTGGGTCTAAAATGGCGGCGCCCTGTTTGGCTGCGGCTGCATTGGCTGGCTACAGTTTACGGGTCGGGTGTATCGACATTTCGTTCTGTGTGCATGGTTACAAAGAATGACAATAAAAGTCAATTCTATTCTATTCCATTCATATGCACAAGTCACTGATTTGTAATCTGAGCAGATTGCTGCTGCTTCATCATCATCAGTTCACTCCTTCTTATGTTTTTGTCACTATTTACACTGCTGTTCATCAAAAGCTGAAATAGCCCCAACATAATTACTATTCAGGGCAGCAGTACAAGATCTTTTTCTCTTTATATTAACTAGCTACTATACTCAAAATACTAAGGCATAATGAACTTGCTTGCATATTTTGCATTTTAGATCTCTATAAATATCTGTTGCATTTTTGCAAATGCTTTTTGTCCAACTTAACCACACTCGCTGCGTTACATACAATTCCACCTAGTTAAGAGGAGTGAAATACTGCCTGGTTGTCAGAGTGCTAAGTACAATGACCAAGACCAAGTGAATGCCACCACAAGTCCCACTTCAAACTGTTCACAATAAACATATCCACATGCATCAAAATTACTCATATACATGAGAACTCGTTTAAAACTACAAAGCAATTGGATTAAAAATCCAGTATATTTACTGAATGCATAAATAACCACTTGAATTTCACTGCTGGCCTAAACTTGAAATCCTCTGTTTTAACCAATTTGTTCACAACCCAGCATATTGTAGTGATGAACCTACTTTTGCCTAGCATGCAGTCGGTTCTAGCTTCAAATCCCACAACTAGCATTACCGTTTTTTTGCCCTCTTTGATGTGAATCAATTTTATTTACCACTTAATGTTTTCACAGGGCAGCACGGCGGCACAGAGGTTAGCGTGTGTGCGGCACAGTTCTGAGGTCATGAGATCGAACCTTCCTGTGTGGAGTTTGCATGTTGTCCCCGTGCTTGCGTGGGTTTCCTCCGGGCACTCCGGTTTCCTCCCACATTCCAAAAACAAGCATGTCATGTTAATTGGCCGGTCTAAATTGTCCCTATGTGTGAATGAGCGAGTGAGTTGTCTGTCCCTGTGTGCCCTGCGACTGTCTGGCAACCGGTTCAGGGTGTCCCCTGTCCACTGCCCGAAGATAGCTGGGATGGGCTCCAGGACCCCCGCGACCCAACTGAGGATAAGCGGTGCAGATAATCGATGGTTGGATGTTTTCACAATTTAATAAGTTTAACAATTGGCTTTCACCCTAACTCTTCCAAGTCAAGTTGAAGTCCTCTCCTTATATTCTCAAAAAGCTAGAATAGCCTAGAGCAGGGCTCTAGAGCCATACAAGGAAGAATTTAAAAAAAATTAAATACTTAAAATGTAAAAAAAAAAAAGAGTCACACCATATATTTTAAGACAAAATTCAACAAAACCGCCAAACCTGTCTAGACAAAAGCTAACTCTTCAGCACATTTTATTTCACTGTGTGTCATTAGATTATTTGATCAAATCTATTAAATATAGATGCTCCACTACTTACAACCATTCGACTTACGAAAAACGGTAGTTACCAACATTTTTTTCAGGATGTCGAAAAATATCCGGACATTGCTGTAACTTAGATTTTGTATTCTGTGCACTTTTTCAGAGTACAGGCCATTACTTTAGTGCTTCTTCCCGCCGCTACCGGCGTGTGGTGGTGCAGTGAGAGGTCACCCAGTGTCCACACCGAAGGAGAAAACAGCTTCCTCTTCCTAGTTCGTGTGTAAACATACTGTACTGAATCTCCAGCCTGCTAAGAACTTTGATAATTTTATTGTTTCATTATCTTGTGCATCCATTTAATATGGTTGGTGTAAAGTGTAAAGAAGTAGCGAGCCGTTTCATTTGAAATGAAAATGGAATATGGAAACTTGATGCTGTTGAGAAAATGTTTGGATTGATTTTTTTCGGCCACTTTTTACCACGGGGAGCCTAACTGTTGAGGCTCATCTTCCAAAGGTAATTTAAACTTAACTTCATTTATCTTTATGGAGCATATTATTTTATGAAATGTTTATTTTTAGTACAAAACAATACAGGTTACTTATACAAGGCTTAAACATACTTATATAAACCTCAAACATACAAAATATAGCACTAAGAAACAAATTCAACTTACTAACGATCGTCCAGAACCTACAGTGGCTTGCGAAACTATTTGGCCCCCTTGAACTTTGTGACCGTTTGCCAAATTTCAGACTTCAAAGATGAAGATACAAAACTTTAATTTCTTGTGAAGTATCAACAACTAGTGGGACACAATCATGAAGTGGAACACACTTTATTGGATATTATAAACTTTTTTAACAAATAAAAAACGAAAAAGTGGGTGTGCAAAAAAATTCAGCCATTTTAATTTCAGTGAAGCAAACTCTGTCCAGAAGTTCAGTGAGGATCTCTGCATGATTCAATGTTGATCTAAATAACTAACAATGATAAATTAAATCCACCTGTGTGTAATCAAGTCTCTGTATAAAGGCACCTTCACTGTGATAGTCTCAGAGGTCTGTTTAAAGCACAGAGATCGTCATGAAGAACAAGGAACACACCAGGCATGTCCAAGATACTGTTGTGGAAAAGCTTAAAGCTGGACTTGGATACAAAAAAGATTTCCCAAGCTTTAAACATCCCAAGGGGCACTGTGCAAGCAAAATATTGTAATGGAAGGAGTATCAGACCACTGCAAATCTTCCAAGATCGGGCTGTCCCCCTAAACTTTCAGCTCATACAAGGAGAAAACTGATCAGAGATGCAGCCAAGAGGCCCATGATCACTTTGGATGAACTGCAGAGGTCTACAGCTGAAGTGGGAGAATGTTTCCATCGGACAACAATCAGTCCTATACTGCACAAATCTGGCCTTTACGGAAGAGTGGCACGAAGGAAGCCATTTTTTAAAGATATCCATAAAAAGTGTTATTTAAAGTTTGCCACAAGCCACCTGGGAGACACACTAAACATGTGTAAGAAGGTGCTTTTGGCAACAATGCAAGACGTTATGTTTGGCGTAAAAGTAACACAGCTCATCACCCTCAACACGCCATCGCCATAGTCAAACATGGTGGTGGCAGCGTCATGGTTTGGGCCTGCTTTTCTTCAGCAGGGACAGGGAAGATGGTCAAAATTAATGGGCGAATGGATGGAGCTAAATACCGGACCATTCTGGAAGAAAACCTGGAGTCTGCAAAAGACCTGAGTCTGGGACGGAGATTTGTTTTCCAACAAGACAACGATCCAAAACATAAAATAAAAGCTACAATGGAATGGTTCATAAAAACATATCGAGGTGTTAGAATGGCCAGGTCAAAGTCCAGACCTCAATCCAATTAAGAATCTGTGGAAAGAACTGAAAACTGCTGTTCACCAACGCTTTCCATCCAACCTCACTGAGCTTTGCAAGGAAGAATGGGCAAAAATATCAGTTTCTCAAAGTGCAAAACTGATAAGAGACATACCTCGAGCGACTTGCAGGTGTAATCGCAGCAAAAGGTTGCTCTACAAAGTATTAACTTAATGGGGCTGAATAATTTTGCACACCCACTTTTTGGGTTTTTATTTGTTAAAAAAGTTTAAAATATCCAATAAAGTGTGTTGCACTTCATGATTGTGTCCCACTTATTGTTGATTCTTCACAATAAATTACAGTTTAATATCTAGATGTGTAAAGTCTAAAATGTGGCAAAAGGTCACAAAGTTCAATGGGACCAAATAGTTTTGCAAGCCACTGTATCCCGTTCGTAAGTAGGGCAGCGTCTGTAATAATGCCAGAGCCTGTGTCCCGTATCAATATGTAAAAAACTTAAATCTGTCTCCTTCCCTAAGTTACTTAAAAGTGTTTAGCTCATTTTGACCTTCATTTTTGTCATAAAAAATTGATTCAAAACAAGGTGCAAGCAAAGTTCTTATGTAAAAACGTCACAAAATAATGTAAACGATAAGGATTTTATTGTATTTACCTTCGGCGCGGACTGCACTAAGCGAGAGAGCGAACGGAGTGCTTTGCGCTGTGAGCAGGGATCCGCCCACCTCTACCGCTCAACCAATCAAATTGCGTTCAGTGTTTTGGGTGTTTTTGGCTGTTTTTCCCTGTAAGTGACCAGAACTGGTCTGTTTTTAAAGTTTGTGGATTGGAGGGTTTCTTATTTTTTAGAGTTAAGTACATTCAGTAGGTAACATTGTAGTTTATCATATTTACATTTTAAAATGTTTTTCAGACCTTTCTGGCCTGGATTGGAGGGAGACGCGATGTGATTACAAGTAAAAGACTGAGTTACATTTAGACTTTATCTACCGTGCATTTTGATTGGATACACATTCTATACATCTGAGGGCTTTTGTTTGTTTTGTCTATATTATACAACGTGGAGACAGTACAATATACAGGAGTGTTTCTTAACTGGTGGGTCATGGACCCATTGTCAGTGGGTCGAGGGCCTTTTAAACAGTAGCTGGGGATATATCTTTGCAAATTCTAATTGACACCTGTACTTTTATATCACAAATAAAGACTGATAAAGTTTGTATACACATGCATGGCCCAATGCATATGCAGCGGATGATATGAATTATGGATTTTATTGTCTAGAAAACAAAACCACCAAAGTGAAGCGTATTAGATTTCATTTAAAATGCAGCTGATAGAACATTAAAGGGAATACTTATTATTTGAAGTCATTTTGGTTTTGCTGGTCATTATTTATGCAAGTATAATCTACTATCTCTGGTTCAAACAGTAAAATCCTTCCATTTAATACATCTGAAAAGTGGAAATGTTGTCTTGATTTGGATCGCAGATTGTAATTAGGTTGGGATCGTTGGTCCAGAAGTTGAGACCGCTTGATAACCTCTATTACATATATAACATATAACCTTATTGCATTTTTTTCAACCAATATTTCCCAGTTTACGTACGGTTTGATCCCACTAGTAGTTTTGTAACCTGATTGCAAGACAAAGATGTATCCTAATTAGATCAAGATTGCATTTGGTAGTTTAACAATGCAACTCTACACTTTAGATCATTCTTATCTGTCATCAAAGATTTAATAATAGTTAATTTAATAATAGTTATGGCTTACACAATTACACCTTTGTTGTAACCTAGTAAACTGTCTTGAAGCAACATTATCATTATCATTATATCCCTAGGACTCCACAGCTTAAACACTACAAGATTATACAAAAATGTATGACAAACAACCTTGATGGTGGTTTATGTGCTTGTCTAACTGCATATGTTGACAAAGCGTGTGTGCGGACAGTTTGTAACTCACAAAAAAGGAGCGAGCGATAGCTGAGCCAAAGAGAGCCCTCAGTGTGGTTTCCACCAGAATGCCCAACCAATTCATCAGGGCCCAACACTGTAGGTAGTCATGACCACCATGCCAAAGACAGACGAAGCCGAACGCCAGCGCAGTGGATAACATTTTACGCACCGGTCCATGATGCGAACCCCCCAGCGGCACGTAGATGTATCTGCAACGCAAACAGGAAATAAATGATTTAAATAGTCAATTAGATCTGTAAAAAATTAACATGCAAACATAATACAATTAGGGTTTCCCGGTACGTAGCCAATGACTCGCAATGATGCGAAGGAAAATGAGGTTAAAAATGTCTGCCAAGCATTTTGTATAGTTCAGAAATTTTTAATCAGATAAACGTAGCTTTAACGTCTGGAGCCACAACAAACCAAAAAAATAATCCTGCCCCAGCATAACAACTGTGGCCTCTGTGTTATGAATGATGCCACAGGATGGAAATATTTTTAATTCTCTGTGATTCATACCTACAAATCCTTCATCACCTCATGCTGTGGGCAAAGAAAGTTCATGTTTATAGTCGGGGGTACTTGGGTGTATTGCAATTGTTTTTATGTACTGGACTGTCTCAGAAAATTAGAATATTGTGATAAAGTTCTTTATTTTCTGTAATGCAATTAAAAAAACAAAAATGTCATACATTCTGGATTCATTACACATCAACTGAACTATTTCAAGCCTTTTATTATTTGAATATTGCTGATTTTGGCTTACAGCTGAAAAAAACTCAAAAATCCTATCTCAAAATATTAGAATACTTCCTCAGACCAAGTAAAAAATAATTTTATAACAGCAAAACTAAATCAAACATTTGAAAATGTCCATTGATGCACTCAGTACTTGGTTGGGAATCCTTTTGCACGGATTACTGCATCAATCCGGCGTGGCATGGAGGCAATCAGCCTGTGGCATTGCTGAGGTGTTATTGATGCCCAGGATGCTTCAATAGCGGCCTTCAGCTCATTTGCACTTGTAGGTCTGGTGTCTTTCATCTTCTTCTTAACTATACCCCACAAATTCTCGATGGAGTTCAGGTCAGGGGAATTAGCAGGCCAATCAAGGACAGTGATGCCATGGTCAGTGCACCAGTTACTGGTGGTTTTGGCACTGTGGGCAGGTGCCAGATCATGCTGGAAAATGAAATCCTCATCTCCATAGAGCTTTTCAGCAGATGGAAGCATGTAGTGCTCTAAAATCTCTTTGTACACAGTTGCATTTACTCTGGACTTGATGAAACACAGTGGACCAACACCAGCAGCTGACATGGCTCCCCAAACCATTGCTGACTGTGGGAACTTCACACTGGATTTCAAGCAACTTGGATTTTTGCTCCTCTCCAGCCTTTCTCCAGACTCTGGCGCCTTGACTTCCAAATGAAATGCAAAACTTGCTTTCGTCTGAAAAGAGGACTTTGGACCACTCTGCAACTGTCCAGTGCTTCTTCTCCATAGCCCAAGTCAGACGCTTCTTCCGTTGTCTTGAGTTCAGAAGTGGCTTGACCATGGGAATACGGCTATTGTAGCCCATTTCCCGGCCACGTCTGTTAACTGTGGCTTTTGATACCTGGACTCCAGCTTCAGCCCACTGTCTTTGAAGCTCCCCCAAATTCTGGAAGCGGCTCTTCTTCACAATTTTGTTAAGGCTGCGGTCATCTCTCTTGGTTGTGCAGCGTTTCCGGCCACATTTTTCCCTTCCAACAGACTTTTTGTGGATATGCTTTGAAACTGCACTCTGTGAACAGCCTGCTCTTTGAGAAATTTCTTTTTGTGTCTTACCCTCCTGATGGAGGGTATCAATGATGGTCCTCTGGACAGCAGACAGATCAGCAGTCTTCCCCATACTTGTGATTTAGTTTACTGAACCAAGCTGAGTGTTTTTAAGGCTCAGGAAACCCTCGTAAGGTGTTTCGAGTTAATTAGATGATTCAGGTGATTAGTTGAATAGACTACTTGTATACTTTTTCACGATATTCTAATATTTTGATAGGATTTTTGAGTTTTCTTAAGCTGTAAGCCAAATTCAGCAATATTCAAATAATAAAAGGCTTGAAATAGTTCAGTTGATGTGTAATGAATCCAGAATGTATGACATTTTTGTTTTTTTAATTGCATTACAGAAAAGAACTTTATCACAATATTCTAATTTTCTGAGACAGTCCAGTAAACCACTTTGAAAATGTTACCAGACCACTTATGAAGATAGCAAAACAAAGTCGACACAAAATTTTGTGGTTTGCTCAGACATAATTGCATAATAGTCATTGGTGTCATGGGAGTATGATAAAGTGATTAATCTATACTGAGAGTGTAAAAGAGTATGATAATCTACAGCAGCGCTTTTCAACACTTTTTCATGGATGAACTCCTGAATTTATAAATATATATAACAATTTTGTCGGAAAAATGTGGTTATATTTCCATAATTTCTGGTGAATAGACAATAATCTATATCAGGCAAATGTAACATTTTTGCAATTATGGCTGTAGAAGTCTCTCGTAGAGGCGCACATGAAGCAAGAACGGTACTGCGCTGTGGGTCATTTGCTTCGAGCCAGAGGAAAAATAACTTCCATTATATTTTGCTCCGTATAATTTTATTTACACCGATATGGTCACACCATATCCTGGTTTGCTAGTTTAAGATCAGGTAATTGTGTAATTTTGTAACTGTAATCCTGTGCAGTCCTTTGAGACATTTTTGTGATTAAGGGCTATATAAATAAATTTGACTTGACTTGACTTGACTTGACACCAAAATGTGTTTGAATTAAACTCCATGTGGTTTGCATTGTCGGGGCAACTGTCAAGTTTGGAGCAAGGATCCCCACTCACAGAAGGTGATACAGTAATGAATGAATCTAACAAAATGTATGCACTTCAGAGCCAGCTAAAGCCAATCAGCATGGAGTAAGCTCAACTGCACCCCACTACGTAATGTTACAAAGATAGCCATACAAAAAATTGGGCAATGGAGGAAATATCGATCATTGCAGATTGTGGGTGCATGGAATCAGAAATCGAAAACGTGACAAACCGTGCACAGTCCACGACCACACAAGATCAATGCACTTTTTGCGAGTATGTTCATTTGGGTAAATTTGTATTTTTGACTACTTTGCAAACAGCTTGACATTGACATTTTGCATTATACGTTACAATAGTGACCAGACAGTGTTGTGTGCTGCTGGTGCCCAGAGCCAGGACTAAACAGGGTGAAGCTGCGTTTCAGTTCCATGCAGCTAAACTCTGGAATAGTCTTCCTGATGATGTCAGACAGGCGTCTACTCTGACGGTGTTTAAGTCCAGGCTGAAAACAGCTCTGTTCAACTGTGCATACAACTGAAAGGGTTCTATCTGCACTCTTCATTTTTACTTTATTTTAATTCATTGATTTAATTATGTTTTATCTGTGGTTTTAATGCATTTTAAAAACCACATTTTAAATTTGTAATGTCTTTTCCTCTATGTTTTAACTGTACTATCCCCCTTGCTTTATAACCTTATATTCTCTGTTCCTTTATGTTCTTGTCTCATACCTCACTGTGAGTGTGTAAAACTGGAGTGTCATGCCCAATTTCGTTGTCACAATATGTTAACCCATTTTGTAACAATGACAATAAAGGTATATTCTATTCTATTTCTATTCTAATTGTGTGTTTTCAACCCGTCTCTTTGCCATTTCTGTAAAGCACTTTGAATTGCCTTGTGTATGAATTGTGCTATACGAATAAACTTGCCTTGCCTTGTTGGAACAGAGCTCCCCATGTCATGTGATGTTGGTGCGATGTTTAGAGACCAGCCAATGATGATTACACATTAGATTAAGACGTGTAAATATTGTCGTTATTATTATTATAAATGCTGTTCATTCATTTATTCATTTTCCACCCGATTAGGGTTGCAAGGGTGCTGGAACCCGTCCCAGCTGACTTTGGGCAGTGGGCAATGGTTGTCTCCTCAGGAAAATGTTCAACTTGACAATCAAGCTTCCAAGCATGTTTTTGGTCTAGCAGGAAACCGGAGTACCAAGAGAAAAACCCACTCATACATACATACTTCTTAAATGGAGCGTACTGTATATGTAATATCTCTATCACGTGGGGGAGGAAACCCCTGCCCCCAAAAAGAAAAGGGCACAACCATGCTGGACTTGCCCGTGAATGATAAAATTATATATTTACACTCTACTGTTAAAAAGTTTGGGTTAGCTTTTAAATTTGTTTCCATTATTTGACGAAAACAAAGTTTAAAAGTTTTTTTCAAATAAAATCATAAAAAAAATCATTATAGAAATTATCTACAACCTTTTAAATGTTTCAACTAAACTATTTAGTTTGCGACTCATTTTATTAGTTAACAAAAGTGACTTTTCGAGGAAAACACACTATTGTTTGTAAATGGTGTAGTGTTCCTGCTATACATATATTCACATTGCGCAAGAGGTAATGGAAGATATTAACTGCCAAAATCAAAAGAATTATGTATTTTAGAATTTAAAAAAAAAGACTTCAATTATAATATAACAAAAGAGCTATGATAGTCTAGCTAGACAAAAATGTTTATTTGTCAACACTTCCTGATTTTGACAATGAAAAAAATAAAGAAAAATGGAGAAAAAGGGGCTAAATTATAAGTTTGCAAGAAAGATTAATGATATTTTAGTACTGGAAAGCCACGCTGTCTCAGCCAGAGCTCTGCGGACACTGAATCCTGATCCGCAGAAAAGCAGCGCAACTGGTTTCGGGCAACCACGTTGTTTTTCTGTCTTTATTTTATTGGCATAATCTCACTTTTATGCAACTTTCTTTAATTTATTGCCTTAGTCCAGAGTGCCGTGTGTTCATGAATTCCCTTTGTAATTCAGTGCCTTCCAGGTGCTGCTGAGATGCAGACTCATTATCTAAGTGACCCTGCATGTTAAAAATTCCTGAAAGACGAGACAGTTTTTTTGTACCTTTGAAAAGAGCATTGGCAAGCAACATTAGGTGTGGAAGCAGATGGATGTTTACCCACAAAGGGCAGCAATGTATCTTGAGTGAGTAGAAAGCAGAAGCTTTTAACCAGGGATGCCAAACTTAGTTTGGCTGTTTTGTTGTGTGTGTCTGTATATTACGTGTTTTGGGTTATTGTCTTATTGTATACTGAATATTCTTACACAGCACTTTGAGTGGCAATTTATTGCCTGAAAATTGCTTTACAAATAAATTTCATTTGATTTGATGTGCGATACCGACTTTTTGTAAGCACTTTAAGTAAATGAGAGTTTAAATGTCTAATTGGTTTATCTAAAAGGCGCATCGGCCTGGATTCTGGGGTCCAACGCTCTTTCTCATATGAACTTCAATCCAAGAAAATCCAATTTGGCAGCCGCTTAAAGACACTCCAGCTGGCTTGATAGCCGTACCTTCCACAGGTAATGGAATGATGAATAAGGGGCCACTCAGCAGCCCACAGAGAAAGGTCTCAATGAGTCATGGATACACACCTACTCAGTCTTCTTTGGACCATTTGGGCTCAATCTTAAAGCCCGGTTATAAGCACTTTTTTGATGAGGAGCGGATGTGTGGCGCATTGTGTGTTTCTCATTTGTATAATTGCGAGAGATGCCATTAAGAGCAAGAGACGCGGGTCCGGTTTCAAATAGATACTGCGTGAAATAGAATGTTGCATTTTCAATTTAAATACTTTATTAATTAAAAACACCAATAGTCCATTGCCTCCTAAATAAGACTGAAAACAGAAACAAAGTCAGTCTTTGCTTGTGATGTGTTAAAATAAGGGCTGCAACAAATTAGTTTAATATTTAATCTGTCATTGACTTTGTCAATTAACTGAAAGAATAAATGAAAGTCTAATTTCAAAGATCAGCTTTCGAGATTTTTAGCCCAGTTATTGATTTGCTATCAAAATAGGCCCTACACCAGGGGTCAGGAATCTCTTCGACCCAAAGATCCATAGCAGCAAAATATTTGGATTTTTTTTTTCAAAGAGAACCGTACCATATACATTTTGAGGCAAATTTCAGCAAAACCGCCAAACTCGCTCTCCAAACAAAATCACAATTTTCTGTGCAATTTATTTCACTGTGTGACATTAGATGATTGAATCAAATTTATGAAATAAAAATAATGCCAGAGCCTTTGTCCCATATTAACAGATGTACCACTTTAAACTTGTATCACTCCCACAATTGTTGAGGCTCACTTTGAATTTTTTTTTATTTTTTTCCCCCTAAATAATAGTTTCAAAATGAGGTGAAAGCTGAGTTATTTCGTAAAAAAATATCACAAAATACTGTAAACGAGACTTCTGACATATTTACCTTTGGTTCAGACGGTGCAGACAGAAGAGTGCTGTGTGCATAGTTCACCCAATCAAATGTGTTGTAATCTCAAACAGCGTTTCTGTCTGATTACAATTTTTTCTGTAGGTTTTATCATAAAGTGTCTCAATAGTGAACCTAAATTGTCAAATGAGCTTTCATTTAAAAGATTCCTTAGCGACGTATGACCAAATTAGGGTCTGCTGGTGTGACACCTCAACTGTAAACTGTAGTGGGGAGTAAGCTCTTTAGATACTGGACCAAACTGTCCATGATAATAGTGCAAGGTCAGCTATTCATGAAATAAACTCGCTTCCGCGCTTATCAGATTTGAATAATATGAAAAAAAATGGCTAAGTACAATTAGATCTTGAGCCATAGGTTTCCATAAAAAGAGCATGTGAGGCATAGGGTCCCGACACCTGTCCTACACTAATTTTAATGACAGTCTGTGTCAAATTACATTAACCATAAAGAATCAATTACTGTGGTTTGTTTTAGTTTCCTTCCATCTACTGTGACATTAGACCCCTGCAAAATAACACCTAAGTGCACCAAATTTGAGTGTGTTTTTGCACCACCATCACTCGCTAATCACCATCGTTACTGTGATTGTTGTTGTTGACGCTGACGATTATATCCAGTAAGTTTTACACATATTCCTATTCCACTAACACAACTATGAACGCTAGTTCAAATGCTAGAAAAGAAAAAGTACATAATTACACTAGCTGAATTTTAAAATCTTTGGGGAAAACAAACAACATGAGCAACAACAACTTTGTTTTAATTGCTTTAATTTTGAAAGTTTAATGTAAGCACTTCACACGTTAATTATGGATTCATTTATTATTTTTTTACTAATTGATTTTTTACAAGAATCCTTCGATTTTCTTGCGTAAAACCCCATTTGGCCCCTATTACATTGAGTTTGAGACACCTGCACATTAAACAAAGCATTTGTAATGATTAGCAGTAATGTCCTGATTTTTTTATTTTTTAAGGAAGCACACAAGGGAGTGTTTTCTCTGACAAGCGTGTCACAGCAGTTTTAATGCTTCAAGGAGTATTGTGCTTCTACTAAGCGGATCACAAACTTCCATCAGGCAATGAGGTGTGAAGTGAGGCTTCCTTCATTAGGAGGGTTGGCAAACTGTTAGTAAAAATGAGATCCATCCAAATTGTGAGCTGGCAAATTGCGAGGGCTGCTCCATATGCACATATTCTACAAAGAGGACATTTTCCCTGGTTTGTCGGATAGAAAAAAGAATCAGGTTTGCACTTCCTATTATAAGCCAACAACACGTAAGCTCATAATCATGAGAATGCCTTCATGCAAATGCAGCACCCTTGTGTATTTATGACCAACTGTGCAAGGCAGCAGCAAAATGGGCCGACTCCGACCCAACTCAACCTTATTTGAAAGGTTTTTGAACAGTGAAATACTAATGAGTTTGATAAGTGGTCAAAATGAACATGTGCAAAAGTGACAAGTTAATCAAATGCAAAAAAATAGAAGGAAAACAATATTATTACTAACCTGACATTGATTAAAATGTAGTGAACATTGTTTACACAGAAATTAAAAGTGGTGAGAGGAGTCTTTTTTTGTTTTTTTTCTTCTGCAATACAGCAAGCCGGCAAAGTTCTGCAGACTGGCTAGAGAGCAGCAGATAATTCTCTGTGCTGAGTTGATGATTCTGTAAGGTTTTTCTGTCTGTAGCTGTGCTCCCAGCATACCAAACCATGATGCCATATGTCAGAATACTGTCAACTGTGGCTCTGTAGAAGGACACCAGCATTTTCCTGGGTATTTATTTTGCTCATGTTGGTTTCAGATCAGGTGATGTTGTCATGGTGGTCTGTGAAGCCCTTTGAGACTTTTTTGTGATTAACAGCTATACAATTAAACAAGATTTGAGTTTCCTACCACAGCTCTGGTGTTGGCAAATCAGGACAGGTTATCGCAGATATGCACGCCCCGGAGTTTGAAGAAGTGGGATCTGTCTACAGGCTCCATTGATAATGGGTGGAGCAGGGTCCGTTCGCGACTTTCAGAAGTGGACTATGAATTTTCAGAATTTTTTGGTGGTTTAGGAGTTTAGTTTTGAACACCAGTTAGTGTCTCCACCTCGTCCTTGTACGCCGCCTCATCCCCATCAGAGACAAGGCCAACCAAGGTGGTGTTGCCAGCATAGTTTACAATTGGGTTTGTTATGTAGGTCAGTGAACAATGCGAAGTACATAAGGTAAACAGCAGAGGGATCGGCACACATCCTTGGCGCAAGCCAGTGCTGACTTTTAGTGTGGAAGAGACAAAAGGGTTGGGTTTCACAAACTGCGGGCAGTTGGAAAGAAATGTCCATAACAGTTTATTGCTTTATTGGGTAAGCGGTTTGCCTGTAGACAAACAAGTGAGGGTCCTGTCCGGGAGGTAGAGTCTTTGATGTGCTGCAACACCACAACTCAGTGCACTTCATGACCTTAGGCAAGTGACCTGCCTGTATTCATTGAGGCTAAACAACGATGACTTCTTGAGGATGGGGATGATGGTGGAGGTTTTGAGGCAGAATGGAACGCTAGCCTTTTTCACGGACTGGTTAAAGATTGTGTCAAAGACCCCAGCCAGCAGTCCGTTCAGCACAGAACTTAAAAACCTTCCCTTAAGTACATTCACTTAAGCACCTCATCCATCCAGACCAACAAACCTTTCTGGGTTTTACATTTCTCAGCACAAGTCTTTCTGTAAAAGCTGATCATATTTAGTTAATTGTGTATTTCTCTGTCTTCTATGTTACAAATAATCCTGATGAGCTTGACTTATATTACAACTCGTTTTGTACTATTTTTGAACTGAAAGACATATATGACGTCCTTGGTTATTCCTACGCATGTGCGAACTTTGAACCGTAGACGTATGTGTGACGTCATTGATACTTTCTGCGCATGCGCACGCTTTTGAACAAAACCCGGCTGCAGCGCGGGAAACGCGTGAGACTTTGAATTAGTCTGCCCACTGCGCAGTGAATAAATTCTAAAACTACATTTGCCTCTCTTACTGATCACTTCAGTTTTAACCTATTACGAAAATATTATCCCTAACACTTTCTTTATGCTCTTTAAGTATCAGGGTACTGCTGCCAGTTTTTGGTGGTGAGGTGCAGGTGCTAATGGCCTGCTATCTTCAAAGCGCTAAAAAAGCAATTGAAATCATCTGCCAGTGAAGCATTTTTACCAACAAACACCTGGTTGTTGCCTCTGAAGTTTGTATTTGTAAGTCTTTGCCACAGACTCCTCGTATCTTTTCCAGTAAAGGGGTCCTCAATCCTTCTTGCCTAGGCTGCCTTGGCAACACTAATACCTCACTTCAAGTCAGCTCTGGTCATGCAGGAAAGAGCCTTGTCCCCCTTACCTGAAGAAGGCGTTACAGACTTCGACAAAATAAGGACACTTTTTGGTCATCCCACAGTTTTTGATTAGGAAAGTGCCTGATTCTTTTGATTGCTATGACATTATTCAGACGTGTTTTTATGTAAAAAGTATAGTGTCAGAGTACACCTGTAGGTCAAGCTTCTCAAACACCTCCCCCTATCTTTTTTGAAAGCAGCCCTGCAGGCTGTGTTCCCTCTAAGCTGCGCGCGTGCGCAATTGTGCACTGCTCGCACATTCTCAGCGCACAGGAAAATCTAGCCAGCGCACAAAAATGAGGGCTCAAAATTACTAATTAAGAAGCGACTTAAGTCAAAGTTACAGTGCATGAAGGTAAAAATGCACAGGTTCCCCTAACGTTGTGTCCTAAATGCGGTATTTTGAAGTCGAGTCGAATTAGAACGAAGTTGAGTAAAGTTAGTGGAGTTTGTCAATGAACCGGCTTCTTCGGCTCGGCTCACTAAAAGGAACCGGCTCTTTTGGGTCCTAAACGGCTCTTCAGGTTGTTTTTGCTTCTTTAATCCCAACATGACCAAATAGTATGTAAAATTATGCACAAAATGACTTAAAGGAAGGGGGGGAATAGAACAAAAAAGAAAAAAATACCAAAATGAAAAAGTAGTGAAAAGCTGAGAAAAAAAGAAACAAAAGGAAGAGAAAAAAAGAAGGAAAAATTTAGAAAAAAGCCAGAAAAAAAGAAAAGAAATAAATGTAGGAAAAAAAATAGAGAACAAAAAGAAAAAAAGTAACAGCTCGGAAAAAATAAACACAATGAGATTTTTTTTAAAGGATTTAAAAAAAAAGTAGAAAAAAACACGGAAAAAGAAGAAAAAGTTTGTGTTGCATTCAAATAATTTCCAATTATATCAAGTGAATCTTGTTACCAACATTGTACTTCCACTAAAAAATTTGATTAAGTACAGTTCTGTATCTTACAACTTATTTAGTCAACCGACTAAATAAGCCCCCAAAAATGTTGTTATGCGACAAAATATATTAGGAAATAAAAAGAAATGGATATCTTGTGAAAGAATTGTAAGAACAAATGACGTTTGTAAGCCGTACAACCTTTGCAATAGTACATAAGTCAATTCATTCAAAAGTGAAAAATAATTTTGCATTGCCGGAAACTCAGCAAAATGTAACTTGATGTCAAGTTTTGGACATGTTTGATAATTAATTATCTTGCCACACTTTGGATTATGGTTGCTCACTGTTGTTTCAAGCGTTGCTCACCGACTTTGTGTGAACGCTCAGACCCGTGGAAAATTAGAGGGAACATTGCCTGCAGGTAAGAGAAAGTGCCCTCAAGCTATGTTTAAATTTCCCTTGTCACAGCCATTGTTTTCCTCAAGAGGAGTGTATAATTTGGGATCACACTCGCACAGGTGATCGAAAACATCCGAGTAGCACATATGGTGCTATACAAAATGGTGCTATACACAACGACCAGTGTTTTATTTGGCTTGTTTACACTGTTCATGAAAGAGTTTATAGGTAGTACAGTTTTTAGGCACGCCTGATTAAAGTCCCCAGCAATGATAAAAGCTCAGTTGGGCTGCTGTTTGCTAATATTAACGAACAGGAGATTCAGCACTATGCCAATGTTGGCATACGGCGGAATGTAAACAGTTATCAAAATGAGAACTGTTAGCTCCCTGAGTAGATTGAAGGGGTGGCTAAACCTTTACACATGTGGGCTGTATTGGGTTTTACAATTTTCCAGTGGGCCCCCAGGCAAGAATAAAAAATAATGATTGATTATATTTCACTAGCCTTAAACCGAAATTGTTTTTGAAACAGTAGGTATTAAAGTAAAATGTATAAGATGTTCCTTTTTAAGCACAAAATTTGATCAAATATGCTGTATATGCTGATCTCAAATGGCAAAAACGCAAGTGTAGGATTTTTTGGCTCAACATTTGATTTTTATAGTAAAAAACTTAATTTTGTCTTTTTCTTGTTAATAAGATTCATACAATATAAATCCATTGACAAAGTACAGAAAAATATAGCTATCATACTTACATAATTTAAATGTTGTCCTTGAGCACAGTACACTTTAATTGAGAATAAGCTCATATGTCTTCTTTAAACTACATTACTGAAATTATCCAACAGCTGAGCAGGAAATTTTGCAACATGATAATGCAGCTAAAAGAAAATTTGTCAAATATGGCAATGACCAATAATTCAGCTCATTTTAAGTATTATTTTTCTAACTTTTGGACAATTTTCTGTGGCACATTAGACAAGGTTGCAAAGCACACTAGTGAGCCACACACAACACACTGGCTAAGAAACAATGCTCTAGCTATTGGTGGAATCAACTCACAGCACCTTATTTAGTCTTGATATTTCATTAAATTTGCTATTTCACAAAAACATTTTTTTGAGTGTAGATTGATGGCTTAAGAGACCGATGTTTGTGCAAACCAATGAATGGATTCATAAATACAACAAATTTTGAGTGGCAAGATAAAACATTCTATGAAAGGGCTCTTACCTGAGGAGCCATCGATACAGGCCCTTGTCAAAATGCCTATGAAAGTGGAGAGACAAAGGGAGAGAGGTGGAGAATGTTAATTGGATTCACACATATACATGATAATACCAAGAGCCAGGAACGCCTGAGCTCCATCCGTTTTATCATGCTCCCTGCTAAATAAACAGAGGCATGATTGGGTCTGCTATATTTATGCGAGATGCTCTCTCACACCCACACTTCTTTCAAGGCAGTTGCATCCATTAAACGCCGCCCATTTTGTCTGTGACGTCGGCTGAGAGTTTAATGTATTCAAGCTCAACGCACGTGGGATTGCAGTGCGTCACTAGTGGTCAGCATGATTGTGCTAACTTGTTTATCGAGATGAATCCTGCCGTCCATCTTAACATGACTTCTGCCAGAATCTACAATAAACTTTGTTTTAAATGGAAGGCAAATGAACTACGCATACCAGCTTCAGTGCGTCGCAGCTTAGCAAATTCTGTTTACATTTTCCTCTTGTAAGTCATCTACCTGGTTTCCAAAATAGTTTCAACTCATTAATAGCCATGGTTGATTATTTTTGTCGGGTGGTACCCAAAGGTTTGTTGCCACAGGGGAATATTTTGAAATTTTTAATTTTTAACAGTGCAGGGAGAATCCTTTCATTAAAAATACACCACCGCTCTTTCCAGCAACAGATCGTCAAAAAGAAGGAAACTCGAAAAACTCACTATTTGTCCTTCAAGACACACATTGGAATACCCAAGCCGCCTAATATAATGACCTACGCCTGCAATAGACAAAAATACACCCGCCTACCGACGCCGTCTCCACCCCGGTCTCCCCATGCCAAAGATGAACTGAACCGCAGACGTCTTCTCCACGAAAGTCGCATGCCTGTGATGGACAGCTTCAAAAATAGCATACCGGGCGTCTACAAGTGTGCTTCACGGACAACAATAATTTTTGGTTTGAGAAAATAAACAGCCTCTACAGAAGATTCAAATAACCCAAGTGTTAACTTGTAATCATAAGATTATTGATTTGTCTTTGTTTACTATATCATGATTCATGCTTGAGTTTTTTATGGTGTGTTTGATTAAATTGGCCCCATTTGGCGTCTAGGGAACTTTGTTTTGTTAAAGGTACAGTACCTTAGTAGGAACTCGTGTGGCAAAGTCCAATGACACATTTCCGGTGGTTGATGACGTCTCAAAGGCATTTAAAAGCAGGGGGCATGTTTTCCTTGCTCTCCAGGGCTTGCTCACCCATTGGCTACTTTTTTCCTGGGCTCAGAAGAGATGAGCGCTAGCTCGCTCGCCCACAGGCTCTCTTTCTCTTTTGCTCTCTGCTTGTCCACCACACAATAACTCCCGCCAAAGAGAGAGAGCCAAAACTTGCCTAAATCCCATGGTGTCTTCTTAAAGTAATATCAAGGAATATTTTCACAACTGCCGTTTTGGTGCTGGGGTCATATTTCCTAGAAGACGCCATAGAAAATCTCTGATCACGTGCTTCATTGATTGTCTTAACTTTCACCGTGTATCCAACATTTTTTTCAATCACCACAGAAAACCCCCTACCTTCTAAATGTCTCCATTTAAATTATAAACGTGCAAAATCTGTCTCCAGAAAGAAGTAATAATTTGACACGGATTTACTTAAACAATTAAGTAAATCTGTCTAAAAAATTAAGTCTTGTGGTGACGCTTTTACGTCTTCTGTTGTTTAATTTGATAACTTACAAAAATCGACGTTTCCACCGAGACACAAAATTAAAATCAAGCGAAACCAGCAAAGCATGAAAAATGTTTTTGTTACCCAGAGAGTCTGTAAAATTTAACCATCTATCAATCATTACCAACTGACTTCATCAGACTTGCAAAAGCAGAGCTGTTAAATTAATGTTAGAGACTGGGACACACAACAGGTAAAAAGAGTGCTCCAAAAAACTACATTCCCCACAATGCCTGTTGACTACGATATCAGTGAAGTGACGACTGCTATGCGCCACTACACGGCAGTTAAACCGTATCAATGAGTGGAATTGAGAAATAAATTATCCTAAAAATGGTGTAGAGGATTTTGTAATTTAAATACACAGATACCTCCACATACAACATTAATCCATTCCTGGATCATGCTCGTATGTAGAATTGTTCGAAACCCAACCGGATTTTCCCGATACAGGGATCAGAATTTTCCGCGGATCCGCGGATTTCCGCTGTTTTTGAACCCCAAAGGTCATTCCCGTAAATCGTCTAAATTCGATGAGAAAATAATTTGGGGGGGTGTGGTATGATACGTGACTGTTTCATCACCCCAAGTTAGCATTTAGAACATTGGTCGATAGGTTCGCTGATAACCAATCAGCGGAGCTTTTGTTCAGAGCATTGGCTTTCTCAAACATGGCGCTCCTTCCGGTCTTTTCAAACGGTGAAATGAGTGTTTGAAAAAGTAAATATGAAAATACTAAGAAAAGAAGACGAGGCTTTTGTCTCCGAGATTGATAAAGGAATCAAGAATAAATTTAAGTGGTCATGGCTGGAGAAGACTGTCACAGTAAACGTTAAAATCGGCGCAAAGATCGAGGAAGTTACAGAAACTTTGAGCCAGTTCATCGCAAAGTGTGATGTTCCAGGGAAAGCAAAGTGTCTATACTGTGTCGATCTGATCAATTATGGTACGCGAGGTTGTGTGGCACTGATCGATCATGCTAAAATGAACAAGCACAAAGCAAAAATAGCTTGCCGGCGATCAAATTACGCACTCGGATCCGCATTTAAAATCGGCAGCCACCGGTTCAACATTATTGGCCGTTTCAAATTCTTCCACTTCAAATACTAGCAGCAGTCAACCACTGGTTCCCCTGTGTGACAGAAAATCCCAATCTGAGGTATTTATAAATCTATTTATTTATGAAATGATTTTATCTTTTGTGTTTACACAATATTTAGAACAGGATAAACAAAATTTAAAATTTGTTATAAACATGATTAAAATAGATTATTTTGTATCATCATGATCATGTTCAATATTACAAATGCTTTTAATGTCAATATATTATTATTTTTTAATTATATATATATATATATATATAATACATGGTTTCTGTTTTGTTGGATTTAATTCATTCTAGTGCAATTTTCACATAGCAAATAAGATAAATGCTGTTGACTTCAGGGGGGCTTCGCCCCCCTAAGCCCCCCACCGAGCTCCGCCCTGGACCCTGGCTATTTCAGCTGAAAATGAAAATCTCCATTCTGATCCCTGCCGATACAAAAAAACTGAAAATTAATAATTCGTTCCTGGCTTCCCAGCTAACCATAAATAGCTTTAAAGAAATATCTTTCTGGTTATTAAAAACAGATAAAATTATCAATCGAGGATAAAAATACAGTGATAAGTACAATGATAATAAAGTAACTTTACAGCCTTGGAATACAGTGGAAAATACTCGTAAAAGTCAGGGAGACTTTTTCTTGGAAGACATCTCATATCTTGACTTTTTTTGTAGTATGAGTGTCATGTAGGTAGCGGTATTAATGTATTTAATTCATAACATACTAGATATGTGTAGTGACATGTTTTGAATGCAACTGTTATGTTTCTGACTGGAATATTTCTTGAATAAGAAATTACTTTAGATCAGTGGTGTCCAACATACGGCCAGCGCGCTGGAACCATCCCCAAAGGAGGTTCGATCAGCCCTTCAGGATAATTTAAAAGTGCAAAAAATGCACAAAAGACATGGAATTCGTATTTTTAATAAGATACAATTAGCGTATTGTCCACTAGGGGGAAGAATGGTGCTGTTTTGATCAACGCAGTTTGATGCAGATTTAAAGGGCAAATTTGCCTCCGTAGGTCTGGACAAATTTTATCAGTATCTACCAGCAGGGTACACCAAATTAACAGCCCTGGCTGCTAAAATTTTGTGCAAGTTTGGAGCAACATACTTTTGTGAACAAATATTCTCAGTAATGGGAAATGGTCTGCATTTTTATAGCGCTTTATAAGTCAATGAAGACTTCCCAAAGCGCTTTAGAATGTGCTTCACACTTGCCCATTCACACACACTCACACACACACTCACACACCAATAGCTGCCGTGCTGCCATGCAAGGCGTCATTCTGCCTATTGGGGGCATTAGGGATTCAGTGTCATGCCCCAGGAAACTTCGACATATAACACGGAGGAGCCGGGAATCGAACCTACGATCTCTTGATCATGAATATCAATACAACAAAAATGTCTTCAAAGCTCACAAAGGATCGCTTAAAAGACATTCTAAAGTGTCAGCTAGTCAGGACATGACACCTGGTATTGAAGCATTTGTACAGGTGTAAAAGATGCTAAATATCAGGAACAAAAACAAGTCCAAAATAGACTAACGCCTTTAAAATGCTGCCTTAGAATGAAGAATACAGCGCTGTGAATACAGACCCTTACTGTGGTGATTTAAAAAATGGGCAATTTAATGTTAGTCAGCAGCTTCACTACATAAAAGTGCGGTGGAATTCTTTATAGCATGTATGGTATAATTTTAATAGTTCGGCCCACTTGAAATCTACCGAGGCCATATGTGGCCCGCGATGTGAAATGAGTTTGACACCCTGCATAACATGAAGGGGTAGTACAAATATAAGTTGCATTTATAGGTTACATCAGAATAGAATAGAATATACCTTTATTGTCATTGTTACAAAATGGGTTAACATATTGTCACAACGAAATTGGGCATGACACTCCAGTTCACACATTCACAGTGAGGTAAAAAACCCAAGAAGATATAGGAACAGAGAAGATAAGGTTATAAATCAAGGAGGATAAGGTTATAGTTATAATTTACACAAAATTTACCAAAGAAATGTCGGCATATAGGATGTTACATACAGTTTGGTATTGTAGGGTTGTGCAATATGCATTTGGTGCAAAAATAGTCATCATGCAAAAATAGTCATCATAAGAAAAAACAGTCATCAGGTCCTTTTAGGACAGCCATTATGCTGATGTGGCCCTCGGCGAAAATTAATTTGACACTCTTGCACTAGAATGTGAATCTCAGATCGTCCTAATAATGTCTTAATTTGGACAGAAAAGGATGCCAACATTTTGCAAGTCATTTAAAACGTGGGCACCAAACACTTAAAACATGTACAATTATGACAACATGTCGCTACAGCAGATAGAAATTGCGTGTTGTCATTGTGAGAAAAGACAATGTAGTTGTCATGGTGAATGTCGAAGAGCACGTAAAACACAGGCAATTGTGAGCCATGATTGCAGTGCTCACTGTGCTTTTTTGGCTATATGTCAAAATAAAGGCTATGTTTTAAAAGTAAAAATTAATCTTAAAAAGCTTTAACTTTAGACATAATTGTTTAAAAACTTGAACTCTACAGTTCAAGCAAGTGTCACTGAAAGGTTAAAGAAGTTTTGTCTTTTAATTTAAAATAATGGTATTTTATTTGCCCTACAATGGCTTGGCATCTAGTCCATTGTAGGAGCTGACATCGTCCCTTCACCTGTGTCAGATGGGATAGGCCCCCGATAGCCTGTGACCCACTTGAAGTGTAAGCGGTTGAAAAATGAATGAATGTATTTTAAATTGACCACTATATTACTATGCAACTATGTTTTTCTAAACCACCCCCCAACTCATCAGTGCGAAATCCAATATCCTTCCACAGGACCGCAAACTATACGAGTGAAGTATTGACCCTTTGCACATGACGTCACATTGCTTTCTCTGGCAGAATGATAACCATGATGGATGGCAGGAGGCACTTGAGCGCATGGCAGTTGAGTTGCACCAAATACCAATAACCATGACAGAAGAATATAACCATCTCTTTTTACCATGGTGACTTGTTCCTGTACAGTGGGCATACTTTAAGTTTGATTTGGAATTTTATACCTTTTAATGAGGACAGAAGACGCATTGTTTATCTGCAGTCAACAAAAGGGACTGGTGTTGTGCCGAGGCACAAAAAAATAGATACGAAGTGTTGTGGTAAATACACTTGCATTTGTAGAATAGATTTGCATACATGTAGAAATGTAGAATAGATTTGCATACATGTAGAAATTTAGAAAGACTTGCTTACAGTTGTGGGAAAAGGTCGGGTAGACATCCTTGAAGATACTCTTGGCAGACATTAAGTTTCCTTGAAGATAGCGTGCAAGGGACGGGACGCTCTGTACTTGATACGTGATACAGGACCGCCTTTTGGGGTGTAATCGAAGCTTAATCGTCGCTACCAGCTTTAAAAACACTGTCATGTTCCCAGCTCTGTGAGATCTTCATTGACGCATCAATAAAGTGACATCTCCCTCCACGCGGCTGGCTCCTGTCCATTTTTCCTTATCCACTTATGAGAAGACTTTTCTCTCGATTATCGAACCTCCAATTTCTCCAACAGAAGTCGCTATAGTAATATTTGTGAGAGGGGACATTTTACGCCAGGGGCGTGTCTTAACAAGCGCAGCAAGGCGTTCCAGCTACGTAGAACTGGTAAGCATCAATACATTTATAAGCTTTGAGATCAGCATTTATGTATGGGGATACTCTACTAACAATATAGTGGTACAGATCATGTGGACAGAAGTCAGGCAGATTGAAGGATTCAGTTAGATGTTTAAATATTTCCGGAGGAAGACTGCAAAGGTCGGTAGCTAGCATTGCTAATGCTCGCCTCAGTTTCTCTGAATAGCGCCTTTTTGTGCCTTTTGACACGATGAGCTCCCTCATCGGACAGCTGCACAATATTTGTTGGACTAGTCATTGCCAATGGTGTAAATTAGTACAGCTTTTTTGTTGTTGTATACTGTTTACTAGCCTCACTCATTGTTTACTACAGTTTACTTACATCCGTCATGGTGTCATCAGGTGTTTAGGTCACATGTGTGCAAGAGTCAATCTTAATTACAGTGATTTATAGTGGTACAGTGAGAAATTAGAATACACTTGACACCAATGTTCCCTCTAATTTTCCACGGGTCTGAACGTTCACACAAAGTCGGTGAGCAAAGCTTGAAACAACAGTGAGCAACAGCAATCCCAAGTGTGGCAACTAAGTCATTATCAAACTTGTCCAAAACTTGACATCACATTACATTTTGCTGAGTTTCCGGCAATGCAAAATTATTTTCCACTTTTGAATTAATTGACTAATGTACTATTGCAAAGGTTGTACGGCCTACAAACGTCGTTTGTGTTTACAATTCTTTCACAAGATTTCCATTTTTTTTTCCTTGTGTCTTTTGTCGCATAATACTATCATTTTTAGGTGGCTTATTTAGTTGGTTGCACAATACAGAACTGTATGTAATCACATTTTTTAGTGGAAGTACAATGTTGGCAACAAGATTGACTTGGTATAATTGGAAATTATTTGAATGCAACACAAACTTTTTCTTTTTTTTCCCTGTTTTTTTTCTATTTTTTCTATTCCTTTAAAAAAATATCATTGTGTTTATTTTTTCCGAGCTGTTACTTTTTTCTTTTTGTTCTCTTTTCCTTTGTTTCTTTCTTTTCTTTTTTCAGGCTTTTTTTCAAAAGTTTTCCTTCTTTTTCTCTTCCTTTTGTTTATTTTTTTTCACAGCTTTTTCATTTTGGTATTGTTTCTTTTTTGTTTTATTCCACCTTCCTTCAAGTCATTTTGTGCATAATTTTACATAATATTTGGTCATAAAGGAGAAGCAAAAACAACCTGAAGAGCCGTATAGGACCCAAAAGAGCCGGTTCCTCTTAGTGAGCCAAGCCAAAGAAGACAGTTCTCGAAAAACTCTACTGACTTTACTCAACTTCGTTCTACTTCGACCTTGACTTCCAAATACCGCATTTAGAACACAACGTCAGGGGAACCCTTGTATTTTTACCTTCATGCACTGTAACTTTGACTTAATTCGGTTCTTAATTAGCAATTTTGAGCCCTGATTTTTGTGAGCTGGCTAGATTTTCTTGTGCGCGTAAAAGCTCTGGGTAGTGCGCAATTGCGCACACACGCAGCTTAGAGGGAACATTGCGCTGGACAGATTTTCTTGTGCGCTGAGAATGTGCGGGCTGTGCGCGATTGCGCACGCGTGCAGCTTAGAGGAAACATTGCTTGACACCATCCTAAATGAAACTGCAGATTTTATCAGATCTAAGGCGGCAACTATTAGTCAACGTTGCCGACAAAAATATCAATAATAGAAATAGTCACCAATGAGTTTCATTTACGTTTTTCTAACAGAGAGAGGAATCTGTATATGAATATAATCTCTGCTGAGAGTCGCACATGCACAAAAGCGTCTCTGTTTGGAACGGTAAAGTAAACAAACAGAAATAGCGGTGTCAACATCAACTGTGTCAAAACTTATAAAGTTTTGTAGCATTTTAGCCTGTATACGGCGAATAAAAATACTACTTACAAAGTTTGCATAGCAGACGTTGTGTATCATGGCGGCAGAACAGTAACGCATGAAAGTTTAAAATCACATCGGACGGTTGAACAAAACAAAGTCTGACTCGTATGAGTATGATTCAAGAAATGTTAAAGCCAATTTGGTTTTGATGACATGTATTGTTCATTAAATATGCATACATTTTGCTAAAAAAGAGAGCTTAAGGGTTATGCCGGACTGTGCATGACAAACGTGATAAAAATGTAATGCATGTAGTCTGAAGTTTGTTAAAACTGATTTTAAACAGTTCAGAATAGTTAAGTACTTTTGTTACAGACTTTTGACAACTGAATGTAGTTCACAAAATGGACATGATCTTTGTTTTTTTTAATGTTCTAATGCTGCCAATATGCCTTTTCTTGGTTTAGAGCAGAGGTCGGGAACCTATGGCTCGCGAGCCATATATGGTTCTTTTCATGAGTACACATGGCTCAGAGATAAAAACTACATCCATGCAAATCTCACTTGGAGCGGTCCAAATGTAATAAACCGGATGCAGTCTATTGCACACATAGCTGATGTAGCACTAGTAATGAAAATGGTTCGGACCAGTATACAAAGAGCATAGTCCCAGCTAGAGTTTACGTCAAGGTGTCTTACTAGCAGACCACATTTCAGCTTTATGTTGCTAAGGATTCCTTTATGGAAGCTCATTAAATAATTTAGGTTAACTTTTGAGACACTTAATTATAACAACTGTAACTAGCCAGAATCGCCAGCCATGCACACAAAGCAATTTGATTTGGTGAGCGGTAGGAGTGGGCGAAGCTATGACTAGTGCCATCTGCACCGAAGATAAACATGTCAGCATCCTCGTTTGCAGTATTCAGTGACAGTTTTACAAAATATATCTGCTTGCACCTTGTTTTGAAACCATTATTTATGGAAAAAATGTCAAAGTGAGCCTCATCAATCTCAAGTAATTGCAGGAGGAAGACACGTTTCAAGTGGTGTATTTGTTGATATGGGGCACAGGCTCATGCATTATTCTTATTTCACACATTTTATCAAATCATCTAACGCCACACAGTGAAATAAAATAGATTTTGTCTGGAGTGCGAGTTAAGCGGTTTGCTGAAATTTGTCTTACAATATATGGTATGGCTCTCTCAAAAATATGTGTATATTCCTTGCTATCATGGCTCTTTATGTCCAAAATGTTACTGACCCCTGGTTCGGAGAGATGAAAAAACATGTTTACGTGATGTTAATTTATTACTTATTTTCCCTTCACCAAAAATAGGTTTATTTGTGGATTTATGTCTCGAACTGATGAGCAGTGCCTATTTTGTTTTAGCATTTTATTTTTGTACAATATCATGTATGTTCAATAAAGTATTTTTTCAAATCAACTGCATGCTCAATTTATGAACAATTAATAATTATCTGATTATTCGACTATATACCCATCCATTATCTGCACCGCTTATCCTCAGTAGGGTCGTGGGAGATTATTCGACTAATCAATTCAAAAGTCAATGACAAGTCGACTATATTAAATGTACATGTTTGACTCATTTCCCTGCACTGTCCAGGCATGATGCTGTCACTGGTCATTTGGAAATCTATTTGACAAAAAGGCTGCAATATAACAAAAAGATTCCTAAACCAAGTCGTATTATTTTTAATGAGAACATCTACACATATCATGCTATAATGTTAAAAGCTAAAAGATAAACACTAAAGGGAACTATTGCCCGATTTACGAGAACGTCTACTTAGTAAGGAGTTTTGATATTCTGTGATATCTTTATCAAGAGCGCCTCCCACAGTGTAATGCCAACATTGGAGTGTGCTGACAAACCAAGGGCACTAGTAAATAGCCACTTCCCTGACTTGTGCAATATCTTCAATAGAGACCATCGAAGGAATGTATTACCGTATTTGTTTGTGTAAGTGTATGCGTGAAGATATTGCTGAATCAACATCTCACCCTCATACTCAGTTAAAAAAGGGGGAAGATAAGTCCTTGAGGTACAGATACAAGGTTTGGTCTTTGCATTGTAGAGGACATAGCACACTTTTTAAAGTGATCTCATATTGGTGGGGACAAAATGATTGCTCAATATTGGTGGGGTCATGTCCCTCCCATCCATGCCAAGACTAAATCGTTGTGCAGATGTCACGTGGAGATGACACTTAGTCTTGATAGCAGTTAATGGTAGTTGAGAAAATTTAATAAGGGAGTTGTGATATAGAGGGTTGCTACACCTTTTTCAAGGCCAACTTCAAGCACTTTTTAACCCCACCGACACAAACAATGTATTTAAAGTGGGTGCATGCAAAGGAAAAAAAATCTTCTTAAGTTTCATTTATGTGTTAACCAAGCTACTGTAAATATGAAATGGTCATTTGAGCCACCGTTTTTGCCCATTTAACCTGCTGTCATGAAAAGGTATTAAACTCGTTACTTACTCTACAGGGATTGGCGTTGTATATGAGGTAAAAAAGTTAAACACAAAAACTTTGACTTTGATCACTAAAATAAAACTGCTACCTTGCTGCTTCCACATACTTTGTGCTTATTTAAGCTGTTACTATCGACAATCTTTTTCTGTAAATCGGCTGGTGTAAACTGACAAGTTTCGCTGTTCTGCCTCAACAATGTGTGCGCAGCTTGGCTACATCATACACAAAACAGTTAAGCTAGTCCTTTCCGTGATTATCCTTAATACGACTGGAGCCAACCTACTTTCCAATTTCAAATATTTGGATCTCTTTTTGTTACCTTGCACCATGGTGTGTGTGGATTTGTTACACGTTTTAGCCACTGTTTGTATTTTCTGTTTTGATTTATTGGTTTTGATTGATTGACATTTTTGTCATTGTTCATTAAAACTGCAGCCTCCCAGCATCTCAGTCTATACGATTGCTTCTCAATTATTTTCTGTTGCACCCCCCTTGGAAAAAAACAAATTATTTCTGCTCAATTATATGATGCAAAATACGCTCGCTGGTTTACTTACTGTAATTAGGAGTCCCAAAGCGGCAAATTTGGGGTTGGCAACAGAAATAATGGCAAGAAATCGATTGATAATAACATAATATCGGTGTGGACAAAAAAAAAACAATTGCATGATATTGGTAGTAACGTGTGACCACCGTCAATGACGCCTGACGGTGCGTTTTCGCTGAAGAGAACTCAAGCGTCTTACCAGTGTGATTGGACTGTAAAGTCTTAAAGTGACCACATCATTTATTTGGCTTCATGCTGGCGGCTGCCAACATTTTAAATATAACAAGCACATTGATCTTTGCTTGTCTCCCAGTTTGGGCGCAGTGAAGATTCAGATTCAGATTCAGATTCAGATCTACTTTATTGTCATTCTAGTACACGTGTATACAGAACGAAATGTCGATGGATCTGACTCCCACAGTTTCCCTCAGTGTCCTTCAGTGTACAGATATAAATAAAGCTGTATTGTGTTATTTACCATAGTGCCGATAGTGCAAGAAGAGACGCTAACCAGATGTGCAAGATGGGCAGTCAGGTTAACAAGTCAGGTACACAGTACCATTATATTGTAAACAATAACACTGTAAGTAATAACACTGTAAGTAACAATAGTGCAGAGATCAAATGTGCAAGGAGTGGCAAGCTATAAAGAAACTGCCACTAGTGCAAAAGTGCAAAAGAGATATGTTCGTTCCGTCAAACTTCCTCGTTTTAGCTTTCAGAAGACTTATGTTTGTCTTTACCAAGTCACTTTTCGCCTGTCTCCTAATTCAAGATAGAGTTTTTCCCTTGACGTCACTTGAGAGTAATCTACCCTTCTTGTCTATACTTCATACTCAATACTCATACTCTGTGCAATATGCACTGAGCGTTAAGCTGAATGTAAACAAAACACTGCCAATGAGAACACCACAGTACCCTAGTGTATTGTAGGTGCAATTGCTCTAGATTCTGGGAAAGTATATAGAATAGAATAGTTACCCGAGGTCAAACATGCCCATGCCCATCGACTAAGTTCGCGCCCCACTATTTGAGAATCACTGGGCTACACTAATGCCAGCTGCCGTTAATCATTTAATGTGTGGTCTTTCAAGCCAGACTGACGAAAAACATGCCAACAATTTTATGCATTTACTAGCACTTCACCCAAAAGGTAAGAAATTGTCAAACCTTGAAAACACAACATGAAAATTCGAACATTTTCAAGGATGTTAAGCACACGTACAAAACCTGAATATACAGGAAAAAGGGCCCTGAAAAAGGAAACTAGGGGACGCTAAATCAATGAAACTTACCGCCACATGCTGGTGAAGCTGTACATAATACTGACACAGCGAGGCAGACCAGGAGGCACAAGCTGGTCCCAGGTGGCCAACATAGATGGAATACCGAACAGGACCAGATACTTGACATAGAAGAACTGGACCAGGGCCAGAGGCAAACCACCTTTCCAAAATAAACACTTTTATAAGATTTTATGTAAACATATATGAATCCTTTAGCACTTTCACCACCTTCAAGATAAATTGCAACATGGGCTAGAAAACGTATAGAGTAGTTATACCATCAATTCAAATGAACCAAAATCTTTATCTACATATATGAATGCCTTTCCTACTAAGAAAGAATATGCATATTGCTATTGTTTCTGTATCTTATGAGCGTAAAAAAGAACCACATTTCAGTTCAAATTCAAAATCCAAGCCTCAATAAAATGCAAATCATTACATACGAATAATGGAAAAAATTCAGTGGGAGCAATGATTGTCCGTGTTTTTTTTCCTCCCTAACATTGCATGTCATTATGTTCTACAACAATGTTTAAACATCAATGTTGCTAGATTTGCAGGAGAGAGTAGAGGGTGCTGTTATCACTGGTTCCCACATTTACGGGAAGAAAAAATATTTAATTAAAAAAAAAAAAAAATCGACTAATTCAAAATATATACTGTTTCACTATTAAACAAAAACGTTTTCCACTTGACTTGTTCTTAGTCCCTTAGTTAGTAAATCCACTTCAATGAACGTGCGAAAAAAAACAAACACATCGACCAATTTAAAATAATATTTAACTTTTAAACACAAGCCTTTTTTATTTGTTCTATCTTGCGCTCTCGCTCCCTCTCACAGTCTGTGTGTTGGCTTAAATAAAGGTACCAAAAAAAGGACTAATTTAAAATAAAATAAAAATAGGTATGACACTACTTTGTGTATTTTCACTTTTCGCGGGTGGTTTTGGTCCACATTATGCACAAAATATGAGGGATCTCTGTATACAGTATTTCTTCCAAAACCTAATTTATTAGGTTTGAAATGACTTTGTTTGAGAACAAATGCACTTTCTTACCCAAGGCCCACGGTGGTAAAATCTCTAAATAAGTCTCATTGGACTGAATGGCGTGCATGTACATGACGTGAATCATAAACTCTGCGATGCACCACCACGTCAGGATCCGCAAGGAACGAAGCAACAAGTAAACACCTGGTTTGCCCCGGTCGCTCTCCTCTGCAGGTTTCTGCATCTACAAGGCCACACAGCAACATCCATGAAGCGAACACACCACAGCGATTCTAACAACAGAAGGAGGTCCACGTGTGAATCCTCTTTATTCACCAAATCCGCTACTCACCTGTTCCACATAATCATTATATAGAACAATCGGGCCGTTGTAGAAAAAGGGATGGTAGAATGTGTACGACAATAGCCAGCAGAGCTGCTTGACAATTTCGCCATGGTTCAAAGGTTGCCTGCACTGCTCCAAACTAAAGCTGATGAGCCGAATTGAGCTCACAGCCAAGCTAAAGAGCAACAGGTAGTACTCATCATCGGTCTTGTACCAGCCTTTCTGTGGGAAATTCAGGGGCAAAGTTTAAAGTGATATCATCTCAGTCAGCGACAAAACGGTGGCTCGATCCCAAAAACTATTTGTGTTTTGTCTTTAGGGGGTTCACGGATCCCTTAACCACTAGGGTCGTCAAAGCACCACTTTGCTCTTGACAGTCAACTGATGTGTGCAGAGAAGGGATAATTGTGAGCTTGTCACCACACAAATCTTTGAGCTGTCCATTGTGTCCCTTAACTGGTAAATTCATTCTGTTTTGGGTTTAAAAATGTAAGCTTTTTGTAAAATTATCTGTTTAGTTGATCTGTTTTGTACTGGGTTGAAGATACTGTAATCACGTTCACAGCCCGTTGCAGGGTCAGCTGGTAGTTTTACCTGAACATCTAAGAAGATGAACCCAAAGTAAAACTGCAGCTGTACTCGAACACTTTGGAGTATCAGCAGTTTTGGTCTTTTGAGGTTTTCTCTTCTTCAGTCAAAATTTCTTAAGGTACTACTGACACTGAATTATTGAAGTTTGAATACACACAAAGAAGAAAATCGAGGTCTGCCTAATTTTTCTCAAAAAAACTGCCAGGAAAATTAATGTAGTAGAGTGGCGGGCCTAAATAACACAACAGGATAACAGCCCAAAGGCTTCCCCAGCTTGGCTTCAAATTTGATAACAATGCTAAAAGAAAAGTAAAAAATGACTGGAACGCTTCAACATACAAAAATGATCTTGGGCTCTAATGAAAGGTAAGACTTCCAGATTCCAAATAAGCTCAGTTAATTAACTTAATTATCACGATATACTGGACTGTCTCAGAAAATTAGAATATTGTGATAAAGTTCTTTATTTTCTGTAATGCAATTAAAAAAACAAAAATGTCATACATTCTGGATTCATTACACATCAACTGAACTATTTCAAGCCTTTTATTATTTTAATATTGCTGAATTTGGCTTACAGCTTAAGAAAACTCAAAAATCCTATCTCAAAATATTAGAATATCATGAAAAAGTATACAAGTAGGCTATTCAACTAATCACCTGAATCATCTAATTAACTCGAAACACCTTGCGAGGTTTCCTGAGCCTTAAAAACACTCAGCTTGGTTCAGTAAACTAAATCACAAGTATGGGGAAGACTGCTGATCTGACTGCTGTCCAGAGGACCATCATTGATGGAGGGTAAGACACAAAAAGAAATTTCTCAAAGAGCAGGCTGTTCACAGAGTGCAGTTTCAAAGCATATCCACAAAAAGTCTGTTGGAAGGGAAAAATGTGGCCGGAAACGCTGCACAACCAAGAGAGATGACCGCAGCCTTAACAAAATTGTGAAGAAGAGCCGCTTCCAGAATTTGGGGGAGCTTCAAAGACAGTGGGCTGAAGCTGGAGTCCAGGTATCAAAAGCCACAGTTCACAGACGTGTCCGGGAAATGGGCTACAATAGCCGTATTCCCATGGTCAAGCCACTTCTGAACTCAAGACAACGGAAGAGAAGCGTCTGACTTGGGCTATGGAGAAGAAGCACTGGACAGTTGCAGAGTGGTCCAAAGTCCTCTTTTCAGACGAAAGCAAGTTTTGCATTTCATTTGGAAGTCAAGGCGCCAGAGTCTGGAGAAAGGCTGGAGAGGAGCAAAATCCAAGTTGCTTGAAATCCAGTGTGAAGTTCCCACAGTTAGCAATGGTTTGGGGAGCCATGTCAGCTGCTGGTGTTGGTCCACTGTGTTTTATCATGTCCAGAGTTAATGCAACTGTGTACCAAGAGATTTTAGAGCACTACATGCTTCCATCTGCTGAAAAGCTCTATGGAGGTGAGGATTTCATTTTCCAGCATGATCTGGCACCTGCCCACAGTGCCAAAACCACCAGTAACTGGTGCACTGACCATGGCATCACTGTCCTTGATTGGCCTGCTAATTCCCCTGACCTGAACCCCATCGAGAATTTGTGGGGTATAGTTAAGAAGAAGATGAAAGACACCAGACCTGCAAATGCAAATGAGCTGAAGGCCGCTATCGAAGCATTCTGGGCATCAATAAAACCTCAGCAATGCCACAGGCTGATTGCCTCCATGCCACGCCGGATTGATGCAGTAATCCCTGCAAAAGGATTCCCAACCAAGTACTGAGTGCATCAATGGACATTTTCAAATGTTTGATTTAGTTTTGCTGTTATAAAATTATTTTTTTACTTGGTCTGAGGAAGTATTCTAATATTTTGAGATAGGATTTTTGAGTTTTTTTCAGCTGTAAGCCAAAATCAGCAATATTCAAATAATAAAAGGCTTGAAATAGTTCAGTTGATGTGTAATGAATCCAGAATGTATGACATTTTTGTTTTTTTAATTGCATTACAGAAAATAAAGAACTTTATCACAATATTCAAATTTTCTGAGACAGTCCAGTAATGCCTTGATATTGTTGCACGAAGATTTTCGACAAAAAATATTAAAGCCCAAAGTGATGCCAAGCGTATGTTTGACGTGATGCTCAAAACTTGAGAACAAAACAGTTTTACCCCAGTATTGTTATTGTCACATGCTGTTGCCTGTCAATGCTGAGGTCCGGCTAATATTTACTCACCTGAATATCCTGAAGTGGCTGGAAATGAAGTGTGCAGAGGAGCAGAAGGTTGCAGGTCCAACACAGAATCGGACTTCTAAGCCGAGAAACAGAAAATGAAAAAGCCACATGGAGAAGCAACACGGCTACACCTCTGAGTCCCAAAACACTGCAGGCTGCAGAGAGGCCGTAAACTGTGAGTGCCACAACCCGATACTGTTGACAGAAGGTGCAAATGTGCTTACAACTCAACTACCACATCCTCTTAAAACATTCATGAAAGGTTATGTGTGATGTGGTTCAATTCTAACCTGTGGGTAAAAATTGCGGTAAAATGTAGATATGACAAGATGTCCAATCAGAGTGCACAGCAAAGACTTCTTTGCCCACTCTGCCCAAAAGGTCCATTCAAAGTCCAACCCATCCTAATCAAAAAACAATGACGAATATAAATCACATTAATATGTTTGAATAAGGGTAAACGGGTCCATTATTTTGATAAGTGTAGGACATAATGCAAACATGGTGAGAGTTTTATACATATTGCTTTCATTTTTTTTACATTACAATAAGCCTAGCACTAACTGGAAAGGTGAAGACCTTTTATGGCTACTGTATTTTCCGGACTATAAGGCTAATCTAAAAACCAACATTTTGCCAGAAATTCGAATGTGTGTTTTGTTTTACAGTGTGCATTTTAACAGGAAATACAGTTAATTAAATCAGAAATTAATTGTGAAACTAGAATTCGTAATATTTACGTTCTAATACCTTTTTTTTCTGGTGTTTTGTTTTTAACTCATTCACTGACAGCCTCATTTAAATTGATCTTTGATGTCTGAAGCCATCAGCAGCCTAGCTAAAATGGCTCTTTGATGTATATACCTTTCAAAGGCAGCCTAGCTGAAATGGATCTGTGATGTCTATTGTAATCAAATTAAGTTTAGCTCAAGTAGATCAGTGACGTCTATAGTCAACAAAGGCAAACCTAGCTAAAATGGATCTTTTATGTCTATAGCGTAAAAGGCAGGGGATGAGTTAATGAAACCCTCATTCTGACTGTAGTTTAAATTGTATATGCCTCATAAATGAAAAAGGAAAACACCATCTCAGAAATATTTTGAGGGAGCACCTTTTGATCAGGTGTGCCTTTTAGTGTGGAAAATACGGTCAAATACTCAAAATGGGACCAACTTTACCTTGACCATCGTGACGGCACACGCTGAAAAGTACAGACCTTTTCATGAAATTTCAATATAATTAATTGAAAAGCATACCCTTTTGAATCTCTTGAATATCCCTCTTTCTAGTTGAAATTCTTGATCCAATCCAGCTTCGTGCACTAAAATAAAACCAGAAAAACAGTTCTCCTACTGTATTGACATGAAGCTAAAGTAATTTCAACTGTTATCGTACCTTTTGAGAATCTGTAAAGTTCATAAAAAGAGTAGAAATGGGAGCCAAAGGACATCAGCCAGTAGACAAGGAGCTCCGTCCGTGGCAGCGGTGCCCACTGGATGGCTGGCATCTGGTCAAAATCGCTTTGTTCCTTTTCGTTAATTGTGGGGCATTTCTGTTATTCCAGAATGGTTTGTTCAATTGTTTTTTTCTCTTGTCAAGTCATGTTTAATTGTATATCACAAAGTGTCTCAAAGGGGTGCAGACACTTCAAATGGTAAAGGTTTGTCAAAAAGTGTTTGAGTGATTAATTGTGGATGAATGTGGGCTCAAAATATTCACTTAATTTTAATAGACACACTATGTTATTTAGCTGAAATGTATGTTTAATGTTTTTGATTATTAATTTACTAACAGGGAAGTGGACACATTGTTGTTGGTTGCCAGGTAACGACAGACGTTTTATGAAACTTAAGTCCTTGATAAACTACGAATGTTTACGGTGGAAAAAGTATGCCATCAAACAATAAAATTAGATTAGATTATTGTTTTAAATTAGCTAGTTGGCCGTGTTTTTAAAAGAGAGTATCGTTGTTTTATTACAATAAATACGGCAACGAATTTCAGCATAATATACGTTAAATAGCGACACCTTTTGTGATTTACCTAAAAGTATCAATTGGTTGTTCATTTTGTATCTTTTAAGTCAGTACACGCCATGCAACAGTGACAGTAGGTTATGTTAAATCGTATATAAAGTGAAACAAAAAACATGGTCTCACTTCCTCTTTCTGTTCTTCGTTTACTTGGGTTTCATGCAGACTCAATTTGAAATGGCTGCCCCCTTCAGGCCGATGTTGGATCAAAGTAAAGTGTTAGGTAGCTCCCTATGATCCATGAGCGTGACATGGATCCTTTTTATTTCCAAATCTTTGATTTGTTGCCCATTTTTGCGCCCTAAGTTAAAAAAAACACATATATATTTAAGCCTGAAATGTTTCCCGAAAAAGGGAGAATCTGATTCTATTATTGATTCTCACACAGACCTATATGTTAAGGATGTCACAGAGTGTGCGGTTTCCTCATGCGTGCGAAGATAAGCAGGACATTGTGGTTCAGTCTTGAAGAATATTTTTTTCTTAACAGCAAGCAAACAAGAACTCGTCTTCATCCGATTCAACATGGCAATCATCTACACAGCACAACAAAAATATAGTGTGTACGTAATGACGTCACCCAATAGAAAACGCCTTACCGCAATTCCACGAGTAAGAGCGCCATAGGAGTCGACAAATCTCAACACCCCCACTGGCTCTTAGACTCTGTGGATTACCTTTGGAACACAATCAAAACCATACACATATACACATTGACAATTACGTCTTTCTTTAACACACGTAAACAAAAATCTTGTGCACATTTATGTGCCAAACAAACCCCGAGCAAACGTTTTCAATTTAGTAGCTGGTTTTGTCATTACATCAGCTATCATTTGCTCAGTAGGACAATATTGCAAAGTTATTTTCCCATTGTTTACACTTTCTCTTATGAAATGGTATTTAATATCAATGTGCTTGCACCTTTGCTTGTTGACTGGGTTTCTGGCTAGTGCAATAGTTCCCTGATTGTCTTCGTACACTATTGTCTGTGCATATTGATAACTGTCCATTCCTTTGAGTAATTGTTCTAGGTACAAACATTCCTGTATAGCTGATGCTAAAGAAATGTATTCTTCCTCACATGTAGACAGTGCAACTGTTGCTTGTTTTCTTGTCTTCCATGAGATTAGAGAACTTTCCTCACTTAGACTAGCACAATATCCTGATGTGCTCCGTCTGTCTGTTATATCAGATGCCCAATCAGAATCACTGTAAATTTTTAAACCTAGTTTCTCATTGTCATCGTGTTTGAAGCATAACTCCTTCTCTGTCGTACCTTTGAGGTATCTAAAAACATGCTTTACAGTGTTCCAGTGTACTTCTGTCGGTTCAGAAAAATACTGAGACAATTTGCTGACCACAAAGGTGATGTCTGGTCTTGTACATGTGGATAAATAAATTAAACTTCCCATTGCTTCTCTGTACTTCTTTGGATCTTTGATTCTCTCAGCGTCTTCTCTGTACTCTAGTTTTGGCTCGCATGGGGTCTCTCTGGACTTACAATTTTGCATTTCAAAATCTTTCCAATATTTTAGTAACATATTTCTTTTGAGACATTTTGACCTGACCATACGTTTGGCTGAAATCAATTCCCAGGAAATGTTTTAATTTTCCCAGATCTTTCATTTTGAACTTTTCTGTCAACATCATCTTTACACTGTTAAGTACACTCTCATTACTGGCCGCAATGATGAGATCATCAACCCATACCAATAAGATCACTTTTTCGTTTTCTTTCTCCCTTGTATACACACAGTGGTTTGCTGGATTTTGGACAAAACCATTTTCAGTGACGCATGTATGTAACATAACATTCCAGTTTCGACCTGACTGTTTTAAACCATAAAGAGATTTGTTCAGTTTACACACAAGTTTCTCACCATTTTCTGATCTTTTCTCATAACCTTGTGGTTGCTCTATATACAGTTCACAGTCAATTGGTGCATGTAGATATGTTGTTTTCACATCCATCTGGTGCAGGATTAAGTTTTCCTGTGCCACCTTTTGCATTATCACCCTAACACTTGTCAGCTGTGGGTGAAAATATTTCCTCGTAGTCACTTCCAAGTGTTTAACTGTAACCTTTAGCAACAAATCTTGCTTTATATTTCTCAGATCCATCAGTGTCACATTTTAGCGCATAAACCCATCTGCCCCACACAGTCTGTTTGCCTGATGGTAATTTGGTGAGGCTGAAGGTATCGTTTTCTTCCAAAGATTGTATCTCCTCGTCCATGGCCTTTTTCCACTGCCATGACTTGGTAGATCAGGGGTGTCAAAGTCAAATGGACGGAGGGCCAAATAAAACATTTGGCTACAAGCCGAGGGCCGGACTGTCCAATCTTTACTGAAACCAAGATTTAACCTACTGAAAACACAACAAATATATTACAATATGATTGGATAAATAAAGCAATATTTTCTTATGACTCTGTCAGTCATTTTTAATTTCAGCAGGCACAAAATACAAATGTCCTTTATATAAAAAACTCATAACATATCTCATAACAACAACTCATAACCATTTTCTATCATTCAATCATCATTTTCTCTGCTAAATAGGAGACAATTTTATCAAAAGACTGTTGTCCACGCCCACCACTGTTGTGTTGTCAGCATACTTCACGATGTGGTTTGTGGCGGACCTAGGGACGCAGTCGTGTGTCATCAAGGTGAACAGCAAGGGGCTTAGGACGCAGCCTTGGGGGGAGCCCGTGCTGAGGTAGATGACATCTGAACTGTTCTGACCTATCCGCACTGATTGGGGTCTGTCACAGAGGAAGTCCAGCAGCCAGTTCCGCAGGGGGGTGTTGAAACCCAGGAGTCTCATTTTGTCTACCAGATGTTGTGGGATGATGGTGTTGAATGCTGAACTGAAGTCCAGGAACAGCATCCGCACATGGGTGTTCTTCTCCTCTAGATGTGTCAGGCTCAGGTGAAGCGCAGAGGAGATGGCATCCCTGGTGGAGCGGTTTGTCCTGTAGGCAAACTGAAAGGGGTCGAATGAGGAGGGGAGACTGGAGGTGATGTGCTCTTTAACCAGTCTCTCAAAGCACTTCATTATGATAGGAGTCAGTGCAACGGGCCGGTAATCGTTGAGTGATAAGATCTGGGGTTTCTTTGGCACTGGGATGATGTTGGCAAATTTGAAGCATGATGGTACTTTGGCTTGGTCTAGCGAGGTGTTGAAAATGTCTGTTAGTACACAAGCCAGCTGATCGGCGCACTCCCTAAGTACCCGCCCCGGAATGTTGTCCGGGCCTGGAGCCTTCCTTGTGTTGACCCTTCTCAGGGTCTTCCTCACGTCAGATGAGTCCAGGTGGAGTGCTCTTTCGTCCTGATTTGGAACCGCTTTCGCTGCAGGGGTGCCGTTTTGTGCCTCGAACCTTCCAAAGAATTTGTTGAGGTCATTCAGAAAGTCCATGCTAGTGTTCTGCACTGGGGCGGTGGTTGGCTTGTAACTGGTGATGGCCTGAATGCCTTTCCACATATCCCTGGTGTTGGTTGTGCTGAGGAAACGTTCCTGGATTTTTTGACTGTGCGTTCGCTTTGCTAGTCTGATAGCCCGGTTCAGGTTAGCCCTTGCTGATAACAGCGCCTCCTTGTCACCAGATCTAAAAGCAAGGTTCCGTACTTTTAGTTGTTTTCGTATTTCAGCAGTCATCCAGAGCTTCTGATTGGCACGGGTGCATATAGTTTTGTTATTGCTGACGTCTTCTGCGCATTTACTGATGTAGGCTGACACAGAAATGGCGTACTCATCTATATTTATTTTGTTGTTGTAAGTGGCAGCCGATTTAAACATGTCCCAATCAGTGCAATCAAAGCAGTCCTGTAGTGCCTCCATTGCCCCCTCAGACCACACCCTCACCTGCTTCACTGTAGGTTTTTCTCTGGTCAGCAGGGGCTTGTATGCTGGAATTAGCATAATAGAAAGGTGATCTGATGAGCCAAGGTGGGGGCGGGGGGCTGCTTTATATGCACCTTTGATGTTTGTGTAGGCCAGGTCTAATGTGTTCCTACCTCTTGTAGCAAAGTTTACATGCTGATGGAAATGCGGGAGAACTGTTTTCATATTGGCCTGGTTCAGGGATGACAACGACCTGGCCTACAGAGAGGAGGTGGAGCAGTTGGTGGGCTGGTGCAGGGACAACAGCCTGGTCCTGAATGTCGACAAAACTAAAGAGATCATTGTCGACTTTAGGAAAAACCAGCCCAACCATGCCCCACTTTGCATCAACAACAAGGCTGTGGAGGTTGTCAGCAGTATCAAGTTCCTAGGGGTGCACATTACAAACAAACTCACCTGGTCCGTGAACACTGCATCACTGGTTAAGAGGGCACAGCAGCGCCTGTACTTCCTGCGGAGGATGAGGAGAGCCCACCTGCCCCCACCCTCCCTCATTACATTCTACAGGGGCACCATAGAGAGTATCCTGACCAGCTGTATCTCTGTGTGGTGTGGAGGCTGCAGCGCTACCGACTGGGGTAGTGTGAGGAGGATAACGAGGACAGCAGAGAAAATAATCGGGACTACACTTCCCTCCATTCAGGACATTGGCCAGAAGCACTGCCTATCCCATGCTAAAAACATTACCGGGGACCCCTCTCACCCCCATCATGGACTGTTCACTCTGCTAGCCTCTGGGAAGAGGTACTGCAGTGTGCGGTGCAGGACCACCAGGCTCCGCAATAGTCTAGTCCCCCTGGCCATTAGACTGTTAAATGGTCAATCTAACATATAGTTAACTTAAATCTAAACGGCTGCTAATCTGACTTTTTGCACTACTGGCAGTTTTTTTTATAGCTTGCCACTCCTTGCACATTGCTCTCTGCACTATTGTAATTACAGCGTTATTGTTACAGTGTTAATGTTACTGTGTACCTGACTTGTTAACCTGACTGCCCATTTTGCACATCTGGTTAGCTACTCTTCTTGCACTATCGGCACTATGGTAAAATACTATACGTAGCCAAAATACAATACAACATTATTTATATCTGTACATTCAAGGAAACTGTGGGGGTCAGATGCATCGACATTTCGTTCTGTATACACGTGTACTAGAATGACAATAAAGTAGATCTGAATCTGAATCTGAATCTGAAGATCTATTTTCCATGAAAAGCCGAAAAACAAGAAACACTCCCAGGACAGAGTCGGCAAACAAAAACAACATAGTCAACATAGACAATAAAGCTTTAAAATTCCCGAGGGGAACAACAAAAAACAAGACCTTCTTTATGTGCATATTTAACTTTTAAACTTGAACGGAGTAAAAACTTCAAATGTGTAATTGCACAGGAAACATTACTGTATTATTACTGTATTTACATACATTTATATACAGTACTGTATTACTACAACTCTACATTACTTGTTTGAGGCGTGTGTTTTGTTTCATGATGCCGTCTAATATTATACTCTTTCATCCCCGCCACACTTTCTCCACATAGCAGACACACAGGTTTTCCAGCTACCTCCGTGAACATGTATTCCAACTCCCACCTTGTTTGAAAGCCCCGGTTTTCAGTGTCCACCTTCCGTTTAGCCATTGTTGATGGGTATCTGTGGGCTAATTTTTGCTGTTATGCTAATGACTGCTGCTGATCGACTGCTGAATAAATCAAACCGCCTACCGCTTTGCTCCCGCTCGGCGCGTCCCCGTTGCATTGTGGGAAATGTAGAATTCATGCGTACTGCGGGCTGCTGGCTTGCAGCGGCCTGCGGGCCGGATCTAATAATATATTGATATCGTCACGCGGGCCAGGTAAAACCCTCTCGCGGGCCACATTAGGCCCGCGGGCCTTGACTCTGACATATGTGTGGTAGATGATATGGCGTCTTTGTTAGAATGGGGAATGTCACATATTGCTTTATAACAAGAGTCTATACAGGTCTGTAATCTGTCACCTGCATCAGTCAGAAAGTCAGTTTCAAAATCCTGCAGATATGCTGGTTTCTTTCTGCTCCTCAGTGGGTTCTTTCTTTTCACACTCACTGTGTCCACACCTGCTTGTGAACTCTCATTCTTTTCAGGTGAAAACCTTGAAGTAACACTCTGTACTTCTTGACCTAATACATTTTGCATTTTGACATCAGTATCATTTATTTTACTGTCATAAATCTCTCGTTGTATCTCTTTCTTGCCATAATTTATGCAAACGTCTGATGTCTGTGTTCCCTTTTCATTTGCAGTTTTGGTTGTGAATTTTACTAATCTGTGTTTTTGGACTCTTGCTGTATCTGGGTAGTACACCAGATAAGCTGGGTTGTTTTTATAATATATATATATATATATATATATATATATATATATATACCACAGCCATATCCCCCTAGTGGGAGGTCACTTCTGACTCTTTTTGGGAGATTGATTCAGAAGAAGGGATCCCCAGCCCCCTTGCTCAACCCAACTGAGGTGTTGGGAGTCATTAGGTGACCAAACCCCCCAATTCCAACCCCTAATGCTGAACGCCAAGCAGGGAGGCAGCGGGTACCAATGTTTAAGTCTTAGGGGCCGGTCACACAGCCGTTTGCGGCTGAATCACGGCCAGAAATATCTGCCTGTGAGGCGGACACTATTGGACGCTTTGAGATCGCCATACAGACGAGATACAGCAGTGCTTAACACGCGGTCGGAAATTCGCGCGCGGGTGGCAGCGCGAAAAAGTTTTGCGCTGCTCAATTCTTAAGAGCACGGGTACACAGCCTTTCACGGGCGTATCGAGGCTGAACCACGGCCAGAGATTTCTGGCCGTGAAGCAGACGCTGTTGGGCGCTGTTGGACGCTTTGAGACCTCCATATAGACGAGATACAGCAGTGCTTTACTCGCGGTCGGAAATTCACACGCGGTTGGCCGCGCGAAAACTTTTTCGAGCACGTGTTAACCGCGGGCAGCACACGAGGTAATGACGCAGAAATGACGCGGAACGACGTGCTCTGGCCGCAGCCAGGGCGTGGTTACACATGGGTAGGACGGGAAATTTCAGCGGGTAATCGTGGGGGGAGCATGGTAATAGCATGTTCTGCGCCTGTATCGCGGTGTTATTACGTTAAATTAGCGTGTTTCGCGTGTGACTGTCAAACGCCTTTCTCCGCGTATATACAGCGCGATTTGCCGAGCACACATCAGTTGTGCTCGAGACGTCAAGGGGTGTACATGTATCCCCGTCACCGTAGTGACCTCGTCTTAATCCATTTTTATTTCTTGACATTTCTTTTCATTTCATAACAAGATAATAAAATAAAAATGAAAAACTATTCGATCATAACATATTGGCTTCTTCGGTGCCATAGCTTGAAATCTTGATCTTCACGGTACTGTGTCTTGAGCGGTTATGATTTCTACAGCCCGGTGTTATGCCGAGAAATACATCCCTGCCGAGATTTGCTTTCCCTCGCTACTACAACCACTTTTACCTCGTTTTATCTCACTTTTATATGACTTTTAGGGAATGTAATGGCGAACATATAACCTAAACTAATTCGTCTTGTATTTGTTGGGAATGTAATACAACTTAAACCATTCCGTCTTTGTTTTTGTTGTGAACGTAATCGAACGGTAATGCACACCGTATATAAAATCCTCCCCCCCTCGCGTGAACGCGCATTCTGCTGCGCTTCCAACAAAAGCGATCGTATTCTATATAAAACGCTTATTAAAAGGATAAAGCGAGCTAATTATAACAATTGGGAGATCCTAGTCCATATAACGCGTTTATTTAAACAATAAAGTGCGATCGTATTCTACAAAATGCGTTTGTTAATGCGGATGAAAAAGTCACCAACGTCAATGCACGCTTCCAACAAAAGCGATCGCAGCAGAATGCGCGTTCACGCGGGGGGTGGGGGGTTTGCGTAGGAGTCGGATTTGGGCACAACACCGGCTCGGGAGCATTTATACCCGTGGTCCACACGAGAAAATTACGCGGAAATTACGCGATGAGGAAGCGGAACAGTCGAGCACTGTCTGTTTTGCGGGCATACCACCGATGAACAGCGGGTTGGCCAATTTTGCGCATTTTCCATCGCGGGCAACCACGGGCAAAAAAAAACCGCAAAATTTTAGCCGTGATTCAGCCGCAAACGGCTGTGTGACCGGCCCCTTAGGTATGACTCAGCCGAGGCTTGAACCACAACCTCCCAGTCTCGGGGCCATACCCCCAAGGCCACCCAGCTGGCCCTATACATTTCATGACAAATGCTTTAAATTTACATTTCTTGTTACAAGGCTTCAACAAATGATTATTTCATTCTATTAACCAGCAGGGTCGGGAGAATTACTTTAAAAATGTAATCAGATACAATTACTAATTACCTCCTGAAAAATGTAATCAGTACTGTATTCTGAATACTATAATATTATAGTAATGTAACTCAGTTACCTTAGATTAATTTTGGATTACTGCAATACCAAACATGCCAATTAAACACAAAATAAAGTGAATATAAATACAATTGCTAAATTTTGTTTGAGATAAATAAACAACGTAACCTTGAAAAAGAAATAGAGGAAACCAAGATCAGGGAGTTGCTTGTTCAGTTTACGGTTCACGGATCCCTTTACCACCTAAGGTCGTCGGGGCACCAATATGGACAAGTCAGGTCAAGTCAAGTCATTTTTATTTGTATAGCCCTTAATTCAAAGAGTCTCAAAGGGCATCACAGGCAGGGTTGGGTAGGGTTACTTTAACTTGATTACTTTCAATTACTTTTGGATTACTCAAAAACCAAATATGCTAATAAAAGATAAAAGGAAAAACTCAAAAAACCTCAACATGAGGAAAATGAAGAAACCTTGAGAAGGGACCGCACATGAGGTATCCCCCTTCCAGGATTACCAGACAGCAGAGGATGTTGCAATCGCAAATAATACAGAGATATTGTCCACAAAAAGTTTAGGCTATTCATATGCTATAGAGTAGAAGTGAGGTTTAAGCTTAGATTTAAACATTTCCACTGAGGTTGCAGATCGGATCTCAGGGGGAAGGGCATTCCACAGCACCGTTGCCCGGATGGAGGACGCTCTCGAACCAGCGGAACACTTCTTGGCTCTAGGGATCACCAGAAGACAGGCGCTCTCAGAACGAAGGCTTCGGACCGGAACATAGGGGGAAATCAGATCTGAAAGATATGAGGGGGCAAGTCCATGTATGATTTTGTATAATACTAAGAGAAACTTGAAATCACATCTTAGGCTAATCGGGGTGACTCTGGACAGCTTTCTCCACTGTTGACATTCCCTGGCCTGTACTTGGGTCGTGGCAGAGTTGGCACCAGTCAATTCCTTAATGTTGGCCCAGTTCCTTTTCGGCCTTCCGCCCCTCAGCCCCCCTTGGACTGTGCCTTGGCGAAATTTCTTGGTCAGTTCTGATGATCTTGTGATGTGACCATACCACTGAAGTTTTCCTCTGCGCACAGTTGAAAACAGTTGCTTGTTGGACTACAAGTTGTAGTCCAACAAAAAAACCTCACATTTTAACCCCTTAGTATAAAAATATAAATAAAACGTTCTCTTTCACATAGCGGATAAGACAGCTTTGTTTTAGTTTATATTAAAAGCACATCAAGAACCCAATAATGTTTTAAACACATTTCCAACACACCCTGGGACTTCGTCGTCTCTCTCTTTCTCTAGGGTCAGTAATTGAAATCATAAAAGACACAATTCATCAATAAAACCTTGATGTATTTGTAAATGTAAGACAAATGAGAATTGAGTGCATGCAATGAATAAATGGATGCTTGGATAGATGCAGTGGAAGAGGGCATCATCATTTGATTTCACGTTATTTCATTTGTTAATGCTCGGTTGTTGATGTTGTCTCGTTAGTTGCACTTTAATAACATGGCACTTTTTTATTAGTTTTGTGTTGTTTTTGGTCATCTAGTCATGTTTTGTAGTCAGGCACCTTGGACAGCTCCACAAGTGGAGGGGGACAGGGTCCTCAGAGTGCTGCGTGGGTGGGATCTGAATGAGACCGCAGAGAGAGAGGAACAAACAGACATGCCGGAGGTAAACAAAGAAAGCTAATGCGAAAGAGGAGAATAAAGAGAGGTAAAACTAACGCAAACGGGACTAGGTCCGTCTCATCTCTGAAAAGTAATATTTGGCTTTACATCAAAAAACAACGACGACCAAATGAGGAAGGTGCCGTATCTGAGTCATATCAGAAGACTTATCCTGCTACTGGTAAAGATGGAAACTAATACTATTTACCATTCTGTACAGGCGGTATTTTTTCAGTTAGTGCCGTTACAACAACGTTACCGTTAAGATGGTCCAAAGCAGTGTGTTACTTTGTTTAATAGAAATCAGCAAGGATAAGCGGGACAACCTCTGTCAGCCTTTTGGCATGTTTATTCACCAACAACACGCTAGTGTGAACACGGCTGACATTCAGCCTAACACAGCATCCACAATAACATAAAACATTACGGAGCGTGTGTGAAGACGCCATAAACGGAGAACTTTCTGCCATAATATCACAAGTAAGAGCGGTACTAAATTCACAAGACCCTGCATCTCATCTGGGCAAACTAGCGTAGGATTTTTTTCCTCAGTGGTTCCTACGTCTTCAAACACCAATTGTTCAAAAACTGCTGCTCTCTCCTCTTAGTAATGATGGCAAAATGAAGCTCTGTAAAGCAGTGAAGCCCTCAAGAGACATGCTCTACACACACGGTGGGATTCAAGATGATTCATTACCTTGACTACGACAGGAAAATATAGAACATCCTTGTGTAAAATACACTCTGAATCAGGGGCGTTACCAGGAGGGGGGCATTGCCCACTCAAGGACACACTCTGCCTACCTATAGAAAAGTGGATGTAGAACTGACGGCAGTCTGGGAAGCGCTCTCAGCCACTCAGCCATACCATATTGTGTATGTCAGCAGTCACTAGCGTGGACTCTCCTGCCCCCTACAGCACACAGTGTGTGCGTCAGTCCCCAAGGAGCAGCCTATCGCAGCATATAACTTTTTATAGTGATGGGAATTCCATCACTGTAACTGTCTGTTTCGGCTCCCAAGCGGCTTTTCAGATTGTTTATGTTGCTTTCATCCATATATGACAATTTATTATGTAACATTATGAACAAAATGACTTAAAAAGGGAAAATTACGGCAAAAAAGAAAAAGAAAGAAAATAACAAAGAAAAACAGAAACAAAAAAACTCTGGTTTCCTCCCCCATTCAAAAAACATGCATATCAGGTTAGTTGGCCAGTCCAAATTATCCCTAGGTGTGAATGAGCGAGTGAGTTGTCTGTGCAACGGGCTGGTAACCAGTTCAGGGTCTCCCCTGCCCACTGCCCGGAGATAGCTGGGATGGTCTCCAGCACCCCGGTGACACTACTGAGGATAAGCGGTGCAGAAAATGGATGGATAGACTTCAGTGCAAAATGAATAAACTATGAAATACAATAAAAAACGGTTCAATTTTTTAAAAAGCTAATCATGAAACACATCCCGAAAAATACTGGAAACGTTTTAAAATTATTTGATTAAAAAAGATAAAATACAAAAAACAACTATTTCATTACTGTCCAAAGTTAAAGTCAACAACCCAGAATCCATTGAAAAATCCAAATGGACCAATTACCTAAAAGATAGAAAATGTCTGAATGGAGCTGGCTGTGTACTGTTTTAAATACTGAAGCTATTGCTGGATGTGTTCGTTGTTGTTTATCATGCATTAACGATGTGCAAAGATTTTGTGTGGGGTAATAATGGTTGTGCCGCCCCCATCCATGCATTTGATGGGAGGTGTTTTTGGAACGTGGGAGGAAACCGGAGTGCTAACTTTTTTGTAACAGTTGAAGAGAAGTAATTGTACTCTTGGGTGCAAATTACATTTGAAACATAAAAAAAATATCTCACAATGGCAGCTTAATATTTACAGACTTTTTAAACACAATAACAGAGAAATTGTCATATCAACAAGTGCAGGGCTCATTTAAAATATGACAGTAACTATAAATGTTGATTGGCATACCTCTTTCTCCCACTCGCTTAGCGACCCGGGGACAGGATGCGTGGTGGTGATGTGCGCACTTGCGGTGTAGCGCGCTTTGTGCGTACCCTACAGTCCAACCCTGTAGGGCCCAGACCTGGGCACTCCGGTCCTGGAGGGCCATACGTCCTGCCAGATTTTGAAGTTTGCTCTTCTTTAACTCAGGTGATACAAATGATAACCTTGTTAGCAAGCTAGCAAGTGCTCGTTAACGATACTGGTGATTGGAATCACCTGTATTGGATCAGAGAAACCTCAAAAATCATGCAGAACATACGGCCCTCCAGGACCGGAGTGCCCAGGTCTGCTGTAGGCCTTCACTCCAGAATAATAAACAAACATAACCCCCCTCAATGAAAAATGATGACTTGTCCGCATTAGTGTGATGGGTGAAACTGAGATCTGGAGTGCAGGACAAAGGCCAGGTCTGGCTCAATGGCAGTAGTATTGATGCGCAAGATGTCTTGTAAGTGAGAGTCCGATAGCCGTCTCCTCACATGGCTCTTATTTAAGTTCATTACCGAGAATGTCTTCTCACAAAAATACATCGACCCAAACAAGCTTAGCATTTTCTTACCAAATGTAATATGCTCTGGAAACCTGTCCTTATTCAGCTGTCGGTTAAAGTTGGTGAGAGTAAGTTGCTGGTGCTGACCGCGGATCTCTGCGTCTAACTGCAGCTCAATGACCTCCAGCTGCAAATGGTCTGGAACATCATCTGTGTCCACAGAGAGAAAGGTGAGGAAAAAAGAGTGATCTCCTTCTTAATTGCTGCAAAGTCCTGAAAGCGTTGTTTAAACTATTCAGCCAGAGATGGAATATCTGCCGCGTACCTCCTTGTTTGCACACTGGCATCGCTCTGTGGGAATCTGACAATGTTTTTTTGCAGCGCTGGAAAGTATGCAGCGCTGGGCTGGGTCAACAACAGGAGTCTTTCCAACAGTTGCAACTTGATTCCAGGCCTTGACATGTGAATATAGTTGGCATATGACTGCATCTAGTCCTTGGAGACTGGGTTTGAGTACATTAAGATGCTTTGTAATGTCTACAGAAACCCCAAATCAGCCAGCCAAATAGGGTCACTTAATTCTTAATAGGTTGTCCTTTTTCGGCCAAAAACTCACTGATTTCTTGCCTAAGTGAGTAGAAACGTGACTGTGCAGAACCCCGACTGAGCCATCTTACGTCATTGTGATAGACAACATCTCCATATTCCGCATGAATCTCGCTGAGAAACTGTTGGAAAAGACGGTGGCATAGCACTCTGGAGCGGATACAGTTAATTAATTTAATCACCGGTCCCATAACATGTTCGTATTGGAGATGTTTAGCACACAGAACTTGCTGATGAATGATGCAATGGAGTTTTACAGCTTTCCGTCCTTCTAATTGCTGACGTTTTAGAAAATTGGGGGGCCTCACATACTAATTTTCTGTTCCTATTTGAGCCTCTAGATGGCAGCACTTAGAACACGCAGGTAACAGCGCTGCTGCTCAATGTATTACCGGTACATAATTCTACATGCGGGCCAGGCGTTATTGATTTTATGACGGAGGCTGTGGGCCGGATGAAAATTGACCACGGGCCGCATTTGGCCCCCCGGGCCGGACATGTCTGCTCTACACCGTGGGGCTTCGCCCTAACCACCCAGCTTCCATGCCACTCTATATGAAATGAAATGATCTGAAATGATCTGCATTTTATATAGCGCTTTTCAAGTCAATGACTTCCCAAAGCGCTTTACATTGTGCTTCACATTTCCCAATAGCGGCCGTGATCTGTGCAGCCATGTAAGGCGCTAACCTGCTTATTGGGGGTATTGGGGGTTAAGTGTCTTACCCAAGGACACTTCGGCATGTAACACGGACAAGCCGGGATTCGAACTAGGATCCCTTAATCCTAAAACGGTCGCTCTACCTCCTGAGCTACTGCCGCCCAATATATATATATGCACATATATATATATATATCTATATATATATATATATATATATATATATATAGATATATATATATTCTGCCAAATGGTATAGGCCTATACTGTCATGATTACTAATGTGACTCAGCTCAAGTACTTATTCAAGTACTTTATGTCAACACTGTTGAGCTGTAAATTTGCTGTAAAGCTGTCGTAAATATTTTAACAAAAAATGCATACCAAGTAGAGGAAAAATGCAAAAAGCTTTTGGTGTCTAAGACAAATTTTCCATACACAAAATATTCAAGTTCCTTATGTAAACATTGTAGAACACTGCACTCCTGCACCAAATTGATCCGAGGTTGTTTGTAGAGGTCTGCTGCCTGACTGTACCACCGCACCGGGGTGCTTGGCTTTAAAGTGATACATCAGAAAAGAAGTGCTACGATGGTCATTAATTTCAGCTTTGCAAAGCATACATATCACTTTCGCCCTGTCAATATTCCCATCCGGCAATGTTTTCAAGCGAAATGGTCCGCCTAAACGTGTTTCCTTTCTCTTTTGCATTGCTAGCATGCTAGGCCGCGTTGCCTCAGAAAACGAAAGTGACTTTTCTTCGTTTGTTGGAACAGCGCAGCCTAGCACCCAGGGGCGTGGCCAGGGCTGAATTTTAATCGTTACGTTAATATATTTTCACGCGAAATTAATAAATGAAAATTATAACGCAAATCGGTAATATGACATTTTCCCAGCCTTATATATATATATATATATATATATATATATATATATATTTATCTCATTATCTCATACCCGCAACCCTAATGAGGATAAGAGGTACGGCTAATGAGATGAGATGAGATTATATATATATATATATATATATATATAATTATATAATATTTTGTTTCTTTATAAATCTCTGAAAAGTGTATTAAGAGACTAACAGAGTAAGCATGTATCACTAATTGTCTTGTGTTACTTTTCATACAACTAGTGAAAAAAGGAGGTTAAAAAAGTGCTTATTCATTTTTAATTTTAAAACAATACTCTTTCTAAATGTTTTGGACGCAGGCGATCACGTTTATTTGCAGAGAATTACACCTGCTATTGAAAAAAAAAACTCTTTCACAAGGTACATGGGTGCAACGGCTAGTGATGGCAAGTTTGTAAATAATTGGAAGTGCATATTTCTGTGATTCCCAATGATGAAGGGGACTTTCAACTCTGGGGGTGTTTCTTTGCTGCTATTATTTCAAACCACACTCAAAGCTAGCCAATCATTTTCTGAATCAGTTACGTGGTACATCTGCTTTGCGGGACTTTAAAGGTCACCGCTTATGTCACCAACACTCACAGCGACTTGCGGTTCATTAACCACTCATCTAAAATACTCGGCACATGCTTTAGGGATTCGAGCCGAGGGGCACATCACTACTTGTCAGCTATTATAGACAGTGAAAGAGAGAGAGAAAGTGAGAAAAAGGGGGGGATGGTAGAGATGGAGGGAGAGAGGGAAAGGAGTGAGAGAGCCATAGAGAGGGATTGGATAGTCACTTAATATTGTTTTACTGTTGACTTTTGTAGTGAAGAAAACATTTTAAGTGCGGTTGCAGATTTCTACTTGACCAGTCGCCCCAGGTTGTGTATTTGATTTATTTATTTTTCACTGCAGTGTTAAACACACTTTATATTGTTGACAGTTTACTTTTTTGTGTAAAATACACACTAGCGTATGTCTACATGAGCAGCTGTCTGACTAATAATTGGGATTTGTTCTATAGAGTGAAACTCAAATTAAATTTTTTTACAGTTGACTTTTGTAGGGAAGAAAACATTTTAAGTACAGTAGCATATGTCTACTTGACCAGTTGTCTCAGGTTGTGTTTGATTTATGTATTTTACACCACAGTTGTCATGGTCGCCTTGGCGACCGGTCTGCCCCGCCCCCTGGGCACCAGCTGAAGCAGTTCAACTAATCGCGTGTCTGCTATTTAAGGCTGGATTGTGGGCTTTGCGGGTGCTGGCTCATTATATATATATACCTTTTCTGTTCTGTCATGCCTGGTCCTGTTTTGTTGAGTTGGAAGAAGCCTGTGTTTGCACGTTTTGTTAAAACCTGTTTTGTTCTGTCTTGTCCCTGAGTTATGGACAACTTTTATTTTGATAAATAAAAGTTCTGGATCATCATGCAATTGAGTTCTCCCTTCCTGCCTCCTGCCTCCGTTCTGGTCCGGTCACCCCGCCTTCCACTCCACCTCGTGACAGCAGTATGGTAGGGCGCCCGCTTTGAGACTGGGAGGTCGCTGGTTCGCGCCTCGGCCGAGTCATACCTAAGACTTATAACATTGGTAAAATGGCGGCGCCCTCTGTTGGCTGCGGCTGCATCGGCTCGCTACAACGGGTCAGGTGTATCGACATTTCGTTCTGTGTACATTGTTACAAAGAATGACAATACAAAGGAAATTATTAATTATTATTATTATTAAACACATTTTATATTGTTGACAGTTTACTTTCGTTGTATGAAATGTACAGTATCATATGTCTACTTGACTTGTTGTCTGAAGTTTCGAATGTTAAATTTATTTATTAACCACACTTCAGATTTTTTTACTGTTGATTTTTTTTTCTTTATCTTGATTACTGTTTATGTATGTTGCGCTTCAAGTGTAAAATATATCTGTTGCTGGTGAGGTGCAATAAATATTACAAGGTTCTTCTCTATTCCACTGACCTAAATAAAGCTTGGAAAATTTTGAATTGATTTACACACAATTTTTTTCTAAAGTAACGGAAATAGTTACTTTCCCCGGTAACTAGTTACTTTTACAATAGAGTAACTCAGTTACTTTTTGGAAGAAGTAGTCCGAAGCAGTGGTGGCCAACTCGGTCCTCGAGAGCCGCATGTCCTGCATGTTTTGGAGGTTTGTCTGCTCCAACACAATTCATGCCAATTTTCAGCTTGCTAGCAAGCTTTGTGAGAGCTTGATATTGACCCAGGTAATCGGAATCACCTGTCTTGGAGCAGAGAAACTCCAAACACATGCAGGACATGCGGCTATTGAGGACCGGGGTTGGCCACTCCTCAAGTAGTGAGTAACCCTAACTGATTACTATTTTAAAGTAACTTGTCCAACACTGGTCCCATCACTGCCTGCAACTACATGGTATCCCAGAGTCTTGTTCCAAATGAAAGATCCGATGTAAGCTCTCTGTTTGGATTCTATACAGTAAAAAGAAGTGTTGCTCATTCAGAAAAGGATTTATTTCTGATCAACAGCAGATGCAACTTTAACAATTTTAAGATTCTTACCTTGACAGAAATCAAATACTATGAGGTGCTTGGCATTAACAGCCCTTAAACATGTTGGCCTGCAAAAACTAAGTGACTTTACCATGTATATTCTCGTTTTCCTTTCTGAGCACGAACAATACTAGATGATGGCTATCTCGTAAAGCAAGTTTTATTCTCATCAAGCGTGAATGTGCATGCCACTGTGCACTGTATATGTTTTGCATGCATCTGTGCACGCTCGGCAGGCGTCAACGGAAGCTTGTTCAGAGCTCCTCGGTCTCCCCATCATAGAGTACGCCATCTAGCTCCACTTGGATGCTGCTGGGCTCGCCGCTGCAAACCCATCCGATGGGTGTGCGGTTGAAGGAAGGTCGCAGGCTGATGTCGTGCCCGTACACCAACGTGGGCTCAGCTACCACTTTCTCCGTGTCGGGCATTTGGAATTTCATGAGCTGTAACGCCTTTTTGAATCCGCCATAAGGCATAGCACTCCTGCCAATATGAGGCAATCATGAGTTTTATACTCGGAAAAGTTTGATGTTAATATATTTATAAACTAATACAAAGTCATTGGAAAATTTCTAGCCCCTTTTTAACCCAAAGCGGAACGCAACTCAAAGTTTTCCCCCCCTCTTGCACCATCTTACCCTCTAAATATACAGTACATCCGAATCACACTCATTATAAAATTATTTTGAATTGTTTTGGCCAAACACAAGCAGGAGGTTTCACCTGTTGAAACATTTGTACTTGCGCAGTTCAATATGATGAATTGGGCCAGGCATATGCCCTTTTAGTGTTGAGAGCAAGCCTTCATCACCCTTCATCGCTTTCTCCCATGGTGATATGTAGGTCGTCACGTGCTGTGTCTTAGATTTGTCGTCTTTGTTGCCATCTGTGAACGAAACAGTCAATGGCAGGAAAATAAGAAACACTGGAAAGTATTTTTGTTATTGACAAATAATTTCAGGCTTCTGTGAAAGTCTTGGTTTTAGTGAATGTTTTATGCCAAAATGTATTTATGTGTCACGAAATTTGAACTCATCCAGAATTCAGATTATTAGGAGTGTCCAAATCAGGTATTGATCTCTGAGAATGGGCTAGTACCAGCCAAATAATCAGTATTGGATTTCATCAAATTCAATCCATTGCAGCAGACATGACTTAATTAACACCTCCTCTCTCTGTTTTAATGTTCAATGTTCAATTGATCCAAATTTCTCACTGACATCGATGATTGGAACTAAAGAAATGTTGCTTTTTTTCCACTTGAGGGCCTGCTAGACTTTGTGTCTCTACTTTAGACTCAATACTTACAGTGTATTCTGTGCTTAATGCGCTGCGTGGAGCCTAAATGTAAACGAAACACTCCCAGTGCGAACGCCACTTTCCCCTAGTGTAGTGGAGGTGTAGGTGGGTGTTTGGAGGGATGCCTTAACCTCAAGGGGTGCAGAGGCACATTTTCCTGTGGTGTGTCTTGGGCTCATCCCTGTCCAGGCCAACAAATGTTTCTACCCGGTCTCAAACCGGGGACCTTTCGCAAATGTGCTAACTACAGCACTACAGAAACACTGCAATTGCACTTTATTTTAGAAAAGGTCAAAGGCACCCGGCCCCTCCTTGACACAGCCTTGCATCCCCTCCTTGACGAAGCCTCTATCTATCTCCATGCAAACATCCATCCATCCATCCATCCAACCGAGCAGTCTTCCCCTTATTCATCGACCTAACTGCTGCTTCCACCTCCTCCATCACAATGTCTCTCTCATTCAATTCACCAAACGAAGACATCTGTCCACAACGCACAGGTGCAACACATGCCTACCCCTCATCAGTCTCATTTAACTGCCCTTCTACCAACAGCCTGCCATTCTGATCTTAAACACTCTCCAACCGACCTGTCCGCCGCTTAGTTATCATCTTTAATTTCCCTCTATGTTCCGGTGCGGAGCCTTTGCTCGGAAAATGCTGGTCTACTTGTGATTTAAGGAGCCAGGAAGAGAACCGCTGGTTCGAGAGCATTCTCCATTCGGGCCCCGGTGTTGTGGAATGCTCTGCCCCCTGAAATTCAATCGAACTTTTTAAATCTAGGCTGAAAACACCAATCTATTCTGTAGCTTATGAATGACCTTTATTTTATGTTGACAATATATGTGTATTAGTTGTTATTACAACATCCATTACAGCCTGGTCATCCTGGGAGAGTGATTACTTCATGTCTGGTCTCCTCTTAAGGTTTCTTTATTTTCCTCATGTTGAGGTTTTAGAGTTTTTCCTTGCCCTCATGTAGGTTATAGATCAGGGGATGTTGTAATAATAGTATGTGGTTTGCAATGATCTGTGGTCTGTGCAGCCCTTTGAGACTCCTTGTGATTAAGGGCAATACAAAAAAACTTGACTTGACTTTACTTACTTGCAAAACATCTCTTTATTCTCCACAACTCTCAGTCAACTTCCTCTCCAATGTATCATTTGCCGCCTTTTTCACTTATCTTACTACTTGTTTTACTCAATTTATTTTCATTCTATACATCTCAAATACTTCCATCCTTCTGCAACCATTCCTCGAATGCCTTTCTCTTTTCCAAAACTGCTGCCCTCACAATCTCACCATTTCTCACTACCCTTTCTTACACTTTCTTACACATCCGCCAACCTTGCACATTCCACATATCTCAACTGCACGTCTTCGGACATTCCCACTCTTACTCCACTCCCTCTACAGATCTCTCCCTAATCATCTTAAAACACTCCCTTACTCTTCCCTCATACTCATCCTGCTTCTCTTGGTTTTTCACTTCTCTCGCATGCACTTTCTTTCCACTTACCACACACTCTCAATTTTGCGGCCACTGAATAGTGGTTAGACATTCCACCAGCTTCACCTATCAGTACAATCTCCCACACAACTTCCTACTGAACGCATAATCCATCAATGCTCTCTTAACCACTTATCCATCTGCTGCGCTAATCCATGTGTATTTATTGACATTCTTCATCCTAAATATTCTATTTTCTACCATTAACTCCCGGTCCAGACAATCAATCAGTCAATCAGTCTCTTGCCACTCTCATTCACTCCTGGGACACCAAATCTCCCAATCACGCTTCCATTCGCACATCACCAACTATGGCACTCAAATCTCCTAAAACAAACACATGACAATTCGCTTCAAACTGCAACACACATTGACACATTCACTCCAAAATGTATTCCTCTCTTCCTCACATCTCTCAGCACCTGGACCACACACACTCAGAAACACTCACATCTCTCTTTCCCACTTCACCTTAACCCACATCAATCTCGAGGAACCCTCCTCCCATTCCAGTATTCTCTCTTTCACTCTCTCACTGACCAATAAAGCAACACCTTCCCTAGCTCTCCCTGTACTCACATCTGACACTGCCTACCACATTGCCAAAACACACCTCACCACTCCCTCTCAACTTAGTTCCAATCAATGCAAAAACATCCAACCTTGTTCTCAGAAAAAAAAACTTGCAAACCTTGTCAAATTTAAACAACAAAAACTCAAAGCTAGTATTTTAATCTACGGCTGCTTTATATTGAAGTATTTTCGTTCTAACAATTGTAGATTTCCGTTTTTGTAAAAGTTGTCCACTTCCGTTTTTAGACGAGTACATGTTGATGATTTTGTTTTGATATTCTACATATACATTGTATTTTATGTGTAAAAATAAATTGCACAATTACATTTCTTGCTTTTTTGTGTCAAAAGGTTGGCGTGTATGGTATTGTGAATTAAGACAGGTTAGGGACACAGTTACCATGGCGCCCAATTAGTCCCGCCTCTGTGGCGCCAGCTGCGGCTCATTGACGGATTGGCTTTCCGTCTATTTAAGCTCAGTGCTCTCATTTTTCCTTTGTTAGTCCGTCAACGAACCTCTGACCCGCAATATGTGGGTTTCGACTTGGTCCTGTTTTCTTTTTGGTATTCCCTGTCCGGTATTGTTTCCGTTTACCTTTGTCTTGTTTAATATTGGTTTACAGTTTTGTTCCTATCTTTTTTTGTCCTGTTTATCTTTCTCTCCAGTTTTCGTTTCTGTCTAGTTTGTCCTTTTTATTTTCGATATCCTGTTTCATTATCTATCCTGTCTGTCCTGTCCTGTCCGGTATCAACCCCATCTGTCCGATATCAACTTGGGCAAATGGTATTGATCTCGTCGGCCTCTGGCTTCCTATCATTTCACGCCAGACTGCTGCCTAACGTGCTTGACTCCCCATTTCCCGTAAAATAAAAGGCTTGTGTGAGTAACGTCACGTGTTTGAGGCCTGATCCAGTTCTGGTTCATGACAGTTAGGTTCACTTAACAAATATTTTTTTCTTAACAATATATTTTTCTTTCCTTCGAATGGTTATTAGTGTGTCAATATGATAGACAAATTTTTGTGTGTAAATAGTATGCAGAATGCAACACTGTGGCACCTTGTCGTTTTCTCTTGAACACTTTTTCCCACACTTTTAAATTCCTTCTAACATTGTTTGTCAAAGACCGTTAAGTTTTCCAGTAATGTATGACAGAGATGATATTCTCATTAATACACATAGTCTAAATTTGAAGGTTCTTAACCCTGTCGGAGCTACTAAAACCCGCCAGTTTTTTATGCACATTCCCGAACCCTAGTAAGTTTAAAATGAAATCAAATTTAACACAAAGCTTTTCACTCAAGTCTGTGACTACTTGAGCCAAGATGTATTTACTCTTGTCCTTTATTTGTCACTGGTGTTAGATAGATAGATAGATAGATAGATAGATAGATAGATAGATAGATAGATAGATAGATACTTTATTCATCCCCGAAGGGAAATTCACATTTCCAGCAGCATCCCTGAGCTGAGAACAATACAATAATAAAGCAAAAAGAATACAATATACCAGGGGTCGGGAACCTATGGCTCGCGAGACACATATGGCTCTTTCTATGAGTATCTGTGGCTCAGAGACCAATTTGATTGCATGCAAAATTTCTCCATCTTGTTCAAAACCGGGATTGTCTATCCTATTCAGGTACACGTAAAGCCAAACCAAAGCTAAATGCAAAGGAAACACTTCGCAGTATATATAGGGCACGTTTTTCACTACAATTTACAGTCAAGGTGTCACACAAAAAAAGGGGAAAAAAACTCGTTTTGGCTGTACAACGCTAAAGAATCTTTTATTTAAAAGTTCACTATATAATCTGTGTTCAGTGTTCAGATACTTTATGATGAATCCACAGAACTGTAAATACGCCAAAACACCGGAAGAGAACTTAGTCATTTGATTGGGTGAGTGGGAGGGATGGGTAGAGCTATGCAAAAAGTACAAGCATTCCCTCCCATCTCTCGCCAAAGGTAAGCACATAAGGCTCCCTATTCTCAGAATGTTGTGACGTTTTTACAAAATAAATGCTTGCATCTGGTTTTGAAACCAATATGTATGAAAAAAAGGGTCAAAAGGAGTTTAACCGATCTTGAGTAATTGCAAGAAAGAGACAAGTTTAAAGTGGTCTGTTTGTTGAATTTGGGACAGGGGCTCTGGCATTATTCTCTTTTCATAATTTTTATCAAATCATCAAAAATAAATGTGCTGAAGACTAAGCTTTTGTCTGGGGCGCGGGTTTAGCAATTTAGTAAATTTGTCTCATAATATATGGTGTGGCTCTTTCCCAAAATAAAATTAATATTTTTTGCTTTTATGGCTCTTTGAGTCAAAAAGGTTCCCGACCCCTGCAATATACAAATACCCAGTGTGACGTGCAAATGCCCACTGTGTTATTTGAAAGCAGAATTTGGGAAAATGTACCTTCAGCCGTTGTTCCAAGCATCAGATTTGCCATCTTTAATGAAGCTGGCTTTACAAGTGTTTCACCAATGGTGTGTGGCCTACTGTACGCAACATCATCTGTAGATTGTTTTTTAGTGGCTACAAATCCACGTGTTCTAAGGGATGGGCAGGGCACCTGTATGATGCGGCAGGGGTAAACCAGTGAAAGCTGCCGGGCCCTGCTGTTGAACAGAAGAGTGTGTTGTGTCACCCTGACCCGAGTGACATGGCCGCTTTCTTGTGTCCCGTTTCATCTGGAGGGACGAAAGCACGACCGACTTGGGTGCCAAGCTGCTTAACTTGTTTGGGTGTTTGAGCATTTGGGTTGGCCATGGTCTAAAAATGTTCGTCTGTGTTTTTTGCTACTTTTTCCCTTTTTTAATTTTCTTTGTTTTGTATGTGCTTGTCTTGCTGTCAGTCACCCCTCTCGAGGGATATGACCAGGGTAGATGCATAGAAAAATCCAAGGGTAGGAAGAGTGGCCTTGTTAAATCTGGCTCTCTTTTACCTTGAATTCAGCAATCATTGAGTTCTTGTTTTCCCCATTTCAATGCAGTTTCTCAAAGTGTACCTTTAGTTTAGCCAGTGTTAAGATTTTTTTCACTAATCATTGAAAATCATGCAGAATAGGATTCTGACTCCCATCCCCTTCTGTGATACATGAGAATCCCTATCGTACATATTCATCTGACTTATTTTTCCCAGATATGGATTGGAATATGAAGAAAGTATTTACACGACATACTACGATGAGATTTACATTTTGGATCAATCCTGAGTGCGCAAAATTTTACACAACATTGATTGGCCAACCAATATCACGTGATAATTTACAGTTAGTGGCGGCCAAGCGGGGCATGTCCTCATGTATTGACATAATGAGTTGGTGTGTCTTGGCTTCCACAGCAGAGGCTTTACCGAAAGACTAACTAAACCCCGAGTGTTCAATCTAACCCAGGAACATGGTTTAAAATTAATTTAGAAAACAACATGTCAACATCCAGACCAACATTGAAGTAAAACTTATAGCATTATTGTGTGGATCTCTCACCTGATCTTCCTTGTTCTCCATCTTGACCATGTTGACCTTTGCCTTGTCCCCATGCGCTTCCACGGCCTTCACTTCCAACTTCTCCAGGCTCTCCACCCTTGCTCCCAGGCTTTGGGGCACCTCCCGCAAACACCATCCCTCCTCCGTAATGCAAATTACTGGCATCCTTGCTCAGGAGATACCCACCCAGATGTATTGTTTGGCTGCCTGTTTGCCCGCCCGTCATTGGGACAAACTTGGCCAACTCGTCCTAAAAGGATGACGGGTCAATTAATGGTTGACGAACAATTCCTGACCTGGATTATTTCCTCTTGGCTACCATGGAGTCACCAATGAAGATGTCAGGGTTGTTCTCATAGATGAACTTGTCTACTCGTTGCTGCCTCATCTTGAACATCTTGGAGCCCTTATTCTTGAGCAGCGCCAATTCTTCTAGCATTATGTCCTTTGGCACACCAATCTTTCTTCCTAGGTCGAACTCAGATATCGTCACAACGGGCTCGTACTCTGGACAAGTTTATTCATCACCCCAAAAAAACAATGAGGTTAATTATAAACTTTACATTATAGCGTTCTTTGTCAAGTTTTGTTGATTTGGTACTACAAACTATCAAACTTACCATCCTGAGAGATTTTTGTTAAGTCAACTATGACTTTGGTGGGCTTTCTTCTCCTGTTTGGGGTGGGTGTTCTTGCAGGCATGGCTGTTGGAAAGTGAAAAGTGAAATTGTGTTTTATTAGGACAGACAAGGAACAGACAGTGGTGGGCCCTCAGGGCTGGCAAGGCCTTCTTAGCTGGCCTAAAATATTTGAATCATCTGAGGTTAATTATATTTTGTTTTTGAATATCTTTTTAAACATTTCAAATTGTCTGTCAGCTTCTTGTCATTGCTTTTCCCCTGGTTACCCTGTTACAAGATGTGTCCTTTCATATTTAAGCATTTAATCAATCACAATTCAACCATGGCTTGTGGCCATGGTCAGAAATCTACCCTGAAGCCTTTACAGTCACTTATGCAGGCTCTGAGGCCTAAAATAAGTGACGATCAAGCTGTTGGTTAAACCAATCAGGTTTCGAGTTAGCAGAGCCAGGGCCCTTCAGAAGGCCAAGAGAAACGTGAGCAATTTTATAAGCAATGTTTGGCTAAGAGGCTGTAACAGAAGTATCACAACTAAATAGTGAATTAAAATATCCCTTTGTTCACTGTTCCTGTCGAACGGACAATTTCAGCCCTAAATTTAGTCAGTCAAAACGTATTCTAGAAATGCTACAAGACAGGCTCAACTCTCAGCATCAGCTTCGATAGTGATAGAAAGTAACTTATTGATGGAAGTGCACATGCCTATATTTCCAATAATATTGCAGAGGTTATTATTGATGTGTTTTTTGTGTGTAGTAGCTGTAGCTGAAGGAAATGTTTTAGAGACACAACATAGTTACTGAGGGTTTGATTGATTCAGACTTAGCAGTTCTGAAGACCTAGGTGTGAAATGGCTCACCATTCGGAATAGGAGATTCCGAATGGTGAGCCATTTCAGAAGCTTTTCTTGGGATCAAGAGGTAGCAGGTTCGATTCCCGGCTCCTCCGCGCTATATGCCGAAGTGTCCTTGGGCAAGACACTGAATCCCTAATGCCCCCGATAAGCCTTGCATTGCTGATGCTGCTATCGGTATGTAAATGGGTAAGAGAGAAGCACACTGTAAAGTGCTTGGGAGTTCTTCTTTGACTTAAAGCGCTACATAATTGCAGACCATTACTGATTGGCCAGATTCTGTAGGCTGACTGTGATGATGTGTCTTAAGAAAATGTCTTTGTGCTGGTTTACCAGTGATATAAGTTAACTCAAGGAGAAAGATAGTATAATTATTCATAGATTATTGGTTTCGTTCGACACTATCCTATATTTACTTGGATCATATCAATTCCAAAACTCCCAGTATCGCCCACCCTTAACGGATTTAAATAACTTCACAACCTTTCATGGGGAATCCAATGGTCTCAAAAATGTAACTCAGTGAAAATTATACCGGTTCATGAAAATTATTAGAAACTAAACAAGCTATGTTGGTATAAATCACTGATTTCATTTGAAGGAATCAATTTGCCCTGTGTTCCTCTAGTGGCACGAGCACGATAAGTGGATTAAACTGTGTTTTACATGATAGATAAACGCCAAGAAAATAGATGGTTGGATAATTGCTTTAGCCTTTTGTCCCCTGAACAGGTTCTGTATACTTTATCCATGGCCAAATTCAAACACCTTTTAAGCACTTTCAAGGCCAGTTCTTCAATATTTCCAGTACCTTCTAAAGAAGAAAATTAGTATTCTGGTTGACTTTGATGACTAAAATAAAGTCACGATCTGCTGCAAGCACATACTTTGTGCTATTTTGAGCTGGTCATAACTACGATCTACCATCTTATTGATGGGTTGGTAGAAACTGACATGAATTCTGCCATTCAGCTTCAACAATGCACAGGCATCTTGGCACTGTCGCACCTGAGACTGCTGATCTTTTGCTTTTTGTTTTACTTATTTTAATTCATTTTTTTTTGCATGTTTTTCAGAAGCTCTTTATCTAAATTGGTTAACAAAAAATAACATTTTGGATTTATATTTGATTGGTTTGCATTTTCAGGGACTTGTATTTTTTGTGTGTGCATCTGTGAATATTTAAATTTAGATTGAATGTGTTTTGCAGGGATTCCATGCAAAACAAATAAGGTTATTAATTACTAAATAGTTGGTGCATAATGTCATTATTATTGGTAATATATCTTTACATAAACAAAACATCTGTGGAGCCAAAAGAGCCACTTCATAAAAAAGAGCAGCAATCCCCATACTAGTCTGATAAACCTGCTCTCTTGGATGGGACGGTAGAAGGCAGTAACGCTTCACATGACAACTCGATAATGAGGACTGGAGCCACCATATGTGTCATTTTTACGCGGTTTCAGAAAAAAGTTTCTTCTTTTAAAAGCGTGGTCTATCTGGCAATGAAAATGGTTTCAAGCATTTTAAGCACTTTACCCAAAATTCAAGCAATTACCTGACCTTAAAAACACAACATTAAACCTCATGCATTTTCTAGGATATCAAGCACCTGTACAAGCCCTGAACTTGATTTTCCTCTATTGGTCACATTAGTTATGTTTTTGTTGTTGCCACATTTTTTTCTTGTGATCACATACACTTCTTGATTATGTTAAGGACATCTCTCTTGTAGAAAAACACACACTTTGAGTGACTGTAACACAACCCACAAAGCTATTTTTACTTTATCTATCCATAGCAAAGACACCCGAGTGAGGAGTAAAGACGTCATTAGACCATCGGCATGTCTCATGTAATCCATCAGCACGGAAAAGCACACCTCCAATGGAGTTCTTATTTTCAATCCCTGATGGCACAAAAATATTATAAGGTATAGCGTAATATTCGTAATGAATAAATTCATTTGTGCACTTCTGAATTTTCAAAGATTATTAGGAGGAGTCTCTCAGGTTTACACCCCTCAAAGCTTTTTTACTTTGTTTACATTCACAAGTGGCTAGAGTGGATAAGGTATCACATTTGGCCGATTCATTTGGATTTTTGAAGGTGCAAATAGATCTTTCTAACTGCCATGAAATTTAAATAGTTCATTCAGAAATTGTAACACAGTAATTAATTATCCGTTACTGCTCTTTAGAAAAATCAGAGGTCAGATGGTTAAACTTACCTAACGGTTTAAATAATCCCTTGCAGTGCTGAAAAGTAAGAAACTCAAAGTCACAATTTGACCAAAAGCGTACAACCGGTCAAATCCCGTTGCGGGTGTCAGCACGATACCCACCCTACTCTCTTTGAGGCTTGGGCTGCAGGTGGCAGCGCGGTGGTGGAAGTGAATTTTGAGGAGTATGAATTTAGATGGAGAAACTGCTTAGGCGTGGAGGGGTGGGTGGGCTTTCGGGGTTGGGGGGTCAGTCATTTGGCCTGCTTAAAGTGCTGATGGTGATATTAAGGGAACAAAATGATTCTCCCAGATGGGTGCAGAGCGTATATTTAGCAGCAGGAACGCAGGGAAGCCACATCGGTTATAAGATAACCCTGCGAGAAACGGCAGGCTGTGTTTAAACCAAGCACAGTGTGAGAGAAAAGTTTAGGCAAGTGTAAATGTGTGCACAGTTTCGACAACTCGTGTGTGAGCTAAAGCAAATGTGAACTAGGGCTGCAACAATAAATGGACGTTGTCGACAAAAATCGATAATAGAAAAAGTCGACAATATGGCTGCAAGTAACAATTATTTTCATCATCGCTGCATCTGTCAATTATTTTTTCAATGGTCGATGAATGGGATTTCTTAAAGGAATATTTCATTTCCTCCTCTTTGTTCAAATATTGAAGTTTTGGACAGATATAAAAACAGTGCACAAAACAATAATCCAACAATAAATCCAAGTGATTGTCAATTAACTTGACAATAAACAAATAACATCAAAATATATGCTACATTCGGCACGGCGGCTGTGTGGTTAGCACGTTCGCGGGACAATTCTGAGCTCATGAAATCGAATCCTCCTGTGTGGAGTTTGCATGTTCTCCCTGTGCCTGTGTGGGTTTCCTCTGGACACTCCGATTTCCTCCCGCATTGCAAAAACATGCATGTCAGGTTAATTGGCTGGTCCAAATTGTCCCTAGGTCTAAATGAGCAAGTGAGATGTCTGTCCCTGTGTGCCCTGCGACTGGTTGGCAACCAGTATAGGGTGTCCCCTGCCCACTGCCCGAAGATGGCTGGGATGGGCTCCAGCACCCCGGCGACCCTACTGAGGATAAGCGGTGCAGATAATGGATGGATGGATATATGCTACACGCCTGCAAACATGTAAGTTACTCTTTTCGTACAACCTTATCCAAAGAACAAATTATATTTGGACTTAAGCAACAAAAAAAAAAGCAATACATTTCATTTTATGTGTAGCAATTCTTTCATCCACAAAAATCAAAAAAGTATCCAACCTTTCAAAACTTTGTCGACAATTTATTTGGTTAATAATTTGAATATGATATGCATTCCCAAATGTAAATGATACATAACATGCTTAAAAACCTTCCCCTTGTGTAGTGTGTATGGTTAAATTCGTTTCATGACGAAACAATCACTACAACTTAAGTTCCATGCCAATTTTGTTTGTAATAATGAAATGTTTGATAAAAAAAATGTAAAAAATGTAAGATAACCTTTTTTTTAAATGAAAAAATGGTCTTGGCGCTCTCTGCTGGACAAAGTTGTACTTCAACTCTCAGCGTCATAACGTAATAGGCTGTGTTCTTGCATTAATACTTATTTGGTGGCTCATAAATCACGGGATACAATTGATTATCTAATTACTTACCAACACTTTTAATAAACAAATTAAATCGATTAATTGTTGCAGCCCTAGTCTACAATTAATTCCATTGTGGACTGTTGTTGCCAGGCACGTTCTTTGAATATAGTGAGGCATCTCTACATTAATATTATTTCTGCTGAGAGTTGCTCATGCGCAAAAGCAACTTCTAAAGTTTAGGAGCATTTTATCCTGAATACATTGAAGAGAAAGACTACTTGCAAAATTTGCAAAGCACAACTTCAGTATCATGGCAGTAACAGTGATGCAGTAATATTTAAAAAGCAGATTGAACAGTTGAACAAAACAAAGTTGACTCGTCTCAGTAAGATTCACGTTAACATTTAAGCCAATACAGTGTTTATGACACCCATCCTACATTTTATACACATACATTTCACTATAAAAGGGAGTTTGACCATTATGCTGGACCAAGGGTCGGAAACCTATGGCCCCTGAGACATGTATGGCCCTTTTATGAGTTCATAGGGTTTGCAGATAAGATTTGACCGGAGAACATTTCTCTGCAGTGTTCCAAAGTGGGGGGACTGGATCCCAGGTTTGGTGCATGCAAACCCGAGGCAACACACTGAACATGGTGGTTCAGTCAGAAGTATATAAGGCACTTTTTCAACCACAGTTTGCAGTCAAATTGTCACACCAACTTAGTCAGTTTTGGCTGTTGCTAAGGAATCTTTTTAATTCAAGCTTTAAACCAGGTAGGTTCACTTTTGGGATAATTTATCATTGAAAACCTACAAACGAAATGTAAACGGGTGAAAACGCCAGCAAACCACTCAGAGCAATTTAATGGGGTAGAGTTGGGCGAATCTCTGCTCGCAGGGCACTCCCTTCTCTCTCCGCTCAGTGCGGTCTGTGCCGAAGGTAAATATGACAGTATCTTTATAGTTTGCAGTATTTTGAGACATTTTTACAAAATATCTTTGCTTGCACCTTGTTTTGAAACCATTATTTAGGACAAGATTTACGGTCAAAAGGAGCCTCAACACTCACAATAACACACAATAACTGAGGCAAGGAAAAAAACATTTTAAGTGGTATATTTATATTGATATGGGACACATGCTCTGGCATTGTTATTATTTAATACATTTGATAATTTGATCAAAGCTAACACAGTGAAATAATATGAGCAGAAGAATTAGCTTTTGTCTGTAGAGCAGGTTTGGTGTTTTTTGTTGAATTTTGTCTTGAAATATAAGTATGAATGTTTAATTGATTAATATTTTCCACATTATTTATGAACTTCATGATAAACCTAAGAAAAAATAGTAGCAGATTATTCAACTGATCAATCCAATTGTCGGTAACAAGTCAAATATTAAAATTGCAGCCAAAATGGGAACCTTAAGGCAATTCAAGGCTTTTTGTGCTGCCAAGTGAAAGTCTGCGCAATTATAACTACGTACAGGAAGATACACCTGTTGTGGACTTTGTGTTTGAAATATGTTACAATTTGGTCTGGCTGCCCACCAAGCATTTATTTTATCAGTAGCTTTGTGTTTACCCATTTATCACTTATATTTTATCAGGTAATAACAGTGGTGGGCTGTCACGGCATAGAAAATATCTGAATCATTTGATGTAATGAAATTTTGGACATGAATACTTATCAAATAATTCCAAATAATCTGTCAGCTTTCTTGATTGCTTTCACCCTGGTTGCACTGCTTTCGTGTGTATACCTTCATAATTAAGTATTCAACTAATCACACTTCAGAACGCAATCCTTAAGAAAGACGAGACACAACAATATGTAAATTATACATATTACCTTTTCAGTGCAACAACACATTCACTATGAAATACAAGAACAAACTTTAAATATTTTGCCTCAAAAAAGCAAACCGTGATACACCCGAACAAACATGTACATATTTAAAGGTATGAAAAAAATAACTATTAAATTCAAAAAATTTTTTAACTTTTTATGGGTTTTTAAGGGTTATTTATCTATCTTCGTTATTCATTATTCATTATCCGTTATCGGTCAGTTCATAATACGCTACAAAGCCTAGGAGCCGGGACACTTACTCTCAGCCAAAAGGCCAAGCTAAGGTCCTAGCCCTAAAGCCTTGTTGCGATCATTGCGAATGCACCATTCCCGGAGGTACTGCAATACCGGGCCGATGCGTGGAGTGGACAGAGCAAGCTCTTGTCCTTCATTAAAGTCCACAGTCCAAAAATCACATGTACGCAATAAATTTAAAGTTAACAACACAGAATCCCTTAAAGAAATGCATACTGAATTGACCAATCACATCACACTTCAAGGAAAAAAACGCGTCTTAAAGGTTACCCGGCTCTGGATTGGTGAAGAGCCAGCTCATAGAGCTGTGACATTCGCGAACGACACATCACTATTAGGTCATTTAAATGGCTCTTTCAGGGGCGATTTTTAGGTTCCGAGTTTGGGGGTTGCTCAGCACCCAGAGTGTCTTATCTCTATCTCCTTTTCACCAACAACCACATACAAGAATATTTTAATGATAATCTTAAAATAGGAACTCGGTTATTTAGATAAGTATAAATGAATAATTAAATAATCTACCTCCTTGTTTTCAAACACAGATATTTCTCATTTTAATAAGTCATTTCCTCAGCTCCTTATCGCATCACATGGCTCTAGAACTGGTAATGATTTATGTTTGATAAATTGCCAGTAGATGGCGTTAGTGCCTTAAATCAACTCTTGGTTGGTCCAGGAATCTCACTTTCTATACGCAAGGGGCCCCATGTGCAACTTGGTTCACCAATGTGCAGTGCAGATGACAGGTAGAGCAACTCAAGACAATGCCCAAGTACTGGAAGAAAACTGACACAACTTGTGTTTTTAAGTGTTCACTTTAAAATTGTTATTTTTTTTAACCACTAGAAAGCGTTAAGTAATACACACAGTCCCTTTTAAAGCAAGGGTCTAGAACGTGGTGATCATGGGTACTAGGTAGCCCGCTAGGAACACCTGAGTAGACAGGTTTGGAAAATAGCTCACCAGTATTGGGTCATTGCAATTTTCTAGTACATTTAATTTCTGACATTTTGTTTAAGTGGTTGACTGAACTCCTATTAATTACAACTTGATAAGTCCATAGTTACAATATAATAACAAATAAGTTATTTCAGAAATGTTAATCTAAATAGTAGCCCTCCGAGCCAAGCAGTAACTAAAAGTAGCTCTTAGCTTAAAAAAAGTTGTTGACCCCCGAAATAGAGAGTGGGGAGATTTGTATGAAGAGTTAAGTTGTTGGAGTTGCAATTTACAAGACACATGCCCACCTGTTGTAATTAGTGTTGCACAAATCGCAATTTTATGTAAGACACATTTTTGCAGGAAACAGGCCTTTTGAAGGCACCATACCTGCAAGCCATGACATGAACTGACTGGACCAAGAACATCATTAGGATTGTCTGCTTTCACGGTGTCCATTTTATATCTGGTAAGTAATTGCTGTTATCTGGTTTGGATTCACTTGAAAGGCGGAGGCCTTGGTACGTGTAAGTAGGGTAAGTGTCGGAAATTATGTTTGCTACCAATGTTGCATGATCCATGCCACTGTTCGCCAGACAGCAACCAGCAGACAAATTGACTAGAGAATCCGCACACATGCCTCTAATCATCCACACCTGATACTGTAAATGAATGCACCGCCAGCTTCTACTTTCAGATTGTTTCTCTCCATGTGGACATCCTGCCTGTTGCTGTTGCCTGATTCCTGGACACCTGCCTCTAATAATCCACCCAGGACTTCTTCTATTTCGCCAGCTGTGAGTTTTATTCGGACTGTGATTTTTACTATAATTTTTTCCTCTCTCTTACCTTATGCGGAGCGCCTTTTCTTTTCTCCATTGCCTCCAATAAACTTGTGAACTCTGCTCATGTATCCGCGCAAGGGTCCAATCAGCAAAACATAACACAATACCTACTCTACACTGTAAGTTTGCTACTACTAGTGCAAAACAGATCTATAATATTAATAAAAAAAATTGCCTCAAAAAATGTGTGTTAAGCTTGGTTGGCTATGTCACATTTTTTTAAAACAGGAAAAGGGGTCTGTAGCAGCAGCATCGAGTGCCTCCCAAACAATCTATTGTTTATTTATTCATTTACCAAACTGCTTATTCTCACTAAGGTTGCAGGGGTGCTGAAGCCCATCCCAGCTGACTTTGAGTGGGCAGGGGGCACTCTGGACTGGTTGCCAGCCAATCACAGTGCTCATAAACATGCGACTATTTATAAACGCATCCATAACTTGTGACAATCTGTAGTCATGCAATGTTTTTGAATTGTGGGAGAGAACCAGAGTGCTGGCACAGGGAGAACCTGTAAACTGCACATGTAGGCCAGTCACTGGAATCAAACCTGGGACTTTCAAACTATGAGGCATATGTACCAACCAGTTAACCATCATGCCCCCTAATAATGAATTAAAATTACATGAATGCTTTTGAAAGGTATAGCCGTAACAATTGGAGTGTCAATGCATCCCTAGCATTTCTCTGGCCTTTTTTAACCACTGAATCGTCTTGATCACTGAAGTGTAGCTCAATTTCAGGGTCTTGGGTTGCATATATCTCATCTTTATTTATAGTATGGATTTTATTTTTAATTAGAAATATGAGCAAGTGGAATCTGAAGATTAAAATACTCGCTTATTTTAAACTCATATTTTAACACATTAGTCTCAAACTCATGGCCTGCAAGCCAAACATGGCCTGCCACATCATTTTTAGTGGCCGGAGTGAACTTCAAATGTCCGAGCGTCTAAAAGTAAATAGGTCAAAAGAGTGATTTTACCAAAATTACAATTCCCACAAAGCTTGTCGAAGACGATATCTGTGAAATGACGGCTCGGCACCAATACACGCCAGTATATCCATATTGATGCCGATTAGTGGAATTGATGAATAAACTATCCTTAAAATTTTCAAAACAGCGATTCCTCTATGTGCACAAGATAAATTTGCTCCCATGCTTAGATCTACAGTAGTATTGCTTGTATCCTGAGCAAATTTTCCCAAAACAAAAAGAGTAAACACCAATTCTTTTACTCCCGGCCTCCTAAAAGCATCCAACCAAACCCTGTGTAGCTATAAAACATCTTCTTGATCACTGAAAACACATTCAAATAGTAATTCAACATGAAAATGATAATAAAATTACTTTATAGCCCTGATTTCAGGTGCTAATGTCTGGAAGTTCTCATACCTTGGATTTTCTTCTATCTTTTGCAACATTTTCTCGAAATGGCATCTAGCATCTTGAATTTCTTGTCGCTCAAGATGTTTGTATGACGAGCTTATAACATGTCTGGTGACACATTTTCAATGTAACTTTCGTGTTTGTGACTTGAATAATTAAAAAAATCAGATTTACTTTGAATGAAGGAGTAGTCGAATTTTAACCCCTTAACGTTGCTGTAAACTTAGCCTAAAATCCCAATCCAAGACGTACCCAAAGTATATTAAATGTTGTCTTGGACCTTTTGGAGATTATGGACGTTTTTTTCTCTTTTCAAAAGTGTGGGTGAAGTGCTTGAAAATTCTTGAAACTGTTGCCATTCTAAAGACAACACAATAAATAAAGAATTTCTTTTAACGAAGTGCGTGAAAATCGCACCGACACGCCTGCTCTAGTGGCTTTTCATTATGGCATCACTTCCCCCTACTGGATGCACCCGAGAGGACAGCTCTATTTTGAAAACTGTCTCCATTTACTCGGCTCATCTTTCATGTCCCAAACTGCTCCTCAGATTTCTTTGTTTTTTTTTAAATGATATGTTATAATGAAACATTTAGTAACAAATTATTTAGTATGTTTTGCAGGAGATCCCTGAAAAATACATAAAATATACATTTAAAAATTCGCAGATCTACAAAAAAATGTTAAATACAATAAATCAATTTTAGCTATTTACACACTCCACCGATTTAAAGTCGAACAATGACAGAACATCCCAGAAAATGCAATACAAAATGAAATAATAATAACTATTGACTTGTACAATTATATTTTAACCAGTTTAGACACAGACCATTTGCTAAACATACAAAATATATAAATTAAAACAGCTAAAACGAAAAGCACGAGATCAGCAGTCTCTAAAATTGAATGCACTCTGCTTTGGAGCAATCATTGTCATTCAAATGAGTCCATATTTGGCTATTTTTTTGTTTTTTTCTACGAACAGTACTTTTTTGTCTTCCATATTGAACTTAAGTATTACCCAACACCTTTTAGAGCCCTTTCAGTGTTTCTAATTAAGTGATACAGCTTAGCTGCACAAGTATTGTTGAGACAGAATTCATGTCAGTTTATAGCAGCCCATTGACACAAAAAGATCATGGATAGTAACATCTCAAAATAGCACAAAGTAAAGTCCAAGCAGTAAGATAGCGACTTAATTTTGGTCATCAGAGTCAACAACAACAGAACGTACTTTTGATTTCTTCCTTTTAAGGTACTGGAAAAAAATGGAAAACGTTGCCTTAAAAAGTGCTTGAATTTGGCCATGTACGAACCCCATAATCAGTTTTTAAAACCGCTGCTGAAGCTTCTGTGTGGAGAAAATACTTTTTTTCTTTCAATGAGTGGAGATACAAGTGTTTTTGTTATCTGTTTCTGGAACACCCTCCTTTTTTCTCCTGATGAAAACTCCATATAAAGTTGCTCTCTCTTTAGATCAGAAAGGCCTTGTAGGAGGAAACATCAAACATGTTGTGGAAGATCACCAAGTTTAGTCATCCTTCTGCAGCGCTATGTTTCAATTACCCTATCTTGCTTGTTTTGACAGTTATCTCTTGTGGTAGCTTTGAGTAGGTACGAAAAAGTGGCATTGTGGGTCGGAAAATTGACCTTCCACTCTCTGCATACCATAGACGAGCTGCAGCCTCTCCTTGGGACCTGCATATACCTGCTATGAATAGGAGCCCTTAGTAGACCTGCAGGCAGTGGTGGGCTGTTAGGGTTTGTAAGGCCTTCTCAGCTGGGTCGTGGGGTTGCTGGAGCCCATCCCAGCTATCTTCGGGCAGTGGCCATGGCACACCCTGAACTGGTTGCCAGCCAGTCGCAAGGCAGACACGGACATATGACCCACTCACTCATTCACACCTAAGGACAATTTTGACCAGCCATTTAACCTGACATGCATGTTTCTGGAATGTGGGAGGAAACCGGAGTGACTGGATGAAGCACAGAAAGAACTCTACCCTGGAAGGGTGGTTGCTGGATTTGAACCCATAACCTCAGAACTGTGCCGTGGATACTCTAACCACTCAGCTGCCGTGCAGGAATGTCTGAATCATTTGATATAAATGATATTATTTCCACGAATACTTTTCAAATATTAAGTATTGTCTGTCAGCTTCCCTTCATTGCTTTTCCCTTGGTTGCACTGCTCTCAGATGTAAGAATTTAACCAATCACATTTCAGCCAGGCAGCACGGCGGAGCGGTGGTTAGCGCGTGTGCGACACAGTTTTGAGGTCATGAGATCAACGTCCTGTGTGGAGTTTGCATGTTCTCCCCGTGCTTTCGTGGGTTTCTTCCGGGCACTCCGGTTTCCTCCCACATTCCAAAAACATGCTTGTCAGGTTAATTGGCCGGTCCAAATTGTCCCTAGGTGTGAATGAGCGAGTGACCCGTCTGTCCCTGTGTGCCCTGCGACTAGCTGGCGACCAGTTCAGGGTGTCCCCTGCCCACTGCCCGAAGACGGCTGGGATGGGCTCCTGCACCCCTGGGACCCTACTGAGGATAAGCGGTGCAGATAATGGATGGATGGATGGACATTTCAGCCATTACTTGCTGCCAGGATCAGATATCACCTGGACGCCTTCACAAAGACTTCTGGAGGCCCTTTGGCATAATATCCATGTTCTACAATGCTGTTGGTTTAGCCAATCAGATTTCAAGTTGGCGACACCATGGCCTGCTTAGGGATTTTAGTGGCTCTGTGTTTGCTTTTAAGGACAGCTTTGACTGACTTTATTTGTGGGATTGTCTGATGTCCATGCCCGTCTGCAAGCCCTCTTTTCCTTGCTGCTTTAGTAAGAACTTTGTATTTATTACATCCTTGCCTTTTTAAGTACTGTTTATGTATTCCTTTCTCCTCGGATCGCTTTGTTTCTTCCCCTGATCCTTATTAAAGGTTGTCAACTTGATGCGTTTGTCCGCACATGAATCCTTTTGAACCAAGCATAACAGTTGTAGCAGACATAAGGAAATGTCCAGGGTTTCATAAACTACGATTGGGGGCAATAATGGAAGTATCCAAACAAATAGGAGAAGACAAAGTCCCGTGCCCACTACCACTGTTGAAAAAACATTTCCAGGCCTAATCCAAATGTAAAAACTATGAATTCGAGTTGGTGCAAGAGGGCCTGCTAGAAGACGTTGGGAACGTCATCAGGGGGCAGTAATGCAACAAAGTGAATGTGCCAACCGCGGTTAAACTTGAGGACGAGTTGCACAAGCAAATATATTGTTGTGTTGATTTAATAAGGTCAGCCCACACTGGTTGACGGAGGATAAGAAATTAATTTAGTCGCATATTTACTGTCAATGCGGTTTTCCTGGATATACTTTTCGAGAAAGGTCGGACAACTCCAAAGCCCATCCAATTAACCTGATTTGCAGAACCTAGCATGAAGAAAACACAAAATTCCATATTCTATTTGTGGGTAGGCGTTTTGGGCTGATTCCAGCCCTCAATGCGCGTCTAGTTTTTTGGGTGAGCATAGTCCCGCGTGGGAAACAGTCTATGCAAACGCGTGACACGTGTAGCCTGTCTTTTGTAACACACATTAAGCTTATCAAAACTGTATAAACATATTTTATATTTTTACATTGACCAATTATCTTCCGTTATTGACCGGTATTTTCAAGAGTTGACGAGAACATCTTAAGGCCGTCCGCTTTTTTGACAGGATGAAAATTGGACCAGGCAGTACGTCCTTAGGAGGCGCGGCACTTAGAGAGAGAGGAAGTGAGACAAAGAAGAACAAAAATGATTCAAAAAAAAAAAAAAGGAAGGAGGTGAGAAGCCCAGCCCGACCCAAACGTAATGATTGACAACTGGATCGGGCTTAAGATCTTCCCTTTGCTGAAGGCTAAGGTGTGAAATGCTTGGCCATGGTTCCATAAAACTGTAGTAGTATAAATAAAAACAAGTAGCACAAGTTGAGCATTTCTGAACCGATTTTATTAATCTCAGTGTCTTTATTTTCAAATATAAACATCTTCATACTTGTTAATACCCGGACATATTTTTAATTATTGTACTTTACGCTTTGATAGCCACAAAATAATAACATTTTGCACCCTTCACATCATTCATACAGTAAAAAATAAACAGATTTACCTCTAATGTTCACTCTATTTTCTTTTCAAGCATTATTATTCAAGAAAAACACATATCTAAGTGCATCAACTCTTATTCCTTATCCTTCCTTGTCATTTCTATAACATCTTCTGGCTGCGGGTGCTCACAACTTAAACATATTCAGAATCTTTCTTAAAAACAAAAATGTAATTAAATATTACATTATTTATTTGTCCCAAATGTTTTCATCATAGGAATCAAATCCAACTACCTGCAGCCTCTCATTACATAAAACCTTTTTGTTTGTGCTCACTGCAAATCAACCTCCCCTTTCATATTTTCATAAAAAATAAAAAGAATACACATTCATTCTAATCAAATAAATGTATCAGTAACACGTACTTGTAACAACCACTTTTGGCAGCTCTGACATTGTTGTGTTATGACACTATAATCCGACTAATAACTGAGACTAGAAAGGGAAGTGAAACAGGCATATCACAAACATTCTGCAGAGGTTAATAATTTCAGTTTGACAAACATAAATTTATATTCATTATTTCATATTTAAAAAAAAAACATTTAATTTCGTTACCAGGTCTATATTTTGCTTTACAGCAGGGGCGGCCAAACCTTTGAATTAAAAATATCCGCTCATGAGGACCCTTTTTTTTTGTTTTTTATTTATGAACGAATGCACATGCAGATATCGACATGTTTTTTATATTTCTTTTTAATACGATTTGACTCGTCGAATAGGTTTTGAAATGCTCACAATTAAAGCAAAATGATACATAAGGTCACTATTTTAAGTGCTGAGTTTGATATATAGATTAGTAGTATTTCGCAAAATTTTTTACGTGATTTTTGTAGTATTACACTAAATGTTTTTCCTGCCATATTTTTGTAGTAGTGTTTTTGTATATTAGTAGTATTTGATTTGATATTTAGTTCTGCAGTATTTCTGTAGTATGTTTGTAATACAGTACTTCTGTAGCTGTATTTTTGCAGTATTTCTGTCATAATATTTCTGCAGTAATTTGGTAGTATTTCTAATGTGATGTGTATGTGGTGTGATTGCTGGAGTATTTCCCTATTAGTATTAATGTAGTATTTTTTGTCGTTTTTTTGTGTTACTGTAGATATATTTCGGTAGAAGTAGTTTTTGTAGTTTTTCTGATGTATTATTTCTGTATTATAGTAGTATTTTTGTAGTATATTCAAAGTTTTTTTTTTTTCCAGAATAAAAGCAAAATAATACATTAAGTTCCACTGCAACTAACAACTTTTAGCTCTACGTTTGATATTTAACTTTGTAGGGTTTTATTCTTTTGTATTTTGTAGTATTTCTGTAGTGGTATTTTAGTACGAGACACACAATAGGACAATGGGGACAAAGCTAGCAAAGACAGAAAAAAACATTTGTTTAAAAAGTAGTACTGTATTTATTATTTATTATATTTCTATATTGTCATTGTGCTTTGATCAGTTTCATTCGGCGGGCTGGATTAAACAGGGGTGGTGTACAAATTGCTAGTATAGCAAACTAACACAATTATGCTTGTTACCTAACAGCATCATTAAAATAATTAATATGTTTGTATTTTGACCCTATACAAAGTTCAATATTAACAATGTGTTTAGGGTTGCTAGTTGATATAGCAGAAGACACCTCATTCCAATTATGCAACCATATATAAATAGTGATGGTACCCAATTTCTTTGGTAAAACAAGCAAACCAACACGAGGTAAAGGATGAGTGTAACCATGAATTTCCAATTCCTTAAAATCCCCCAGGTCTCCACACACAAGGCTGAACACCCACCTTGGAGGCAACAAAACGTGGTTTGGGTGCTTGAACTGGGTTGGACTTGAAAAGTTGCAAAGAAGAAACAATATTGAGCTCAGGAGCACTTTGGAACTGTTTGGCTGCCTGAAGGCCAGTATTGTAAGACATGGAACTGTATTGCGTTGCCAGACCAGTTCCTGGGTTCGGTGGAGACATGGCAGATAGTTTTGGAAGGCCGGGACATACACTTGTTTGGGAGGAAAATGAAGTGGATTCTCTGCAAGGGACTTGTGTCAATTGGGTTTCTGGGGCCAGGATCGTCGAACAAGGGGGTGGCGTGATCATGTCAGAATGATTCATACGCTCTCCAATACTGGTGGCTGAGCGTGGTGCGAGGACTTTAGGAACCAGAGTTGGAGCGGACATTGGTGTTGGTGTTGAGAATCTCTTGATCTCATAAGTACGGGCTGTTTTTATGGGTATCTGCTTCGGTGATGTTAATGAGCTGCCCACCATTGTTGTGTAGAATCCCTGGCTCTGGTTCTGGTAAGAAGGACTGACTGGGAGAGTAGCAGCACTTCCACTGTAGTTAAACATTGCAGAGTTGAGTTGGTAGGGCTGTCTTCTCAGGAAATCCAGGGCTTGAATGCCCTCTCTTTGGGATCCACCCCTACTACTATATTTACTTGTTTTGCCTGCATTCCTTTGAGGCCCTGTAGGAATAGACGGGGCTAGGAGTGGATTATACCCAATAGGTGGAGGCGCTCGCACATTGGAGGAGTATTTCCATTGGGAAGGATTTGAGCGGTTGGGGAAGTCCAGAGGTTTGGCTGTGCCATGCAGGGATATCTCCTGTTTGAAATTACTTTGTGGAGGGGCGTCCACTTCATACATACCTATATGGTTCTGTTTGCGGGCAAAGAGCTGAGCCCCCTTTCCCCCGGCTTGAATAACCTGTGGGGTCTCCTGCACAATCCGAGGTTTGGGTGCCACTTGAGGAGGTATTTTGCCTGTGCCACTTCCTTCCTGTGAACAGTCATAAAAATCTTCAGGGAATGGTTGGCCTCGCTTGTGATGTGTGGCTCTTTCATCAAAATTCTGCACCATAGTCAACAACTCGGGATTCGGAGAATGTTTCTTGACTTCCGGTACATTGAACATAGGTTTGGGTTTTCCTCCACGATTTCTGGCCTCAAGCAAGATGCCTGTACGACGTCCTGGGCCATAAACAGGGGTTGGAGCTATTGCTTCTGGCTCAGAAACCATGTGTACTGGTGCTACAGGTGTAATGGAAACATGAGATGGATAAGGAACAGCTACTGGCATGATTGGGTGACCAAATGCAACTTGTTGAATAGAACCAGGAAATTGAGAATTAGGAGGAATAGGTGCTGAAACCGTTAACTGTTGTGTAGCTGACACCATTGGCTGTGGTGAAGTATAAACCATGTGCTGCAATGGGGCACTCGACATTTGAGGCACATATTGAACGGGGTAAGCAGTGGTTAATTGTTGAGCTGTGTGTGTGTGTCTTGTTTCTGCAACAGCGGAACTTGTCGACGGGCTTAAGATGACAGAAGCCTGTGCTGTGCAAGTTACCAGACAGGGAGTTTTGGAAGACACTGGGGGACCAGGTGACAACTGTAACATGACTGATGAAGCATTAATAGGTGACCCTGGGACATTTGAAAATGCCGGTTGTGCAACCGCTGCTGATGTAGGTCGTGCATTTGTCTTTGTAACAGATGGTTTAAATGCCACAGGAGCAGTTGCAGCCCGGATTGTAATGAAGCCAGGTGTGAATGGACGTGCAGTTCTGTTGAGAACATTACTTGCAGGTGGTTCTGGTTCGGATGTCTCTACAGGTAATGGATTCCCGATAATCATATCTAAAGAGGCAGTAGCTGGCCTGGATCCCCACTGTGTATCCATTCTAGTAGTTGCACCTGTTCCCTGGGTTAGATCTCCATTAGACATGTTGAAGGTTGCTTGGGCCCTGTATACATCATTTTCCAGGGCTATATTCTCTTGACTGTCAGGGCAAAATTCCTCACTTTGCTCATTTTTTACCTGAGGGGCCCCTTGAGACTGTGTCTCTTCCACCTTCTTGGCATGCTCAGCAGCTCTTTTCTTTTGTTGCTCAAACAACTGTGCACCCTTCCCTGTAGTTGCATCCAACCCTGGACTCAGAGCCTCCTCATCCCTATCCCCACGGCCCTCGACACCCGCAGTTGCCCGTCTTTCAAGCATTTCCAAATAGTCACTGTCCCAAGTTGGGTCTGGAGCAGCTGAAAATCCATCTTCCTCAAATTCTGACTCGCTTCCTGGTAATACTCCATCTTCTTCTTGAGAGTCCAGGCACTGATCCTCATCTACACTACCAAAACTGGTGAGGGTATACTTCTTGGAACGCTGCCGTCTTTTCTTAAACATAAGCACCCCCTTGGAGTGAGGGTTGGGAGCGTCAGTCAGCAAGGATGCTATTGTTTTGCACTTGTTTCTGGCTTCCTTTACTTGCTTGTCCTGTTGTGTATCTCCTCGGTTAAGTTCTGTAAAATGCACAATCCACAGCTTAGTTTTTATGTTTATCTCATAAAATAGGCACCTATTGACCACGCACTTATTTTGTTAGAACATGAATTGGAGACACCAATATTTAAAATATGATGTACTGTATGTGCCTGTGCTGTAAATATAGAGATAAGGATTCACTGTGAGTAACTTGTTTGAAGATGGACATGTTGTTTGTTATGGTAGTCTTAAAGAAAAATTCCACCTGGAATGTTGCAGTAATTTCTGCATATAATTGCTAATTAGAAACTGCCTGGTGAGAAACCCCTCCCCTGGTCAACATAAAAATACATTTGAACTTTATTTCCATTTATCTGTAATACACCACAAAGCGCCCAGATGTCATAAAATGTGCCACTGAAAATTAGACTTCAGGGGATAACCTCAAACAGGCCTGGAAAAAGGACCTATCCTGTAACTTTGAAAATAAAACATGGGGTCAAAGGATTATGTAAGAGAAGAAAATATTCATTGTATTCAATATAAAATAACAATTTCACTCCGTCAAAACTTTTCAGACTGGGATGATTTATTTCAGATATGTAGCAATGATAGAGGAGATTCTTTATCGAAATGTTCTAAAATAGCACTACTATGGGAAAATGTTGTTGAATGTATGGAAAACTTTTTGAAATGTACTCTCCCGAAATCACTGAGAGTGAGTTTTCTTGGAGACAGAACTGTGGTGTAAATCTTTTTTTTAATACTCAGGCCAATTTTGAAACACTGAAGGCTCCCGAATAATCCAGTCATAAACATTTAAAAACACTGATGATGGACACAATTTCTTGTGAAATAATACTGAGGAGTATAAACAGGTTGAATGTGACTAATGAGTGATGAAATAACTTTGGAAACTTTTTATCCCAACCACTATCTGGAACGCCTTTCTATTCGTATATAAATGCACCACACTCTTCGTTAAGTATACTGTTATCCTTTACATTTTTACATGTTTACTTTTCTTTTTACCTTTATTTATAATACTGCCACTATCGCTGTTGCTTGGAACTTTTTACTGTATGTCGCATCTTATCTTTCAGTTGTTTTTATTTTAGGATTAGCGGAAAGATCATTTGCAGTTTAGTGGAGTATTATCTATCTGCACTTTATTGTCGTCCATATTTGTGCATGGGGGAGTGGGAAACAAAATTTTGATTCCTTGTATGTTGACCACATTCTAAAACATTCACAAAAAAATGGACTTTGACTTGACTTGACTCCATTCTTTTTCTTGTCAATTTTTGGTTTGTTTGGGGTGGGATTTTATTGTATTTTGTATGGAAAAACTATTAAAAACTCAATAGATATTGTAGATTAAAAACATATTTATCTGCTGCCACCCTGCATGCTTTTTTGCAAAGGTAAAACTGGGTAATTTTCTGTGGCACACAAGGTCTCAGAGCACACTAGTGGAAAAACCCATTTCTAAAGTAACAGCAGTGACATCAAATAGTCTCTTAAAGACACAGCATGTTTAAGAGCAGCGGAAGCTGCACAAGAGGCAAAAAAATCGTATGTTAAATCAAAACCATATCAATTTCTTAATGTGATTGTATTGGAATATTTTAGCAAAAATTGGTAAAACATGAAAAAAATTGTACAAGTTGACAGGTAAGCAGTAATTTACCAATGACAATGTTACTATAGGATTGTTTAGACCTAAGGAACTTCCAGCGCAGGCGAGGAATCGGAACATTAAAAAGACAGGCTGCTTTTGTCATCCTTCTTGACTGTGTCTTAACCCACAACAGGAGAATTTTGGGATGTCATGAGCTGGTTTTCAGCCGTGTATTGCAAACATGATAACAATAACACATGTGGTTGCTGATTTTTTTTTTTTTTTTTAATAAATATGATGGTAATGTTTTATTTGAGTGAGAGGAGACACTATGTGGATCAAAGGTTGACATTGTTCAAGATGAGAGCTACCTTTTGTTATTGATTAGCAAGAGCTACCCTATATATATATATATATATATATATATATATATATATATATATATATATATATATATATATATATATAAATATATATAAATATAAAATGAAAACTTATGTTATTACTATGTTGTTTCAATATCATTACCATGTTGTAGTTATTAGGCGTTAAGTCAATGACTATAAAATCATGTCAGTTAGAAATTAAAATTTATTAAAATTTGAAACAACCCATCGCTAGCTTTTTTCAAAACCTATCCACGGGCTACCCGGGTGTTCTTGGGGGGCTACCTAGAGCCCGCAAGGAACATGTTGGAGACGCATGATGTGGACGTATAAATTGAAAACTCACACCAAGTGGAAACAAACACAGATTGGTTTGTTGGAATTATTTTGGTAAAAAAGTTATTCAATGGAACATAATCGTCCCAAGTTGAAAAAAGGTAAAAACTAAATAACAGTAAGAGCATCTATCATCTGCAAATCAGTTTCACGGCCCGATCAAGCAATATAAGCAGCCTGAACTGAGTACCTCAGCTCAAAAAGGACATCAGATTGTTCTCGTGAAGCCTTCCCAAAGAGGTCCTAGACACACACTAAAAAGACCAACCCTGGAAACCAGCCTTGTCCAAAGTCTAGCCCAGGGGCTAGTTAGGGTCCATGATCAAAATTTTACTGGCCTGCTGCCTTTGTCATAAAATTAATAATATGTGGCCCCCAGTATAAAATACATTTGTACCCCAAAAAAATAAATCTCAGTTTCACCAAAAGATGGAGTAGCCCTTTGGCCACCTTGCTTTCTGTGGCCCTAAAATATTTTAACCTTACCAAATATGGCCCGCTTACTGAAACGTTTGGACATCCCTGCTGTACACCACCTTCCTAAATTCCTGCAGTGTAAAAACCTCTTATATTGCTTGACCTTACTTGCTTGCTTGGCTTTTTCCATGTAGGTTGTTGTAAGCTCCTCGTCAACAGGGTTATTCACAGGGCCCACCATAGGCACTAGCTGGCTACGGGAGCTAAGCATCCGTGCCTCCTTTGCTCTTTCAGGGGATACCAACGGCACATTAGCAAACTCCAGGAAGTCCTCATCTTGTTGTCGATCTTCTGGCCCCTGGTCATCTGCTGACGAGATGATGGAGGAGGTCTCCGTGGATGTCTGAGAGGACCACATTCCTGAAACAGCAGGTTGGTAGATCGCTTTCCTTTGTACAACCTCGGGCAGCCCTCTGTTTCCACCTATTACATGTCCTTCTGTCAAATTTGGATAAGAGAGTGCATCTGGGGCGCTGTCATAGCCACTCATCTCTGAAGTCTCTCCCCCCTCTGGGGAGGTCCGTACCATCACTTTACCTGTATTGGAATTGGGGCTGCGTCGTTTGGGACGTCGTTGTCTTTCGTATCCCGACATGTCTGCGTCACTATCAGTTTCGCCATAGTAAGCTTCGCTACCTGGCGGTGAAGTCAGGCCACTGATTTGGGAAGATCGGCTACGGTGAATCTCACGGATGGGGGCTTGCTGGAGGTCAGTGGGTGACAGGGTCTGCAGGGAAGCACGATACTCCTTGTCGATTCGTGGAGAAGGGGCGCGGGTCACAAGCACCACCGACTGGAAACCGGCAGGTACTCTGCAAATAGTAATGTTTTGACAATTGGTTTTGACATTATTGCATTTGAATAGGAATCAATAAAGAGAACAATTTGCAATTCTACTGGACTGTGAAGATTTATTTCATCAGTCCTCTTCTGTCCTACCGTTTAACACGAACGTGCAATATCCCTGGGGAGGCATCTATGAGAACCATAGCCTGTGCATGAGATAATGCATCACATGGCTGGTCATTGATGGATACCAGCTCATCTGTTTCCTTCAACCCAGCTCTGCAGGCTTTGCTTCGTTTGCGCACCTATGTCCGCAACGAGGAAAAATTGCAGTCATTTGAAAAATCAGTCTTATGTCTTCATACCAAATTGCAGTAAGTGCAGTTAATCACTATTTGTATTTTATTAGTAAAAAGAATCCGCTGAGATCATTTAAAGCTTGGTGTGGTGCTTTTCTACCATTTTAAAAACCATGCTCATGTACTGCCTTATGAACCTTTCTTACGGTGTCAAATTGATCTTTTACTTGCTTATACAGCAAATGGATATGCTTATTTGACAGGTAAGACTAAACCATCAGGCAAATCAAGTTGACACTGCACTTATTTACTGGGAAGTGCATTCACATCATCACTTGTTAAGTGAGTTATAAATTAAGTCATATCTACAAAATATAGATAAGAATTGGGTGGATTGGCAACTGGGTGGTTATCACGTCAGCCACACAATGCGGATGTCCAGGGTTTGATCCCAGCTTTTGACCTCCCGGGGTGGAGTTTGGATGTTCTCCCTGTGCCTGTGTTGGCTTCTACTAGGCATTCCGTTTTTCTTCAACATCCCAAAAACATGCTTGGCAGGTTGGTTGGCGGATCAAAATTTTCCGTGGGTCTGAATGTGCATATGAATGGTTGATAGTCTCTGTGTGCCCTGAAATGGACTGGCAACCAGTTTAGGGGGTCCCCTGCCTACTACCTGAAAATGGTTGGGATAGGCTCCAGTACTCCATGACCCTAGCGAGGCTACGCAGTGCAGAAAATGGATGGATACCTAAATAGTATAGAATTATTGCGGCAATAAGCAAGACCAATTATTCTTCACATTTTTGTCTCCCACCTAAACAGATGATCAACATGACCCTTAACAAAAAATTACTTCATTTTTACATCAACTCATATGATTCCTTTCTACCTATTACAAGTAATAGATTCTGCGGATTCCTCAGCTATTCCAGTTGACACATAATCCCACATCTCATTTTTAGCAAAGCCATTTTTATAGTGGATTGCCTAAGCCATGTGCACCCAGGGCGCCACCTATGTGCGACACCACTGGCAATCCGCATTTTGCTTTAGGTGTAATGTTTGCAGGGGCATTTTTTGAAGACAATCAGTGCGACGCAAAAAAGGACGTTGGATAGTACAGCAGGGGAAGTTACAGACTACAGTTGCCTTTTGGTATCAGCTGATTCAGGGGTCGGGAACCTATGGCTTATGAGCCATTTATAGCTTTTTTCATCGGTACATATGGCTCGGTGATAAAATCCTACTTTTGCAAATTCCTCAGTGGTTTTCCAATTCTGCTAAGCTCATTGTTGGATGTGGTGCGTGGACAGCTGAAGTTACTCTAATAATGCAAACTCCGATATATAAAGGGTGCATTTATACCTACAGTATAGAGTCAAGGTGTCACACCAACAGACCCCGTTTTTGCTGGACTACACTGAAGAGTTTTTTTTATATGGAAGCTCTTTAAATAATGTATGTTCAATGTTGACACACTGAATGATAAAACACAAAAAACTGTATTACCCACAAATGCTAGCCAAGCACACAGAACAATTTGATTCGGTGAGCGGCATGGGTGGGCAGAACTTGACAACATGGAACATCAAAATGATCCTCAATGATCCCCAGAAACTGGGAGGAAGACACGTTTAAAGTTGTATATTTGGTGATACGAGACACATATCATAAATTTGATCAAATCCTTTAACGTCACACGGAGAAACAAAATGTGCTAAAAAGTTAGCTTTTGTGTGGAGGTTTCGCTGAATTTTGTCTAAAATTATATAGCATGGGAGCGGCTTCACTGCTGAGTGGTTGCTTGTCCACAGCACAGTTCTGAGGTCATGGGTTTAAATCCAGCTACCAGCGACCCTACTGGGGATAAGCGGTGCAAATAATAGATGGATGGATGGATGGAATTGCTCTCTCTAGATTTTGCTATTATGGCTCTTTGGGTCAAAAAGTTCCCTTTATTCCCCAGGTAATAACGATATGAAACTGTGATTTGGTCCAATACTGTGATAACCACTGATGACAACAACAGAAAACAGTGTTGCAATCTGGCCCTATTCTTGACAGTATAATTTGTTCTGGTGATGTCAAAAGTACCCTGATACTCTTGTTCAGAAATATAGGGCTTTCATCCACTTTTATGAGATGCAGCTTTTATTCGCCATTTCCTTCTGCGCACTGGTAAATATGTGCTCGTGTTTGTAATCGCTATCTGACTATGTGGTCATTGTCATTTTGAATAGTCACAAGTTCTGAAAACACAGAATCAAGACAATTTAGAGTGGCACTGAAAACCACCCAGCTGAATATGGCTTCAGGTGTGCGGGTGATAGCACGTTTTCAGCTAATGGCGATGATGCCAAATTGCACACGTTAATGTAATCAATTGGTGCAGGGTTTTATGGTGAAAAATGATTCACATTGTCGTCAAAAAGCGCAACAGTACTGATTATACGACATGCCTTCACATACACACACACACATACACACACACACACAAACACACACACACACACAACAACACACAAACGCATACCACTGGTACAAAAATACACGCTCACTCACAAATAAATATCTAAACACGCAGAGTGATGGGTCCACAGGCGCAAACCCAAAATTCTTGGTGCCTATGCACCTGTTGGTGTTTATGACATGACCATGCTGTTCTTGCTTTTATGGGTGAAGAAGCAGACCAATTTAGGAAGAAGATACGCTGTAATTTGCCCTGAAAGTAGTTTGGTGTCCCCATATCTCTGTATAAACACCGAGACTACTAGATAAATAACTAAGTTGTTGAAGTGCGGCACTTATATAGGGATGTTGAAATTTCAGGTAATATTTTTTGGATTGACCTAAAATTTGGGACAACGTTTGTGTCTGAAATTAATTTGACCTGGTTATAGATACACTTGACTATTGTGGTAAACTTCAGGACCTACGTGCTTACCCGAAAGGCTTACCGTTAGGGAGGATGGTTACCGAAATGTTTTAGTGCGAAGTGCACTATGTGTTGATTCTGTGTTGGCAAGAGTTGCCAATTACTTCCTCGCCACATTGCTGACCCTGACATACAACTTGTATCCAGAAGCAGATGAAGAGGTGTCTTCCACACCACATTAGCCCAGCTCGCATCAGTAACGGTCATGTCTTTGATCATACTGCCTCGAGTTTTGGCAATGAGATCTGGCCGTGCGGTTTCAGCACAATAAAGCACTGTTTAACGTGTGAGGAATCGAGGACAGCTTGAGGTACGACTAGGTTGTATCGTACCTTGACCAGCTCACTAAATGTAGTGTTCTGCCACTTTTGCTTAAGCCTCCACAAAGTGGGAAACACAACACGTTTAAACAACTTTTGACCAGGAGGTTAAGCTTGCCGGATACAGAAGGACAAGCTCTGTGAAAGCTTCCTCAATGGACTGGGGGAAGACACTGGTGTTGACCTAATGGACAAAATGTTGTGATTCCTGGGCTCCAATGAAGGTGGCTTCATTTTCTTGCTCTTTTTATTATGGAAAATTTTGCCTCCTGTGCCTTTCATGATGGGCAACTCGTGACTTCGGACTACACTAAATTAGCAGAGGAGGCTGATTGGGTTCTTCTGGCTAAATGTCAGCTGATTTTACAGAACAGTGTGTCAGATGTACCTCAGGAGATAATGAACTGTGCAAACTCGATACCGATATTGAAAAGGGATAAACGAGGCCTCTGCTTCCATCACCGCCAAATCTCTATGCTGCATTCACCTCTGCACCTACCCTGAAGGCCTGAGAAACTCTCAATGCCAGCAGTGAGTAGCAGCCATAATCACTAGTTAGAAAAATAAGCAGCAGTTATAAGCACCGGTTGGAAAAATAACCTGTTTTCATAAGGGAGACTAGTCACCAGAAATGCAGGGAGTAGGTTGCCTTCTGGATGTTTGAAGGGGGAGCCATGTGACGGGCTTTCAGACACACTCAACCATAAGACTTAGGTTTAAAGTGTGTAGTTACTTAAATGTTCTGGCGCAATGTACGCTATGTGTTGATTCTATGTTGTAAAAAATAAATAGAGATGTGCTTGCAAACTTCACTGTGTTTTTCCTTCATTGCCATGACATCTCCCTACCAATATTCTTTGAGTCGTTGAATATCAAAAAATAGATTTTTGATCTATTATATAACAGCCAGTACTGATTTTTTTTTAATTTCATCTGACTTAAGTAGTTACTTTGTCAGACTCTTCTAGTCCATCTTAAATATGTCACAATTGGCTGATGACACTTATCAGGAATACATATTATAATTTATTCTATAGTCTGATTGAGATTAAAAGTAATATTTTTGTCAAGAACCAAACAAAGCTGTAGCTTTTTACTTGCTGTAGGGGTAATCTCAGGCATTCGTGCTGTCAACAGCAGTATTGGGGCAGCGGTATGGCTAAGAAGTGTTAGCAATAGTGTTTGTTGGTCTGCATTGAGCAGAATCCACCCTAAATTCCATGGCACAGTTGTGGAGAAAGATGGGAAAAACTGTAACTCTAGTTTAATTTCGAATGTTACATTCAATGTATTATTTCGAGACACATTTTTGTAGGTCTTTGTATAGCTTTTAAATCTCTATCTGCACTTAGAACGGTCCTGAGTTGGGCTGACATGCCCCACTGCCCCAACCAAAGGTTAAGTTTGAAAGCCAAGGAACCATAAAATGTATTCATCCGTGAACCCCTCAAAAAATGTCCATCGAGCTAACTGTTTACTTACAGACAGCACGTTTTTCAATAATTGACTAAAAATCTTACATTAAAAATATTAGCTGCCAAAGTTGAATTGTAAAATCTCAACATAACATATTGATCTTTTCTGAACTCAATCTTACTTTTTTTGCACTGAGCTTAAATACCCTGTTCAACCCAATGACCCACTCTTTGACCAAACACAGAATTCTGCTCAGCCAATACTCAATGAAAAGCATGTTTCATTTGGATAATTTGAGATTGTAAAAGCTGTAAAAGATGTCATATGTTTTGTGTGTTAAAGGCAATAATTTTAAACAACAGGAAGACATTGATTCCTTGATATTAATATGTGCACGTTTGTATATTAAAAAGCAGAACATTTAAAACGAAAAATATTCAAAATAAAAATCAAGAGGCCAGCAGACCGCAATGCTTGCGTCATCCTAGAATCATTGCACCATGCGACATCTTAATCCCAAAATTTCCCGCATGTGTTTCCACATAAATGTTAGATAACGTGACAGTTTCAATCCATCACAGTACCAATGGCATGTCCACCTTATAAATTAAATTCGAAGATCCAGCTCAAAAAGCCGTTACGTTCATGAACGACACTTATTCCTTGCACCTTATACCACTTGTGTCAAACCTATAGCCTTCAACTTTCACTCACATAACTTAACTTGTAAAAAAGATCTGAATTTTCCTTTTAAAAGCTCCATCTTACCTTAGCCACCTGTAGTGGTTTATGATGTTCTACGCCGCCCAGCAGACGGAAGCCCCATGGCGCTCCTCCAGATAAAGTAATCAAAACTTCCTCTGCCACCATTCTGATGCTCTTTTTTATAACCTATTTTCTGTCTTTTTATCTTGCCCCTGTTCTTTTGATCTATTGTCGTTCCCTTGTGGGGGCCCTCAGTGCTTTTGCCCCATGGTTAGCGGCAAGGGCCCCCCTCAAAGGCAACACCCTACACTTTTCCTGCAATGCTGAACGCAGGTTCTGATGTTTTCCTTAGTCCAGCCCAGAGGAACACGCTCATACCTGAACGTCCACACACTCTCATACAAGCATACACGCACAATAGTGCTGGGAGGGGGTTCTGCTTACACCAAGGAATGCCTTTCCCCAAATGAGTAAGGGCGCAACACATGTCCTGTCACTCAAACCGGCACTATGCCTCTGAGCTCCTGATAGCCTCCTGAAAATAGATAGTCACTACTTCTCCTGCTCCACCAGGTCCTCTTACTAGACAAGCAAAAAAATAAAAATAAATCGTGTCAGAAATATCTAGTTCTGATGGATAGCTTTTCCCATAGTGATACAGAGAAGGCAGGTTTTCATAAAAAGGCTGACAAAGCAAGAGCCGTTTCTTCATAGGTTTTATTTACTGGATGTATTCTTAGCATACAATGGCTAAAAGACCATGGCTGTTGCAATTCACTTGTGCAAAGACTGACGTGCATTACAATCATTCTTATACAACAAGGACAGTCTATAAGATGGTTGAAAATCAAATACAAGTTAAATATACAGTTGAATGGTGCACTCTTCTACTCATGACAGCCTCATCATTTTCGGGAAAATAAATCTTGGTCAAGCAGCTCAACTTTTGTTCAGAAAATTCTTAATATTTTGTTAAAACAGACAACATTCCATTGTTAACATCCACGAGTACTTCCGCAAACATGAGCACAGTGTGTGTGACATCACATGTCCTCTCATGCCCATGCGGGACACTTTTGTGGCGTTCACACAGGAGATGAAGTTGCATTTAGTTGGAAATGTGAACAATCTCACAAAAACATTGGTTTTCACGAAAAATCAGTTGAGCATCAACCTCTGCCATCTGAACCTAGCCTTAGTGTGATCCTTTCAGGAATTTGCTAGTTTAGTCATCTCTCGATTGGGGACCAAGATACGGGAAAGCTGGAATGGAGCCAAGTGTGCTTAACAAAGAAGGTTTTTTTATTGAGAAAAAAATGGAACAACGAACAATAAAATGAAATGAAATGATCTGCATTTTATATAGCGCTTTTCAAGTCAAGACTTCCCAAAGCGCTTTACAGTGTGCTTCACATTTCCCGATAGCGGCCGTGCAGCCATGTAAGGTGCTAACCTGCTTATTGGGGGGATTATCTCTGAACAAATTAATAAATAAGAAAGTTATTCCCTTGGTTTTGGATTTTGCAAAGTTATATCAATTTTTTTGTCAAGACATTGCGGGGAAAAGCAGCAAGTAGTTTATTAAAAATAGCAACTACGTTCTGGGTTGAGAGCTAAATAGTTCTCGGTCTATTTTTAAGCAATTAGAGTATCTATGAACCGAAACACGTGACTTGTGGTTACCAACGCAAACTGAAAGCTTCTCTAAATGGCTGGATTTGCTGTTTATGATTTGAGACAGATGACTAGATTGTCGTGAGGCTGCTGTGACATCCATTCAGCTCCTTTGGGAAATCCTGCATTCAGGGCTGTCATCATTGAGCTTTTGAGATAAATGGAGGATTGAGTGGCCAGCATAACTTAAATGAAATGCATCTGCAATGGATATAGTATATTACATTTTTGTTTTGCTCAGATGAATAAAGTTTTCGGGTGCTCACAATAGTTCTGGGTGGGACATTATTATATAAGCACGGCCCATAGGTTTAGAACTTTCACAATCTGCAAAACATTGTCTGAAAAACAACACTTTCAGAATTGTGTGCACTGTGCTAAATACACACAAATTGTTAATTATGGTTTGACACTTGAATTTGTCCAATGACAGGTATTACTTTTCTGAACAAATCCAATATTTGCTGAACAGTCATCTATAGACTAGATAGATAGATAGATAGATAGATAGATAGATAGATAGATAGATAGATACTTTTTTCATCCCCGTGGGGAAATTCACACTTCCAGCAGTCTCCTTTGTTGTTTATTAACAGACTGTGCTGTTTTGGGCCATTTCAAAAATCCCTAAAATAAAGAAAATAGCACCTGTTGAGTTTAACGTTTAGTAGACACTCAATTCAGGAGTAAAGATGTTAAAGAATTTTTATCTTGCAAAAAAGAACAGGGGAATAAAGCCCAAAACTCAGATAATAAACTCAAACGTGTCCTAAAAGGCTTCCTCAGAGGCTTTTCATTTTAAGAAAATTCCTAGGTTACAAAAGCAGATCCGCACTAAAGGGTGTGATAATCAAAGAACAGCAACATGATTGGCCGATAGTGACAATGATGTTCCGTACACAGTAGACACTTGTCAAAACAACAAACAACGGTGAGGTATAAAGTCAAAAACACTCGGCATGTTTCCAATATTAAAAAAAGAAATCTATCAGCACCAATGTGTTTTGTGGACTTGGAGAGCCTTGTGAGGGGTGCTCCAGCAGTATGGGGTACTGCCTTATCAGGGCTGTACGGTCCCTGTACACCCGGTGCCAGAGTTTGATCCGCTTTGCTGGCAATATGCCGGATTCGTTTCCTGCGGGAAGTGGACCCTTTGTCTCCAAATCTGTTCATGACTTGGTGGTGAAGGGCTCCGGATTTGAAACCTCAGCATTGCATTTTTGCTTTTTGCAGATGATATGATGCTGTTGGCCGGCTCAAGCCGTGATTTTCAACTCTTACTGGAGCGGTTCTCAGCAGTGTGAAGCGGCCGGGATAAAGGTCAGCACCTCCAAGTCCGAAACCATGGTTCTCAGCCGGAAAAAGATGGCATGTCCTTTCCAGGTCAGGGATGAGATCCTGTCTCAATTGGAGGAGTTCAAGTATCTCGTGGCCTTGTTCACAAGTAAGGGTAAGAGGGAAAGGGAGATCGACAGACAGGGCAGACAGACAGACCGCCTGAAGACGGCCCAGTACATGCTGGAGAGACTTTGTCTCTAGGCTGGCCTGGGAACGCCTCGGGATCCAGTCAAATAACCTGGATTAAGTGGCTGGGTAACTAGCCTGATAAACCTGTCTTCTAGGATGCATCGGTAGGGGGCAGTAACGCTTCACGTGACAACTCGATAATGATGACTTGTGCCACCATTTGCATAATTTTTACGCACTTTTTAAATTTTTCTTCGTTTAAAAGTGTGGTCTATCGAGTCTGACTGCCAGGAAACACAACAATGATTTCAAGCATTTTCAAGCACGTCACCCAAAACGCAAGCATTTACACAACATTAAAATTCAAGCATTTCCAAGGATATCAAGCAACCGTACAAACCCAGTAAGCACAGGCTATGTTATGTTGAAAATTTAAAATGAATATAGTTTTGTTTTGTCACGGGGGTAAGGCAGTAATGGCTTTTCCTACTCTGCAAAAGTACAGCTATATTCATTGCATATACAGTATCCCGGGTAACAGACAATGAGTACATGTAAACATTGTTTAATTATGCTGTATTTTCCTTTGGGGCATGCAGTGGCCTTTAAAATGTTTTTACATAGTATGAGGCCATATTCCCCCACAGGGTCGCTAATGTGAACGCTGTGCTGGATGTGACCAATGATAGCTTCTCCCTTTGGCAGCTTTGCCTTGCAGCTGTCTCCGCATCTCAGGGGAACAGCTATGATCAGCCCTCCAGGTCAAACACTTGCAGGAAATGTCATCCTGTTTCCCTGTTTATTGGGATGCCATATCTACAGTGTTGTACACGTTACTTTAAAAATCTTTTTTTTTAAAGTACTTAGTTACAGTTACTTAGTACTGCTTAATTAGGAACAATTACGATATAGTAAAAGTATCTACTCACAAGGGATTGTAACTATTCCCGTTACTTTAAAAAGAAGTTGTATGTCAAATAATTTGAAATTTTCTGAGCTGTATTTGAGTCAGTTGAATAGAGAAGAACCAACAGATAGTTGTGTAATACAACCATGTTATATTAATTGCAAATCACCAGCAACAGATTTATCCTACACTTAAAGTGTCACAAAAATTTACAGGAAACGATGAATAATAAAATAACAATCAGTATTAAACAATATAAAATAACTTTAATACATTAAATCTAACTCTTACAACCTGAGACAATGTAGATAGTAGAAACTATGTCGATAGTTTAGCCCTTCTCTCTCTCACCTTTGGACACTCTAATGATATGCCTGAGTGCGTAACTGACGGGCACACTTAGCATCTCTCTCTACCTGGCCTGCTCCTGCATCCTGCCTGCCAGGCAGGTGAAAAGGCCGATTCTGTGGACCCTCCCCTACCTGAAGCTAAAAATGACAGAGACATGCAGGAAGCGCAGCGTGGTGCGGACTTTTTTTCAACCACAGTAAAGGACATTGTCAGGTGTAATTTGTACGGTGAATTGGTCTACTACTGTGGCAACACCATACATTGACATAACCACATGGGGGGAAAAAAAACTCTCTCTGCAGATAGAATCGGGCTGCAACCATTTCAGACTTTGTTTTCAAAATATTCTGCGATAGAAGCTATTTTCCTGCTCTAAATAAAATTGTTATACAGTATTAGATGTAGTATTAGTATATAGATCCGTTTCTTCGCCGCTTTTTGGTTTGACCTTCAAGGCTTTTATTCTGAAACAGTTGTAATATTTATATTTATTTTCTGTACTGTTAAGGTTTGTAATATAGTTGTTCAATAAAAAAAAAAAACATTTTTAGAGCCTAAAATCTATGTGCTGTGTTTATCATAATTATAAACTTACTCAAGGGGGAAGGGTTCAATTACTCAATGATTGTAACATTTCCAAGCAAAGGACATCACAATCAGATCTTTATCGATCAATTACTACCATGTATTTACTTGGACTGGATGGAGACCAAAATTTCCAGTATCGCCCACCCCTATTGCACAGTAATTGATGCTGTTACATTATTGACATTGTTGTACCTTTTAGGGGTGCATGCAAAGTTTTTTTTTTTTATATACCGATAACTCTGGACACCGATAACCTGATTATAAGCCACACCATCAAAAATGGCTCTTCGTGAAAGTTATATATATATATATATATATATATATATATATATATATATATATATATATATATATATACACATATATATATATATATATATATATATATATATATATATATATATATATATATGGGCAGCACGGTGGCGCAGTGGTTAGCGCTTGTGCGGCACAGTTCATGTCATGGGAACCTGTCGTGGGTTCAAATCCAGCTCCAGACTTCCTGTGCGGAGTTTGTATGTTCTCCCCGTGCTTGCGTGGGTTTCCTCCGGGCACTCCGGTTTCCTCCCACATTCCAAAAACATGCATTTCAGGTGAATTGGCCGGTCCAAATTGTCCCTAGGTGTGAATGAGCGAATGAGTTGTCTGTCCCTGTGTGCCCTGCGATTGGCTGGCAACCAGTTCAGGGTGTCCCCTGCCCACTGCCCGGAGATGGCTGGGATGGGCTCCAGCCCCCCCGCGACCCTAATGAGGATAAGCGGTACGGCTAATGAGATGAGATGAGATATATATATATAAGGTGCATGATATTAGAAAAAAAGATTACAAATGTATCCCATAGAAAATAAATAAACTAAAATAATCTAAAATAAACTGATTCATTCATAAATGATTAATGTATGTAGAAGCTTTAGTTGTAAATATGCATTTCGGAATTTATTAACCGTATTCCAGGCTATTTGAGGGCCCACTGGAAATTTGAGGGTTTAGGGTGTGCAATAGTTTTAATAGAAATATTTGTACAGATTTTGGGGGTGATAGACCAGTGCTTCTCAATCTGTCACAGCCCCCCTCTAGGAAGAAGAAAATCTCTGGAGCCCTCTAAGTGAGAGTGCCCCACCCCCTGGTGAAATGGAGGTGAAATTGTACTTTATTCTATGACAGTTAAAAATGTTTTAAAAACTTCCCCGAAGTACAATGAGCCCCCCTAGACAGAGCCTCGCGCCTTTGTAGGGGCGGCCAACCCCACTAATTGAGAACCACTGTGATAGACCCGCGTGGGGAAAGCCGGAATTGAGCCAAGGGTGTTTAAAGTAAGGGGGTATTTGAATAAATGATTGCATTTTATTTGGGCACAGCACTAAAAAACAACACTAACCACTAATTAAGAGAAGGGAACAACAAAATATGATATAAAAGTTATGAAACATTGTATGCGACCAGATTAGACATGGCACTCCAAAAGGACGTCCGGGACTGGGTCGACTCATGCGGTAAAAACATGCAATAGATACTTTGAAGAGAAAAAGGTTAAGAGTATCAGTACTATATATTACACAAATAAAAACCAAACATATTCATCTTAAGTATATTTACCCAGAATAGGTACAGTATATATTTATAAAAATATATATAAACATGGGACATTTTTAAGGTCATCATTCAATTCCTTCCATAAATGAATATTTTTTTCAAAGTTGTGCGAGAACATTGGACCTTGAAGTTCTGTTTAAATAATGAGTGCATACTTACTGTATCTACAAAACCAGGAGCAAAGTAAAAAACAAACAAGGGGCACAAAACAAATTACTAAATGTCCTACAAAATAGAACGTGACAAAGTTCAAATCAGAAACTAAGGCTAAAGGTGCTGGGAGACATATCAGACCACAACATGAAAGTGAAAATTGGTTTCCTCGGACATTTACATAGATTTCCTGTAAGTATTATTTATTTATTCCTGATTGATCTATTTTCTTATTAAACATTTTTTTTCTTTTTTGTGTTTAAGAAATACATTTATTTGAGAAAATCGGAATGTTTTTAAATCAGAGTTTTTGCTGTAAAACACCTGACTTGCAAAATCCATTGCAGCCTAGTCATCCTGGAAGGGGGATTACCTCATGAGCGGTCCCTTCTCAAGGTTTCTTCATTTACCTCATGGTGAGGTTTTTGAGTTTTTCCCTGCCCTCATGTAGGTTTTACATCAGGGGATGGGCTAATAATAGTCTGTGGTTTGCAATAATCTGTAGTCTGTGCAGCCCTTTGAGACACCTTGTGATTAAGGGCTATACAAATGAACATGACTTGACTTGACTCTGCTTCTAACGGCCTCCAGGTATACAGTATTGAGTTTAAGACCCCCGATCTATGGTGAAAATTTTAGGTAACGACTGGTAGAGAAATTATTTTTACTTTGAAAAGTACAGCAGCACTATCGTGTGGCAACAAATGCTCATTACAACTTTACCACAAAGCATTTAGTCGTTTGCTGCTGCATTCTTAAATAATAGAGCAGGTAATCGGTACATAAACTGCATTTCAATCGCGCTTTTTGTGTCACTGAAGACCTCCCAAAGCGCTTTACAACAATGTATTTTACACTTACCCATTCACACAATCACACGCACTCACTTGCACATTCACACGCACACAAAGAGGACCAAGGTGGGCCCCTTTTTCAGTCCGGGAGTTTTATACCCAAAGCCGGCCCACCCAAAAATTGAAGGAGGAATTTGAATGAATGGAACAGCAGCAACAACAGAAGCATTCTGATTAAAAATAAATTCAGGAATATGATGATAACTTAACAGAAAAAACTTTACCATTTTAATTCAAAGTAAAAAAATTAAAGATTCTGATATAGAAGAAAACTAATTTACTTGTGTAACTATGCACTTTCTTATCTTTATCTGCTTTTCCTTTCTCTTTCTAATTTTCCTTGTATTCTTTTGAGTCTTCTAGCCCTTTGCTTCCTTTTTATTTCTTTATTGTTGGTTCTTCTATTTTCTTTCCTTTTCTCTTAATTTTGTTATTTTTTTCTGTTGTTTTCATCAGTCTTTTTTTCTTTCTTTTTTTAGCTTTACTTGCCCCCCAAACGTAATTTGGTGCACAATTTTACAGAATAATTTGTACTATATCATACCTGTCAACCTCCACGGCCCCATATACAGTACGTACAAACTGTCGTATTTTACTGAACAAAATAATCGTAGACTGTAGCGAGCAGAGACGGGAGTCGTAGGCAGAGTGTCAAACAAAGGTGCCAACGAAAGCTGCTTTAATGACATTTAAACTTGCAATCACAAAACAAACACGAGAGTGGCTCGAGCCGGCCGAATTAAGAGTCCCCCTAGGACCTCGCTAACTAAACAATGGTTCCGTGGGTGAATTATGTAAAACCCACTACACAAGCCCCCCCAGAATTCACCCATAGTCAAAGTCTCTGTGCCTGGTTGGGACGCTGACCCGGCCACTGCGGGTACAAGGAGCTGGAACAGCGGGGGTGTGAGAGCTTGTGGACTCAGTTGGAGAGCCCACAGGTGCTGGGGGCGGAGGGTCAGAGTGGGTACCCACGGGGCCGGAGGGTCGTGTCGCAGGAGGACGGCCGCGCCGTGGGGCTTGGGCCAGTTCCAATGGCTTGGACATATCCATGTGGGCAGGCTTAACCCTGTCCACGGAGACAGTCTCTGGCCTACCACCAATGTCCACGACCATGGTCTTGTCACCATGCTGCAGGACCTTAAACGGTCCATCATAAGGAGGGCGCAATGGTCCGCGGTGGGCATCGTGGCGAATGAAAACAAAACCAGCCGAGCGCAGGTTGGAGGGAACCCGTGAAACTGGCCTGCCGTGTCGCGATGTGGGGATAGGCACAAACGCTCCTGCAGTGCCCTGCAAGATGGACTTCTCCCTGGATGCAGCCCAGGGTGTCGTTGGGTCTGGGATGAAATCACCTGGCACCCGCAGCACTTGACCGTAAACCAACTCAGCTGAAGAGCACTGAAGGTCCTCTTTGGAAGCGGTCCTCAGTCCCAGCATGACCCAGGGTAGCTTATCGACCCAGTCCCCATCGGTCAGGCTGGCGCGCAGGGCCGCTTTCATCGAGCGGTGGAACCGCTCGCACAACCCGTTAGCCTGGGCGTGGTAGGCAGTGGTGCGGTGAAGTTTGACTCCCAGGCTCTCGGCAACCGTGTTCCACACCTCGGAGGTGAACTGTGCGCCCCTGTCAGATGAGAGATCTGCAGGGGGTCCAAAACGGGCGACCCATGTGCCGATGAACGCCCGGGCCACATCGACAGCTGAGGTGGAAGTCAGCGGAACTGCTTCAGGCCAACGGGTCGTCCTGTCCACCATCGTCAGGAGGTAAGTGAAACCGTGTGAAGGGGGCAGTGGGCCCACCAGGTCAATGTTAACGTGGTCAAACTTCCGTTCGGGGATGGCGAATGGTACCAATGGGGCCTTGATGTGATGGTGCACTTTGGCGCGTTGACATGCCACGCATGAGTCGACCCAGTCCCGGACGTCCTTTCTCATCCCTTTCCACACAAACTTCTGGGCCACTAGCTTAATGGATGCTTTCCTGCCAGGATGAGACAGGCCGTGTATTGCCTCAAAAACAGCCCGACGCCAGCCAGCAGGGACAAGCGGCCTAGGCCAACCCATGGAGAGGTCACAACAAAGCTTGGCCCCTGAGTCTCCGACCGCAACCTCCTCCAGCCGCAAACCAGTGTCTGAGCTCTTGAGCGTTTGGATGCCGTTATCAGAAGCCTGGTCCACACTCATACTGGAATAATCAAGCCCCAATTGCACAGCGCTGATGGTTGCTCTGGACAGGCAATCCGCAACCACGTTGGACTTCCCAGCAATGTGCCTGATGTCAGTCGTGTATTCCGATATGAATGACAGCTGGCGCTGCTGGCGGGCGGACCACGGTTCGGACATCTTGGACATGGAGAACGTAAGAGGCTTATGATCAACAAAGACGATGAACTCACGGCCCTCCAAGATGAAACGGAAGTGGCGGATCGCCAACCAGATGGCAAGTAGTTCTCTGTCGAATGCACTGTATTTACGTTCTCTGGGGACCAGCTGGCGACTAAAAAAGGCGAGTGGCTGCCAAGCATTGTCAACCCACTGCTCGAACACGGCACCCACTGCTAGGTCTGATGCGTCTGTAGTCAGTGCGACTGGGGCTCCGGGAGCTGGGTGAGCCAGCATGGCTGCCTGGCACAGCGCGGTTTTTGTGTCCTCGAATGCCTTGGTCCTCTCAGCGGTCCATTCAACAGCTTGATTGGGTGACCTACCCTTGAGGGCCTCGTAGAGTGGGCGCATGACATCAGCGGCTCGGCGAATAAACCTATGGTAGAATGTCACCATGCCGAGAAACTCCCTGAGGCCCCGTGCTGTTGGCGGCAGAGGAAAGGTAGAGACAGCCTCTACCTTAGACGGTAGGGGGGAAGCCCCATCCTTGGTGATGAGATGCCCAAGGAAGTGGATGGAGGGTACGCCAAAAACACATTTCGCGGGATTCATAATCAGGCCATGCTGACTGAGCTTGGTGAAGAGGTCTCTGAGGTGCTCCAAGTGTTCCTCTTCTGAGGAGCTGGCAACAAGGACGTCATCCAGGTAGACGAACACAAAAGGCATGTCCCTGAGCACTGAATCCATCAGCCTTTGGAAGGACTGAGCGGCATTTTTCAGTCCGAACGGCATCCTGAGAAATTCGAACAACCCAAATGGAGTTATCACGGCCGTCTTCGGTATATCTGAGGGATGCACTGGCAGTTGGTGGTATCCCCGCACTAGGTCCACCTTGGAAAAGAGAAGTTTGCCCGCCAGGTGTGCAGAGAAGTCTTGAATGTGCGGGACTGGGTAACGGTCGGGCGTGGTAGCCTCGTTAAGGCGGCGATAGTCCCCGCATGGGCGCCAGCCACCGCCTGGTTTCGGGACCATGTGTAGTGGAGAGGCCCAGGGGCTGTCTGATCGGCGAATGATGCCAAGACGTTCCATGTTCGCAAATTCAGATTTAGCAGCTGCTAGTCTGTCTGGATTGAGTCGTCGGGCCCTGGCATGAACAGGGGGCCCCTTGGTCTCAATGTGGTGCTCAACCCCATGTCTGGTCGTGGAGGCTGAGAAGGTGGGCTTCGCCAGACTGGGGAATTCAGCGAGGAGCCGGTGGTAAATATCACCGTCCAAGAGAGAGCTGTACAGACCCTCAAAATTCCCTTTGTCCGCGGACACACGCGAGAGAGGAGAAATTCAATGCGTCAACGAGGCGGCCATTTTTCACATCGACGGGTAATCCATTGGCACACAGAAAATCTGCACCAAGAAGAGGAAAAGCAATATCCGCAGTGACAAAGTCCCATGTAAACTGCTGACCCCCAAAACACACGTCCACTGTCCGTGTCCCGTATGTGCGGATGGGGGTGTCATTGGCAGAATTTAATGGAGGTCCATGTGTTCCCCCCCGCACATCGTCCACATTGGCAGGGAGGACGCTCCTCTGGGCGCCGGTGTCACACAAGAACTTTTGGCCGGAGATGGCGTCCCGGATGAACAGTAGCCGGTTTCTTGCGCCTGCACTCACGGCCGCTACAGAGTGCAGGCCTCGAAGTTTCCCGTCGCGTTGGAGGTGCAAGGGGGACGGCACTTCTTGGCCTTGGACCCAAAACGTGCATGGTAGTAACACAGACCTGACACCTTCTGATCGTCAGTGGCCGCGCGTGCCTTGCTGGCTGGGGGCGTCGCACTTGATGGTGTGTAGGTGCGTGTAGGGGCCAGCACCTCATGTATGTATCTATGCGTGGCCAGGAAAAACCGGTCCGCTTCCTCTGCCAATGCACGCGGATCTGTAGTGGTTGTATTCGCAAGCGCCGTCTGGACATGCGGCGGCATGTGACGCAGAAACAGTTCAATGAAAAGAAAATTTGGCTCTTCGGTGCCAAGCAAGTTTAACATCATTTCCATGTGATCCGATGGCTTACTGTCTCCTAAGCCCTGAATAGCAAGGAGGCGTCGAGCACGCTCAGAACGCGACAGTTCAAAGATTCTGAGGAGATATGCCTTCAGTCCCTTATATTTATCCAGTTCAGGAGGGGATGTGATGAAACTCACCGCTCTGGCTGCAGTTGAGCTCCCCAAAGCAGACACCACGTGGTAATAGCGAGAGTCATCATTAGTGATTCCGTGCAGGGCGAATTGAGCCTCTGCTTGTGCGAACCACGTTAATGCCGATGACTCCCAGAACTCGGGGAGCTTGAGAACGGGCGCGTATGCCATGACAGCATGCTCAGTATTATGCACAGCCTCGGAAACTTCCACGAGACTAACGTCGGGGTCACCAATGTAGCAAGCAGAGACGGGAGTCGTAGGCAGAGTGTCAAACAAAGGTGCCAACGAAAGCTGCTTTAATGACATTTAAACTTGCAACAGATTGCCAGGTGAGTGAAATGAATAATAACAGTCCTTGTTTTAACGCATTTCTTTTTCTTTTCCTGACTTTTTGGGCTCCACCCAGTACTATTATACCATCCATCGTACCTGACAAATATCATTCGCGCTGTTCTGTGTTCAATTAACCACTACAGAAGAGTGGAGGTGGGCCAAACCAACTTCAAAATTAGGGGGTTTACATCATCCGTTGCGCTGAATGTGTGCAAATAGCTGATTACATAATGAATGCACGAGTTGTGACAGGTACATATTCAAAATTGTTTTCCTGATTTTTAAAAAAACATATTTTGATTAAATAAACAGTTTAATTTCGACTTGTGAAAATCGTTTTTCTAAATTCTGCCTGTGGGTGAACAACACACATGTATACCAAACCAAAACAATTCACCCCACCTTAGAACAAAAACTCTTGGTCAAATCAACCACAAATTCAGACGATGAGTGGCGATAGCTAAAACAGATTAATTTTGGAATACATTTATTCGACATAAATTTTGTATTAAATGCGAATAATGTTTTTTGCACATGATTCATTTCACGATTATTACAGTGTTGCTGTCGTTTTACTCTTCAATAGTAAACGCCTACAAATTGACCACAGGGTAGCGACAAAGTCACAGGCAAACTCTTGCCAGGGAGCTTATTTTCTCAACCTGCATACTTACTAAGGAACTACAATGTTCATCCGAATAACATGCAAATTATTTGATTGTAAGACTAGAACTATCAAAGAGACCGCCTGATTTTTTTTTCTTTATTTTTTACTCTTTTTTTTTAATTTTTTATTTATTTTGTTTTTTTTTTCCTAGCTTTTAACCTGGGTTTTCTTGCCTTTATTATTTTTTTCTTAATTGTTACTCCCCTATTTCTTTTTTCCTAGGTTTTAACTTTTTTCCTTGCTTTTTTTATTTTTCCCTGTTATTTTGTCTTTTTCTCCCTCTTTTTATTTTGTTTTGATTCTTTTTTTTTAAATTTTGTCTAGTTTTATTGTTTTCATTTTCTTTTGTTTCCCTTTTTTTTAAAGAAATGTATTGAATATTAGGGGTTACCTCATGTGCAGTCCCTTCTAAAGGTTTTTTTTATTTTCCTCATGTTGGGGTTTTTGAGTTTTTCCTTGCCCTCATGTAGGATTTAGATCAGGGGATGGTGTAATAATAGTTTGTGGTAAGGGCTATATGAATAAACCTGACTTGACTTAATACATGGTGAAAGCAACAGAAAACAATTTGAAGAGCAAGTTGGGTGCTGAAAGAGCCAGCTCTTTTTAGTCACCCAAACTGAAAGAGCCGCTTCACCTCAAAAGGAGGGAACATTGACGTAGTTACGTATGTAAGACAGGTCACATAGCTATGTAGTCTAAATGTGCAGGAAATAATTAAAGTAAACCACACTTGTCTTCCTATATTTGAATGTCTTGATGACAAAACAAATACAATAATAATGTTTTTTTCAAAAAGCATACTACTCCACCAACTGCACCACCACTCTCACGATAACCCGAGATCAGGTGCACGCTTGCCTTAATGTACTCAATCTTGTGCCGACATTGACTTCAACTTACCGTGCTTAAAACCCTGCAGAGGGAACCTCCGTTGTTTTTGCCCGTGTGCACTGTAATTTAGGCCAAATTTCCTGGTGAATTTGCAGTTTGGAAGGAACATTGATACTTGTGAACACTAAAAGTGAATAACATTTTCGTGAGTATTTTAACTGGGTTTCAAAGGTGGTACACATATCAGTATTTAAAGTTCTGTGTCTATCTCTATTATGTGGCCTCAGGTAGTGAAGACTTTCAAATACCAAGGGCTCAGAGTAAGGCCACTTTAATTACAGCAAAAAATAAAATGAAATGCAACATTTGTTTAAATGTTTTGGTAACGTTTTACAATTATATACTCTGTGAAACAAAAGATGGATTGATATATTTTAAGATATGTCATTATTGTTTTATATTGCTTTTGGGTTTGTTTTAAATCCCACATTCTGAAAACTTGCACTGAGCAGTTCTTTATTCTAAGGATTGTTTAATATTAGCTACATTGGACTTTAAAAAAAAAATTGTTGCTCCACTTTTACATAACTCAATCCTCTTCACTTTTTAGCAATTTTTTTGTATGCTTGTGTTATGCCCTACCCCAGCCAAGACAGGGGTACCTGTTTCTCCTCCTCGCCGCTGGACCAGCCTTTCACCTCACAGGTAAGGAAGATCACAATCAACCCTACTGTATCCATCTCCGATCGAGCGAAGTAGCGGCGCACCTTAAAAAAAAAAACTAAACAAATATATATATATATATATATATATATATATATATATATATATATATATATATATAATGGGCAGCACGGCGGCGCAATGGTTAGCGCGGCACAGTTTTGAGGTCGTGGCAACCTCCTGCGTGGGTTCAAATCCAGCTACCGGCCTTACTGTGCGGAGTTTGTATGTTCTCCCCGTGCATGCGTGGGTTTCCTCCGGGCACTCCGGTTTCCTCCCACATTCCAAAGACATGCATTTTAGGTGAATTGGCCAGTCCAAATTGTCCCTAGGTGTGACTGAGCGAGTGAGTTGTCTGTCCCCGTGTGACCTGCGATTGGCTGGCAACCAGTTCAGGGTGTCCCCTGCCCACTGCCCGGAGATGGCTGGGATGGGTTCCAGCCCCCCCAACCCTAATAAGGATAAGCGGTACAGCTAATAAGATGAGATGCGAAGCTCTGAAAATATATATATATAAAATATATATATATATATACCTGTATATATATATATGTAGGGCAGCACGGCGGCGCAGTGGTTAGCGCATGTGCGCCACAGTTAATGTCATGGGAACCTCCTGCGTGGGTTCAAATCCAGCTCCAGACTTCCTGTGCGGAGTTTGTATGTTCTCCCCGTGCATGCGTGGGTTTCCTCCGGGCACTCCGGTTTCCTCCCACATTCCAAAAACATGCATTTCAGGTGAATTGGCCGGTTCAAATTGTCCCTAGGTGTGACTGAGCGAGTGAGTTGTCTTTCCCCGTGTGCCCTGCGATTGGCTGGTGTCCCCTGCCCGATGATTGCTGGGATGGGCTCCCTACTGAGGATAAGCGGTGCAGCTAATGAGATGAGATATATATATATATATATATATATATATATATATATATATATATTTATTATTTTATTTTATTATTATTATTGTTTAGACCTGCGAAGCTCTGAACCCGCGAATGTGGAACTATGAAGTAGTGACGCCCCTTCAAAAATGCTTAAAAAAATAAAAATAATATTTTATTATTATTATTATTTTTTTTTTTAGGCCCGCAAAGCTCTGAAGCGCGAAGTAGCGAGGTCCCACTGTATTTGAAAACTTGTCAGTTTAGGAAAATGCATTTGTTTTGGATTTCAGGGAAAAAATACTCCAATTTCCACTTGTCCTGCCCTCAAAGTAACTTTCCTTTTTTTTTTTTTTTAACAGACGCCATGTCAGAAATGGGATGGGCTAATATTCTTACAGAAAGTCAAGGGCAAGGTGGCCAAAGGGCTACTGCCATCATCAGGTAAAACTTTTTGTTTCTTATGCACATTAATTTAAAACTGCAGTCAACATTATGAATAATCTATATTTTATGTTGATAATATGTGTATTATAATAGTCTGTAGTTTGCAATAGCCTTTGATTATGTGCAGCCCTTGGAGACTCTTTGTGATTAAGGGCTATACAAATAAACATGACTTGACTTGACTTAACATTACTGGTGAGTCTCATATTTTTAACTTTATGACAGAGGCCGGGTCGGACTTTGGACATAGCTAGACTCTCGAGGGCGATCATAAATTATTCCAGTCATCACCAGGGTGTTTTGCATTTAGAGCGCATGCGTTGTGGAAAAGAGCAACTCTCCGTTTCCCTCAGTGTCACAATAAAAAGAAGAATGAGCTACACTGTATTTAAAGCCACAGTGGTTAAAATGTAGCAAAAAAAGGAACTGCTGGTCGTCCGGAAAGGATGGTATTTTCTTTACATTTGCTCGTGTCACTTAACAGATGCAAGGATTTCCAAATTAGATTTTTAAAATTTTATTTTACACCTACAAAAATGTGATTAAAAAGTAGCTTGATACACACACATACACTTAAAAACAATAATATAAAAGAAACACAAAACAATAAACCAGTATTTTCTTGACATTAAGAAGGCACATGGCTTCTCTATTTACACAGAAAAGGATATGAAGAGTAAACAAAATGTTCCTTTCTTTCCCCTTGTTTTTAAATGTTTGCAAACTAAAGTTACACTTGTCATCAAATTGTAGGACTGTACAAAAGTACAGGGTAACAACCCAAAACAGATTGCAGTCACTTTATGATCAGTTCGTTTTTGCTATTGGACCCCTGCAAGGAGATTGCCTAGGAGGCCAGTTCGTTATTTTTTACTATTAGACCTCACTTTTGCTCGTTGTTTTGATTATTATGCACTGTTTACATCATTGTCACTACCAGCCAAACATGTTGCTGTTCGTTGATACCCACATCCTTTAGGACGGATCTGCTTTTGTAAGGAATCAGGGGAGGGCTTTGAGAACAGGTCGAAATTTCGTATCTGATGTTTACTGTCTCTCCTGATTCTCCTTGCAAGTTAAAAATCCTTATTTCGAGAATCTACTTAACTTTAAACTAATCACTTTATCATTTTAATCCAAACTGGTTGCCAGAAATTTGCATTTTAATTTTTTCTTCATCAAACCAAATGACACAGCGGATCCATATGTTGCTTTTTATTATTATTATTATTATTTATTTATTTTTTTTTTTTACAAACCATTAACTAATCAAGAAAACATTACCTATTCATTGTACGCCATCACTATGCTTTCGACATTTTGTACGGTTCTTAAAAAATATATTGTGTTGAGTTCATTGACAAAATTCAACATTTTAGAAAACAACAAAAATAGAAGATGGTGAGGCACATTTCTTTGTTTTTTATGTCAGTAATAGGAGATAAACACAGTACTGAATGTAAGTCATATTTTAAAAAAGTGGTACACAGACACTCGAGACAATGACTTCAACAAAAATACAACAAGGTGAGGCACATTTCTTTGTTTTTCCTGTCAGTAATCTGAAATACTTACTTAAAATAATTCATATATTAAAAAAAGCAACACAGACACGCAAGTTGATTTTTTTTTCTTTTTATCCCAACCTGAGACTGAAATGTAATGTATTCAATAGTTTGACCAAAGCACAATTTTTAAAGGGACACCATGTAAAATTTGTCTCCTCGTGGTAAAAAAACATATTATTAAAAACAAAACCGTTCTAATTTCAATGATAGGCAGGATATATGAAATAGGATATAAACATGCATGTTTATAAATGGCCATAGTGGGATAAATTTGTCTTTATTTTACATAGAGTAAGGCTCACCTTGAGGTAGCCGACACGATTGTTAACCATCTTGCTACTATGGTTAACCGACAGAAATGAAAACCTTGTGATTAGCTGGACAAAAAATAAGAAAATCATGCAGTTTGGTCACTTTGAGTCCCCGTAGTTGTTTTCTTCCTCGTGCTTTGTGGGACTAGAATGCTCTATACAACAAAGCGACATTTAGAGGTCAAATATTGCCCAGCATCTCTTTAACACACGCTCATTTAAAAAAAAAAATCCACAAATATACTATTAAATGTAAAGTTTTCTTTCATTTCTATGCAGCAACAGCTTATATCGATTTTTCTGGCACAACGCCCGAAAAATGTAAGAAAAATCAATTTCAGTGTAATATGTGCTGAATTGTGGTCTTTTTCAAATTAGTGAAGCCCCTGGGTTATGAAATCTAAATTAACTTCAAAAGTAATTTTGAAGTTGTTACTATACATGAATAACATTTACTGTGGAAACTATTGCAAAATATTTAAGTAACGTCTCTCTCACAGATAGTTAATGATTGTCTTATTACCACAACATTAAAGCTTTGCATCAGAGGTCTCGGACACAGTTTACTTGGCGGGCCGACTCAACTAGTATCTGTTTGAGGTGGGGCCTCATCGGGTTTCAATAGGCATAAACTCACCAAAACGTACATGTAAGGTGCATCAAATGTCCTTTAAGCTTCACTTCAATAGCAGTGACTATCTCCTTCGACCACCCCTGGAGCCCCTTATTCCGCATTACAATTTTAATAAAATATTTTGCGATTAGTTTGAAAAAATATTACTATCCCAATCAGCTAATTTGTTGAATCATTTAGTCTATGATCTGCACGCACATCCATGGGTCAAACCAGGAAATAGGTAGCTAAGTGTATTGCAGGGCAGAAGTTTGTTAGCGTGTGAAATTTGGGCCCCGCTTAACTAATTATCATCCATATAAACCTAAAGTAAGCCAGGCTAACATTAAGCCTTCATCTTCATCTTAACCTATATTCCGGAGGGCCACAAGTTTGAGACCTCTGCTTTATAAGAAGCCCCCCATTGACTTCAACAAACTCCCCAGCACCAAAATGACCCAAGATGGCAACACATTTTAATTAGGATCAACATTTTAAAAGGGCTAGTTATTTGACCTCTGTATAGTGTCAACTTTGTCATGACCCAAGCAGTGAACAGCAGAGAAAGCTGTCCAGAGTTGTGTTTTCAGTGGTGCCCCAAAAACCCAGGCGGTTAAGAGATCCACGAACGTTTGGGTCACGATCCATATATGGCTCTTTTCATGAGTACTTGTCTACAGTATATGTGTCTGTGATAAAATGCGACTTGTCCAAATTCCTTTGTAACGTTCCAAACCTAGTAAACTTATTGGCGGATTTGGTGCGAGCATAGTCAAAGCTAGTTTATTCATGCAAACCATTCTGTCCAGTATATATAAAGGGCACAGACGTACAGATGGGGCGGCAGTAGCTCAGGAGGTTGAGCGCTCGTCTTGGGATCAAGGGATCCCAGTTCGAATCCCGGCTCGTCCGTGTTACATGTCGAAGTGTCCTTGGGTAAGACACTGAACCCCTAATACCCCCATTAAGCAGGTTGGCGCCTTAAATGGCTGCAAGGCCGCTATTGGGAAATGTGGAGCACATTGTAAAAGCACTTTGAGAAGTCATTGACTTGAAAAGCGCTATATAGAATGCAGATCATTTCATTTCATTTACCTACAGTTGATAGTCAAGGTGTCACACCAACAGACCCTGTTTTGGCTGTACATAGATAAGAATCATTTATATGGAAGCTCATGAAATAATGTATGTTCAATGTTGATACACTTTATGATACACACACAACCAACGCGAGCAAAAGCAGAACGATTTGATTTGGTAACCATAGGGATTGGCGGAGATATGCAACAAAGCATGCTCTTCTCTCTCTCGCACGTGCCCAATATGCTGAAGGAAAATTCATCCTTAAACTTTTGTTTACAGGTTTTTTGGGACATATTTACAAAATAAATCTGCTTGCACCTTGTTTTGAAACTATTATTTACCCCCCAAAAAAATGAAGGTCAGGACGGTTCCAGACCCCTGTGTTAACCAATCATTAAATTTTTTTATAAGAGGTGCTTGTTATTTAAAAAAAAAAAACATTTTTTTTTTAAATTGTTCTAGTTCTGTTCCCTAACCTTCAGCCCTCTGCCTTCCTCTCTAAGACTGTTTATCAAGCCCACCAAACAGGAAGTACGGACAATGTGTTGGACCACTGGAGGAAAAACACCACCCTTGACTCCCTGAAACCCTCCCCCAATGACCAGGAAGTTGTGCTTAGCTGTGTTTGGCTTAGCCCTGATTAGAGCGAATTTGGAGGGAAGACAGGGTTCACATGTGAATGCCCACAGGACAACGCAAAAGTAACCTCCGGCCATTGTCACGATGCCCTTCTAAGCAAAAACAGCAACAAATAGAGGAAATCTTATCATTTGAAAGATTTCCACTGTGATATAAATAGCTATATTTAGTAACTAAAAAAAAAACAAGACTTGGAAAAGTGGACATCAGGCTGACACACAGAACCCCAATATTCAACACCAGAAATATAACTTGTTCTATCTTTAACCACAGATCAAAATCAGATTCTAGTGCATGTAATTCTAGGAGTGAAAATGTGTGTCCTTGGTTGTCATTTTTATTTTATCCATGGGGTGGTGCAGGTTAATTTTTAGATGTTTAAAAGTAGAAGGTTTTTTTTTTGCCAGATATGTGTCCTACCCAAGAGGGTAGAGGTTTTGACCACAAATGTTAGGGTCTGGCATACCTCCCACCACCAGAGTTTGAACTGGGCACAGATGTGCCAAATTATCCAGAACCCTTCAAAAAGGACATTTTTCAAGGCCATACTTGGTCGGGTCATTTTGAGTTCTTCTGTCCTTGTTCTTCTATCCATTCCATTACCCGCTCCGCTTATCCTCAGTATAGTTGTGGGCGTGCTGGAGCCCATTTCAGCTATATTTGGGCAGTGCTTAGGGGACTCCCTGAACTGGTGGCACACAGAGACAGACAACTCAATCGCTCACTCAACCCTAAAGACAATTTGGACCGGCTAATTAACCTGACATGCATGTTTTTGGAATGTGGGAGGAAACCCTATTGCCTGGAGCAAACCCACGCAAGCACGGGGAGAACATGCAAACTCCACACTGGAAGGTTCTATCTCATGACCTCAGAACTGTGCCGCAGACGCGCTACCCACTCAACCGCCGTGCTGTCCTTGTTCTTGTGTCATTCAATTCCACCATGCCATGTTTTTTTTATTGTTTCTGGTTTTCTTTGTTACTTTGCTCAGTGCAGTTTCCATTTCCAGTTTTGGTTGTTGTTTTCTAGATTGAACTTTGTCAGATGTTTTTTTTCCTAGTTTGTCCGGACATTTTATTAGTTGGTTTGTGTCCACTTTTTTGTTAGCTTCTTTGGTCTTAGTGTTGTAAATAAATACCGTCTTTGTTTTTGGGTACCCCAACTTCCCTCAAATCATCACAGCCCAATCCGGAAACTTTTTCAGTACTGTGTTCCCTTCGGCTCATGTGTATCTATTGTATTTGGCATATTTTACCGAACTTAAGTGAAATAAATAGTATAATCTTTCTTCAACTTGAAGACTGTTGTAAGTGGTTACTTTAGGTCTCAGATTAAGTCAACAGAGTAAGTAGCCTAAGCGATTTTAGGTAACACATCTGCCTAACTCCACCCGGCATAAGGACAGTTCAGTAATTCCGTATTGTATAGAACTCTTATTCGTAATTATAAGCCAAATCGACCGTATTTTCGAAACTTTGAACCACTACATTTTTCTCACAATTTCAACCATGCGACTTATGCAGCTAAAGTATGCATTTTTTTCTAAAGGTCGCCTGAGACACTCAGGCAGGAATGGTAAGGTTGAGACAACTGGTGTCAATCACAACTGCCTTACAAATACCTTAAATGAAGTTTGGCGTACGATCACGTAGTTGTGTTGCTCCTGTTTTTTTTTTACTATGGTATGGTACTTGTGTTGCTGCGTCTCGGTTCCCCTCCCCATGTGTATTTGTTATTAAGGGTATTAAGGGTGGGCGGATTGATAAAAAGATCAATATTATTGATACTGAGCAAATACTTGGATTGAATCGATACTTTTGTCTTGGGATCGATATTGTCCTCCCATTTTAACTTCCACTATACTAATGTGTCTGGGTCGTAAGATAATACATACACTATAACTTTTAAATTGGATCCAATTGTGTTAACAATTTGTTTGCACTAGTGACTTTATTTTCAAAATATTGTGCAATGTAAGGTATTTTAGTTGTCTCGTTGACATTGTTATACAACATTTGTATTGTCCTTAAGTTGCAGCTTTTTTGGTTTGACTCTGTTGACTTTTGTTTTGTAGTGCAAGCATTTTATTTTTTATACTGTTAAAGGGTTTACATTTTGATATTTACAGTTTTTACACATTCACTTCATTTACGAAAGGTTGTGCAATGGATGTTAGTTGACTTGCTGGCTATGTTCAAAATACTCGTGTTTTTGTTACATTGCCGCTTTTTGTGGTTTACCTCTCGTCTTTCGTTTTGAAACAGTTGTAGTAAAAATATTTGTCATTTTATACTGTTAGTTTGTGTTGTACGTATTTGAAAATATGAAATATTTTAGTGCCTAAAATCTTTGTGCTGTGGTTGTCAGAATTATGAACTAACTCAAGATTTGTTTCAATTATTAAATGAGTTTGACATTTCTAAGCAAAAATAGTGTATTGGTAAAGATTGGTGTATTTACCTGGATCAAATCGGCAGAGTATTGCCCGGCCCTACTTTTTAAAACGTCCTAAATATCTCATGTTTCAATGTAGGCACATATGTGTGCACATACGACTTAGTCAGGTGCGGGCTATGCATGTACAACATCCCATTTAGAAAATATATCGTGCGGGTTATAGTCCGGAAATTACGGTACATCCTTCTCAATCATACAAGTCTGACTTTTAGTTCCCATACCATTCTCCCTTTGTATTTTTCGGCCTATTTTTCTCATGGATGTGCTTCCACCAGCTGTCAGTAGCTAAAATTATGAGAGGTTAAAGTAGTTAAGACCTCAAAGCTGCTGTTTGCTTCCTGAGTTGTGCGTGGTGAAGAGGCCTCTGAGATTTGAGCTTTCTTCACTAAACAATGAATGCAATGACGGATGGTGTAAATGAAAAAAAGCCCGGAAAACCTTTGTCAGATATTGTGCTGCACTATTTCCCTTCACTCAATTTTATTTCCCTATCTAATAAGATATTTTTCTTAGGAAAATCTTGTTTTCTTGTACCTTTATGATTGATAAAAAGCCGCAAGTAAAACAAAATGGCATGGACAAAAAGTAACACTGTCCCAAAGACAAACTTGCATGTACTGCATTTTATCCTATGATTTGGGAATTTGGGGTCTGGAAACCTCGTTGTTGTTTAAAGGGACATTGTGTACTATTTTTGTTGTTGTCATTAGTTGTTTCTTCAGTAATGGACCAAATTGTATTTCCTTGTCAGAGTTCCTTGATGATTACAGGAATTTTCAGCGACCTGACATTGACGCCGAAAGAGAAGTATAGCGTTTTTGATAGATAACTTCTACTGTTGTTTTAATTCCGATTTATAAATTGCAGCCCTGGCAGATTATGGATTACATTAATACTGAATGACTTATTTTCATATTTATTTTAATGTTTTATTTTTAAATATTGGTAGTGGAGTTAAAAATACGTGATTTAAGAGCAGTAGAATATTTCCATCTGAACTTTTTGTGGAAAAACTCATTTGGCTCAACCTCGCCCTGACCCTAGCTCTGGCAGCCCCCAAGTCGATTTACATTTTCACAAAAAGGTATAAGAAGGGGGTCCCTGGGTAATTGCCTGTGGCACAAGTGATTTACTGCCACGTGAAGTGAAACTATCCCAAGCAATTGTTTTTTTGTTTGGGCAGAATGATACAATAAACCCAGTAGATGAAACGGATATATTGAATGGATGTTGTAAATAGTATTAACAAGAATTCCCTTGGTTGACATGCGTAATGGACTAAGAATCAATTTTCTCGTTTGGCAATTTCACTATGAACAGAGAAGTCTGTCGCAATTTGAACAATAAACATGTAATTTAACACAGTTCTCTTTGATCAACTAACTAGTTAAACTATGAATTGCAACTATGGGTGGGCAATCAATCAAAAATATCACACTTTTTTCTAATTAAATAACAATCTTGATTTTATTATTATTCTTAATAAATATTTCTCTAGACTAGTTAGTTTCCAACCATATTTCTTTCATGTTAAACCAGGGGTCGGGAAAGTTTTTGACCCAAAGGGCCATAAAAGCAGAAAATATTTTTATTTTTTCCTTGAAAGAACAGAACCCAAAAATTTTAAGACAAAACTCAATAAAAACGCCAAACCTGCTCTGGAGATGAAAGCTGAATTTTTAGCACATTTTATTTCCCTGTGTGACGTTTGATGATTTGATCAAATCATAAAATAATCATGCTATAGCCCTTTACCCATATCAATATAAATACAGCACTTAAAATATGTCTCCTTCCCGCAGTTACTTAACGGTTTTGATGCTAATTTTGTCCTAAATAATGGTTTCAAACCAAGGAACGATCAAAGTTATTTTGTAAAACTGTTGCAAAATACTGCAAACGAGGATACCAACGTATTTACCTTTGGTGGAGACAGCGCTGGGTGGGGAGGAGAAGGGATGCGCCCTATGTATAGCTCCACCCATCCTTAATGGTCATCCAATCAAATTACTTTAGGTGATTTTCTAGAGCTTTTGGGTATTTAAATTTTGTCCTATGGCTTTTTTATCATAAAGTGTCTCAACAATAAACATAGATTGTTTAAATATCTTCCATGTAAAGGATTAATTTTTGAGTTATGGCCGAAATGGGGTCTATTGGTGCGACACCTCGACTGTAAACTAGTAAAGACTGTGCCCTATAAATACAGGACCTAAAACCCACTGGAAGTTGGGATTTTTTCAGTTTTGCACGTGTGACAATCGGTTTTGTGTGTAACGATACATTTTAGTAATTACACAAGTTCAGAGCCATATGTACTAATAAAAAGAGCCATATCTGGCCTTTGAGCCATATGCACTTATGAAAAGAGCCATAGGTCCCTGACCCTTGTGTTAAACTAAAAAGCCCAAAATGACATATTAACACAACTATACCTTCTGAGCAGGTTTAAATTTGAATAACAAAAAGTAAATAAATTATGATTGATGAATAGAATGTGATTCATGTAATAAACAGATAATGTAACTAGCTTTCTGTGTTTTCAGATACCGATAAGTTTATTCCCTTTTTCAATATTGGACACTTGCAAAGGAGATCACATGGGATTGCGCACTGTTGTCCGTTCATTTGAATATTATGACCCGTTTACATAATAGTCACTTTCAGCCAATCATGTTGCTGCTCTCTTATATCCACACCTTTTTGGGCACATCTGTTTTTGTAACCTAGGATATTATTTTAAAGAAAGGGCACAATGGAGGGTTTCTTTAACAGGTTGGAATTTTCTTTGGGCTAAGTGTGATTTTCTCCTTGCAAGTTCAAAATCCATTGAAGTCTTCTCTCCTTATTCTGAGTGCCGAAGAAACGTTTAACATATCAGATACCAATCCCAATGAAGTCCTTAATGATCTAATATTGTTGTATACCCCTATTTGCAACTCAAATTTTCCTCTACTTGTTTTCTTTCTTGCTTACTGTTTTCTTTTCTCGTTTCTTTTCTACCACTTCTTTCCGTAGTACAACCAGTTCAACAAATAATCTAAAATCATCATTCAAGCCATTTACTGTTTTCTCAAATGCACTGCCTTGATTGAATGATGCAAATATTGGTTTACTGCCGACACCATCAGAGGTTTTGATATCCGTACATGAGGCGCCATTGCCAAACTAATGGTAGTAGTCCGACTCATTGGCACCATACAGCTCTGCCAGGGTCCGAAACCTGGGGCCCCATTCACTCAGAAAGTCATAATCCGAGTCTGAGCCACCGCTAGAGGAGCTTCCTAACGAGCTGAGGCTTCCTGCTATGGACTCTGGGCCCTCGTAGCCGTAGATGTGCAGCGTGTCGTAAGGGAAGCCTTTGCAGTCGTGGTCGGCATCGTGTTTCTTAACCTCGATCATAGCCACCATGTCACCCTTGCAGGCTGTGGCAGGCTGAACTTGGTGCGTGTGATGTTGCGGTTGGGACCTCTGGACCATTGCATAGAGAGACTGGCGTGGAAGGGAGTCCGAGGGACATAGGAGGGAGCCGTCGTGGAAAGCTGATGTCAGGATGGAGACGTCGTAACTGGAGGAGTGAGGATGAGCATGTGGCAGTATTTAGGGAGTATCATTGGATGTGAGGACAGTGAACATTGTTTTGTTTTGAATTGAGCAGTTTTGTGCAAACACAAAATAAGGTAACACTCTAAAACAGTGGTTCTTAACCCTGTTGAAAATACTGTACCCCACCAGTTTCGAATGGACTTTTACTGATCCCTACTTTGTTGTAAAAGTAAAAAAGATTCTTCTTCAATTTCAAGACGAAGCAGTTTTTCTCTCAGATGTAAAATATAAATACAGTAAAAAAATACAGTAAAATCAAAAAATACTTAAGAATTACTACAAAGATACTAATATGGAAATTTTTCAAAATACTTCTACAGAAATATATACAAAAATACCACTACAGTAACACTATGCGACAAAAATACTGCTGCATAAATATTAATCTACTGCAAAATTCTATATTGAAATACTATGGCAGAAAAACTAGAAAATACAACTGGAATCATATTACAAAAATTATACTATACTGGCTATACTTCAAAATAAAAGTACAGTAATACTACAGAAATACTGAAAAAATCTGACTGCAGAAAAACTACAAAAATACCACAAAATACAAGTTATATTACAAAAATATTACCAATATACTTAAAACATTTTTCAATGGAAATACTATAAAAGTGTAATATTACAAATATTCTACTATAGAAAATACTACTGCAGAAATACTATGATGCAGTGCCAGGAATCAAATAAAATACAGTTTTTCTCTCAGGTCTACGTTCACTTGAGCCTAGATGTCTTTACTAATGTCCTCTGTTCTGTCACCAACAATGCCATTTCATTTAAAAGATAATTTTGGGATGATTTGCATTTAGCTGCTTTTCCGAGTATCAAAGGCTAGGTTTACACTGCAGCGAAATTTGACTTTTTTGCATGTACACGACCTGTTTACAATCTGTTAAAGTCAATCTGAACGGCACATATCGGCTTTTTTCCAACCAAATCCAGGCCAATTTTATATGTGGTCCTAAACCCGATACGTATGTGATCTTTTGGAATGCGACTTCTGTGTGAACGGTCAAGAAAAGAGGTTATGAGGGGGTCCCTTTGTTCAGTATATTACTAATTATAATCGAATATTCTGCTAAAAATACTTATCATTTTTTTAGTATATTGTGCTACTAAATTATAACATTTATTTTTAATTCTGCTGTGAACTTTTAACCATTCAAACTTTATACTATACTAAGCAACTTTAAAGGTTAATCCCTGCATGACACAAATTTCTAGTTGTTATTGCACTCAAAAGTTAGTTTTAATAAACTAAAAAAAAAATATATATAAATTTTAAAAGAAGCTAACTGTGAAACACGTCCCTGAAAAACACTAGAAACAGTGCTGCGCAAATAAATTGTCGGATAATAATAGTAAGCATTTGATAAGCCACTCCTAAAAATGATGTCTCGCAACGGCCCTGTTACCATGTAAGAGTTAAATGGAGTGATACGTATTCTATTTAGAAGATTTAGTTTATTCAATAAAAATATGTAAGCCAGTTTTTGACTGTCGACAGTTGAACATGTGAATTCAGATTTCATCAAAGTGACATGATTCCTTTCAGCTAAACTGGGTCACTAAATTATAAGACGCGGCAGAGGGGATAGATATTGCAAATGTAAGAAAGTAAATATGCCACGTTCTTTTCTTAAAGTACAAAGTGTCAAACGTGATTGAATGAGGAAATAGGTCTTATATACTGATTCACTATGTCTGTGTTTTTTCATCTTTCTTGAGCCATTGAATGATAAATGTACTTGGCTGATCACTGTAGGAAACCCAAGATACATAATGGCATGCTTTTTTGCAAAGTTAAAAAAATGACAATTTCCTGTGGCACACTGGTTAAAAAACCTTGCATCATGTTAATAACAGTGGCGGACCGTGCACCTTACACCTAATCCTTCACTCCAGTCTGAAGAATCAAACCGGCTAATTGAGTCACATTTTTTCGCAAGGGATTTTGTGTTGGTGGACTTTAAATTTGTTGAGTATAAAAATGTTATAATTGTTTCCTTTTTTACATCTGTAAATATTTCAATGTATGTTTCCTGTGTTTTTCATTCAATGTGTTTTACATAACAAACGTAAAATGTAGTATTGCTTTACATAGCTTGCATTGAATACTCAATATTTTTAACATTTTATTGTGTGTTTTTCAGCGATTCTGAGATGGTTGAGTTTGACATTAAAGGTGCGTAGTATAAAACAGTTCAAAGTTGAAATTAGTTAAACAACACAGAGACATCTCGCTATAAAGTGAAAAAATATTAATTATTAATTAATTAGTTTTGTGAATATTACATTATTGTTGGTAATATACTGATTGAGGGGGTCTCCCAAAAGCTTGTTTGTTTTCTCTTTTAGCCCAGCTTTGTTCTTCTTTTATCACTTTTTCCTTTTTATGTTTTTCTTCCCAATCTTTCAAGTCATTACTAGTCTGAATCATTCCAAACAGGTTTGGAAACGGGCACAAGTTAAATCACCACACATCGGTCCTCAATTATCCTGACCCTGTATAAGGACATTTTGGACAATACGTGAGGTTGGTTCATTTTCATTTCCACTGCCATGCTAGGTTTGTTTTCTTTCTTGTTTGGACAATTTTTTAGTCGTGTAGTCCCCACCTCCTAGTTTGTTACTTTGTTTCTTGCATTTTGGTCTTTGCTTCTGGTTAACACTTTGTCAGGTTTGATTTTGTTGTCATGTCATCTGTCTTGTGCCCCCTTGGTCGTTTGTCACTTTGTTCTTAGTTTTGTAAATAACACCATCACTTTTTTTGAGCACTCTTGCCTCAGTTCCTGCTTCCCCTTTATTGAGTCAACTCTCAAACCCCAATAAATAGTCTGGAATGACTTCTAGAGACCACGTACCCGTTGGTGTCCATTTCACCTCCGCCCTCTTCATCGTAGGTGACAAGCTGTTCGTGAATTTCACTGCTACTTTTTATGCCAGCCAAAGAGTCTTTGTGGTAGTGCTTCTTCATCACAAACAGGATGACAATCACTGTAAGAAACAAAACATGCTTATTCATTTGTTCTGGAGAAATGACCTAGATTGTTCGACACGGGAAAAGTTGTGCTGGCAATCCTTAGATGTTTGACTGACAGACGCGATTAGCGTGTGAAAACTTTGTCTTGCAAGATTAAAGCGGTCAGCCAAGGCCTGTCTGTAAAGATGAACAGAAATTAGAGCAGGAATAAGAATGGGGCCGTGAAAGGAGCGAACATAAAGGAAGAAGAAGAAGGGTTGTGTGCTAACTAGATTGTGAGCCCAGAAAACCGATTTGAAAACAAGCAGTCGAATGTTTTTTTGGTGTCTGCGATTTTTGCCTGTGCAGCGCAATGAGGGAGAGGCAATGGCAGAGTTGATACGCCGTTTTCATGGCCAACTTCAAGCACTTTCAAGGCTATTTTTCCCTAGTGGCTTCAAAGGAAAAAAATCCAGCAAAATCAAAACAATGTTTTTTTTTAATTGGGTTTGATGACTAAAAGAAAGTCATTATCTTGCTGCTAGCACATACATGGTCTGTCCTATCAACTATAGATGTTGGGTAATAATAGAGTTCAATAAAAAGGAGAACAACAAAAAAAGTACTGTATGTATTAAACAGAATAATGAGCCAATTTCGGACTAATTTTGATTATATTGATTGCTCAAAAGCATAGTGCATTCAATGTTAGAGATTCATGATATTTTGCTTTCGGTTTTACCTATTTTTATTTTTATTTTTTGCGTTTTTTTCAGAGGATCTCTGTCTAAATTGTTTTTACAAAATTGTAAATAGTTATTTTGAGGCATGTTATCATTTATTGATAGCACTGAAAAGGTAATATATTTTTTATTTATTTCATTTTCACCCCCTTTCAGGGATTTTGAGTTGTTTGATTTTTTTTAAATCTTTTTCTTCAGATCTGTGAATTTTGTAATATATTTGATGTGTTGTTAAGGAACCCCTAACAAAGCATGATATAACTAATTACTAAATAATTTGGTGCATAATGTTTCATTATTATTGTTAGTATCTCAGGGAGAAAAAAAAATCTTAGGAGCTGTTTGGGTACCAAAAGAGCAAGGCCAGGTTCTGTACGCTGAGCCGAAAGAGACACTTCTCGAAAAAGAGCCGACATTTCCATGAATTGTCTAATAAACCTGTTTTCTTGGATGCAACATTAGGGGACAGTAACCTTTCACATGACAGCTCGATAATGAGGACTGGAGCCACCATCAGAATAATTTTTCCTCACTTTTTTGAATTCTTCTTCATTTAAAAGTGTGGTCTATCCTGTTAGACTGCCAAGTAACACGGCAATTCAAGCATTTCACCAAAAATAGTATTTTCCTGACTTTGATAACACATTAAATCTCTAGCATTTTCAAGGATTTCAAGCACCCGGACGAACACAGTAAATACAAGGAACAAAGAAGGACACAGATAATCAAATACAATGTAAAAGGGAAGTAATCACAGAGAGAAAGACAAAGTGTGAAGGTAAAAAAAAATCAGTGGGAAACGGAGGAGTAAGAAAGGGAAAAATGCAAAGTAGGGCTCTAACAATTAGTCCAATAATATTAATAGTCTACAATAAAATCCACTGTTGATTATTGTCGCTAAACAGGTTTTTCGCCGGACAGGGGTTTTCAACAGAGAAAGGCATCTCTGACGAGTTCATCATGCGCAACATGCGTCTATGTCTCGAGCGGTAACATACAGAAATGGTGGCGTCAACATCAAGTATGCGTACCAAAATTTCTAAAGTTAGGGACCACTTTAGCCAGGATACGGCCAATGAAGATACTATTTGTTAAGTTGGCAATGCAGACCTTACAGTGTTAGCTCAGTGACACACAAACATTTGAATATCACGTCAGACAGTTGAACAAAACGGAGTCTGACTCGCCTCTGTAAGATTGAACATTCAAGCCAATAAGATTTTGATTGTACATTTTATACAAATATGTTACACTATAAAAAGGGAAATGCAGCGTTTTGTCAGACGTTAAAAACAACAAATGTCAGTGCTAAACCATTTGATTTTTAACTGTTAAAAATCATTAGTTCAGGATTTGTACAAGTACTTAAAATAGTTTTGATGCGTTTAAGCTTTGCAAAATGCATGAATTCTAGGTGAAAATGTAACTATTAACAATTGTATTTTATTTAATTTAGTTAGATCCTCTGACACACATGCAAACAAATGCAAATTAAAACATGCAAAACCACGCAGAAGATCAGCATTCTTAACAGAAGGTTGAATGCACCCCGTTTTGGAGCCATCAATATCATTAAAATTAGTCAAAATGTGGCTTATTTTACTGCTTTTTATGCATACCATACTTTGCTTCTTTTTGTCTTTTGTATTTAACTCCATTTCAACCAAACACGTATGGAGCCATTTCTGTGTTTGTAAACAAGTGTGATTTAGTTACGCTGTTCGTGCATTCTTGAGGAGAGATGGGGGAATGAATGTCAGTCTATACCTGGCTATTCACTGAAACAGATTGTTCATCGAAGACGAAAACATCTCAAATTAGCACAAAGTATGTGCTAGCAGCAAGCTAGACTTTATTTTTAGTGAATAAAGTTAACAAAACAAACCCCGTTCTTTTCTATTTGTGAGTATGTAAAACACACGATTTACATGGGATTTTTTTCATTTTAATGGTACTAGAATAATTTGAAAATTGGCTTTGAAAGATCTTTAAAAAAGGCTTAAATTTGGCTATAAAGAGGTGTAGGAACCCTGTAATTTATTCTGACCAATGAATGTATTTCACAAAATGCACATTATCTTTGTTTCAGTTACTGCTGCTGATGAGCCTGTTCTTGGTTTACAGGGATAACAAAATGTTTACTTGATTTTAATTTATTATCTACATGCATGTCCATATAAACATGGACGGATGTTTATTTGTGGATTTATATCTCTATTGACTGAGCTCTCTGCATATTTGGTTTTAAATAGGGAATTGGTATTTAATTTTTGTAAAACCACATAGACAAGAATGATGTGGAGAAAGAAGCAGTAGAAATTTTTAGAACCCCAAAAGAGAGTAAATGGGAGGTAGTGAAGGACAAAATGAAAAGCAACATTGAAAGATGAAAAGCATGAAAGGACAAATGAGCTCCGGGGTCCTGCTATCAACTCCTGGCATCCAACACTTGCTTTGCCCTCTACCGTTTGGCGAGCGAGCGCGCCTCATTCTCATATGCTTGGGAAAGCAACCTATTAATCTTTTAAAACACATGTTCTGCACATTATTAAGCCTTGCAGATAGCAGACCAGAAGAACAGAAAGACGAGTGAACCAGTGGAGAAAGTTATTTTTTTTCAAGAGGGTCAAATGCAACTTGTGGCGAGCGGGTATGGCAGCTGACGCGTCGGCGCGAGATTGCTTCAGGGTGCGACAGATAATGACGAGAGCGTTAATCTGGCCTGTGGTGAGCGAGTTTGATAAAGTGAAGGCGACCCAGTGGGACCCAAGAGGAAATGAAGAAGCCGCGCATATTAATAGTTCAGACACTGAATGTTCTCTGCTGTTTGATAAGCAGACAGTACCTAAAGTGCTGATAAAGTCCTCATTAACGTTGCGGTTCTTCACATAATTTTCCCACAATTTTCTCTTCTATTCCATGCTGCATCTTGGAGTATGTCTTCCCAGACGACAATTTGACTCCCACCCAACAATCTGCTTTTACAGAGCCAAGGCTGTCATAATTTTCTTTTTTTAAAATTACGACGTAGGGAGTACAGATTTCCATTCCGTCCAGTCTTCAGAAAAACCCTGCTCGTGAGCCTATACCTTTGTCCCGCTGCCAAAGAAACCTCACACCTGAAGTATCAATGACTATCGGCCGGTCACTTTAAATTCGGTGGTGATGAAACGTTTTAAAAAACTGGTTCCGGGTCACATCTAATCACACCTTCCAAAAAGCCCCTGTCAGTTAACGTACAGGGCCAAAAGATTGACAGAGGAAACTGTGGCCACAGTGTTCTGTGGATCTAACACATGTCCTACGACCACAGGGCCCCAACTAAGGTTTGAACTGGACACAGGTGTGTAAAATCACCGCACACATGTGCCCAATTATCCTACACTCTTTCAAAACATTTTAATCTACAAAGTTTGGTTGGGTCATTGTCATTTTTCATTTCATCTGCCATTGTCATCTGGATTTTCATAGTCATTTTCATATCTACTTTCATGTCCAGTTAGTTTGTTTCTGGTTTCTATTGTTCCATGCCTTATTTCTATTTCCAATTTCACCGTTTCTAGTTTTAGTTTTCTTGTTTCTTGTTTGGACATTTTAGTTGCTTTGTGCCCACTTATTTGTTTAGCACTTTAGTCCAGATTTGTTTGTAAATACCGTCTTTACTTTTGAGCACCCCAACCTCCAGTTCCTGCCTCCCACACATGGGTCCATCATCTACCACCAAACATTAACACACAGCCCTACAGATCAAAGCGGCGCCGCCACGAGCGGCTGCCTTTTCCAGCAGCTGCCCTGATTTATTGTTTTATTGTCTGCTCCTATCTTCAGTGTTTTTCTTCCCGTTTTGACAACTACACTATGGATTACTTCTATCCTATGGACATGGGTTTTAGCGCACAAAAATGCGTTTATTCAAGGAATCAACTCCTTGCCCTGAAGAATTCTCGTGCCGGCGGGATGAAGGGGCCTATTGTGGAAGAAGAGCCGGAGCTAGCTTAGCGGTGTTATAAGTCTTCGGTACCATCCGTAATCATGGTAAATGCGAACTCACTACCAAATAAGATTGAGTGCTGGTGGAAAACATCAAAGCGTACAGGGAGCGCAGTTGCTGTGTTTTGCGGAAACGTGGCTCACGTTTATCATTCCGGACGCTAACGTGTAGCCACCCGGAGCTACCCAGAGCTATCCGGCTTGTGCGCCGCTATACAGAGACACGAAAGCCGGGGGGAATCGGAGAGGAGGCGGACTTGCTAACACGAGGTGGTGTATCCCTGGATTTTCTCAAAGAAAAGATTTCCATCTGCCGCAGGGATGTCGAACTTTTGAACTAGAGTGACGTCGTCCACTCTGCTACAAGCACCGCTAGGGCATCATGTTAATCTGTTAATAAACAACGGGGTAGACTGCTGGAAGTGTGAATTTCCCTATGGGGATGAATAAAGTATCTATCTATCTCTATCTATCTATCTACATGCTGTACTCTGCCACTTAGAGAAGGGGAGCTATGTATGCATGCTCCTTAAGGATTATAGTTCTGGTTTCAATGCCACTCTTACCCAAAAACTGTTCAATAACATGCTGTACATGGGTATTCCAGACCCTACATGCACATGGATTAACATCTTCCTGACTGATCGCACACAAAAGGTGAGAGTGGGACACGAAACTTCTACGCCCATCGACATCAAATATTGGCACACCTCACGGATGTTTGTTTATTCCCCTCCTCTACACCCTCTACACATACGACTACAAATTGGAATTTAGTTTGTTTCATTTCCTGTAAAATAAATCAATATTAAGATTAATAAATACATTTGTTTAATACATGGATAGATTATCATTCTCTTAATTAATTGCATAAAACTAATTACCAAAACCTGATTAGATTTTTTTTGTCTACAAAGCCAGTGAACTGGATTTTTGTTATGTGAATTTCTAAAATAACGATTTATGTTATTACCGGGTTAAATATTAAAACTAGGGCTAAATAAACTCAGTAAACCAGCAAAAAAAAATCATTTTACAGGAACATCACAATGACCCAGCACTGAGCTATTTTCACAACCGGTCCTCAACTGTCCGTAGGGGGCCAGCAGACACCAAATTGGAGTGCCCTGGTGTCCACTGTACATGTGTTATTCTATTCATTTTCTTATGTTGCTTTTTTAAATCATTTCTAGGAAGATAGCTTATATGCAAGTACTTACAGCAATTTGTAACTATATTGTTACTTTTGGAGTAACGTGTGGGTTGGTAACAGAGTTCAATTTTATATGAACTAGTAACTGTTACTACCGTTTTTCACAGTTTACTCATCAATATGTTAAATACTTACCCAGTATGGTGAGTATGCAGAGAAGAATAGCAACGAGGACGTGGACACTGACTCCCATTTTTTGAGCCACGGCCTTGCACTGCGTTGGGATACGTCTGGTGTCGCAGCGGCACGCCTACAAAAGCCGAATGGAGCCAACTGAGCAAATCTCAGGAAGTTGATTTATTGATGAAGAAAATGCAGACCTTGATTGCAAGTTTGGTGATGCTGGTCTGGATTGGTCGGCCCCCGTCGCTAATGCTTACATCAACGCTGTAATCTGTGGGATCGTCCAGGTTGAACGGTCCTTGTTTCACCAGCACGTATGCAGTGTTGTCTAAATAAAAAATATAACAAATATTTGTTATTTTCCACCTGCACAATAAGCTACCTTTTAGAAACTGGGAATAGGCGGATCGATCCAAATATCGATGCTAAGCGAGTACTTGGATCAGCTCAATACAATGTCCAGGGATCGATACTTCGCTCTAAAATTCCCTCAAAGCGCCTCTTTATATACATAACACAGCCTTTTTGTCCCTCACTGAGCCCCTTTCGACCACTCTCAAAGTTTATTTCTGGGTTGTAACTGACGGGCACACTTTTAGCGCCTCTCCCTAATTGGGTTGCTTCTGGATCCCGCCTGCCAGGCTGAAAGAGGGCCAAATCTATGTTGCCAGGACAGTACCAAGTGTAATTTGTGTGATTAAGTGGTATGCCACACATTTACATAAACCCATGAAAAAAGCTTAAAAACGTGCATGTCAGGTTAACTGGCCGGTCCAAAGTGTCCCTGCCCACTGCCTGAAGATACCTGGGATACCTCCTGTGCGGAGTTTGTATGTTCTCCCCGTGCTTGTGTGGGTTTCCTCTGGGCACTCCGGTTTCCTCCCACATTCCAAAAACATGCATTTCAGGTGAATTGGCCAGTCCAAATTGTCCCTAGGTGTGACTGAGCGAGTGAGTTGTCTGTCCCTGTGTGCCCTGCTATTGGCTGGCAACCAGTTCGGGGTCACCCCTGCCCACTGTCCGATTATTGCTGGGATGGGCTCCAGCACCCCCGCGACCCTACTGAGGATAAGCGGTGCAGCTAATGAGATGAGATATATATAGAGGGCAGCACGGCGGCGCAGTGGTTAGCGCGTGTGCGGCACAGTTCTAAGGTCTTGGGAACCTCCTGTGTGGGTTCAAATCCAGCTACCGGACTTACTGTGCGGAGTTTGTATGTTCTCCCCGTGCTTGCGTGGGTTTCCTCCGGGCACGCCGGTTTCCTCCCACATTCCAAAGACATGCATTTCAGGTGGATTGGCCGGTCCAAATTGTCCCTAGGTGTGAATGAGCGAGCGAGTTGTCTGTCCCTGTGTGCCCTGCGATTGGCTGGCAACCAGTTCAGGGTGTCCCCTGCCCACTGCCAATGATTGCTGGGATGGGCTCCAGCACCCCCGCGACCCTACTGAGGATAAGCGGTGCAGCTAATGAGATGAGATGGGAGATATATATATATACATATATAATGTTTTTTTTCTACAATAACATTGTTAATGAGGTGGAATGGCAGCTGAGTGGTTAGCGTGTCCGTGACACAGTCCTGAGGTTGTGGGTTCAAATCCAACTACCAGTCTTTCTGTGTGGAGATGCATATATCTCCCGTGCCTGCGTGGGTTTCCTTCAGGCACTCCAGTTTCCTCACACATTCCAAAAACATACATGTCTGGTCAATTGGGCGGTCCAAATTGTCTATAGGTGTGAGCGAGTGAATTGTTTGTCTCTGTGTGCCATATGACTGGCTGACAACCAGTTCAGGGTGTCCACCTGCCCGGAGATAGCTGAGGTGGGCTCTAGCACCCCGCGACCCTACTGAGGATAAGCGGTGCAGACAATGGATGGATGTAGTTATTTAATAACAAAAATGAAACATTTTACAGCCCACAATCTGCTTTGTGTATTTTAACTATAAACTAACTAAAGGTGGAAGGGTTCAATTTTTCAATGATCAGAACATTTTAAAGCAAATAGGATCGGTCGATAATACCATGTATTTACTAGATTGGATTTATTCCTGAATTTTCAGTATCGCCCACCCGTATTGGAAAACGAAAAAACAATTGAGCCAACCTAAACCCTCAACGATAAAGCAAATTGTTCAGCAGTCAAATACTTTGGCTCAGGATTTTTTTCTCCAAAATATATAAATAGCATAAGCAATTCAAAAGCCAACAATGGCATGAAAAAGTCGTAGTGCCTCAAAGAAACACATACATTTTAGAAACAAACATGTGGACTTAAGAAGTAGTTCAGATTTGTCCAAACCTTTGAGGTGGGATTTGTTAAGCTGACAATGTGTGAGGGCTAAGTAGCTGGTTAATTAGTTTGGCATTCTTTGAACAGTAAAATACCCCTCCATCTACGGATCGCACCAAAGGTTGGCATTGCTTGGCAATCAGCGTCATGACCTCGTAGCTTGTCTCTGTAGCATTTTTATTTGACGCGCAGAGTCATAAAAAAGCGCTGCTGTACTGTTGAAACAGCTTCCAGTTGCTTCACATTTGTAGTCTTCATTTCCAGTTAGCTTTTTGTAGTCAGCATGTTTTGTCTGGCAGGATTTCGATGATAAGAATTCTCAAATTTCCACTTGTCCTGGAAGCAGCAAGCCTCACAGTCAACTTTTTTTTTTCAATTTACCATGGGTTTGCCCTGGCGCTGCCACGAGCGGCTGCCTTTTCCAGCAGCTGCCCTGTTGTTTTATTGTCTGCTCCTATCTTCGGTGTTTTTTCTTCCCGTTTTGACAACTACACTATGGATTACTTCTATCCTATGGACATGGGTTTTAACGCACAAGAAATGCGTTTATTCAAGGAACTCCAACTCCTTGCCCTGAAGATTTCTCGTGCCGGCGTGATGAAGGGGCCTATGGTGGAGGAAAAGCCGGAGCTAGCGAAGCGGCTAGCGGCGTTATAAGTCTTCGGTACCATCCGTAATCATGGTAAATGCGAACTCACGACCAAATAAGATCATCGAGTGCTGGTGGAAAACATCGAAGCGCACAGGGAGCGCAGTTGCTGTGTTTTGCGGAAACATGGCTCACATTTAGCATTCCGGACGCTAAGTGTAGCCACCCGGAGCTACCCGGAGCAATCCGGCTTCAACGCCGCTAAACAGAGACACGAAAACCGGGGAGAATCGGAGACGAGGCGGACTTGCTAACACGAGGTGGTGTATCCCTGGATTTTCACAAAGAAAAGTTTTCCATCTGCCGCAGGGATGTCGAAATTTTGAACTGGCGTGACGTCATCCACTTCGCTACAAGCACCCCTAGGGCAACATGTTCATCTGTTAATAAACAACAGGGTAGACTGCTGGAAGTGTGAATTTCCCTACGGGGATGAATAAAGTATCTATCTATCTATCTATCTATCTATCTATCTATCTATCTATCTATCTATCTATCTATCTATCTATTGCTCTGTCAGAAATTGTAATATTTTCACAGAAAGTCCAGGGGGCCAAAGGGCTACTGCCATCATCTGGTGAAATTGTGATTTTTTTTTTTTTTTTTTTTTGGGTGGGTGTGGTGTACAAATTCATCTTATACCTCGGTCAACATTAATGGCGGGCCACATATTATTCATTTTATAAATGAGAGGGGATGAAGGACCATTGAATGTTTTATCTATCTATATATTGTATTTATGAAGATCTTTCTGTATCTCTTTATTGCAACTGACTATGGGCGGCAGTAGCTCAGGAGGTAGAGCGCTCGTCTTGGGATCAAGGGATCCCAGTCCGAATCCCGGCTCGTCCGTGTTACATGTCGAAGTGTCCTTGGGTAAGACACTGAACCCCTAATACCCCCAATAAGCAGGTTAGCGCCTTACATGGCTGCAAGGCCGCTATTGGGAAATGTGGAGCACATTGTAAAGCGCTTTGGGAAGTCATTGACTTGAAAAGCGCTATATAAATGCAGATCATTTCATTTCATTTATTTATCTTTTTATATATATATATATATATATATATATATATATATATACACATATATATCTCTATATCTCGATAGATAGATAAGAAACATTCGATGGAGAAACTTTCCAACTGGATGCCAGTGTACATCTTAGACTGTTGTTTGTTTTTTCAACAGGAAGTAATTGAGAGATTGGTAATATTCAGAACCTTATGGAAACTAAGTTTGGCTAGTATAAACTTTCAAAGACTGCATGGTGGGAATATTTGCAACGAGGTGGAATTTGAACGGTGTAAATGGGATGTTATGGCTTGCCTTCAGAAAAGCCACAAACAATTAAGAAATACAACACCATTCTCACATTAGAAATCTAAACAACTTCCAGCATCCATCGCAGCATCCCCACAATAAAAAATAGTTGATGATGTCCTTGGGTTTTTATACTTTTCTAACACTCAATTTTAAAACATTGTTCTAAATCCTGCAAATGATACATATTCTCCTCCATAATTGTTCTAATATTTTGAGACCTCATACAGGAACACCTTTGTTTATGTTGGCTCTTGTCTTGGGTGTTTCAAAGTGACTTACTTTGGTAATTACATTTTGCTTCTCTGCTCTTAAAAAAATGTCTGCTCGCAAAGAAGGTTATTGTATGCTTGTACAATATTTGTGCCTTTTAGAATTTGTTTGAAGTCATAAAATTTAAGAAAGTCTGATTTGATAAAAAATAATTGTTGGGTTCTAGCAAACCCTATTTCAATAATTAACTTGGTAATAAAATTATGAATTGTCGTTTTTAGAAATTCAAATGAATACATTTCAGTTCATTGAGTTTATAGACAAAAAAAATCCATTCAATTATTGATAATCATGTTTGAATAATTAGGTCAGAACAGAATAAGAATCTGTTCATGTATTAAACAAATGTATTTATTCATCTGTTTACAAACTACCGGTAAATTAAAATACGTGGGTTTTATAAAGCAAATTACCAAATAAATGTCCATATTTTTTTTTAGCTAGCTATCTGGCTACCTTTTTAGAAAGATCATTTATTACATTGTAACCTTTTTAGCTAGCTTTATACGTTTTTTTGCATGTTATCTAGCCATCATTTCATCTTATTGTTTTTTTTTTTTTGCTAGTTATCAAGGTAAATTTTGGCCTACTTTCTAGCAAGATATCTAGCTTATTTTTATCCAATCGCCAGATTTTTATCTGGCTTTTTTTTTTTTACTCTTTTAGCTACCTATCTTGCTCATTTTTAGATTTTTACCAGTTTACTTTTCTAGCTAACTATCAAGCTAATTTTTAGAGGATTTTCTCTTCAGAGGAAAGGCGCGACAGAAAATAATTGATAAGCACTGGTTTAAGGGTAAGAGATTGTCAAGGCGGCATTGTGACACCTGACTCAAAACAATTCACGAAAGTCATGAAAGTTACAACAATGAAGTGTTAAGCATCTTACACTTGCTGTATCGAGCCACTCACTACACACTTCAGAAAACAACACAACTAGACTGCCTTCACTTTATTATTACTGCCCAATGAAAAACAAGCACAGTCTCAGAGAATGTGTCTATAAAAGATCTAAACATCTTCTGTCCTGCACCTCCTGTCTGACGGGAAAGCCTCCTCCGTCATCCTTGATTGCCACGCATCCCCTCATACTTCTTACTTCTTTGCTTCGTGAATCTCATAATCCCGTATCGATGTATCCTATTTTCCAGACTATAAGGCACACCCAAAATACACAAATTGGCCAGAACTTTGAATGTGTGCCATGTATACATGTACAATTGGAAATGCATACCAATATATTATCATTGTTGTGCAATTATTGATCAGTCGAATCAATTCACAGACCATAATTGCATATCGTAGTGACAACTGGGAACAAATCTCAATACAGGTGCTGCTAAGCCAAAGAATATGACTCAGCATTCCACTCTCACAGTCCAGAATGACATTGAATACATACACCATCTTTTCCAGGCAGTCAGGTGGTTAAAAACGGCCTACAAACGTTGACTTGGCGTTTTTGATTTGCTGACTCAGCACCTTTCCCGGAAAGACATTCTACTCTCTGAGACCGAACAAGTTTGGCCGGGATCTCAATATTTTACAAGCAATCTGGTAGGTCACTCTAGAGATAAAAATGCCAAAAACGTTTTTTTTTTTAAATTTCAAGAAGACATTTCCCTCGTCCAGAAAAGAATCACCTAGTTGTATCACAATGTCTTATAGACAGTTAGAAGGGTTGACCTATTTGTGAAAAAATGGTCCCAAAAAAGTCGACTCTGCACTTTTGATTTGCTGACTCTGCATAATTTCTCCAGACAGACATTCCACTCTCCTAGACTAGACAGAAAAACATTGAATATCAACACCAGGTTTCACAGGTAGATAATCCCAGAGGTTAAAAATCTGACTCAGTATTTTAGGTTTTGCTAACGCAGCTCTCGCAGAAGGACACTCTATTTTCTCAATCACAGTCTTTTACAAGTAATAAGGTAGGTCATTCTTGAAGTGAATGGCTTGTCATTATGGCATGGTGGTGTAAAGCATCCACGTCTCCTAAGGATCGCACCAAAGACAAAGGCTCTATTTACAAAAAAAAACGCTCGTTTGGCTCAGCTCACTGAGAGAAGTCGGCTCGTTCGGCTTCCAAACGGCTCATCTGATTTGTTTAATTTTTTGAATGATATATTGTCAGTAATAATACAAAAATATGCACGGAATTTAGTCATTACATGTGTTTTGCAGGGGATTCCTGCAAAACACATGAAATATAAATTAAAATATTCAGAGATGTACAAAAATTATTTTTAAATGCAAAGCAAATGTTTTTTTTTATACAGTATACTGAACAGATTTAAAGTCAAACAACAACACAGTCCCTGAAAACGCAAAACAATAAAATAAAACTATTCAGTGCTATAAAAATAAAACTATTATATAATATTTTAACCAATTAAGGCACAGATCCTCTGAAAATCATGCAAAAAAATATGATTTAAAATAAGTAAAAAACAAAACAAAAGATCAACAGTTTCAAAGATTGAACGCACTCTATTCCCGAGCAATCAATATCATTAAAATGAGTCCTAATTTGGCTCATGTATCTGCTTTTTTAGACACATGACTTTTTCTTTGTATGTTTTCTGCATTGGACTCAATTATTACTTAACACCTTGAGAGACTTTTCCCTGTTTGTAAACAAGTGTTACATCGTGAAACAGAATGACAGAATTCATGTCACTTTACAGCAGTCCTTTAACACAAAAGATCATAGATTATATTCAGTAACAGCTCACAATACCACAAAGTATGTTCTAGCAGTAAAATACCGACTTTGTTAGTAAAAAAAAAAAAAGGTCTTCTAATCGGCGCTGGATTTCTTCATTTGAAGTGATTGGAATATTAAAAATTAGCCTTGAAAGTGTTTAAAAAGTGCTTAAATTTGACCAAGGTGTACGAACCGTGAATGCAGCAACATGCGTGTCAACACAAGTGGCTGTCACTTTCCCACCAGCGGGGAAAATGAAAAGTGACTGTGGGTCCGTACGCGCAATAGGAAGTTAGGCGGCAACTCGGAGAGGTGCAAGATGGTGAAAGTGGCCTTGTACCTTGTGAATATTTGACCAGGCCAAAACTTTGCACTTCTTGTGTGTGTGTGTGAAGCGAGTGTTCAGTGGTGCGCGGCTGAGACACATGGCATGTTGTCAAATGCACTTATCGCTCGTGTACCCGACATGTCTTTTTAAATTCATCCATCCATCCTTTGCAACATCTTGTTAAACGTCTTGAAGGAACTTTAATGAGGACTTTACTGTAGCCTGACCAAATCATTGTTTCACCCTTTTTTCAATTATCAAATGTAATTTCCAGAAAACAAACAAAATGTTTTCTTTCCTTTTCTATTTTTTTTAAAGTGTAGATATTCAGCTCAGTGACAATCAGAGGTGGTGGAGTTCCTACTCAAGTTATGATACTTCAGAATTGTTTTACTTAGGCAAAAGTAAAATGTAGTCATCCAAAAAAAATACTTGAGTTAAAGTAAAAAAGTACTTGGTGAAAAAGACTCAAATACCGAGTAACTGTAGCAATGGCTTGTATAATATATTTTTAAACAACTATTAAAATCAGATTATTAAATCAACAAAATCCATCAAGTCAACAATAAATTACATTTAATTTAATAATACATGGAAATATCCATTCATCTATCCATTATCTGCACAGCTTATCTTCAGTAGGGTTGAGGGGGTGCTGGATCCCATCCCAGCTATCTTCGGGCAGTGGGCAGGGGACACCCTGAACTGGTTTCCAGCCAGTCGCAGGGCACACAGAGACAGACAACTCACTTGCTCATTCACACCTAGGAACAATTCGGACCAGCCAATTAACCTGACATGTATGTTTTGGGAATGGGAGGAAACCAGACTGCCCGGAGGAAACCCATGCAAGCACGGGGAGAACATGCAAACTCCACACAGGACCACGACCTCAGAACTGTGCCGTGTACCACCGCGCTGCCGTGCTGCCCTACATTAAAATAACTATGGTCAATTAAATTACCTTAACAATAAAATAATAATAATATAAACCAAAGAAAGAAATTGAGCACAAGTAGCACATTTATTGCCAATTTATTTTTCAACAGGCTCTGCAGCCAGAATAAAAAGTTAGGCCAGGGATCGGCATCCCAAAATGTTGAAAGAGCCATGTTGGACCCCAAAAAAAATAGATTTGTCAGAAGCCACAAAAAATTTGAAAGACTTATGTAAGCCTTCTGGGCGGCACAGCGGCTGGGTGAATAGCGCACAGCCCCACGGTGCTGTCAGAAATCAAGAACGGAGACGGGAACCCAATTGCGTTAGTTTGTTAGTTTTAATGAGAAGGGGACGTAAGCTGTCACCCACGATGCAGTAATCGTTGATTGTGGGCAGCAGGTCGCTGGGACGCGGAAGTGGCACTTCTCTGGCGAGAGATAGCGGTGTCAAAGAGGGAAAAGCAGGTCGGGTTGCCGGGTGCAGGAGCAGAGACGTGATCAAACGGAAACAGGTCGAAGCCGGGAAACGTACGAGAGTCAAAAAACAGGGAGTCAGGTTCGGAAGGCTTGCCTTAGCGGGAGCTGAAGGTTTGCAACGATCGTAACAGGTAGTCGGGGGTTTAAAAAGTGGCAAGGAGCCAATCAGCGACCAGGGCTGTTGGCGCCACCGGGGCAGCCGCAGGTGCCCCAAATCAGTAATCATGACAGGTGCAGAGGTTCAGTCCAGCTACCACATCCTCCCCAAGTAGAGTTTGCATGTTCTCCCCGTGCCTGCGTGGGATACCTCTGGGCACTCCGGTCTCCTCCCGTATTCCAAGAACATGCATGCCACGTTAATTGACTGGTTCAAATTGTCCCTAGGTACGAATGAGTTGTCTTTCTCTGTGTGCCCTGCAACTAGCTGGCATCCAGTTCAGGGTGCCCCCTGCCCACTGCCCGACGATAGCTGGGATGGGCTCTAGCACCCCCGTGACCCTATTGAGGATACGTGGCGCAGATAATGGATGGATGGATGTAAGCCTTCTAATGAACGGTGTATGTATCTAACATTCCCTCCTGTCAAAATAACTATGTTGGATGCAGCACATCCTGTGGAGAATTATGTGAATACTCTGTTCTATGATACCGCCTGAAGATTATCAATGAATTAATGAATTGTTTGATAAAATTAAAGAAATACAAATAAGAAATCCAGTTTTAATCTGAATTTATTTTGAACAACAAATGGGCATAATGTGCCCCTTTTATTGCCAACAAAAAGACTGCAATAAAACATGCATTCATAAAAATAAAATAGGAACCTTTTGAAAGGTAAAGTAAATTAAAATTACCTTAATACAGTTTAAGTTTGATTTCTGTGCAGTTATTTTTCTGGCCAATCACACACCCGACAATTTGCTTTAAAACAGCCCCCTTTAAAAGGGGCGGGGCTTGGGCCGCACCGTGGCTTTCACCAGACAGAAAAAAAGCAAGCAAAGGACTCAGAGAAATGCACATATTTACGTAGAGGCGATTTAAATTACCTAGAAAAGGCTTCAACGTAGCTTAATGTAGCGGAGTAAAAGTACACTTCTTCACAAATATACTCAAGTAAAAGTGAAAAGTATAGTGATTAAAAAATAGAAGTACAAAATGTCCCAAAACTTACTCAATCTAATGTAACTTGTTACTACCCACATCTGGTGACAATATTTGAGAGCAATGGTGTCAAACCCACATGATGGGGCCCACATGCTAGATTTTTTTTAATCTCAGGGGCAGGACTAGTAAAATAATGGCAGAAAATGTGTGTTTTAGCTGGAGGGGTGGGGGCCTTTTAGGAGGCTCACGATTAAATTGTGATATAAGATTTGATAATAAAATGATTTAGGTTTTTTTTTTTCCTCAATAACTTATTTCTAAGATTTCCAGCTAGGGTGTACAACTATGTTTTGGCTCTGATACTGGGGTTTCAAATAATTTCTTGGGTTTTTGGCTAGGGTTTAAGTATGGTTTGGGCCTGAAACTAGGGTTTTAAAGTTTGTCTAGCGTTTTTGGCTGTGGTTTCTAACCAGGGTTGGCCCTAAACATGGGTGTTATAGTGTTCCTGTGGTTTTCAGTGAAGGTTTTGGCCTGAAACTAGGGTTTTTAAGTGTTCCTAGGGTTTCTGGCTGGGATTTGGCCTTAAACTCAGTGTTTCTAGTGTTACTGGCTAGGGTTTCCAACTTATGTTTGGGCCTGAAACTGGGGCTTTAAAGTGTTCCTTCATGTACTGGCTAAGATTTGGCACTAAAATTAGGCTTTCAAAGTGAGGGCTTTGCACTGAAACTAGGATTATAAAACGTTCCTAGGGTTTCCATCTATGGTGTCATTATACGGTTTGGCACATAAACTAGAGTTTAAAAGCGTTCCTAGGGTTCCCTACTAGGGTTTGGCCCTTAAACTAGAGTTTTAAAGTGTTCTTAGGGTTTAGGGCTAGGATTTCATACAAGGGTTTGCCCCTAAAACTAGGGTTTTAGAGCACATTTAGGGTTTTTGACCAGGGTTTCCAAATATGATTTGGGCCTGAAACTAAGGTTTTAACGTGTTCTAGGGTTTTAGTCCATGGTTTCCAACCAGGGTTAGCCCTGAAACTAGGGTTTAAACATTTGATGGGTTTCTGGCCATGGTTTCCAAACAGGGTTGGCCCGTAAACTAGAGTTTTAGGGCGTGCGTAGTGTTTCCTAAAGTTTTAAAACGTTCCTAAAACCGTAGAACCCTAGAATGTTCCTTGGGTTTGGCCCTGAAACTAGGGTTTTGAAGCATCCCTAGGGTTTTCTGGCTAGGGTTTGACACTGAAATTGGGGTTTTAAAGCGTTCCTAGGGTTTAGCCCTGAAATTAGGGTTTTAAAGCATTTCTTGGGTTTCTGGCTAGGGTTTTTAAGCGTTCCTAGGGTTACTTGCCATGGTTTCCAGTCTGGGTTGGCCCTAAAACTAGGGTTTTAAAGATCCCTAGGGTTTGGTCCTGAATCTAGAGTTATAGTGTATTTCTGGCTGGGGTTTTTAAGCAGGTTTCGGCCCTGAAACTAGGCTTTTAAAGTGTCTCCAGGGTTTGGCCCATAAACTAAAGTGTTCCTATGGCTACTGGCTCGGGTTTGGCACTGAAATTAGGATTTTAAAGCTGTCCAAAGGTTTGCCCTGCAAACTAGGGTTTAGCACTTAAACCGGGGTTTTAAAGCATTCCTAGGGTTACTTGCAATGGTTTCCATTCAGGGTTGGCCCTGAAACAAGAGTTTTGAATTATTACAAGGATTTCTGACCATGGTTTTCCAACCACGGTTGGCCTTAAAATTAGGGTTTTACAGCACAGTATTTTTTCCTTCTCTTAGTTTAGCAACAGACTAATTTAAATTATTAATTTAAATGTAAAATTATTTTTGCCTTTTTCTTTTTAAGTATTTTAAGTATTTTTCCTGTTGCTTTAAACAGCACATCCATGACCTTTATGGAATGGGGTTCTGCTATGTCCTCTAAATTATGTGGTATGTAGCAAACACAGGTACTGTGGCTGCTTTCAGATACGATTAGCTATTTTTTCAATAGCTAATAGTATCGATCTGATTCAAGTGTTTGCTCAGTTGCAATCATATTAAGATTTTTCTTGGTCCTCCCAGCCTTTGTTTCAGGTTGGTGGGCTTTGCCAGAAGTCTTAAGAGTACAAATATTATTTGTGATCCGGGATCCAGTCATCTGTCTCCTCTAATCCTCATCTTGCTCCCCTGACTTCATTTCATCTTTTTCCCTCAAATTATCCTCAGCTGTCTTCCATCAGTCATTGCAACAGAGGAGGGCCCCCCCTCAGGCACAGGAAATGGTTAGGGCCACTCCAAACCTCTCTGTTTATATTACTGGTGTGTGGTGTTTTGTTTCAGGTTAGTTTTGGATTGAATAGCAAGTATTCACCCAATTGTTTCATTTGATGACCTTCCTTTTTTTCAAACATTGTTTTCAATTTTTTTTGTATTAACTGCATCAAAACAGATTTGTGTTGAGACATTTCATGTACTAAGTGGAGGATATTGCACGAAAGCCTTATCTAAAATAACCGCCACTTGATCTCGCCAGTATTGCAGGAAATTAATAAAATTAACAAAAAAAATTGCTAAGCAATTCAGTATATTCGTTGACACTCAAACATAAGCAACTATATTTCCCCAATGCAGCCCGCCAAATACAAAGTTAGCCCACCTTTAGGCACACAAAGGCATTCTAAATTAGTCCACTACCATTCAGGAGCGCTGAGCTTTCAGGCATATCCAAAAATTCCAACGCTTATAATCAGAATAGTTCATGTAAATAAAGTTAAAGGTTGAAGACAGTTAATACTCACTCTTAAAATAATCAAATTGGTATCAGGAAGAAAACTTAAACCTTGTGCACAGCCCTGAATTGAGTTTACAGCTGCACCATTTTCTGTACTGTTTACAACATGTGTTTTCTGAATATGTGACCATTCAAGATGTCTATTACGAGGACTAGCACATATTTACTACTGCGACAAAAGAAAATGCGAATTAAGATTGCGTTGCTTAAAACGTAAGCCCCATATATCTAGACGACCAGAGCAACCATCTATTTATATGTGTCCAAACTGTCCAAACTACGGCCCGCGGCCGGTTAGTTTTTATTGGCCCGCAGCAAATTCTGAAAATGTAGTTGAATATGGCCCGCACATGGCGCATGAGGAAGGAGGAAACCCAGGCAACCCACGGGGAGAACATGCAAACTCCACACAGGAAGGTTTGATCTCATGACATCAGAACTGTGCTGCACACGTGCTAACCACTGCCCTGCCCTGTGCCGCACACGTGCTAACCACTGCCCTGCCATACTGCCGGAAATTAAACATATTTAACAAAATAAATATTACAACTCCTAAAACATAGAACAAGTCCAGTAGGTTTTCTTTCCTCTGTCTAACAGCATAGGAGCTACACTCAGGTATTGCTGAGGTTTCGTATTCAAGACGGTATCACTATATACAAAAAATGGAATCAACATTTTTTTTTCTCCTCCTGGCCCTTTCAAAAAATGTTTAAGCCAATGTGGTCCGCGACTCAAAAAGTTTGCCCACCCCTGCATAAGTGGGAGGTGGCAAGAGTTAAGAACACTCTTAGATTCACCAAACATTCATTCCACTACGCTATTCCCAACGTGACACCGAACATCAAGCTCACAGCACAAGGGGTGAGTTGCTGTGAAACGCAACCCTTCATCAGCAGAGAGCATACCCTGGTTCAATGGTTGGATCCCGCCTACATACTCTGAGTCAAACGGCCTAATCATTCTTCCCATATGTCCAAACCATCTCACAACATTTTCATCAACCCTCTCAGCAAATTCTCTCTCCACACCAGTTGTTCTCCACTTCCTCATTCCTTAACTTATTCAGTCGTGTCACTCCACACATACAATGCAAACATCTTATTTCAGAGACATTTAACCTATTACGCACATTTACTCCCAAACCCATTGCCTCTGAGCTCTACATCACTGTTGGTAGCACCAGACCTTTATACAATCCTCACTTTGCAGAGCAACTATACTGTGGAAAATAATACCAGATTGCAACACAGATGTGAAACATCTCTTTGCTGTGTTTTTGTCACTGGCGGTTGCCACTGTATCGAACCGAACTGCATTCACGTGTTAAATCACAAGTCTCCAGTTCTCACATGACAGGTTTTGCAACGGCTGCTACAGTATGCATTAAAATACATGGGCGGAAATTTTAAAGGCCAATCACGAGTGTGAAGGTAAATGCCTTGTGTCAGAAGTGTAAATGTCTTTGTATCCAACCCGCAACAAGGGGATTTAGCCGTAGAGATTTCTACGAAGTATTTCAAGCAAACAAACTGAAAACAAAAATGACCACTTACTGCCAAAGTCTCTGATGGAAAAGTTGGAGCTGGGAGAGGCTAGAATAAAGTTGAAAGATGCTGGCCCGTCATCTTTATCGGTTGCCCTCAACGTTCCGATGACCTAAAGGGACAAAAAAGTCGCCTGATTGATGAGGAGTCCGCTCTTCTCGTTCGCTTCCAAGAGCCTGTTCATATGGCCGGTATGTTCGCGAACGACACATCACTATCATATAGCTTGTCTCACAACACAAAGCAGCTCCCTAATGTTCTCAAAACGCTGCAAGTTTACCCTAAAGGTTCTGCTTTTCTAGATGAGGTAACTGATTCAATGCCAGATGTTGTTTCTTTTAAATTGGACGAGCCAGTGCCAGGCAATTTTTGACGGTTTGAATCATTTATGATAAGAAAAAAGGAAGTTTCTCACTTTTACCATTGATTAGTAAACGACAGTTGAACATTGCCAAGTTTTTTGAAAATACTCAAAAAAAAAGTTTTAAAAACATGGCTTTGTGAAAGAATGCATTTCAAGCAGAACTTTCAGTTCAGTGCTTCTTTCTTTGCATTTGTGATACCTCCAATATCTAAACATGGGTCTCCAACTTGGTGCCAACAAGCACCAGGGTGCTACCCATAAGGACAGTTGAAGTGCCCGCCTGTTCTGAAAATAGCTCACCATTGCTGGATTATTGTGATTTTCTAGTGAAAAAAATGTATTTGTTGACTGAGTGTATTTAACCCTTTTTTGACAATTAACCTGGTAACATAGTAGTATCTAGCCAACATTTTACCTTTTTTGCTAGTTATCAAACTAAATTCTGTCTTCCTTTTTAGTTTTGTTATAACTTTCTATACGGCCATTTGGTTGGCTTTGTACTCTTTTAGCTAGGTATCTATCTTCATCTTTTACTCAATTACCTTTCTAGCTAGCCATCAAGCTACCGAAGATAACATTTCATATCAAGATAATATATCATATCAAACTTGGTGCCCTTTCCGCTAATTAGTAACAAAATGTAGCTCTATGCTTGAAAAAGGTTGGAGGCCCCTGATCTAAACATTGCTTTCAATACACACAAGGCCAGTATGCATTTTGTTGCAAGAACACTGAACTTATGCATGAACTCTGCAAGGACGTTTCAGCGCATAAAGTTTCCGGTTAAGTGATCACACGATTTTAGGCACCATGTCAGTTACATGCACGAACGATTATCCCACTCTGACCAGACAATGAATGGACTACGTCGTTTTTTGAAAGAAATAAGATCTGTTGAGGAGTTAACTGTAATACTAGTTGTCCATATGTCATGAATCTCCCCACACAGCTTGACTACACCCACTGGCTATATGGGCCCGCCTTCACGCACACAAACTTATCCGGTAAAACGAAGCAACACTAGAAAATATGGCTTCCTCAATATGTGGACAAAGATCTGATCAAAGCCACTCTTGCTATTTAGTCTCCCGAAGTCCAAAATCAAGAGCCTTAAGCTAGTACAAAATGCTCCAGCGAGGCTTTTAACTAAGACAAGAAAGTTTAATCACATTACCCCGATTTTAGCTAACCTGCATTGGCTCCCTGTTAGCTTAAGATGTGATTTTAAGGTTCTGTTGGTAGTATACAAAATCATGCATGGACTTGCTCCCTCATATCTTTCAGATTTAATTTCCCCGTGTTTCGGTTCGGAGCCTCCGCTCTGAAAATGCTGGTCTACTATTGATCCCAAGAGCCAAGAAGAGATTCGCATGTTCCAGAGCGTTCTCCATTAGGGCCCCGGTGCTGTAAATGTTCTTCCCCCTGAGATTAGATCTGCAACCTCAGTGGAAATGTTTAAATCTAAGCTTATGACACACTTTTATTCTATAGCATATGAATAACCTCTTTTTTGTGTTGGCAATATGTTTATTATTTGTTATTGCAACATTCATTTCAGCCTGGTTATCCTGGAAGGGGGATTACCTCATGTGCGGTCCCTTCTCAAGGTTTCATAATTTTCCTCATGTTGAGGTTTTTGAGTTTTTCCTTGCCCTCATGTAGGTATTAGATCAGGAGATGGTGTAATAATAGTCTGTGGTTTGCAAAAATCTGTGGTCTGTGCAGCCCTTTGAGACTCTAAGAGATTTACAAATAAACATGTCTTGACTTGCTATCTTATGATGGTTTACCATAATGAAATAATTCCCAGGGGGTTGATAATTACTGATTAGCAGCACCAAACCCGTTACAATAGTGTTATAAAGTAAAACAAGGAAAACATATGACGTTTTGGCCCTCAGGGACAATACTTCTAAAATCATATTTATATGTTATGGCATTAAATGGGTTGTTGGTAAGCTTTCAAAAAAATGTCACTTACTGTGTTGGCCGTGTCTTTCTCACACACAAAAATCTCATCCACATCCAGCTCAGGCTTGTTGTCATTGATGTCTTCCACAACAATGTTGACTATGACAAATGACTCCAGACCTGCAATCAACCAGCAAACAATCGCTTAGCACAACAATAAGCTGCCCGCAGGTGCTGCTTTTGACGCCACCGCCAGCTGAGATTAAATCAACTGCATTTGGTTTTAAATAATCCCTTCGCCATCAAACAAAAGCATCAAATGGTGTTGCATGGCCTTTAGACGTTGTCACATTTTTACACTCGGGTTCTTGTGTCTCTATAGGTTCCCTCTTTATTTCTCCCTATTTCAGAATCTTTTTCTCTCTACCTCAATTTATTTGGTAACTCACTTACTGGTTCAATTTTCCCCATACAGCCTCAGTCAATTGTCCTGACCGTATTTCCCTCCTGTCACGACGTTCCCTCAGCACTATTTAAAAACTGTGTCCCCTTAGCTCTCTGCTAGTTTATTGCCTTCCTTGTTATCTCCCAAGCACTGTTGTCTCAGGATTTTTGTTATCCCGGTGTACCGAACCTTTGCCTGCCCCTCTGGTTCACAAGTACCGCCTGACAAACTCTTTGACTGTCGCCTTCGCCGAGTGAATTTACTTGAACAGCAACGCCTCGCCTGTATTTTGGACCACGTTTATTGTCCTGCTACCTGACTCCCCATGTACTGAACCCTGTCGGAATAAAGACCTCCGTTGCCACACTAATCTGTGTTTCTACACTGAGCTTCCAAACCACCCTGAGTGGGTCCTTGACAGTTCCATTTTTATTTTTTTTGACTGGTTTCAAGGATACTTTCTTTTATTGACTTAAAAATAAATTGCAATTTCACTGTTTTTCAACATTTGGCCCTTGGACCCACTCTTGGCTATGAAGTGCAAAGAGCTAGCCCTGCAATTCACAATTCTATCCTTGCAGATCCACAACATTGAAGATATTTTTGGGGAAAATACACTGCAAGATGGTAATTCTAACTGAGTAGCTATTTTAGAGTTAGAGTATTAGGAGTTTTAAAAACATGTTCAGCAGATTCTCAACATTTTCCACCTTTCACGGTTGCCATACAACACCTGGTGACAAATTAGTTTACTCATTGCAGTAAAGAATAATTCGTTTCAATTCTAACGATTTTCAAAATTAAAGCTAGAAAAATCCCTACACGTTGATCTGCTAACATCCCAATGCTGATAATTGTGTGTGGGTGGTCTGATTAAATGTATGTACAAAATACAAGCGAGTACAGTTGGCGCCAAATCAAACACAGAGTATGAGGACGCGTTATTTATCCCTACTGATATTCTGAACGTAATGATGATCGAGTTGGGATTGTGGTCAGGGTTAAGACTTTAACTCTAGGCCTAAAATGATGGATTGAACCTTTTCCCACTTGCGAAAGTCTTGCTTGCTTCGCTATTAAATCAACACAACACTGTATTTCCTTGCACAGCTAGGTCTCATCAAGTTTAACAACTTTGGTGGATTACCGCACCCCTAGCCAATCATAGTTTGTGAAACAGGTGCTCAGATGCCAACAGAGTGTCTGATTGGCTAAACCAACAGCTTTCTCAAAGACTGATTTTACAGTACACTGCCTGCAAGATTTTTTTGTGAAACCCTCTGTCTGAGTAGATTGCTAGCAACACCAAATGGCTGAAATGTGATTTGTTAAATGCTTAAATATGAAAGCAGCGCAACCAAGGAGAAGCAATGAAAATAAGCTGACTGACAATTTGGAATTATTTAATAAATATTGATGGCCAAAATATAATTAACATAAAATTACTTAGATATTTCTGGGGGCCCAGCAGAGAAGGCCTTGCAAACATGAGCAGAGAATTTATGGTAAAAGTGTGCCGATTTTTGATCTTTTAATTTGTAATATTTTTGCAATACACCATGCCTGAAGAAAAAATATTTGACAATCTCGAAAAATAGATGAGATCTTTGAGTGGTTTGAAGCCCAGAGACAAACTAAATATTGGGTGTCTTAGCTGTTTCAGTTGTCAAGTTCTCAAGACTGCTCAAGCAAATAAATATGAGGGGCTCACCACTTCCACAGGTTGGTGTGCACATTTCCTTCTCTTTCTGTTATAATTTGGCTATTTTCAAGAAGTTTTACGAGGGTAATTTTAAGGAGAATATATACAGGATTTTGTAACTAGATAGATACCTTCAGAGTAAGATGCTACTTTTGGGTGTCAGTATCTTAAACACATTTTTCCAAATAGTTAACAGACTTTAAAAATTTACATCAGGAAACAAATCAGGGTGTTTGTGCATACTGTTTTCATTGTTAGGATTATGTACAGCATTAAGATGTGATTTGCCAGGCTTAAGCATCTTCAATAGGTGCAGAGTGCAGAACCATGTCCCACCAATTGGTTAAATGTTTCGTTATTTTCTCATCTCATCTCATCAGCTGTACCGCTTATCCTCAGTAGGGTCGCGGGGGTGCTGGAGCCCATCCCAGCCATCTTTGGGCAGTGGGCAGGGGACACCCTGAACTGGTTGCCAGCCAATCGCAGGGCACACAGGGACAGACAACTCGCTCGCTCATTCACACCTAGGGACAATTTGGACCGGCCAATCCACCTGAAATGCATGTCTATAGGAATGTGGGAGGAAACCGGAGTGCCCGGAGGAAACCCACGCAAGCACGGGGAGAACATACAAACTCCGCACAGTAAGGCCGGGAGCTGGATTTGAACCCACACAGGAGGTTCCAAAGACCTTAGAACTGTGCCACACACAATTCTAGTACCATTTGCAATGGCAAAATGCCAGTCTCATATCCTTCAAACAGTTCAAGTACAGCATTCCATTTTCTTTTGGTACGTCTTAGATTGGGATTTTAAGCAAATTTTACAGGTACGTTAAGAGGTTAGATGAAGTAACTAGTTACTGTAACTGTTTGTTTTTTTCCAGTCATGCGCCCAACACTGCATTTTACCCACAAACTTCTTTCAACTTGCTCTTGAGTGCCCCTTCTGGCGGACCCCCAAATGTTTGAGGGGGTGCATGGCCAAACCATCACAGCTTGCAGCTTTGGTTTCACTTTTATCCGTCCCAAAGCTATCTTTAGAAGTTGTTGTGAACAGCTGAGCTGGTTAAGGCCAACGGACAAAAGGCGATTTGCAAGCTGTGTATTTGTCACATTAAAGCAGCTTCATTATTTGTTACCTCTTTTAATGTTCTCCTATCAAATGTAATGACTATCTTTAGTGCTTTTCTGCGTGAGGATCTCTGTATCCAAGACCTTGTCAAGAGGGGCTCTGGGGACCATTGTGCTCCCTAAACATGATAGCAAACTACTAAAATAGATCCTTGCATTCGGTTGGCTAAAAATATAGACTTTGCTCCGGATAGATGCAGAGAAACAATTGTAATGTCATTTTTTTAGCTCACACCAAGACTTGGCCAGGTGCGTTCGCAAGGTTTCCGATGTTTTCTTCTCAGTGATTGACTTCACGCTGCGTTTCTAACATGTAAGAGAAACTGAATTTGGACTCTGTAACTCCCTCCCCAAGCGCTTGTTATCCGACACATGGCTTCAATTTGCTTGTGAAAAGCTTTTGTTTTGAATTGAAAAATTTGGGTGTGTTTGTGTAGGGGTGCAAATGACGCACCACTTGGCTCCTCTTGGGCTTTAACTTGGAACATGTGCGTGGCCTCCACCTCACGGTCCAGTATCCTCAGGGTGGACATCTGCCCTGTGATTGGATTGATTTTGATTGGACAATCCTTGTCCAAAATGGAGTACCTGAGGGCAAAGGAGGTATTTATTTTCTATACTTGTCAATGTAGATTATAATTGTACAGGTGAGTCCCAAAATTGGTATATTTTTTCCTTCAGGATTTTATTTACCAAGTGTAAAAAAAAGGTGGAACCTTTAAAACAGTGGTTCTCGTTTCGTCTGACTTGAGGACCCACCATCCCACCCAAAAAACAAGCCGCAACACAAATCGAAAAAAAAAAAAAAATCCACTTCTGAAATGTATTGAATGAAATGATTGTGCAATAAATTGCCATTATATAAAAACAAACAAATGTAAGTGGGTTTATTTATCTTTTTGCTGTTGCCAAATCAAACTGAAAATATATATTCTATTGCATGAAACTGTGGGTAAAATCTCATCTCATCTCATCTCATTAGCCGTACCGCTTATCCTCAGTAGGGTCGCGGGGGGCTGGAGCCCATCCCAGCAATCATCGGGCAGTGGGCAGGGGACACCCTGAACTGGTTGCCAGCCAATCGCAGGGCACACAGGGACAGACAACTCATTCGCTCATTCACACCTAGGGATAATTTGGACCGGCCAATTCACCTGAAATGCACGTTTTTTGGAATGTGGGAGGAAACCGGATTGCCCGGAGGAAACCCACGCAAGCACGGGGAGAACATACAAACTCCGCACAGAAAGTCTGGAGCTGGATTTGAACCCACGACAGGTTCCCATGACATGAACTGTGCCGCACAAGCGCTAACCACTGCGCCGCCGTGCTGCCTTGTGGGTAAAATATGTACATATATACCTTGTGAATTATATCTGGTTTTATAAAATTGCTCTTGCTAAATGTTATTGCATTTAATTTCGTTGCACTATTCTTCATTGCATCATTATTATTATTATTATTACAACTTAGGTCAGTTTTTATAAGCACTATGTTGTAATTGTTTGTTTTTGCCTTTCATCCTGATGGTCTTCTCTTTTTCTCTTCAAAGTCCATTGTCATGTCCTGCACGGTTGTCATGGCGCCTAGCTGGCCCCGTCCCTTGACACCGGCTGAGACGCATTGGACTGATTTCTCTTGGAGTACTTAAGCGCGCTCCTTTGTACTGTGCGTTGCTAGAACATTTGTTAAACCTGGTTAAACTCCGTGAGACTTCTATTAAAACCTGTTAAATGCCTAGTTCTGTGAATCTGCCCGTATTTGATCCTGTTTTGTTTTTGGTCTGATCCGTTTGTTTGTTTTTGACAACTTGTCTTTTATTTGGATTTCGGCCGACCTTCCGTACCCGTCTGTTGGTCTGACTCCCCTGCTCGCCTGTCTGACTCCCCTGCTTGCCTGTCTGACTCCCCTGCTTGCCTGTCTGACTCCCCTGCTCGCCAGTCTGGCTCCTCTGCTCGCCAGTCCGACTCCTCTGCTCGCCAGTCCGACTCCGCCGATCGCCAGTCCGACTACGCCGATCGCCAGTCCGACTACGCCGATCGCCAGTCCGACTCCGCCGATCGCCAGTCCGACTCCTCCGCTCGCCAGTCCGACTCCGCCGATCGCCAGTCCGACCCCGTCTATCGCCAGTCCGACCCCGCCGATCGCCAATCCGACCCCGCTGATCGTCAGCCGAACTATTCCGATTCGTCTGCCTGCCACTCTTTGACTCGCCCGTTCGACTCTTCGACTCGCCCGTTCGACTCTCCTGCAATGCCCGACCCATCTGAGTCCGACTCGTCAGCCCGCCGCTCCAATTCGTCCGCCTGCCGCCCCTGCCTCTGCCCGTTCCTGCATTTTCGGAAGAGGGAGTGGGGTTGCCCTCATCGGGAGCGTCGACCCATTCGACCCAAATACCGGGGCGAGATATTTATTTCTTTTTGGGATCTTAGGACCTATCCCTTGAAGGGGGGGGTTCTGTCATGTCCCGCACGGTTGTCATGGCGCCCAGCTGGCCCCGCCCTTTGACACCGGCTGAGACACATTGGACTGATTGCTCTTGGAGTACTTAAGTGCGCTCCTTTGTACTGTGCGTTGCTGGAACGTTTGTTAAACCTGGTTAAACTCCGTGAGACTTCTGTTAAAACCTGTTAAATGCCTAGTTCTGTGAATCTGCCCGTATTTGATCATGTTTTGTTTTTGGTCTGATCCGTTTTTTTTGTTTTTGACAACTTGTCTTCTGTTTGGATTTCTAATCCACTCCGCGACCATCGATCCCCGGATCGAGTGTGCGCACCCTCCTCATCCTTCCCCCAATAAATCGTGAGTACGTCTACGCGAATGGGTCCTTTTTTCCTGTTTCCCGCTCCGCCTCGTGACATCTATATGACATGTTTTCTCCGGGGGTCCCATGTCCATTGCTGTTGCTTACAATATTTCACAACGTTGATATAAATGACAATAAAGACAATTCTAGTTCTAAAGTAATAGTATTTCCCTTAAGGCACAATTAGGCACATTTTTATTACAATCCACAACACTTCAATTGCCTTAGAGATAATCAAATCAGATTGATTGATTGAAACATCTGTTTTTCTGACAACTTGTATTACTTCCTATGACCATATTTTCCCCTGTCATCAATAGGGTCATAAAACCAGCAACTGCATATTTTGCTATTGTCAATTTGAATTCATACCGTATGCTCTTGTCGACTTTGTCTGGATCTCTGGCGCTGACAGTGCCGATGTTGTTGACTAGTCTTTCTTCTGGTACGTTGAAGGTGTATGATGGTTGTGTAAATACAGGTGGCTCATCTACATCCAAAACCTTGACAATAACCTAAACATGTCGATAAAGAGTGTTTGTTACATAAAGGGAATAGTCGGAGTGTCGGAATTTTGGACCAACCCAATCTAATTATTTATATTTCTAACAGGGTTTGTACACCTTTTTAATTGCAAAATACAAGCACTTCCAAGGCCAATTTTTCATTTTATTTCAGTACAGTTCGAATTGTGTCAATGGGCTGCTATAAACTGACATGAATTCTGCCAATCTGCTTCAAAAATGAATGAGCAGCTTCGATATTCACATGTTTACAAACACGGAAAATACTATAGGTGTTGGGTAATAATAGAGTTTAATAAGGAAGACAAAAGTAAGAAAAAGTACTGTATTTATAAAAATCAGAACAATGAGCCAAATTAAGTTATTTTAATTATATCGATTGCTCCAAAGCAGAGTGCATTTCATTTCAATCTAAGAAACTGCTGATCCTTGGCTTTTTTATTTTACTTATTTTAATTTGTAATTTTTGCATGTTTTTCAGAAGATCTGTTTTTAAAATGATCACGAGAACTGTAAATAGTTATTTCTTTGCATTTTATCATTTATAGCACAGAAGAGTCAATATATTTAATTTATTTTATATTGGTTTGCATTTTCAGGGATTTTGGTTTTTTAACTTTAAATTTGTTCAGTGTGTAAAAAATCTAAATTGGTTTTGTACTTCATAATTTTTTTTGTACATCTGTGAATAGTTCAATATATCTTTCATGTGTATTGCAGGGATCCCCTGCAACATATCTCATTACCAATGACTAAAAATGTCATGCATAATGTTTAATGATCATTGATAATATGTCACTAAAATAATGAAAAAAAACCTCTCTTTGGGAGCCAAGAGCTCTCTCTTCTCCGTGATCTGAGCCAAAAGAGCCACTTTTTGAAAAAGAATCGGAATTCCCATGACTAGTCAGAGAAAACCTGTCCTCTGGATATCACAGTAGAGGGCAGTAATGCGTAACAGGACAACTAGATAATGAAGACTGGAGCCACAATGTGCGTCATTTTTATGCCTTTTTTCCCTTATTAAAAGTGTGCTCAATTGAGTCAGACTGCCAGGAAACAACAATGGATAACAATACACCGAAAATGTAAGCATTTTCTTGACCTTAAATACACATTATAATTCCAACATTTAAGGATTTCAAGCACCCATATGAACCCTATACTAATTGATAAACAAGTGTTGGGACTAGTGTTTTCCTAGATGGAATATTTCGCTTCTTTTTAAATGCAGATCATGAATTAGATATGTTCTCTAATTAGTGAGTAATCCTGCATCAATTGTTTTGTCTCATACAACCCTCCATCCACCAGCAACATTTTCTGAAGGGTGGACATGTTTATCTCGAACAAAGCAAAACTGAATACAGTTGTGTTGGCACCGTCTCAAGCACAAATTACACGGGCGCTCTATTTTTCCTTCTGGATATATTCTTCCTACGATATACACTCACATCTAAGCCAAATTTACAACCATAATTAACATACTGAAATCATTGGGTCAGGTTAGATATGCATATTTGGCTGTGTGTCACCGAAAGCAAAAAAGCAGCGCGTAAGGATGGGTCCTGACTTTTACAAGAACAACATAATCATTAGCAGAAAATGTACAGTAAAGTGTACTAAACTTATATTTGTCAAATTATTTTTGTAATACACCATGCCTGGAGAAGAAAAAAGAAAACACAGTCAGTACATCTGTGAATATTTCGATATAACACAAACAGTAACCAGAAATAGGTCGTGAGTGGTTTTAAGTCAAGAGACGAAATTGATATGGAGTGTGTCAACCGAGTGTTCGTCTGCATGCTCTCAAGAATGCACATGGCTATAAATATGAAAGGTGTACATATCATATTCCCTGTATTTTATTATGCGGCTATTATAACACTTGGATGCATGAGTGGGGTCAAAAATGACCCAATGAGTTTTTATTTTTCGAAATCTTTACTCGTAAAAAAAAGTGAAATATTGTCATGTTCCAGGGATTCCCCATAAAATCATGTTTCTGGCATGATACCATTAGTGTTCTTTTTTTTTTGGCCACTAGATTTCCTAATCCATATGACTGTACTGGTAGCCCATGCATCCAAGGGTTAAAGCGGTTTTAGGGGGTCGGCTAGAGAATTAAATACCTTCCATTGCACAATATTTTCTAAATGAAACCAGTAAAGCAAATAAAGTGTCAATTGTCTATCTGTAGCTCTGTTGCCATAGCGACAACTTATTTACAGGTTTTCTGTCATGAACAGTAGCATTTCGGCACTTTTCGTTGCAGTTCATTGCAGGGTGCTCTTTTTTTCATGTGTTCATGTAAATGTGTCGAGTTGCCACAGAAGTGGACCATTTTACCAAACAAATTGCACCTTGCAAATTGTTCTTTTCTGCACTTGAAAAATCCATACACACACCGCTTCCTGTTTGCCTCTGTCATGTTGAACTTCTGGTATAGGTGGTCATATCATCTTGGTGTCTTCTCTGCCTGGCAGGCAGGATGCAAGGGCAAGCCAGATAAGGAGAGGGGCTAAAGGTGTGCCCTTCAGTCACCCATTAGGCATGTACTCTGAGCATAGCAAGGTGCTCCAAAATGATGGTATTTATGAACAAAATACTCAACAAAGTAACAGTCACTAATAAGGACACCAATAAAACTATCTGAACCAAACACAAATGTCAGAAAATAGGATTGGCTGGATCAAGGTGGCGGTGGAGAATGGAGATCACCCAATACTGATTGCTGTCCAAAAATGTCGATATGAAGGGTGAGGCCAATTCGGAAAAGGTTTGGGGTAATTGGGCACACCTGCTCCAATTACAAACCACTTAAGCGCCTTTTGGCGGGACAGAGGTACACCGAACCCTAACGGAAGCTGCATTTTGAAGAAATTCGTGGAGGAGTAAAGTAGCCATCCCAGAACAACAGTATCAATTCGATCTAAGTACTTGCTTAGTATCAAAAATAGCGATATTTGTATCAATTCCACCCACCTTCTACCACATACTGCAGTGTCACTAATGACAACAGAATGATGGTGAGCTCAAATTTGTCACATGAGCACAGGGTAAGTGCCGCCATGAATCATTCTATTGATTTAGCAATTAATTATCATTGTGAAAATTACCTGTGCTGTGGTGACTGCAGTAGCGGCATTGTCAGCAGGAAAGCGCAAGTTTCGCAGGTTTTCTCGCACCTGAGCACTGAACGAGTAGCTGTTTCTTGTCTCATAGTCCAGGGCCTGAAAGTCACCGGAGAAATTAATTAATTAATTGATATTTTTATTGTTTTTGAATCTATTCATCCATAAACGAGGTTGGTATCACTGCAATGAATTAGAATATGTAAAAAAATTAAAATTGCGTTTTAAATTAATACACAAAAATCCGATGCCTTTTTAGAGAAAAATCAACAAGCTAAATCTATAATGAATGTGTGCCCCTGTAAACTATTTAATCATAAATACACAGGTTATGATAAGCAAGTCACACCCACAAGTATGGTAAACTAGACAGGAGTTTAAAAAAAATAATAATCTGCTAATCATCTAATTACACCAAAAACAACTAGTGATGTTCCAATGCCAATACTGTACTTAAGGTACGGTATCAGCAAGTAAAAAGACCAAATCACTGATATGAGTTATACACTTGATTAAATTTGATGCTCACACCGGTCATTTGGTAGATTACAGTATTAAATATCAGTAGTGGTGCTTTTGTAATTGCTGCTAAGATGCCTCTTCTTCTTCAGTGGTTTACAGGAGGTTATTCTTTTTTTGCAACTTATGATCTACAGTTACAAAATGTTTTCTGGAGCGGATTTTCCTAATTGCCTACAAGGGCAGCGCCGTGTTTTTATACTGTTTATAAATTTACATTAACATCACAGTTGGAAATTGTAGAGAAAAATCCAAGAAATTGTTGAACTTTGTTGAAATTGTCCATCATGTCTCAATAATTTTATTTATGTACAGTTGTAACCTTTTCCATCCACTCTTTCACTTTGATAGAAAAACATGTTAAAGGGATACTGTGATATTTGACCACGAGATCGCTCTGTAATGTGTAGTGACACCGAAAAGGAGTGTTACAAAGCTCAAGAAAGAATACAAACTATGGATACCCTTTATTTTTCTATTTTTTTTTTACTTTTGGTTGCTGTTATTTAAGACTTTTTTTATCCCTTTTTCTTTGAACATCGCATCATCACAAAAAAAATCGTCTTATAACAGTCAAACAACAATATGAAATCAACAATTTCTTAGGGAACAAAAAATGCTGCAGAGGTACGTAGGTAACAAAAAATATGAATTAAAAGAAAACAATAATAACCCTGTCATGTTTAACTCTATATACTTGGGTATATCCTTTGTACATTGGGAATGTCAAATATATTTAAAGGTTTAACCAATAAACTAATTTGTTCACAAAATTTTGAAACGTGAGTTCATATATTTGATATATAAATATATTTGGGTGGATAATGTTACATTTTAAAAATGTGTCACTGAGTATGTTGTCACTGTCGCATGAGTTTCCCGGCTCTATTAGTTTTGTTATTTAATCATAACCTTTTTACTTTGATAATCATTTTACTCATACAGTTATAAATGCACCTTATGCTTATCCACGTATTTGAATGTATTGACTTTCTATATTCATTTGATGTTTCAATGTGTCCATTCTTTCGGCACTTTCCCAGTAATGTTTCCAATTGCCCTTGAATCTGCAACGCTTTATCAGAGCACCTGTAAATTCAGTTGGATTCAGTCTGAACAAAGGTTTCTTGTAAATCTGTCCCTCCCTAGTCATTTGAGTGGAAAAATGCCGTTTATGTTAAGTTTAATTGTCCATTTTGTCTCTCTTGGTCAATTGACCCATAGTATACGCTGTTGTATGTCACTTTGTATCGTTTTCCTAAAACAAAGTCCTCAACTGAGCTGCTTCTCTTCAGCACTTTTTTTCTCCATCCATATACTCGGTCTGGTCCTGGGAGTTGGCAGCGAGACATGGAATGTTACGCCAACAATACAAATTTGGCGATACATTAAATAAAATGGAATGCTCTTTGATCGTTCTTGTTTTGTATGATAAGTCCAAATGTAATACAATCTCTGGATAGGGTTGTAGGAATAGTGAATATGACTCGAGTGATCCAGAGCTGAATATCTTGCCCAGAACTTTAGTAAAATTGGTAATGAACTACAAAGACTCTACGTGACTTTAACGACACTTCTGTTTTCCCTCATATTTTTTTTACCTGCCTTTCAAACAGTTTATGGTTCTGAGCTAATCATGTGAGCTCCCTCTAGGTGAGCTTCATATTATGCAAATTTCTGGACCTTCAAGTATTTCAAAAAATGGACATTAATATTACAGTTCATGTATTTGCTCTTATTAATCAAATTAAAAGTGTTTTATTTCAATTAAGTACTTTTTACTACTAGTAGACGCTAAATAATACACAATATCCCTCCTAGAAATGAGTGATGTTGACCCAAACGCTGACACAACGGACAGATCCTGACACAAACACCCGAAACAGTCCAATTCTGCCCTTTCCTATTGCATTTCTGTTTCGTGCATATATTAGACAAGGCATACTGTTTACATTGCATTTGTTTTTATCTGCTGACTAATACACTGTTTATTTGTTTTGTTTTGTTTTTTTGCCGCAGACAGAAGTTTGGTGATAAACATTGAGTGTGTGGCCCTATTGCCTAATGCAGGGGTCTCAAACTCAATTTACACAGGGGCGCAGGAGTTCCTGGCAAAGTGGGGCGGCATGTTCCTGAAATGTGCCAAGATGCGTAAAATTTGGTACGTCAGAAAAAGAGTAATGCCCATTTGCTTTTTCCTTGATATCAGTTTGCTATCACTTTCTCCTTTCTTGTCCACAATCTAAAGATAACTAATGAAACCTGGAGCCAAATCCCGGCAGTTTTATACCTGATCGTGAAATACACCAACAATGATCGATACCAAAATCTACAAAGAGGGTTTGGTTTAAAATATTTTTATCACCACATAAGATAAAAAGATAAGAAATGAATAACTGCATTAGGAATAATAACAAAAATAATAATAATCAAATTGTGTCTCTCGCTTTCTTTATGCATTTGTCTCCCTTTCTTTGTCTTAATCTTTCTGTCTGCCTTTCTCTCTCTCCCTGTCTCCTTTCACTGTATTTTTATATCTCTCTTTGTCTATTTTTTCCTCTCTGTCAGTCTGAGTCTCTCTCTCTGTGTCTGTCTCTGTCTTCCTCCATGTTTTTTTCTATATCTGTCCCTGTCTATTGCTCTGTCTCTCCCACTCTGTCTGTATGTGAGTCTCTTTGCCTGTTTTTTTCCTCCCTATCTCCCTTTTTCCTTTATCTCTTTCTCTGTATATTTCTCTATCTCTCTGTTTCTCCCTCTCGTCTGTCTCTTTCTGTGTTCGTCTTTGAATTTCGAGCCCTGCCCAATTTAGTGTCCATATTAAACTCACTTGGGGCGCACTGACCTTAAACTTTCATATTAAGGTGGGGGCCTTAAACTATCATCATGGGTGTTGCAAATGGCCACCTGGCAGTGAGTTTGAGACACCTAGACAACAATATTGGGCGAGCCGGTGAATTATGCTTACCTTCCCCGCAGTTGGAACACATTTTGTGCTCTCTTAAATACTTAATCTGAAACCTTGCGAGTGTTTTTCTAGCATACTGGCAACACACTGCTACTTATCAAACTGCTTGCATAAATATGTGTGAGGGCATTTAAATGTGGCGTTTTTTTCCTCTATTTGTTTGTTTTTCTTTTTTGCAAGGGAATGTCTTGTAACGTTCAGATGCCGCATTCTATTTACGTGCCGGGAATCAGCCGAGGATAAAATGTCACATCAAACCACAAACCTGTGCAGTTGCAACATGAGCCTCACTGTTTGCAAAGGGATTTGGGACCAAAAACAAATATAATACAATCTTTTATCTCCTTAACTGTTAAATAAATAAACATAGGACTTTTTGGTTTACAGCACTGGTTGATAGAAAGATGGGTAAGTAGGTAGATTTACATTAAAAAAGATTTACAACATGCCAGATTTACCTGTCTAAGCATGAGATTGCCATCCTTATTTGGGCCAAGTTCCACGTAGAACATTTTGTTGTCACCGGGCAGAGTGAAGATAGGTTCTTTATTGTGGATCTGATCACGATCTTCAAGCTCCAAAGTCCCAATTTTTGCGTTAAGTTTATGATCCTCTGGAACTTGCAGCTCATATGTCCCTGTGGCACGAAACAGAACCCCATTAGTTTCTCTTTACCTCACTCCATTGCAATGTCGGTATACCTTTACATTCTAAACAGTCATGTTTACATAGATGCACAACACATAGCAATTATTTTACTCCCATAAGGTTTGTATTCTGGTATTTTATTCCCATATCCAACACTACTCTAAAGTACACAAAAGGATTGAGGAAGAGAAGAACCTTCACCAAGAGTAAAGCTGTAATCTCACTGGTAATTGGTTAGTGTTTTGGAGTGATTAAGATTTAGTTTGTATTTATTTACTTTGTTGCACTCTTGTTGGCGCCACAGGTCCCTTAAATCAAGGACTAACAGGCTCATAGACAGTTTATTCCCCAGGGTCGTGTGTGTGTGTGTGTGTGTGTGTGTGTGTGTGTGTGTGTGTGTGTGTGTGTGTGTGTGTGTGTGTGTGTGTGTGTGTGTGTGTGTGTGTGTGTGTGTGTGTCCTATGCATAGGAAATTAGCATTCATATATTTTTTTTTTCTTGACTAAATTTGAAGCGATGTTGCTGCTAAACTTATTACATTACTTTTTCATTGCACTATTGTTCTGATGCACTTGCAGGACCCTGAAAAAAAGTATACTTTGCCAGATGTATTAAAAAAATCTGTGTTGTATAGAAAAATTGATATTCATATTTTGTTGCTGCTGAAAGTTATTTTACTACTTATCAATCATTACTCTTTTTCCTTTTGGGCTGCAAATTAGTCCAGTCTCAAAGCACTACCTTGTAAAGATTTTTACTATTCATCCTTGTCACACTCCTGCATTCAAGTTCCCTTTCTACCATCCGCTCCTTCTTATCTTTCTCGACCTTACCTTTTTTTACTCACACACTTAAATTTCCCTCTTCACAGCTGCGGACATTGTCTTGATTTCCCTCCTATCACGACCCTCCCTCATAACAGATCAAACGGTCTGTCTCCCTGGCTTTCTGCTTGTTAGTTGTCTTCCATGTTACCATCCCAAGAACTCTTGTCTCAGTGTCTCGTTATTCCAGTATACCGAACCCTTGCCTGCCCTTTCCTCTACACCCCTACCTCTCTGTCTCTGCTCTCTATCTCTTTCGAGCTTTCCTCATTTGGTCACTCACTTCCAGGTTTGATTTTCCTCCCCTCAATTGCAACTTGTCCTGATTTCCCTCCTATCACGGCGCTCCCTCATCAGTATTTAAACACACTGTCCCATTGGCTCTGTGCTAGTTCGTTGCCTTTCTTCTTATGTCCCAAGCACTTGTTTCAGTCTTTTTGTTTTTCCTTCATAAGAACCACTTGCTGAACTCTTGGACCGTAACTTTGCTGTTTGGCTTTAATGGAGCACCAGACTGTTGCCTGCATCTTGAACCACAATCAGTGATTCTGCATTATGCTTACGCACCACTACAAGTGGGTTCTTGACAATCCTGACTCATTTTAAGCAATTTTTCCTCTTTTCTTGTCATTCCATGTGTATCCTGGATTGCCATTTCTGATCTTGTTTGCTTAAATTGTTCACTTGTTTTTATGACAATAAATACAATTCTCTTCAAAATACTCACAGATGATAAAATCAACTATACTCAAGAAATCAGCGTGCAGAAAAAGTACATGCATTTTTTTCAGTTGGAAAAGTTTAGGAGAAAAAGAGACAACCACAAAACAAGAGTCTTACTTCTATAAGGAGAAGTAGAAGTCTTCTTTGTAACTGGCATTCATTTTATCATTGCACTTTTTAGAACAGGGGTCTCAAAGTCAATTTAACTGTGGGCTGTCGGAACCAGTGTCTGAGAAACATTAGGCCCATTGGGTTATCATAGGCATAAACTCCCCAAAAGGTTACATGTAAGATGCATCCAATGTCCTTTGAACTTGTCATTGATAACAACATAGTAAAACATTGTATGCAACAAGATTTAACATGGCACTCCTAGGTAAACACATAATAAAGACGTCAAATTGAAAAATAAAAGACGGTAAGTATAAATAGGCTAAAAATATTACATTTTAGTGCTTAAAGACTGGCATGAATTATAAAAATAGTGCAACGGGAAAAAGTGCATTTAACAACGGTGCAATGACAGCCTCATGTTATGTACATTAACGATAGACATATCAATTTCGAAGTTTTGAGCTTGTGTAGGGTGGTGATGGCCCTGGGGAAGCAACTGTCTCTTAACCTGTTTGTTATTGTTTTAAGGGGCATTTAGCGCCTACTAGAGGGCAACAACCTAGAGGTGGTGGCTGGGGTGAGAAGAGTCCTTTATAATGGTAAACAGGAAGTTGCTAGCCAATTGTATCAAATCAAAATAGTTCTACAAAATAACCACAATGTGTCAGAAACTTCCCACAAAGGGTATTTCACAGGCATTCATGTGTGTCAGTGGACCAATCACAGGCAAGAACTGACACAGACTGGGCATAATAAGTGAGGCACCATGTAAATCTTTTTTTTTGTTACCTGTAACTAATGAAAAAAACAATTGAATCCTTTGAACATTACTTTTAGTTTTCACTGTCAAAGGGGCAATGAATTGAGGTACTGATGTGTTATGTATGATGTGGGTCTCTATAACTTGCTACATCCTATATCACACTGACCCATAAAATGCCAGGTCAAGGTTAAACATAGTTGACAATATCTGGATTATTGATGGAGCAAGACGCAAATAAGAAAACGTTTTTTATATATTTATAAAAGTTCATTTCCTGTTTATGTTGTCTTACAATGTGTTCATGTTCAGTTCCAGTCTCTACTTCATTACAATCCTCAAAAATCGAAGTCCGTTTTTTGTTTTGTTTTTTTATTTTAAGCTGTTATTACATTGTCTCAACACATACAGTATTTATGGGGGAAATTGTCAGATGTTGAAAGATTGGTTGTTGTGAAAAAAGGGCCAAAAGTAATCACTCATAACATGATTTCTGACCCTTTCATGGCCAAAATAAAAAAAAAAATGCAAGCTGCCTGTAGGATACCTGGTGAATAAAGGGTTAAGCTTTCATATTTTGGCAAGCGCCCTAAACTATCCTCCTGATGGTTGGGAGTTTTTATATTTTTTTCTTGAAAGAAAGTGATTTATTGCTTTTGTTGTGCTTACGCCTTGTGAAGGAGGCAAGGTTGTCATTGGTGTCTGTGATTGTGACAGTGACTGAGGTGGTGGCTGTGCTGCCCGACGCCATTCCTCTCATGTCCTGAGCCTGGACCACCACCACATACCGACTCTTGGTCTCGCGATCCAGTGTGCTCATCTTGCAGCTGATCATACCTGGACAAGTGCAAATTAAGTGGAGTATGTTGTGGAGAGTTTACATCATAGCGGCGTTTTGGAAATTCAGAAGTATTCAAAGAAAGGTTTGGAGGAACATCTCAAAATCTTGCACTCAGGTTCCCTCTCTAGCACTCACCTCTCTCTCTCTCTCCTATGTCTTATCTCTCCCGACCCTACCTAATTTGCTCACTTCTGGGTTCGATTTTCCTCCTCACAGCTACAGTCACTTGCCTTTACTTCCCTCCTTTCACAACTCTCCATCATCCCTAATAAAACACCCTGTCAGGATTGACTTTATACTATGACGAGGGAAAGCCTGGGATCAACGGTTCGCTTCGTCATCAATTTTTCCAAAGCACCACTTCTCTAGGTAGCTAGTGCAATCTTTTTCTCCCTTACCCAGCACACCCCACCACTTTCTAAGTTATTGCGTCAGTCGTGACTGATGGGCACACATTTAGCACCTTTCCCCACCTGGCGTGCTGCTGCATTCTGCCTGCCAGGCAGAAAAAAGGGTCAGTCTATGAGCCCATCCCTACCGGACGCTAAAATGACCAAAGTAAACACGGACTGTACCGCGGTTTCTACTTTTTTTATACTACAGAAAAGGACAACTACAAATATAATTAGAGTGGTAAAGTGGTCTGCTATTGTGGCAACACAATTTACATAAATTTGTGAAAAAAGGTCACCCTGCTGAAAACAGTGAGCTGCAACCAAAATGTAAAAAAGTTACTGTTCCTGAACAAAAACACATAAATATGTCACTGTGGCACTATTGACACATTTTTTGCGTTACTGACTTAATCAAACAAATATTGTATGTGTCACTTTCCTGTGTCGCGGTGGATTTCCTCTACACCCCTACCTCTCTGTCTCTGCTCTCTATCTTTTTCGAGCTTTCCTCATTTGGTCACTCACTTCCAGGTTCGATTTTCCTCCCCACAATTGCAACTTGTCCTGATTTCCCTCCTATCACGGCTCTCCCTCGTCAGTATTTAAACACACTGTCGCCTTGGCTATGTGCTAGTTCGTTGCCTTTCTTCTTATGTCCCATCACTTGTTTCAGTCTTTTTGTTTTTTCCAGTGTACCAAACTCTTGCCTGCCATTGTAAATCACTGCCTGATAAACTCTTGGACCGTCGTCCTCGCTGTTTACACTTACTCGCCTAAATCTTCTACCACAATTGTGTCCTTGCTAACCGACTCCCTGTGTACCAAATACTGCCCTGATAAACAAACATTGTTTGCTGTACTGAACAGTGTTTCTGCACTTTGCTTTTGCACCACCCCGAATGGGTTCTTGACAGTACAAACCTGTGATGCTGTCGATTTCAAAGGCAGACATGTCGCCACCAGGAGTCAGAGAGTAGCGCAGCTCGCCATTAGCAGTAGTGGGGTCGTCAGCGTCTGTTGCCCTCACTTCGATCACTTTGGTCCCTTTTGAGAAGAGGGGAAGACAAATAAATAAGCGTTCAAAAGTAATTCATACTCAATTTATATACAGTAATCCCTCACTGTATTGCAGTTTACTTTTCTGTTTTGCAATTCATGTGATTTAATTGTTCCATCTGATTTTCCAAACAGTCACCCTTCCTCTTTTCTGCCTGTGTCTGCCTGTGTGTTAATAACTTTACATTCTAAGTTGTACAGATACAAAAAAACAGCTTAACAATGTTTCATATTACTTATAGTTTTTATTGATGTTGACTATGTTTTGTGCATTATTACCCAATGCAGCCTCCATTGCAGGCTGGTCATCCTGGAAGGGGGTGTAGCACTTGTGTGGACCCTTCTTAAGGTTTCTTATTTTCCCTCATGTTGAGGTTTTGAGTTTTTCCTGGCCCGCATGTAGGTTTTATATCAAAGGACAGTGTAATTGTGGCCTGTGCAGTCGTATGAGACATTTTGGGATTAAGGGCCATACAAATAAATGTGACATGACGAACACACACTGCATGTGTGATCTTTTTTTTTTTTTTTTTTTTTCAATCATCTGGTCAACAAAACGCTTTAGCCTGTAAAACACGGTTTGTTCTTCGGTTTAAATGTAAAAAAAGAGTATTTAATGAATAAATAAATAACGGTTTCTACTTTAATTTCACGTTTATAGCATCTTCTTTTGGTGACTTTCGCAAGGCACTGAGAAAAAAAAGGTGAACGGTGACAAATTAAACAGACTGAGAAATAATCGAAAAATGAGCGCAGTGTTTTAGTGTGAGTGACCAAGCCAAGAAGTACGATCAGAAAGCAGCGAGTGCTAATCACAAAGGTGCGGGAGAATTTAGGCAGCACTTTGCTGCAATTATTTCCGAGGGAAGCTATATTCCTGTTGCAAAACAAAACAGCAAAGATGTTCTATGAACCATAGAAGCTGGCATGTACAAAAGAACGTAAAGAGGTGCTGGGCAGAAGTCGTTGCTGTCTGCAAAAACATCCCAAAAAGTAGTAACTGGTCGTCCAACAGCTCTCTTATGCTTTATGCATTTCTGTAATTTTGAAGTGGGAGGCAGGGACAAATCTCCTTGAATCTTGTTTTATTTTTTTATTTTATTTTTTTCCCCCAAAAGACCTATTCAAAGTGAAAAAAGTCAAAGTCCAGCTAAAATGGCAAAATAATGTGATGAATGAAAACTGAAAAACAACACAAAATATGAAGTGTGCTTTAAAAAAGTGTTTTTGTCATTTAGGGTTGCAGTAACTTTAAGTGTATAATAAGTGCTTACGTATCATCAAAAGTCGTGTGACGTTACTATCGCACTCCACCTCTCTTAACTCCCACACCTCCGCGGCACATGCACACCTATGTTTCGGCTACTCAAAATAAACTTTCATTGTATTTCAATAATATTGGCTTATTTATCTTATTACTGTATGTTTGGATTAATAACTATTTGAATGTGTTTTTAGGGATTAGGAACATGTTTTTTTTTAGCTATTTAAGTTAGCGTCTGACATACCTCCAACCTCAAGAGGGCCCCATCCGGGTTTTGAACTAGGTACAGCTGTGTCCTATTATCATTCACTGGTACCCAAACATCCTGAACCCAATAAAAGGACATTTTTGCTCAGCAAACTTTGTCGGGTCATTTTGAGTTCATCTGTTGTCCTCCTTGTGTCATTTCATTCCACCAGTACTTTTTAAATGCAATCCCTAGTTTTGAGCACCTCTGCCTGCAGTTCTTGCCTTCACCACATGGGGACATTACCCTCTAGACCAGGGGTGTCAAACTCATTTTAACTCAGGGGCCACATGATAGAACAAACATTCTGTCGGGGGCCGGACTAGTGGATTAAAGAGAAAGAAAATGAGGGATAAAGAAATAAGAGAAAGAGGGAGGGAAAATGAGAGAAGGCAGGACAAAGAAAGAAAGAGAGAGAGACGGATGGAGTGTAAGAAACAAAAGAGATAAAAAGTTGTGAGAGAGGGGAAAAAGAAAGGGAGAGGAAGAAATAAATCCAAAGAGAAATAGAAGGAGAGAAAGGAGAAAAGAAAGCGCGAAGGCTAGGAAGAGAGAAAGAGAAAAGAGAGAAAAGGAGAAAAGGAAGTTAGAGCAAAAGAGATTAAAAGACACAGAGAGAAAGAGACAAAGAGCAACAAAGGAAGAGAAAAAGAGGGACACAGAGTGAAAGAGTCAGAGACAGAGTGGGAGAAAAGGGGTGGAAAAGAGAGAGGGAGAGAGAGAGAGAGATATAGAGATAAAAAGAGAAGTCGTGAGAGAGGGGGGAAAGGGGAGAGAAAGAAAGAAATCCAAAGAAAAATAGACAGAAGGAGAGAAAAGGTAAAAGAAAGCGCGAAGGGTAGGAAGAGAAAAAGAGAAAAGAGAGAAAAGGAAAAAAGGAAGTTAGAGCAAAAGAGGTTAAAAAAACACAGAGAGAAAAATAGACAAAGGAAGAGAAAAAGAGACACAGAGAGTGAAAGAGACAGAGTGGGAGAAAGGGGGTGGAAAAGAGAGAGAAAGAGAGAGAGAGAGAGAGAAAGATAAATAAATACAAGAGAGAGAAAGAGACAACGAGCAACAAAGGAAAAGAAAAAGACAGACAGAGTGAAATGGACAGACACAGAGAGTGGGAGAAAAGGGGTGGGAAAGGGGGTACGAGAGAGAGAGAGACAGAGAGAGACAGATAGAGAGAGAGAGAAATACAAGTACAATGTCTTTGTTCGAGGCACCTTTCTTCGGCAACATCAAGTTGACATATTTCAACCTGAAACTCTTTTTTTCTCGTGCGCTTCTCTGGGTGTTGTTTCGAGGGCTGGATTCAATCCCTTAGCGGGCCTGATCTGGCCCGCGGGCCACCTCTTTGACACCTGTGCTCTAGACCTAATCAATTTATTGTTCACTTGGATCCTTTTTGGAGGTCAGGAACGAGCATATTAGCTTTTAATTATTTAATACCAGGAGAATCCGCTTGTTAAACGAGCAATTCGCGGTACAAGCACGATCCTGGAACGAGGTAGCACAGTATTTGATATTTTGTGTTAAAACTGTTAAGTGGCCCCACTAGAAGACGTACCGTAGCATTAATTTGAATAAAGCCAAAAATTCACATTAATGCTAAATTTTAGAATCATATTGCCCATTGTTACAATAATAAAGTCAAACAATCGTGGTAATTATTTCTTAAATTGAATATACATACCAATGATGGATCGCTCCATGATGGAGCCGTTATATGTTTTGGGAAAAATCGGTCTGTTGTCGTTGATGTCTGTCACCTGGACCGCAAAGTCGCCCGAGTCCTCGATGAGTTTATTGTTGCCGTCGTACATTCTTGCAGTCAAGTGATATGCGCTTTTTTCTTCACGGTCCAGAGACTTGCTGACAAACAGGTCACCCTTGTGGTCCACGCTAAAGATGCCGTCTGCGCCTTCGCCCTCGATTTTAAACCGTTTCACCTCCACTCTCTGACTAGACTTGAGCTAGGGAAAAAAAAACATGTTATTGGGGTTCTTACATTTTCTGAAGGTTAAATTCAAGCACTTTTCAAGGCCAATTTTCCAATTTTTCCAGTACCTTCAAATGAAGAAATCCATTGCCGATCATAATAATGCCTTTTTATTTGGTCTGGCTTAGGAGATTTTAGAAAGTTGCTATCTTGCTAATAGCACATACTATTTTGACTATTTGGAGCTGTCCTTATCCATGATGTACAATCTTTTTGTGTCACTGGGTTGCTATAAACTGACATGAATTCTGCCATTCTGCTGCAACAATGCACATGCAGCTTCAATACGTCACACTTTTTTACAAACATGGAAAGGGCTCCATAGGTGTTGGGTAATAATGGAGTTCAATACGGAAGACAAAAAAGAAGAAAAAATATCCACTCATTTTAATAAACTCACATTTATTTGTATAGATCTTAATCACAAACATAACGTTCAAGCATTTTCAAGGATTTCAAACATGGATACCAACCCTGTGCTATGATCTTCAAAGTACGGAAAAAAACTCTTTCCCCCAAACCCAACAGTTATCTTCCTTGAAAGCGATACTTTGTACGTTTCAATCCTCTAAGTCAGTGGTCTGTAACCTTTTCTATACCATGGACTTGTTTAATGTCTAACAATATTCTAACGGCCCGGTCCACTAATAACCAGTATTGGGCATGTAACTTTAAAAAAGTAATTTGTCATAGTTGCTCAAAACTTTTTTAAAAGGTAACTGAGTTAGTAATTTAATTACTCTACAGTAAAAGTAACTATTACGAGGGAAAGTAGCTATTACGGATTACAAAGACAAGCACATATTTAGTACTGGGCAACCATTTTGTGGAGAATGGTTCAAGATTTCAAGACAGACATATATTTTTATGTTGTTGTCATTGGTGGTTTCCGCGGAAACGGATGAAGTTGCATTCGCTTGTTTTCTTTTCTTGAGTATTGAAGGAAGCAAGCTGACATTGATGCGGATGATATGGAAAGAGAAGTGACGTGTTTTTGATACATTTTAGTGCTATTCAAAGGTATAAATTCAGGACTTTATTTTTGGGTGAAAAATGTTTAAATATCGTATGTTGTAAATTTTTGATAAAGTATTGTCATATCTCCTGTCATGTATAATATGGATAATCTTGAAAAAACATAGAGTAATTTTTCCTCTAGGAGGGCGTCATTAATGTTTCTAGACGTCACTGCACTGTTTTTTATTTAGAGCGCATACATTGTGGGAAAGTGCTGCTCGTTGTTTTCCTCGGTGCCGCGCACACTTCGGGAATTTGGCGACTGAGCAACAAAACTCATCAAACATGTTTGATACTTGACGTTTTTGCCTTTGTTTATTGTATCAGTCGTATTGCAAACATACATTGAGCGCACCATTTTGCTTATTTCTGCTTTACCTGTCCGATCTTGTACGGAATAGGTGCCGGTTTCTCCTCTTCCACGTAAAGTGAGTTCCAGATCCACTCCCGTCTCCTCCGCAACAGGATGGGATGTCTTTCTTTCCTCACAATGTCCTCGCTGTCTCGTTTCTGCAGCTCCGCTTCCGCTTCCACGTTCACAGAAACTCCAGCCGTGATGGTCAGGATAAGCCCTGCTGTCCATAGCCCCAGCAAAGCCATGATCTGTGCAGTGAATGCAGTGGAAACGTGAGGATAGGGATAAAGAGTGTGACGGTAAAATCACTTATCAGCTCCACGCACACTTCCCAAGAGTCCTATCGTGGCGGCCTATCATGGACGACCAGGACTCTTAAAGCTCCTCAGAAATGGGACCCCAATGGAGAATTTAGAACCTCAGTGCTGAAAGCATTTTGCTCCGGAGGCCGGTGGGGATTTGTTTAACACGCCGGCCCACTTTCAACCGAGCAGTCAGTACGTGATGGTCTTTATCGTGGACATTGCAAGCGACGGTTTGAATTTTTTTCTCTTCACAATTCTTGTTCTCTTTCGGAAGATAACTGGAAGAAATGCTAGAAAGACATTTATGTCAACTAAGGGTGGCAAAACTGGGAATTCTGGTATCAGTTTTGTCCAAACAATTCCATGGTAGTATTAATCGATACTAATACTTTTTCCTAGGAATTTTCATGATGATTGCATAATTCAACCCTTTCCCCTTGTGTTAGTTTATAATTGTGATAATCATAGCACAAATATCTTAGTCACCAAAAATGTTTCAATCTTTAATATATAATAACTTCATTGCAAACTTTGACAGTATAAAAAGTAAATACAAATATTACAACAGCTTCAGAACAAAAGCCAAGAGTCAAACAAAAAAACAATTATGCAACTAAAATACAAATACTGTATGTCAATTTTAACTGGCAACTCAAGTGCGTTCTACAGCACAATATTTTTGAATACAAAGTCAGTAATGCATATAAAGAGTCTCATTGGCTCGGTTGCCATAGTGACAACGGATATACAGCCATTTAAGATATGTTAACTGTTTAATTTGAATTAGTCAAATAAGTTTTTGAATATAAAAAAACAGAGCTCCTAACTTGTTTATTGTGGCGATTAAGCAAGTATATTGTTTTTACCTTTTTTTTTTTTTTTTTTTTTTTTTACAAAGGTCATTGCAGTTAGCGTTCTTTAACGATTTAAAGTCAGGTATTTTTTCCGAACATTTTCCATTGGACATAGTTGTCAATCATCAATAAAACGTCCTCTAAATAATGGTGAGTTGGGTGACGTTCATGGTTTAAAATCGATTAAAGTCGTAGTCCAGATTAACTGATAAAATTGAGATTGTTATTTTATGGCCACGTCACCCAGCACTACACTGTTCTGCATCCCTAAGCATTAGGTTTATTCTTTTAGTTACCCAGAGCAGTCAAAATCTTTTAATATCCCCCAAAGTATTTCTTCTAAATTTTCTCCCACTTCAATCTTAGTTTTTCCAGGTTATCACCTACAAGCCAAGCAAATTGTCCTCATTTGGGATCAAAGTATGTATGTATGTTTGTTTGTTTGTAAATCTGTCCACCCAAGAAAAGGGGCAATGAGTATGGATACAACCACCACCAGCTGACTCAGCACTTGAAGTTTTGTTGACTCAGCCTTTTCCCATAAAGACTCCAGGCCGGAACAATATTGAAAATCAACACCATCGTTTACAAGCAGTCTGAGAGGTTTCTCTCAATGTAAAAAAACGCCAAAAAGGCTGACTTGGCATTTTTGTTTTGCTGAGTCATGCAACATCCATTGCAGCCTGGTCATCCTGGGAGGGGGATTGCTTCATGTGCGGTACCTTCTCAAGGTTTCTTTATTTTCCTCATGCTGAGGATTTTGAGTCTTTCCCTTGCCCTAATGTAGGTTTTGGATCAGGGGATGGCTTAATAATAGTCTTTAGTTTGCAATAGTCTGTGCACCCATTTGAGACTCCTTGTGGTTAAGGATTATACAAATAAACATGACTTGACTCAGCAACTTTCCCAGAAACACATTCTACTCTCCCAAGCCAGGACATGCAAGATCATAAACGTTGACAAGCAATTAGGTAGGTTACACTAAAGGTGAAAATGCCCCAAAAAACGGACCCAACATTTTTTTGTTTTACTGTCTGCATTTTTTTTCAGAAAGCCATTCCGCTCTTATAGGCCAAACCAACATACAATTTCAACACAACGTCTTGCAGACAGTTAAAAGGGAAAACTTCAACGAGTCAATGTCATACTTGTATATACAGTAGTTGTAAAGTATTTGCTTTATCCAATAGATTTGAAAAAATGCCACACGTCATTCTTTATTACAATAGAGGTGCTTGTAGAATATACAATGTATTAATAATAGAAATAAATGTCTTGCCTTTTATGAGCACATCTCTCTTTTTGAGCGTCGACTACAGCAACCTTGTTTGTTTTTCTACTTATCTGTGCCACATTCTGCCGCATACAGTATGTTATACAAGTGAGTACACCCCTAAATTTCTGCAGAGATTTCATCATGTTTAATCGAACAGCACTAAAGAAACTTGGCTTTGACACAATGAAAATTAGTATGTAAACAAAGACAATGGCTTACTGGATTATACAGCATATCCTCTGGTCTCATGAGACAAGGATTAATTTATTTTGCTCAAATGGTGTGAAGTATATGTGGTGGCCAAGTGAGGAGTGCAAACATGTTTGTCTCGAGCTTAAAGTCAAGCATGATGTTGGGAATCTCATGGTTTGGTGTCATGATTACTAACTCTGATCACCTGGAGCAATCAGGTGGCGCCTGGGTGGGCGCCTTCTGATTGGCTGGCACTTCGCTCTTAAGCGCGCTGCGCCCAGAGTTCCGTGTCAGAGTGTACATTTGTAACTCTGTGTGTTTTTCCTGATATCCCGTTCACTTAAGAACTCTGCTTACCCGTTTCTGCCTGCCTCCGATCCGACCTGTTTCCGTCCCACGCTTCGATCTCCTCTCCAGCCCCGGTAAACACGACCTGCCTGATTTCCGCACTCCGATTGCCCACTCGATCCGAAGCTATCTCCCCGGCGCCGCTGCTGACGTCTGGCGGTCATCAAGTCTCCTGCACGCCCTGAACGCTTCCTTAAATAAAGAACTAAAGCGAATGCTCTGGGGTTTCCTGGTCTGTTCTGGTCTCCTGATAGTTTGGGGCCAAATGAGTTCAACTGGAGTTTGGGAGTTTCATTCCATTGAGAAAAACACCAACTTAAGGATGTACTGTTAAATACTGGAGTAGAGAATGATCCCCCTCCCTCCAGAAACTGGGTCGCAGGGCAATGTTCCATCCTGACAATGACCCCAAGTACACTTCTAAAATGACCAAGGATTTTCTAAAAGGGCTAAGGGTAAAGGGTATGGACTGACCATGCACGTCTCCAGGTCTAGAGCCAAATAAACGTCTTTGGAACATCTTTAAGCGGAAGGGGGAGAAGCACAAGATCTCAAATATCCCCCAGCTGTGTCATGTTGTCATGGAGGAGTGGAAGAGCATACCAGTGACAATTTATTAGGCTCTTGTGAAATCCATGGCCCGGAGGATTAGGGTGGTACTGCAAAATCATGGTGGCCACACAATATATTGAACTTCAGGAACTTTTACTTTTGTACTTTAGGGTTTACTCACTTTGGTTACCAGGGGTTTAGCCACTAATGGCTATATTTTAGAATGTCTGAGGGGAAAAAATAATTTGCACTGCTATATAAGATTTAAAAAGACTAATTTAGTCAAAGTGATGTGTCTTTAGTGTTTTTCCAATAAACATTATAATGAAATCTCTACAAAGATGTAAGGGGTATACTCACTTGTGTGACATACTGTAGATTATTGCGTCTTATTGTCAGTCAAGCATTATCAGTGCATGGGGAGAAGGCGGGTTTAGGTTTTGGGGATTACCAGGCCACCTTCCTTTAGTGGCCTAATCCTATATTGCGTCAACCCGCTGTGAACCATCGCCCATTAATCAGACCAAACATAGATGAAGTCCTTTTGTTTTTCCTGTCTATTGCCTAACAGTTTTTTATGTCATTTTAAGTTGAAATCAAATGTAATGCAGTTTCAATTCGAGCAACCGAACTTCATACGTGAAGTACGCATCTTCTCCCCGTGCCTGAGACATTTTTCCCCTGACACTCCCACATTTTGAAAACATGCATGAAGGTTGATAAGCGATTAAAAGATTGTCCCTGTATAAATTAGTGTGTGTATGGATTGCAGTACTTGGCCTGCAAGGCCTTCTCTGCTGACCTAAATAAATCTGAATCATGTGATTAATCATATTTGGTCTATAAAAACTTATTAGGTAATTACAAATTGACAGTCATCTTCCTTTCTTTGCTTTTCCTCTAGTTGTGCTGTCAAACTCATTTGAGCTTGGGGGGCCACATTGTCGGGGAAAAAAAATCTCACAGGGGCCAGAGTAGTGGATTAAAGAGAAAGAGAGAAAGAAAGAGAAAAAGGAGAGAAAGAAAGACGGTCATAAGGGGAAAGACAGAGAGAGTAAAAGAAAGAGTGAGTGAGAACGAAAGAGAGAAAGAGAAAAAGTGCTATCGTTTTGGGGGTGCTTGGGTTAAATCTGTTTGAGCACCCCATAAAATGTGCTGGTTATGCCCACAGTGATAATTGTCACATTCATTAAAAAAAAAGAAGAATACAAATTGTCTTTACGTTTTTGCCAGTAATGTACAGAAAGAATAAACACGGTCCAAGAAAATAGGTAATTAGATTTAAGAGTCGTCCACAGGCTGCAGCCGCCGCCCGTGAGCAAAAGCGCGTGCAAGCAGACAACGGCGAGACAGTGCACTTTCAGTCCTCGGCGCTAGTGAGTGGCAAACCAAGATGACCTACATTTAGGTACCTCGGCAAACAAAAGCAAATCGAACTTTGCCATTTACATACTCATCAATGCAAATTGAACATTATTTTTTGCAGAAGAAATTGGCAACCATTTGGCCAAATGTATGGTTAATGCAGTGGTTTTCAAATAGTGCGGCCCCCTCCCCGAAGGGTGCAAGGTTCCCCCAAGGAGGGTGTGTTTGACATTGGAACTTTTTTTTTACTCTTCTAGAATAAAGTGCAAATTGCACCTTTGTGTGCTCTGTGGTAAAGCATCCGCCTTTGGGGGTGGCAGTAGCTCAGGTTGTAGTATCCTTGGGCAAGACACTGAACCCCTAAGGCTCCTGATAGGCAGGTAGGCACCTTGCATGGCTGCCTCTGGCTATCAGTGTGGGAGTGTGTGTGTGAATGGGTAAGTTTGAAGTACATTAAAAAGCGCTTTGGGAGGTCTTCAGTTACTTGGAAAGCGCTATATAAATGCAGACCATTTACAATTTACACATTCATTGCAGAGATAATGAGTATGAAGTGTTGCAAACCCTCCAGTGACTCCATGAAAAAATATTTGAAAAAAAAAAACAGACAGTGAGGGAGGGGGATGAAGAGGAAAATGAAAGTCTCCTGAAAGCTAACATGAGGAAATTTTAGCAAGGTATATGTAGCAACCAGCTTCACTGCGAACACTGTTAGACAAGGAAATACCAGTGTGCTGGCTGTTTTTAAAAATGTTGGCAGCGAACAGCATGAAGCCAAACAAATTGAGCTGGCAATCAAAAACATTATACCAAAATTACGCAGATAAGACGCTTGAGTTTTTGGGGGGGCATTAGAGGTTTATTCTTATTTTTAGTGACTAATAAACTTTAAACTTATCAGGCTAATACCAGACTAATTGTTAGGGTCTGGTACGCTTCCTTCCACGAGCAAGCGCCAACCGGCACTAAAACTTGGCCGAGGTGTGTCAAATCACCAGCCATATGTCCCTAATTAGCCTGACCTTTTACAATAAAATTTTGGACAGTACACGTTGTTGGGTTATTTCATTTCGACTGTCATTGCTACAGCAGTTTTGTTTTTTGTTTCCTGTTTGGACTATTTGTCAATTGTTTTGTGCCCTGCATGTTTTTTTTAGTGTTACTTTGTTCCTTGCATTTTCACCTCCACGCCATGTTTGTTCATTATTGTTTCTGGTTTCTTGCTTGGACATTTATGTTAGTAGTTTAGTGCCCACTTGTTTGTTTGTTACTTTGTTCCTTGCATTTCCAGTTTCGGACTTAGTTTGTGGTTTGGATTTTGTTTGTACATGTCGTTTTTGGGTGACCCCTAGTTGGTTTGTTACTCTGTTCCTGTTTTGCTGACAAATAAAATTCTTTTTCCTGCTTCCCCTTCACATGGAATATCTTATTATTACACTGTGAGAAATTGATTTAATTTTTGATATTGTACACCAGCAAAGGAGATTGCATAGGATGCCAGTTCATTATTTTGGCAAGTTCACAAGTTCAAAGTCAATTGACGTCTTCATTCCTTATGTGGAGTGTCTACTAAACTTTAAATATATCAGGCTAATACTGGGCTCATATCCTCTATCCATATAAAATGGGGGCACTTTTAATATCAATATTGAACGCAAAATGAGTTCTAATCCTGTAAGCTGCGGAAGCAATGAAATGTAGTGCTTTTTGTGCTCAATTTTGGGGTGTGTGAAAGCTGCTTTTGACACCACTTTTATCCTTATATCTATGAAAGTGTGTGTTTGTGTGTCTGCACGCATGAGTGTGTGTTGTGATTAAAACGAAGTTTAATCAGATGGCAGCTTCTGACAATCTGTCCACTTGAGAGTCAGAGTAGTTTATGCAACCACATGCAGACACAACATAAGCACACAAATTGCACAGTGAAAAGTCAGACTAGTGCACTTGGGTTGTTCATTGAAATGTCAGTGTCATTCTGTCCGTCACCTACAGATGCTCGTTATTGAGGCATAATTGACGGCTTTGGCCAGATTATAACAGCAGCCCAAGAATAGAACAGATAATTTTTGCATTGCTGAATAGTGACTCAAACAATTGCAATACCCGCAGACCTGTTCTGAAAATGGATCACCAGTGCTGGGTCATTGTGATTTTCGAATTAACTCATATTTGTAGTGGTTGACTGAGTCCATATAACCCACTTCCAATACTTAACCTAGTACTAACATAGTCACAACATAATAAGATGTTATTTTAAAAATGCACAAAAAAAACTGGGTGTCCTTTGTGCTAATTCATCACAAAAAATAGCTCTCCGCTTGTAATTGTTGGAGAACCCCGCTCTAGACCAACTTTCACCCAATAATTGGACATTTATCATGGATACTGAAGTTTTGGGGTCCATTGGTCTCAAACATTTACTTGAGGGCCGCAGGTCATGGTGAGGTTGGACTGTATTTGTTTTTTCTCAGGAAAAGCTCTGTTTTGGATTGCTTTGTTTTTTTGTTATAACACAAAATAAAATCTATAAAACTTTAAGGATTGATAAAAAAAAAATCAATCGATGATAAATAAACAATATCATTAAAGCATAAATAAATGAAGGGCCCCACGACCTGGGACACATAAATCCTGTCTTTTGTAACCAATTTATGTCATACAAAATTGCATAGACAGAGCCAAAGTAAAAACAACGAGAGGTTGATAATTCGTCTAAAAAGTCAAGAGAGACAAGCTCAGCTCGACCCCAACGTACCGACTCGGCCCAAAAGTCAGATAAGATCGGGTTGAGCTTGGGCCCTGGCTTAAGGTCTTATCTCTAAGCTTGCTCACTTCAGAGTTTTCTGCTATACACGCACTCCCCTACTTACAAACATTTGAGTTACAAAAGACGGTAGATACAAACATTTTTTTCGGGATGTCGAAAAATATCCGCACATTTTATATTGCGCACCTTTTTTCCAAGTACAGGACAGTACTGTAGTGCTTCTTTCCACTGCTACCAGCGTGTGGTGGCGCTGTGAAAGGTCACCCAGCATCCACCCAGAAGAAGAAATAGCTTCCCCTTCCTAGTCCGTATATGAACTTTCTATTTTGTATCTCCAGCACGCTAAGAACTTTGACCTTTTTATTGTTTTATATCTCGTGCATCCATTCAATATAGTTGGCGTAAGGTGTAAAGCAGAGGTGAGTTGTTTCATTTGAAATTAAAGTGGAATAAGAAAGCTTGATGCGGTTGAGAAAAGGGTTGGATCGCTTTTTTTCTGTCATTTTTTACCTCGGAGGAGGAAGTCGCCTAACTCTTGAAGCTCATCTTCCAAAAGTAAGTTAAACATAACTTTATTTATCTTTATAGAGTTTTTTTTTTTAATGTTTATTTTCTTTGTAAAAAACAATACCGTTTACAATGGGACCTTGGTTATCGCGGTTAATGGGGACCAAAACCACCCGCAATAAGTGAAAATCCGCGAAGTAGCGGCGCACCTTAAAAAAAAAAAAATAATGATAATTTTTTATTTATTTTATTATTATTATTTTTTAGACCCGGTTAATGGGGACCAAAACCACCCGCGAAAAGTGAAAATCTGCGAAGTAACGACGCCCCTTCAAAAAATGCTTAAAATTGTATTCATTTTTTTTCTAATTATTTTATTCTATTATTATTATTTTTTAGACCTGCAAAGCTCTGAACCCGCAAACGTGGAACCACAAAGTAGCAACCCCCTTCAAAAATGCTTAAAAAAAAAAAAAAAAAAAAAATATATATATATATATATATATATATATATATATATATATATATATAATTTTATTATTAATATATTAATATTTTTTGGGCCCGCGAAGCTCTGAATCCAAGAACATCAAAGCGCGTAGTAGCGAGCTCCCACTGTACTTATACAAGCCTTAAACATAATCATATGTTACCTACTAATCCCAAGAGCCAAGAAGAGAACCGAAGGTTCGAGAGCGTTCTCCATTCGGGCCCCACTGCTGAGGAACCCTCTTCCCCCTGAGATTTGATTTGCAACCTCAGTGGAACTCTTTAAATCTAGACTTAAAACACACTTCTATTCTATAGCATATGAATGACCTCTAATTCATTTATACAGTATCTGTGTATTATTAAGTATTGCAACATCCATCGCAGCCTGGTCATGCTCATGTGCGGTCCCTTCTCAAGGCTTTTTCAGTTTCCTCATGTTGAAGTTTTGAGTTTTTTCTTGCCTTCATGTAGGTTTTAGATCAGGGGATGGTGTAATAATAGCCTTTGGTTTGCAATAATCTGTGGTCTGTGCAGCCCTTTGAGACTCCTTGTGATTTAGGGCTATACAAATAAACAGGACTTGATTTGACTTGACTATTCTGTGCAGCCCTTTGAGACTTTTGTGATTAAGGGCTATAAAATAAACATGACTTAACATATATACCTGTAAACCTTAAACATACATTCCATACAAAATATCGCACTGAATTCAACTTACTAACGATCGTCCAGTATGTATTTTGTTCGTAAGTAGGGGAGTGTCTGTAAATAAAAAAAAAAATAAACAGCAAGAGAAAGGGAGAAAGAGGAGAAAAGCTTGGAAAGAGAAAAAGAAAGATAGACAGAGAGAATGGAGGGAGAAAGACAGATAGAAATATAGAAATAGAAATATAGAAATATATTAAAGGCTGAGAGAAAAAAAACAGAAACAAAAAGAATGAAGAGAAAGATAGAGGGACAGAAGGAGAGAAATAAAAGGAAAAGGGGAGAGAAAAGGAAAAAAGGGAGAAACAGGGAGAAAATGAGTAAGATTAAAAAAAGAAAGAAGAGTAATGAGAGACAGAGAAAGGAAGAGAGAAATAGAAGGAGATGAGAAGAGATAAAAAGTAAGGATAAAGGGGAGTAAGAGGTAGAAACATAGAAAAGAGATGGAAAAAACAGAATCAGAAAGAGGAACAAAGAGAGAAGTGAGACAGAGGAAAAAAAAGATGAAGCATGAGAATGCAACAGAATGAGAGAGGGGGGGGGATTCATAGACAAAATATAATTCACATCCCATGATTCATATATTTTTAGGCTGGCAGAAAAGGCCTTGAAGGCCCTAACAGCCCACCACTGTCAAGTTGATCTTTCCTGAAACAATCAGTGAGGGACTTGGGCCAATGTCCCCGTGGCCACAGATGGACAGCTTGTCAGGCGCATTTATCTGAACAAATGAATGAATAAATGAATGAATGAATGAATGCTTGTAATCATGCCGGCATGTCCGGCATGACCAAAAAGTCTCCCAGATGGCACCCAAAGGATTTCCCCAGATTTTTTTTACTCCCAGTTGTCTCTCCAGGAATTAAACCCGTGGTTTTATTTGCCTGGGTGCCTTTCGACACAGCCAAATAACCAATCAAATAACCTCTGTCTCCCTTGGGGATAAAAATCCATAGCTAGGCAGGACAAATTACTTAAAAAAATGATTAGATACTGCATACCACTACTGGGAATACTACATGAACACTACAAAACATACTACTAATACAAAAAATCCAACTGTAGAAATACTATTACAAACATACTACAACAGAGATACTACTACAGAAATACGAGAAACTACAGTAATACTGCAACTAACAATTATTTTCCTAATTTATGAATTGGTTGATTAATCAGATTTCTTGAAGACATTTACGATTTCTTCCTTTTATTCAAATGACGACGTTTTTGACTGAAAGAAAAATAGTGCACAAAACAACAGACTACTCTATTATATAAAACAATAAAAAAATATAAGTATATTACGACTTACGATACAAAACACAATAAATACATACATTTAATTTTATCTTGAACCATTTTCTTTTAACTGGAAACAAATGTGTTAAAAACGCAAAGCCACTTTTCAAAATATTGTCAACACTATTTTTTGGGCGTTAAATCTTTGAATATGATAAACATTTCCATTATGAAAATGCTTAAGAAACTGCCCATGGTGTTTTTGTTCTTTTTCCTGTGTTTATTTTATTTACTTGTATTTAGTTTCTTTTTCTGCAGCACTTTCTGTTCCCTTGAAAATGTTAGCTTTGTTTAATGATGGAATAGTCAACATTACAAATTTGAAACTTTCATGCCAATTCCGTTTGTAATAATGTAAATCTCATTTAATAAAAAAAATTAAAAAGACACACTTTTTTATAAACACCTTTTTCATAAAACCGGTCTTGACACCCTCTGCTACACCAAAGTGGTACTAAAGCTCCCAGTGTGACAACAGAACACTTTTTTTAATAGACTTTATTGATTTGTTGTTGCAGCCCGAGTAATACTGCAAAAATACTACAAAAATACTACTACAGTAATACTATAATATCAAAATATTAGTAAGGAAATACTACTACAAAAATACTGCAAAAAAGCGACAGGAAAAAAACAAAAATACTCATCAAGACTGGCCAAGTGTCCAGTCCAAGGGGGCAGGAGTAGAAGAAGACCAAAAGAGAACTGGGCCGACAACATTAAGGAATGGACTGGTGCCATTTTTGCCACAACCCAAAATCAGGCCAGGAACCATCAACTGTTGAGAAAGTTGTCAGGAGTTGTTTCCTCATTGGTGCCGCGACGACCCAGGCGGTTAGGAATCCATTAACCATGTTCTGAATTGTAATGGTTCGATAAAATGCTGAATGACCATATAAGGCAGGGGTCCTCAAACCCAATTTACCTGAGGCCCTCTGAAGTCTGGATGAGGTTGGGCAAAAGCGCTGATAAAAACATTTTACTGTTCTTAAAAATCTTTTTTTTTTTTTTTTTTTTAATTCAACACACAAAATAAGATCTAAATAAAAACAATTACAGTGGAACCTCTGTTCTCGACCATAATCCGTTCCAGAACCCTGTTCGAAAACCGATTTGTTCAATCACCGAAATCGTTTTTTCCCATTAAAAGTAATGTAAAATCGTTTACCACGAACGTACGTTCACGTTAGCGTAATCCTCCATACGAAAAATTATGCTAACATGAACGTGTAAAAATGAAAAAATCAAGTCATTTAGCACCCGGGTCTCCACAACAAGTGGTGAGCGGTTAAAGGATAAAGAAAAGATTTATGAATAGGATTTCTTACCTTTGTGGTGGTCTGCAGAAGCCATGCTCTATTCCCTCGAAAGAAGAGAAACTTGCACATCCTCTTCATATTTTGCTATTATTTCTTTCTTAAATGCAATAGTTGTACGCACTACTCTTCTTTTTTCACCTGTAGCAACTTTGCTGCTTGCACCGACCTTCTTCCGAGGCATAATTAGGGGTTAAAACACTCCGTTCACCGATATTAAAAACGAAAGCAAAAAGAAGTGCGCGCTCACATGACAACAGTTCTTCACAAGGGGTGGGGGCAATCTACACCCGTACGCCGCTCAGCATCGCCCCTAGCGTACCGGCGTTCGAACTTTTTTTTGACATTTTTTGAATGAAAAGCGAAGCAAGAATTTCTCGAAATTTTTGGTCGAGAACCGATTTGTTCAAATTGAGAGGCGTTCGAAAACCAAGGTTCCACTGTAATAGGAAAAATAATCAATCAGTAATATAATAACCCATGATCCGCTAGGGCTGGACTTAAAGGTTCCTTTGTGCCCCGGAGTGCTAAAAAATGGCATTCATTTAAAAATAATAATGAATAAATAATTTAACCTATGGATGACATATACTCTTCTGTGAGTGGGGTCGAAACTTATTAGGGGAAAAAAACAAAATACTAATAACCATCATGTCATAAAAATGTTTTATGAGGAATACCTGGTATAGGACTGTATTATAACCTTTAAAGATTTTTTTAAGAATACGTACCAATGTGGTCATTTTAGACCCCACTAATGCTTCCAAGGATTAAATAATTAGCCTTTTTGGTGGTCCAACATGGCTTTCCCAACATTTTGGGTTGCCAACCCCTGTACTTGCTGAATCATACTCTTACCATCTCTGTGCCGGAGAGTCGGAGACCTCCAAATCCTTTTGGAATCTATTAAAAATCCTTCCCAGAACTGTATAGATCTTCTATGTTAAAAAGCTTGTAAAATGAATTTATCCTCAAGTTTCCTTCCAAGACTACGAATTCTCCAAGTTGCGTTTTGACGAGTGTCCAAATGCACTTTCAAAGAGAAACTGGGGAATATCTTGTAAGCAACAACAGGTTCTCCTCGATCTTTTCCACGTTTTGGTCCTCCCACTTCTTAGATTGTTCCCTACCCTTTGCGTCTTTCAAACAAAACCAAAAAAAAAGAAAGATCACTGCCCATTTCCTTTTCCTGTTATTCTGGCCCCAACTGTGCTACTGTTTCTCTTCCTGTCCCGGATGGAATGACCACTACCAAGCGTCAGACGCAGAAACGCTGGAGAGGGAGTGCACTTGGTAGAAATGATGGAGCGAATGTTTGGAAAAGGAGAGAGAGGCAGAGAGAGGGGGAGGGAGATATGCAAGAAACGAGAAAGGGATAGGGATGGAGAGCAAGGTGAGAGAGTATAGTAAGAAGAGGGAAGAGGAGAAGTGGATTTATTATTCATGTGTTTGTGATAAGGATTAAGTTAAACAGGTTATTGTGGATAATCTGCAGAGATTTCACCACATGAGGCGAGTGTGCGAGAGTGCATGGTTATGTGTGTTTATGACGGAGATCTTGTCTAAGCCGGTAAATGAGATGAGAGTGACGCCCAACCCCACACACTTTTATAATAATATCAGATGCAGTCACACACACGCACAGACACACTCAAAATTCCTTTGTCCCGTTTTTTTTTAACCCCTTAACGTTTCTCGAAAATCCGCCTTAAATCCAAATCCAAGACGTACCCAAAGTAAATTGAATGCTGTTCCATAACTGTTTGGAGAATATAGGTGGTTTTGGTCTCTTTTAAAAGGTAATACACTGAAGTTTTATCCCAAACCAAAATAATCACTGCAAGTGCTCCTTACATTGAACAATCTAAGTTGGAACACACAGAAATACATGGTTTTTATTCTGGTCTGAATTCTTTTTTCTTTTTTTCAGAAATCATGGGCTTTATTAAGGCACAAGAAAATCTGTGAAAATGTAACTGCCCCCTGAGCCTCATAGCGATTGGGCCACCTGTGGCATCAATAACATTAATCAAACATTTACCATTACTGGTAATGAGTCTTTCTCAACCCTGTAGAGGAATTGTGTCCCTCTAATCTTTGCAAAATTGTTTCGAATCTGCAACATTGGGGAGGGGGGCAGGGGCTGTTGGGGGCCGGGGGGGTGTTCTAACATGAACTGCCTATTTAAGGTTACACCACAGCATCTCACTTGATTTTAAATCCGGACTTTGATTTGGCCACTCCAGGACCCTTATTTTGTTTTGTTTTTCAGCCATTCAGAGGTCTACTTGGTCGTGTGTTTCGGATCGTTGTCCTGCATGATCCAAGAGCGCTTGAATTTGAGGCCACAAACTGATAGCCAGACGTCCTTTTCAGAAATGTTTGGTAAACACCATAATTCATTATTCCGTCAACCACAGCAAGTTGTTCTGGTGCTAGGGTTACAAAGTAGCCATTGACTAACACACTGCCACCACCATGCTTTACTGTTGGCATCATTTTCTTTTTGTCAATGCTGTGCCATTCTTACGCCAGATGTAACGGGCTCTACACCTTCAAAAAAGTTCAAAATGTTTCTCCAAAAGTCTTGAGAATTTTTAGGATGTTTTTTGGCAAATTTGAGAAACTCTGTGTTTTTCTGTGATTGCAGTGGTTTTCACCTGGGAACTCTCCCATGCATGCCATTTTTGGCCAGTGTCTTCCTTTGAGGAGTATGTTAGGAGTGACAAGATTGGATAGGTTGAGAAATGAAATTGTGAGAGACAGAACTGGAGTAGTAGTGGAACTGAGCAAGCGTGTGGATAAGAGAGTAGACTGTTGGTTTTGACACATGGAGAGGATGGATGAGGAGCGAATGTTGAAGAGGATCTACAGAGCTGAACAATATGGAAGGAGACCAAGAGGAAGGCCGCGATTGACGTGGATGGATAGTGTTATGAGTGCACTGCAGGAAAGAGAGGTCTAAATATAATGGAAGCTAGAGCTCTTGTTGGTTCTAGGAAGGAGTGGAGAGGTGCTGCGAAAGGATAGTGGGATTGTGGACTTGTTCTAAAGGGCACCCTTATGATGCGGCAGGGATAAACCAGTGAAAGCTGTCGGGCCCTGCTGTTGAACAGAAGAGTGTGTTGTGTCACCCTGAACCAAGTGACACGGACGCTTTCTTGTGTCCCGTTTCATCCCTTTATTTTCTTTGTTTTTGTATGTATGTCTTGCTGTCGGTCACCCCTCTTGAGGGATATGACCTGACCATGGTAGGTAGGTAGGTAGGTAGGTAGGTACGTAGCTACGTAGGTACGTAGTCTTTCTTATAGTGGAGTCGTGAACACTGACCTTGACTGAGGCCAGTGAGGTCTGCAGTTCCTTGGATATTCTTTTCTAAGCTCTTGGATGAGCCATTCTTGCACTCTTGGGGTGATCTTAGTTGGTCAACCACTCCAGGAAAGGTTTCCCACTGTTCTTAGTTTTGTGTTTGGCCTGTGCAATTGAACTCGGCTCCCCCCAAACTGTTGTTAGTCACAGTTACTTTGTGATTTATGAGGGACTTCACTTTTTCACCGAGGGCCAGATATGCTTAGATTTTATTGTACCTTAATAAATTGAATTAAAATTTCAAAACAGTTTGTTGCATCACTTTGGGTTGTCTCTGTGTTATATTAAAATTAGTTTGATGAGCTGAAGCCTTTTTAAATATGCAATTCAGGAATAGGGCAAATACTTTTTCATGTCACTATATGTGTGAGAGTATGATTATTTAGGTTTATTTAATTCTGAAAACTGCCTCTCATATGTATACACACATAGAAACACACACACGCACACACGCACACACACACACACACACACACACACAAGTGTAACAATACTCTCATACAGACAGTCATACCCATGCTCAAACACTACTATATTCGCTCATACACACTACTATATGCTCTTGTATACCCACTCACACATGCTACTATATTTTCATACACACACCACTATGCTTTTAAACACTTACGACTATACTCTCACACATATTAATTGACTCCCACTCACACAGTAAATTAGAGTCTCTCAAATACTAGGTTCCAGACTTGCATTGGGTTTTGGCAAAGTTGGGACCAGTCCATTCCTCGATGTTGTCAGATCAGTTCTTTTTCTGTATCCCTCTCCTCATTGAGCTGTCCCCTGGAGAATAATCTCGGCCAGTCCTGATGATCTTGTGACGAAACCAACCACTACAGTTCGTTGTGTCCAATGTGCTCTCGGATGCTGTTCCCTTCGTCGCATGGGATATGAATCTGATGCCTAGTGTCAAGACTAGAGCGGAAACAGGACCCACTCAGATAACGTTTCTCACAAGTTGTATCAGAAGAAAGGGTGGGGGTTGCGCCCGTAATCCAGGGATTGCTAGACGCGGGAAGCAGGTCGCTCTGAACGCTGAAGTGGGACTTCCGTGGCGGGTGATGGCGGTGTCAGGAACGGAAAAAACAGGTCAGTAGCCGGGATAGAAGAGCAAAAACGTGGTCGGGATCGGAAACAAGCCGGAAGCCAGGAGAGGAGAGTAGACGTGGTCAAGATCAAAAACGGATCGTTATTCGGGACGGGAGAACAGACGTGGACGAGATCAAAACTCGTAATTCAGGACGATAGAGCAGACTTGGTCCGGATAAAAACAGATCGTAGCGGGAGACAAACAGGAGCAAAAAAACGGGACAGGCGAAAAAGGGGCTTGCCGTGTAAAAACAGAGATTTGCAGACGGACCAACAAAAGGAGACTGACAGGACATAGTTTAAATAATGACAGGGAGCTAGTCTGTCAACAAGCTGCAGCTGGCGCCACACGGGCGGGGACAATTGGGTGCCATGGCAACCGTGACACCTAGAAGTTTCCTGTTGCATCGCATCTTTATGGCCTGGATTTTCCTTTCCAACTCTGCTGTGAGGTCAATGTTTTGCAAGCGTAGAGAAAGATGGAAGTAACCAGCGCTTGCATAATTCCGATCCCTTATTTTACTGCTATGCACTTGTCCCTCCAAATGGGTTTGAGTCTTGCAAGTGCGGCTATATTTAAGCAATCATGGCCATGATTTATGGTTCTGAACCCCTTCTCGAATATGACATCTCCAAGATATTTGAATTTGGACAGCTGTAGGTGGTTTGGAATATGTTTTTGGTAAAACATGGCAGTTGTTGGTCATTACTGTATGTCTGTGCTGATGTCCACATACTGATGATTTGTCTAAGCGATTGACCGGAACTCTGAGTTTGTGTTCTTCTCCTACCAGTCCATCAATGTCATTAACAAAATGGGTTAGTGATGTTATTTTCCCTAAAGCTGACTGTAGCTTCATGTTGGTCCAGGGCTTCAATCATGATCCTCCCCAGGAAATTGTTAAGCCCTTAACGTTAAGAGGCAAATGTGTGTCTGTACGATGTCACCAGTCACTGAAATATGTCATGCCACATATCATTAGAAAGCCTAAACTTGTATTCAAGATATCACAGAAACATCACGATCAGTCTGAAACAAGATACCTGAAAACTATAAAGCCAGGGAAGCTCACCAAAGATGTCGTCTTGCAGCCATCACATTCGATGATTGTACGAAACCATAATATCGTCATCTCTGCGAGGGTCAATCAAATCCAACCGTGTAAAGTATTTACTTCAAAACATACGACAATGCCGACAGATAAAAAAAAGATCAGCCAAAAAGCATCTCTGCATTGATGGACATTCCTTGTTGCTAGGTGTCTGTTTAGCCCGATTATTTCTGTTTATAGACGAACAGATTAGTAAAAATATATTTTTTAGGTCATTGGCATGCAAACATGTGATTCACATCTTTTCCGGCCAGTTGCAGGCTTTGTTTTACAGTCCACAACCTGTGTTAGCCTATATGGGGGCTGTATTGCTAAAAATGAACCGCCTTCTTTACCTCCAAATAACTTTAGCAAACAGTGACCGGTTCAAATGATGACTGACACATTGGTTAGCCAATGAAATTCTGAATAAATTGATAAGAAGATGTTCTCATTGTATACAAATTCGACTCAAGAATAAGGGTGTAAGAACAGAACTTTGGGTGAGTCTTAGATTGGGATTTAGGGCAATTTTACAGGAACATTAAGGAATGAATAAAGTTGGAGAGGGAATGCAGCCTTGCCTCACACTGACTGTGGTTTAAAACCTTGCTCTAATTGTACTATTGATCAGCAGCGGACTGTTGGCATTCGAATACAGCAGTTTAATGGTCTTGACTAGTTTCTGGCCCATGTTGGACTTCTGCATTGGGCCATGCTTCGTCAAATGCCGTCTTGAAATTCACAAATACCTAGCCTTGAACCTTGCATTCAGCCACCACTAGTAAACATCAAGCTAAAAATGTTCTCTAACTCATTCAAAGATAATCCAGTGAGAGTCAATCTCAAACAGCTATAGTAGTGAATGACTTTAAATAACAATTTTTGCCTTTTTGATATGCTAATGAGACCAACAATCTGCATAGCCTGTTGTTATGTAACTATTTTTAGACTGACACCGTTATAGCTCGTGGAAACATCAAAGGTGCAGTGCTTTAGCCTAAGCGTGAAATACCATTTCGCACTACTAATCCTATTTTTAATGATAAAATGCTCAGGCAAGCAACATGGATTTTTAGTTTTGAACTTTCTCAAAAGTCTCTCCAATCAACGTCGTCACCTGTGATCCATTTGCAACAGCAGCTTTGCAATATGATTCGATTTATGCTGTTGATGATGACATTGCAACTCTGGACATCTAACAACCCCTTTGTCTGTTTTCCTGCTGAGTCCAGAGGACATGAAAAAAGACAGAAAGTTTTATAATTGCTTTAGGCCTGATCTGTTTGTATGCCAAAATTATGAATGTTGTCAAAACATTTGCCTTTAAAATAGTTTCTAATGCCTAAATACATTAGGGTGGGTGGATCCACCCAAATATCCATATCATCGATACCAAGCAAATATTTGGACTGTATTGATGCATACTTTACCTGTACGAATTTTCTCAAAGCGCCATTCCTCCAAATAAATAACATAGTGTTCTCTATCACCCGGCACCCTTAGCCACTCTTTAACTTTATGGGGATTTTAGTATTGATCAAATCCAACACAGTCTAATAAAAACACAGGAATGTAACAAAAATACAAATATAACAATGTCAAGATGTCAACTATAAGTTACATTGCAGGACATTTTGAAAATAAAGTCAGAAAGTGCAAATAGGTTTAAAAAACGGTCTATAATCATTTAACAGTATAACAAACGAAGTACATCCAGCAAAACAACTGTTACAATGTAAAAGTCAATAGAGTCAACCAAATAATCAGCAATAGTAACAATGGGTTTACATGTTTTTGTTTTGTTGCTTTCTGTTGGGTAAACTTTTTACATGTGTTTATGTAAATTTGCCACAGTAGTAGAGTACTTTACGAAACAAATGACACCTGGCATAGTCCATTTCTGTTGTTGAAAAAAAAGTGTGCTGTGCTTCCTATAGGTCATATTTAGCTTCTGTTAAAAAGAGTGTCGAGTTGGCCCTCTCTTCTGACTGGGAGGCAAGATGCATCAGCTTGCTAGGTAGTCAGGGGTTCTAAAAGTCATAAACTTAGATAATGGCTAAGGGTGCTGGGTGAGAGAGGGACTGCACTATCTACTTATGAAAGCGGCAGTTTGAAGAAACTGGTGGGGGGGTGAAGTATCGATCCCAGTATAATAGTATGAATTCAATCTAAATACTTGCTTAGTGTGTATAATATCCATATTGGGTTCATTCAGCTCACCCCGAACAGAAACTTCTAAACGGTACAAAGAAGTCAGGGTTAAATTGTGAGTGTAGCCAGACTTTAAATTATGAGATTGATGATGAGCTTTGTCAGTCGTTTTCCTGGTCAAAATATCTACAAACTGCTGTCGTGCTCCAAAATGTGAACCACACAATAAAGATATTAAGTTTGCCTCTTTGATTATTTATGAAAATAATTTTGACCCCCTAAAAATGCTACACTGTAAACCAGGGTCTGGAACCTTTGTGACTCAAAGAGCCATTATAGCAAAATATTTCGTTTTTTTTTTGTTTTTGAAAGAGCCATACCATAAACAAATTTCAGCAAAACCGCCAAACCCACCCTCCACTCGAAATCTATTTTTTTCAGAGCATTTCACTTTGTGACGTTAGAAAATGTATTGAATGAGAATAACACCAAAAGCCTATATCTCATATCAACAAACATACCACTTTAAACTTGTCTCAATCCCAGTTACAGTTAAGAGTCATTAAGGCTCTTTTTGACCTTTATTTTTTTGCATAAATAATGGTTTCAAAACCAGGTGCAAGCAGTGTTATTTAGTTAAAGTGTAACAAATTACTGCAAAAGAGAATACTAACATATTCGCCTTTAGTGCAGATGGCGCTGGGCAGAGGGAAGTGCGCTGTGTGAATAGCTCATCCACCCCTTCCGCTCTCCAATCAAATTACTCTGTGTACTTGGCTAGTGTTTCTGGCTGTTTACAGATTTTTGCGTTATCATCATAATGTGTCTCAATACTGAAATAAATTGTTTAACAAGGTTCAGTGTAAAGGATTTCTTGGCGAAGTACAGCCAAAACAGGGTCTGTCGCTGTGACACCTTGACTGTAAACTGTAGTGGGATGAATGCTCTTTATGTACTAGGTGGAACCATACTTACCATTGGAGCTATGTCATTTACAGTGTGTGCACACTAGACGTGTATATGGGCTTGATGTGATTTAAACGACACGGATGAGATTAACATGGATATAATTTTATCTCTGAGCCATATGCACTTATAAAAAGAGACATAAATTGCTTGCAAGCCATCGGTTCCCTGACCCCTACTGTACAGCCTTCTCCCTGCTTATTTTTTTCACATAATTGTAATCCATCCCCTCCCCCCACAAAATTTCAAGATGTGTTATTATGTTAGATTATACAAACGCCTGTCCAACGACAAACTGTTGTGGGGGAAATTTGAAGACTAATGAAATAATCTGCTTGTCACCCCACTAAGTCACCGTGATGAGGGTTTGAGAAGCTAGCAGAAAATCACAGACGCTGTGGGAGGTACAGCAAGAAGGCAATTAACTCTGGAGCCAACCCCGAGGCTCAACTTTCTCCCAAAAAGTGTTGTTCCGCTTAAAGCAAAGTACACATTGAATTATACAAAACCAGCCTCTTTCCCTAGAGGTTTCTGATCTGAAGCGAGGTAATTTCAAATGTATAATGGCAGAGATGGGTCATGTGAGGTGTGTAAGGGTCAAAAAGCATAATAGGAAAATGAGGAGGAAAAAAAGAGTCACGCTCGGCCCAAGTAATAGATCCCACAGAAAGCGCTTAGCCACACCCACTATTGTTACGATATCCATGTATCACACGTGGAGCAAATGGGGCTGCTGAAAAAACAGCAAGCGACTTTTTAGTTGCTATCCCCCAGCCTCATTTCGTCCTTATTTTGCAAATGTGTCTCAAAAGACACTAGAAAAGGGTCTCAATTACTATGTACATATTCATGGAATCAAGGTGTCCAAGGACGCTAATAACCCTTTAAGAGTGGATGCAAAATGTCAGCGATCTGTGAGGAAGTCAGAAGCCATATGCCAATTATAAATTGAAATAGATTCTGATTTGTGAGTGATAAAGTTACATAGAGGATATAATAATTTACAAGTTTTACTTTAATTACGAAACGTCAACTTCGCTTGTATTTGTTTTTGTCGTATTCTAAAGAGGGAATGTGCAAGTACAGTGGCCGCAGTAACTCACAAACGTCTCTCACAGAAAACTAACCGACCCAAGAGCAGCGTAATAAGAATATAACACTTGCGGTAGAACAAATAACTTTGTTTTGGTTCCCATCGATCCTATGCACGTTGAGTTGATCATAAAGCCACGAACATGCCATTCTTTTTCTGTGATACAAAAAGGGCTGGGCTGTCGTCTGCCTTGCTCGCGCTGATTGGCTTAAAACAAGCGCTGTCGGATGTATTAATTGAAATAATCCGGCATATAAAAGGACTGGTCTACAACTATATTTATCATCCACTGGGTTATAGTTACAGAAAATATCAAATCAGTCGATCACTTACTATTTGTCAAAATCAAGGTTTTCTACAAGATGATCTTGATAAATTATCATATCATAAATACAAATCCTTGTATATATTTTTTTCTGGAGGTTACTTCTACTTAAAGATACTTTTTGTTATTGCTCTGACTCGTGGAAGCTTAGAGGGAACACTATCTCAAAATACTTGGGGAGTACTAAATCCAGCTTGTGTCGTTACGTCATTGTAGACAAGCTGAGAAAAATTGACAATCTGACGACGCAAATAGTTGAAGTTTGTCATTTTTGAGAATAAAACCTTTAAGAAATTCCCAGAGCGAAACGCAAGCGATGAGGAGCTGAGCCAAACGTGTCAGCTCGTCTCCGTTGAAGAATACCGTCCGTCTCGCGTCGATCAAACACGACATGGCGAACATGACAGAAAATCTCTACTTTACTCGTTGCTTTGCCTTCTCCAAGTTTGCACTACATCTCGCCACGCTCTTGGCCTACTTTCCTCAAAATAAATAAATAGATAAAAAATCCAACGGTGTCTTGGCTGGCTGACATGTTAAAAAGCGGTTGATGTTCTTCCGGAAGGCGGCAGGACGACATCAGGACCACCGGGAGGCCCATATCAAGGACCTGAAGCTAAACATCTTAGGGACAGGAAGAATGTCGATGGCGACCTATTCTTATTTTTACTTACGTTTCTTTTTCTTGCCTGAAGATTCTTCTTTGTCCCTTTACTGACTGTGTTGTTATTTTTGCCATGACAGATTCAGAAATCACGTTACTAGTGATTACTTTTGGCCCTTTTCTTTTCAGAACAACCAAATCATTCAATATATGGCAATATCTACCATAGCTACAGTATGTGTTAAGACAAGTTAATAACAGTTTAAAATAAAAAACAAAACAAAAAACAGACTTGGATTTTTCAGGATTATAATGAAGTAGGGAATGGAACTGAACACAGACACATTGTAAGACCAGATAAAAGGGGAAACATGGACTGTGATAAATATATTTTAAAAAGTTTTTAATTCTTACTCTCTCACTTGTCCATGTACTGTCAACTATTTTTCAGCATGACCAAGGGGTTTTATAGGCTTGCGTGAAAGATGGTGAAGCAATTCCTGGAGACAGAGATGCACATCACAATTCATGGCCAATTTAACAATAAAAACTAATAATGTTCCAAGGATTTTTTATTTTTTTCAATTTGTTACAAATAACAAAAAATGCTATACGAAATGCATTACTTATTATGCCCCGTCATTTCTTGCCTGTTATTATTCCGTGCTCACACAGAGATGCCTGTAAGATATCAATGTGGGCTGCAACCATGTGGGTGTTTTGGGGAACTACTTTAATTAATTAAGATTTTTTGTTAAGGTCGCAGTTGTGGAAATTAAAATAGCACATGTCAAACACGGGCATTGGCGCCCCAATTGTAAAAGGGGGTTATTAGCCACACCTGACGTGGCTTGTCTCTTTCTAATCCAAACTTCAAGCACCCCAGTACAAGACCAACAGTTAGGGGTGGGCGATACTGGGAATCTTGGTATCGATCTGATCCAAGTAAATATATGGTAGTATTGATTGGTACTCAAAACCATTACCTTTTTCTTGGAAATGTCATAATCATTGAATAATTTAACCTTCCCCCTCAAGTGCCATTAGATCTCTCTCTACCGGAAACCAGCACCAATCATCTCCTTTCTGTCACTGCACCCTGATCTGTTCCACCTGTCTGTTTTCATTTACCACCGGCTGTTTTGAAATCCCTGCCAATCAAGCTCTGTATTTAAAGCCCTGCCTTACAGCCTACCTTTGTTAAATCGTCTTCTACACCTACAGCCGGAACCTGTCGGCGCTTCTGACTCTGAACCTGGACTTGTTTGACCCTTTTCTGCCCTCTCTTCTGCCCCGGTCTTCCAGACACATGGTAAGTGAGCCCAGACCCATCATCTCCTACTACCCCGCTACGCAACTCAGCCACTGGGGAACACACACACACACAGACACGGACATTCTCTCCCGTTTCCCCCATGCCTACATAAACTTTCTTAACGTGACGCAATTGTGGTCTGCCTGATCCGTGACATTGAGTTAGTTTGCAATTACAATAAACGCAGAACAAGATTTTAGGCACGAAATGTTTCTTTTTTTATCAAACAACTACATCAATGTGAAAAACATAATATAAATACTATTACAACGGTTTCAGAACAAAAGCCAGTCAAATGAAAGAAAGCAGATAGCAGGCACTGTATTACCATGTCAACTTGAGAAATAAAATACCTTCAATTGCAAAATATTTTGAAATACTGTAATGCTAATGAACTTTTGAATGAAGTTTCATCTGTGTCTTATTGGCTCTGTTGCCATAGTGACAACAGATTCACATGTTTTCATTTCTAGTTGCAGCCCGTTACTCTCTGCAAGGTGAGTTTTTTCATGTGTTTTTTGTAAATTTCTAATGTTTCCACAGTAGCAGACCACATTACCACAAAATTTTACCTGGCATTATCCTTTCCTGTAGTTGAAAAAAAGTACAAACAGTGCTGCACTTCCTGTTTGCTGCTCTCATTTATAGCTTTTGGTAGGGGCGGGAACATCATCGACATCATCAACAACATTTTGTATGTTTGTGTTTTGTATTTTCTCGTTTTGTGTTTTTTTTCTTGCGATAAACTGGCCCATAAAAGTACGAAGAAAAATGGAGCAGTTCGGTCACTCTGTGTCCCTGTAGTTTGTATTCTTCCTTGCACTTTTTAGCACTCATTTTCGGTTGCGCCACACAATATAGCGACATCAACTGGTCAATTAAGACACACTGACCCTTTAATTAAAATGGAGCCCAAACAAAATATGAAGTCATTTATTACCGATTGACCGATCTAATTTTATATTAACTCTTGATGATTTTATATTTTTAGATCTTATTTTTGAGTAAAGTGGAATGTTTTTTTTTACTGAAATGCCTGATTCAGCTCAACCTCATCCAGACCCTAGCTCCGGGGGCCCCTAAGTAAATTGAGTTTGAGACCCTTGCAGTAAATAAAAAGGAGCTTGATAATGACGACAAGGTTTGGAACGAGGTGAGATGCAGGTGAGGAAAGTGAGTAGGCGCAGGCCAACACATTTCAGCCAATCTATCAATAAGGTGTGCCAGATTATTAATGGCCACCAGTTGACATAAAAACAGGCATGTCGGGTAGATCCTTGTCCAGGATTATTCATTGCGAGAGAAACAACGATTCCTCTGGGCTGTATCCCTCTCTCTCTGCCAGGTACTGGAAGCCTCGACCCCTTCAGCAAACGTCTAGGATCTCCTAAAGCGTATACAGTAATCCTGGGTTGAGCCAGGTCTACGTTATTATTACAATCACAAATGAAGCTGTTTCTCATTAGTTGTAACCCCAGGTCTTCTGTTTCATGAAAACATTGGCCTGACGTTGGTGAGATACAAGCTCAACAAGGATGCCTTGTTATGACCTGCAGCCTCGTTATTGTTTTCTCTCCAGACGCCGCCTCAGTCTTTTCCCGGAACCGATTAGAATTCACGGAGCACCCAGTGGTGATTTCTTTGCACTCTTTTGACTTTCCTTGCGTGTGATGGACTTTCAATTCTGGAAGTCTTAACAGTAATTCGCCACTACCACTTTGAATAAACCCTCGAACCATAGCGCCATTTTCTTGCACTTCAATTAGAGAGTTTCCTTGCTGTGGGAGCCAGACCTGTTGACCAGGGTGGTGGCGAGATGCCAGAGAAAAATGTTTGTTCACCTGCCGTTGAGAATTGCAAGACAATAATAGGAGGGCAGATATCTTCTGCAAGACACTGGAGCCGATGGGACTATTGCCTGTTCCTGCTGGTAGTTAAATGGGGGGACTGTTATCCTGTGGTTAATATGATATATGCTGTCTTCGGGGATTCTGTAGAGGTGAAACACGTGTTGGAGGAGGAGGTACCACGTGTCAGCAACAGATAAGAGCTTCTGAAGTCCGACAAAGTCAAATAACAAGAGCACTAAAGTCCCAAACCATGGGTCGGAAACTTTTTTGACCCTAAAAGCAATGCGAACAAAATGATTGGGATTTTTTTTAAGAGAGCCGCACCATAAGTTTTAAGACAAAACTCAACATAACTGCCAAATCCGCTCTCCAGACAATTGCTAATTCTTCAGCATATTTTATTTTACTGTTTGATGTTTGATGATTTGATAAAAATCTATCAAATAATTATAATGCCAGATACTGTTACTTAAGAGTGTTGAAGCTCATTTTGGCTGTCATTTCTGTCCTGAATAATAGTTTCAAAACAAGGTGCAGGCAAAGTTATTTTGTAAAAATGTCCCAAAATACTCCAAATCAAGAAGAGGGATTGCAAGTACCCTCTGTTCAGCTCCACCCATTCCCACTGCTCACCCAATCAAAGTGCTCTAGGTGCTTTACTAGAGCTCCTGGGTATTTAGTTTTTATGTGGCTTATCATCATAAATTATCCCTCATCATAAATTATCTCAAAAATGAAAATATATCGTTAAATTAACTTCCATATAAAAGATTATTTAGCCATTTACAGTCAAAACGGGTTCTGTTGGTGTGACACTTTGTAAGTTGTGGTAAAAATTGTGTCCTACATATACTGGTCTGAACCTTTTTGTCAGTATCAAACCCTTTGTTAGGAATCTTTTGCTTTTGCACGTGCGGCAATCATTTTCATGTGTAACAATACACTAAGTAAATGCGCAAAATGTACTTTATCTCCGAGCCATATGTACTATGAAAAGAGCCATATATGGCTCACGAGCCATAGGTTCCCGACCCCTGCACTAAACCTTGATTTAATATCTGGAGTTCACTAAAAGACACATGACCCCCGAAAAAAACAAAAACAAAGATTCTTTGCTGACAAATATTTAAAACAATATTTGTGAAACCAAGTAATCGTTGAACGTTTGCTACTAAGCCACTGTTCATGTCAATCTGGTAATACTACCTGGACAAAGATTTTTGGACGCTTCAAATTCTTGGGTATGACAATCGCGGGATCTTGTCCAGAAAGATTGGTCAAAAACTAATATTGCTAGATTTTTTTGCCTTTTGCCACTTTGCACAATATACAGCAACTGATTCTACTGTTGTATTATGAACTAATGCCACAGCTAACCAAAACACTTGCAGTAGTGCTGTGCTGAATATTCATGTTGCTCCATTGTGACGTGGTAAACAGGATTAACCTCCCAACTCCGGGCTGTGGTGTTTCAGACGTTGTTCTTACAGTCGCTCGGCACTTGCTTGCATCATCAGGTGCTGGCTTACTAGCCAGCAGACGATAAGGAAAACATTAAGAGGGTAAGGGGGACAAAATTTGCCCTTTAGCGTACGAAAAACTAACACATTAGCGCAAGTGTTACAATATTAGTTTTGACGCTGTGGTCCAGAGGTGCGTATGTATGCTACAGCTTTATTCATTATGTATTAGTGATTTGTTTTATTCAAGATATGAAGTGCTTTTTTTCTTTTTATCTAAAAAAAACCTCACTAGTGTTCCAACCGGTTATTGCATTCTACGGGAAATATTTGTCAATAAGATATGTGTTTTTAATATGACTTTTTTTTCGGCATTGGTGAAACTTTTATCCACAAATATATAAAAAAAACAGTTGTCGGACAAATCTTAAAAAAGGGTGGTGATGTCTGGCAAATTTTAAGAAGTACTTCTAGAGAAATTCTGTTTTTCGCAACAGTATTTGCATAAAACATAACAGGAGCAAGACGGGAGGTCGACATTACTTTATTCAATATTTATAACAAATTCACAATACTCGACTTTTTTCACTCACACATCAAGTCTTCAGTGTATGGATTCCTAATTGAACAGTAATGGGAGTTATTTATCCGTAACGCTAGACTTTCTCTTTTGTTTCATTGGCGTCAATGTCAGGTCGTTGGAGTTTCCTTTAATCCTCGAGGAATTTTACCAAGCGAATGCAATTTGGTCCATTACCATGGCAACTACCACCAATGACCATGACAACAAAAAAATAACAATTCGGCACTATTCTCCACGGTATGGTTGCACTTTGTTCTTGAAATATTGGGATCACGTTTTACGCGATGCAGCCCTCATCTGCGTTTTCTTTCGGTGCAATTGCAGATATGTCTTCGTCTTTGTAATCGCCATCTTTAATGGGCATATGATTCAAAACCATCTGACGTAAACAACTCGGTGAAGAACTGAAAATAAAGGAGCTGAACAAAGAGAAAAATCAAAGTCTAAGTGTCATTTTCATCTAAATTTTTCTTGTTGTTTCTTTAAATGTAAAAATTTTGTAAAGGAATATTTTTCTAATATATTAATTTATTACTCTCATTCAGAAAAAAAATTGGATCATTTTGGGCTGTTATCAGTCGTTTATAACTCAGTTTTACCTCTTTTGAAAAGCTGTACTTTGTGACGTATTTTGGAGGCTACGCTCAGCTGCGATGCTCCACATTTGTTTATCTCTAAACGGAGGCCAATAAACGCAGTGTTGCAGATGCTGTTTGAAGTTGCTGTTGGGAAATGGTGAGTGATGCGCTGGGGAGGAGTACTAGGAGGGTTTGTTAAAGAGAATTATTCTTGCAATGTTGGGACCTTTTTCCCTTTTATGTATAAACCTTTCACCTGAGATAGTTTCACTATTATGTAAAAACATCAAAGTGTTTTTGGATGGAACTGTTTTTCTGGGAAGAAACAAAGACCATTATAATGCTTAATCTATTACTTCTTTAGAGGTAAACTGGAGTCAAATATGTTTCAACAGTAGTATGTGGACCCTCACTTATGCAAAAAAAGGTGGTATTTTTGTTTGACAGGGTGTGCTAATTCACCACGAGAGGTCGCTGCTGCTGAACTGAAACATGCGCATTTTAAGACATACAACGGAAACTTAACAAATACCAATGTAAATTTTATTTTGTATTTTGTCAATTACAAGGCTTTATCCTTGAGAGAGGGATGAGACATTTTTCAAAGCCAATATTGTATCCTGATCACTGGCCCGCAGTACAGCAATCTTTTTTTTTTTTTTTATCTTTGTAACAAAAGTCCTCAACTGAACTGCTTTTCCTCAGTTCAGTCTGAATCCCGGAATTTGAACAGGCAGCGAGACACAGAAGGACTACGCCAACAGTGCAAAGATTATTTCCAAAGAAACATTTTAGCATGAAGAATAGAATAGAATAGAATATGCCTTTATTGTCATTGTTACAACATGGGATATATTGTGACAACGAAATTGGACGACTCCAGTTCCACATTTTACAGTGAGGATAAGGAAACAAAGAGATAAAGGAACAAAGAAGATGTTTTAACTGTCTTTGTTGTAAATAGGCTTTGTTTCCTCCGGAGGGGAGGGTGTATGAGGGGGGTGAGGGACAAACAGAGATGGGGGATCCAACTGGATGTTTGATCTTACTGTACACACGGTCCAGTGTTTTATTCCCTAATTGCTCAGTCCACGTATTGAATTGATTTGGGAAGTACAGTCCGTAAACATGCCCGATTAAAGTCGCCGGCGTTGATAAAAGCTCCGTTGGGGTGTGCAAGCTGCTGTTTATTGATAGCAGCGGGCAGGGGATTTAGCGCTATGCTAACGTTAGCATCCGGTGAAACGTTAGCATCTGGTGGAACATAACAGCAAGCACAATGACCACAGTTAGCTCTCTCGGTAGATAAAAAGGTCTACACGATACTGCTCGAAACTCTATATCGAGTGAGCAGTGCGTGTCAATGATTCGGCTGTTATTGTAGCGCATAGTCTCCAACCCGTTTTTACCGGAGTCTCCGTCTCGTTCGTGCCGGTGAAGCGTGCGTCCTGCTAGTTGTAATGCAGCGTCGGGAAAGCCAAGACTCCGTGATGACAAAAATACTTCAATTCCGGACGTTGTTGGTGGCGATCCGCAGCTCAAATTCACTCATTTTATGGACGATGGATCTGGCGTTGGTTAGGAACATGCTTGGGAGCGCTTGTCTGTGTGGTCGCCTTCTTAGCTCAGACCCGACTGGCAGCCTTTTTCTTTTGCTCCGTCGTTGTCGGCAGGCAGATCACCCAGGGAGATCCGGTGGTCTCTGTATATCCCTCGGGATGTTGTGGATGTTATTGTATTTGCGAAGGGAGTCGAAGGGAAAATATGAGGGATAAAGGGACACTGAAAAACAAAAGACCAACTGGAGCCCGTGAAGCCGCTGCGTTTGGAAGCGCCGCCATCTTGAACGTTGTGACTTTAATTTTGTTTTGATGTTGTTGCCCTCATGAAAGCTTGTAAGAAATCATTAGGAATTATTTATTTCATATTTCATTTTGACTTGATAGTATTGCAAAAACAGTAAACCTTTTTTACACAAGGATTGCATCGCAAAAAAGACCTGGGATAGTCAAAACGCGCAGAAGTGAAACATGCATTTATTTAATAAATAACAGTAACATTTAATAGAAACGACTGTCAAAATAACAACTATAGGTCTACAGTACTGGAGGTGGGATCAGCTGGCGAGCGCCTAGTGGCCGGACCCTTACCCACGGGGGCCGGCCGGGCACAGCCCGAAGGGACGACGTGGGACCCTCTTCCCATGGGCTCACCACCTGTAGGAGGGGCCAAAGGGGTCGGGTGCGTAGAGAGCTGGGTACCAGCCAAGGGAGGGGTCCTTGGCGCGACGATCCCCGGCTACAGAAACTGGCTTTTGGGACATGGAACGTTACCTCTCTGGCAGGGAAGGAGCCGGAGTTGGAGCGTGAGGTTGAGAAATTCCGACTAGATATAGTCGGACTCACCTCCACTCACGGCTTGGGCTCTGGTACCAGTCCTCTCGAGAGGGGTTGGACTCTCTTCCACTCTGGAGTTGCCCGTGGTGAGAGGCGCAGAGCCGGTGTGGGCATATTAGTTGCCCCACGGCTGGGCGCCTGCACGTTGGGGTTCACCCCAGTAGACGAGAGGGTAGCCTCCCTCCGCCTTCGGGTGGGGGGACGGGTCCTGACTGTTGTTTGTGCTTATGCACCAAATAGCAGTTCGGAGTACCCACCCTTCTTGGAGTCCTTAGAGGGTGTGCTTGAGAGCGCGCCCGCTGGAGACTCCCTCGTACTGCTGGTAGACTTCAATGCTCACGTGGGCAATGACAGTGAGACCTGGAGGGGCGTGATTGGGAAGAACGCCCCCCCTGACCTGAACCCGAGCGGTGTTTCGTTATTGGACTTCTGTGCCCATCATGGTTTGTCCATAATGAACACCATGTTCAGACATAAGGGTGTCCATATGTGCACTTGGCACCAGGACCAGGGGGCGGAGCTGTCAACTGATCACCACCTGGTGGTGAGTTGGCTTCGATGGTGGGGGAAGATGCCGGCCCGACCAGGCAAACCCAAGCGTGTTGTGAGGGTCTGTTGGGAATGGCTGGCAGAATCTCCTGTCAGAAGAACTTTCAATTCACACCTTCGGCAGAACTTTACCCATGTCCCGAGGGAGGCGGGGGACATTGAGTCCGAGTGGACCATGTTCCGCGCTTCCATTTTCGAAGCAGCTGATCGGAGCTGTGGCCGTAAGGTAGTCGGTGCCTGCCGTGGCAACCCGCAGACCCGTTGGTGGTCACCGGCGGTGAGGGATGCCGTCAAGCTGAAGAAGGAGTCTTATCGGGCCTTCCTGGCCTGTGGGACTCTGGAAGCAGCTTGCAGGTATCGGCTGGCCAAGCGGAATGCAGCTTCAGCGGTTGCCGAGGCAAAAACTCGGGCATGGGAGGAGTTTGGCGAGGCCATGGAAGCCGACTTCCGAACGGCTTCGAGGAAATTCTGGTCCACCATCCGACGTCTTAGGGGGGGAACACTGTGTATAGTGCCGATGGAGTGCTGCTGACCTCGACCCGGGACGTTGTGAATCGGTGGGCGGAGTACTTCGAAGACCTCCTCAATTCCACTGACACATCTTCCTCTGGGGAAGCAGAGCCTGAGGACTCTGGGTTGGGCTCTCGTATCACTGGGGTTGAAGTCACCGAGGTGGTCAAAAAACTCCTCGGTGGCAGGGCCCCAAGGGTCGATGAGATCCGCCCGGAGTTCATTAGGGCTCTGGATGTTGTGGGCGTGTCTCTGCAACATCGCATGGACATTGGGGACAGACTGGGGTGGTGGTTCCCATCTTTAAAAAGGGGGACCGGAGAGTGTGTTCCAACTACAGGGGAATCACACTTCTCAGCCTCCCTGGTAAGGTCTATTCAGGGGTACTGGAGAGGAGGAACAGTGTGGTGTTCGTCCTGGCCGTAGAACACTGGACCAGCTCTATACACTCTGCAGGGTCTTTAAGGGTGCATGGGAGTTTGCCTGTCCGGTCTACATGTGTTTTGTGGACTTGGAGAAGGCATTCGACTGTGTTGCTCGGGAAGCCCTGTGGGGGTTGCTTCGGGAGTATGGGGTACCGCACAGTCTTATCTGGGCTGTGCGGTGCCTGAATGCCCGGTGCCAGAGTCTGGTCCGCATTCCCGGCAGTAAGTCGGATTCGTTCCCGTGAGGGTTGGGCTCCGCCAGAGCTGCCCTTTGTCACCTGTTCATAACTTTTATGGACAGAATTTCTAGGCGCAGCCTTGGCGGGGAAGGATTCCGATTTGGGAGCCTCAGTGCATCACTGCTTTTTGCAGATGACGTGGTGCTGTTGGCTTCCTCAGGCCATGATCTTCGGCTCTCGCTAAAGCGATTCGCAGCCGAGTGTGAAGCGGCTAGGATGAGGATCAGCACCTCCAAGTCTGAGGGCATGGTTCTCAGTCGGAAAAGGGTGGTATGCTCCCTCCGGGTCGGAGAGGAGGTCTTGCCCCAAGTGGAGGAGTTCAAGTATCTTGGGGTCTTGTTCACGAGTGAGGGTAGGATGGAACGGGAGATCGACAGACGGGTCGGTGCAGCGTCTGCCGTCATTCGGACCCGGTCCGTCGTGGTGAAGAGGGAACTGAGCCGAAAGGCTAAGCTCTCGATCTACCGGTCGATCTACGTTCCTACCCTCACCTATGGTCATGATCTTTGGGTCATGACCGAAAGAACACGATCCCGGATACAAGTGGTTGAAATGAGTTTCCTCCGCAGGGTGGCTGGGTTCACCCTTAGAGATAAGGTGAGAAGCTCAGTTATCCGGGAGGGACTCGGTGTAGAGCCACTGCTCCTCCGTGTTGAGAGGAGTCAGTTGAGTTGGCTCGGGCATCTAATAAGGATGCCTCCTGGACGCCTCCCTCGGGAGGTGTTCCGGGTATGTCCCAACGGCAGGAGGCCCCGGGGGCGACCCAGGACACTTTGGAGAGACTATGGCTCTCGGCTGGCTTGGGAACGCCTCGGGGTCCCGTCGGATGAGCTGGAGGAAGTGGCTAGGGATAGGGATGTCTGGACTTCCCTTTTAACGCTGCTGGATAAGCGGAAGACAATGGATGGATGGATGGATGGAGGTCTACAGTAAAACACAGACCACAGAATTGCAGGTGAAAGAACAACAAAATTGGAAGGCTTCTCCTTTTAGTGTAAGAAAGCGATGCAGAGAGCAGCCAACTAGCTACACATTAGTAGTGGGCATCCTTGGATTGAGCCAGTTCTCTTTGGAGATGAAAATATAGTAGTCATGAGTGTAGCAGTTTCCAAAGAGTTGGAGCGCCAGGTCATCTATTTCATGAGTAATGGATCAGGTGTTGGTGAGATACAGGCTCAGTAGGGGGGGCTTGTGAGCGTTGTTACATCGCCGTGGCAGTAAACCGGACCTGCAGCCCGGCGATTGCTTCCTCTCCCCACGCCACCTTAGTCTCTTCCTTGACTCGATAACAATCTACAGACCACCGGCTGGTGATTAGCATTTTTTGGGGTTCTTCTGACTTTCCTCAGAGTCCAATTTAATTGATAGATTTATTTTCAATGTAATGAGCCGCTATAATACGAGCTGTCGCTGTCCTTCGCAGTTTGTTTTGGGTACTCACATTGACTTTAGCGCTCACGTTTTACTGACAGCATAAACCTGCCTATCACAGCCGTGCTCAAAGACACTCACACCTACCCACCCATCCAACACACAAAGCCCCCAGAAACCTGCCCCCAAGATAGCAATTGTGGTGTCTTGTCTGCTGCAGAACACAATGATGAAAATGTGTGAAGTATCATGACTGCAAAAGTAAAGCGCAATACAGCGACGGATTACTGTTATCATTCCAAAAGCCGCACTTCTTGTCATTGTAATTATCTCTTAACGTGATGCAACAAACGCTCTTAGAAGTTTCTGCTGTGAGACGTTAAAGAAGCCAAAAGCAAAAGGTTGAGGCGGAAAGATGTTTTTGATATGTTCACCATAACAGCTTTTAAGCAGATTTTAACGCCCACACAATGTTTTAAACATGAAAATAAACCACTTACATCCTACAAATGTTGGGTTTCCACCTTTCAACCTGGCGTTGCATCCGACTTTCATCATTTGTTCATGTCATAGAGCCCAACATGCAAGTAATTGCGTCACATTGTTGGCCTTTTATTAAGCCCGGGTCCAATTTGACTTGTTTTGAGGTTTGACAATTGTGAAAATACCATAATACTGATACTTCATTTTTGTTACGCCTTTTAATTCGATTTCCCTTCAAACATACAATGATTGAATAAAATGAAGTTTAACCACGAGTACCTGTTGTGAACGAATACTTTATGTAGCTGATGAGTTTACAGTTTAGTAGTCACTCAAAACAAAAAGAAAAGACATACACATAAATGGATTTTGAACTTACAAAGAAGAACAGGGAGAACTCAAACCGAAGATAACAAAATTACAACCTGTTCTAAAAGCTCTTTCCTAAGCTCTCACTTGTTATTAAATCTTTTAGGTTACAAAAGTAGATCTGACCTAAAGGGTGTTAAAACCAAAGAACAACAAGATTGTCTGATAGTGACAATGATGTAAACAGTGGATAATAGTCAAAATAACCAACAGCAGTGATGTATAATAGTTAAAATAACAAACTGTGTAATCTCTCTTGAAATTGTCCATTATTAAAACAGAAAATGACCAGAATACACCCATTAAATAATGTATCATATTATATAAATTAACTAGGTAGTATTACAGCACTTGGGGGTCGCTTTAAAATACACACGGTGGCTTTTTGTTATAGTTTTTCTGGAATATGAATCAAGCAGTAGATTTCAACTTTTCTCAGTGGCAAAAAAATGTTTCTTTGACTAAAAGGTGAATTACATTGTCATTACGAGCCCTTTCTTATTCCATCTCTTAGGTTGCAAAAGCAGATCAGCCTTGAAGGGTGTGGATATTAAAGCACAGCAACATTATTGGCTGACAATAATGATGCAGACGATATAGACCGAAATAGTCAAAACAACAACAAGCAGTGTAAAATAACGAACTGGCATCTTATGCAATCTCCTTAACAGGTGTCCAATATTAAAGACAAAATAAATACATCAGTAGCGCAGAGGATAAGCATTCTGATTGCATGAAATCTTAATTTCCCCTTGATTATTTGCTTTACCAAGCAAAACAGTGGTTTTTAAAAATGTAATTCAGATAGTCGAAAAAAGAACAGCATATTACAGAGTTCAAAAAGGGTCGAACCAAATGTGTTAGTCTCTGTCGTCCACTAAATAATGCAAGCGCTCTTTCCCGACAACATCCTTGAGGAGAGTTTCGAGTTTGGAAAATATTTGTGCAGTAAACACTTGCTTTGCTCCTCGTTCTAGTCACAAATCAGGGGTTATTGCAAGACAGCAGAATAAAGAACTTTTTTCACAATTACGAATAAATGCTCTAATACATATTATAAAAAAAAGAACAGCCCCAAGCAGTACTGTTATATCTTACATGTTAAAATGTTTTTTTTTACCAATGCATACTCTCATAGCGACTGTTTAGCCAAACAAAACACAAAGCATGATGAAAATCCATGAAATAGAATCACCGTGAAAGGTGAACGGTGTTAGAGCGAGGGACTACTGTGCAGACATTGTGTGAAATTTTATTGCAAGGTAAATAAAATAATGCAAACCATCAAGAAAGACTATGGAAGTAGTGTAAAACCCATTCATTATTCACACAATTGACAGTATAAGTACCAGATGTATGTCTGGTTATAAGCATAGCCTTGTTGTGTAGATGTTTGTATCTGGAGCAGGCGAGAGGCACAGAATAAATCGCCATAGTAACTGAGCAAGCGAAATTTATGAAACACACTTAAAGCTTAATTCAGCCAAAATAACAAACATATCCCGGCTTAATCCCTTATTTTGGTTTGGTGCAATACCCCCAAGGTCAGTCAAACACTTGTTTGTGATTTATTAGTCTTTCATAGATAGATAGATAGATACTTTATTCATCCCCTAAGGGAAATTCACATTTCCAGCAGCATCCCTGAGCTGAGAACAGTACAATAATAAAGCCAAAAGAATACAATATACAAATACACAGTGTGACGTGCAAATGCGTCTCCTCCATGACATTTACAGGGGGGTTGATTACTTTCATGCAGATAAAGATGGTAAATAGACTATGATTTATAAATATAAAATATGTTGATCCTCCACTAAAGGAATTTGCCACGACAGTCATCAAGTTAACTTTTGTGAGCAGTTTGCATGTTTAATCAAGACCAAAGATCACAATCTCTATGGAAAATGAAATATTGTTCTAAGCATGGGCCAGCCCGTTTTTGGGAGTACTCAAGCAAATTATTTGATTTTTTTAACAACTCTCTTTAATTCTTAATAAAGGACAGTATAGGCTCAAATATGATGAAAAATGCTAGATAAAATGTAAAAAAATGTTGACTCAGTCTATTTAACCTATCTTCCAATAATTAACCTGGTAATAACATAGTAGCAACATAGAACGAACAGAAAATGTTGTTATTTTTAAAATGCATATAAAACTGGGTGCCCATTGCAATAATTAGTAACAAAGATTAGCACTCAGCTTGAAAAAGGTTGGAGACACTTGGTATAAAGCATCATCCTCACTCTTTGTAGATAAGCTGTATCCCGGCAATGGCATGTGTGTGACAATGTACACCCTATCCATTTTTGCCGTTCCATGTATTCTGTTACTCCCCAAGCCTGCAACAAAATTTAGTAATTTCATTCATATTTAGTTTCTTTTGTCTTTTATTAGCATATTTGGTATTGGAGTAATCCAAAAGTAATTGAAAGTAATCAAGTTAAAGTAACCCTACCCAACCCTGTATCTATATATATATATATATATATATATATATATATATATATATATATATATATATTATATGGTGAATGCTCAAACTCATTACAAGTGTGTTTGTTGTGTGGTAATACCATTTTGTCAACGGTCGCCTTGCTGATTGGAGGAAGCCTTTTCCTTTCTTTATGCATCTGCCTTTCCTAATTGAGATTGCTTATGTTTGGGAATCCGTTGATTCCATGAATATGTTTGAATCAGAGAAAGATGAAGAAAAGAAAAATATTGTTTTGGGTACAACTTTCTGAGATGTGGGCAGAGATGGTTTGTGGTCCAGTTTGGCACCCTTTTTAAGAATCAAAATCGTCTTTAAAGAACATAGAATGTAAATGTCAACAAATCAACCAATATACCAGACTTTCTAGAGAGACAAACTGGAGTTTGTGTGTTTAATTTGTTTCTGTACTACAAGTCCACAGTTATTTGCTTGACCAGAATATCCCGGGAAGGGAAACTGCTTGTTTCCAGGAATGCACCCAAGTAAACACACTTTTTGAATGGGTATAGGGCACGGGTCGGCAACCTATGGCACGCGTTCCAACAGTGGCACGCGAGGGGTTAACCAGTGGCACGCAAGCGCACGGAAAAATAATGATTTTTTTTTCAATACGCATTTTTAGGTGAAATTTAGACATTTTCAGTTGCACGCTGTGTTATTTAGAGGCTTTTCTGTGCCGCCCCTCCTCTTCTGCTCCGTGTGTAAACGTGTCTGCACCGCGCCTCGTAGAAGATCTGTGTTTTAACCCACCCACAGAAACACCGGTGCGCGATAAATGAACGAATCACAACAGCTCCTCCAGCGAAAAAAATCTCGTTCTTTTTAGCCAGCGTGGACAGATGACTGAGGCTTTGTACAAAAAATGACCGTGCTGTTTGTGCATTATGCCTCGAGAGCGTTGTACCTCGCACGTCAAGTGTTAAATAGAATAGAATAGAATAGAATAGAATATGCCTTTATTGTCATTGTACAACATGGGATATGCTGTGACAACGAAATCGTCATTACGAGATGAAACATGAAAATCAATTCAAAGACGAGTCTGGAAAGGCGGAGACATTAAAACGTGTTGTGTCCAGGTACGGCAAACAAACACAGACCCTGAAAATATTTGTCACTTCTACAAAGGTCAGCAGTGGAGCAAGCTATCACATTGCTCACTGCATGGCAAAGCACAGAAAACCTTTTACTGATGGCGAATACATTAAAGGTGTGTGTGTGTTTCAAGTTTTGATAGTTTCAAAAATAAGATTTTATTGAACTAGACACACAGAGAACACAACAAAAATGGATAAGTGGTTAGGAATCAAGCCAAAACCTCAGCCCCAGAATAAATATTCAAAGGAAGCAAATTTTATGACGATTCAAAACGTAAACATACATTAAAACCATTGTGGAAAGAGTTCACGTGGCTTTTAGGAAAAATTTCATGAATGAAGATGAGTAAACACAGGTACACAGGAGAAGAGGTCGAGAGCCGCTTTACATCGCAAACTCAAATTCTTCCCCTATTGTATAACCTAAACAGATGGTCGCTCAAATGTATTATATGCAGCTCTATGCAAAAAATGAACTGCTATATAAGTAGGCACTCACTTTGACTACTTTATAATTGATCAAGGTAACAAAATGCATATTGTTTGAATTTAAAACAGACCAGCCCCACAAAAAGAGGCAATAAAAACAGCTCACGATGTAGAAAAGCCAAGTATTAAAATGCTACAGGCGTGAAAGTGTTCCCTTCTGATTGGCCGCCTGGCTCTGCAAACAAGGTGAGGAAAGACGAGCTCCCCCAATTTAGAATAAAGGGAACGAAATGGCGGCTTTATCTTGACTGAATTGAAATGAAGGCACGCAGCAAACAGGGAGCAAGCCCGAGGCGGAGCGCGCCAAATAAACATGCGCCGCACACTTTATTTTCCCGTTGCTGCCTCCTCTAAGACTATTCTATAAACGTATTCATACGACCACAGTGTTTCACATAGAATTTTGGAGGACCCTGGTGAGTGAACAGTCTAGGGCAGGGGTGTCAAACTCATGTTCGCTGGGGCCACATGAACTTTCACGGAGGCCGGACTAGAAGATTAAAAGGAGAACAAGAGAGAAAAAAAAGAGAGGGAGAGAGAGAGGGAGAAAGACAGAGAACAAGAAAGAGAAAGAACAGACGATAGATAATGAAAGAGAGATAAAAGAAAGAGAAAATGTAAGACAGAGAGGTTAAGAGAGCCAGAAAGAGAGAAGAGACAGTGAAAAGTGAAAAAGAGAAAAGAAAGGAAATAAAGGAGAAAAAAGGGAGAGAAAAAGAGAAATAGCGAGAGAAATAAATGGAAAGATAGAGAAAGAAAGAGAAAAATAAAAAGAGAGAGAAAAAGAAAGAGAGTGGCATCAAGTGGACAAATATCAAACTGCAGCTTATTTTTTCCTAGTGGTTCTCCTGGTGTTGTCTCGCCGGCCGAATTAAAAAAGCATTAGCAGTTGGCAGGCCTGATCTGGCCTGTAAGCCTTATGTTTGACACCTTTGGTGTAGGGGAGTCCGGAGGCATAGCACCCTGGAATTTTTCTTTTGTACATTTTAAATTCAAGTGTGTCAGGTGCAATTTTAGAGAAAAACCAAGAAGCTAAATCTATTATGAATTTATGAATGAATTAAACTTATTTCGAACATGACAAAACAAAAAAAACACAATGTTATCGTACATGTTTGAAAGGGAGTAGAAAGAGGCAAATACTTATTAAATACTACCCCTTTGACTTGATTAATAATTGTGTACCAAAGTTAGGTCTTCTGTGTATTTACAAACACCTAACACCTCTCAACACATTGGCTCTGTGGATACACAGTCTCTTTATCATCATCAGTATCACCACTTCATCACTGTTTTTATCCTACCAGATTAATTTAGTTTTACCCTTTTATTAACTTTATAATGCTAGTAATCTCCTAATATCATTCAGTCACCAATAATGACAATAATAACAATTAACGAGTCATAATAATTATAATTATTATTACCATTATATTTATATGATAATAATCATAATAATAATAACAATAATGATAACAAGAATAATGATAACAATGTTGATTAGCTTTCATCTACCTTTTGCTATATCATTCAGACGTCACTTTCTTCCTATTTAAAATGTAAAAAAAAAAGATTTAATTTCCCCCTATATTCCGGTCCTGAGCCTTCCCTCTAAAAATGCTGGTCTACTAGTGATCCCAAGAGCCAAGAAGGGATCAGCAGGTTCAAGAGCGTTCTCCATTCGGGCCCCGGTGCTGTGGAATGCTCTTCCCCCTGATATTCGATCTGTTTAAATCGAGGCTTAGAACACACTTATTCTACAGCATATGAATAACCTTTATTTTATGTTGACAATAGCTTTGTAATATTTTATTGCAACATCCATTGCAGCCTGGTCATCCTGGATGGGGGATTACCTCGTTTGCAGTCCCTTCTCAAGGTTTCCTTATTTTCCTCATGTTGAGGTTTTTGAGTTTTTCCTTGCCCGCATGTAGGTTTTAGATCAGGGGATGGTGTAATAATAGTGTGTGGTTTGCAATAATCTGTGGTCTGTGCAGCCCTTTGAGAGCCTTTGTGATTAAGGGCTATACAAATAAACATGACTTGACTTGACTCTCTGTACTTTGCAAATATTGTTTTTTTTTTATCTGGTTTTGAACAGGTAAATACTTGGAAATTTGTTGAGCTCATCCTGTAATTATGCTTTTGTAAACTATTGAATTATGAACATACTACTTAGTTATGAATAACGCTGTTATTAAATAACGCCATTACGAAAAACGCTGTTACGTAACGGTGTCATTTTTTCAATAATGGGTAATGTAACTAATTATTTTTTCCGCTGTTAAAAACACCATTACCGTAACTGACGGTCAAAAGTGGTGCGTACGTTTTTGTGCGTGTTTACATGTGTTTTCGTGCATGCGTTGACGTTTGTTGATATGCGTGTTAACAGATTTTATTGCATGTTTACTTATGTTTTTAAGAACCTTTTTATGTGTTTTTCGTACGTTTTATGAGTGTGTACATTGGTTTTCATACGTGTTTACGTACGTCTTTGTGTGTGCGTTTACGTCCGCTTATGTGTGTGAATTTATGTACCTTTTTGTGAGTGCTTCTGTATGTTTTTATGCATATTTATGTCCAATTTTGTGCAGGTTTATGTATATTTTATTTCATGTTTGCATCTGTTTTTCGTACGTTTTCATGCTTGTTTACATATGTTTTATTGCCTGTTAACTCATGTTTTCATGCGTGTTTACGTGCGTTTTGTGTGTATTTACGTGTATTTTTGTGCGTGCGATTACGTAGGTTATTGTGTGTGCATTTACATACCTTTAATGCGCATTTATGTACCTTTCTGCAAGTGTTTACATATGTTTTTTTCATATTTTTTTGTGCTTATCTATGTACGTTTTCAAGTGCATTTATGTACCCCTGCTCTACATAATCAGACATGTTTACGTATGTTTATATATATATTTAACTATAACTAATTACCTAAATAAAGTAACATGCCCAAAACTGGCTATGAAAGGCACTGACACAGCTATCAAATCACACCCACAAAGCATGGTAAATGAGGCAGAAATTTAATAAAAAAGAAAAATTCTGCTCATCATCTAATTATACTATAAAAAACGTAAACAATATTTATCAAAGGATTTTTTTTTTTTTTGTCGTTTTCTATGCAACTGTAATGTTTGTGACTTGAATACGTCATAGAGTTATTTTACATGCAGGAGTGAGTACCTTTTCATTCAGTCAATGGCATTTAGTTACATTTATAAGTGACATCAGGCCCTTTAAAGACAGCCATTACGCTCACAGGGGCCCTCTGTGAAAATGAGTTTGACACCCCTGCTCTGCATAATCAGACATGTGAACAGTTAAACCCCCCCCCCACACACACACGCACACACACACAAAAAACACACACACACACATCCTATCCATACCTGCCTGCCAAAAAAGTCAAGGTCAGCTCACAGGAGGTTTGCTTTGAGGCTCGTCCGTGCGGCTGGGCCACATGGAGCATCAAGGTTAAACACTTCATGTTTATCAGTATGGCGCAGAGGGTACTCCCTCTTCACTGATGATGCAACCTCTTCTTAGCGCTTGCCAAACTAGCCCCCATCCGATCTCCTCTTGTTTTTTCTGGCCTTAAGGTGATCCAAATGGCCCTCCTGGGGGGGGTTGCAAGGCTGCAAGGAAGCCAGCCACGGCAGCTGTATGCGCTGCAGACGCTGCAATTAAGCACCCGTAGACAATCCTTGAAACACACAAGCACACTCACTCAAACTACACTTTGCTTTCATGTCCTGTGTTGCTCCCCTCACCCCGTAATGTTTTGTTTTCCGTCATTTTGCCTTATCGCTTTCCTTCCATCCCTCCCGCATCCACACCTAAACCCCCCCACACCTTCCCTCCGGCTACATGCCGACTTCAAATTGCAGCAGAGTTTCATCATGAAAGCCCAATCTCTGCTTTCGCTGCTAAACATGCAGATGTGTGCAAACACTCACTGTTTAGCGCTCGCGTATGTGCAGCAACACGACTACAAAATGTGACGATTATCAAACATTCGTTTCGTGCAAACTTGGAAAAGTCACTACGGGTTACACAAGAAATTTATGAATGGTTATCACCTGCAAGCAAAGCGAGGGTGGTGTTAATGTATTCGTTTGGTTTAAGTGGGTATATATATATATAATAATAATAATAATAATAATAATTTCCTTGTATTGTCATTCTGTGTAACAATGTACACAGAACGAAATGTCGATTGCACCTGACCCGTTGTAGCGAGCCGATGCAGCCACAGCCAACAGAGGGCGCCGCCGACCACTTTTTAAGTCTTAGGAATGACTCGGCCGGGGCGCGAACCACCGACCTCCCAGTCTCAAAGCGGGCGCCTTACCATCTAGGCTACTGAGTATATATATATATATATATATATATATGTGTATGTGTGTGTTTTTTGTTCTAGAGACACATCTCTGTTTTCGAAGTTTATGGGAACCAAAACCTCCAAAGAAACGTAAAGTAGCGTCGCACCTTTACCTCACGGCTCCAAAGGGTTAAACTTACCTTGTGATGACGTCATTACCGACTCAAATTATACGACCCTAACAAAATAACAATTATAGATGTACAAATAATAACACAACACATACTTGCAGTCAAATGAATGTTTTTATTGTAAATATACAAAAGTAAAACTAAATTTGAGGGCCTCTCCTTTTAGTGTAAGAAAGCCATTCAAAGACTGGCCTGCTTGCTGCTCGCTAGTAACGGGTGTCCTGGAATGGAGACTGATCTCCGCAATGATTACAATAAAACCGACCCAAATGAAGTGGTTTTCCATGAGTTGTTGATCCAGGTCATCCGTTTCATGGCTAATAAACCTGGCATTGGCAAAATAGAGGATCCACAGTTGCCGTACCAGCAGCACTGCTGTTGCCTTCTCCCGGACGCCGCCCGAGTCACCTTTGGAACTCAATATTTATACACGTAGCACCCGCTGGTGATCACAATTTTGTTGCGCTCTTCTCGCTTTTCACAAAGAACAAATCCATCCATCCATTATCCGTACCGCTTATCTTCAGTAGGGTTGCGGGGGTGCTGGAGCCCATCCCAGCTGTCTTCAGGCAGTGGGCAGGGGACACTCTAAACTGGTTGACAGCCGCAGGGCACACAGGGACAGACAATTCGCTCGCTCATTCACACCTAGGGACAATTTGGACCGGCCAATTATCCTGACATGCATGTTTTTGGAAAGTGGGAGGAAACCGGAGTGCCCGGAGGAAACCCACTCAAGCACGGGGAGAACATGCAAACTCCACACAGGAGGTTTGATCTCATGACCTCAGAACTGTGCCGCACACGCGCTAACCACTGATCCACCCATCTGCCTTCAAAGACCAAATCAATTGTTGAAAATCTTTTCGATTCAAAGAACCACTAAAAACTGTTTGAGACATTGACTGCACATGCCCACCCCAGCTGTTTCACTGACAGCATACACCAGCCTATCACAGTCGCGCACACAGTCACATCCACCCAAGAGAGCACACTCTCTAATCTCTCTCCGCGGTCCACTATCTAACTGAACAAAATGCACGATACAATAATGTCAATAACAATAAAGACAAAATCAGGTTCATTCAAAATGCACGAAGCAGTAAACTAGTGATTACTGAAGCATGAAGTAGCGAGGGCCCTGTGTGTTCCAAAAAGCATCACACAATCTGAGCCCAGCAAACTTAGGGCCCGGTCACACAGCCGTTTGCGTCTGTATCGCGGGTAAAATTTTGCGATTTTTTTTTTGCCCGTGGTTGCCCGCGGTAGAAAATGCGCAAAATTGGCTAACCCGCTGTTTATCCGTGGTATGCCCGCAAAACAGACGCCGGCGACTGTTCCGCTTCCTCATCGCGTCAGTTTCACGTCCTTTCCGCGTGTGGACCACGCGTATAAAAGCTGCCGAGCCGGGCTGTGGAAATCATAACCGCTCAAGACACAGTCCCGTGAAGATAGAGATTTCAAGCTATGGCACCGAAGAAGAAGCCAATATGTTATTATTGTAATAGTTTTTCATTTTTATTTTATTATCTTGTTATGAAATGAAAAGAAATGTCAAAAAATAAAAATGGATTAAGACGAGGTCACTACGGTGACGGGAATCCATGTTCACCGCTTGACGTCTCGAGCACAACTGACGTGTGCTCGGCTAATCGCGGAGAAAGGCGTTTGACCGTCACATGCGTTACACACGCTAATTCACGTGATAACGCCGCGATACAGGCGCAGAACAAACGTGCTATGACCGTGCTCCACCAGCGATTACCCGCTAAAATTTCGCGTCCTACCCGCGTGTAACCACGCCCTGGCCGCGGCCATAGCATGTCGTTCCGCGTCTGTACCGCGTCATTACCTTGTGTGTACCACGTGTGCTGCCCGCGGTTACCCGTGGTCCAAAGTTTTGAGCAGCGCAAAACTTTTTGCGCGGCCAACCGCGTGTGAATTTCTTGCCGCGTGTAAAGCACGGCTGTATCTCGTCTGTATCGCGATCTCAAAGCGTCCAACAGCGTCTGCTTCACGGGCAGAAATTTCTGGCCGTGATTCAGCCTCGATACGCCCGTGAAAGGCTGTGTGACCGGGCCCTAACAATTGAGAATTCTGTAAACAAACAAAAAAAAAAAACTTCAGTGTGTTCAAAAGATCCCACAGTTTTTGTCATCTTCAAGGCAGCCTGGCGGCACATCTTGAGGGAAGTTTTCTTTCAAGCTGGTGAGCTCAACAACCTCATTGTTGAGCAGGAAGCTGACACAGTCCGCCCCGAACGTCTTGAGGAATCCACTCACACAATCAACTGCAGGAAGGAAACCAATCTCCAATCTTTTCCCTTACAAGGATATGCCCACAAAATAATTTATAGACAAAACTGCACAAACATGGGCGTAACCAGCCCATTTGGCACCTCCAAATTCAACTCAAGTCCCCCCCCCCAAAAAAACTATAGCATTTTAAAAACTCTCTTTTCCTTAATAAAGGACAGGAGGGATGAAAATATGATGAAAAATGCTAGATAAAAAATTAAAAAGTAGCACAAAGCAGAAATGTGAACAATGCAGAGTCAGAAATATTCCACTGTGTTGAAATGGTTCAGTCCATTGATTCCTCGCACTGCATCGTAGTATTTCCTCTGTAGCATTTTGTAGTATTTCTTTGGTCGAATTTTTGTAGTATATCTGTAATATCACTGTAGTTGTCTTTTTGTAGTCTTTTTGTCCTTTTTTTGTAGTCATAATATTTTAGTATTTCTGAAGTTGTATTTTTGTAGTATTCCCCTAGTACAATTTTTGTAGTATATCTGTAGTATTTTTGTAGTATTACTTCAGTTGTATTTTTGTTGTATTTTTGTAGTATTTATGCAGTCAGAACTCTGTAACATTTGTGTAGGAATGTGTATTTTTATTGTACCCTTATTTTGTTGTATTGTATAGATAGATAGATAGATAGATAGATAGATAGATAGATAGATAGATAGATAGATAGATAGATAGATAGATAGATAGATAGATAGATAGATAGATAGATAGATAGATAGATAGATAGATAGATACTTTATTCATCCCCGTAGGGAAATTCACACTTTATTTTATTTTATTCACACTGTATTTCTACAGTGGTGTTTTTGCAGCATTTCCATATGATAATTTTTTTGTAATTTTTCTGTAGTATATCTGTAGTTTTACTGTAGTTGTATTTTTGTAGTATTTTTGTCCATTTCTGTAGTCATAATGAATTGCTATAGTATTACTCTAGCTTCACTTTTGTAGTATTTCTGAGGTTGTCTGTTTGTGGTATTTCTCTGGTACAATCTTTGTAGTATATCTCTAGAATTCTTGTAGTATTACTTGAGTTGTATTTTTGTGTCACTTTTGTAGTTTTTCTGCAGTCAGATTTTTCTATTACCGTATATTACTGTAATTTTATTTTGTCGTATTTTGTAGTTTTTTTCCACAGTAGTATTTTTGTATTATTTCCATAGCAATGTATCATTTTTGTAGTATTACTGTAGTTTTATTTTGTAGTATTTCTGTTATTGTATTTTCTGTATTATTTATGTAGTATTTTCTTAGTATTTCTGTTGAAGTATTTTGAGGTATTTCCATACTAATATCATTGTACTATTTCTTAAGTATTTTTTTAATATTACTCTAGTTGTATTGTCATAGTACTTCTCTTGTCATATTTATGTAGAACTATTTTCTATTATAGTGTTACTGTAGTGGTATTTTTGTAGTATTTCTGTCATGGTATTTCTGTAATAGTATTTTTGTATCACTGTAATACTATTTTTGTGGCATTTCTATGGTATATTTGTTTCTAATCAGAATGAAGACAAAATATATCTAAAACTAAAAATATTTAAATTTGAAATTTAGTTTTGCAGTAATTTTGTATTATATTTGTAGTATTTTTGTTGCTAGCACAGAAAGGGACAATGGGTTCAAAGTTGGCACTAAGAAACATGTTTTATTTATATTTATATTTATGTTTTATTTATATTTATATTGATATATATATCATTAGTAATAAAACAAAAATATATGTGTATATATGTGTAGGGCAGGCCCAATCAGGCAGGCAGTCCTGTCTCTCATATAGAGCAGCGTATGGAGAACAGCTCAATGCCTTTAGGGTTGGGTGCCCCGCTCCCGAAATGTCAAATTTCCCAGGTTCGAATCTTGGCCGAGTCTGGACTTACAACATTTTTGGGTAAAATCCCATGTTTTTGTGACATCGTTCAGATTTCCAAGTAAATGTGACTTCTAAGTGTTTCCTGTGACTTTTAAACATATCTCATTTAATTGCAATTTTTTCCCGCTTGAGTGGAATTGGGCGTGGGATGTCACATGCAATGTTTTTTTGTTTTTTTTTTTTAACCATGCACACCAGTATGCTTGTCTGTGTGTGGGGTTAAAGCGTGCCCAATGAGCCGGTGCAACGTATCTGTTGATAAATACAGAAATAGAACCATGCACTTTATGGCCAGGAAAATACAGTAACTTAATATTTTTGTAGTATTTTTTTAGTATTTTTGAAATATTTTTGGAATATAACTCTTGATGCATTTTTGTAGTATTTTTGTAGTATTTATACAGTACTTTCTCTGTATCGTGGTACTTCTGTAGTAGTATTATTTTTATTTATTTTTCATTTTCAGAATCAATGCAAAACAAGCAGGCCCCAGTTTTAAGCACTAAATTTGATAGTGTTTTGTAGTAATTTTGTAGTTTTTGTATCACTCTAGTATTTTTGTAGTATTACTGTAGATTTATTTTTGAGTATTTCTGAAAAATAGATTTATTATAATAATTAATTATTGATATTCCAAGGATATCATTTTAAACACACTATTACCATTTTTTTGTTTGGCAGGTTGGATGAAAAAGGCTATTACCATTTTTTTGTTTGGCAGGTTGGATGAAAAAGGCTTTAGTTTGCCCAACCCTTCTCTAAACATAGTTTGATACACGAGGTTTTTTAAACACCAAAAAAAAATTCCCTCTAAGGGAAATCCGAGTTCATGAGTTGTTCTGTCTAAGCTTGTGTGTGTATATGTTGCTACTGTTTGAATGGCAGGAAACCTTGTGTGACTCAGGTCAGTAACACAGCTGCAAAACGTATCAGCCCAAAGCGGTCCCTTTTTTTTTTTTTTAGTTTTCAATGCTCCCGCTTTTGTAGTTTTTTCCTCATTCTCAAGGTCAGCACAGGTCAGTGTATGATTCATGAGAGCAGACACATCAGGTGACTCATTACAATGGATTATAGTTGAGAAGCCGTCCAGTCCCGTCCTGAGTTGTCGCTTCCTGTCCAGTAAGAGCCCGACTCAATGTGCCGCTGACATGAAGGACACAACAAGCTCTACCCGAATCGCCGCCAACTCAGAGTTTGTACACCTTTTTTATGGCCAAATTCAAGCACTTTTCATGCACATTCAAGGCCATTTTTTTAATTGTCCCAGTACCTTCAAAGGAAGAAATCCAGCGCAGATCAAAAGAAACCTTTTGTTTGGTTGACTTTGATGACTAAAATTAAGTTGCTATCTTGCTGGTAGCGCATACTTGTTGCTATTTTGAACTATGGGTCAGGATTTTTTGTGGCAATGGGATGCTGTAAACTGACATGAATTCTACCATTCTGCTTCAACAATGCACGTGCAGCTTGGCTACGTCCACCTTGTTTACAAACACAGAAAGGGCTCTATAGGTGTTGGGTAATAATTGAGTTCTAAAAAGAAGACAAAAATAGAAAGAGGGGACTGTATGTACAAAAACAGACAAGCGGGCCACACTTGGACTCATTTTAATGATACTGATTGCTCCAAAGTTGAGTACATTCAATTTTTCAATCTTTGAGACTGCTGATCTTTGTTTTTAGTTTTACCTATTTTAATATTTGGTTTTTTTTGTTGTACATTTTCCAGTATTTTGTGTTGTTGTCTGACTTTAAATCTATTTAGTGAGTAAAAAGTAAAATTTTATTTGTATTTTATATATTTTCTGGTAGATTTGTGAATATTCTAATTTATGTATCAGGTGTTTTCAGAGATCCCCTGCAAAACACACAAAATTACTAATTAATAAATAAATTTGTGCATCATTAAAAAACAAACAAATCTTGGGAGCCGTTTGAGAGCCTCTTTTCAGTGAGCCGAGTCAAAAGAACCGGTTTTCTAAATAAGGCTGTCCTTTTGGGTGTGGCCAGTAGGGGGCAGTGATGCTTCACATGACAACGTCATAATGACAAACCACCAGAGCAGGCGTGTTTTCAAACACCTTTTTGTTTTTTCATTTAATGTGTGGTCTTAAGAGTCAGACTGAGAAAAAGTAACGGCAATGGCAACAACTTTTAAAGCACTTTCCTGACCTTGAAAACAAAACATTAAAATTCCTTTTAAGGTTGTCTAGTACTCATAGGAACCCTGCAAAGTCCAATTTAAAGCCTTGTCAAAACTTAAAAACTAACAGAGAAAACTCCACCACTAATTCTGGACTACAGAGCACACCTGATTAAAAGACGCAAAATTGAAAAATATTTCAAATCCCAAGCTCATTTGAAACCCAAACTTTTAAAATGTGGATCACTGCATGAAAATCAAAAGTGGGCTTGAAACCTTAAAGCTGAGTCATGGGTCAAAACCTTAAACTCAAACTCACACCTAATGAAGGTTTGGAAAATCTCAAAGGGACAGGGTGTATTATTTAGTGCCTACAAGTAGTAAAAATAAATAATAATGTAGTTAAAAATAATAACAATAATAGTAAAAAATAATAATAATTAGAAAATATGTATAGCTTTTGATCAAGCTACCTTTTTGGCTATTTAGCAATCCATCTAAAAAAGTTGTTATTTTAGAAATTCATATCAAACTGGTGGACATTTGTGCTATTTTATTCAAAGCTTGGAAAGAGTTGGAGAGCCTAATCTGTAATAAAGGTTTTCCTCTGATTCCTTTCTTTTCAATAAATCTCCTAGGTTACAAAAGCAGATCTGCCCTTAAGGATAAGTGAATCAAAAAACAGCAACATTATTGGTCAATAGTGACGATAATTTAAACAGTGCATACCAGTCAAAACGACTAACAACGGTGAGGAACAATAGTGAAAATGACGACCTGGCATCCTATTCAATTTTCTTTGCAGGTGTCCAATATCAAAAACAGAAACAAGCAGAATTAACTTAGCAAGTTTCATTTTTGAGTCTCGGGTCTGAAGTAAAAAACTTTATGTTTGTGTGTTCATATCTGGAGCTCCAAATTAAAGTTTCAAGATGTTGCGTTGGTACTTGCATTGATAAAAGAAAGGTTTAGCTGAGTTTTTGGGAAGTGGACAAAATCCTGCTTGTGTCTTCTACGAAACACAAAAGCAAATGCCTTGGAATGACAGAGACGCAAGGTTAAGAGCAAAGAGGTTTTTCATCTCTTAGAACAACATTGATTTGTTTTACATAGTGCTTTAAAGCCTCTTTTTGTCATTTTAACAAGTCCCAAATCGTCTTCCTCAAAATCCAAGCAAATCCTCTCCGACTCCTTACTCTAATGCTTTACAAAAGCTTTCCATGAGTGCAGCTTTGACAAAACACAAAGTAAGTCAAAATCCAATTCGTACTGTACATGAAATGGCGCATGATTATTTGGTGTATTATTCGGACAAATTTGTACACCAATTTTAATATGAAACAATGGGAAAGGGTAATTGTTTGACCCTCATCTTGTGTGTGGGTCGCCACCAACCCGTTTGGATTTTAAATGTGTGCAAAAACCAAATACGTGTGTTTATTGCAGGGGTCCTCAAATACAAATCTGTAAGGTCCACAATTGTTTTTTTTTTTAAACATGCATGTGTCCATTTACTATGGCGGTCAAGTGCAAGGCAAGCCAACAGGGGTAAAGTTGGTTCTCTTTTGTCTAAACACAAAATTGGGCATTTCTTATGTCATCGCAAAGCTGTTTTGTCACATCATCAGCCAGTACTTCAGTGCGCCTTGTGGTTGATGAATCTAAGAGTGGGATTTGTTTCATTTTTGTTATCATTTCCTCCTTTTCTTTTCCTTCAAACATTACTGCCATCACCTCAGTCATAGACTCTTTTATTATTTCTCCATCAGAGAAAGGCTTCTTATGTTAAGCAAATACCCACGAATCTCTGAATGAGCACTCCATTTAAATTTGTTGTTTCGTCATAGATTTAACAATAACCTTGCTGGACTGTTGGTCAAATTCTAGCCTTCTCAGGTCTGAATTAGGAGGAAACTTATTTTGAAAACCTAATGGCACTTCACATTTTTTTTTTATAGCAACTGTCTTTAACCATATTAAGCACATTGGTTTTGTACTTGCAGGTGGCAAAATGGATGCATGTTTGTCAGTCCAATCCTCATGAAAATGGCGCGGGTTTTTTTTTGTCTTTTAGTCATCATTGAGCCATTTTTGTCAGATTTGTCAGACCTGCTTACATGGGGCATGGTAGCTGAAAACTAACAAAAGAGGATGGTTGAAAGCCTTTTGGAACTCAAATACTGCTTTGAAAACAAAAGTTGCATATGGAGAGCTGTTAACTAAAAATATTGAAAAAATGCAAAAGATTGGGTTTTAAGGCTGGAATAATATTTCAGGCCATGACTAAGATTTTCATTGACCCTGTCGGGGTGAAAGGGACAGTGTGCAATATTTGACAAATAAATGCCACTGTATTGTGTATGCAACGAGTGCTACAAAGTACAAAGAAACTACGGAGACTCAAAATGACTAAACAGTACAATTGTTCCTCTCCTTTTTTGCCCAGCCTTTAAAATGAAATGTCTTTATTGTTATTGATATCAACCGTGTGAAACTTCGCATGCAACAAGATTGATCTGGAACTTAGTCAAGTCAAATGTATTTATATAGCCCTTAATCACAAAAATGTCCCAAAGGACTGCACAGGATTACAATGACACAATTACCTGATCTTAAACCAACACGATTACTTTCATTTAGATGTGTGTTTTAAGCATGGACTGGAAATAGTTTGTATGGGTGTTTTACGAGTAGTATCACAAAAACTTTGAACGGTTCCAGTAAATTCTTGCAACATCTGTCTAACAAAAAATTGAAGTTAAAAAAAACAAAAATACAAACTATTCATTTTTGTTTTCACAGCTGTACCATTTTGTTCAGATTTGCCTCCTGAGGCCCGAGGGTCGTTCTGTGGAGATAACCAAATGCAAACATGGGAGTTAAAAAAAAAAGCTGCAACTGTCTTAGTATGTAATAAAAAGTGTGGCTGTGCAAGAGCATTGAATGGTTATCAGAGATAGGAAATTCCAACCTGTTCTTAAAGTCCTCCCTTGGGCCCTTTAGTTTTATATAAATCCTCTCGGTTGCAAAATCAGATACACCCCAAATGGTGTGAGGGTCAAAGAACAGCAACATGATTGTTCGAAAGTAACAATGATGTAAACAATTCATAAAAGTCAAAATAGGGAACAAGAGTGCACAGTAAAACCAAAATAATTTACTTTCATCCTATGGAATCTACTTTGCAGGAGTCCAATATTAAGGACGGAATACAATTATCACAGCCAATAGAAAATTCAAATTGTCCAGCACAAATGCACAAGTAGTCAAATTATTTGATGTAATCTGTGTCCATTCAAAATGTAGATTATTTTTTTAAAAATTTTTTTTTTAACCTTTTGTACCAGGAGTCGGGATCCTTTCTTTCTGGTTTGGGAGTGTCAGATCACCTGGAGATATCATGTGGCGCCTGGGTGGGCGCCTTCTGATTGGCTGGCATGGGAGTCTGAGAAATACACAACTAAAAATAGCTAAGGGGCCGGTCACACAGACATTTGTGGCTGAATCACGGCCAGAAATTTCTGCCTTTGAGTTCGCCATTAAGACGAGATACAGCGGTGCTTAACACGAGGTCGGAAATTCGCGCGCGGGTGGCAGCGCGAAAAAGTTTTGCGCTGCTCAATTCTTCAGAGCGCGGGTACACAGCCTTTCACGAGCGTATTGAGGCTGAACCACGGCCAGAAATTTCTGGCCGTGAAGCAGATGCCGTTGGGCGCTGTTGGACGTTTTGAGACCGCGATATAGACGAGATAGAGCAGTGCTTTACTCGCGGTCGGAAATTTTCACGTGGTTGGCCGCGTTCAAAACTTTTGAGCTGCTCAAAAGTTTGAGCACGTGTTAAACCGCGTGCCGCACACGTGGTCAACACGAGGTAATGACGCAGAAATGACGCGGAACGACATGCTCTGACCTTGGCCAGGGCGTGGTTACACATGGGTAGGACGGGAAATTTCAGCGGGTAATTGTGGGTGGAGCATGGTAATAGCATGTTCTGCGCCTGTATCGCGGTGTTATTACGTGAAATTAGCGTGTTACGCGTGTGACAATCAAACGCCTTTCTCCGCGTATATACAGCGCGATTTGCCGAGCACACTCAGTTGTGCTCGAGACGTCAAGGGGGTGAACATGGATCCCCGTCAGCGTAGTGACCTCGTCTTAATCCATTTTTATTTCTTGACATTTCTTTTCAAGATAATAAAATAAAAATGATGCCATAGCTTGAAATCTTGATCTTCACTGGACTGTGTCTTGAGCGGTTATGATTTCTACAGCCCGGTGTTACCCGAGAAATGCATCCCTGTCTAGATTCGCATCCCCACTTTTACCTCGTTTTATCTCACTTTTATAGGGAATGTAATGGCTAACATATAACCAAAACCACTTCGTCTTGCATTTGTTGGGAATGTAATACAACTTAAACCATTCCGTCTTCGTTTTTGTTGTGAACGTAATCGAACGGTAAATCCCCCCCCCTCGCGTAAACGCGCATTCTGCTGCGCTTCCAACAAAAGCGATCGTATTCTATATAAAACGCTTATTAAAACAATAAAGTGAGTTAATTATAACAATTGGGAGATCCTAGTCTATATAACGCGTTTATTTAAACAATAAAGTGTGATCGTATTCTACAAAATGTGTTTGTTAACGCGGATGAAAAAGTCAAAAGCGATCGCAGCAGAATGCGCGTTCACGCGAGGGGTGGGGGGGTGGTTGGGGGTGTTGCGTAGGAGTCGGATTTGGGCTTAACACCGGCTCGGGAGCTTTTATACCCGTGGTCCACACGAGAAAATGACGCAGAAATGACGCGATGAGGAAGCGGAACAGTCGCCGGCGTGTTTTGCGGGCATACCACCGATGAACAGCGGGTTGGCCAATTTTGCGCATTTTCCATCGCGGGCAACCACGGGCAAAAAAAACCACAAAATTTTAGCCGTGATTCAGCCGCAAATGTCTGTGTGACCGGCCCCTAACTTTACATTTCCCCCCTGTTGTGAATTTCAAAGAACATCAATAAAAACAATAACAGCGGTTTCAAATTAAAACATCATTTTAAAAAAAACATCAGATTGGTAATTTCATGGAGAAGCGAAAACCTTCAAAAAGGAAAAAAATTCTCTCCTCTCAGGAGTGTCTTTTTCTGGAAAAACAAGAGATTAAAAAAAAAATTTGGACAACTAAAATAAACAACAACAACAAAAACTCATTTTTCAGTATAGTTCATTCTTCTCATAAATGAAAACAAATCTCTAGTTCAGCAATCGTTAACTATAAGGGTCATTGATAGAGACCGCGAGAATTGAAACAAACAAAACAACACAAAATGAAAAGAACCCCAAAATCATTTTCGAAACTGTAGCATCGCTTATTAGGCAACAGATTATCTCAGATAGTTCTATCCATTCAGCCCATGCCTTTATGGCCTTCTTAAATAAGAAGATTAAATGCGTACGGGAAGAAATTTCTGAAGACATTGTTGATTCATCACATTTGCAATAACATTGGAACGCCCGCTAAAAGTAGCATCAGATTAGAATTCGATTGCCTGGTGCCAAGTTACCAAAAATGGTATGCATAAATAAACATTCAAAACCATTTTTCATTGAGAACAATATTGAACTTTAAATTCTAGCAAATATGACAACCGGCATCGATAAAATGTGTGGATGTCTTACTATAGAAATAAAAACAAAATCAAAAGTATTATTAAATATTGCCTGTTACCAAGATTGATCCTTCATTGAGTTTATAAGAGACCTAATGTCGAAACGCATCAGAAAAATCTTGTTTGAGTGATAAGATGTACTTTCTTTTAAATGTAAATACCTTGTCATAATACGTTCATTACGTGATCTGAATAATGTGAAAAGACTGTCAAGAGGACAGGAAAAAGCTTCAGGTTTTCCCCATAAGACCTTTTTTCCTTTTGTTCTTTCAACTGTCAAAGTTGTTGACCTAACATTTGCACCTAATATTGAACAGAGAATAGGGAGAACTCTGCTTACCCGATTCTACCTGCCTCCGATCCGACCTGTTTCCGTCCCACGTTTTGATCTCTTCTCCAGCCCCGGTAAACACGACCTGCCTGATTTGTGCACTACGATTGACGATTCGTTCAGAAGTTATCTCCCTGGCGCCGCTGCTGACGTCTGACGGCCATCACGTCTCCAGCAGGCCCTGAACGCTTCCTTAATAAAAGACTAAAACGAATGCTCTGGGGTCCACTGGTCTGTTCTGGTTTTCTGACAGGGAGAGCCACACCAAATGTTTTAGGACAACCTTCAACAAAACTGCTAAACCTCCTCTCCAGACAAAAGCTTATTCTTCAGCACATTTTATTTTACTGTGTGACATTTGATAATTTGATAAAATCTATTAAATAATAAAAAAAGGCCACAACTTGTAGCCCATTTCAATACACCACTAAAATGTGTCTCTGTCCCACAGTTACCTAATAGTCTTAAGGCTCATTTTGACTGTCATTTTTGTCATAAATCATGGTTTCAAGGTGTGGCCGAGCTGTTGCCGAAGGTTAGCAGGAAAGAGAGAAAAAGGAAATTAGTGATGGAAAAACAGAGACAAAGAGAAAGAGAAAGACAGAAAGAAAGTTAAAAAAAGAGTGAGGGAGAGAAAGACAGAAGGACAAAGAGAGAAAGAGAGCAAAAGTGAAAAAGAGAAAAAAAAATTGAATAGGGCCCTGTGAAATTTGTTGTGTTGGGGTGTGTTATGGGCAGGGGCAACCCGGCCACTGTAAGCTTGTTATTTGAAGCTGGAGTCAGATCATAGGAGAAGGAATATGCATCTGCCTCTCCGATGCTCAGCGGCTCTGGTACTGGATTATTTGTAGCGTTGTGCAGCGGACATGCTAAACTCACGTTCCTGCGACACAAAAATAGACACAAAAAGTTAAGCTGCAGCACTAAAGTCCAGAAGGATTACAATAAAGTGCTGCCTGATTACTAAAGCCTTTTTAGCTATTGGATTTTTTGAGGTGTCTATTGATACTTTAAAGGTTGTGTGCGTGTCGGAGTTTATAAAGATACAAACCCGTTGCTGGCGAAATTATTCAGGTCGAGGCATTTATACAGTTTTAATGTACTTCGCGAATGCAGAGAGCGCGGCCCGGTCGCCATTTTGCCTGGCTGCCCGGGCCGAACTGACAACATCTGGTCAGTAGGCGTGGTTTATTGAAAAGTCGCACATGTGCAGTGAATGGATGGAAATACAAGACAAAAACATAGAAAAAACGTGAATAAAACCGTAGATCTTTGAAATGTGACTGTGTGTGTGTGTGAATGATTACTTGTTTATTAAAAATAGAAAAACAGGTTAAACAAGTTAATTTCATAGCATGGGAGTCTCAGAAATACACAAATAAAAATAGCAAACTTTACATTTCCCCCCTGTTGTGAATTTCAGAGAATATCAATAAAAACAATAAAAAGCAGGTTCAAATTAAAACATCATTAAAAAAAACATCAGATTGGTAATTTCATGGAGAAGCGAAAACCTTCAAAAAGGAAAAAAAAATTCTCCTCCCAGGAGTGTTTTTCTGGAAAAACAAGGGATAAAACAAAAACAAAAAAATGGACAACTAAAATAAACAACAACAAAAAAAACTCATTTTTCAATATAGTTCATTCTTCTCAAAAATGAAAACAAATCTCTAGTTCAGCAATCGTTAACTATAAGGGTCATTGATAGAGACCGCGAGAATTAAAACAAACAAAATAAAACAAAATGAAAAGAACCCCAGAATCCTTTTCGAAACTGTACCATCGCTAATCAGGCAACAGATTATCTCAGATAGTTCAATCCATTCAGCCCATGCCTTTATGGCCTTCTTAAATACATAAGTGTTAATTCATCACATTTGCAATTACATTTGATCGCCTGCTAAAAGTAGCGACAGATTAGAATACGATTGCCTGGTGCCAAGTTACCAAAAATGGTATGCATAAACAAACATTCAAAACCATTTTTCATTAAGAACAATATTGAATTTTAAATTCTAGCAAATATGACAACCGGCATCGATAAAATGTGTGGATGTCTTACTGTAGAAATAAAAACAAAATCAAAAGTTTTATTAAATATCGCCTGTTACCAAGATTGATCACATTCGCTGCGAGGGCTAAGCACGGGCGAGACCTAATGTCGAAACGCATCAGAAAAATCTTGTTTGAGTGATAAGATGTATTTTCTTTTAAATGTAAATACCTTGTCATAATACGTTTGTTACATATCTGATTAATGTGAAAAGACTGCCAAGAGGACAGGACAAAGCTCCAGGTTTTCCCCATAAGACCTTTCTTCCTTCTGTTATCTCAACTGTCAAAGTTGTTGACCTAGCATTTGAACCTAGTATTTGTTGAACAGAGGGTAAACAAAAAATGTCAATCAAAGAATAAATCAATTAATCAGAGCTATTTTTGATTAGACCAGTAACTATGATGTTTATCGTGCATCCCCTAGTGTAAATATATGAGACTTGTGCAATATCCGGTTAGTATCAATGAAAGTGTGTGATGTGTGAGAGCTGATACCAATGTAGTAATGCAGCCTTTAATGTCCAAAGATCTCAATAAAACAGTAGCAGAAGTCGAACCGATCTCCTTTCTTCTCACTGTTTTTGGAGTTGGGGTCTTCTTTTGGTGCTTTTCTCTGGAGCTTTCTTGGAAAGGCGGCCAAAGCTATGCCCGAACATGAATTTGTATCCTGGGATGTGTCCTGAAAATGACGGCACCACCCCACCGTGGGCTGATGAAGAAAAACCATGAATTTTGTCGCTACCGCACTGCTGCCTCTCAAACTGGACGAGGGCCTCGCTTATGGCAATGGGGTAGCCTTTTCCCATCAGGAAACGGGATCGTCGAACATGTCCGGTAAAGCCTGACATCTACTACTTGCAGGGGTGTCCGTTTTCCAGAGAATGCGATTTTGTGAACGGGGTGAAGCTCCTTTGGGGCTTGTGGGACACTACATGGTCTGATACTGGGCTCTGTTGGTATCTGGACCTCTTTCCAGGTCGTAATTAGGTGATGAGGACCCGCTACATTCGCTGCGAGGGCTAAGCACGGGCGAGATGAGGCCAAAATCACCAGGGAGACTGGATGGATGCGAGGACGAGGAGGAGCCGCTCATTGTCTCATTTTCATCCCCCTGCAGTGGCCTTGGTGAATCCAGGCACCCCAACAGCCGTGGAGGGCGATGAGCAGAACCCTGCAAGGGCCGTCCCAGCGTTTGTTTTACCAGCATCAGAACACCAAGGGTCACTGTCTCCTGTGTAGATGAGAGAAACAGATAAATAGAGAGAAATATATATATATATATATATATATATATATATATATATATATATATATAGAGAGAGAGAGAGAGAGAGAGAGAGAGAGAGAGAGAGAGAGAGAGAGAGAGAGAGAGAGAGAGAGAGAGAGAGAGAGAGAGAGAGAGAGAGAGAGAGAGAGAGACTTAAAAAATTTTTTTTAAATAGGTTATTCTAATTATACTAATTAGATGTTTACTCAGCAGTATTCAACTGCTGTCTGTCCAGTGCTTTTGCCGTCCGTCGTATCGCTCATACTTAGGGGAAATGCAACACGACGTCTCGTGCAAAGGGTCAATACCTGCAAAGTGACGGCTCACTACCAATACAAAGCAGTGTTTCTATATTAATCCGTCACTACGCCAGGAACAGAGACAGGACCCAGTAGCGTTCGTTTACTAAGTTTTATTGATAAGAGGGAGAGTAAGGCTTGCTTCCACGATCTGAGGATCGACGGACAAGTGTAGCAGGAGACGCGGAAGTGGCACTTCCGTGTCGAGCGAGGAGGTCAAAGGCAGGAATTACAAGTCGTTAGCCGGGACTGGAGAGCAAGGGCGGTGTCAAGTTCGGAAACAAGGTCGGCAAAAGGAGGCAGGCAGGTAGCTGGGCAAAACAGATCAGATAACGGGCAGGCAGAACGGGGCAGAGTAAGTTCCGGGAACAGGTTGGCAACGATGATCAGGCAGAGAAAAACAGGGCAGGAAGAGCTTGCCGAGCCGGGAGCATCGGTTCGCATAACGATCTGACCGGGATCTCTTGGAAGTCGGGGGTTTAAAAGGAATTCAACAGCCTATCAGCTGTCCGGGCTGTTGGCGCCAATTAAGCAGTCGCAGGTGTTTTGAATCGGCAATCATGACAAAATCCAAATAAGTGAAGGTGATTAATTATAACTGAAATCTCCGCGATGATTTTGTAATTTGTTATATTTAGTGTGTAACACATTGTATTGCTGTATGTTTCCGTAGTGAAGTGGTTAGCACATTCACCTAGCACGTGAAAGATCAAGACAGGGTGGAAACATGTGTCAGCCTGGAGAGCAATGGCCACCACCATGCTGTACTTGCCCAAGAAAAACGACAGGAAATGGTGCCCATATGACCCTAGTGGTCAAGGGATCCAACTAATCAACCATGTGTAGCTATATATATTTTTCTGTCAGGGTCCCGTGCGCCTTTTTCAACCGGATGGCACCTAATCGGTTTGTAATTTGAACAAGTGTATCTAATAACCCCCACACCTGTCCCTAATCATCTGACCCAACATGAAGACATTTTGGATATTGCCCAGGGTTGGGTGATTTTCCGACTTTGTTTTCCACCATCACCTTTTCGTCCTGCTTTCCAAGGTTTGTTTTTTTGTCATTTGGTTCAGACAGTTTTATTGTTGTCTTTGACCATTTATTACAACTGTAATGTTTGTGACTTAAATTAGCAATAAATTCAGTTATTTTACACTAGGGAGAGCTTACGTTTGTTTTAAATAGCATATACTAAATATATTTAGTTACAGTACATGTAAAAGTTGTGTCAGACATTTCTGCTCTATAGCATATAAATAACTTATATTTTTTTGTTGACAATATCTGTGTACTTGTAATTGCAACATCCATTGCAGCCTGGTCATCCTGAAAGGGGGATTACCACATGTGCGGTCCCTTCTCAAGGTTTCTTTATTTTCCTCATGTTGAGGTTTTTGAGTTTGTCCTTGCGCTCATGTTGGTTTCAGATCAGGGGATGGTGTAATAATAGTTTGTAATAATAATCGGTGCAATAACCTGTGCAGCCCTTTGAGACTCTTTGTGATTAAGGGCTATACAAATAAAAATGACATGACATGACCCTTTGAAGGCAGCTATTGGGCTAGGCAACTTTTAGGTTAGTGAAAATGAATTTGACACAAAAGGTTTAAATCGAGGCAATTGGTGCACCTTTATAACATGATTTTAAAACATTATATTATATTATATTACATTACATAGAGACATACAGGCAGTTTTTCATTTTTGAGAAACCCAAGGTGCGCAAAATGATTACATGAGACTCTTCAAGCCCACGCATTATGGATTAATGTCCTGTAAATAACCCTCATTAATCTTGCATAGCAGAAAATAACATTAGAATAATTAAGAGGATCTTCTTGGTTAGCATCAAACGGCTTCCCACGTATGTGTAGGAAAACTTCCTGAAAGTTTGATTTCGCTCTTGTTTGTAGCCTTAACCACACAGTGAAGTAATGAAGTATTCAGACAAAAACACATTCCAGTGGAAAGGGAGAAAATATATCATATACGATTTTTGTAGTATTTCTTCTAGTGACATTTTTGTACCATTACTTTAGTGGTATTTTGTAGTATTACTGAAGTACGTTTTTAATAGGATTTTGGTATTCTTACTGTGGTTTTAATGTTGTTTTCTTTCTTTAGTGGCATTTTTGTAGTATTACTGCAGTTGTATTTTGTAGTATTACTGTAGTACTTTTTTTTATAGGAGTTTAGTATTCTTATTGTGGTATTTATGTTGTTTTATTTCTTTAATGGCATTTCTGTAGTATTAATCTAATGGTATTTTGTGGAGTAATTTTAAAGTATTACTGCAACATGTTTGTATTATTTGTGTGGTAATATTTTTGTAGTATTTTTGTTGTAACATTTTTTATTATTGTAGTTGTATTTCTGTAGTGTTAATGTAGTTGTACTTTTGTAGTATTTCTGTATTTGTATTTTTGTAGTATCACTATGGTCGTATTTTGACATATTTTGGTGTAGTTTTTATCGTACGTTTGTAGTATTGTTGTCATTTTACTACAATAATGTTTTTGTAGTGTTTCTGTGGTAGGATTTTTGTAGTATTACCATACTGGTATTTTGTAGTATCTCAGTAGTATATTTAGAGTAACGTTGTAATATTACTATAGCAATATTTTGGGTAATACGTGTATTTCTGTAGTAGCATTTTTAGTATTACTATAGTGGTGTTTTGTAGTATTTTTCTGGTATAGTGTTGCTGTAGTACTATTAATGTTTAGTTTTGTAACAGTTTTGTTGAATTTTCTGTAGTAGTATTTTTTGTAGTAGGCACACAAAGGGAATATTGGTACAAAATCCAACATCCTTGCCCACACCTCCCCTACATACTTATTTATCAAGTGTACTGAAAAACATTTTGTAATTCATCATATTACATTTGTTTTATACTATTAGATTAAAATATATTGTAAAATCTGTTTCCCTAGGTAATTATTATAAAAAAATCATGGATTAAGTGCACCTTGTGGCGAATAGAATTCAATTGTTAGATTAAATAAATTCATAAAATCATGGAGCAAGTTTTTGTTCCTCATCGTCTGTTTGAATTTAAACATTCAAAACACATGACGCATGCACACAAATGCTCTAACACGTATGCACTCACACACCGATTGTTGTTTCAGCCCTGCTCCAAGAAAAACACACATTCCACAAACAATGGATTGAGGCATTCTCCTTCCTTATGTGTCCGTCTCCTTAAAGGTCATTTCATGTGCAAAGTCAGACCGTTCTTGTGATATTGACGTGTTAAACAAACTAACAATAATAATAATAATAATAATAATAATAATAATGATAATAGTACTGTTGATCAAGAAACCATACCTGTCAACCTGTACGTTTTTGCCGTACATAGTATGTTTATTATGCATTTTAAGACGTGTACGACGTAAAAGAAAATCTGTACGAAAAAATGCAAATTCGTCAATGATGGGTACCATCCGGTATACACCGACTATCACGAAACGGCAAATCAATCAAGTCAAACGAGTTTGCTGCGATAGCCTCTATCTCGGTATCGTTTTTTTTCGTTGCAAACGAAGCGAGCAGTTTGATGCTACTGTGCGCATGCGTCTGGGGATTTCCTATCATGCATCATTCCGTGGTAGTTGTATAGTGAAAGGAAGTCCGTCTCTTTTTAGAGAACCGGCTTTTTCTGCTCAACTCAAACGGCTCACTTGCTTTTATGCATTATATTACGAATTATCATGTCGTATAAAGAAGTTAAGGAAAAAAGGAAGTATAAAAGAAGAAAATGAAAAAAAGACAGGTTTGTGGTTATCCCTTTAATCAGTATATTACCAACAATAATTTAATGCAGAAAATGAATTCATAATTTGAATAAGAAAATTCTACTTAATTATATTTGCATGTATTTTTTCCTTCTACAGTCAACGTCCAAGCTGCTTAATTTTTGAACTTTTTGTATAATAAACCTTATTCATGTTATGCAACTCAGTATCTCACAACAAAATGTTAAGTAACAATATATATGATATAATGAAACACATGTACAATACAACATGTTAAACTACATGAATAAACACATTTGAAAAAAAATATGGTATAAGATTATTTTGTATCTTGTAAGGGAAAATACGACAGTTTGTAAGGGCATGGAGCCCTGGAGGTTGACAGGTATGAGAAACCCTCAGATTTTTTTTACATTTTCACCTTGTATAAAGAAAACAAAGGCCATTCATCTGTTCATGCATCAAAATCTGGTCTGGAATCACCCTCTTCTGGATCAAAGTGATACTTTACCCTACTTTGCCCACCTGCCCCGACCTTCCCTCATCGCATTCTACAGGGGCACCATAGAGAGTATCCTGACCAGCTGTATCTCTGTGTGGTGTGGAGGCTGCAGCGCTACCGACTGGGGTAGTGTGAGGAGGGTAACGAGGACAGCAGAGAAAATAATCGGGACTACACTTCCCTCCATTCAGGACATTGGCCAGAAGCGCTGCCTATCCCATGCTAAGAACATTATCGGGGACCCCTCTCACCCCCATCATGGACTGTTCACTCTGCTAGCCTCTGGGAAGAGGTACTGCAGTGTGCGGTGCAGGACCACCAGGTTCCGCAGTAGTCTAGTCCCCCTGGCCATTAGACTGTTAAATGGTCAATCTAACATATAGTTAACCTAAATCTAAACGGCTGCTAATCTGACTTTTTGCACTACTGGCAGTTCTTTATAGCTTGCCACTCCTTGCACATTTGCTCTCTGCACTATTGTACTTACAGCGTTATTGTTACAGTGTTAATGTTACTGTTTACCTGACTTGTTAACCTGACTGCCCATTTTGCACATCTGGTTAGCTACTCCTCTTGCACTATCGGCACTATGGTAAAATACTATACGTAGCCATAATACAATACAACTTTTACTTATATCTGTACATTCAAGGAAACTGTGCGGGTCAGATGTATCGACATTTCGTTCTGTATACACGTGTACTAGAATGACAATAAAGTAGATCTGAATCTGAATCTGAATCTGAATCTTTAACTATGTTCCCATCAACGTCACGACGAACTTCAATGCACTCTTATCTGCACTGAATTGACGTGCTGAGCAGAGTATATCTCGTGTAACACAACAAATTGATGGGGAAATATGTTGCCAACGCTTTTAATAATTGATTTTTAAATTGATTCGTTATAGCAGCCGTGATTTTTTTACCGATCTTGTTTCATGGTCCGGATTAAAAAGTTTGGTGTGCCGTATGTGCCCCGTGGGCCGTAGTTAGAGGTTAGGGTCATGAGCAAGATTATCAAACTTGTTTAAACTCAGGGTTCTAATAGTACAAAGGAGAGAAATAGGGAAAGAGAAAAAGAAAGAGAGAAGAAATAGAGAAACAGAGAGGAAGAGAAAGAAATCAAGAGAAAGTGGGAAAATATATAGAGAGAGAAATTAAAAAAGACAGAGAGAGAAAAATTGAGAAAGAAAGCAATTGAAAAACGAGAGAGAAGAAATAGAGGGATGGAAAGGGGAAGAATAGAAAGAGAGAAGAAAGAGATAGACAGTGGGGGAGAGAAAGAAAGAGTGAAGAAGAATACATTTGGAGAGCGCGAAAGAGAGAATAAATAGAGAGAGAAAGGGAAAGTAAAAGCGATAGAAGAAAGAGTGAGAAAGAAAGAATAAATAGAGAGGGAAAAAGTGAAGGAGAAAAAATAGAGAGAGGGCAAACGAGAGAAGAGAGACAGAGGGAGAGAGAAAAAGAGAGAAGAAATAGACTGACAAAGGAAAAGAGCGAGAGAGGAAAGAGAGTGAGAAAGAGAATGAAAGAGTGAAAAAAAGAATGTGAGAAAGAGGGAAAGAAACAAATAGAGAGGGAACAATATACAGTTCAGTTGCTTTGTGATTGGTACCTGGCTTTAATAGTATCCAGTGGACATATTTCAAACTGCAAGTCATTTTTCTCTTGTGCTTCTCTCAGTGTATTCTCGTAATTCTTGGCGGGCCTTATCTGCTGGCTGCATGTTTTACGCCAATGGGTTAGAGAGTTAGGGTTTCTAAAATGTATATTTGTTTAGTTTGTATCTTATCACAAACTAAAAATAAAAACACATTTCATATAGTCCAGGAGTCCCTTGTTAAGTCCAACTGATGTTTACAGAATAGGTTACCCAGCACTCCTTTAATCAGTAAAGCCTATCAGAGATTAGTCCAAGCACACGCAAAAACACATAAACACACCCGTTTATTAAATTTCACATGAACATTAAATGTCATGGCCCACGTCATATGTGTGATCGCAGTCATGAAGGCCACACACATAGAAATACACAAAAGTACACTAATGGAAAATTAGGTCACACAAGAAAGACTGACATGTCCAGGAAATGAAACACACCTCAGATATCATGCGAAACAAGGCCGGCTAACGTGCTCAACGTGCACTTCTTCACATGTTCGCGTCACGTCTGGCTTTCAGCTCCGCGCTGATTAAAACCTTTCCTTACTGGACTTTCTCAACCCAGCTGCATTTCTGAGAGGCTTTCTTCTGCCGTCATCATGCCTAACAGTCGGTAAAAGCGCACTTAACCCTTCATTGACCAAGTAACATACTCGCTGCTTAAAATCTTTTTGTTATATTGTCAATGAAAGAGTCAGAACACATGTTATGAGTGATTACTTTTGGCCCTTTTTTTCCAGAACAACCCAATCTTACAATATATGGCAAAATCTACCATTAATATGTGTTAAGATAATTTAACAACAGGTTGAAATGAAAAATAAAACAAAAAACAGACTTGTATTTTTCAGGATTACAATGAAGTAGACAACTGGAGCTGAACATGAACACATCGTAAGACAACATAAACTGGAAATGTGAACTGTTATAAATATATACGAAAACGTGTGAGTTTTGCTGTCTCAGTTGTCCACATAGTGTCAACTATTTTTCACCATGACCACACGTTTTATGGGCCTTTGTAGGAGATGATAGTGAAGAAATTCCTGGGGACAAAGACTCTTATCACACATGACCCATGAAGGATTTTATACATTTGACTATAAGGGATTTTGTACGATCAAATACAAATTACATTTACAGTGGAACCTCGGTTTTCGAGCGCCTCTCAGTTCGGAAAGATCAGTGTTCGACAAAAATTTCGAGAAATTCTTGCTTCGCTGTTTGGTCAAAAAATCGGAGTTCGGACGCCGGTAAGCTAGGGTGCGATGCTGAGCAGCGTACGGGTGTTTTAGCCCCTAATTATGCCTCCGAAGAAGGTCGGTGCAAGCAGGACAGGTGAAAAAAGACAAGTTGTTCGTACAACTATTGCCTTTAAGAAAGACATAATAGCTAAATATGAAAGAGGTGTGCGAATTTCCGATCTTGCTAGTGAATACAGCATGGCTAAATCTACTATCAGTACGATAGTAAAGAATAAGGAGGCTGTGAAATAGAGTGATGCGGCTAAGGAAGTTAGCGCTATAAGCAAGCAACTGCCGCAAGTTTTGGAAGAGGTTGAAAAACTTTTGATGATTTTTCTCTCCCCACCGTCCACCACAAAGGTAAGAAATCCTATTCATAATCCTTTATTTTTTATTTTTACACGTTCATGTTAGCGTAATCTTTCGTACGGAAGATTACGCTAACGCGAACGTACAATTAGCCTGGGTTAGCTTCATGTTTACGTTCATGGTAAACATTCAGGGTGTTGGAACAGATTAAAACGATTTTACATTACTTTTAATGGGAAAAACGATTTCGGTGATTGAACAAATCGGTTTTCGAACAGGGTTCTGGAACGGATTATGGTCGAGAACCGAGGTTCCACTGTATTTAATGCAATGAAGATTTTCACAGAGAAGGCTAAAGTTCAATGACAGATCACGCCCTTCCAAATGCGAATGTTTTGTTTAGTTCTGTTGATAACAGGACTCTGATGGAGAAGGCCAGACGCAGACGCCAGGCACTGATTTGATAAACGCTCGGGGTCCAGACATCAAGGAGACAAGGTGGAGCCCACGTGGGGAGTCTCTGGCCCGCCCATGGGAGGAGCCGGCGTGCCGGCTTGCGGAAAAAGGCGTGGCACGGGAGAACTTCAGAAGATTGAGGGAGAATCGAAAGAGAAGGCTCGACGAAGACTCGAGCGACACTAATTCGGCTAATTCGGCTAATTCGACGGAGTTCACTTAGTTAATTTTTTTAAGAAAATAAATCTGCGCCTGTGTGGAAATGTCGGCTATTCTTGCCCATCTTTTCCCAAAAAGAAACGAGCATGCATTGTTAGGTGAATGAAGGTTATGTTGGTTAATGGAGTCAGATAACTAATTCGAACAGTTTGGTAAACAGTACATTGTAATATTTATTTCCTAACACCCATCAGTACCCCAATACATTGCACCTTTGACAATCAAAAATAAAATAAGGTTCAAAGAATCCGATTTTTTTTAATTGGTTACAGACAACAAACAAATGCTTAAAAGTACTTATTATGCCCAGTCTGTGGAATTTTCTTGCCTGTGTATAGTCCGTTGCCATTGTAGGAAGTTGCTACTCCTTTGTGGGTATATTGGAGAACTGCAGTTGATTCATCTTGATTTTTTTTTTGTATGTCGGTTATGGTAATTTAAATAGCCCTTGTAAAACAGGGGCGCCGGCGCCCCATGTTCATGGGAGGGTTAGTATTGATTTTCCGTTAAACAGAGAAATACTGGTAAATTATTACTTGGAAAAAAAAATTCGCCTTTTTTGTAACCTGGGAAAAAGTAATACAAATAAAATGTGTCTGTATTTATGACAAATACTGTTTAATATATCTATATTGTCTTTTATTGTGATTTTATTTTTTACATAATATTCTTTATACATTATGCTCAGACTACACCCCTAGATGAACTTTTCACTTTGAATTTATTAAATTCATTAATTAAAATAAACGTGGTGAAATTGATACACTTAAATAAAAATTTAGCATATTCGTGCTTTCAAACTACAAAACACGAAAAACACGATTGATCTCACATAACAAATATTTTGAACTGACCCTAAAACAAAGCTGATTAAAACGGTAATAGTAATCGTGTGATCAATAATAACGTAGTGAAGATTGTTTACAACGAGATTAAACATAGCGTTAGACTTTTTTTGTATGACATATTCGCGCCCCGGCCGAGTCATTCCTAAGACTTAAAAAGTGGTCGGCGGCGCCCTCTGTTGGCTGCGGCTGCATCGGCTCGCTACAACGGGTCAGGTGCAATCGACATTTCGTTCTGTGTACATTGTTACACAGAATGACAATACAAGGAAATTATTATTATTATTATTATTATATTTGCAGGTATTTATAAATTCATACATGCATATTTATACATTTATTTCTACGTATGGCAGGATCGGTCTCCCATTGGTCAACAGCTGCTCACGTGTCATTTTTTGAAACAACTGAACTATTAATGGGAATCTACAGAAATTGGTTATACTGTATTCAGTTCTTCCGTTGTGAACAGGTAGAAACCAGTGCAAAGGAAAAAAAGGGGAGTGAAATTAACTAAAAAATATATACATAACCTAGACTTCGCCGCGCACTATGTTTTACAATTGTACTTCATCTTCTCCTCTCCTTACCAGAAGAATATAATAAACTTTCATGTTTGTTCTCTGTAGTTAATTTTGTGTGTATATTTATAACTGTTTCTGATTGACATGGTGCCGTTTACGTGATTGCCGAATGTTCTCAAGCAAAACTAGAATCAAGACTGAGCGTGTGCTGCCTTCTTGCGGCAAAAGCTCGTCATTCCATCGAGGGTAACGGCACTCAAGTAGCAAATCCGCTAGAAGCTTTTTGTAAATAGTGCAACCCAAAAACAACAACTCACAAAGAATAAGGAAGAATACAGACTACGGAAACTAAGTGACCAAACCGCACCATTTTCTTTCTTTTTTCCCCACGCCTTTCACATGTTTTTGGGGGTACTTTCAGCAGCAAGACGGCTGAAAATTATGACAACGTCCTCCGGGAGAAACAAATATTATATATATATAAAAAAATAGAAATGTATCGACTCACCAGTATTTTTTTAGATGCACGTTTATATGATAGTTCATGTAATCAAGCTTTTTATTTCAATTAATTTTTTTTTATATACTTTCCAGCTTATGCAATATTTGATCAGAAAAAGTAAAAATATGTCTTATTATTATTGTAACTGTATTGTAAATCGCTGAATAATCCTTAAATGGAAGCTCATTAAACAATCTATGATCATTGTTAAGACACTTTATGATGAAAGGCCAAATAAAAAGTACCTCTAGCAAAGCACCTAGGGTAAATTGATTGGGTGAGTGGTAAGAATGGACAAGCTATACACAGAGCGCACGCACTCATCCTCCTTGTCCAGCTCTGTTTTCACTGAAAGTGAATACGTTGGTATCCTCATTTGCACTATCTTGTGAGATTTTTACAAAATAACTTTTGCTCTCACCATGTTCTAAAACCATTATTGAGGACAAAAATGACAAATGACAAAATGAGCCTTAAAACACATAGATAACTGCAGGAGGAAGACACATTTTAAGTGGTATATTTATTTTTATATGGGACACGGGCTCTGGTATTCTTGTCAAACGTCACACAGTGAAATAAAATGTGCTGAAGAATTAGTTTTTGTCTGGAGAGCGGGTTTGTTGAGTTTTGTCTTAAATTTTAAGGTGTGGCTCTCGAAAACCAGGACAAATAAGTTTTCTCCTTATGGCTCTTTGGGTCAAAAATGTTCCTGACCCCTTGTTGTAGGACCTTGCAAATCGAAAGTTGAGGCTAAAAATTGTTTGATTGTATTTTGAAATAACGCTGCAAAACAATGTAGGGGGAAATCATTTATTGCAAAAACTTTCCAGATGGTTGTATACATCTATCCATTTTCTTACCAACAATAGTTTTCCAAAGCAATGGGTGGCAAGTTCATTTCTTTCCTGTCTCTGTGTTTATTTACCTTCCTGCTCTGTGCATCTGCTGGCTGGCCGACAAACTGGGCAAGGCCATCACTCAGGTTCCTTCGCCATTAGGAAGTTCAAAGGTCGTGGGCTGACCTGAAGAGGAAGCCTGGAGACAGGACAAGCTCGGCCAAGAGGTCAGATGGAGAGCATCCAGCAATAACGGATTGTACCGTGGCTGATCTTGATTTATAAAGATACATCTTATCTCCTGGAATTACACCACTACAGTTATTTCACCCATGAATTGAAGCCTGGTTAAGCTTAACTCCTGTCGAGCAGTGTTGGGAGTTACGCGTTACAAAGTAAAAGTGCTCAGTCAGCTTTTTGGGCACACATCTAGGGTAATCCACCAGTCTGATTGTGAAACAGGGAGAATTTTAGGTTCAGATATTTGGGGGTGCTGAGCACCCAGATCACAGGTGGGCAAACTAAGGCCAGCCAGACAAAAATGCTGAAAATGTAATGAGGATGTTTGGGCTCCACCAGGCTGCACTTGCTCAAGACGCACCACAGAAAATGGGGCCCCTACAACCGTAGTAGTTCAGAGATCCATATTATTTTCTTTTTTGTTCTGATTAGAAAATAATATTATAGAAATACTGCAAAAGTACTACTACAGCAATACTATGATACAAAAATACTCTAACAGAAATATAGCAATAGAAATTACCACAAAATTACGACTACAGTAATATTTTTTATAAAAGGTTCAAATAATACAAAGATACTGGGATGAAAATATTTCAAAATAATGTATAAAAATATCACTACAGTAACATAATTCAAGAATACAGCTACATAACAAAAACAATTACGACAGAAATACTACAATATACAATTATAGTAACACAAAAAAAGCTACCGATATACTACAAAAATTATACTATGGAAATACTACGAAAATTGTACTGTATGAATACTACAAAATAAAAGTACGGTAATACTATAAAAATACTCCAGTAATACTTGATATATCAAAACAATTCTACTATAGAAAATTCTACAAAATACTGCTGGAGAAATACTACAATTCGGTGCTAGTAATCAAATGGACTGAACCATTTCAAGGCAGTGGAGAATATCTGACACTGCGCTGTTCAAATGTTTGCTTTTATCGGGCATTTTTTATCATATTCGAGCCAATCCTATCATTTGCGTGGGTGCTTGACCACCCCCCCAAAAAAGGCTGGTTACGCCCAGGCTGTAAAAGATGGTGGTCATATATAAACTCCTTCCTTTCCTGAGGTGGAAAAACATACAAAGGGAAAAACAAAAAATGCTACAACAAAACCAAAAGTGCTTGCAAAGTGACGCATTTCGGGAATACAATAATTTTCTTTTCTGTAAAGCGTTACAGAAAAAACTTTAAAAACATATTTTTTGACCCTACTATGTCCCTTCATGTTGCGTTAGTTATTTCAGCTACCTATCCTAAGCAGATCATGCATTACTAATGTCCCTTTAGCTCTGAGTTTACCTGCATCACTCTCGTCACATAGAGCCCTCGATCCAGCTGCCACACACAAGGTGGGTCGGGCATGTAGAGTGGGATGACGCTTTGCATCAAAAAACAACGGTGCCCAGATGATGAAGGTGCTGTATGTGAGTCAGATCATGAGTCCTTGAGAAAGGACCTCACAAGTGGTAATCCCCCTTTCATGATGACCAGGGTGAATTACATTTAGCATTACAATACACAAACATAATAAACACTAGGTAACATGTTGAAAATTTGTCCGGAAAGTCCATGACAGCAACAACGCCCCCAGCCTGTAAACTAGTCGCCAAATCTAGGCACCACTTGCGAAGAAACTGGAGCTGTAATTCTATCTACATTTTCTTTTCTTTTCTCCTCACAATTTCTCTTCTTTTTTTGTCACTTTTCTTTCTCACTCTTTCTATTTTTTTCTCTTTCCCTCACCCTCTTTCTCTTTGGCTCTCCTACATTTCTCTCTCCACTTTCTGTTTCCGAATTTTTCTCTGTTTTTTTTTTTTTTCGCGTACCTGTTGCAACAAGATGGCGTACAATCATGCCAGCTCCCTTGAGATGAGGCGCTTCATGTATAATGTTAATTTCTTTACCTGAGTATCTTAAAAAACACTTTTATATGAAACTTCATGTATTTGTACTTGTTTAAGTGTTTAAGGATTTTTTTTAACATCAGTTTGCACTAAATACACACTATACCTTCAAATCATAATGTATTTTTGTAACCCTTTTATGACCTATGACTCTGTTAGTGCCCAAATAAACAATATTGGGGAAAAGGCATTGTTCATAATTTATGCAATCAATTTTAATTCATAAGGGCACCTTACATTCACAGACAAAACAAATACTCTTTATCATTTTATTCCATTCAATGATTTTGTCTTATGCAGCAGAGTACTGTGGAATATTTGGAAATTACTATCATCATCATAATAAATACATCTTTTGGAATCCTTTCAAAACCTACAGACTTTGTTTTTAACCGATATCCGGAGAGAAAAAACATTAGCAGCACTGAAGGGACCCTAACCACTTCTTTCATTTTGTCCAAACAGATGTGTGATGTTCTCGTGAATGGGGGAGGCCCAGCCAGGTCCCCCTCAAGAGCTCCTGTCCTCAAAGTACGTCTGCTCGATGCGCCTGCAGAAGGAGAGCAGATTTCCGTAGCCGCGGACACGCTCAGACAGTTCAGTGCTGGTGAGTCGGGTGGTCAAGATGGTGAACAGGTGACCAAACACCAGTGCGTCTAGCTCCGTTGGCCTGAGGGTGTACACATTTTCAGGTTTTTTTTTTTGTTTTTTTTTAGAAACTACAATAACTTTGCACTGCATTTGTATTTGTATTTTAGCTTCATGGAAATTATCAGAGTTCGAACACCTTTTTCACGGCCAAATTCAAGTTGTTTTTTTTTGTTGACTTTGATGACTCAAATAAAGGCGCTATCTTGCTGCTAGCATATTTTTTGTGCCATCTTGAGATGTTCCTATCTATGGTCTACGATCTTTTTGTGTCAATCCAGAAGACAAAGATGGAAATTACTGTATGAATACATAGCAGAAAAAATAGCTTAATTTGGATTAATTTTATCATATTAATTGCTCCAAAGAAGAATGCATTTAATCTGTTAATGTAAGAGACTTCTGATCTTTTGCTTTTTGATTTACTTATTCAAATATATGATTTTGCATGTTTTTCAGAGGATCTGTGTCTGATTTGTTTAAAATAGAATTGTAAATAGTTATGTTTTGCATCGTATAATTTATTTATAGAACTGATTTTATATTCATTCCGTGTGTAAAAAGCTAAAAAAATGTTTGTATTTTACAATTTTTTTGTAGATCTGTGCATATTTTAATTCATATTTAATCTTTTTTTCAGTGGTCATCAGCAAAACAGATGAAATTAGTTACTACCAAATAATTTGGAGCATAATGCTTCATTATTTTGGATGCTAAATTGATCTAACTCTTGGGGCAGTGACGCTTCACATGACAACGTCATAATGATAAGCCACCAAAGCATGTTGGCGTCATTTTCACTGACGTTTTACCCCCAATTTCTTTTTCATTTAGTCAGACTGCCGAGAAATGTGGTAATGTCAACAATTTCAAGCATTTTCAAACACTTCTCCAAAAATTCAAGCCTATTCTTGACCTTGAAAACACAAGCATTTTCAAAGATATCACCATGGTGCGCTCCCGTCCCGCAGCGCGAGGCTGCCACTTAAAGACATGCACCGTAAGTCGACGCAGCTAGGGAGATCGTGCGGACCAGGGGATTCTCGGTGTTTAATTAAAGCAAAACATTTCTGCCTAGTGGTCTAAATATGAAAGTGAGGAAATGAAATGCTAAACCGCAGGAGTAATTGACTGTGATCAGAGTGCAGAACACAATGCATGATGAAAATCAGCGAAGCAAGTGAAACCGCAGAAAGTAAACTGCAACACAGCAAAAGATTAGAGTATATAAAAGGAAAATAAATTGTTATTTTGCAAGGATAAAATTGGGCACTTGCATGCAACACACCACACAAGGTCTAGAAAAGGTCTAGTGTTCCATCAACAGATTTCTGTAATGGAAAATGGGCTAATAGATTCGATTCCACAAGGAGAAATGTACGTGTAAATGGCCAAATGATTAAACAGCAACCTATCCTATTTATTCTACTTAGGATGGCATCACAAGGGTATACAGTATGTTACTTACTGTTTATTAAAGAAGAAAGGCTGAGTTCCGAGGCGCTGCGAAAGAGCCTGGCAGCATTGACTCACATCGTCGTACACCTGCAAAGCAAAAAGAGTGACGGCCCTTCAAAACATGTCACATAAATTGACACCTAAAGAAAAAATATATGGATGCATCAAGATGAAAATTTGGGTCCGAAACCGAAAATGTGAAAAACATGGCTATATAAAATGATGAAGAAACAACATGCATTAGCAAAACACGCAAAAACATATATTTATCAAAATTCCATAAAACAACAAAGATGGCATTTAAGTGCTTTAAAAAAATCTGTGCAACAACAAATTGATATGAAAGAAGTAAAATTCTTGAGATCTCTCAAATTCAAATAAAACAAGGGAGTCTACCATACTTTAAGTAAAGTGGCAGGTTGTAATGAATATTAAATAGCTAGTATCAGCTCCAACTGAAATTTTCGCTTTCCTCTTTTTTAAGTACTCTACATATTTCAGGGACTTTTTAGCTTTTAATGGACAGGAGAGTGAATAGTGACAAAACGGGGGAGGAATGAATAAATAAATAACAGTAATTTAAACTCCGGACATACAAAGATTTGCACTTGCCAGACTTAGGGCAAAAACAGACTGAATGTCACACACAAAGCATGTGTTTACAAATCAAAACAACCCAACTGTATTAAGTTATCTCTGTAATGTTAGCATGCAGACATTAGTCCAGCTAACAATAATAATGAAGCCTCAGAGGGGCGCACAAACAACAGAGAAAATATCTTGTTAGTAAAAGCTTTGGATCGTTACCGTTTTTACTGTGTCCTCAATCAGCCTACGGCTGCAACGAACAACTGTTTTAATAGCAGACTTGACACAGACTTTTGAAACGATTAGTCGAATAATCAGAGAGTAACCATTATTTCTTAAATTTAGCACAAAGATGACTTTATCATGTTTTTTTTCTTTTATTGAACATACAGCTGATTTGTACTAAAATGAACAAAAAAATGCCCTACCAAGTAGGCACGGTACTCGGTCAGTAGAGACATAAATAAACCTATGTAAACAGATAATAAATCAAAACCAAGTAAACATTCTTATCCCTGTAAACTGAGACCGCATTTATTAGCAGCAGTGGAACAGTAAATAAAACTAATATGTCCACTTTATGAAGTACATTCAGTGGTCAATTGCAAAGTCGATTCTCAACTTTTTGAAATCAAACGTTTTAACAACTGATGTTGGTCATTTTTAACGGTTGAACAACTGACGTTTATTCTTCAGACTGCGTGCATGAATACAAAGCTCAAACGCTTTCATAGCGAAATAGAACCGTAAAAAATGTACAATGCATTTCATCCACACGGTATTGTCTTAAATGTAACTTGAATCTTACTGAAGAGAGTCAGACTCTGTTCATCTCTCTTTAAAAGTTCATGCAGCACCAAGGTACTGCCATGATGCACCAAGGTACTGCCATGATACGCAAGGTCTGCTTCAATTTTGCAATGCGTCTTTTCATTGACTTTATCCATCCTAAGATTCCCCCAAACTTTAGATGTTTTGGTATGCGAACTTCATGTTTACGCTCCCGTCATTTCTGTATGTTACTGCTTGAGACTAGGGAGAGACATTATTGCACATGAGCGACTGTCAGCAGAGATTATAATCACGAAAGATGCCACACTCTTTTAAAAAAAGTTGACAATGTAATCCATTTTGGCACTACTTATATTATCCATTTTTGTAGACTACATCAACTAATCGTTGCAGCCTTAATACAGCCGCCTCAAATTGAAGGCCAGCTTCACATTAGATGCTAGGTCATCAACATAGTTCTTCCCATAGCTTTATTTCGGTTGTAGTTATTCTTTCGGCCAAAACCGTTAGTGCACTTTTGCTTGTTTCTGGCAGAAAACATGTTGGTGCAAAAAAGTTGGTTATTCCTTGATATAAACCTTAGATAAAGAGATCACTAACCTGCTCTAGGCTTTTACCTCCCCAGCCGATGGCTTTCATCTTTCGACGCACCTCCCACTGCTTCTGGTAGGCCAGGATGGTGCTGAGGGGCCACGAGTAAGGGCTACTGTACCTTGGACGGCTGATCTAAACCGCCATGACAGGTGTCAGGGAGGAAGTATACGCAACTTTAGAGTGGGTGAGTGAGAAAAGTGCTCACCTCAGCCGCTGTGCTGTCGTCTGACCACTGGATGTACAGCTGCAGAAGACAATAAATAAAAAAGTTACAGACAGACACACACACACACACACACACACACACACAACTGTTCCATCAAATATTAAGATATTTGAGACTATAACTGTTATGTCATTTAAACACTTATTGATGGAAATTTAGTTTGCTTATGTTTTGTGTTCTTTTTTTAAACCCTTTTGTCTTGCGGTAGCCAACAATGGGTGTGTCTTTCAAACATCAGGAAACAGTAAATAAACAATACCTACAGAAGAAGGCTCAAAGCTGAATTTGAACATTAAAGAGTTGTCAGTTTTTATTTGTGTTTAACTGACATATGACTGCTTGATAGTGAATTTTGAGTTAAGACTTGATCTAAATGTCTATATTATCGATACTAAGCAAGCACTTGGATCAGATTGATACTCTTTACCTGGCATCGATACTTCGCTCCTCTACCAATTTCCTCAAAGCACTGCTTCTCTATGTGGGTAGCCCAGCCCTTTTCTCTCACCCAGCACCCTCATGTATGCCCAAGTCTGTGAATGACGGGCTCACTTTTAGCACTTCTTCCTACATGGCCTCGTTCTGCATACTGCCTGCCAGGCCGAAGAGAGGGCCAACTCTATGCGGCCTCCCCTACTAGACGCTAAAAACGATAGAGGCAAATAGGAAGCGCAGCGTGGATTTTTTTTCAACTACAGAAAAGATATTGCCTGGTGGAATTTGTGTGGTCAAGTTGTCTGCTGCTGTTGCAATGCTTCAAATTGACGAGAACACATAAAAAAGCTTGCCCAGCAGAGAGCAACAAGCTGTAACCAAAAATGTAAGCATGTTACTGTTCTGGAACACAATCCTGTCACAGTTGTATTGGCAATATATTTTTGAGACAAAGTGTGCAATGTAGTTATTATTAAAAAATGAAACATCTTAGTGCCTAAAATATTTGTGCTATGCTTATCGAAATCATAAACTAAGTTAAGTCGGCACGGGTTCCATTATTCAATGATCATGACACTTTCAGGTAAAATGTATCAGATCGGTATCGATCAACAATACCCTGAATTCATTTAAATCAGACCAAAACCAAAATTCCAATTACCGCCCACCACTAGTTAAAAATGCTTTCTTTAATAGGATATTTGTGTTTATTGATGTATGCAGATAAATTCTGAATGTAAAATGTTGTTTGTCTTTATGTTCATACATTAAATAAATTATAATTGATTCTTCACTAAAAAGCATAAACCATACTCAACTCTCATAAGTCTTTTTTCAACAAGGATATCAGGTACACGATCTACTAAACCAGGGGGGGTCGGGAACCTATGGCCCGCAAGCCATATATAACTTCTTTCATGATTACAAATGGCTCGGAGATAAAAATAGAACATGTGCAATTATTCAATGTATTGTTACATGCCCCAGGCCGTCTGCACTCAAGGTAAATAAGTTGGCATTCTCGTGCGCAGTATTCTGTGGCATTTTACAAATAAGTTTGCTTGGGTGTTGTTTCCAAACCATCATTTAGGACAAAGATGACAGTCAAAATGAGCCTCAACACTCTTAAGTACCTGCGGGAGGGAGATACATTGAATATTTATGTTGATATGGGAAACAGGCTCTGCCATTATTTTTATTTCATAGATTTTATTGAATGATGAACCATTGCACAGTGAAATAAAATGTGCTAAAGAATTAGCTTTTGTCTGGAGAGCGGGTTTGGTCGTTTTGTTGATTTTTGTCTTAAAATATATGGTGTGGCTCTCTCTCGAAAAAAAAGGATCAAAATATGTTTGCTTTTATGGCTCTTTGGGTCAAAAATGTCCCAGACCCGTGTGCTTAGAAAAGACCAAGAGCATGAAGGACCCTACCTCAGCAGTGAGCAGCATGTTGTTGACCAACTCCATATATGCTTTCATTTCGGCCCTCTGAATGTCGTCCAAACCATCACTCAAAGAATGACCCTGAAGTGACAAGAAAGCGCTACTAAAAGTACATATGAAAAGCATAGGACAATGAAAAAGTAATCTTCATGTAATCCTCATCCACCTTGGCTTTGGTGAATTGCACTATTGGACCCAGCTCCGACACAACTTGGTTACCCACATGGATAAAGGGAATCTTTCCTAAAGAAGAAAAGATAATAGCCCTTTATACAATAATGGACAATTGGTTAAAACAACATTAATATAAAAATTGATTTAATTTCCACGTGGACTCACCAGAGGGCGACATGTACTCTGCGTTGGCTTTGCAGACAACTTGTATCGGCAACCCACACATCCGCAGGTAAGTCTACACAGGAGAAAGAATGACTCATTGGAAACTTCATTGGGAATATAATACATTAGTATTCAATGCAAAATAGGGCTGGACGATTTTGGGGAAAAACCTAATTGCTCGAGTACAAAAGGTAAGATTTAGACCGGTGGAATATATGCGCCGAGGAAGACTGCAACTTCTTGGCTTGTGCATAAATTAAATAAGCGTAAACATACCCTCATCATGCAAATGAGGGCACATATCACAGAATCTGTGAAAGCAGCCATCAAGTGGACAAACTCCATTCCAGCTGTGATTCCTGGGGGCACATTGAAGTATTTGCAGCCGCTTGATATTAGTGTGAATCGTGCATTTAAAGTGGCGCTACGTGTTGAATGGGAGAATTGGATGACTAGCGGTGAGAAATCTTTCACTAAAACTGGCCGCATGCGAAAGGCAACTTTTTCGCAAGTCTGCCAGTGGATCCTGACAGCGTGGGGCAGCATCAAAAAATCCACCATCACCAACGGGTTCCGAAAAGCCGGTCTGCTGTGTGACGGAGAGGAGGGCACAGAATCAGGAGTGGATGAGAGTTCCAGCAAGTGACAGCGCGAGTGAGGCTGCGGGAGCGTGGGACGACGTCTATATGACAAGGTTTCTTTCCGACACTGAGGAAGACGACTTTGATGGCTTCAGTTCTAAGGAGGAAGATGAGGACGGTTTACCGTGAGTTTTACAAGTACCGTATGTTTTTTTACCAAACCCGTTTACTGTGTTGCAAGCGTGTTGCTAGCGTGTTGCTACCATTAACTGCCCTGTCACAGGCACCGTTTGGGATGAAAGTTATATTATTATTATTATTATTATTAAAACTTTGAAAACTCTCCCGGTGTACCGTCTTTCTTTGTAAATATGTGTGACCCATGTATAATATGTATTTGCAACTGTATATTTTTGTAATGCATTTATTTGTATTTATTTTAGACACTTATTCTGAAATGTTTTGCACGGGCGAATGAAAAAGGAGGGGCGGAACAAATGTGGGGTGACGGGAAGTGGGGACCGGTAAAGGTGAGGAACAGACAGACCTGTTTGTGGACGCGGCGGACAATAGTGGATATATATTTTTCCCACCCTTACCTTTGGGAATATACACTTTTTTCCTTGGATTACTTTCAACGGGACCCGGACTCTGCAGGTCTGCATCAAACCTTAACCGGTATAATTTTCCGTTCATTTTGCCGGCTGTGATTTTTGGACTGTGTACTTTAATGAAGGACATTTAGTTTCAACCGCGGGACTTAGTCGGGTTTGGGTTAATTTTGTGTTTGTGTTACATTTTTTAATGTGGCCGCATGCGGCTTATATACAGGTGCAGCTTGTGTAAGTACAAAATCGGTTTTCCTCTTAAAATGTGGTGGGTGCGGCTTATAATCAGGTGCGCTCTATAGTCCGGAATTTACGGTACATTTCAGTAAATCGTACAGCCCTAATGCAAAGCGTTAGATACAGTATTTTACCTGCACAGCGAGGGATGAGGCGCAATCTGACAGCAGAATCTGATCCTCTGCACGAATTAAAAAATGAAGTTACATTTATTTGTCTAGCCCTTAATCACAATAAGTCTCAAAAGGCTGCACAAACCAACATTACAACATCCTCAGATCTGAAACTTGCACGAGGGCAAGGGACCGACCCCCAAAAAACCTTAACATGAGGAAAATTAGGAAAAAAAACTTTCAAGTCCACTGTCATTAAACCATGCTTAAAATGAACTATCCCAAAAAGCTTGTAAAATTATACCCCTGAGTGGATCCTGCAGTTTCTTGCAAAAATTCTTAAAAATGTGGTTGCACAGCCGCTAAATGACTATTTCAGAAAACAATATTTTTGACTTATGCAGTCAGGAATCAGGGCTAATCACTCAATTGATTCTGGCGCCTAGGCAATGTTGCCGCTACAGGACCTCAGCCCTGCTTTCGTCACTTCAACAGAGCAGCAAATATATGCATTGTTATTAGTTCGTTTAACTATTAAATGCTACCGGGAAATGCTAGTTGCAGTACCATATTTTCACGATCATAAGGCGCACAGAAAAAGTCTCAGATGTTCTTTAAATTGTGTGGTGCGCACTGTGTGTGAAACAGCAGCCCCAGCAGAGGGTACCCACGCCCTGTCGTGCTGTGTAGTTAAATATAAAAATAGAACCAGCTATGGAGACCGCGTCTTTTAACACAGTGCGCCCTATGGTCGTGAAAAAACTGTAATATATTATATAATTGGCTTCTTAGTAAGCCAACACAGAGAGGGGGGAGGACACTTACCTTTTAGCGGTTGGTACAAGGTAGCACTCTCAGGCCAAGGCTCAGCAGCTGTACAAGTGATGAGAATGTGTTAGTAAGAATTTAGTTCTAAAAAACAGGAACCTCATGTATTATTTTGCTTTCATTCTGGAAATAAAACATCATACAGAAATATTTCAAATATACAACTGCAGTAATATTACAAATATACTGGAGAAATATGACAAAAATGCGAATATGAGAATGAATACATTTCTACAAAAAATTACAGAAATCTTAAAATATTACTTTGAATATACTACAAAAATACTAGAAAATACCATTACAGTAATACTTTAATTCAAAAACATTATGATAGAAATTTTACCACATAAATACAACAAAAATACTACTACAGAAGTATGAGACAGAAATAACTGCAAAAAAATGCAACGACAGAATAGGATAAAAATTACACTAAGGATATAATATAGAAATACTACAAAAATTGAACTTGAATACAACAAAAAAACTACAGTAATACTACAAAAATACTACAACAAAATTACTAAAAAAATCATACCTGTCATCCTGTACGTTTTTGCCGTACAAAGTATGTTTATTATGCATTTTAAGACGTGTACGACGTACAAGAAAATCTGTACGGAAAATCGCAAATTCGTCAATGATGGGTACCATCCGGTATACACCGACTATCACGAAACAGCAAACAAATCAAGTCAAACGAGTTTGCCGCGGTAGCCTCTATCTCTGTATCCTTTCTTTCGTTGCAAACAAAGCGAGCGGTTTGATGCTACTGTGCGCATGCGTCTGCCACCTGGGGATTTCCCATCATCAAGTCGCAATGGCCGAACCTGAATTAAAACGCCGTAAGTCATTCTGATCTGAAAACAACAGGCGGGTTTGATTGAGTAAATTTGAAATACATGTGGTCTTAAAAAACATCGGATTTCATGTGGTTGTTGTGTAGTGAAAGGAAGTCCGTCTCTTTTTAGAGAACAGGCTTTTTCGGCTCAACTCATTAAAGAGAGCCGGCTCTAAACGGCTCACTTGCTTTGATGCATTATATTACGAATTATTATGTTGTATAAAGAAGTTAAGAAAATAAGGAAGTATAAAAGGAGAAAATGAAAAAAGACAGGTTTGTAGTTAATCCTTTAATCAGTATATTACTAACTTTAATGCAGAAAGTGAATTAATAATTTGAATAAGAAAATGTATTATTCTACTTACCGGTAATTATATTTACATGTATTTTTTCCTTCTACAGTGAACGTCCAAGCTACTTAATTTTTGAACTTTTTTTGTAATAAACCTCATTCATGTCAAGCAACTCAGTATATCAAAACAAAATGTTAATTAACAATATACATGATGTAACGAAACACATGTACAATATAACATGTTAAACTACATAAATAAACACGTTTGGAAAAAAAGTGGTGTAAGATTATTTTGTATTTTGTAAGGGAAAATACGACAGTTTGTAACGGCATGGAGCTGTGGAGGTTGACAGGTATGAAAAATACAGTAGTACAGATTAACAACAAAAGAATCTATGGAAACATTACAAAAACATACAGTGATACTACAAAAATATAACAATGGAAACACGACAAAAAGACTATAGCTTGATTAATACGAACAACTACAATAATACTACAAAAATACTACAAAATTAAACTACAGCGATACTACAAATATACTCCAGTACTACACTAAATACCGGACTGCAGAAATACAACAGAAAGACTTCAAAAATAACACTACCGAAATAATACAAAAGAATACACTATGGAAATATTACAGAAATACTTAAAAAAAACTAAAGTAATATTACAATAATACTACAGATATACAACAACAAAAATGTACTATGGAATACTACAAAAAACTACAGCAATACTACAAAAAAATACTAAAGAAATATTACAACAAAAATCATGCAGTTATACAACAAAATAAATCTATGGAAACACTTCCAAAAAAAATGCAGTAACACTACAAAAAAATACGACAATGGGAATACTACAGCAACATTACAACAAAAAAACAACAATAATACTACAAAAATACTCAAAAATTTAACTACAGTGATACTACAAAGTAACTACCGAACAACACCAAATATCAGAGTGCAGAAATTCTACAAAAATACAACTGCAGTATCCTAGATAACTGAATATTAAATGAACTGCTTAAACTGGGACCTCATACGTTATTTTACTTTAATTGGAGTCGTTTAAAATCCCAAATTAATTAGACTAATCTATTTCAAACGACATGTAACATGTAGATGTCAGCATGTACTTTATAGTTTTTCATAAATGAAAAGGGAGATAGGTTTCCAGAATCTAGCCGAATTAACCCAATGCTATCCCGATTTCAAATAGTTGCCCGCCCCTGTCGTAACCCAAAAGTCACTACCCCTGCTACTAGATATTTATGATCATACTTGAATTCTCTATCGCAGCCTTGTAGAAATGAACATTAGCTAGCTACCTAGCGAAAATCTGTTACATGATGCACAAACCACCAAAGATTATATACTATACCAGCCATTTGTGACACGAGGGCGTCTGCTGCAAGAGACATATCTATTTTTTATTTCGAAATCCCTTTTACGACAATCTTGGTTAAACAGTGATAGTGTTTAAATTGAATGTAAATTGGAGGTTAGTTGGGATTTGGAGGGCAAATATTTTCTTAGCGGCTGGTTCACCAGCAATTTTAGTCCGACAAGAAACACGGAACGAGAAAGTTGTTTCCGGTCGGGAGTTGAAAACGTCAAATTCGTTCATTTCCGTTTCTAGTACATTAAACTCGCAGGACCCCTGTGTATTTTCACAGGAAAATATTTTATTTCAAATACAACACAATTGAAATCAAATGTTGGCACACAATTGTGACCAGGGACAATTTTAGGTGCAGAGCTTTGGAGTGTTGAGCACAGTGCAGCGGCAAGCAAACTACGGCCTGTATACAGAATATAAACCAACATCCATCCATCCGTTATCTGCAACTCTTAACCTCATGAGGGTCGCAGAGGTTCCATTCCAGCTACCACCCAGCAGTGGGCAGGGGACGCCCTTAACTTGTTGCCAGCCAGTTAACAACTCACTCGCTCATTCACACTTAGGGACAATTTGGACGAGCCAATTAACCTGACTTGCACGTTTTTGGAATGTGGGAAAAAACGGATTGCCCGGAGAAAACCCACGCATCACGGGGTGAACATGCAAACTCCACACAGGAAGGTTCGATCTCATGACCTCAGAACTCTGCCGCACACGCGCTAACCACCGATCCGCCGCGCTTCCCATCAATCAACAATAACACAATAATAAAACAAGCAAGTAATAAATGAAAAATAAAAATAAATGTTTTGATAAAGGTGAGGCAGATAATCATGATAGGCAAGTCTGAAGAGGTGGGTTTGGAGTCGGAATTTGAAGGTGCAGGGGGGGGGGGGGGGGAATTTACGCAGAATATGGCATAAGAGGTAGGTTATATAGAGGAGGGGGCTGTGGTGACTGGAGATGGGTCAGAAGAGAATGATTTTCAAATTTTACCTTATTTCTATCTTGTTTTGCAAGTATAACTGTATTTTAATATCTATGTTTTTCTAGGAAAATAAGGAAAATAATACTTGAAATGAGCAAAAAACTATTTCGAACAAAACATGTTTTTCTACATTATGTCTTTTTCAGTTTCTCTTAGTAAAGTAATAAAATGCTAATTAATATAGAATATAATAGAATAGATTATACCTTTATTATAATAATATATAATTGTATTATCAGCCAAATTATGTGCATGATCTTTATTTAATTTGTTTAATTATTTTTTGTCTGTGCAATTTTAAACAGCTTCATCAAAAACGATTTATTCGATATATTTCCGTTCACAAATTCATGAGCAGATACATAGTATATAAAGAGACAACAAATCTCATGTTTTATTTTTCAAAGATAAAATCAAGGGATTTTCTGGCCATACAAGACAAGGTCTCAAAGCATACTGGTTGAAAAACATTGTGTTAAAGGGACACCGTGTAATATTTGACCACATGGTGTCGCTGTATTGTGAAGTGAAACCAGTGCTACGAATCACGAGGAAGATAACAATGGAGAAACAAAATGACCAGACCAACCTAGTTTTCTTTCCTCTAGGTGACTCATGTTATGTAAAATAATACAAATGTGTTGCTCTGCAACATAAGTGTAAGGCCAGCGCCCCGCAGGCTGGATTTTGCTTTGATTGTGATTATTTCAAAACAAATTTGATGGGATTAATAACTCCATGTGTATTCTACGACACAATAACGTTGTGTCTGCATGTGTATTATTCATAAATGAAAAAAATGGATCCGTCTCCAAGATGTGCCCCTTTGCCAACTTTTGGAACCCAATACGGCCCCTGACTTCTGATAGTTTCCCACCCCGGAGTAGAACGTGGAATGAGAAATAGTAGTAATGCAAATAATCAAGTAATAGAAGGGACCCCAAATCTAAATTTGAAGGCTTGGGCCTGACTTATTGTTGGTTGGTTGGTTGGTTGGTTGGTTGGTTGGTTGATTGGTTGGTTGGTTGGTTGGTTGGTTGGTTGATTGATTGGTTGGTTGATTGGTTGGTTGGTTGATTGGTTGGTTGATTGGTTGGATCCCTTAACTACTGGGGCCGTAGGGGCAGCATTTCTTGTGGTGTGTCCTGGGCAAGTACAGCCTGGTGGCGCCCATCCCTCTCCAGGCCAACATATGTTTCCACCTTGTTTTATTTTCCAAGTTCAAAATGCCTTTTGATGTACTTACACAATTTGGCCACAAGAGGACGTCCAACAACAGCTAGATGCGCGAATTACGTGCAACGTACCATAAGAAAAGAGGCAGTGCTGCTTCAGATAGCTGGGTGAAGACTAATTGGATCATTTCAGCCTTGTTACCGTTTCCACAGGTTTTGAAACCATATCAGTGACAAATGCTTTTCATTTCGTGTGCTCTGGGTTGTGGGTGATCTCTTGATCAATCTTGTACTTTTCCTGTCCGTTTGTCTCCAACGGAAGGCGCCAATTAAAGCAGCTCATTTCCCCTTCAACTATATTACTGCAAGCAATTGAAATTGTCACGCACCCAAAATTGCCCTCCAGAAAGCACGTGACAAGCTGCAAATACGTATTTTGTGCATTTTTCCACTTGACTCTTTCCAAGAGATGTAGTCGTTTGGGAACGTTTTCCCGACAAAATCCATCTTAAAACATTGCTTTTTGAATGTTTTTGTTTCCTGTTTATTTGTTGACTTATTTATTAATTCATTCGTTCCTTGCTTTGTTCATTCGTGTATGTGTGTATGTATTTATTCATGTATCCGAATATTCATGTATTCATGTATTTGTTCACAATTGGTTCTTTCTTTCTTTCGTTCGTTCTTTCTTTCTTTCGTTCGTTTTTTCTTTCTTTCGTTCTCTCTCTCTCTCTTTCTTTTGTTTATCTGTTTCGTTCGTTTGTGTTTCTTTCACTCATGTATTTATTTATTTATACATTCATTCGTTTGTTCCTTTTGCCTTTCATAATTTGTTTTTTCTTTAATTGTGCATAGACCAAAAGACATAATTTATTCATTCCTTCATTTGTTCTTTATTTCAAACCACGAAACATGCTTCATACTTTCTCATTCATTCTTCCTTTCTTTTTGTCTTTCTTTTTTTTCTTTTTTTCTTTCTGTTTGTTTGTCTGTCTGTCCTATTGTTTGAATAGTGCATGTGCAAGACAGCCTTAGAAAGAAATAAACCTTATATGTAAATATTTTATTTGCTGAACAGGAACAACAATTACAAAAATGTTTTTCCGCATATAAAAGTCAAACACAATTTTATTTTCACGTTCTCACATACAAAACGACACATTCAACGCTACCAGATATACAATATGCTATGGGACATGCACATAAGAAAAGTAAGTACTGACAGAGGCAACTTAGCATTGTAAACTGGAATTACAAATGAAATTTAACAAACTATACTCTTTGAATGTTGTTGCTGAATGGACCCTGTAAGAAAACCCTGAGACGAAAATGCAAAATACGTTTTGGAGCTCAGCTGTGATTGTGTGTGCATAAATGTGTGCGTGTAGGTAATTGTGTGTTTGTGCGTACTTTCTGTTGCACGCTATTGCTTTTGGCACATTAGAGATTCAGTACGGGATAGGTCATCCTTAAGCTTCTCATGTCCTTCAAACATATTTTGGTCAAATGTGTCTTCTCTATCTCACTCTTATACAACCCTGTTTTTTTACCCTGTAAAAATAATACGTTAACATGTGTAATACTTAAAGGGACAGTGTGTAATATTGACTCACTGGATGCTACTGTATTGTGTAGTGCAACCAAAACAAGTAAGACTACATATCTGGAGACACAAAGTTAGCACTATTTTTATTTCTTATGGCAAAAAAAGAAAGAAAAGAAAAGGAAAAGAAAACTAAGGAAAATCAGAAGACAATACAGGAAGAAAAAGCAAAAACAAATAAGTAATGTAAAACGAGAGAAACAAGGAAAATGAAAGGGTTTAGAAAAAATTGAGAGAATGAAAACGAAGGAGAAAAAAATGAAACAAAAAGAAAAGTTTTTCTTTTTTGGGTTAAAAGCAGTAGCAACATGAAGGTCAAACATGTCAGCTCCCTTAAGATCAAACACTTTTGAAAAAGCGCCAGTGAGCCACCGGGGCGGCGCTAAAGAGCCGCATACTATCTTTAAAATTGCAGGTGACTGACCCTGCTCCAGATGAGTCTTGTGTTATCTGAAATAAAAGCACATTTCTCGACGTACGAGAAAATAATGCATATAAATATAACAGTTCATGTATTTTATCGTATTATCTAAATGAATATATATTTTTTTAATGAATGAAAGTTTTTTTTTGACCACTATCAGGCACTCATTACTACACACTGCCCCATTTAACAAATAACCCTGTTCTCCTCCCTCAAAAAAACATTGATTCTTCCAGGAGATCTGCAAACTGAAAATAAAATGATGACGATGTTAGGCTATATATAATGAAAAATACATAGATGGTTGAGGAATGGCGGCCTGGCTCGTCACTTTGTCTTTTGCTTCTTTTTAAAGGGTCAGTGTGTAATATTTGACCACTAGATTTCACTAGATAAAAAACGAGTGCTACCAAATTATACAAAATACGGGGACTCAAATTGACCAAATTGCACCATTTTGCAAGCCTTTTAAAAGCAAGGAACAGTAAAGAAGACAACACGTGAAATATGGAGGAAAAAGGGGAAAAAGTTATCAAAATAGAAAAACATAAAGAAAAAAGGATAGAAAAGGGAGGTAAAAGAGCAAGAAAAAAAAGATAAGAAAATGGGTACCAAGATGGCAGAAAATCAAGTCAGTTTCCTCTATAAAGGTGAGCCTTATGTCAAATAAATACATTTTTTCTACCTACAAGTATTTAAACATGCATGTGTATATGACATGGCATGTATTTTTGAGTATTTTTCAAATTAATATTGTTATTTTCTAATGAATGAAGTTGTTTTACCACAAGAGGGTGATAAATAATACACACTGTCCCTTAAAAGAAATAGGTTGTTTGCAGACTTCCAGCCCTGCAAATCACGGCGTGATCTCTGCTTTCTCTGCACTTTTCTTGGCTTTGTTACGTCCTTTGGTGTTGGGCAGCTTGTTGTCCTTCTTCCAGCGCATTCGCCGGTTCTGGAACCAAACTTTGACCTGGCGCTCGGACAGACATAATGTATTTGCCACTTCCACTCTGCGACGGCGCGTCAAGTAGCGGCTGAAGTGGAACTCCTTCTCTAGCTCCAAAACCTGCTGGCGCGTATATGCCGTCCGTAAACGTTTCGGTTCGGGGCCTGGATGGTTTGGGTTTACTGCAATAGGGGAAAAGAACATACAGTATAACGTTTTTTAATGCATTTTAAACACGTTCCAAGATCGTTATTGTTGGGTGAACTAAAACATTTTTATCATGTGATAAACAAATTAAGTGATAAGTTGATAATATATAGCATGCATACATACAACATGCTATATGGAGGACCAATTCGCCGTAAGTAGAAACAGAAGTATAAATAAATAACTGCCCTACAAAAAACGCCAAATAAATGAATGAACACGTAAATAAATCACAAAATAGCTAAAAATATGACATACATGCAATTTATTGATCTATCTAAGCATTTTTTCAATTATTTAGTCATTTTATTATTTAGTCGTCGTCTTAGTTGGTCTTTGTTTATTTGTAACAGTTTGTCGTTGCTGTATTTTGTCGTTGTAGTACATACTTTCATTGTATTTTGCCTTCTTGTGTTTTGTGTTCATATTTTGTTGCAGTATTTTGTCATCGTTATATTTTGTCTTTGTAGTACTCTTATTTTGTTGATGTATTTTGTCGTTGTATTTTGTCGTCGTCAGATTTTGACGTTGTTTTATTTTGTCACCACAAAATGTTGGTCAAATGAGGAGGCGGGTCAAACGGGCTGAGCTTCTCATTTATTTGTTTTTTTCTATATATATATATATATATATATATATATATATATATATATATATATATATATATATATATATATATATATATATATATATATATATATATATATATATATATATATATATATATATATATATATATATATATATATATATATATATTCGCGCAAGTGATGCTGCTGCTGCTGCGCCTGCAAGGCATGTCCACATATATATGTTTATATATATTTATTTATATATATATATATATATACATATATATATATATATATATATATATATATATATATATATATATATATATATATATGTAGCCTAGATGGTAGTGTGCCCGCTTTGAGACTGGGAGGTCGCTGGTTCGCGCCTCGACACCGAGACATACCTAATTGGTATAATGGCGGCGCCCTCTGGCTGCGGCTGCATCGACTCGCTACAACGGGTCAGGTGTATCGACATTTCGTTCTGTGTACATTGTTACAAAGAATGACAATACAAAGGAAATTATATATATATATATATATATATATATATATATATAAATCTAGGATACAATAAAAATGTCCTGCATTATTCAATTGCAGTAAACTGTAATTTCCAACCCTTGTTTTTAGTCCGTGTGTCCATTTGCAGCCGAGCTGTTGCAGACGGCCCACCTTTGATTATTAACGCGCATCTCTTTGTTTCGCGACCGTATGTGCACGCCTACGTGCAAGACTGCAAGCACACGCACACGTGCACGCACGCATGCATCCGCGGGCACACATACATGCACGTGCAGACATACATGCGCGCACAAACTTCACGTATGCACACAAAGGCCGCAGCAGAGCCGTAAAACTTTATGGCGGCTGTAATTCTGCTTGACTTCTCGCTGCGGCCATAAATAACTCACTGCGAGAGATTGTGCTTCCAAATGGACAAAACGCTAAAACAAGCGTGTGTGTGAGTGTGTGCGTGGCTTTAGATGTAGGGTGGGGGATATTGTAAGGGAGAAATGGAGGGGGGGGGATAAAATAAATTACAGCCTCTAAAAAAGTGAATTAGGTTGTGTTCCTCACCGTGGGCGATATGCACCTTCTTCATCCAGGGATACACCACAACGGGAGGCTTTTCTTTGGCCTGCAGGCCCCCTCCCGCGCTGCCACACATTCTTCTCTGCACCTGAACAGGTTTTGAGGCACACGTCGTCCACATCTCTGTAAAACTGCCCTCCTTGTCGTTTTCGTGCTCGCTGTAGCCGGGGAATGGTGCAATTGTCTGCAGGGGAAGCCGTTCTGCATCTTCGCGCAAGTGATGCTGCTGCTGCTGCGCCTGCAACGCATGTCCACATGCGTTTGGCTGCGGTGCAAAACCAGAATCAGATGGAGGTGCATTTGCAGAAGAAGATTGGTAGCTGTAATTGTTGTGTTCTTGGTGTGAGCTGCTGTAATACCCCCCCTGGTCATTGAAATGAGTGTAATCTTCTTCGCAAGACGGGAAGTGCGGCTCGGCGTATTTGCAGCTCACCGCGTACGACTCCATGATTGATTTATAGTGAGGCAGGTTGGAGAATACTAATTTTTCTTTTTTCGCCTCTCTCTCTCTCTATCTCCCTTTCTTACCCTGTAGAGCACCTTTTTTCTCCCCCTCTAGCATCAAGCCACCCTGCGGCTGTCAAATAGACGAACGGTTGCGTGGAGCACGTGATCGAGTGGGCTAGCCAATGAGAAGCAAATAATTGTTTTGGGTTGTGGGGGTGAAGGCTGTTTTTCTTAATTGTCATATAAATATTTGCTACGAGGGTTGAATCAGAATGTTTGTGGATTACAACATGCAATGTCATCTTTTTTTTTTCAAACACTCATGGCCTACACCACATCATGTTATGTGATCGGACGAGACAAAACTGAGAAGATCTAAGGAAAAGGAACATCACACAATGATTTCCAGGTTTAAATATGTCGGTAATGCTTATCGCCATTATTTTGCCGACTCCAGATAAGATTTTAGGAAACAAACCATCTAGTGTTGCTTTACATTAATTGAAGTCACGGACTCACTGTTTAAGGCAATGCAAAAAATGCTGAATTTAAAAGGATAGCGCCTGTGTCTCTGTAAAGGTTTATGGCCATTTTAGTTCATTTATTTCTATACCAGATTGGAAATCTAACAGCAAAGTTTCAATATTCAGGTCAACATTTTTTTAATGAACTGCAGAAAGACCTTTACATCTATTTAAATTATGTTTTAATCATGATTTGTGTGTATATGTGTGTTTGTATGTGAATTATAGGCTCTGTAAAGGCTAAACTGATTTTAGTGAAAATGTACAGACGTTAGACATCTGTTTTTGCTGGGTTTGTTTTCCTGGAGTGTCTAAAACCCTCTGGCCGCCAAATGGAGTGCTGCAGCTCCGGAATACTGACCAGTCCAAACAGCCGAATCCAATCTTGTAAATAGCCCGACAATGCCGTGGGCAATTTTGCTTGTCATCGAATCAATCATTTGATTCAGTGATTGTGTGATATTATGTCCGTTCCTGTCTGCATTAATTTTCACAAATTCGTTTAACAGTAGTGTAAATTAATTAGATTATCGTGTTGTTGTTTTTTTCTCTCTCAGAGTTGATAAAGAGTACAAGCAATCAAATCTTAGTGAAGGAAAACATATCAAGGGTAAGAGATTCCTTAATAATCATTTCATCACCAAATCTCACATCGCTGAATCATTATTTAATTGTGAGCCCACAAAATGACCCACAAGCAGCACTCCAGCTAAGGCGCACATTTTACTTATAATTTAAATCAACATTGTTTTGGGAGAGCCTGTAAATATTATATTATTACTGGTCTTTTTTTTTTTTTAACTTGAATTTATTCTACTGTCCCTGTTTTAAACTGCAAAAACCTTTCATTCACATCATGGGCGTAATCAGGCCATTTTTTGGAGGTGCTCAGGCAAAAATGTAAAATCGCAGCTCGTAATTAATGTGGGGTGTTGGTAAAGCGGTAGTGTTGGTAGGTATGAAATGGGGCCCCCAAATCTAAAAAAAATAATCGCGCACATATTGAAGGGACGCAGGGGGCATATGTGGCATTGTGGCCACACAACAACAACGGGAGGGCATGCACGCTTTGTTTTGGCCCTGGGGTCACTTGAGGTGTCCCAGTTCAGCATCTCACAATCATTATCACCGTCAACAATAAAAGCCACTTTGGAAAAATGGGTCCAAGCACAGAGGAGGTGGGGAAATTGTGCAAAGGCGTTTTTCAAAAATGACACTGCTGGCATAGAATCTCGTAAAATGGTTAAATTGAGCCTTCACGCGAAGGAAATAAATGATAGTCATTTTCTAAACATGCACCCTTCCCCAAAATAATCATTTATCCGTGGATTTGTCTCCCCCACCTGAACAACCAGATTGTTGGAGGTTTTGTGTGATCGGATCCAATACAAGTGAACATGCAAAGAAAATCTTCTTCATCTTTAATCGTGCTGGATTGTTTTATTTTGAAAGAGAATCTCAATTTCTTACGAAAATGGGGCTTTTAATTTGATGTCAGAATTCTTCAGGGGAGACATAATTTAATAAAAGTGGCATAATTAAGCAAAGTGGAAATAGGTGTCCTATTGAGAGACAAATGAAACATCAATTAAGCAAAAGATAACCCAAATTAAGTAAAAAAAAATCGAGTAAAAAAACGACAATCACAACTCCCCCAACATTTTAACTGATTTGGGTTGTTTTATAAGGAACACCCTATTGTTTAGGGCTCTTCCGAACAAATGGATCTCGTTTTTGTGGAGAAGGGCTTAGCGTGGACAAAATATATGGAAGATCGATCCTGCCATAAGTAGAAGATAAATGTTTGAATACATACAAATGAAAATATGCCATACAAATTAATAAACATAAATTAATCACGTAAAACCCAAATATGAGACAAATATGCTATTTATTCATGTATTTATGCATTTTGTCATTTGATTATATTGCTATTTATTTTGACATGAATTTTGTTTTTCTATTTTGTCGTTGTATTTCGTTCTTGTATTTTGTCACGACAAAATGTTATTCAAAAGAGTGGCCAGATCAGCAATGATAAACCAATAGGTGGAAAGCTTACCTTATATATATATATATATATATATATATATATATATATATATATATATATATATATATATATATATATATATATATATATATATATAAAGCGTCCCAAAAATTGTGAGGAAGTGAATATAAGTAAAATGCACACTTTTTCCTAAAATTTGGGAAATGTGACTTTTTGGGTAGCCAAAAATTTGGTAAAGCATTATGTGCAACTGCAGGCTTAGACATTTGGCAAAGTTCAGCTTTTGACAATATACTGTATGTTACCAATAGGATAAGTTACTTGTCCATGTAGATTTTCACAAAAATGGTTTTGCAAGAGTGGTTAACATAAATGATACCCTAAAAGGCTCGTCTGTGCTGGCAGTATATGCAAGGGCCCTTATATCACCATGCACACATTGCAATGGAATGCCATTAATCACCAAGTCTGAACAAACAATTTCTCCAAATGTGAACAAAACTGCATGTATCAATAACGTTTGGAAGAAAACAAATTGGAGGTAGTACAGCAGTTTAAAACCTTCACCACACATCCTGGTCTGAACACTTTCCCACCATGTATGACCTGGGATTACCTACAGTATATCAGGGGTCTGAAACTCGATTACCTTGGTGGCCGCTGGAGCTAGGGTCCTGGTGAGCTTGGGGTCAAATTGGGTTTTCCACCCCCAAAAAATTCTGATAAAACATTAAAGTGTTCGCAAATATATTTTTTAAATTCCCTACACAAAACAAGATATAAAAATAAAAGTTAAAAATAAATAAATAATGTACAAATCAATCCATCCATCCATCCATCCATCCATCCATCCATCCATCCATCCATCCATCCATCCATCCATCCATTCATCTATTTATCCATGCATCCATCCATCCAATATCCGCAAGGGCTGCATTTTAAGTGTGTATTATTTATTGGTTTTGTTGACTCCTAGAAAGATATTCCACTCTCCTAGCGCAAATAGACATTGAATATCAACACCATATTTTACAGGAAGTCAGGCATGTTATACCTCAGAATAAAAACTGCCAAAGAAAAGCTTACTTGGCATTCTTGGTTTTGATGACCGAGTCGCTTTCCTAGAAAGACATTCTACTCTGCCATGCCAGGGCAAGTTTGGACTTAGTCTTATTCTTTGCGTTTTCCATTCTCATGTGCCAATGACCCTGGCAAAAAAGGAAATGGTTTCTCATCTCACCACCAGTGATGCTCTAATGGTGTTCAGCCATTCAAGTTAGCACTTGCTTTTGGATGCACAACAGAATACAGCAACATCTAGTCCAGGGGTTGGGAACCTTTTTGACTCAAAGTGCCATAAAAGCACTTTTTTTTTAGAAAGCTAAGTCAAATATTTTAAGACAAGGTTTAACAAAATCACCAAGCCCGCTCTCCAGACAAAGGCAGATTCTTCAATACTTTTTTTACTTTGTAACGTTTTATGATTTTATAAAATCTATGAAAAAATAATTATGCCAGAGCCTGTGTCACATTTCAACATCAATACACCATTTGAAATAAGAGTGCTGACTCATTTTGACCGGCATTTTTGTCTTAAATAATGGTTTCCAAAAAAAGTTGCGAGCAAAGTTTTTTGTAAAAATGTCCCAAAATACTGCAAAAGAACATACCGACGTACAGTATTTTCGCCTTTGTGCAGACGGTCCTTGGTGGAGTGCCTGTGCTGTGTGTATGGCTCCACCCATTCCTACCACTCACCCAATCAAATTACTTTGGGTGCTTTGCTTGAGTTTTTGGTTTTTACATTTTGTTCTATGGGTTTTCATCATAAAGTGTCTCAACAGTGAGCATAGATTGTTTAATGAGCTCCATATAAATAATCCTTCGAGACGTTCAGGATAAACAGGCTATGTTGGTGTGACATATTGACTGTAAACTGCAGTTGGCACTGTGCCCTTTATATCCTGGACTGAATCACTTTCATTAATAGTGATGACTCGGCTTTGTGCATGCCTAATGCAGCTTTGCAAGTAACAATGAATAAATAAACGTGGGAATCACATTTTATCTCCGAGCCAGATGTATTCATGAAAAGAACCATACATGGCTCGCGAGCCATGAGTTCCAGACCGCTGATATGGTCATTAGTTCACAGTGTCCCTTTACTTTCATATTAAAGGGGGGGCTCAAACTATCATCATTAGGGGCTGCAATTTGCCCTCGGGCCGCAAATTTGAGGGCCCTGACCCACTGTATATAATTTTAATGTACTCCCCTCTAATCATTTACAATGTACTGTGGTGAAAACAAAAATCTGACTAATTTATGGAAAGTACGAGTGAAGAGTGACTCAAGCCGAGTGAAGCAAAAAGAAGTAACACGCTAAGGGCCCGGTCACACAGCCGTTTGCGTCTGTATCGAGGCTGAATCACGGCCAGAAATTTCTGCCTGTGAAGCGGACGCTGTTGGACGCTTTGAGATCGCCATATAGACGAGATACAGCAGTGCTTTACACGCGGTCGGAAATTCACACGCAGTTGGTCGCGCGAAAAAGTTTTGCGCTGCTCAAAACTTTAGACCACGTGTTAACCGCGGGCGGCACACGAGGTAATGACGCGGAAATGACGCGGAACGACGTGCTATGGCCGCGGCCGGGGCGTGGTTACATGTGGGTAGGACGCGAAATTTCAGCGGGTAATCGTGGATGGAGCACGGTCATAGCATGTTCTGCGCCTGTATCGCGGTGTTATTACGTGAAATTAGCATGTTACGCGTGTGACGGTCAAACGCCTTTCTCCGCGTATATATACAGCGCGATTTGCCGAGCACACGTCAGTTGTGCTCGAGACGTCAAGGGGTGAACATGGATCCCCGTCACCGTAGTGACCTCGTCTTAATCCATTTTTATTTCTTGACATTTATTTTCATTTCATAACAAGATAATAAAATAAAAATGAAAAATGTTTACAATAATAACGTATTGGCTTCTTCGGTGCCATAGCTTGAAATCTTGATCTTCACGGGACTGTGTCTTGAGCGGTTATGATTTCTACAGCCCGGTGTTATGCCGAGATTTGCATCCCCTCGCTACTACAACCACTTTTACCTCGTTTTATCTAACGTTTATATCACTTTTAGGGAATTTAATGGCGAACATATAACCAAAACCACTTCGTCTTGCATTTGTTGGGAATGTAATACAACTTAAACCATTCCGTCTTTGTATTTGTTGTGAATGTAATCAAACGGTAATGCATGCCGTATACAAATCACTTTTGAGCAGGTAACATGTTTATTTTGCCTTTTTCTATTCAAATCGCTCGTATTGAAACTGTTATGCACTTTACCATAAAGCTTATTTCTGCATAATAAGCTTTACGGTAGAGTGCATAACAGTTGATTTATATACGGTGTGCATTACCGTGGATGCAATTCTCGGCATAACGCCGGCTCGGCAGCTTTTATACCCGTGGTCCACACGAGAAAATGACGCGGAAATGACGCGATGAGGAAGCGGAACAGTCGCCAGCGTCTGTTTTGCGGGCATACCACCGATGAACAGCGGGTTGGCCAATTTTGCGCATTTTCCATCGCGGGCAACCACGGGCAAAAAAAACGCAAAATGTTACCCGCGATACAGACGCAAACGGCTGTGTGACCGGGCCCAAGGTAAGAGTGCTTTTTTTAGCTTCTTAGGACTTAATTATTCAACTCCAGTATGCCCTCAGATTATGTTAGTGCAAAGAAAGGAACTGAGAATGTTTTTTTAGTTGGTGACCAAATATTGAGGGTGGGCAAATTGATCCAAATATTGATATTATTGATACTAATTAAGTACTTGGATTGAATAAATACTATTGTCCTTCTCTTTCTCACTCGGGGCCCTCTCTACACACTCCAAGAAACTTTGACAACCTCTTTCTACCTGGCCTGCAGCTGCATCTTGCCTGTCAGGCAAAAGAGGGCCAAATCTATGCGTGCACCCTTATCAGAGTGCTAAATATGACTTAGGCAAACGATAAGGGCAGCACAGTGTGGATTTTTTTCATTTTCAACAGCAAAAGCTTGATCTGACAATTTTGTGGTAAAATGGTCCGCGACTGTGGCAAATTTACATAAACCATTGAAAAATGTTCACCCTACAGAGAGTAACGAGCTGCAATCCAAAAACGTAAAGATGTTACTCAGGGGACATTTCAGGCTCACAACCTTGGGGTGCTGAGCACACCGAGTGCCTGGCTGGTTATTATTACTACTTTTTTGCATTTCACTCAAATTGATTTAGGACCATTCAACAATGTTCACGAATGTCACTTCCCATATATGAACATCACATTACACTTTGTGCATTGCAGAAACACTGTTACTACGCTATCCCCAGATTATACTTACTTATTTCTATTAGAGTACCCACACACTTACACAAACAGTTAATCAACTCATCCACTGTATTACGCACTCTCACACTGCGGCAAGTGACACTAGCAGCGCCAAAAAAGAGTAGGGACTGGGAGCGAGAGCAGTCCAAAGAATCGAATAAACTGAACCATTTCAAGGCAGTGGAGCATTTCCGGCGCTGCGTTTTTTTAATCGAGCGTTTTCCGTCATACTTCTGTTCGTCTCTGACCTTTTGCTTGACACTGCTCTTGGCCAATTGCAGTACTTAGCATGTGACAACCTATGAGGGCCTGTTTTGGAAAAAAAGTCATGACCAATTGTGATTAATTTTTACTCCGTAAGTGTAAGCCTATTCTGTTATTTATAATTGACACCAATGATGTTACGGTTTCTGAACAGAGACCTGTAAATCCGTTGTCACTTATGGCAACAGAGCCGAAAGGGCTTCTTCAATAAATTGTTCATTATATTACTTTGACTCTCTTGACTTTTCCTCTAAAACCATTGTTGTAATGGAAGTATTTAATTTTTGAACTGTTGTATTGTTTACAAAATTTGCACTTTCTTACTTTTTTTTCCAAAATTCATATTTTTGTATTTTTGTTACATTGCTGCCTTTTTATTTGACTCTCATGACAATTTGTTCCGAAATTCTTGTAATGGAACTATTTCTATATATTTTTTTATATCGTTAAGGTTTGAATTGTTGTCATTTGATAAAAAATGAAACATTTAGTGCTGTGTTTATCGTACTTATGAACTGACTCAAAAGGGAGGGTTGAAATATTCAACTATTGGTTTTGATCTATACTACCATGTACCGTATTTACTAAAGTTCCCAGTATCGCCCACCCCTAATTCAAAGAGAACAAAAAAGTTGAATTAGAAAAAAGTTCTTCAAAAAGACAAAGACTTGGAAAGACGAGGATATTGTTGCGTCTATCCAACAACATACGCTTGCAATAATCAATTTTAAGTTCCAAACAATCTACAAAACAAAAGGAAATAAATTAAAAAGGAAAAAAATAAATGTGTTTGCACACACGTCACAATGTGCAATACGATGGGGTTTTTTGCCCCTCGTTACGGCATTTTCACTCCTAGGAACTCCAAAACAAATTATTTAGAATATTTTCAAGTCACTTGCCTCATTCACTTCAAGGATGCCCGGCCTCTTTTGGATGACCGCATATAAGATGCTGGTCTGCTTGAAACAAAGCTTGAGATAGTAGATGAATGTTTTGCTATTTTTTAACTTAAAGCTCACATAACCACAAAATATCAATGTAGAGCATGATTTAATAAACTTACATCCGTTTAAGCTCTGTATTAAATTTCAAACACAAAACATATTTATTAAAGAAAGATAGTTGTCATAAGGGAAACATGATAGATATTTTATAGAAAATGAAACATCTTTATTGACTTGAATCTTTGTGTTAGGTTGATGGTATGATAAACTAACTCAAGAAGGGAAGGGTTCAATCATTGATTGATTATGACATTTCCAGGCAAAACGTTCCAGGATTGGATTGGAATTGATTGATACTACTACGGGCAGCACGGCGGCGCAATGGTTAGCGCGTGTGCAGCACAGTTCTGAGGTCATGAGATCAAACCTCCTGTGTGGAGTTTGCATGTTCTCCCCATGCTTGCGTGGGTTTCCTCCGGGCACAGCGGTTTCCTTCCACATTCCAAAAACATACATATCAGGTTAATTTGCTGGTCCAAATTTTCCCGAAGTGTGAATGAGTGAGTTGTCTGTCTCTGTGTGCCCTGCAACTGGCTGGCAACCAGTTCAGGGTGTCCCCTGGCCACTGCCCAAAGATAGCTGGGATGGGCTCCAGCACCCCTCGACCCTACTGAGGATAAGCGGCGCAGATAATGGATGGCTGGATGATACACTACTAGGATTTGATCATTACCAGAATTCCCAGTTTTGCCCACCCCTACTGTTATGTTGTCTTAGGTTTTCTTTTTAAAGCCTAAATTATCATTTTATTATTATGTTGTTTATTTGAAGTTTTCTCACCATTCTACGTGACCATGGCTCATACAGGTTATACATTTTGGTTAATAATTTGCTCTGTTTTGGATTTAACTAAAATTTTAACCTGTTTTTCAAGTTTTGCTGCATTTTTTTAATCTTTTTTTTTTTAAAAACAAAAAATCTGTCTTTTACTACCAAAACTTTTTTTTAACTTTATTCAAAATTTTTTTAGTAAAAGAAATGCACATTTTTTTTATTATTCATTTTTTTCCTCAGACGAATAAGTTTCAAAAAATATTTCCTTACACTACCTTGTGTGCAGAAAATTACATTTTTTTATCGCCTAATCTGCTGCCACCTATTAGAGAATACAGTAGAATTGTCTTTATTTTCATTCAATATCGCAACATACTGTATGGTTTACCATGAGACTTTACAGAGCACTTCAGGATAAACGTAATAATACTTAAAGAAAAAAAAATTGTGTATGTATATATATATATATATATATATATATATATATATATATATATATATATATATATATATATATATATATATATATATATATATATATATATATATATATTCATATATATATATATATATATATATATATATATATATATATATATATATATATATATATATATATATATATATATATATATATATACATGTGTGTGTATAAAAATACCAGACTTTCTGTAATTACCTATATTTCATGTTGATGATGTGGTGTAATAGTAGTCTGTAGTCTGCAGCCCTTTTAGACTTCTTAAAGATTAAGGACTATATAGGGCAGGAGTGTTATATGTCGAAGTGTCCTTGGGGAAGACACTGAATTCCTACTGCCCCCGATACATGGCGGACGCAACTATCGGTTAGTTAGTGTGTAAAAAGGGAAAAGTGCGAAGCACATTGTAAAGCGCTTTGGGAGGTCTTCATTGACTTGAAAAGCGCTATATAATTGCAGACCATTTTACATTTAGATGTGGCTCATATCGAGGACACTTGATGCAGCGCACGGCTAGCCGCTGCGCTCTAATTGGCTTTTTTCACTGAAACAAGAAGCCCTCCATTGTTGTTTTACTTTCTTAAAATGATAGTAAAAGCATTCATTCAACTGAGATCATCTGTTTGTAAATCTATAATTGTTATATTGATACGGTGGGCTTCTACTGTATCTATATCTGTTCTGGATATTTATTCTGTGCATCTTTGCCTTTTCTTTAAACAGTGAATGGATGACTGGATTCTCCAGACGAGGTTTCGTTGTTCTTTGACAATGATAATACATATTCTAAATCCGAATTTTCTGTATTGCTGCAGTTTTCACCATCTGAAGAAGAAAATTAAAGCCTAAATACCACATCCCCTGAGGTAACAATCCTTTTTTGGTGTTTTAGCTTGGTGTCATGAATCCCTAATGCCCCCGATAGCAGGTAGTTGCTTGCATGGCTGATGCTGCTATCGGTTAGTTAGTGTGTAAAATAGAGAAATGTGAAGCAAACTGTAAATCACTTAGGGAGGTCTTCATTGACTTGAAAAGCGCTATCTAAATGTAGAACATTTACATATATAAATAATCTTCACAGTGTCAATCTAAAACTTTGCCCAACTATGAAATTGCCCATCCCATAACAATGAAGGTTAATCCTTCCTTTTTGTCACTGGATCGTCTTGCTGGATGGAAAGCAAAGGAACCCAATTTGAAAAGACAAGCATCCTCTTGTGTGGGGGACAGATGATAAGTCCTCGCCCATAGACTCCCCTAGAACCCAATCTGTGACCGAGTATAGTCCACACACATTCGGTTCTACAGGGTATTCATAGGCGAAGACATTCTTTGGCTAATAACTTGACCAAGCTGACTAAAACATCAAAATAGCATCAAAATCTAGTACAATGGTCTCCAACCTTTCTCAAGCGTTGCGCTACGTTTTATTACTAATTAGCGCAAAGGGCACCCTGTGGCACGCGAACAGTTAAGCAGTGGCAAGCAAACGGTTAAGCAGTGGCACGCGAGCGCACAGCAAAATAATAATGATTCGATTTTAAAAATGCGCATTTTTACATGGAATTTAGACATTTTCAGTTGTGCGCCGTGTTATTTAGAGGCTTTATGTCAGCGCCCTTACTCCTCTGCTTCGTGAGTGTGTGTTTGCGCGGCGTCTCTCAGAGGAGAGATCCGTGTTTTAACCCAGCCAACGAAACACACGTGCGCGATAAATGAATGAATCATGACGGCTCCTCCACCGGAAAAAATCTTGTTATTTTCAGCCAGCGTGGACAAATGACTGGGGCTTTGTGCAAAAAAATGACCTTGCTGTTTGTGCATTATGCCTCGAGAGTGTTTTACCTCACACATTAAGTGTTAAACGTCATTACGAGACGAAACATGAACATGAATTCAAGGACCAGTCTGACAAGGCGGAGGCATTAAAACGCGCTGTTTCCAGGTACGGCAAACTAACACGGACCCTGAAAACCTTTGTCACTCCTAAAAACTCACCACTGAATCAAGCTATCACATTGCTAACTGCATATCAAAGCACAGAAAACCATTTAATGATGGCGAATATTTTAAAGAAGCGTGTGTGTGCGTGTATGTGTGTGTGCGCACACACCTGCCTTCTGCTTTGCTGCTGTTATTTCAAGTTTTGATATTTTCTGCAACAAGATATCGTTGATGAATGGTATGGTAGATGTCCATAGCACTTGTTTTTTTATTGTAGTTCATTGTTAATGAAGAATGGTTGATTCTGGTTAATTCTTGTGGCAAAAAATTGAAGTCATGGATGGCTACAGGCCTTTCCACTTGTTTTTCACATTCATTTTTTAGTTGATTGATGAACAAGAACAGTGGAAGATAAATTGGTCAATTATACCAGTGTTTTTCAACCAGTGTGCCGGGGAACACTAGTGTGCCATGAGACCTTGTCTAGTGTGTCTCTGGAATTTGCTCAATTTTATCTTTCCAAAGAATCAGGCCATTATTCAGTATTTTTGCAATCTTCAGACAAGGAACTGTAATAGTCATCCATATCAGTAGGTGGCAGTAGATTTTTATATACTTTGTATGTACTAATTATCTGCTCTTGAGGTAGCACAGTACATTTAATAACTTAATTTGTTCTACAAAGTGGCTTAGATTGCACTGTAAAAAATAAAAACATAAAGCACATCATTCTTTTTTATTTAAAGTATAATTTTCTTCTTTTTATATACTAATTATCAGCTTATGAGGTAGTACAGTGAAATATTTGACATAACTTCATTTCCAAACATTGTCGACGGACGGTGTGCCTCGTAAATCTTTTATGAATAAAAGTGTACTTTGGTTCGAAAAGGGTTGAAAAACATTGAGTTATACGATTAAAATGTATAAACATGTTGTATATTTGGACTGGTGTAAAATTACAGCTCTGTTGGATATTAAAAAAATGTTGTGCGAGTCATTAATCTTGGTGTGGCACACTGATTTACAAGGATACTTGAAAGTGGCACTCCACACCAAAAAGGTTGTTGACCCCTGATATACCCAGAGAGAAAGCCTAGAAAACAATGTTTACTAAAATGCTATCAATGACACTAAAGACAATTCAATTAAAGTTAAAACAAGTCTGCTGGCTACTTAAAGTCAAAGTGGGTGTAGATTTTTGGACACCCTGTTTATTTGTTATATATTTATTTTTAAAAATCAGCTTTTTTTTTCCACTGCACCATTATTTTTTGCTTTATATCATTATCTGATCCAGACCTATATTTTTTCATTCCAGCAATAACTTCTTTGACGTCAAACCAAGGCATATACTTAATTTTCAGTGTCAAAGAAAGAAAAATAGGTTCTTTCAGCGTGAAATCCCACCCAAAACAAAGGCAAATTAAACCAAAAGGGTCCTAATGGGTTTGTTTGAATAATGACCCTTGGCATTTATACCAAGACTATTAATCTAACGCCTTCATTTTTAAATTTGAGACAATTCTTCAGCTTTGTTGATTAAATGTTTTTCCAGTCTTCAACCCTGCACACCTTTTGGTTGAATTGCTGTGAACTTTGCAACACCCCCTCCCCTTTTAGGAGACAACAACACCAACAACAACAAGGGGCTCTGAAAAGCGAGCATTCTTGTGCGGGGAGAATGTATCCTAGCTGTCGAGCGGGTCGCTAAGGGGTCACTCACAAGCGTTGACCGCAGCTTCACCGGAACAAGAAAAGAACGGGTGCCATTCGTACAGAATGGGAAAGATGCAGAGCTCGGGAGTGGCGATTGGGCATCGTTACCGGCTTGTGCATTGAATCATGGTACATTCGCGGATGAAATCCCAAATTCTAAAGCACGCCAAATTTGATAAAATAATGCATGGTTTTTAAAAAAGATCTACATATATTTTCATTGGGAAATTATTTTCCTTGATTACGTATTTTGAAGACACCATGTTTTGTCTTTGTCATCCTGAGCTGTGACATCATCGGAGGAACACCAGCACGCCTTATAGCCAGTCCCCATATTGCTTTACGTGTTATTTAGTCGAAAAGGTATAAAGCAAAGATTTGGTAGTTTTTGTGAAGAATGCCTAGGCCAGGGGTCTCCACCTTTTTTAAGCTGAGAGCTACTCTTTCTTACTACTTAGCGTAAAGGGGCATACATTTCTATGATAGCAACTTAACTAAATGGCTTGCTAGATGGCTAAAAGAGTAGCTCGATAGTAACCTAGAAAGGTAAGCAAATTAAAAACTAAAAGTGAGTTAAATAACTAGCCAAAAGATTAAAAAAACACGTGATAGAAGTTCAAAACAAAGCAAGATACAGGCTAGCCAGAAAGGAGGCAAAAATGATAACTGGCTATAAAGGTAGAATGTAAGCGAGATAGCATGCAAAGCTAACTAGATAGCTTGCTAAATAGCTGAAAAAAGGGTAGCAAGATAACTAGTTACAAACCCAAAAAAGTTGCCAGATAGCTGGCTACAAAAACCTGCACATTTTTGCACATGAATTGGAATTTATTTTGTTGTATTTCCTGTGAAATTAATCAATCAAATATGAATAAATATTTTTGTTGAATGCACAAAAACGGCAGTATGGCAGCTGATTGGTTAGCGCGGCACAGTTCTGTCATGGGATCAAATTTATCTAACAGCCTTCCTGTGCAGAGTTTGCATGTGCTCCCCGAGCTTGCGTGGGTTACCTCCGGGAACTCCGGTTTCCTCCCACATTCCTAAAACATGCATGTCAGGTTAATTGGCCGTCCAAATTGTCCCTAGGTGAGAATGAGCGAGTCAGTTGTCTGTCCCTGTGTGCCCTGCGACTGGTTGGCATCCAGTTCTGGGTATCTGCCCACTGCCAGAAGACGGCTGGGATAGGCTCCAGCACCCCTGTGACCCTACTGAGGATAAGCAGGGCAGATGATGGATAATAGATGCCTTATATATATATATATATATATATATATATATATATATATATATATATATATATATATATATATATATATATAAATAAATTACTTTTTATTGAAATTGAACGAAATGTCGATACATCTGACCCGCACAGTTAAACTGTAGCGAGCGGATGACGAAACCCCCCAATTCCAACCCTTAATGCCGAGCGCCAAGCAGGGAGGCAATGAGTACCAATGTTGTAAGTCTTAGGTATGACTCGGCCGAGGCTTGAACCAGCAATATATATATATATATATATATATATATATATATATATATATATATATATATATATATAACAATAACAGTTTCTAATTATTGTAAAGTATTAAATATCAATTGTTAAATGGCTTTCATGACTGAATCCCCTTTTACAAATAGGATTCTATAAGTTTTTATTTTTATAATGTTTTATTTGTATTTTTGGCGGCTACAGGCAAATTTGTTTTGGATTGTTTCATGGAGGTTCCTTATGGATTTTTCAACATTATGGGTCGCAGACACCAGCTCTATTTTGGATGTTATCCCTGCGTGGCAATGATCATTGCAATTATCATTGCTGCAGGATTCTCACGCCAAGCCAGCAGCCTGCACATGTGTAGTCCACGCTTTAAAAAAGGCATTCAGATGGTGTCTTTTCTTTCTCTCTGGGGTCGTTTCACTTTTTCATCTTAGACAGGCTGACCGCCAGCTCACCCCTCCGCCCCCAGGCCTGCAGCCGGGTCAAAGCCGGGCTGAGAGCGCCGGTTTGGACATTAACTTGTGCGACCCCTCCCGCAGTGGCACCATCTCGGGGTTGACCCCAAATTCACTATTGTGGGGAGATCGTTTGCTGCAGAAAACCATCCATCTGGGATATGCACATGGCGAAGAAAAAAGGTCGATTTTGTTGGTTTAAATTTGCAGTATTCAACGAAATGTTTTTGCAAAATTCAATAAAATGAATTGCTTGCAAGAGCAGCAATTGTTTTAAAACTTACAATAATTCAGCGATAATACAATAACGTTTTGATTTAATGTGCAAATTGTATGCCGTTTTATTACAAGTGCAAAGTCGTTTGCTGTAGAAACCATCCATCTGTGATATGATGCATATGACAAAGAAAAAAGTTCAGTTTTGTTGTTTTTAATTTGCAGGCTTGAATAGAGGTTTGAAAGAGGTCTTGTTGCAAAGTGGGTTTTTTGGGTTTTTTAAGGGTTATTGTTCTATCTTCGTTATTCATTATCCATTATCCGTTATCGGTCAGTTCATAATACGCTACAAAGCCTAGGAGCCGGGACACTTACTCTCAGCCAAAAGGCCAAGCTAAGTTCCTAGCCCTAAAGCCTTGCTGCGATCATTGCGAATGCACCGTCCCCGGAGGTACTGCAATACCGGGCCGATGCGTGGAGTGGACAGAGCAAGATTTTATTCCATCTCCGTAAATTTCAAAATTACGGGTTGCTTTTACTTCAGGACTGTGCCACACACGCGCTAACCACTGTTTTCAAATTGTTTTAGACCCGTGCACTAAATGCATGCAATATCTCCAATAAAACAGCAAATAGAACAGTCAAAGAATATCTTGCTTTAATGTGCACATTGTGTGCTTTTTGTTTCAAGTGCCATGGCGTGCAGGGAACTTTGTGCTCCGACCTCTTTTGATACAGTGCTATAAGAGTTGGATGCTACATGATACTTGCAGGCTAACCAATCGTGGGTTGGAGGAAACCTAGATAATTACTCACTACTCACAAAAAAAAGCATTATGGAAAGCTCGTTTGGAGCTGAAAACCATACACATGGGACATGATGCACACGGCGAAGAAAATAGGTCGATTTTCTTATTTTAAATTTGCAGGAATGAAGAATTGATCTGGAGATTTTTTTCATTATTTCAGTCATGTATCTTCTAATAATGGTAGTCTGTGAAGCCCTTGAGACGTTTTGTGATTAAGGGCTATACAAATAAACGTGACTTGACTTGACAAATCTTTTTGCAAAAATCACTTAAAATTATTACTTGCAAGGGCTGCGACTTCGTTAAGACATACAGTAAATCAATGAAATTGCTTTAATGTGCAAATTGCAGGCCGTTTGTATCACAAGCGCGAATACGTGACGGGACCTTGCTAGTTATTTTTATTCAATATTACTAATTATTATACCTTTACACTCAAATTATTATCTTAAACTGTGACATTTAATCTTTTAAATGTTCTTCCGCCTTCAGGATGGCACTTGTTTTCAATTTTGTTGTGCATTTCGCTTGTAACCATGACAATAAATTGTATTCGATTGTATATACTGGCTGGCCAAACAAGTGTGTGTTGAGGAAAAAGCAGAAAATGACTCAAAACCCAAAAGAAACCCCCAAAAAAGAAAAAATATTGAAACACACGGACGAACACAACAAAATTATTGTGTCATCCTTTAAGTGAATTATATAGCAAGCATGCGTTTTTTGCCTTTAAAATATTGCAATTCTGCACGGCGGCGCACTGGTTAGCGCGTGTGCGGCACAGTTCTAAGGTCTCGGGAACCTCCTGTGTGGTTTAAAATCCAGCTACCGGACTTACTGTGCGGAGTTTGTATGTTCTCCCCGTGCTTGCATGGGTTTCCTCCGGGTACTCCGGTTTCCTCCCACATTCCAAAGACATGCATTTCAGGTGGATTGGTCGGTCCAAATTGTCCCTAGATGTGAATGAGCGAGCGAGTTGTCTGACACTGTGTGTCCTGTGATTGGCTGGCAACCAGTTCAGGGTGTCCCCTGCCCACTGCCCGATGATTGCTGGGATGGGCTCCAGCACCCCTGCGACCCTGCTGAGGATAAGCGGTGCAGCTAATGAGATGAGATATTGCAATTCTGGTATAGAAACTGAAAGTATATGTATAAGCAGCATTTATATCTTAAAATCCGTGCTATATAATTTTTCCAAATCAAGATTTCCACATTTTCTTTGAGGGTATTCAAAAACAAAAGTAAAATATATGTAAATTTAGTAATTTAGTCATTCTTCTTATAATCACAATTTCCAAATTGTTTTAAAATTAATCAAATTAAAATACAAATTAGAATAAAACAAGGATTAACAGGTTCAAGACCATTTCTTACAGAGGGCCATCACCACCATAAACAAGCGAACAAATCTCTGGGAAAATATATTTTCAGACTTGTTTGTGATTTTTTGTTGCTGCTAAATGTTATTGCACTATTTTCATTGCACTTTTGCCATGAAGTGCTATTTTTAATTAAATGATACATTTTAGGCACTACAATTAAATATTTTTGCCTATTTATATCTATTTATTTGGTTTTACCTTTTTTTCTTCAAGTCATTATCACATGTTTACCCTGGAGTGCCGTGTCTCGTTGCATAAAATGTTTCACTACGTTGTTGTCATTGACATCTAAATTCAATGTGTAGCGTAATAAACGTATATGTCACATTTTAGTGGTCATAGATTCCATTTTTGTTTTCGCAGACTATTTAAATTCAAATTATTATACAGAGAACAAGAGCAGAGGAATGTGGATTCATTATCAAACGGCAAAAAACGAAAAAAAAAAACACATCTAAAATTTATCACAAAAAGATAGACTTCGAAACTTTGGAAGCACCAATAATTACAGAAAATTCCACGAAAAAAACGTTAATCTACGATTTTTGAAATATAGTTTAAATTTACGTCTACAAAATAATTAACATTTCCATAAATACTACTTGATATGAAATGACAAAAGGGCTAAAATGATGAGCCAATTGATAATATTCTTTTGCAGGGCCATCACCACCCTAAACAAATGTGCAAAATTGTGAAACATATATATCTTGTGACTTATTAGTGAATTTTCGTTGCTGCTTAATGTTATAGCACTACTTGTCTTTATAATATTGTTACAGTGTACTATTTTTAGCACTATTCGGAAAGTTTGAGAAAATGAATAATATCATAGTATTTAATCAGCAATTTTGTAACTTTGATTAATAATTACATATCAATTAATATTTTCACATCCACCTCTTGAAATAGTCAAGTCAAGTCATTTTTATTTGTATAGCCTATAAACCATATTACAATTAAATTCCCCAGGGCCATCACCACCCTAAAAAAGCGCGCAAAAATCTAAAAATGTATATCTTTCGACTTTTTGGTGATTTTTTTCTTAAATATTACGGCACCACTTTTCATTGCATTCTTGTTTCGATGCACTAATGTTTATTGCACTACTATTACAACCTATTCAGTTCCATTCAATTGGGTAAAGATAGTTTTAAAATGATTGCATACGTGGTCATGTTTACAATATGGTAATCAAACTAAAATATACAAACCTATACCATTTCGTCGAAAGACGCCATTCTAAATAAATTTGATTTTCTATACAAGGTAAAATGTCAATATAAGGTTACAATTATTGAGATATATTTCATTAGTCATATAATCTGTGGCTGTTTTTTAATTAGGTAACACTGTCGAATTGTTTTTAAAATTGTTACTTCTTATTGCAAAAAATGTAATTTTATTTAAAAACGCAGACAACTGTTAGATATTCTGCAAATAAACCAACACTATATATTCAAGAATGCATACAATATTCACTATGTTGTTATCAATGACACTAAAGACGATTCAATTCAATAATAGACATGACAGAAAATTCATTTAACCGACAATTTTCCTACACAAAAATTATTCAGATCATAATTTCCTAAAACAAAATCCTAATATGCCGATTTATTTCCCTCCCGAGTGACCGAGAGCAAGAATGTGTGCAGCGTTGCAAAGAAAAATGCGTCTTTGCACTCCGTTAAATCCTCAAAAGGTACATTATTGTATCCCTTAATTTGAGTATTTCATTCAAGAAAAAAACATTCGTTGTAGATAAAAAAAAACAGTTTTCTTACCAATAGAGAAAACGTGAGCCTCACGCTCCAAACTCGTCCTGTGAAGTTGCATTTGTCTGTCGCCCCCGCTTTGCGGCACAATTCCCGAATGACTTAATCAGGGGCATATCTGTAGCATGCAGGTGAATGTCTGGACCCCCTTGACTCATGTGGTCGCCCGTCTGTTGCATTCTGAGATATATTTTGGGATCTGTCGCACCAACAGCAATAAAACACACTTTATTACTATCACGTGTTCTGCCCCTGCTCTCCTTTTTCACCTCTCCCACGCGGGCCCATAAATTGTCCTGAGAAGGGACGTTTCGAAAAATAATGGCAGAATCCGTTTTGTATCTTCGAAAACATGGGCGTAACCAGCCCATTTTTGGGGGTGCAGAAGCACCACCAAATAAAAACCCAAGCACCCCCAAAAATAATGGCATTTGTAAAACTCTTTTCCCTAAAAGGGGACAGAATATGCTTGAATATGATGAAACATGCTGTATAAAACGATATACTGTATATCTATATATCTATATATCTATATATATATATATATATATATATAATAATAATAATAATAATTTCCTTGTATTGTCATTCTGTGTAACAATGTACACAGAACGAAATGTCGATTGCATCTGACCCGATGCAGCCGCAGCCAAGAGAGGGCGCCGCCGACCATATATATATATATATATATATATATATATATATATATATATATATATATATATATATATATATATATATATATATATATATATATATATATATATATATATATATATATATATATATATAATATATACATAAAAAGAACGAAATAAAAGAAAATTAAACAAGAATAAAATAAAAAAGGAAAATAGAAAAAAAGAAAGGCTAAGGGCAATAAAGCAAAATAGAAATTAAGAAAAAAGGAAAAATAGAGAAAAGAACACAACGGGACAAAAGCACGAAAAAGAAGAAACAAAGGTAAGACAAAAGGGTGAAAAGACAAAAAAAGCATATAAAAAGCAATAAATAGAAGGAAAATTAAAAAAGAGAAGAAAATAAACGTGAAAACAAAATATAGAAGAAGGCGAAACAACAAAGGCAGAAAGATAAATAAAAATGATTTTAGAAATGGGAGGGAAAGAGAAAAAACTATGAATATAGAAACAAAAAGATGGATAAAAAAGAAGAAGAATTCACATAGCAAATCCACCGTTCACATATGTATTATAAATCAATTATATGTTGTCTTTGCCCATTTTTCTGTTATACTGTACTTATATAATGACAAGAACATTCATTCATTTTCAGGTGATTTGTTTATCTCGTGATGCGATGTTTGTTGCAACTTGATTGAAAAGAAAAAAAGTAAACAAGAAAATGTAAAAAAATACAAGTACAATTTGTTTCGCCTTCTGTCTTGTACTGTCCAAACAAGCTCACTTTTGCAGATGCTCCTGGAATGCAGCAGCATTTGTTTCCGTACATTTGGAGCAATAAAACCATACAAAGTCCCTAAGAAAACACACACACTTGTGCAAGTGTGTTTTTGTTAAGGCAAGTGCTATCAATATAGCAGTTTGGGCGCCCTCCTGTGGTAAAATGTTTATTTTCACATATGTGGATGTCTGGACAAGGACATTGATATGACACCTTAGCTTGTGTGCAATCGTATTGTTTGAGCGTGTCCCTTTTATTTCTATATATCTATAGATATATATTATATATCTATAGATATATTATATATCTATATATATCTATATATCTTTATATATATATCTTTATATATATATATATATATATATATATGTATCTATATATCTATATCCATCTATATATCTATCTATATACATATCTATATCCATCTATATATCTATCTATATATATCTATATCCATCTATCCATCTATCTATCTATCTATCTATCTATCTATCTATCTATCTATCTATATATATATATATATATATATATATATATATATATATATATATGTAGGGTGGCACGGCGGAACAGTGGTTGGCGTGTGTGCGGCACAGTTCTGAGGTCATGAGATCGAACCTCCCGTGTGGAGTTTGCATGTTCTCCCCGTGCTTGCGTGGGTTTCCTCCGGGCATTCCCGGTAATGGATATACAGTGCATCCAGAAAGTACACACAGCGCTTCACTTTTTCCACATTTTGTTATGTTACAGCCTAATTCCAAATTGTATTAATTTAATCTCTTATCTCAAAATTCTACACAAAATACTCCATTATGACAATGTGAATTTTTTTTTTTTTACCTTTTTTTGAATTTATTAAAAATAGAAAACTAAGAAATCACATTTACATAAGTATTCACAGCCTTTGCTTAATACTTTGTTGATCCACCTTTGGCAGCAAATACAGCCTCAAGTCTTTTTGAATATGATCCCACAAGTTTAGCACACCTATCTTTAGGCAGTTTTGCCCATTCTTCTTTGCAATAAGTCTCAAGCTCAATCAGGTCGGATGGGAGACGTTTGAGCACAGCCATTTTCAGATCTCTCCAGAGATGTTCGATCGGATTCAAGTCTGGACTCTGACTGGGCCACTTCAGGACATCCACGGAGTGGTTCTGAAGCCAATCTTTTGAGATCTTGGCTGTGTGCTTTGGGTCGTTGTCCTGCTGAAAAATGAACCTTCGCCCAGCCTGAGGTCAAGAGCGCTCTGGAGCAGGTTTTCATCCAGGATATCTCTATATATTGCTGCATTCATTTTTCCTTCTATCCTAACTAGTCTGCCAGTTCCTGCTGCTGAAAAACATCCCCACAGCATGATGCTGCCACCACCATGCTTCACTGTAGGGATGGTATTGGCCTGGTGATGAGCGGTGCCTGGTTTCCTCCAAACAAGGCGCCTGGCATTCTCACCAAAGAGTTCAATCTTTGTCTCATCAGACCAGAGAATTTCGTTTCTCATGGTCTGAGAGTCATTCAGGTGCTTTTTGGCAAATTCCAGACGAGCTTCCATGTTCCTTTTACTAAGGAGTGGCTTTCGTCTGGCCACTCTACCATACAGGCCTGATTGGTGGATTGCTGCAGAGATGGTTGTCCTTCTGGAAGGCTCTCCTCTCTCCACAGAGGAACGCTGGAGCTCTGACAGAGTGACCATCGGGTTCTTGGTCACCTCCCTGACTAAGGCCCTTCTTCCCCGATCGCTCAGTTTAGAAGGCCGGCCAGCTCTAGGAAGAGTCCTGGTGGTTCCAAATGTCTCCATTTACGAATAATGGAGGCCACTGTGCTCATTGGGACCTTCAAAGCAGAAGAAATTTTTCTGTATCCTTCCCCAGATTTGTGCCTCAAGACAATCCTGTCCCGCAGGTCTACAGACAGTTCTTTTGACTTCATGCTTGGTGTTTGTGCTCTGACATGCACACTCAACTGTGGGACCTTATATAGACAGGTGTGTGCCTTTCCAAATCATGTCCAATCAACTGAATTTACTGCAGGTGGACTCCAATTAAGCTGTAGAAAGATCTCAAGGATGATCAGTGGAAAAAAGATGCACTCGAGCTCAATTTTGAGCTTAATGGCAAAGGCTGTGAATATTTATGTAAATGTGATTTTTTTAGTTTTCTATTTTTAATAAATTAAAAAAAAAAAAAAAACGTTTTCACATTGTCATAATGGAGTATTTTGTGTAGAATTTTGAGATAAGAGATTAAATTAATACAATTTGGAATGAGGCTGTAACATAACAAAATGTGGAAAAAGTGAAGCGCTGTGAATACTTTCCGGATGCACTGTATATGTATGTATGTATGTATGTATGTATCATATACTGTGTGTCATATGCTTTTATGTATCATATACTTTTGTATTTTATGTCTATACTAAAATTATGTATGTAGACATTATAACTTCAAAAAAATGGCTAAATTAAAAAAAACGTTAAAAAATATCTGGATGAAAACGCACTTAACGATCTATTGTCCCGTAAAAGAAAAAAAAAAGAAACAAAATATATAATTAATGCGCTTGGGCAGAGACGCATATATACTTATGTGGAGGGGATTTAAGTGACGGCTTCATTGTCGCCCTAAGAGTACCGTATTTTCCGCACTATAAGGCGCACCTAAAAGTCTTAATTTTTTTCAAAAGCTGACCATGCGCCTTATAATACAGTGCGCCTTATATATGGCTCGATATTAAATCGCAAGGTCTCGCAACTTACGCAACAGCCGCCGACTCGATTTCCCCCCGAACGTGGAGTAGTCCGCGATGTATGCTGGGATTTATATACCGGCGTTTCATTGGCTAACCAATGTGTCAATCATCAGTCAAATCGATCGCTATTGGCTGAAGTTATTCGGAGCCTCGGATTGGCTAGAGGGCCAAAACAAACCCTGCAATTGGCCGAAAAAGATGTGTCAATCATCCGTTAAATCGATCGCTATTGGCTGAAGTTATTCAGAGCCTCGGATAGGCTAGAGGGCTAAAACAAACCCTGCAATTGGCCGAAAAAGATGACTGAATAGCAAGCTTGCTAAACTACGCCATAAAGAAACATGTTTCATTAGTCTGTATTTGTAAACATTTTACTCTCCTGGATTTACTACACTCACGGTTGTAAGAAGACCATGATTGCGTATCATTATTGAACGTGAGAACTTAGGTAAGCTATGCGGCTATATATTTTCCCGGTATCTTGTTTTAGAACAATCTTGATGTTGCTGTGATGAGTTGAGTGAATTAAACTCAATTCCAAGTGTTTATTGGCATATGCACAGTAAAGTTGCGAGCGAAAAAGAAAATAGAAACTAAAGAATGGTTGGCATTTCTTTAATCCCAAGACTTTAACTTTCCGAATGATATTTGAAACGATGCATTTGAATGACATCGTACGGACACCGCATCCGCACGTGTCTCCGACACGTATTTGCTTCTTTGCAAGCTTTGGGAATGTTAAGGGGGTAATCAGTTTTGACTGAATCATCTGACTGTTTTGTCGACGTTCCCATTGTAGCGCCTTATAATCCGGTGCGCCTTACCTATGGAAGATATAGGACCAAAAACTATTTTTTGGGGGTGCGCCCTATAACCCGGTGCGCCCTATAGTGCGGAAAATACGGTACACTTTCTTCTTCACAAATCTATTCTAGTAAATGTAAAAAGTATAGTGATTCAAAATTACTCCTAGGGGTAAAATATGTCCCAAAACCTTCTCAAGTAAATGTAACGGGGCAAACTCATTGCTACCCACCTCTGGTACCCACAAATATCAAGCAATTATTGTTTTGTCCTCACCAATTAAAATGTAATCAAGTTTTAAAAATTGAACTATGTCAACACCAATGCAAAGAGCAAAGCTATGTCCTTGGCCAGGAAGGTTTACGTTACAAAATCCATTCAAAAATGTTGTCCGTGTCCGCAGCCCTTGCTGATCTTAATTCTTTCTTTGTCTTGTAGCGCTTTCTAGCGGCAATTAGTGGATAACGCAGGCTGCAAAAACATGCTACACTACAGTATCTGCATATCTTTAGCACTGGTCTGATGTGATCCTTTAGTGCACCGTTGAATGCAGGGTCAATTTTAGGTTTAGAGCACTCGTAGTTTCATCCAGCCCACCAAACAAAATTGGTCAGTATTTATATCAATATGAATACTAATTAAAATATTTTTATGTGCCAACTTTGTCCCGGATGTCTGAGTGTGTTGCAACAAAAATACTACTACGGAAATATGACAAAATACCACAAAATTACTACAAACTAAATATCAAATTCAGTGCTTGAAAACAGGGAACTTATACAGTATATTATTTCGTCTTCATTCTGACAAGAAAAATATACTATAGAAATTCTACCAAAAAAAAACTACTACAGTAAAACAATGGGTTTAACCAGCCTGCCTATGGGGGTGCTCAAGCACACCCAAATTAAAGTCAAGCAACCCCAAAAATGAAAGTATTTTACAATTTCTATTTTCCTTATTAAAGGTTTGGCTAAATATGGTGAAAAACGCTAGGTAAAATATATTATACCAGCTCGGTAGCCTAGATGGTAGGGCGCTCGCTCCGAGACTGGAAGGTCGCTGGTCCAAGCCTCGGGTCGTACCTAAGACTTACAACATTGGTACTCATTGCCTCCCTGCTTGGTGCTCGGCAATAAGGGTTGGAATTGGGGGCTTTGGTCACTTAATGACTCCCAACACAGCAGTTGGGTCTAAAATGGCGGCGCCCTGTTTGGCTGCAGCTGCATCGGCTCGCTACAGTTTAACTGTACGGGTCAGGTGTATCGACATTTCGTTCTGTGTGCATGGTTACAAAGAATGACAATAAAAGTAAATTCTATTCAAATTCTATTCTATTTTTTAAAAGTAAAACAAGACAAAAATGTGATGGTGCTCCATCGCCTTGAAATGGTTCAGTCAATTTGATTCCTTGCATCGCTTTAACCCCTGGCCAGTGTCACTTGCGGTGTAGCGGTGGAGTCTGTGGATGCTCAGGTGTTTTAGCTTGCAATGTTATTATGGAAGCCTAAGAGTGCCAAAATATAATTTAAAAAGAAGAACGTTCAGTTAATAAAAACGGCCTTTTAAAATGAAAAACTTTTAGCAGAATGTTTTAATCTAAATGTTATCATAATACAATTTTGCATGTTGTATCACTTTAAATGAAATGAAAAACAAATGTTTTTACCAAGCAAGACACTCTGGGTGCTAAGAACCCCCAAAGCTCTTAACCTAAAATCACCCCTATGATTAAAAAAAATACTATTACAGAAATATTACAATAGAAATACTAAAAAATATACAACTACAGTAATATTCAAAAACATTACAGAAATCCTACAAAGATTGTATGGATATACTTCAAAACACAGAAATACCACTACGGTCATACTTTAGTACAAAATACGTGTGCACAAATATTACAACAGAAATACTGCAACAAGACTTCCACAGAATTATTCATCAGAAATACTACAGAACACAACAGAGGTAATACTACAAAAATACTACAGATATACTACAAAGATTATACAATGCAAATACTACATAGTAATAGTGTAGAAACACTACAAAAGAAAAGTACTGTATTACTATAGAAATACCACAGAAATACTACAAAAATCTGATTGCAGGAAAAACTACCAAAATGCCACAAAAATACAACTAGTGTAATATACTACAAAAAAAGTGGTGCTAGGAATCAAATTGTCTCAACCATTTCCAGGCAGTGGAGTATTTCAGATGCTGCGTTGTTCATATTTTTGTTCTGTTTTACTTTTTTTGTACATTTTCATTAAGCTTTTTTCATCATATTTAAGCCTACCCTGTTCTTTTTTATAAGAGTGTTTTACAAATACAGTAAGTTCTGGGGGTGCTTGGGTTGAATATGTAGGTGCTTGACCACCCCCCAAAACCGGATGGTTACCCCCATAGTTGAACATACATTTTCTTTTAAATGTGATTTTGTTATTGAAATATTTGGGGCTGACATATTTAGTATTTTTTTATTTTCTTTTAAAGTGATACAGCCCGCCGTATTTACAATTATTGAACCAAATGCCCACATGAATAATTTAAAAATTGACACAAATGCCTATTTGTCCCAAGTTTGACACATTGTATTGCTGTTAAAGAGTAAGGAGAAGAATAGGGAAAAACCTTCAGAAACTGTCAAATATATATTGTAACTCAAACAATGGGATCATTTCTAAATGGACTAACACATGATTTTTATAATGATGTAAGACCAGTATATATATATATATATATATATATATATATATATATATATATATATATATATATATATATATATATATATATATATATATATATGTATATATATTAAGGATTGGAATTGGGGGCTTTGGTCACATATATATAAGTTGTATGACAAAGAATTTGAAAATTTCGGAGCAAATACAAAACACTGCGGTGACGTCTTTGATCGGAGTTTACTTGAAGAGATGGGAATCAAGACTATAGAGAACCGTTTTTTTCAGCTCACTAAATACAGGTGGCTTTCTCCGGTCCCAAACAGCTCTTTAGTTTATTTCTGTTCCTTTAATCCCTAGATTACCAATTATTATGTAACACAATGCACTGTATGACTTAAGAAGAGGGGAAAAATAAAGAAAACGTGGAAAATGGAACCAAACAAAATTGAGATTAATTACTAAATTTGATGCATTATTTAACGCTTAAACATTCTTTGCTAAAAAGAAAATCTTTCTTTACCGGTAGAGAAAACATAAGACTTTATTAGGAGTTTACCTTGGAGCAGGGTCAATTTTAGGTTGAGAGCTTTAGGGAAGCTGAGCACCTACGGTGTCTGGCAGGTTAAAAACGTTTTTTTATTTCACTTGAAGTGATAAAACATGTACAATTCAATTGTGAGATTGGTGCCAGGAATCAAAGGAGTGAAGTTTTTCTAACGCTATGTTGTTCACTTTTTTGTTTAGTTCTACTTGGTCTTTATTTTCTTATCCAGCGTTTTTCATCATATTTAAAGGTGGTGTCCGTAGCTTCAAAATATTGTACCGGTTGATGCCATCTTCTGGCTATAATCATCATTCTTTTGTTGCGCATGTAGGTATGTGAGAAAATAAGACTCCTCCTTTTCAATTTTTTTGGATTTTGGGTTGGTGGATGGTCTGTATTTGAAACAGTCCTTTTCTTACTTTCACCATTTTCAATGGATCTTTCTTAACCTCCAGCGTAATGCCTTCCATGGCAGGAACACCGAGGCTATGTGTAAAATATGTGTCAGGGATTGGTGCTTGCAGTCCTTCTTTTCACCAAAAAATGGTAGCTTTTCCCCATCTTCCAGTCCCTTTCACTTACCCTCTCCCCATGTGTTTGCAATTAGACGATCAGTCACCTCCACTGTAAATACTATGGGCTCCCACCTCACCTTGCTGAACTGTTTTGATTACCGAAGACTTTAACTCACAGAAACGACAAGCATCGCCTCTCATGACCCCCCCCCCCCCTTAAATTTCCTCCGCGTTCCACTTTCTTCTCTCCAAGACCTTCCACCCCAACCCTCTTCTTAAAAGTAGTCCCATGTCTCCTTTTCAAGATTCTCTCCACTCAAATATCCTTTTTTCCAAGTCTCCCTCTCAAGTTTTCCTTTCTCGTCCCAAGGCCTGCCACTTCAACTGTCTTCTCATAGGTATTCACAAGTGATGCTTCCCTCTCAAGGTATCCACCTCTGCTATCCCGGTCCCACACCCCCTTTTTGCCGGTAAATTATTTTGCTGTTGCAGTTTAAATAAAGGTCCCCCTATAGGGGTTAGACCACATCCGCTGTGTCCTGTATCTGCGTCTGTCCGACACCTCGTGACAATAAAAGCAGATAGGCGCAGTAAAAAAAAAAAAACATACAGTATATAGGTTCTTTGAACTCAGTTGGGCATGCATTGTTTACACATACTTAATAGATAAAATACTTTATTTTAATGTTTCAAAGGACACCTCAAACTACTCACCCCACCTTTGAGCCTATCTTGTAATTTTATAACGGAAAATAATTTTTCAATAACATTTTTAGGGGGTGCTAGGGTTGAATTTGGGTGAGCACCCCCTAAAGCGGGCCACTTACGCTCATGCCTTTGCCTACGCTCATGCCTTTGAGTGCCATAATCTTATTAATTATTATTTAATTTCATACAATGTTTCACTACATTGTTACCAATGACAAGGACAATTCAATCTTATGTGCGGTGTAACTTTTAAGATTTCCTACTCAAAAATCATTTTGGTTCTTATGCACAATTTGTAAATGAGTGCTTAGGCTGGAGAAGAAGTAGTGAAGCTTTTGGATCTTACGTGACAAATTTGCAGCTGCTCTTCCTCTTCACCTTCTTCTGGAAAACGTCATCACTTTTTGTCCTCCTACGCATTCATACACAAACACACATATGCACACCCATCCACGCATAAAAAAAACCCAAAAGTGATTAGACCTCGCTGGTTTCCTGACATGTGTCAGCTAGGAGTCGAAAATACAAAGAAATGGCCAAAGTTTGATGGAGATATTGGTGAGCACACACTTACATGTTGATTGACCGAAACGGGATCCGGCCCGACTTAATAATTGACATTTTAAGCCCAACCGGCCCTAATTTCCAGGTACAGGAAAGATTTGGGCCCTGGCCCACGATCATATCTCTGGTGCGATGCATACCACCCAGACAGGGAACTGCCTCTCTTCCCCGACAAGACAGAGAACATCCTAACACTGTTCCTGTTGTGCATTGTTCCCTTAACTTTCAATGGACCACCGATTGAAATACGTTTTGAAGTTACTTTTAAACAAAACAATATCTAAATAGTGGGTTTTCCTTTGGATCCTTTTGACATTAAATATCTTGGAAACTATTAAGCATATAAAAATACATCTCGTAAAATCAGAATACTCGTAATCTCAAATTTTACATGGAATGTTCAGAGACGTTCGATATGAGCACCATTGGTTACATGACACACATCATAGTCAAACTCTTGCAAATCGCGCCCCCGCATTGCGTGCTTAATGGTTGCAACAGCATCTGTTATTCCTGCTTTACTGTTTTGTTCTATGTCGAAGGAAGCTGTCCACAGATCATTCTTCTTTGAAAGTGCACCAGTCAATGGTGAAACGTACCTCGACATGCTGGAAAACTGGTTGATGGATAAATTGAGTGAGAAAGACTCAGGTGACCTCATTTTCCAATAGAATGGTGTGCCACTACACTGGAGCCTCAGTGTTAGACAGTTTCTGAACATAATACTGCCAGATAGCTGGATCGGACGGTCTGGGCAGGAGAATGATCATCATCTGAAGTCTTGGCCACTCAGATCTCATACCATGCAATTTCTTTCTGTGGGGATTTGTGAAAAGACATGAATGAGTAGGAGGCACAAATAAAAGGAGCTTTAGTAACCATTGACAATGCAATGCTGGGACACGTTTGGCAAAAAATTGACTTTCCTCAATGTGTGTTGTGTCACCAATGGTGCTCACATTGAAAAACTTTTTACAATAAAAGTTGAATTGACCAAATGTTTTTACATCCTTAATAGCTTCCGAAATATTTGTTGTTGGGCTGGGCTCACACTGCAGGACTTAATGCTCAATTACGATTTATTGGTGAAATCCGATGTTTTTGTGATATCTTTAAAATTTCCAACCAAATGGAACTTGTATGCAACTTTATTTCCTGTGTGAATGGCACAAATGTGTCCTGCATGCGCAGAAGAGGCCAAGTGGTGTCACAAGCAATGCACTCATGTTTGCGGAAGTACTCATGGATGTCCACATATGTAACCCCCAAAAATTTAATAAAATCCAAAACCTCTCCTTCCCCCCTTTGAATGCTCTCCGTGTGGTGTCATTTGAATGTAAACATTGTTAATTACCATTAAAGGTTACAATCGCTTAAAGAATGAACTCAAGCAACATGTTGTGAATCCAGTTGTATGCAATACGATTAGGACTGCAAGCATTAATCGATACAATTTATTAAAACTGATCATCAAAAATCTTGGCAACTAATTTCATCATTGATTTGTTGAATCACACAATTTATGAGCCAATAAAATGAATTTAAAAAAAACAAGGATATGTTTTTCTCAGCACGAGGGACAGATTTTTAAGCATTTAATAGATGATTTACACATTTGGAGTGTTTATTATAGTCAAAGATTGAACTACAAAATAATTCATTGACAAACATTTTAAAAGTGGGTTTTTTATTTTGAATATTTTTTGTGTGTAAAAAAAGTGCTACACAAAAAATTTAATGCATTTGTATGTAACTTATTTGACAAACACTTAATAGTTTTAGCTTAAAGAATCATCAGAGAGAAAAGAAAAGTCTCGTTTGGCACAATTGAAGGCAAGAAGAAGGTCGAATATTGGTGTGAGAGGCTCGCCGGAAACCAACTCGCTCATCCGCTTTATTGCGCAACAAAGAAAGAAAAATTCTTCTAACTGCCAAAGTACAGAGGTATGACGCTTTGGGGTGGCAGTAGCTCAGGAGGTAGAGCGATCGTTTTAGGATTAAGGGATCCCAGTTTGAATCCCGGCTTGTCCGTGTTACATGCCGAAGTGTCCTTGGGTAAGACACTGAACCCCCAATAAGCAGGTTAGCGCCTTACATGGCTGCACAGATCACGGCCGCTATTGGGAAATGTGAAGCACAATGTAAAGCGCTTTGGGAAGTCATCGACTTGAAAAGCGCTATAGAAATGCAGATCGTTTCAATGTTCTTTTATACTGTGCACTATTTTTCATATTTGAATACAGATGAGGAAATCAAAAATCCGTGTTTTTTTTTTTTAAATCTGATATATCGCTTAATCAAATTAATAGATTAATCAATAAGATTCATTGATTATTAAAATAATCATTAGTTGAAGCCCTAGATGCGATGTTGGCAAGTAAACGAGTTACAAAACAAACATGTGTTCATCTTCCATGAATGTGTGAAATATGACACTCAGCGTTTTCGTCCACCGTGGTTGTTGATTTCTGCGCTTGCTCCCACCGGTTGAAGGCAGAATAGTGACGTCTGCCGTAGCGATGATGTGCATGTTGCATGAATGCGTTTCGACCGTTCACATAGCAGTACTATTCCAAAAGATCAGATATTTAGCAGATTTAGACATCAAATTAAGGTTCCCTTGGTTTGGTGTGGAAAAAAAGCGTGTAGGTGCCGTTTGAACTGACTTAAACAGATCGGAAACAGGTTGCGTCCGTGCAAAAAATCAGATTCCCTGCAGTCTGAACCTAAAATGTACCTAATACTTTTGGAAAACCCTGTAATACTACCCTTATAGCTCCTATTGACAAGGCCACACAATCAGTGGCATGCACAGCACAACTGTCCATCTGTCTGTCTCGTTTGGATGTAAATTTTCAAGGTTTGTGTGGTGTCACTGTCACCCTTTGTACCTTTTGTTGTATGCACACAACTTTGCACGCACACACAGAAACACACACACACAAGGGCTCGTTTGCCGCATTGCAGTAGGTTGTAAATACTGCCAATGCCAGCTGAGCTCCACCAATCTTCACTATAGTGCAATAATGTATTTGTTTCACCCGCAACAAAGCCATCATCCCCACAACGAAAAAAAGTGCAACAATCGTAAAAAGAAAAGACATAAAATACAGCTATCTTTTGTGTACATGAATGCCTTTTTGGGCATGTCTTTGTGCAGTGTGTGAGAGACAGAGAGAAAAAGAGAAAGTGATAAAGAGACAGAGAGACAGAGAAAGAGGGAGCAAAGGAAAAGAGAGAAAGAAAAGAAGGGTTACATATATATTACCTCCTTCATAATGTTTATCTGCAACTGTTGTTGCATGCCCCAATATTTCTCATTTGCTTTCTGGTCTCCCATCAAAAGTTTGCAGCTGGTTCAGAATGCAGCAGCTAGACTTTTGACTAAGACCAAAAAGTTTGAGCATATTACTCCTGTATTGGCCAATTTGCACTGGCTCCCAGTTCACTTAAGATGTGACTTTAAAGTTCTCTTATTAACATATAAATGTTTGCATGGACTTGCACCCTCTTATCTCTCTGATTTGATTTCCCCTTATGTTCCTGCACAGAGTCTGCGCTCGGAAAATGCCGTACTACTTTTGACTCCGAGAGCCAAGAAGTCTGCAGGCTCGAGAGCATTCTCCATCCGGGCACCAATGCTATGGAATGCCCTGCCTCTGGAGATAAGATCTGCAACCTCAATGGAAGTTTTTAAATCAAGGCTTAAGACACACTTCTATTCCAAAGCTTATGATTGATTCCCACCTCATATTCTGTAATTTCCTGTCTTTTTCCGACTGTCTGCCTGGTGGTGATACGAAAGGTGAAGAACGATTTGAGATGAGTCAGCGGACCAGCGTTTGACCTGAAGCATGTGAACTGCATGGACCAGCTGGCAGAGATGGGAAGCTGCGTCGTGGCCGTCATAGACTTCCTGGACTAGTTTACAGACTGGGGGCGTCGCTGCTGTCATGCACTTTCCGGACAAATTTTCAACATGTTACCTAGTGTTTACTATGTTTGTGTACTGTAATGCTAAATGTAATTCACCCTGGTCATCCTGAAAGGGGGATACCACATGTGAGGTCCCTTCTTAAGGTTTCTCTTTTTCCTCACGCTGAGGTTTTGAGTTGTTCCTTGCCCGCATGTTGGTTTAAGATCAGGTAATTGTGTCATTGTAATCCTGTGCAGTCCTTTGAGACATTTTTGTGATTAAGGGCTATATAAATAAATTTTACTTGACTTGACTTAAATTTGATAGAAAAACACTAAATCCTTCTCTGGAAATGTATTTTTGTCATAATACGGTAATCTGTAAAAATCCGGTGATCCCACAATACACAGTGACAGTCCTGTCAACGTCAGACATTTTTTCCCCTTATCAATGATTGTAATTCTCCTTATTAAACAATAATAACCCCTACAAATACAACACAGGACATGTATACCTCACAGCAAAACAGACTATTATCAGCAATCCAAAATAATTCTGTCATCTGCTACTAGTGTCCAAGACCTCCTCCTGAATTAGAGCCAAAATGGGGAAGACATTTTTATCTATTAAATCATATTTTAACATTTCCCCATACAAAAAAAATTAAACAGTGTACACTATTTGAAATTATAAAAACGTATGAAATCCAGGGGAAATTAATACATTGACAAGTATGCAATGACGTAATATCTCTTCCACATTGCAACTGTAAGCAGGTCCCATGAAATTGGTGAGATACAGTTTGCTCTGAAAACTTGACTGCTCTTCTCTTTCACCCCTCCTTAGCATCGTGTTGTACAAAATCTGCATTTCTGGCGTTAAAAAGCTCACAAAACACATTAAAATCAATACAATAACATTAAAATGTCTTATTGGTCACAAAGTCCTATTAGGTATCATTTAAGGGTTTGGTGTTAGCATTGGTGGGGACATAGCACATTTTTCATTGTGATCATATAATAATGGTGCAGGGGACAAAAGGATGATTCCTTGATATTGGTGGGTACGCAGCCCCCACCCCCTGTTCATGCCAAAATGACATCATTGACATCATTCAAAACGTTATCTTGACAAAATCACAAATTATGCCATAGAGTAGAAATAACAGTTACAGAAACCTTTTATATTTTTTGCGAGTAGTGTAAGGATACCTACCTGCTGATCTGATCCTCCTGCATGATACAATGTCAGCATCCTAAAACAAAGTAACACAATTTAAATTATTTCGGTTTCCATTCAGCAAATGTGCACAAGATGGTACGTAATTTTGTACCAAACTACACATTGAGAATTTAAAAAATGCGTAGAATTACGTTAAAACATTGCAGATTACTAAAGCAAAGCAACAGAAATCCAACGATTTTTGTTTTCCACGCAGCAAAGTTGCGCAAGGCGTAATTCTGTATCAAACTACACATTGAGAATCGAACAAATTTGCAGAATTGCACAAAAAACGTTGCAATGACAGCATCATAAAGCAAACGATTTTGATTTCCATGCTTCAAACTTGCACAAGATACAAATTACAGATTTACAATGGAACAACATGCACACATTGCGCTAAAACGTTTTAATCCAAGCATCCCAAAAAACCCCAACAGAAATGGTACGATTTTGTTTCAATGCAGTAAACATGTGCAAGACAGTGCATGATTTTATATCAAACTACACGTTGAGAATCAAACAAAAGGCACAGAGTTGCGCTTAAAACATTGCAATCTCAGCATCCTAAAACAAAGCAGCAGAAATCAAACCATTTTAGTTTTCAATGCCACAAAGTTGCGCAAGAAAAGATTCTGCTTTGAATTGACTAAATGTGCAGAATAGCCCAACAAACGTATCAATCTGACCAAATCCATCCATACAAGCAGCAAACTTGATACTATCTAATTTTTTTACCAAAAAACTCGTTGAGAATCGAACAAAATTTGCAGATTCGCGCTAAAAAAACGTTGCCAAGTCAAGCATTCCCCCCCAAAAAATAACAGTAATCATACGATTTTCGTTTGAAATCTGCCCAAACATAATTCTGCCTAAAACTATACGTTGAGAATAGAACAAGATGTACAAAATTGTACAAAATTGCAAAAAAGGGCAGTGCAAGAGAGCATGTTTTACCGTGCGTGCGTCAAAGCGGAGGCAAGTCTACACGCACAGCGGAGGAAAAAGGCGAACAAGGGTGGGGGGGGACAAGATGTCACGTGATCGGGGGAAGCCAATTGCGTCGGTTGTGCGCTCCTTCATGAAACACAGGATGTAGAAATGAAGTAGAGCGGGGGCAGGGGGCTGTTATTTGTGGCAGCTGCATTCGAAAAAAAAACAACAACAAGCATCCATGTTTTTTTGTGAGTGGCTTCGTTTCAAGATATCTTAATTTGTGTTTTTTTGTTTGTGGGTTTTTTTATTTAGGCAGAGCACAGGGAAACATCAACTACTAATAAAAAAAGGAAACAACCAAATATGCCAAATATGTGTGGCAGCTGCAGTTGCAAGGAAGCAATGGGCATCAATGTTGAAACTGTATTTTTTGCGGCTTGTCATTTCAAAATGTCATAATGTGCGTTATTTTGTTTGTTTGTGGCTTGAACTGCTGTACAATACAATGATTTACCATATGTCTTTCGATCGTTCTCTGTGGACAAACATTTTTAAAGAAGTCATCTTGGTTAAGTACATAACGTTTTGCATGTACAGTATACTATCTCTTTTACAGTTGTTTTGCACATACAGTAAGAACACTGCTTTAAAATAAATTATCCCTTTCTGATTTAGGTATATGTTTAATTGACTGAACGAAAAAAAACCCTAACAAATCATAATAATAAGAAGAGTAGTAATAGTAATTATAATAATAAAACCAGACAAAAAAATACCAAAAATAAAAACAAAGTATAGTAAAAAGACATAATAAACACACAAATAGATAAATGGTGGCATGCTGGTTCGCGCCTCGACCGAGACATACCTAATTGGTATAATGGCGGCGCCCTCTGGCTGCGGCTGCATCGACTCGCTACAACGGGTCAGGTGTATCGACATTTCGTTCTGTGTACATTGTTACAAAGAATGACAATACAAAGGAAATTATTATTATTATTATTATTATTTTGCTCTTATAAAATCGATAGATGTATACAAAAAAAACTCAAATCTAGGTTTTATTTCAATATCCACTCTGTAATTTATTTCACTTCGCAATTTATACTTTATTTCAAAGTTTTTTTTTTTTTTTTTGATGGTCAATGTGATTTATTTCAAATCATTGTGCAGCAGATTTACGTCACTTTTTTTTAATGACCCAACTCCTTATCTTGGTTGGGTAAATAAAAGCACACCAATTAATGGTATTTAAGTTTTTTTTTGCTGTTTTGCATGTACAGTACGTACATAATGCGCTCATATAAAGTATGTCTCGGTGAGGTACAATTAATGGATAAAGGGAAAACAAACATTCAATCGAATCAACAAAATAATGAATAAAAAAACAAACAAATAATTACATTATGACATTAGTAAAAAAGTAGATTTATACATCCATACAAAAAACCTTTACAGACTGTGTTTTTCTTTTGATAGACTAAAAAATGGCCCTAGTGCAATCAGGTTTTTCTTTTAGAAAAGTGTAACTAAATAATGTTGAAACAAATGTTATCTGATCAAGATAATTAAGTAAATACAATTCTTCAACGTAAACATTTCAAATATTGTACATTATAAGTGATGAACCAACTTAACTCTACACCCTCATTATTTTGATTGGTTTATTTCACTACTATATTTTACTAATTTGGATTTGATTTCGAATTAAAAAATATATAATTCGGTACAGCAGATTCACGTCACTTTCTTTTTTTTTTTTTTTTTTTTTTTTTTTTTTTTAAGATTAGACCCAACCCATGAGTGCCTTGAAATAATATAAGACAATTGCAGTAAAAACGGGATCAAGGTTTACTATGTTTTCGGAAATAGTATATTTTGTGTCTATTAATATTCAGCGTTAGTGTACATGCAGAGGGCCACAACACAGGGAAAGTACGCAGTGGTATTTTAATTAATAATGTGCTCATGGACAATTGTGTTATAAACTGCATAAAATGTTGTGATTATTTCTTATTGTGCACTCCCACTGCCACTGGAAATTCCTGTCTGCAGTTCTAAATATACTCAACAGATATAACACGGTTAGAACTGACTTTCTTACCGTTTGGTGTTATTCATTCATTCATTCATTCATTCATTCATTCACGCATTCATGCATTCATGCATTCATTATTTCATTTGTTTATACCTAAAAATATTGCACAGAACAGGGGTGGGCAATTATTTGGAGTCACAGGCCGCATTGGGATAAAACATTTGGCCAAGAGGCCAATCCTGGAGACCTATACCATTTTTCGTATTTTATTAATAAATAAAGAGGCATACATATTTATGTTATTTTTTTTTAAAGAGATTAGTTTCAACAAATTG